>NC_040905.2:161134203-162510137 GCF_004126475.2 Phyllostomus discolor | reverse complement strand
CATTGATGTGAGATGGAAACATTGATCGGTTGCCTCCATACACACCCTGACCAGAAAATGAACCCACAACGCAGATATGCCCTGACCGGAAATCAAACCTGTGACCTTTCAGTTTACAGGACAATGCTCCAGCCAACTGAGCCACACTGGCCAGGGCTCTAGAAAAACATATTTTTGAATAAACACAACCAAGGGCATTGTGCTGCAGTATTGTTACAGAATATAAAGTACTTTGCTCAATGCCACAAATGTCTCCTCATTATATCCTGACTATAATCAATACAGGAGTTTACTGGGATCATTTCCCAAGAACTCAGTGTACCAAGTTTGCATCATCCCCCAAAGTGGCAGGAAAGCTAACAGAAAAAAAAAACAGTTAAGGAAAAAAAAACATGCAATTCTCAGATATAAAGTTCCCATTTATTTGTGGGTCATTTCTAGGCTCTATTCTGTTCCACTGGTCTACTTGAGTATTTGCCATATTATTCTTATAGTTTTATGTATGTCAGAAAGAGTTCACAACTTTTTAAAAACAGGGTGTCAGTGTCACACTGAGGAGCCCTCAGACTGTTCTCCAGGGCAGGACACTAGATGATTAAAGAAGGAAGAGTTGGTACACTAAGAAATATGAAAATATTCAATAAAAACAAATTTCTGTATCCCAGAATTGGATTTCTTACTGAAGGAAGCTAAGGAAAGGTCCACTTTCAAGACTTTGTAACACTTTCTTACTTGAATGCTAATTCCCTCTTGCAATGCTGCATAATGAATGCCTTTTTAAAACCCTGCAGCAACACACAGAGCCATGTCATTTGCTAACCTTGGAATACTCCTAATGAGATGCTCCTCTGTGATACAAGAATTACTGATGGGGGATGGGAATAATGAATGGGGGAAGTGGAAGATGAATGATAGAGAAGAGACATGGTTAACATTTTCCATGAGCAAGATCGATATGCTGTGTAACTGAAACATAATAAATCACTTCATCAACTAACCCTCACCCCTGAAGAAAGCAACTCATAGGTTTGGCAGCAGAACCCAGTAAACAAATTACCCTGAGAGATTAATTGGAAGTGAATTAAGACCTACTGCAGCATTTCTTTCTTTCAACTGTATATAGTATAACTGGGCCTTAAAACTAAGGAGATGGCTCTAATCTTCATCTAAGTTCTAATTTATTGAAATATTCTGTCTTGTCACTTGCTGTAACATCAGAATCCTTCACCTTTTTACTTTCTCTTCATAGCAAAAACCATGATCAGAATTGAGATGTAAAATTCCAGGGATCACAATTTAGTTTCCCCCAGAAGCGCATTCCTCTCTCCAGGTTATCTCTCAAGCCTGCATGCAGAACTCAAAGTCTGGGATGCCTGTACCCAGGGCAGAGCGTGATAATCCCAAAATTACTATGAGGCAGGCTTCAGAAAACATGCACTGAAAGTATATTTGGAGTTCTGATACATGTCAGACCAGAACCTGTCACTATGAGACAGCTGGCCCACCCTGCTCTGGCCCACAGGCTAAGAGAGAGTTTGTGCACATGAAGCTACACTAATTAACATCTTGGAAACCTAAGGAGAATGATAAACTCAGTGCCTCCTTGCCATAGGTTGTGTCCTCATCATCTCTCCAATAGACTAGTATAAAATGTAGTCTTACCCCCACGGTCCTCCCCAAATTCATTCTCCACATGCAGC
Source organism: Phyllostomus discolor (assembly GCF_004126475.2). Classification (NCBI taxonomy): domain Eukaryota; kingdom Metazoa; phylum Chordata; class Mammalia; order Chiroptera; family Phyllostomidae; genus Phyllostomus; species Phyllostomus discolor. The sequence goes on along the minus strand of NC_040905.2, from coordinate 162,508,437 downwards.
CAAAGTGAGCATTTCAAGTTCAGGGTTGATCATATCCTCCCCTTCTTAATATATTCCAGTGGCTCCCTACTGACTTCAAGATCAAGTTCAGTATCCCACTACATGGCTTATTATAGTTACGGGAGCAAGGAGGAACAGAGGCAGCAGCATTGACACACCTGCAGCAGCTTGTTGAAGGTCAGTATGGAAAGAAGTCTGTATTAGTTTCCTAGGGCTGCTGTAACAAGTTACCACAAACTGAGTGGCTTAAAATAACATAAATTTATTGTGTCACAGTGTTGGAGGCTAGAAGTCTAAAATCGAGGTGTCAGTGGGGTTGGTTTCTTCTGAGGGCTATGAGTGAGGATCAGCTCTGTGCTCTCTCCTACCTTTTCACCGGCAATCTGTGACTTATAGATGCAACACTCCAGTCTCCGCCTTCATCTTCACATGGCACTCTCTGTGTCTCTGTCTCTTCACATCTTCTTTTGTTGATGGCTGTCTTTGTGTCCAACTTTTCCTTTTTTATAAGGACACCAGTCATATTGGATTAGGGCCCACCCTAGTGACCTCATTTTAACTTTATTACCTCTATGAAGACTCTATTCCAAATAAGGTCACATTCTGAGTACTGGGGGTGATGACATCAACATATTTTTTGGCGGGGGGGGACACAATTTAACCCACAACAAAGTCCTGCTCCAAGATGAGGTTTGATTCTCTAAGACCCTTCCAAACCAAATTTCTATTGGTTTCTGTTTTGTAGAACATAAGTTACATATTAAGTATAAACAGAAATATGTTTATAGTCATATATTTTCACAGGTTGTTTGCATTTCACTTATATATCACCTCCCTCCACAAAGAATTTATATTGCTTAAAATGGTATTTTTTTTCCTTCGAATTCCTAATATTATTTGTGGTGAAAATAATAACATTTACAGCATAATATTAAAAAATCTGTCATAGAATTGATTACTTGGGCAATTCTCTCACAGAAAATCTCTAGGCCTCAGTTTCATAGCCTGTAAAATAAAAATAATAAGATTGCCCATTCTCCCTTTCATACTGGATTTTGCAACAATAAAACAAAACATACCATAGAGGAATGTTTTGAAAAACTGTAAAATGTTTTCAAAAGAAAACCTGGTATTCTTACTCTTTCTTAGTTGTCTTTCTATTATATATTGGTAATAGAAATCACAGTTCTTAACAACGGAAAGCAGAACAAGTGGGGGTGTACAAAGGTGCAAGGTTTACACCAGCAGGTCAGTTTCCTTCCATCTTAGCTGGCCTCACTCCATGCCAGGACTACCCAATAAAACACACCCTGTCCTCGACACTAAACTTATCTTCTTACTTGCATTCTGGTCCCACAAAATTGATCACTCATGAAAGAGGACAAATAACTCCTGGAAAACAGGAACAAGTGTATTAGTATATTTTTTAAAAGAGGGAGAATATAAAACCAAGTAGGATGAAAGACACCTAATTAGGAAAAACAAATGGTAAAAAAACACGCTCACTTCTACTGCTCTTTGATTACAAGGTTCAGAAATATGTAGTTTTGTATTATGCAAAAATGTGCTTTTTCTAGAATAACCAAATTCAAAAGGACAAAATTATATCATCTTAAACAAGATGAAATGATCTGGTGTCAGATACCAGAGTCATTCTTTAATCAAAGACATAAAACCAGAAGTACCTTTTTCTTCCAATTTAGCAGAACTGGAGTGGCCATTTTTTATAAGTAATATTATTGAGTTACATAGTGTTTTAAGTAGTATAAAATTGGAGGGAGAAGAAATAAACTGATTCTTGTAAAGTTTCCAGGCACAGAGAGTCATTTTACTCACCAACTCTATCACAATATAAGTTTAACTAACAGGTAGAAACTGCCCATTGGATGAAATTCTACATGGTCTATGTGCCTAATGCTCCTCCAGGGGCCCTCCAGTTATACAGCACAGGGAATGCAAAATGAACAGACTTGTGCAAGAAGGAATTAGGGTTGGGAGCCCTGGAAAAAAGCAGAGTGTGGAATGGAGTAAATATGACTCCTAATAACTTCATGGAAGGCTGGTTGTGGAATGGAAAAAATATTCTTGCCCAGGAGTCCAACAGACCTGGTTTACAAACCAGCATCTCCTGGCTACATAACCTTAGATAAAGGCATGTGAGCCATTCCCTCATTTTTAACTAGAAATGAAAACAGGAACCAACTTTTTTACCTCAAAAGATTACTGTGAAACTCTAATAACATTATACTTAGGACAGTGCTTTGTAAACTTGACTAAACAAATGGAAGATGTTATTATCTTGGGTAGAGTTCAACTTCCCTACAGTCTGCCTCAAACAAGGAAAACTTCTTTACTCTTGGGGTCCAAAAGTAAATGTCCAAACACAGCTGTTCCTACTTAACGGTTTTCTGTCATAAGCACAGTAGGCTTCTTATTATTCTGTATAAGACATATAAGGCCACTTTCATTTGTCAGTGCTATTAGCAATGGCACTAATCATTCTACATAAAATACCTCCAAAGCCAATCTTGACTCAGAAAGTCTTCTGAGTGGAACAGGTTAGCTGAACAATTAGTGTCTTATATTTTGGAAATTATTCTTCTAGGATAATACATTAACTACTGATAATTGTACCTATAATTTTCCTGTTGAAATTCCAAAAGCTGTTTTTTTAAACTGCTTCTAATTCATTCATTTCAAAAAAAAAAAAAAGGTGAATCTCACGACCACTGAAAAATAGTACACATATGTGGTAACACTGAAGTACTGCTGGCTTGACACAGTTGTAGATCTCGAGGTTATTTTTTTTCTTTTCTCGTCAAACTGGGTTGTGATGGAAAGAGAACTTCCTGTCCTGTTCATGAGCCATTGTGTCTTTTACCATTGTAAGCACCTAAAGTGCGCCCTTTTAATGACTTATTCTAAAAGGAAGCATGAGATGGGCTTCACTTCCAGAATCAAGAGGCAGAGTACCCCAAGGACAAATACCGTGGAACTACAAATTTAAACTTCTATATTTCTGTTCATTTTCAGCACTACAGTTTCATTATAAATACTTCAACTGATGAGAAGTTGAACACTGATAGTGATTATTCTCATCTAGGCTAGAATGATGACTTAGAATGTCACATGACTTCTATTCTAGATGCTTCCCCATCTGATGAGGATGAATTCTAGATACAACCATTCTTTCTAGGACAGGAAACAAACCCTCCATTTATATCAATATTTCTATAAGAAAAGAACATCTCAGTGACAAATGGATACTTAGGACAACTTACATCCCTTCCTATTATATTCTTCGACACACAAAGGATTACTTGGTCATCAGCTGGTCATGGAAGTTACAGAGGTCATAGCCAGGGTCCTTAGTGAGGCCAGGAAAGAAGGAGAGGTCTCATAAGTTGGCAATGCCAGGTGAAGTATTTTTGATTCTGTTTTAAGCAAAGTATTTGTATTTCAGGCACTGGCTGTAACGTCAAAATAACTGCCCTGCCTCTACATGAATAACACTGATAAATTCAAGGTCCCCTAATCAGGGGCAATGTTGCTCCCCAGGAGATACATAGCAATGCCTGGAAACATTTTTGTCACTACCGGGGGTAGAAGGGGTGCTACTGGCATCTACTGGGTAGAGGCCACAAATGCAGCTAAACATCCAACAATGCCCAAGAGAAACCCTCATCAACAAAGAATTACCTTGGTCCAAAATGTCAATAGTGTGAGCTTGAGAAGCCCTGTCCCAACTGGTAAAACAGTTCACCTTGTAGAGAATGTGAGACAAACCCCAAAATAGATATAAACAAGTAAGATATGGATTTAAATATTAAGTGTAACTGCATTTAAGCACTGAATATGCTTTCTTTCAGTCACTGGTTGAAAATACACAGAGGGCTTTGAAGCTCTGTTAATACCTCCATTTTCTCTTTGCAGTCAGTCACCCTCAGTAGCATTGCATAGAAAGAAAAAAATAGAAGGAATGAGTAGGTGCTAAAAAGATGGGAGGAGGTGGGAAACAACAGAAGGAAAAGTAAATATAAAAAGAAAAAAAAATCCCTACTCCTTCTCTGGATGTAGATATGCCACTACATTTTGGTCATATAAAAGAGGTTCACTAGAGCCAAAGAAGTTTTATTGCCACAGACACGAACATCATAAAATTTTCCAAAAGCTAAATGTAAGGTTTTGTTCCCTAGCTGTCATGATCCACAGAGAACAAACCCAACACATGGAACACAAAAGGTTTTTCATTAAGCTTTTTCTACAGTAACAAGAGATATGATTGTGTGATCTTAAAATTGAAGTTAGTCCCACAGACTCGTTGGGCTTCAAGGACCAAGACCAGAGCCTCTGAGCCTTCCACACACCTTACACAATTACGACGGGAGTCTGAGTACAATCCCTAAGAGCTTCCAACAAGTAGCCATTTCACACGGCTCCTTATCGACACTGCCAAGACATCCTTGGTGCAGGCTCTCTAAATAGAAGTCAGCCAAGCAACTGAGAAGATACAGTCTGGAACACAAGAAACCATCAAACTCCCTGACAGATTAATTTATTAAAAGACAGAATCTTAGCATCTCAATGTTAAAAACATGGGGAGGGGAGAAACTACCCATTGCTTTCTGAATCCTTTCAACACACAATGTCCAAGATTCCATCCAGTCTGTTCCTGGACTCCTTGACACCTCAATGTCACCCCAATGGCAGAACTGACAATGTTATTTTTTTTACATTGGTAAGTTCTGTATGAACTAAGACATACATATCCTGTTATTAATATTCCATCAATGTCAAGAGCAAAGTACCATGATGGTAAAATCATATTTATTATCTTGCAGCCTGCCCGCCTTGATTTCTGTCTGCTTATCTTCTGGTCTGGAGACAAAAATACAGGAATGCCAATGGCAGGCTAACTTAGAACAACCTCTTCAAGCCTTTTTTAAAATATTCAATGGCCCCTCAAAATTCTCCTAGATAAATGAATTGGAGGTAGGGTCAGGACAACACACAAAGCAGGACAAAGGAGATATGGGTGTTTAGTAAAGTGGAATTTGCTCTTCTTACTACTCGCTCTTCTTTCACCCACCCCTCGTGGAATCCAACAGCACAGACACAAATTTTTTCATAACTCTACTTCTCATTTCACTTTAAATCAGGGCAGCCCCTCTCATAACCTTAAGCGCTATCTTTACACATGTGATCCCCCAAGTTGTATCAGTCTAGACTTTTCTGATCCCCAGACTCAACCATTTGGAACTCAATCACAGGCTCCTCAAACTTAACATGTCTAAAACTGAACTGTCTGCCTTTTCCCCCAACCTCCCACAATTACCCCCATCTCAGCTAAAGGGGACTCCCATCCTCCCAGATATGCAAGCCAAACCTTGGGGTCACCCCTGACACTTGTTTCCCACACTCCATATCCAATCCATTGGGAAATCCTGTCAGGCCTACCTATGTTTATACAGCCAGAATGCAACTGTTTATCCCAACTTCCACCACTGGACATAAGCAGGAAGACCAGAGAGAGGCTGCTGCAATAATCCCACTCATGGAGGTTTGGTCTTCCTGCTTCTACTCCGTGTTCTGCCTCAATATACTCTCCAAAGAGCACTCACTGATTGTAGTAAAATATAAATCAGATCCTGTCACTCTTCTTCTCAAAACCATCCCTTCTTGACAAGGCCCTAAAAAAGGCAAGCCCCCATTTTTTCCCTGACCTCCTCTTCTCTCCTCTCCTTTTTCACTCTACTTTAGCCACCCTGGCCTCTCAGTACTTCTAAAACATGCCCGACCTACACCTCTTCCTCAAAACCCCTGCACTTGCTGTTCTCTCTGCCTGAAACGTGTTCCCCCAGGTACCCACACTATTTACTATCTCCCCTCTACAGAGTATCAAAAAGACAGGAAGGACTGAGTCTGATCTATTCACTGCTATATCCCTATGGCCTAGAAAAGAGATTGGCATGAAACAGTTGTTCAAAAATTAGTTGTATGAGTGAAATAGAGAGAGTGACCAGAGATCTTTCTTTCTGTTTCGCACTGGAGGGTCACTTTTAGAGACCACAGAGAGCATGCACACCTATAATTATATGAACGACTCTACATTAAAATGTAAACATAAACCAAATATTAACCTAAAACATCTTTAAGTGAAACAATTATACAAATAAACTTATAATTTTTCACTATTAAGAGAATTTTATATCATTCTGGTTTGAATTTTACATAGTATCTCAGTAAAAATTAACAAAGAAACAAAATAAAGTGAATTAGAGATGGTCAGTATAATTTTGGGGGGAAATGCATAAATTCTACATTTAAGAATTTTAAATCATCCCCCATTGCAGATACCTTCAATTAAGCCTACTCTAATTTTGGCTAAGTGACAACCCAATTTCAAACTTTCACTCCCAGGCATGGCTGTCTGGCAGGTGGAGCAGGAGCCTCCAAGACCCCGGCAGCATCGTTCATTCTGAACAGAATGGGTTTTTATGTTTTTATGTATGTATGTATGTATGTATTTTTGCCAAACAGCCAGAATGCTTCAGTAACTCTGTTACTCACTGATGGTAATAAGTACAATCTTTGAAGGAAATCCACAATTGAGCAACTAAAAATGCCTTTTATGACACTCCAAATTAGTATGCACTCTTCATTTTGAACTAAATTGCCCATTGATTTAGTAAGACCCATGCTCCTGACCTTGCGGTCAATAAAATTCACTTTTTTCTGAAGTCCGGAATTTTAAAAAAATGGCAGTAATACAATTGCTCATTTTGATTTACTACCTCAATAAAGTAAGTAATTAGTGATTTCTCCATTATTTGTTCAGATTATACCACTCCTTCCTTACCTGGTTCCATCATAAAGGCCCCAGTCCACAAACACAGCACATAACCAGGGTTACAATAGAAAGCCAGCCTTTCTGAGGCCCACAGTGGAACAGGACTGGGCTGACCCAGACTGAGTAGCTGGAGCCCTCACCAAAGACAGGCCAATGCTCTGGGCAGTTGAGGAAAACACCTGCTACAGAGACAACTAGAGATAATTTCCCATAAAAATCCTTGCCTCAAGAACTCAAATACTCGCCACCTCCATTTCTGATGCATCTTGGGTCTTTCAGAGGGGAAAAATGGCTCCTGTCTCACTGTTGCACCTTTATAACAACGTGTATCCCAGCATACCTCCCACCAACAACTTCAACAAGTTTCAACAAGTGCAGCTGAATCACTTGAGATGGGCCAAAAGGTCAGGGCCCTGAAAGTTTGTCAGCCTGATTATCTAAAGCCACTGGAAAGCACTCCATGTGTTCCACAGAACAGGTAGATTTTCCACTACACAAAAGCAGCTTTGTTTCTATATATGTGACACCTCCTAATTAGAATCAATGATTTTTTTTTTTACTGTCGCTCCCGATAAGCTTGTTTGCCTAGCTTCATTTTCCTAAAACACTTTAAACATATCTAGAAAGGGTGAGTGTCGGCAGAACACTGAAACAGGCCTTGAACCAGGACTGTGGTATTGCATGATGTTTACAATTTGTCATCCTTGGGGGTAATTTTGCAAGCTTAACCACACCAAAGGACATATTATAAAGAGCCAGGCAATTTTGCTTGAGTATATTTATGGAAATGGACCAAAAGTGTCCAAAGAGGCATACTGTCATTTTTTCCTTGAGTGTGTGCCAGTTCATGACCAAAAGCAAGCATTCAGAGACTACAAGAACATTTATGACCACACTGTGTGTATCAAATAAGTTACTTTATGAACAGATGGGGAATATTGTTTTTCAGGGTCTGAGTAAAATAGCCCTTCACACCAAATTGCTGCTCACAATGGTGGATCTCTCTGTGATTCATTATGACCCTGCCCTCACTAATAAGCAGATCTCCCTCAAGGGTCACTGCCTGTGGGACACGGAGACATCACACATCCTCATGACTTACAAAAATGATGAGCAGTGGGGAATTATGCACCAAGATCATGTAATTTGGACAAGGTGGGAAAAACTGAGTAATTCACTTGAGATAACAAGAGTTTTCCCATCAGTGGTGATTATATGGCAACGGAACCCTTGGAGAGCAAATTTTAAAAAATGGTTGGGCTGGGAAAGATTTAGTAAATTGAAATGCAAGTTATAGGAGCCAAGACTGATAAGAAAAAAGTAACAAACCCACTTTGATGAGACAGTCACTACTCATGGAAAACTCAAAGATCAAGACTGAAATGTTTCTTCTTTTCAAGGGGTTGAAGAGAATCAGGGTAAGTCAGGGATGAAGCAGGAAGGGCACTTTTAGATCCTTGGGATGGAAACAATACTGTGCTTAAACCCTCCTATATACACAGGAAGGCCACATTTCCCAGGCTCCCTTGCAATTAGCTGGGGTCATGTGACTGAGTTCCAGTTGATGCAGTGCAGGAAGAAGTAAAATGTGTAGCTTTTAGACCAGCTCCTAAAAACTTCTGCAAAATCCTCGACTTCTGTTTATTGCCCTACATTCAGGTTGTGGAGACATTTAGATTAAAGGATCCTGAGTTACTATATGATCACAGGAAGAAAGCTGGTTTAGAATATGAATGAGAAGCTGGATTATCTGAATATTTCCAAGAACGCTTCTTAGTTATCATTTGTCTTTTCAAATATTATGTTACTGCCTAAGAGTATCTCTCATCTCATTCTTAAGCAGAGTGATTTCAGAGATCTGCAAGAGCAATGGAAAAAACTAATATTTTTCCAGATCGGTAGAACACAGGTTACCTTACAAAATGTCTGGTGTCATTTTTAGATGTATTGGAGGGAACAAACTGTTTTTTTATTTCATATAAGTTGAAAGTGTATTTTATATACTTTTAACTTTTTATTACAGAAAATCTCAAATTATCACAGAAATAGAACAACAGAGTAATGAACCTCATTGTATCCCTATCACTAATTCCAAGTATGTCTATACACTTGGAGCTGGTGATACATACATATGTATCCATATACATGTAGGGAGGTAGGTAGAAAGAAAGGAGGAAATAAAGGATGGATGAGTGGGTGGATGGAAGGAAGGAAGGAAGGGTGTGTATATATATTTGGGGTCCACTGTACGTTAATCTGACCACAGGCCAGACACTGTTAAAGGACTCAAAGGTAAATGATGGTCTTTAAATATACTTCAGAAAGGACCCAGTATAAATCTCAAACTCCACAAATTACTTCGCTCTGAGGGCTACAGTGAGGATTAAAGTAATCCAGTAGCTCAGAATTTGTAAGTTATTCTCTTTCCCCTCCCATTCCCCTGAAGGAATTACCATTCTAAGGGAGCAGTTTAATATTTCCTTCCTAGTAAAAATGTAGCTACTCCTGGGAGAACAAGAGCACTGAATCTTTTCTCAAACACTCACCACTTATATGTATGAATTTTTCTCTGCTGAAGCTCTTTCCCAAAAGCAAGATTTGAATAGGTGGAGAGGAAAATGTGGAATGAAGCAAGGGACCCTGAGGCAGCATGGAAATTCTAAGGGAAGAAGACAGCAGGAGTGACTACAAATGCAATGGAAGACAAATTTCTACTTCAGAATGTTGTCTAAGGTGGGGTCCCCCATTTTCCCTTTATTACAACTGCTCCCCAACCCCCAAATCCAAACTCTTTGCTAGCAAAGCACCACTTACTTGATTTTTCACACCAGAAATTGTGACTGGGAATGGGGGAATGACAGCAGAGAATTAAGTAGTAGCAACCTTCATCACTGAAGGATGGGCTTACCAGGCCCAACACCTAGATGCCCACTTAAAAATTAAAGCACTTATAAATAATCATTCTAAAACACAGGAAAGAAATTATTCTCGAATGACAAACCCGAGATGCTTCATTGTAAGTTTTAAGAGCAAGACCAATCAAGTCCTATCTGGAACACTCTGAACACCTAAGTCTACTGAGGTGACTCCAGGTGACTCCAGGCTGTGGTCTCTGGTCACACTGGCAAATGGCCTGACCTTGGGAGGCTCAAATCTCTGACCAGGCAAGTGCTGCTGGAGCAGGAAGCTCAAACAACAAAAAAGTCTCTCAGTATGCCTTCTGTAGTCTAGACAGATCGAATCACAGGGAATGGGTGCCACTGATGAGAACTGACTTAATTCGTACTCCTCTCTCCATCTCAAGCATTTAACTCTAGTCTGTATTAATTCTGTCTGAGAAGAAAAAATTCCAAGTAAGCCTTAGCAGTAGAGGGTGGGGGAGGATGTCTTGAAAAGGGGCTGACAGGCTCAGCATAATGAGTGTCAGTCCAAACCTTTGTTCACTCTCTTTACAGATTAGAAAAGGAAATATTAAATTAATGGAAAGCTACTCAGACAGGATAATGTATGTAGTCTCTATCCACATTTTAATCACTTGACATAACTGATCAAATAGCTTTGGTCTCTAGTCTTCTGCAGGTGGACTTTAATTCTTTAAAGTCCACCACAGAACATGTTTTTATGCTTGTTTCCATTTATGTGTTTTCCTGACTGACCACTTGGCACAAGTAAAATTTGTGTTATATGACAGTCGCCAAGAGACACATTTTAATGAAGAATTAAACTGTCAACTTTAAGAGACAATGGACATGATTGGGGGAAAATCAAAGTGTCATTTCACATGCACTAAAGCACAGTCAGTGATGCTACCTCTTGAAATTTTGTGTATTAACTGGATTTGCATTTGCAGTAACTAGGTGTGTGATTCTTTCCAATTTTAAAAACATTCATTCCTATTTGATAGTAAAGGTCCTTTGTGATTTGCCCAAGGTAAATTTCCAGCCTCACTTCCCACTTCTGCCCAGACTTGGGATCACCAAAACTACTTGGAAGTTGTTTCTTTCCCTGGGCTCTTTCACACCCCTCTGCCTAGTGCAGTGCCTCCTAGTGCAGTTGAATGGCCACATTCCCATTTCCTGTAAGGATTACTCCATTGTTTCAAGATGCAGTCACCTCCTCTAAGAAGCCTGCCCAGATTCTACAGACAGAACTCAAAGTCTCTTCTCCTGTTTTCCCATTAAAATAATTTGTACAGATCTATATTACAGCCCTTGTGTCATTACTGTATAAATAACTATATACACAGCTGTCATCTCTAGAAGATTTTGAGTTCCTCAAAGCAATACCCCATTTATTTAGGTCCACCCTTCCAGGACAGAGCATGGAATGTGTCTTGTACTCAGTGATCAAATGAGTAAATGAACATGCATTGATGGTGTGAACACATCAGTGCAACTACTGCTTGGGCAGGACAACTATACATTCTGGTTTTCCCATGATCCTCCTGGTTTGCCCTGATATTCAGTGAAATTAACCCCTTTTACTCTAAAAGGTGTCCTGATTTGAATAATAAATTGTTGGGAACCGCCCTGACTGGTATCAGAAGCTGAAACCCCCGCCTAGGCTAAGGCTAAGGGAACGCCCTTGGAACCGTAAGCCAGCAAGGAGACAAAAGCTTATCTCCCTGGCAGGAATGCTGCTTCTGCTGCTTTATTCATAACTGAACCCCAAAAAGCTTGGTCGGTTAGCCAAAGATGGGTAAGATTCCCCACGGGGGGAACAACCTAAGCCAGGCACGATCACTTTGGGAGGCCCCCCAAAAGAAGGATTTGGGGGGCTGCAGCAAAAGGGGGTGATGGATCCTCGGCTTTGACATAGCTTGAGTTCTCATCGTCTGGGAGAAAATCTCCTTATCGCCTTAGTTCCCATGCTAAGCCTGAAACAATGACAGGGTGGTGCAGCTCTGTGCTGAAAAGGGCAGATTCCCTGGGTGATGGGCCTAAGAAAGAACATGTAAATTACTGTGAAACCTTCTTTGTTTAGAATGCTCTCAGTTGAATGAGAGGGGTCCAAGGAGGAAGTTAGTTTGTTCCTCAAAGTCTTACAGCTCTTTGACCCCCCTCAATAGACCAGCAGAGTTCCTTGTTTTCTATAGTTCCTTACTTCCCACTGATGAGTACTGTACTTTACCTGAATTATTATGCAAAATGAGCCCAATAAAAGCAGGTATGAACGGTAAATCAGGGCGCCCCCCACTAGGGGGGGGGTGGCCATTTCGTCCCTACTTCCCCACAGAAACTAGTTTGTCTCTGTGCATGTTTGTTTTTTTCTCGCGTGTTTTTCGGCGAGCCATCCACAGCGTTCCGTGGTCACTGCTGGCCGGTGACCCACGCGCAACAATAAATTATACAGTCACCCTAAGTTTGGAGCACATTGCCCCTGCCTGCCTAGAACCATGTCATCTCATTTTCTAATTTCTCAACAACTTTCAAATTTTTTTAGTTCTTCAAAATTCTTCCTCAAAAGGATGAGTCATTCTTCCTACTTGAGTACAGTATATATGCCCCCCCCCAATTAAAATAAATACTGTGTTGAGAATTAAGAACACACCGGTTTCATTCTGCTTTCTCACCAAATTCCTATCCACACCAACCTCTTGTAATAGTGATGACATCTATTAGATCAATTTATTTCCCCTCTGGAGGAAGGCTGCCCAGAGTTCAAACAGATAAAAAATCGATCCTGGCTGCCCACGCACAGGATGCCAGTCACACATCCACTGCCTGGGTTACAACATCCTTTGTCTTCATGATCGTATAGAAGCCCTGAGTTAGTAATTACAGTAGAAACTAATAAATCTGCCTGGAAAAAAAATAGTATCTCTTTTCCACATCATTCTACCCAGAGCTTGAAGAAAACACTGGTGAAAGATAAAAGAACATCAGACTACCTCTTTTTTTTTGAAAAATTAATGTGTTTAGTCTTTCACTCTACACATTCAAATTCTATCTGAACTCAAAGATGTCAACACAACCACTCAAAATACAGGTAATCAAGAAATAGTCCAAAGGTCGCAAAAGGCGTTTCTAACAAATTGCCAAACTAATTCTCCACACTGGTGCAATCTGAATGAACTAAGAAAAATACATTTTAAAAAATACATTTTAAAATCTACATAGGAATAAACCTCAAAAGGTTTGAAATACATTCCCTTAATCAAATCATTTATGAAAAGATTTTCATAATTCTTTCTAATTTTGAAAACATTATTTTAGGGCATGGAAATTAGAGAACCACCACAAAACAAACACAAACTAAAAGGAATATTAACCATCATGTAGTTAATGATTTTGCTTAATGAGGATAAAGCCTCAAATATTGAACCTCTTAGGGTTTCTCTCATTATCTATTGTTTTTCATTAATCCTAGAATCACAGGGCAAAAAAATATAAACCACGATTTACTTTAAAATGTTTGCCCAAACCTGCTTTGAGTTTACTTTTCAGGACAAAGTTCATGAGAGGCCAGTTCCCCAGGTAATGTGGATTAAATGTCTTCTAACGAAAAATCAAACTAAACCACTACCAAATGGAAGGTTTCTAAACTGTGCTTTGGGATGCGAAGTCTAATTTGACAGATGCTTTATAGACTGTTGTAATGTCCCTTTGGATGAGTGAATCTGGAGTTTTGCTTTTACCTATAAGAGGTTTGTAATTGATGGTGACACATATATGTCTACAGCGTGTTGAACATGTATATACACAAATAAACATGTTGGTCCCTCTTTCTCATGTAAAATTGCTGGGAAAAATATCTCAGTTTAGTTGTATTTTTTTTAATTACTGAGTTTGCATTAAACATTTGACAGAGTGATGCCTCAGGGACACGATTTGGAAGCTACACTCTCTGTGATCTTCACCAGATGTTTTGCTGGTGGTGTTTCAGCCTCAAGAGACAAAGAGGATATTCATGATAATTTTATTTATTTAATCACATCAGGAAGATTTGATAAAAGAGAGACCTCAACAGTTTGGTAAAACTAATTCTTCAAAAATATCCATAGTAGCAACAATATTTTTAACATCATTTTATATTAAAAGCAAAAAGGCTGCATTGCATTTGAGGGGAGAACATTCTACCTTACCTTTAAGAGTGGGAACAATGTAACAGATGTGTCAGCTCCGCTTTTAACTCAGGGAGGCAAGGAGGTGGGATGATACATACACATTGCTCAGCACAGTCTCATCCCAACCTTTAACTGACTATGAGTTGCAAAAACGTGTGTTCTGAATACGAAATGGGCACTCAATTGAAAGCTTTCTGCCTCTACCAGAGTCACTCTATTACCTTCTTTTCTCTTATCCCTGAATTTTATGCCAAGGGAACATGAAATTACCCTAATCATTGTTAGGGTATAAATGATAATGAAGATGTACTTTCTCCTAAATACCGCCTCCCTACACCTTAACTGAAAGGTAGGCCCTAATTTATATAGAGTTCAATGTCAGCACATGGGTACTTTCAGTTCTCACCCATGGCTGTCCATTAGAATCACCGGGCGAGCGGTACCCCAGACCAATTACACCACAGACACTGGAGGGTAGGGGGGCCAAAGTGTGCACACTTTATAAAGCTTTCATAGGGATTCCAGTGTCATTCAAGGGCCGCCATCCTGGAGGCACTAAGTAGGCAAGCGCCAAACACTTTGCTAGTCTTAGAAAAATCACATGGGATTTCAAGATAGCAGTGGAGTAGGTGGGAAAAGCTATACTCACATCCTCCCAAGACCAAACTGGACTTACAAATAACTTAAAGAAAAATCATCCTGAATAACCAACTGAAGACTAGCTGAACAGGAGTCTTATAACTAAGGATTTATAGAAGGTGGCACATCAAGACTGGCAGAAAGGGTGGAGACACGAAAAGGGATAGCTCCACTCCCACAGGTGGTGGCTGAGGTTCCAGAGGGATATCTCCACCTGAGAAGTATGGGGCCTGATCTCCAAGCTGGATTCCCCAGACCAGAGCAACAAGGCCAGGAAAAGGCACTCACATAACATCCAGCTGTAAAAAGCAGCAGGATTCTGTCTGCCAGGGAGAGGCAGTCTGCAGCAGACACAGGTACCCTCTTAAAGGGCCAATGCACAAATTTTTGTTTGTAGCTACTCACCATGGGCTCCTGCAGAGGGAGGGAGGGAGAAGCAGTCTAGAGTTGCATGAGGACAGCCTGGGATTTATGGCTCTAGGGAGGAAGTTGGGGGACAGCCACCAGGATGTCTGGGCTGAGTCATTTGCTTATACCATAAATGCCATCTTTCTTGGGGAGAGTGTCCCCCACTGTGTGGCATTAGCCTGGGGGAAAGCAATAGCCCCACCATCTGGATTTCCTCTCTCTCCACCCAGCAGAGCTTGGGCCCTGCTGAAAAGTAGGCTGCCTTAGCCGGGTGTAGAGGTCTGGGAAGACTCAGGGGGTGTCAGTGACTGAGTTGTCTGGCTCTGGAATTGGGGCCATTCCTCCCACTTCCCCGTGAACCTGAGGGGCACTTCCCCCTCATGAAAGATATGATAGAACAAACCACCCAGCTCCCCACCCCAGGTTGAGCAGACTCAACCTCCAGGTACCCAAGGCACAACCAGCTGATTCCCAGTGGCTCCACCCAGCTGAAGTCAAAGCAAAATCCAGAACAGGCTGAGTCATGTGATGCTGGGTCACAGACCACACCCACCACCTTCCCTGCAGCCTGACTGGAAACCCCTGTCCCCATCTTCTTGACTCTTCCAGAGGCTCTTTCACTGTCTGAGCCTCACAGGCAGCCAGTAGGTAGAAGCAGGTGGAGGTGAATCTCAGGGTACCTTGGGATTTTTGCTGACCTGCCCCTAATCTGGTGTTGGAACAGCCAGCCTTGGTGCACATCTTGGTCCTTCCCATATGCACTGAAGCCCAGAAGAAGTAGCCACAAACTTCAGATCATTTGTGGCTCTAAACAGGTTGCTGAGAGCCAGGAACAGACAGCATCTGACATTGGTCTGCACCAAAATCCTTCCCAAGAGTCCCAGAACCAATTCACCCACTGGCCAGCTTCAGACAACATCAGAGCAGATTCCAGTAAGCTTCATAAACAGCATATTCAAAGGGAGATCTTGGCAGCCACCAGACCCTGTTATGGTAAAAATCATTTTGTGTGGTTAAGATCAACCATCCTGAGGGTTGATCCCACAAATGGGCCAATAGCAATCAAGGCTCAATTACAACAGTAAGGCCCAACTAACAAACAAAAAGAACATTCCTAGAGCACTCAGCCCAAGTGGTCAAGGAGACTGCACCACTGGGTCCCACAGGACACCTACTACATAAGGCCATCCCACAAGACTGGGAGTCACAGCAAATATACCTGATATATAGAAACAAACACAGTGAGAAAGCCAAAATGGGGAGACAGAGAAACGCCCCAAATGAAAGAGCAGAAGAAATGTCCAGAAGAACTAAATGAAATGGAAGCAAGTAATTTATTAGATATAGATTTTAAGAAAATGGTTATAAGGATACTCAAGGAACTTAGTGAGAACTACAACAGCATGATAAAGGACAGAGAAACCTTTAAAAAGAACCACTCAGAAATGAAGAATACAACATCTGGAGTGATGAATATACTAAAAGGAACAAACATGAGGTTGGATGAAGCAGAGGACTGAATCAGAGTTTTGGAACACAAGGTAGAAAAGAAACACCCACTTACAGCAGCAAAAAAAAAAGAAGATAATTTAAGCGACCTCTGGAACAACATGAATTGTAATGATACCTACATCATAGGGGTACCAGAAAGAGAGGAAAGAGAGTAAGGGATCAAGAACCTACTTGAAGAAATAATGACCCAAAACTTCCCTAATCTGATGAAGGAAAAAAACACACAAGTCCAGAAAGCACAGAGAGTCCCAAACAAAGTGATATCAAAGAGGCCCACATCATAATTAAAATGAAAAATGTTAAGGACAAAAAGAGAACTTAAGAGCCTCAAGAGAAAGATGGTTAGTTACCTATAGGGAAGCTCCAATTAGACTGTTAGATGATTTCTCAATAGAAACATTTCAGGTCAGAAGGGACTGGCATGACATCTTCAAAATGGTGAAAAAACAAGGACCTATAACCAGGACTTATTTACCCAGCAAGCCTATCATTTAAAATCGAAGGAAAAATAAAAAGCTTCCCAGACAAGAAAAAGCTTTAAAAAGTCTCTTGCCACCAAACCAGTATTACAAGAAATGTTAAATGGCCTGTGAGGAGGAAGAGAAGGAAGAAGGGGATGAGCAGGAAAAGAGGAAGGGGAAGGGGTACAGGGAGGGGGAGAAGAAGACGATGACAAAGACACATAGGTAAAAGAATAAAATTGCAATAAATAGGTACCTATCAATAATCACTTTAAATGTAAGTGGCTTAAATGCTCCCACCAAAAGACATGGATAAGAAACCAAGATATATATATATATTGTCTACAAGAAACCCACTGCAGAACAAAAGATAAACACCAACTAAAAGTATAAGGATAGGAAAAGATATTTCATGTAAATGGAAGCTTTTAAGAAGCTGGTGTAACAATACTTGTATCTGACAAAACGGACTTTAAAACAAAGGCCTTAGTAAGAGACTAAGAAGGACACTACATAATAAATGGAACAATCTAACAGGAGGATATAACCCTTGTAAAGATTTATGCATGAACACAGGAAGGCTTAAATATATAAAGCAAATCTGGATGGGCATAAACAGAGAGACTGACATAACACAGTCATAGAAGGAGATTTTAACACTCCATTGACATCAATGGATAGATGTTCCATACAGAAAAACATCAAGGAAATAACAGCCTTAAATGACCCACTAGATCAGATGAATTTTGTTGATATCTTCACAGCATTTCATCCCAAAACAGCAGAATATACATTCTTCTCAAGTGCACATGGAACATTTTGTAGGATGGACCACATGTTAGGACACAAAACAAGTCTCAATAAATTTAAGAAGACTGAAATCATATAAAGCAACTTCTCTAATAATAATGCTATGAGACTAGAAATCAATTACAAAAAAAACCCTGAAATACATACAAAGACATGGAGGATATAGAGCATGTTATTAAACAATGAATAGGTTAACAATGAAATCAAGGAAAAAATCAAAAGACACCAGCAAACAAATTAAAATGAGAACCCAACAACCCAGTATCTGTGGGACACTGGGAAAGCAATCCCAAGAGGGAAATTCACAGCATTAGAGGCCTACCTCAAGAAACAAGAAAAATTGCAAATAAACAATCTAACTTTACACTTAAAGGAACTTGAAAAAGAACAAGAAACAAAGCCCAAAGTAAATAGAAAGAAGGAAATCATAAAGATCAGAGCAGAAATAAGTAAAATAGAGTCTAAAAAGTATACAAAAGATCAATGAGACCAAGAGCTAGTACTTTGAAAAGTTAAACAAGATTGATAAATCTTTAACCAGACTCTTCAAGAAAAAAAAGAGAAGACATAAATAAAATAAAAAATGAAAGAGCACAAATAACAACTGACACCAGAGAAGTACTAGGGATTGTCAGAAAATATTATAAACAACTACACGCCAACAAATTGGACAATCTCAACAAAATGCATAAATTCCTAGAAACATAATATATTCCAAAACTGAATCAGGAAGAACCAGAAAATCAGAATAAACATATTACAATCAGTGAAACTGAAGCAGTAATCAAAAATTCCCAACAAACAAAAATCCTGGACGAAATTATTTCAAAGGTACATTTTACCAAAGAAGAACTAATACCTCTTCTCAAATGTTTCAAAAAAATTCAAGAGGAGGGAAATCTCCCAAGCTCATTTTACTTAGCCAGCATTATCCCAATTCCAAAACCAGATAAAGACACTACAAAGAAAGAAAATTATAGGCCAGAAAATTATAGGCCATCCCTGATAAACATAAATGCTAAAATCCTCAACAAAATATTAGCAAAATGGATCCAGCAACACATTAACAAGGTCATATATCATAATCAAGTGGGATTTATTCCAGGGATGCAAGGTTGGTACCTGATCATACCAATAGATGCAAAAAAGGCATTCGATAAAACCCAGGACCCATTTATGATAAAAACTCTCATTAAAGTGGGAATGGAGGGATCATACCTCAGTGAAATAAAGGTCATATGTGACAAGCCCACAGCCAACATCATACTCAATGAGCAAAGACTACAAGTGTTTCCAGTAAGTTCAGGAACAAGACAAGATGTCTACTTTCACCAGTCTTACTCAACATAGTACTGAAGTCCTAGTCACAGCAGTCTGACAAGATGATTAAAAAGCCATTCAAATTGGAACAGAAGCAGTAAAACTGTTATTTGCAGATGACATGATACTGTACCTAGAGAATCCTTAAGGGGACAAAAGCATACGTTAGGGTAAAGATAGTCTATTCAATATATGCTGGTAGGAAAATTGGACAGATTACATGCAAAAAAATGAAACTAGAACACCTTCTTCTACCAAACACAAGAATAAACTCAAAATGGACTAAAAACTTACATGTTAAACTCAAAAACCATAAAATTCCTAGGAGTAAACATAGACAGTAAAATCTCGGACCTTTCTCATAGCAATATTTTTTTCTAATGCATTTCCTCAGTCAAGGGAAACAAAAGAAAAATAAACAAATGGGACTACATCAAACTAAAAATGTTTTGCATGGCAAAGGAAACCATCAACAAAATGAAAATACAGCCCACTGAGTGGGAGAACATGTTCTCTGATACCTCTGATAAGAGTTTAATATCCAAAGTTTATAAGGAACTTATAAAACTCAACACCCAAAAAACAAACAATCCAATGAAGAAACAGGCAAAGGACCTGAATAGACAGTGCTCCAAAGTGGACATGTGGATGGCAAATAAACATATGAAAGGGTGCTTAATGTCACTAGTCATCAAAGAATTGCACATTAAAACTACAATGAGATATCACCTCACACCTGTCAGAATGCCTATCATCAATAAATCAATGAACAAGTGCTGGCAAGGATGTGAGGAAAAGGAAGCCCTCATGCACTGTTGGTGGGAATGCAGATTGGGACAGCCACTGTGGAAAGCAGTATGGAGTTACCTCAAAATTTTTTTTACAAATGGAACTTCCTTATGACCTAGCAATTCAGTCCACTTCTGGGAGCATACCCAAAGAAACCTGAAACACTAATTCGAAAGAATATATACACCGCTATGTTCACTGCAGTGTTATTTACAATAGCCAAGATTTGAAAGCAGCCTACATGCCCATCAGTAAATGAGTGAATAAAAAAGCCTGTGGTATATAATGCTACTCAGCCTTTAAAAAGAAGAAAATCTTACTTTTTGTGAAAGCATGGATGGACCTGGAGAGTATTACGGTTTCATTTATAAGTGGAATCTAATGAACAAATAAAGTAAGAGTGCATACAGAAAACAGGCTGACAGCTGTCAGAGGGGAAGGGGTTGGGGGCTGGGTGAGAAAGGTGAAGGGATTAGGCAAAGGAAAAAGAGACTCCCAGACACAGACACAGGTAGAACAGGGTGAAGCGGGCATAAATGGTGGTAGAAGGAGACCTGATTTGTGGTAGTAAACACACAGTACAATTACAGGTGAAGTAATGTAGACTTGTATACCCCAAACCTATATAATTTTATTAACCACTGTCACCCCGACAAATTCAATAAAAGTATATCAAATATTAAAGAAAAAGAAAAATCACTTAATTTCTCTAGGCTTTATTTCTCTCTACTTAAAAAAAATGGTCTATATGGCAGGGTGTTAGAGTGTCGCACTCATTGATTTTTCTTGTAGTTAAAACAAAAGTATACACTTATAGTTATGAAATATTTCAACACTAGCTACAAAGCATAGAAAATATTATAAATTACCTGTAACACCTAGGTTACCACCACCAAGCTAAAACAAAATAATAGTTTGCTGTATTTGTTCCAGTTCTCACTTTTTGGGAAAAAAATAGATAAAGCAAAATTCCCATATCCTATTTCTTCCTGTTTCTTTACTCTCTAGAACAATGATTTTCAACCTTTTTCATCTCATGGCACACATAAACAAATTACTAAAATTCTGTGGCACACCAAAAACTATTATTACATTTTTTTTTACAATCTGACAAAAAATAGGCATAAAAGCAGGAGACAAAAAAAAAAACAGAATTATCTTCTGGAGGGCAGGCCCCGTGTAGTACAGGCTTCCCCCATGAAGGAAGTATTCTAGGAAACCATCTGTATCAGTATATCAGCTGGCATTGTTGTGAGAGGCTGCATTTGGCTTCAATGAATTTTTTTGAAGGTTCTTTCAATGTGTTTGCTCATTTTTTTCATGGGTGATTTACAAGTGCACCTGCCCACACCACACTGAGTGTTTAGCAGTTTTTGACCCAAAATGACATGACCTCCTGTCCCACTCTCCCTAGTCACCCAATCTTGCCCCAAGTGACTTTTTTTGTTGTTTTCCCAATGAAAAAAAAGTCCTCAAAGGGAAATATTTTACCAGTGTGGAAGAGGTGCTTCCACACTGGTAAACAGCTTCTGCTGAAAAAACAGCAGAAGCACTAAAAGGCATCAAAATTGACAAGTTCAAAAACTGTTCTGAGCAGTGGAAAAAAGTCTTGATAGGTGTACTGAATCAAATGGAGAGTGCTTTGAAGGTGCCTGAAGATTAAACATGCAAGAATACATAATTTTTATAAATAAACTCTGGGTTTTAGGGGCCTGCCCCCCTAAATCAATAAATCTTTATTTATTCACACTGGACAGCTTATCTTGTTGGCTATTGTCCTTTTTTTAATCTGCCAATGTTATGGAAATAGGTAGTACTGCATGTTTTAAAATTTTTTCTATCGTTGCCTGGCTGGTGTGGCACAGTGGATTGTGTGGCTACGTAGATTGTGCCCCCGCCTGCAAAACAAAAGGTTGCTGGTTTAATTCCCAGTCTGGGCACATGTCTGGGGTGCAGGCCAGGTCCCCAGTAGGGGGCACTAAAGAGGTAACCACATATTAATGTTTCTCTACCTCTCTTACTCCTTCCTTTCCTCTCTCTCTAAAAATAAATAAATAAAATCTTTTAAAAAATAGGATGCCCAGGCCCTCCAATGGCAATTCTAACTTGCAAAAAAATTCTTCCATCATCATTTATGATGTATTATAGACTTGTACACCTGAAACTTGTATCATTTTATTAACCAATGTCACCCCAATAAAGTCAATAAAGAAGTAAAAAATTAAATTAAATTAAATTAAATTAAAATTCTTGTGGCACACCAATTGAAAATTGCTGCTCTAGAGGTATCCACTATCCTAAAGCTACTGATTATCCTGACCACACAATTTTATTGTTTAAGCAAGTGATTACGTACCTACAACAACTATATAATACTGCTTACTGTGTGTTTAAAGGTACATAAGTTGTATTACAGCATGTGTATGCTTTCACATTTAATTGTTCATTCAACATTGTTTTTTGAGATTTACCCACATTACTATCTCTCCATCTATGTAGGGATTTATATCTAGTTCACTAATTTTAAACTCCCATATATTATTTCATTAGGAATAAACCACATTTTATTGAGTTACCTTACCTATGGACGCTTAGGTAATTCACGGTTTTTAAAAGCAGAGGTGCAGTAAAAACCTCTGTGTGTGTCTGCCTGCTACCGCATGAAGGAGTTTCTCGAGGTAGGAGAGACACTTAGACATGGTTTTGTTGAATATGCTCAGCTTCATCTTTCCTAGACATTCCCCATTTTTTTCCCAAAGTGGTAACACCAATGTACTCTTGCCGGCAATATTAAAGCATTCCCCATTCTCCATACCCTCATCAATATGTGAAAATATGAGAACTTATTAATTGTGTCAAAATGAAGGTTATGGAGTGGTAACTAAGGGTTACACTTAGTAGATATTTCCCTGAGGTCCCTTTCTGGTCATATTATTGTGGTCACCACATCAATGCCAAGTCTTATCAAAATAAAATAAAGGATGTGGAAAAAAACCTTCTTCCACAGTTTATATTGAATTTACTTTTCCTCAAGAAATGTCTTTCATGGCTAACACTGGCCATGAACCCATAAATCAGGCCATTAAAGAGGAATGGGGACATGGCCCTAGCTCTGTATTTATTTTCTTGTACTCATAATCCAATGTTACTTAAAAAGCAAACTGCCCAGTATGCAAGCCAAAGCAAATACTCGGGATTTTGCCAGGCAAAATGCCTGTGGAGAAATGAGTCAATTCATACAAAATTCAAAGCTGTCTTTGGTCAGCGACATTTTCGTGAAAATCTGTGGGTGGGTAAAAGTTTTGCAAAATTCCTTTTTGCTATTGGATAAAATTCATCCAGGAAAAATAAGCAAAATTTAAGTGGCGACCCACATTCCCCTTAATTCCCTTATTAACACTCCCAAACCTCCCAGCACAACTGCTTTCTATTGCGCACGAAGGAAGCCATTAGTGTTTCTGATACTGGCAACAGAATCCTGTCCCTCTCTGCTTACTCTGCTCGGATCAGATAGGCTTTCTCATGAGACGTACTGGCTGACTGAACAAGCTTCAGCTCATTCAGAGCACACCTTCCTGGGAACGCTACCCTGGCACTGCAAACTCTTCCCCTTAATCGCAAAAAGACCTACAGTAAAAACACTCATCAGCATACGCTCTGTTGGAACCATTACTATGGATACTGTTAAGGATGGTTAGTGTACATCTACAGTTTTGAGTGACACTTTTAGGAACATGAAACAGGGACTAAGGGAAAAAATTCAGAGACTCCAAGACTTGTTCTGGCTTGGAAATTTGAAACCTTATCATCTCAGAAAAACATAATAGAATTCAGCACAAAAATTCTATTAATTCCAAGACTCATCAATGTTGGGGTTTGTCTAAGTTCAATAAGGTCTAAATAGAATGATTTTGCACCTAGAAATTACTTGAGCTAGTAGACAGCAGTGAATGGACACCAATATTTTTAATATAATATTGCCATATCTTCGTTTCTGACTTGAGGTCTGCCTGTCTGCCCAAGAGGACTTTACTTCTCAAGGCCTTTGCCATTGGCTAGGAAGACCTCTGTAATCAAGGCAAGGCCTGCACAGAGAGCACCTGGTTTGGCTTTCCACAGAAGCAATAAGAATGAGATCTACAGAAGGGTGGAGTTGCCTGGGTGGGAAAGAGAAAAGAAACAATTCTCTTCTTCCGCTAAGTTACCCAAATAATACATTAACAATTCTACCCCAGTTCTGCCACCTAGAGTCTTCAGAGATCTGAATCCCAGAGTTCAGGGTAAGGCTGAGAAGTTACAGTCAGAGATTCTGAGGATGCACTGTCCCATGCATGAAATAGGATTTGGCACGAAGGGAGGGCACGAGTGGTAGCTTCTTACTGTACACAGGCTGTCACTGAGTAGCCCTTTCACACTTCCTTCTCCTATCACAACTCCCAGAAGCTCACTGTGCTGCTTGTAGCCCTGGTCACAAAACACAATTGGGTCATCACATCTTTCTTGGGTCAATAAGCTAAGCAAGTGAAAATGATGACTGACTGTAAGTATGGTCCACAGAAAATTAATAGCAGTGAAACATACGTAAAACAAAACTGGACTGGGTCTTATAATTCAGAGTGATCCAAGTGTTTGCAGCATGTGACACAGCCACAAAAACCCAAAGATCACTTCATGTCTCCAAAAGAAGAAAGTGGTCATTTTACTTGGCAAGAATCTTGAGCTTTAAATCAACTACCACAAGATTTTCAAACTAGTAGGAGATGAAACATTTCAGTTTTAACAGTTTTTTGTGTCTGAAATCCAAGAGTGTAAAGATTGGTTTTACAAAAGGCAGAAAAATGCATCTTTTTCAGATGTGCATTTACATTCAATACAATGTCTTCCATCAATAGATCCCAACTTGAGAAGCCTGTTAAACTCTCACGGTAAAGTTATTTGTTGCCAGTTAGCTATAGCCCTACAAATTAAGCAGATGACATGCAGCAACAGTCTTCATACATAAATATTCATGATATGATATGATATGATATGTATGTGTTAATATGAAAATGGATGTCTTCCTGCAAAAAACATATTAGCTCCTAAGAAACCCTGTTTTATATAAATACATTTGCACTAAAACATGTATAAGTAAATGCTTTGTGGTTCTAAATTTGATATGGAATTAAATCTAATAATCTGAATTTTGCCAAGATTCCATTTAGAAGTGGGGAGTGGGCAGACTAAGGGAAAGAGAAATCACCTCCCATACCTATCCTGAACAATACAATGAAAAACTATGTAGAAGCCTGCAAACATTCACTTCACAGCTTATTCTTTCACTAAGTATTCCTATTTTAATAGTCATGCACTTCTGCAAAAGTCAACTGTAACAGAGCATGTTTAAAGGACACATGGAAAAGCCAAAGAAGGGGTAGGATCAAGGGTGGGAGGTGGGGATGGCTGGGGCGGGGGGACGTGGTGGGGGGAAAATGGAGGCAACTGTACTTGAACAACCATTTTTTTAAAGAAGAGAGGAAAAAACAATAACGTGTTTCCAATCCATGAAAACAGAAGTCAACTTGCTGTATGCCTCTGCAAGCTCTGAGAACAGTAAAAAATGGAGAAATCCTATTGCACAAAAATTAATTTTTCAATGCAAAAAATTATTTTTTCAGATAATTTAAAGCTTTTTTTTTTCAGTAAAGCCAAATCCACCAAACTATTTTCAGCCAGGATTAGTCATAACTAAAAGGTTGGACTGTTTTTGCTCAGAGACTGAATGTCTTTCCTGCCTGCAATAGGCCTGTGTGTTCCAAACAGAGTAAATGGAATTGCCTTCACTTGCTTGTCTCTTTCTGGCATTTTTTAACGCAGAACCCTACTGACAGAAAAAGGTTTTGCTGCCTGGAATGCAATTATTCTTTTCACTCATATAACCTGGCATTCTCACAATGTATCAGCTTCAGGTTTTCCTTCAGAAAAATCACAACATGGGGCATAATGTAATGACAAGAAATGCAATTTCATCCAGCCAGAAATTCTTAAAACTCAACATACCTACTGGATGGTATCAAGTGCTTCTAATACTTGCACTACAGCTATTGTCCAATTGGCTTGCTTTTATATGAATCAAACAACTTGGTCAATCTATAATCAAACGTAAACATTTTCCAGATCTTTCTCATCAAGACATTCTACAGAAAGAAGAAATTCTGCCTGGGCGACCCCAATCTCACTGAGTTCCTTCTCAAAATTTTTACATATTTTACACATTTAGCGACCTATAGCATATTCAGTATCTGGGAAGAACCTACAATTCTCAGTTTCTAACTCTAAAAGAAATAATCCTGTCAATCTAAACTAATATATTATAAAATGCATGCTCTTTTTTTCCCCCAAGAGTTAAGTGAACAGTCTGAGATTGTGCAAAGCTGCCCTGTGATCCCAAGGGTGATGTCCTGCTTACAAACACTGAGGGTTTCTGTTAGGTGTGAAAAGATTGTGAAATCACGTAAAAGTCATATCATTAAAGATAGTCAATTTTGCCAAGAAAGAGATAGTTCCAGGATGGATGTTGTGACAGGGGAGGCAGAGGAAAAAGAGACACCATGCATACTTCCTTCAACACCAAAGGACATTCCTCTCTTGGTTCTTTCTCCTCTATCTTTCCACAAAATTCTGTCTCCTTAAAATTCAGTGAGATCCTGTGAGATTCTGCCCCTGTGTTATCCCTTGGGCGTTTATGCTGACTATAAATCATTAACTAGTCCCACAGCCCTGGAGTATGCAGTGTGCAGGCAGGTGAGAGAGTACATGCAACCCATTTTTACTAGCCAAGCTGCTAAGTGTGAGTTCCTTTCCAAATATCAGAACCACCCCTCCTCTAGCCCCAATACCAGCCTGGTTATTAGAGAGAGAGGGAAAAATCACTGAATATTTGTTTTGGAAAAGACATAAAGCTTGCTGCTGTGCAGTGTGTGTTCCTCTGCCCTGCACATTTCAGCAACTTCACGTTGGTGCCTGGGAAGCATCTATTTTCCAAGATTTTGGACACTGTGGTAGATCAACTTCCCAACGTAGTGGATCATTTACATTTGCAGAAGAGAATCAAGCAGTGAGGGGATACCCAACAGCTAATAGTTAAAGAAACTTCCCCCTTCCTCAGACTGAAGAGGAGTCAAAATTTAATGGATAGAGTTGTTCATGTCATCCAAATTCCATAAAAGGAGAAATGTCCCCTGACGTGTGGGCCAACTCTGGAAAAATACATACACTTTCCATGGACTCCCACAGGCTTTAGAAAACTCACCGTACACTTGTTAGGCTTCTCTCCGGAGTGGACTCTCATATGGATCAGCAGTTTATAGCGGGCATTGAATGGCTTGTACCTTCGAGGACACCCTGCCCAGAAGCAAGTGAAGTCTTCCCCTTTGCGCTGGTCTATGTGTACCTTCTCGATATGCCGCACGAGTTCCTCCTGCTGGTCATACAAGGCACTGCAGTCGATCCAGCGACAGCAGTGCTTGCCCCCGAGGTCGTCCATCTCCCCATCCTCCTCCAAGGTAGTCTGGGACAGGGCCAGCGTCTGGGCATGGGGGACCAGCTCCTGGTGGTGCAGGTGCGGATGGGCGTGGTAGGGGGGTGGAGGGCCTTGGGGCAGTGGTGGCAGAGGAGGCGCGGGGGGCAGATCTAGAGCCGCACTGGGGAAATCATCCAGGCGCTCTGTCTTCAGCAGGCCGGCCGGCTGGCCATCAGAGCCTGGCAGGCCATGCTGCACCACCATGTTGTTGACCACACCGGGCTGAAGGCCGCCGTGTTCCAGCTGCTGCATGCGCTCATACTCCAGCGTGCCGTCCTCCCCATAGGCCGGGAGTGCCAGGCCACCGCTGGCCACCCGTACACCCTTCTGGCCACTAGGCACAGAACACGGCTGGGGGATGCAGCTACCGCGCACTCCCAGGAAATGCCCATAGACCTCAGGCTGCGGTGACATGTTGGCCGGGGAAGCCCTCGACCCATTGATGTAGGCAACCAAGGACGTGGGAGAGGTACGAATGATGGTATTGAAGTCTATCCCAATTCCATCGGACAACGGGGACAAGGAAAGTGCTCTCTTCTTGGAGCGGGCTGAGTGAGATCTGGCTGAAGAGTGTCGGGGACTAGAGTAAGGAGAGTGGCTATTTTCCATGCCAAAAAGGTAGGATGGCAATGAGTTAGACACACTGTTGTTGGACATGGCGGTCCCAGGAGGGAGGCTGAGGTGGTCCCCTAGATCGATGCCATTCTGAGAGCTGTGGCTGGAGGAGAGTGCCGGGAGAGCCCTGTAGCCATGAGACCACTCTTGTTTCACGCTCAAAGCGGACTGACTTTCTGTCAGGCTCAAAGTCGAGGATGCCAAAGACTCACGTGAAATAAGGGACCTGGAACAGCAGCCAGAAAGGAGGGGGAAAAAAAAAGGCAAACATTTTAGCAGGATATAGATTGCTTAAAAGCTGAAAGAACATTGCACTGACAATCCCTTAAGTATTTCCCCTAATTACATTGTCGGCTAAACACACATTCTTTGGCTAAGATAACACCAAGGCTTTTAGTTCCAGGTAAATAACATTTTACCAAGAACAATAAAGGCTAATGCTCACTGGACTAATAAAACAAAAGATCTATTGTTATAAATAATCTTAACACTTTAACGATAATAAATAGTCCTTGTTTTATTTTTAAACTTTTTTAATGTAGGGGGAAAATTAGAGACCTGAGAATAATTATTGATGCCTGACATGGCAAACTAAATAAGCAAGTTCTTATTAAGCACCTTCTGTGTGCAACACACCACAAATAGGCATTGTAGGGCATGTAAGTCTAAACAGTGCCCCAGTCTTTGAGCAAAATCAATTTGGTGAGGTAAAACAAAAACCCATGCTTGATTTGAAAAAAAACATAAATCCTCAAAGTCAAAGGGTCATCCAGGATACCTAGTAATCGTTTCTTAACTTTGCAGTAATTCCTCTCCTGTTCTCCTTGCCCTTTTTCAAAACATACCTCATGTCACAATATTTACGTGCATATCAAGATGATTCGTAATGTAGTCTGGACACTTTAAAATTCATTTTGCTCTGTGATGACATTGTTGCCTTAAAACTCACTGAAGAGAAAAGCTTTGTCCCTTGGATGGAAAATTTGTCACAAAGGCTAGACATAACTCACTGTATTTTTCAACTCAGATATGGGGCATATCAGAAAAACCTGGTTTATTTATATGTACCTGCATTGGTTTTTTGCAGAAACCTTTTTTTTCTTACAAAAAATAATCAAAAAATATATAAATGTCTTCCCAGAACAAACCCATGTACTACTTCCAGCTGCTGAACAGCCACCCTGTTGCAAAGGAACTGAGGGAAAAAGAAGCACTCTCATCCCTTCTGTTCTTCTTGCTCCTTTTTACAGAATGGAAGCCAGGAGCACTGTTTCCTGCAGGCATGAGATATCAGCCAGAAAATATCTCAGCTCCAAAGTGCATTGTATAAGGTGATAGATAACACCATTGTGGATATGATGTTTCCATCAGGTGAAGTAATGTTTACCAACGACAAATGCACAAAGAATTTATGTCCAGTTGCCCTTGACAGATTTTTTTTCTTGGTCTAAATTCTTATATTTGGGCTGAAGTCCTTTTGTAAGCCCCAAAGTGGTTTCTGAGCCATCTGTTTCTTAATTCCCCATGGACACTTCAATTATTTTCCCAGCATACCCGCAGCATGCAGCTCTCCCTGCAGAGCTCAGCTGAAGGTTCCTGGTGATAGAATGTCAAGAACCTTTTGGTCTCTTCCCCAGGGAGATCCAGGAATTACATTCTGACCCAAGCCAAATCAGTAGTTATGTTGTGTGTGAGGCAGACATCCTTTGCTTTACACCCTGAGGTTGAGAAAGTTTATGGAGCATTTTCAAATAATGCATTTGCCTGGTCACTGTCACTCTGGAGTGTTTCAGATTTTTAAGCAGTGAATAATAGCAGGTGGAAAGCACTTTATCTACATGTATGTACTTTGTATATTATGTTATTTGGTTTGAGGACAGCCTATGTTGAGACATGTTTATTTGTTCCATTGTCCAGGGATGTTTCATACTTTTCTCAAGTTATGCCTGACTATAGCTCAGTTTATATTTGAGCATAACCCCATGTAGGCATGTTAACTCCTCAAACATCAGTTTTCTAAGACAGTTATCATATATGTTTCAGGAAGGAAAGTCTCTATTCTACTCTATTCTATTCACTAAGGCAATTATATACAAAGAACTCTCTTTTTATTTCAAACAAGTAATAAGAACAAAACTTCCAAAAACAAAGGCCTTGGACCAGTAGCCCTCATCCCTCCTGTGAAATTACCCAGATCTTCTATCTTTCAAAGTTCTAGTCCATGAAATCTCCCCCAAATATGCTAGCTCTCAGTGACAGTCCTCTTTCCGGAGATGTAACATATTGTCTGTACTGCACCTTAAGCATAACTAACTTCCTCAACACAATTACCATCTTCAATAAAATCCAAAGCCTTTCCACAGAATGAAGCATTTTTATCTCCTCCAGTACTCACCAGAGTGTTAGATACATAATAAGTTTTTTAAAAATTGTTGATTAAGAGAGTGAACAAATAATCAATAATAACTAACCATCTTTTATAGCTTGCAAAGCATTTTCCCTATACATTTATTATTTTATTTGATACAGCCTGTGAGGTAAATAAAACAAATTTTTAAAATAATTTCTACTTAAGGACCAAATTTCTTACAGAACTACAAATGAGGCAGCATTTGATAGTCAGTCACCTAGCTGGACCACATACATCCTCTGTGCCCCACATCGTATCCCACATGTGGTCCATAAGGCTCTGCTTGATTAAAGGACCTGGTACAACAGGCTTAAAGTCACCCAAGCTACCACTGGAACCCACTTCTCCTGTTCTCTTTCTGCAATAATATGTTGAATGACTGTGAAAGCTTCCAAAGGACTCTCCTGTGACCCCTGCTGCTGTGCACACCATGCCTATGGGAAGAAAAGTGACAGAGCTGTGGCTCTATCACCTTACTGAGAGCAATCTCCATTTCCATATGTTTATCTGACCCTTAGGAAATTATTTCTGGTTTGGAGCTATATGTGAAAAAAAAGCAATATAGCTCAAACAAAATAAAACCAATACAAAAGAATCGGAAGCTACCAGTGAAACAGGTTAGGGTAGCTAGTAAAGAAAGAGTTCAGTAACTTTCATGGGGACATAAAAGAAGTGATGTGAATTGCATGGTTCAAGGTCAAGCTCAAAAGAAATACTAACTTACCTATCATGTGTAACTCCTCAAAACTGATGTGTTGTGTGTGTGTGTGTGTGTGTGTGTGTGTCTGTGTGTGTGGAGAAGGGAGGGGAGGGGAGGGGAAGGCAAGGGAGGGGAGGGGAGTGATATATATATCTCCTATTCTATATGGAAGTTCTTGTCTATGTGCCTGGACAAATCCCCTGAAGAGTTAACACTGCATCTAAACACAGGATGGCTTTATAAAATGTCAGAACTGACAGAGAGAGAACCCTGACTCCATTCTCAGCCCCCTTGGCCTTCTCTGAGCTTTGTGAACACAGCCCAACCCAAAAGGAAACCCTAGGAAATTCCATCCCTAGAAATCACCTCAATAATTTCTGGTTTAAAAGAGAAAATGTGGTGCTTTTTTGGATCTGGAATGACATTATTAGACAGATGGTTGAACTTTGTAACTGATAAACTAAGCAACATTGGCCAAAGCCCTTAGACTTTGTGTCTGAGGTCCATCATCTATAAAACAGAGGTAGTTTATAAACATTCAATCATAAAATATAGAATCACAGTAGATGTGAAAGCACTAGAGAAACTAAACATATATAAAATCTATGCAAGTAGCATCCAAGCTCTTCTGCTGTCCAACTTTTGCCAAATTTGTATATGAAGTGACTGTATGAGGTTATATCAGCACCTCGGCCTTGTCATTTTAGGGAAAATATGTGCAACAGTGTCTATATTAAGAGTTTTGGCAATGCCTAAACCAAGAATGGCTCCTGGATCTTCAGGAGGGTAAGGTATAGTTTATATTTCTCATTAAGTAGGGCTAGTCAGAAATGGTGGGGAACTTAATAAAGGCAAATGTACACCATTAGGGCATGATTCTCATCATTGGGTTAAACATAACCCAACAAAGCTAAGGAAGAGTACTTTTTCCAAGATAAGCACTCCAGGAAAAAAAAAAAAAAAACTCAAAGAAAGTCAAAAAAAGAAATAGTAAATCTATAAAAACTACTCAATGTTATCAATAATTAAGAGACACAAATTTTTAAAATGTCATTTTTCACATCATTTTGGCAAAAGTAATAAAAATAATAATTCCTAGTATTTGATAAGAGAACAGGAACTCTCAGACTATTGGTGAGTTTATAAATGGGTTCAGTCTTTTCTGCAGTGCTGTTTTAAGAATACATATCAAAGCCTCAAAACTATACATTTCTAGCAAATTTTATTCTAAGAATTTATTCTAATTACCAGGGATATGCAACAAAGTATTCACAAGATTGATTAAATAAAGTATGACTTATAACAGTAAAATAAAAGAAAAATAAATGCCCTGTAATAAAAGACTGATAAAATTATAGTTTTATTTATATACTTTTTAAATAAAATGGAATCTTGTTTAGGAAGAAGCCATTGTATGATGGTGAATATTTTCATTACAAAAGAAAGTGTTTATGTTAACTGAACAAAGTAATTATAACACTATGTAGGTTATTAGATCAACTGGGCACAAAGGAAAACCTATGCTTATAACATGTGTTTCCACATAACTGGAAGGATGTATTTCAAAATTCCACCCATGGCTGCCTATGGGTGGTTGGATTCAGGATGACTATTATTTACTGCTTTGTGCTTTTCCACATTTTCCATTTTCTACAATGAGTAAGAATTACACAGGTAATCAGGGGAAAACTAAAATTCACAGCTTTCTATAGGGTGGCCCTCACTCAGACTGCACAGTTCATGCCCTGTCTCTCCTACACTTACCCCTGCCCCCACAGATAAAATGTAAAGCTGATACTCTCTCCATCTTAATCTCTAGAAAGCAAATGCCTTCCAGTTGAACTGCTGCTACCCCCAATCCTTTCTCTCCTCTGATAGAACACACAAACCAAGGGTCACAACTAAACGTCACCTTTCCAACTTGCTAAAACTAAGTTTCATACTTCACCAAGCCACCTTCCAACTCCTGTTTCTTTGCCTATTCTGCAAAAAAAATATATTTCAATAGGAGAACTCACAGAATACCTAGTCAAAACACATGTCAATACATCTTTAAGATGTTGTCTTTTAACAATATAAAATTATGATAAGGAATCAAATATACCAGAAAACACTGAGATAATAACCCTTCCCTGGTCAAACCATGAAAAGAGACTGCATTAAAGTACATGGCTGGAGCAGCTTGTGCCCTGCCTACCTACCTTCAGTTTCTCCATTAATTATGGTTCTCTGCCTCCAAGGCATGGGCTGGACTTGCCACCGACAGGAAGCCAAAGGCTTCCCAATGACACCTACCCAACCAGTACAGTTAATTGTACATGCAACACTCAGCAAGTCTGAGGAGTCCCTCAAGGCATAATCATCAATGGGGAAATGACAGCAGCAGCTTTCCATCACAAAAAACCTCAGGTGAAAAACAAGTTTCCATATCATGAAAAAAACTGGCATACAAAAATAGTCCAGGACCTATAATCTCAGAGTCTCAAATAGTGGCTAAGAGGACAGTGCAGAGATACAAGAAGGGGAAGGAGGGGTAGAAGGAAAAGAAGGAAGAAAAAGAAGAAGAAACAGGATCCTAGAACTACCAGGAACCTCAGTAGATTTCCAGCCCCCCACCCCACCCAAGTCCTCCCGCCCCTGCCAAGAAGAGGACGAAGAGATCTGAAGAGTCAAATTCCTTTGCAAAACCAGTTCAAACAGAGCCAGGACTAAGAGGCAAAAGCTTTGGATTGTGTTCCTTCAAAAAGGCAACTTCTAGAAGATGAAATAATTCATTTCAAACATAGGATTGGATCTTACATACTATATTGCATAGTATTTTATTTTTATGCCCCCTCCAATACGAACCTTAAGAAATATGTTTGTCTGAGGGGGTGGTGTCCCTTTTCCTATTCAATTGTCTCCCACAGAGCGATATGCAGCATTTATTAGACCTACTTATTCTGGCACCTAATCAGATACTGTGTTGAAATGTTATATAACTCATACGTGAAAGTATGTCTTCCCAAACACATCACAGAGCCTTGAAATTCATGATTTCAGTCTTCATTTTTCTACTATCTCCCTAAACTTTAATTATTGTGTTATGCACACATAAGGTACTTAATAGGTACTTGGGTAGATGGATAGACAGGGGAATAGGTGGACAGACATAACAGTTGTAAAGCAGCCTGGAGACAGTGCAAAATATACATTAAAAAATGAACAGGCAAGACAGATGCACATGGAACATCTCAATTCTAGGCCGTGACATGTGACTTGCTTCACCAGGAATTGACAAATTTACACCCGGGGCCTTCAGTGAGGTCCCAAAAACCTCAGGCTGGGCATTAATTTCACTCACACTAGAAGACAGCAGGTATTAAATCATTTAAAACATTCTTCCCAATTAAGATATTATGGCACATAATTTCTGCACACATCCCCCTAAAAAAGCTCTAATTAGAAGAGTAGCTTTAGGAAGGGTGTGTGTGTGTGTGTGTGTTCAGAAAGGGAAGGGAAAACACTCATGGGGTGTGATTATACCATAAGAAGGGGGAAAAAAAGTAACTTGAGACCTGGTATCTGAAGGAGGTATATTCAGGTTGGCTGCATTCATTGCCCTCTGTAAGCTAGGACTGATCTGGTTGCATGCTGTAGAGACCTGGCTTGCTGGAGGTGAAATGGGTCCCAGTCGCTGAACCATCATGGGGCTGCTGGTGACCACTAGATTGTTGCAGCTGCCTTTTCCAATGGACTTGCACTGAGGCCCAAAGCCAAGAGCCCCTAAAAACAAATGAATCAGGTTAGCTTTCATGTCCCTTACATCAGAAATCAATAAATACACACATGTGCACACTTTTATCAGGACCTGTCTTTAGAGACAGTCCTTGGATATTTTTTTATTTTTTAGTATTGGTGATACCAAAAAGCTTCCTCCAATTGCAATGAAAAAGCGATAATGCTACAATAGAAACTCATCTATAATCACCACTTACACAAAATGTGCTTGCATTTTGCTCCTTCTCTGTAGAAGTGCCCAGTGATATTAAGAATTATTTTATCATCTCCTTACCTAAAGAGTTAAGGTGGTAAGTAGATGGGATTACTAACATCAAACTAAGTTTTTTCGAGACTAACTAATATCTTGAAGCACCCAGCAAGGAAAGTTGATGCTGCTGGTAGAGAAAAAACAAACGAACTTGTTTAACTGGTTTACTTCATTCCAATTCTGGCCTTGCTAAAAGCCTCTTTCAAAGGATATAATCTGGCTGCATCTCTCCACTCTGGACTTCTCCTCTTCATCCCAATACACTGTCATTGGACATATACCCAGTTTTCAAAAAATAAGGATGAGAAAGCCACAAACAAAACACTCATTCTAATTAGACATAGATTTTTCATTTCATTAACAACAATCTTCGAATCTAGTAAAATCTGGTACATACCCAAAAGGGAAAGTAAAAAAAAAAAAAAAGAAAGAAAGAAAGAAAAAAGAAACCCACAAGAGTCTGTGTCGTTAGGGAAAAGTGAAATGCAAAGAGAAGAAAGGAAAACACTGTCATGACTCACTTACAAAAACATAATAATTGTTGAATCATTCTAGACATTCTTTTCGCATGGGTGTATTTTTTCAAACCTTTTTTTTTTTTTTTTTTTGCAAACTACCTGGTCAAGTCTCAGTGACTGTACACTCTGTTCCTATTTCAAACAAACAAAAATAAGTATGATCTCAGTTTTTAACAAATGAGGTTCTAAATTTTTCTCACAAAATTTCCCATCTTTCTCATTGATATATTTGGGATCAAAGTAGGTGGAAAAGCATCCCTGTAACTTTCCTTAGTCCTAGGGGGTATCATTTTCCATTTTGTTTTCCCAAAAATTAAATCAGTAGCCCCCAAAATGACTGTCATCTTCTGTAACATCCTCTCCCAAGAGCCCACAAAACTGAAGAATAAATAAGATCTTAGACCAATCACTGTGCTCACATTAATGAAACCAGATCTTAAAAATGCTGGGAGAGTAACAACATCATTAGCTGGTAGAAAACCTGGTATATAGTCCAGCCCACTGGAAAACTAAAATCCGAGTAGTAATTGACTTGCCCAAGGTCACAAAGGGATTTATGGACAGAGCAGAAATAGATTCCACCAGGATATATTTTCATGGCACCTGGTTACTTAAAGGTGCTAGATGCTTCATTTGCTTTGTGGATACTTTCCAAGATCATTAGCTCTGAGAGAAAATTCTCTCCAATTTTTTTTTAGGATACTCAAGCCAGAACCCTCCCTCTACCTCTTTCCCTGCAGCTTATATCTGATGCATCTTCTTGTGCCTTGAAAGGTCAGTTATAGACGGTCAATCTGTCTTCATAACTCATAACACTGTGCCATCAGGGTTTCATGTCATTATTAAGAGTAGTGGATACATTTTTATGCAATAACCATAAACTCAGTATCTTAACAAATTCCAACAAACCGCATGCCATTTGCTATTCAAATCCTCCTCTACCTAAAAGCAACGTGATGGTTCATAGCCTAGTCCAGTAAAAAAGACACTTGAATTCTCTGCCCAGGTAAGGATGGGTCCTTATCAGTCACAGCTATTAAAAGCAACATCAGCCCTGTCTGGGTGGCTCGGTTGGTTGGAGTGTTGTCTCACACACCAAAAAAGTTCAATCCGGATCAGGGCACACACCTAGGTTATGGGTTCCGTCCCTGGTTGGGGTGCATATGGGAGGCAACAGATCAATGTTTCTCTCTCACATCTCTCTCTCTCTCTCTCCCCGCCAGCCCCGGCTTCCTTCCTCTCTCTCTAAGATCAATATCCTCAGGTAAGGATTTTTAAAAAAGCAACATTAGATGTCAGTATTCAGGGAGGGGGGGACTGGGATGGGAGTAAAAAACAGAAAACTGTACTTGAACAATTATTAAAATAAAATTAAAAAACTGAAAAAAAGATGTCAGTATTCTCTCAAATTTAATGTCATGTATTCATCTAAGCAACTCACTCACTTCATGCCTGCTTCCACCTTAGTAAAAGGTATTAATATCTACCTCTAAAACAAACACATATTAGCATCTAGAACAGCACACCCAAGAAATACTACTTGGTGACAAAACATATTAACACATTCTTACATCAAATCTAAGATGCCATATATTATAAGGCATACCATTATTTTATGTACCAGTAAGAACATGTGATGAGCTGTAAATTAAATCAGTGCATGGTGTTGAGGTTTCAGAGATGCTCTGGTGTAAAAATATGCACACCTTAAATGGGTAAGTACCAATATTATGGCTGAGGAATTTCTAACCCTTGTCTTGCTCATGATCTTCTCTGCCTAGAATGCTCTTACCCTAACCTGTCTACTTAGTGCACACCTCTGCATGTTCAAGGCCTCAATTCAAAGGTCTGACTCCCCCCACTGACTCCTCACCACACCCACTGCACAGTGGGAAGGTAGGACTAATTCTTCTTTTCATTTCCCTGCAGTCTCTCACAACACATCTGCCACAAAACCTTCAGGGAACTGAAATATTTACATGCCTGTCATTTTCTCCCCTTTTATACTTTACTGCTCTTTAAAAGTAAAGCCCTTGTTTAAGGAATCTTTGCTTCCTTAGTACCTAGCCCAGAGCCTGAACAGAACACAAACAATAAAGTCTGTCAATGAAGTTAAGTAGAAATGAATGAATGATGCAAATTAAAACCACAATAAGATACCACTTCATAATGGTCAGAATGGGCATCATACACAAACCAACCAACAAACAAGTGTTGGTGAGGTCGTGGAGAAAAGGGAACCCTAGTACACTTTTGGTGGAATTGCAGACTCGTGCAGCCACTGTGGAGAACATCATAGAATTTCCTCAGAAAACTAAAAAGGGAATTGCCTTTTGACCTGGCAATTCCACTGCTGGGATGATACCCAAAAAATCCTGAAACGCCAATTCAAAAGAACATATGCACCCCAATGTTCATAGCAGCACAATTTACAATAGCCAAGTGCTGGAAGCAACCTAAATGCCCATCAGTAAATGAGTGGATCAAAAAACAACAGTACATTTACATGATGGAATACCACATAGCAGAAAGAAAGAAGGAGCTCCTACCCTTTGCAACAGAATGGATGGATCTGGAGAGCATTATGCTAAGTGAAATAAGCCAGGTGGTAAAAGGCAAATACCATATGATCTCACCTATAAGTGGAACCTAATCAACAAAACAAACAAGAAAGCAAAATACAAGAGATATTGAAATAAAGAACAAACTTACAGTAACAAGGAGAGGAGGGAAGGGGATAATGGGGGAAAAAGGGGAAGGGTAGTCAAGGAACATGTATAAAGGGTCCATGGACAAAGCCAAAGGGGGATAGAATCCAGGGTGGTAGGTGGGGAGGGGTGGAGTGGGGGTAGTAGTCAGGGGAAAATGGAGACAACTGTACTTGAACAATATAAAACAAAATTTTAAAGAAATAAATGAATGAAAAGATAGTTATATACAGGAATATCAAATATTGACAGATTATTTCCACCAAAACCCTCCTGGTTTTCTTTTTTTAAAGGCACTACTGTTTTTCAGTAACAAACTCCAACTAAGTCCATCCTTTGACACATTTCCACAGTACTGCTAACTTCCCAGCATCTCCATCATTTTTACTATATTACCCCCACTCCCAAATACACTGGTCACCTTGAACTCCATCTACCATAGAGGAGTGACAGCTTCTGGCAAGTGTCACATATGGCATCCCTGAAGCCTTAGACTAAATGGTAAATTTCTTGGGAATAGGTAATGTTTGCGACACAGCTGTGAGAATGGCATCATTTGTCTCAAAGATGGAGGCAAACAACAGTTTGACCTTGGGCCACTGGGTTCAATGTAACAATCTAATTTTA
This sequence comes from Phyllostomus discolor, assembly GCF_004126475.2. Classification (NCBI taxonomy): domain Eukaryota; kingdom Metazoa; phylum Chordata; class Mammalia; order Chiroptera; family Phyllostomidae; genus Phyllostomus; species Phyllostomus discolor. The sequence goes on along the minus strand of NC_040905.2, from coordinate 162,469,413 downwards.
TTGTCATAATTCTAGACAGGAGGAATACCTTCAGACTACTCAAAACTGTGCAGTATTTGAAGTGTGGGCTTGCCAGTCTGCCTAGGATGCACCACGCACTCTGCTAGTTGCATTACTTGGTCATATTACTTAAACATTTGTGTGCTTCATCTCCATATCTGTGTCTTCTCATATGCACATTGTCTAGCACATAGTAGGTACTCAATGTATTAGCAGCTACTGTTACATTTGTTATTATTATTGTTCATGACTGTAATCACATATTTGCTCCATTTACCTTCTTGAAATAAAACAGTTCTTCACAATTCCTTGCATGCAACAAGGTAGTAAATGATTCTATTTAATTCTCTACCTATTTCCAATGTTCTATCTACTTTGAGTCTGAAGCCAATTTTTTTTAAGCCAGGTGTCACCACAGATAGAAAAAAACTCTCCAACTGGCCAAGTTAGAATGTTCCTTGGCTTGTCATTCCCTGAAAACAAACTGTATAACTTTTCTGACTACCAGATTGCCAACTATGTGTGCACTGGTTTTCATTTTTAAATACCACTTTTTAGTGACTGCACAATGTTTTTAAAAAATATGTTTATTGCTCAGATAAGGATCTGAATGGATGGCATTCTGAGTACCACAAATATTCTGTCCAAAATCACTGCATGCCTTTAAAAAAATTCAAGTGCATAGAATAAACCTCCCAGAGGAGCAAATAGTGTGCAAAATATATCTGTTTATGGTACTTTTTTGTTATGGACTCTCTCAAGACTGGCATCCTAAGTAACACACTTTGGAAAACAACACATTAAAACATGAAGAATGAGCACATGAATGGGAAAGAGATGGTAGGATGTAGGCATGAAAACAGAAGGGAGGAGGCATGGTGTATACTAGGGAAAATAAAGAAAAGTCAGGACTACCTGAAAAAGGAGACAAGGAAACCAGAAGACAGGGAGAAAACAGAGCTTAGAATGCTGGTTCAGTCAGCCTGAGTTTGCCAATGGCTCCAAACCTAGCTGCATATTAGTGTTACCAGGAAAGTTTTTTTAAAAATGCAAATTCACAGGCTTCACCTCAAACCAACTAAGCCAGATGAGGCTGACTTGGTTGGCCTGGGGACACGCATCTGGGACAGTGTGCTATATAGATAGGAGTGTACCCCTACTGGATACCAAGTTCACCCAAGATTAATCTGGTGGAGATGGGGAGGAAGACTGAAGGATGACATAAAACTGGGCTTGAGGAAGAGGCCACATGGTGGTAAATGACAGCATAGGTTATGATGGTTATAGAAGCAAGTTAGAGCAAGACTGACGACTTTATAGTTGGTTGATCAAGATTTAGGAGATCAAGTTTAGTAAGAAAAAGGAGGTCACACAAACACTATTTTTGTGACTCCATTCCAAAGTGAGTTACTTTGTCCCAGCCAAAAAATAGGTCACATAGAATCCAGATTAATGAAGGTTCCCATGAATCATGCAATATTCTACCATAAAGAAGTTCAGCTTGAATCTACCAAGTTTATCCCACAAAGAATATAACTTTCACACCAACACTCTTCCAACCTTAGTCAGCATTCAGGAATGTTGGCCGCAAAGTATGGAATCACCAGCATTACTCATTTCACTTCATCCCTGCATTAAATGGAACTGTATTTATACCCCAAGAGATTAAAATATATCATATTCCTTCCTGTACCACTCAGTTCCCTGGATTCCTGGACATGAAGCCTCATTCTCGTTCCTCACCACTTGGGCACTCCTGGTAAGATGTTATTAAGAACGCACAGCTCCGAATCACCTCATAAAGATGTAAAGATGCATTAGACAGCATTCCCAAAAATTTATATTCCAAAGCCCCACCAGTCAGCTATTAGACAGCATTCTTAAAATTTATATTCTAAAGTCCCACCAGTCTATTGTACATCAATTACCAACTAATTAGTAGAGAGTGCTTATGCTGACCCTTCTGTTTTCTCGTGTAATGATTTGCCAAGTTAACTGAAAGCTGCTCTGCTCCACAGAGACTCTTAGGATACCAAGAGTGTTAAATAAAGTTCACCAACGATTAGCCTAGAAAACCAAAGAGGAAATGTAAGCACATTTTATTGCTTTTCCCTCAACAAATTTTCTAACCATCCCATGGGAATAGAGCAGATATATTTGTTAAATAAGCAAACCATCACTCTGAAAAACTGAAACACCAGTACAGGCCCAATTTAGTGATTTACTGCTCACTGATAAGGTTTATTGAATCTCTGCTCTGTGCTATAGTATGTACTCTAGGGAGTGCAGATACATAAATGAGTACGATAATTCTCGCTTACAATCTAATTTAGAAGGCTTTAAACCAAGGCATATCTGTGGGATTAAGCTGTGAATATAAGTTAATTCCAGGTGAAATTATTATACTACTTACTCTATTAAGACTGGACTTCCATAAATATAAGGAAGAATAAGAAGGGAGGGAGGAAGCATACTTTAATGGGAGAAAAGTTTCCCCAAGACCATGACTAGGTAACATTTGCTGAGTACTGCATGTGGGCTCTGTGCTGCACTGCACTAACAAAGTCCTACACCTTTGAATTAGCCCTCAAAGTGCTTCTGACCAGTTAGAGAGAGTTTTAATCAACACATGAAACCATTAGGACACACGCAGCCTTAAACTGAGTTGCATAACACTCAGCACAGAAAGAGTTCAAGCAAGAAGATATGTATAAACGGGAGGAGGTTTGTTGGAGGAGGATCGTTTGTAAGACTTGATCTGAGTCTGTCAATAAGAGGAAGGGAGACAGCAGTACAAAGAGTAGGCTGGCCAAAGTGAAGTGAAGAGATGTGCTAGGAAAGTTACGGCCACATGGGGAAATGGTCAACAATGGAGATGCTAAGGTCAGAATGGCTTCACTTACCAGCTGTTTGACCTTGGACAAGTTCCTTAAACTCTCTGTGCCTCTGTTTTCTCATCTGGAAAATGGGGTTGATCACTGTACCTACCTTCATTAGGCTCTCTGGAAAACTAACAAGTCAATGTACGTAAGGCACTTACAGTAGTGTTTAGCAACATAAGTTCTGTACAGGCCTTAGGCATTCACATTCTTAGAAAAGTAGTATATTACACAGGACATCCAAGGCAAGTGCTATAGTAGGTTTAAAGCATGGTTGTGATAGTTGAAGTACTATGAAGAGGGCAGTCTAACTATTTTCAGTAATATGGAAGGAGAGCAAAGACTGAAGGCAGGAAACCAAGAGATGCTGTCATGATCTTGAGAAGCAGTCAGGAGGCCTGGACCAGGTCGTGTAGCCATAAACCGAGGGAACAGAGTAACCCCAAGTGACCTTATAAAGAAAAAAAAATAAAGAGAGTTGTTGAAGAGCCTGTAAGAAATACTAGATTCCAAACCCTTCTCCATAAATTAATATCATGTTTTTCCTAAGTTGCTTCCACCACAAAGCTGACCAAAAGCAGAAATTGGGTGAGAAAGGGCAAAACTGCCCATTGGTGAGACCCCTTTACTGTATGAAACAATGACTGGAGGCCCCTCTGTTAGAGGGTAGGTGCTCAATAAACATTTTCTAGATAAATAAACAAAAGATATGACTCAGTGAAATTTATAAGGCAAGACATATATAGTTCAAGGCCACAAATGAGGTTGAGAAGTTCCCTTTTACATGTGCTGTGATGTAGACGACAGCTATCCCCGGTAAAGACAATTGTTAATATGTCCTTGTCTCTAAATTACTGAAAAGCTGGAAATACTACTAGTTTGCCCTCCATCCATACTCCTTCCTGCAAGACACACATACACACACACACACACACACACACACACAACACAACACAACACAACACAAAGGGAATACAGTGTAAGCCACTCAACATAAATCAATGGAACTTTTTTTCAGGATCTAGATTTGGTTCAGAGGCAAAAATTCTATTTTATACTTCATATTAGAGATAACTCCTTACTATCTAAAAGGCACAGTGTACACTGTTATCCTTAAAAGTTGTAAGGCTACCTTTGTTTTCCTTCAAACAAAGGTAATTCCTTAGAACTGTCCAAGCAGACAAATACTTCATCATAATTTTTTTCTGTGACATATTCTACATGAGCTAACAAGTCTGAAAGAGATACCCAGAACAAACAAGCCTGGAGGAAAGGCAAATGGTTATTCAGATTACATTTTCTCACATTAAAAATTAAGTCAAACACCATAAACTTTGGATATTAACCCCTTATCAGATGTATCAGTGAATATGTTCTCCCATTCTGTGGGTTGTCTTTTTATTTTGTTGATGGTTTCCTTTGCTGTGCAAAAACTTTTTAGTTTGAAGTAGACCCATTTGTTTATTTTTTCTTTTGTTTCCCTTGCCTGGGGAGATATACCCAATAACAAATTTCTACAATGTCCAAGATTTTACTGCCTGTTTTATTCCAGAATTTTTATGGTTTGGGGTCTAACACTTAAGTCTTTGATCCATTTTGAACTTATTCTTCTGTATAGCATAAGAAGGTGGCCTACTTTCATTTTTCTGCATGTATCTGTCTAATTTTCCCAACACCATTTATCGAATAAACTACCTTTAGTCCATTGTATGTACTTGCTTCCTCTGTCGAATATTAATTGACTATAAAGATGTGGGTTTATTTCTGGACTATTCTGTTCCATTGACCTATGTGTGTGTTTTTATGCCAATGCCAGGCTATTTTGATTATTATGGCCTTGTAGTATAGTTTGATATTAGATATTATATAGATATTATATTAGATATATATAGTTTGATATTTGATATAGAGTGTGTCCTCCAACTTTGTTCTTCTTTCTCAGGATCGCTGTTGCCATGTTGGGCCTTTTGTGGTCCCATATAAACTTTTGAAATATTTGTTCTAGTTCTGTGAAGTACATCATTGGAATCTTGATGGAGATTTCACTGAATCTACAGATTGCTTTAAGTACTATGGACATTTTAATGATGTTAATTATTCCTTTCCATAAAAGTCCCTGAATAGACACTTCTCCAAAGAGGACATACAAGTGACCAAAAGACATGAAAAGATGCTCCACTTCACTAATCATCAAAGAAAGGCAAATTAAAACCACAATGAGGTGCCATCTCACATCTGTCACAATGGCTATCATCAATAGCAATCAACAAACAACAAGTGCTGGCAAGGATGCGGGGAAAAGGGAACCCTTTTGTACTGTTGTTGGGAATGCAGATGGGTATAGCCACTGTGGAAAGCAGTATGGAGTTACCTCAAAAAAATTAAAACTGGATCTGCCTTTTATCCCAGAGGCCCCACTTCTGGGAATATATCCAAAGGAACGCAAAACATTAATTTGAAAGAACATAAACATCCCTGTGTTCATTGCAGCGTCATTTACAATTGCTACAATATGGAAGCAGCCCAAGTGTCCATCAATAGATAAGAGGACATAACAACTACACAATGGAATTCTACTCAGCCATAAAAAGAAGAAAATTTTACCCTTTGCAACAGCATGGACAGACCTGGAGAACATTATGCTAAGTGAAATAAGCCAGTCAGAGAAACACAAACACTGTATGATTTCACTTATATGTGAAATATATTGAAAAAAACTGAACTACCAAGCAAAATAGCGACAGACTCATAGAGAGCAGGCTGACAGCTATGGGTAGAAAGTTAGGGGGTGGAGTGATGGAGCAAAATGGGAAAAGGACTCATGGACATGGACAACAGTGTGGTTATGGCAGGGGGAGGGGCATATAAGGGAGACAAATGGTAATAAAAATACAGCAAAAAATGAATTTAAAAATAATGCTGCTATGAAAAAAAAGAATAATGAGACTCTGGTCAAGGTGGATGCATAGGTAAACACAATACTTGCTTCCTCCTACAATCACATCAAAATTACAACTAAACTACAGAAAAACCATCATTCAGAACCACCTGAAATCTGGCTGAATGAATAGAAAATTAAAGAGGAAGACACATCAAGACTGGTAGGAGGAGCAGAGAAGAACAACAGGCTGGTCCCACATCTACATATAGCAGATAAAAATTGGGAGGGATATCTCAGCTGCAGAGATCCCCCCTGAGGAGTGGGGGTCCCAGCTCCACACCAGTCTCCCAAGCCCAGGGTTCCAGTGCCAGGAAGAGAAGTACCCATAACTTCTGGCTGTAAAAATCAGCAGGGATTTGAGTGAAACAAAGAAATCTCAGACATTCCTGTTAAAGGGCCTGTGCAAGGAGTTACTCAGACTCGTTCCCTCTGAGCTCTCACACTGAGGCAGAAGCTTGAAAGGAACCAGGGACATATGGGGAGGAACTATATTGTACAGCATCAGAGCAAGAGCTGGGGTGGAGCAACTTTCTCCCAGACAGAGGTGCTGGCAGAAGCCATTGTTCCTTTGCTGAGCCCTCCCCCACAGAGCCAATAGGAAGGGGCCATATCTGAGTCTCCATCAACCTGGTTCACACTGTTTTCCCCTCCTTGGTGACTCCCTGAGGCCCCACTCCACTCAACTTTTGGGCCCACAGAAGTTGTTTCCAGGGACTTTTCCATATGAATGGCCAATCCTGGCTCATGCTTCAGAGTTCCCTAAAATCTCTCAAACAAGCAGCATCTGGCCTTAGTATGCCCTGCACCTTTCAATAAGTGTCCCCAGCCCTGGCATGAGCATCAGCCAGCCTTGGTTCACATCTTGGCCTTGTCTGGGCACCTCCAAGCCCACATGAGTAGCAGCCATCTGCAGATCACTTTGTAGCTCATGTCGGGTGGCCCCAGGAAAAACACAGGCAGCAGCCAACTGTGGCCTACACATCCTGGTAGGTCAGCACACCCAGTAGGCAGCTTCAGACCACATCAAAATACCAACACCCAACCACCTCCACAAGCAACATACCTAACAGACAGACTCAGCAGGCACCAGAGCCCCGCTGAAGTAAGTCCTGCTCTGTGTGGTGAGCCCCTGCACAGCTGATCCTCTAACAGTGGTAAGAGGTCAATGGTTAGTGGTAGCAGCCAGTCCTTGCAGCCAATTGGCCTAGGGGTAAATCCCTCACACTGACACCCCAATTGCAACCAAGGTTCAGCTACAACAGAAGTGGTGTACACAGCTCACAAAGGGGAGCACACCTTGAATGCCCAGCTTGGGTGGTTGGGAAGGTTGTACCACTGAACTCTATAGAACACCTACTACATTGGACCACTCTACCAAGCCTAAGAGACATAACAGCTCTGTGTAACAAATAAAAACAAATACAGGGAGGCTGCCAAAATGAGGAGACAAAGAAACATGTCCCAAATGAAAGAACAGAACAAAATTCTAGAAAAAATATTTTTTAAAAATGAAAATCAACAATTTACCAGATGCGGAGTTCAAAACACTGGTTATAAGGGTGTTCAATGAACTTAGTGAGGACTTCAACAACATTAAAAAAGAACCAGTCATAAATGAAGGCTACACTAACTGAAATGAAGAATAATTTACAGGAAAGCAACAGTAGAGTAGATAAAGCCAAGAATCAAATCAGTGATTTGGAATATAAGGAAGCAAAAACACCAAACCAGAACAACAAAAATAAAGAAGAATTTTAAAAAATGAGGATACTGTAAGAAGCCTCTGGGAAATCTTCAAACACACCAATATTCACATCAGAGGGTGTCAGAAGGAGGAGAGAGAGAGGAAGGAATTTAAAACCTATTAGAAAAAATATGACAGAAAGCTTCCCTAACTTGGTGGGGGAAAAAAGACATATAAGTTCAGGAAGTGCAAAGAGTCCCAAAAAAGATGAATCCCTAGAAGCCCACACCAAGACACATCATAATTAAGATGCCAAAATTTAAAAACAAACAGACAACCTTAAAAGCAGCAAGAGAAAAACAGTTACTTACCTGTAAGTGGGGTCCTAATAAAACAGTAAGCTGATTTCCCAACAGAATCTTTGCAAGCCAGAAAGTATTGGCAATAATATTCAAATGGATGAAAAGCAAGGACCTACAACCAAGATTACTCTACCCAGCAAAGCTATCATTTATAATCAAAGGACAGATAAAGAGCTTTTCAGATAAGAAAAAGATAAAGGAGTTCATCACCATCAAACCAATATTGTATGGAATGCTAAAGAGTAAGAAGAAAGAAGAGGGAGAGGGAGGGGTAGGGGAAGGGGACGAAGAAGGAGTAAGAGGAGGAGGAGGAAAAGGAGAAGAAGGAGGAGAAGAAAAAGGAAGAGGAAGATTAAGACTATCAACAATAAAATGACAATGAATACCTATCTATCGACAATTGAATCTAAAAAACAAAATAAATGAACAAGCAGAACAGAAACAGAATCATAGTTATGGAGAACATTTTGATGGTTGCCAAATGCAAGTAGGGTTTGGGGGAGGGATGAAAAGGATGAAGGGACTGAGAAATACAAATGGATGTTACAGGATAGTCATGGGGATATAAAGTACAGCATGGGGAATATAGTCAATAATATTCTAATAACTATGTATGCTCTCAGATAGGTCCGAGATTTATCAGGATGATCACTTAGTAAGATATCTAATCACTGGATTGTACACCTGAAACTAATATAATAATGTATGTCAATGGTAATTGAAAAAAAATTTCAAATGTTTTCAAAAAAGAGTAATGCTTATGTTATGCCTAAACCTTTTAAAGGGGTAGTGTTATTTACCTAAATTGAATGTGAAAGCTGAAAATAAATGTGAATAAAAACTTGAATACTAATTGATCTGAAAACTTGTTTTCTGAGTAGCACACACATTTTTAGGAGTCACAAATCATAAGCAATGTTAAGATCCTATGGCTTTGAAAGTAAATGGGAAAGAGAGAAATAAAATCCCTCCCCCATTCTCCAAGGATCAATTTACTGGAGGTCTTAATTTGATAGTTAGAGTGCCTCCTTTTTGACTGCTTCAGGAGAACCAGATTATAAAAGCCGCCAGATTTTGCTCCCCCTCTTTGTTCTAAACATTCTTCAACAAAACAAAAATAACAGGGAAAGTCAGAGGGCTTACTTGGATTCTTGCACAATGAGAGGAACACGACCCTTGATACAAATCTATAGTTTGGAAGAAAATGTTACAATAAATCCCTATGAATCACTGGATAATATTAGCTCCTTACAATGAGCCAAAAAATTATGAAGGTTATCTCCAAAAATATTTTCAATAAGGAAAACTGTTTAGACACCAATCTTAGTGAGATCATTCTGTCAATTTTAAAATGGAGTCAATATAATTCACTTCCAAACAAATCTACCAATCTAATAAGTATGTGCAATTTTTGCACTTAAGAGATATACGTTTCAGTCACCATACGAGGTGGACCCCCAAAAACACCAGAATTTATTTATAAGTAACTGTGCGTTTATTCTTACATGTTTCAACTTCAGTCAACTTCAAATTACTCTCCATTTGATGCAATACACCTATCAATGGAGACTTTTTTCCACTGCTCAAAACAGTTTTGAACTCATCAATTTTGACACCATTTAGTGCTTCTGCCATTTTTTTGTTTCACCTCTTCTACATTGGCAAAGGGAACTTTAAGGACCTTTTTTCATCCAGGGAAACAAAAAAAGTCACTTGGGGTGAGACTGGATAAATAGGGAGGGTGTGGCATAGGGACTATGCTGTTTTGGGTCAAAAACTGCTGAACACTCAACACAGTATGGGCAGATGCACTCGTAAACCACCCAGCATGAAATGGACAAACATGTTGAAAGAGTCTTAAAAAAAAAACTCATTGAAGCCAAACACAGCCTCTCACAACAACGCCGGCTGGTACACTGATCCAGATGGGTTTCTAGAACACTTACCTAGCAGAAGAAGCCTGTACTACACGGGGTCCTCAATGCAGAAGATAAGTCAGGGGGTTGGGGTCCCCTCCCTCATACTTTGAGAAGCCAAATTATGTTTTAAAGCTGAAGGATCATGAGAAATAAATCATTTTGCCAAATTTCACAGGTATCCCCTTCCCTTTCTTCTCTCTTATAGCTATTACTAGTTAGACAAACCTATTCTGTACATACTCATTTTGTGATACATCCAGAAAAAATATTAATAAAGGAAAGTATCTTTTCTTTGGTCTTCTATACAGTATTCTGAGCTAGCCATGGCAAAACCACGTAACCGTTCAGAAAAGATTTTGCTCCATGTTCAGAATTATAAGCCAATGAGTGAAAAAGGGAAAGAACAACTTCTACCTTCCTGCTTAAACACAAGCACCTTTGTTTGGAAAGATTTTCCCACTACCTTCTTCAAAAATGTGTCAATCAGAGTGGTTTCAGGGAGGGTGGGGAGATACGGCAACTGGAATCATTGTTATTGCACCTCAAGGGAGAAGGTAAAGGGAAACAAAGATTGAGAAATCGTGCCCCTTATTGGTTGCTCTGTCATCTGACACCAGCAGCACAAGGAATTCTAGCAATACCTCTGTCCAGAGGAAGAAAGCCTAGAGGCCGAAAGAAATTTATAGGGAAGATGTATACAGCTCAACTGACTTGTTTTTTTGACACGTAGCCTTGAAAAGAACAATTTTACCTCAAAAACTTGGCAAATGCAAACTGACTTTTTTGTTAAGTTTTAACACGCATTTTACTAAATGCACGAAGAAAGAGCAAGGGAGAGAAAGGCCAGGTATCCAAATACAGGGAGGTTGTCAGGTTTCTCTTTCTCTGTCATTTTCATTTAATCGGTCAAATGAAAATTCAAAACCATATAATTAGATGGCTGTTTATACATGATTAAGCATGAGCTCATTGGACTTTACATGCCAAAAAGTCAGAGATGTGGTTAAGGGCAAGAAGGAACTATTAATAAAAGGAAATAAAGCTGTAATACATTTTTCACTTATGAATAAAAATAATTCAAAGGTCTCTAGATGGAAAAAGAGAGAAAAAAATCAACCATGAGTAGGGGCAAGGAACCAGATAATTTTATAAATGGTTAGAATTCATGAGATATAAAACATAAGCCACTGGTACGAAAAGCTTTTCTCCTCCATGACTCTAATCCTATTTTTGGTTTCTCGTAAACATAACTCACAATGAGAACATAACAAAACTTACCTGTATTATATTTCTTTAGAATTGTTCTGGGAAATATTTAAGCGAGAACATGCTGTTCATTTAAAAGAGTTACTTGTTCTCTTCATAACTGCCTTCATCAGTAATCCTCTCAGAGAAACCAATAGCTCTCAGCTTCCCTTGAGAAAGCCAAGTGTCCTTTCATTTTCACAAATGCAGAATTTTTCTTCCCAAAGTGAAGTGAGCACATCAAAAGCAAGGTTTAACTGACCATAACCTTCATGAAGGTAAAGCAGACTCTCCCATATCCCCCAGAGAATCTGTGATCTTGGACTGGGGCTCTGAAAGTGATAAATCATCTGCTTATAGAGATCAAACACCAAGCTATGAACAAAGTGAGTGAGCAAGCCTTTCAGATGACAGAGAACGGATGGGTCTAGAATCACCCTGCTTACCCTCCTTAGGTAAGGTTTTCAAGTTACTCCTACAACTGCTCCCTGCTGGGAAAACACACCAGTACCTATCACCTCTAGAGGCCACCCAGGCAAATGCAAAATGAAGTCCAGAGGTAGCTCAGCTGTGTGTGCTAGTTTCTGCAAGCAAACAAGTCTGAATTGCCAATGTTGTGACTAGTACTTTCATACATGACTGTTGTGATAGTGTATAGCACACTAATCAGAACAACACAATCTGAAACTAAAAATGAGTACAGCCAATAGACACCCAATACACAGTCCTTATGACTGAAGCTAAAATGAATGTAACAACATTCAGAAAGCCCCATAAGAAGCATAAACATTGACTTTTACAGTCTGACTCTGAGGGCCTTATCTCCCAGTGTGTCAGAGGTGCGCTCTCTCTCTCTCTCTGTCTCTCTCTGTCTCTCTCTCTTTCTTGCCCTGCTTCACCTTCACCCTCTCTCAAAATAAACATCAGCCAGTTCAGACTCCCAAAGGGACCTTTAATCCTCTACATACCTGCCTGTTGGAATTTAAAGAAAATAGGCTTCATTTAAACCTATACTATGAACTACAAAATGCAGAAACCCATAAAAAGCTCATTTCCAAAATACATATCTGAAAAAGTATGGACATTTGAAACAGAGCACTGTACTCACAACTAATTTGACAATTTTAACCTATGGAACCTTACATATTGCTCATCTACATGTTTTTCATGGAATATGTACTTTGTTTCAAAGATACTTTTTAAATTATTGACTGAATTTGGACAAATTCAATCCTTAACATACTCATTTAGTGTTAAAAGCCACCCAAAGCTTAGGATAAAATACACTTTCTCAAAACAAATTCTTTATAAGCTGGAAATACATAGATTTTATCTTTAATGTTGAAGGAAGGGGGAAATCGTACTAAATTAATAAATATTGATTATTTGAAACAGTTTAATAGCTACTGTGGTCCCAGATAAGAAATGTGATAATTTATTCCTAAACAATGTGTGGCATGTAACTCAAAACTGCTTTTCATCAATAATTAATATTAATAATTAACAAGTATAAACAACAAAAATACCTTTTGGAAATGTTTCAACCTGGCCCTTTCCTCATTCCACAGCCTGCCTATTGCCCCCCTTCGCCCTCTATGTGGAGTTAATAACTAACCTTCCCTCATCTGTGACATGCAACACTACCCAGCAGCAATCTTCCCAAGAATGCGCTCACAAATACATAAGATCGAAAAGAATAAAAGTCTTATCAAAGTCACCTGATTCTGGCCGACAGATTTCTAAATTAGCATCTGCAGTTACAATCACTCAATGGTGAATTAGTTTTCTTCTCCAGTGAAAACAGAACCCTAAAGAAAGTTTACTTTGAACACCTCCTCTACCTAGAGATGTAATGTCTGATGTCTTTAATCCAAAGATCAGCTTACTAATAAAAATTAAACAGTCCTCCAGATAAACACAGCAGAAGGAGAGGATAATGCAAAAACGACTCATTTAAGAGAAGTCAGAACCGATGCACCAGGCTGTATTTAGCACTCATTCTAAAGAGCATTCAATCTGACTTTTTAAAAACTGCATCGTTATCCTGTCTCCATGCTGATTGTCTGTGGGATAGCATCTTTCAGAGTCAAACACGTTTCTCCAAATTTAAGGCCTCTTCCTTTTCTAGGCACTCTGCCCTAGCATCTGACATTTTAAGATTTTAAGTCCACTGAAATGCATCTCTCTCAGCCATTCACTCTTCCACAAAACTGAATATTATGTGGGCAATAGCCTAAGAAGTTCCTAAAGTTCAACATCGTGCTATATTTTAATTTCTTACAGCAAATACAAATTCTGCAATCCCCCATTCCCTTCCTTCACGTACCTCCATTCCATAGATTACCATCATGCTTCCTGAAAAGTGATCAGAATCAGCAAAAGCACCTCATGCTGAAGTTATTCATGTTCCCAGGCCTGTTTGGTAACTGACTTTTAAAAGTGTCAGAAGGAGGAAGCCCTCCCACTGGGGAGCTTCCATGGGCTGTGGCTGTTTGTGTAAAAGTGCAGGGATAAAGGTGTTTACATCTTTTTCTTGGGTGGGGGCCTCAGACAGCTGTACAGAGTATTCTGCTTACATTTCCAGGACTACCTGCTTTTTGGTTTCATGAAGTATGAGCAGTAGGAACATTCAGAACTACTAGGACGTTCAGCAAAGGCTGGTGTGCAGAAAGGAAAGCATCTGACAAATGCAGCCTAAGAAACAATGTCTCCCTTCAAGTGGAACAGCTGGTGAAGTCAGCCAGTGCTGGCCTGTGTGAACAATACTGGGCAGGCCATTAACTTGCCTGGTTCAGACAGCGATGAGCTCACCCACCTTTCTGGAAGTGCTATTTTAGCTGCTGAGTTTATACAAATAAAACCCATAATTTTCTAATGGCTAAACTAGGAATGTGGTTGAAAATAACTAACTCCGAGAACTCTGCTGAAGCCACACAGGGAACTCGGGAAGGTGAGTCTGCAGTCTGTTCAAGTTTGCACACATCTTTATAATCGCTACATATGTATTACCTTGAAAATAAGCAACCACATAAGCAAACCATGATTTTTTAAAATATCAGGTGGTTACTGCCACATTGTGTTTTCTCCCTCTTTTTTTTTCTTTTGCATAGGAAAGAAGTTAGTTCTTAACTAAAGAGTTAACATTTAACTTGAACACTGGGCACACTTTAGCTCTCAATCCCTCCCCCTCCCATCTCTTATTAAAGTGAAAATAGGTTCAGGAAAACTCTTCCTAATTATCACTGATCCTGGATGAAATATGGCTACACCAGTTTCATTGCTGCAGTCACAGGAAGCCCCACTTACTACACTCTTCTCCAGGCAGCAGGAATCCCTAACCATTCCCCTACTACACACACCCCTACATCACTTCCCCAACTCCCATAATCAAAGATCAGCTCAAATGCCTGTAGTCCTGGAAATTCCTGCCACCTCCCAGATTCTTGCCACCTATCCAAATTTTATGGTATTTTTATCCATCCTCTACAATCCCAAGTAATGCTATCTTTGCATCTTTTGTGTATTTGATCACTTCTACCTGATGTGTTAGTTGTATCAATATCTTACCTTCTGCCTTAACTGGCTGTTACAAGAGGACAGGGGTGTACTTCATCTTCCTGCGCTCTCCACCTCACCCCACCCCCGGGAGCACCAGGCCTGCACAGGGCAGACACCCACTGAATGTCTATGGACAGGCAATGCCCACACCGCCACTGCAGCATGAGGAGCTACAGTTTGTGCAGGCTGCTGGGAGGATGACTAAAAGAAGAATAGTATTTTATTATTTAAAATAAGGAGATTGTAGGGAGTCCCAGAGTGGGGGCAGCAGCAGGACGACTCTGTTCTGCTGCCCCTGACATTTCTAACCTCTCATCCCCACCAGTTGGACGCTGTGTCTCACTGTGTACACAGCACACAGCTCCACCCTATCACCACAGCCCTTTCCTGACTGTTGGACTGGTTACCTTTCCTGTGAAGTCCTCTATGGAAACGGAAGTATAACAAACCTCCCTCTCCTTAGCTATTCATAAGTACCACAAAGAAGATATAGAGGTTACCTAGCTATTAACATAATGATTATATTTCCTCACCAAAAACCTATACTAGTACTATTGCTGCTGCAGCTGCTACTGATACTACTCTCTTACTACTGCTACTAAGAATAATAATAATAGTACATCTATACATTAAAAATAAAATAAAAGTTAATATTAATGAAAGGCTTACTTGGTAGCGGGGATGATTCCTGGCTCTATACCTAGATTAATCCACTCAGCTCACATAACAACCCTGATTATTACCATCCCATTTCACAGAGAAGGGAACCTGAGATTCAGAAAACATAGTAACTTGATAAGAGTGAGAATTAAAACCCAGGTAAGTACAACTCCAAAAACACACACTGATGTCTACCAGTACATACATCCTTAACCACTACCCTCCACACAACTGGACAAATACTATTAAAGGAGACAGAACAATTGAAAACAAATTCTTTTCCAAAGCTGAGACACTCGCCACACCTTCGAACATCTTGGTTGCCTATATAAGCAATAGTCAGGAATGATACCTTAATTTGTTCTGCATAGGTGCCATTAAAGGTATCATGCATGAAAGTATAAAAAGATAAACTATTCTAACCTTTACAGTAGTGGTTAAATGACTACTATATTACCCCTCACACTTTCAGGAAATTCTGGTACATAACATCTGGTACCAGGTATGAAGTTGACTCATTCAGTGGTTAAATCACATGGTAAGGACAGGTAAAACAGAGGTCAAGGGAATTATAGAACAAAATGATGTCTGATAAAATAAGGTAACATCAAAAAGCTGTTGCAATTCTGAGGAAGAGAGGATAATGATGAGATGATGATGGTGATGGTGATAACGAGGGTGATATTTAGGAATGCAATATGAAAATGTTCATCTGCATAAAGCTTACCATAAAAGGGATTTACTAGCTTCCATTCAGTAAGTAGTCTTGAGTGGGCAGGATTCAGCAGGATATAGATTAGAAACGTTAGAACATGACATATATACACACACAGGAGCACAAAGACAGTTGCACAATATGTCAGGTACAATAATAAGTAAACGCAAGGTGTCTTGAAGGGGCAACCTTCCATGCGGGTCCAACCTTTTATCGGATCCCTTAACATGAGAGAGAAATCGATGTATGGGTAGACCAGATCAGTGGTATGGGAAACAGGGATCTGCTCCAGAGCCAAGTTACAGGGCCAGGAGGCCAGATTTGGTCTGTGGCTATGCAAATGTGTGAACTTGAATAAACCATTTAGACTAAACCTCCCTATCAAGCACAGCTTGGTGAGATCAAATAATAAACTACCTAGCACCATCCTGGCACAAACGAGATGCTCAATAAATATTAATTCTCCTGCAGATAGTATCTGAAAACCTTTCATCTCTTATCATCTAAAAAACTACCTTTAAACCAGAATAGATGATGGAATCATTTCATGGGGCTTTCCTCAGGAGATGTATGCCTGCTCTCACCAGACTTTGAATTCATAGGTTTATATGCTGAGAAGGAATACTACAAATCAGGTTTCTAACCTCCTTACTTTACAGATGGCACCAGATCACACTGTGCATGACACAGTCAGGACAAACATTCAAGTAATCAGGTGCCTAATTAACTCCACTTTCTACTGTATCCTATTACTCTTATTGGAGTGTCAATTATAAATGATGCTGGATGGTGCAATTACCTCTGAGGCAGTTAAAAATGTCTTCTGCCTTCAAAATAGAATGAGGATAGCACAGTGTAAACTCCTCCTACAAAACAAGCATGGGGTTTGGAACAAGAGAGTTCATGAAGAAATGAAGAGCTGGTGGAGAAACTGGGTAAGCACAGAGCAAGGGATTGAGGATGAAAAGGGACTGAGAGACACGTTACAACTGCGCCTTCAGGTCTTCTCCATTTATATCCATTTCTGTGTGTGTGTGTGTGTGTGTGTGTGTGTGTGTACACACCATGTTCTGACATCTCCAACCTATGTCCTAATCAACCTGAAAATGCCCCTAGACCAGCTTCTATCTCCCTTTTGTCTAAAAGCCTGAGGATACAAGAGCCATCACTCTCAAAGATCAGAGACAAAATGTTTATATGTTCAGGAAAAAAGAGAAGTAAGATTGTTTGCCTTCAATGGTTTAAAAAAGAGGTTCGGTTTCCTTTGCTCAAATCTCCTTAAACCTTAGGTTTTAGTAGAAGCACTGTTGGACCCAGGTTTTAGTGGAACCAGTGCCTGCTTCTTTATCTGCCAAATGTAAATTGGCCATGGAACCAATATTGAGGCTGCTCAGAGACAGCAAATACCTTGTTAAGAAAAGGGGGGAAATCTAATAAGCGTATCAAACTTGACAGCATAATTTTTGAAAGATCCCCATCTCAAAGTTTATAAGCAATGAGTGAGGCTATAAGGCACTTATTTCCTGGCATAATAATAATTGCAGAACAATTGTCCAATTAGCCGTTGTGCACTGAGGGAATTCCTTTGCATTGTGGTCTTACTGTCTTTGCCTTTGTTCTGAAGACAAATTCTGCCTTCAAGAGTTCTTCATTATGTCAATAATTTTGGACGGAGTCCCCGTGGCACAGCAACCTTGCCTTGCGCTAAAGCCTGATAATGAAGCACAAGAACCATCTGTTCCTACTTAAACTTGCTAACACACTCCACAGCCAGGGGAAACACTGACTGAAGGCCTCGAGGAAAGGAGAACCTTGGGAAGGTGACAGAACCACAGTCACTCGGGATTAAGACCCTGAGTTCTCCTTGGGACAAACTCTCACCCATTTATAGGCCTCTCTCAAAAAAGAGGAGGAGAGGGGGAAGGGGTAGGAGGGGGAGGAAGAGAAGGATGAGAAGAAGGAGAAGAGCAGAACTAGAAAACATTAAAATAGCATATAAAATTAAATTCTCTTCAACAAGTATCTATGGGACATCTAGTTCGTGAGGGTCTTACACACTTCAAACCCAGAACTTCACGCCCACCAACCCTGTACCTCACCTAGTCAATCAACAAGTAACACAATGTTTTCCCATTGTCCTTCCAACATCCATCAACTGCCATATCAACAGTTAACAGCTCTGCTCCTTCCAACACCATTCAACCACAAAGGCTGTGTGAGCCTCAAGAAGGCAGAACAGCTCACTGAAGAAGGAACTGTCTAGCAGGAGAAGTGACTGAGAATACTCTGTGAGGCAGAGTTCTTGTCCCTGAAAGAATACAGGAAGGAGTTTCCCAGATATTGCAGAGAATGTCATTCTCAACTCTGTATAACACCCAAAAAGGCTTAAAACATCATGTCAAGTTTTACATTTTTATGTGAGTTATGAGAATTTTCTATGCCTTCATCTAAAGCCTATTTTTTGGTGCTTCTTTCCATTCTACACTACGACGCTGTGTGACCACAGGCACATAATTTAACTTCTCAAGGCCTCAGGCTTATCATCACTTAAATAAAGGCAAGGAATTAAGTAATCTCTCAAATCTCTTCCAGCTCATTTTCTAAGTAAGTTTATCTCCCCTTTTGACCAAATTAAAGTTCAAGAATTCTATTTACCTATAAAATGTAACAGAATCATCTAACAATGTCTATATATGGAAAGAAAATCCAATAAAGTGACAAGACAATATAAATAGGGCAAACACAATGGGTTTGTTATATAACATCAATTACAAGTTTCAAAATATAATGAAAATTTTTTAAATTAAAAATACCTAGGACAATTACATTTATACAGAAAAACTACAGGGTTTTTTCCCTGAAGACATGCATGAATACAGATATAAACATGTTTCTTAATGAGAAAACTATAGTATGTTGATTATTCCAAACTATTTCATAGGTTTAATGTAGGGTTTCTCAGTCCCTGCATTTTGCACATTTTGTGCCAAACAATTCCTTTGTTGTTGTTTGAGGGTAGGAGGAGGTGCTGTGTGCATGAGGGATGTTGAGCAGCATCTCTAGCCTCTACCCTCTAAATCCCAGTAGCACTTTCCCCAGTTATGACGACCAGGACTAAATTCTGTCCAGAGACTGCCAAATATCCCCAAGGTCAATAACACTCAGGTAGGGAATCACTGATGTAATGCACAGTCCTTGGACAATCCTACTCACTACATTGACAGTGGATTCTAAAGTTCATCTGTAGGAATAAACTACAGAGGAAAAAAAGCTTTGAAAAGGAAAATACAGCCCTGGCTGGTGTGGCTTAGTGAATTGAGTACTGACCTGGGAGTCAAGGGTTGCCGGTTAGATTCTCAGACAGGGCACATGCCTGGGCTGCGGGCCAGGTTCCTGGTGGGGGGCATGTGAGAAGCAACCACACACTGATATTTCTCTCCCTTTCTCCCTCCCTTCCCCTCTGTCTAAAAATAAATAAAATCTTTGAAAAAAAGGATCATGATCTCAGATATATAACAATTAGCATATGATGTCATTACAAATGAGTAGGGAAAGAGGTTGTTCAAAAAATGGTAGTGGCACTGCTGTTTATTGTTCGAAGGAAAGTCAAAGCTAAATCCTTGTTCACATTACACATGTTCTGGTTATCTATCGCCAAACAGCAAGGTCAAAACTCAGGATCCTGAAAACAACCATTTATTATCTCTTATGGTTCTGGGGTTGACTGGGCTCAATAGAACAGTTCTCACTTGGCAGTCTCTCTCGCACTGCAGTCAGACATCAGCAAGGGCCTGCAGTGATCCGAAGAGCAGACTGAGTGAGCATCTACCGCGGCTCACTCGCAGACTGACTGTGGATGGAAACACCTCCATGACCTGCACATATGGCTTGGGCTTCTCACAACATGGCAGCTGACCTCCAAAAGGCAAAAAAACGTGGTTATTAGGCCATGGCTATAACAGGCACAGAACCACTTCTGCCATATACCATTTGCCAAAACACTGTCTCCTTGAATTTGGACTCACCCAAATTCAAGGGGATAGTGAAATAAACTCCACTTCTTGACAAGGTGGCGGCAAAGTCACATGACATAAGAGCACATGAAATGGTAGAGATGATTTCAGGCATCACCTGAAAATACAATCAGCCATGATATACATAAAATAAATTCCAGGGAAATTAAGAGCTAAATAATAAAATTAGACTATAAAACAACTAAAAGAAAATATATTTTAAAGTGAGTTTCTCTCACTTTAGAATAAAAAAAGGCAAAGATAAACTTAGCTACAAAATATGTTAGCTCAAAAGGCATTCATAAACAAAATGAAAAAGCAAATAATTAGGAAAATACTAGCATTCTACACAATGAAAAGCTAATGGCTTAATATATAAAAAAGCCTTGCAAATAAATAATAAAGACTAACATTCCTATAGAAGGAAAAAGGCAAAGAATATAAACAGTGTACCAAAGAAGAATCTAGTAGATAAGACATAAAACAGACAGTCTCAATATTCTGCTACTAGACTGAATAAAAAGTATAAATTATGATATAACCCATTTGGGAAGCAATTTGGTAATATAGCTGAGAGTGTTTAAAATGTTCATTTGACCCAATCATCTACCATCATTTTTAAGATATTTGTGATAATGTAGTTTAATAAAAAAGAAAGCAAACAACTAAGGAAATATAGTACATTTTCCATGCACATAGAAAATCATGTTTTCAAAGTATCAAAAATATATGGTAGAGAGCTCGTAACACAATGCAGAGAAAGAGAACACAGAACTTTGTTTAGATATTTATCATCACTACCACCTATCACAAAATACACACATTTATCTCCTCCAATACGAACAATGATTATGTCTATGCCTGGGGAATACTGGTTAGACAATTTTATTTTATTCTTTTTTTCCAGTATTTAAAATGTTTTCTATAATAAATATGTATTATCTTTATACTCAGGAAAAGTATGCTGTTTAAAAATACCAGCACTGATGGGTGAAAAACTGAAAAGGTCACATCGTTAAGTTATTACCAAAAGATTAAAAAAACAGTTTAAAAGCAGGAGAATAAGCATGACTATGCATCCAGTGACATCGGCACAATTCCACCTGGAACCACTGACCCCTTGCAGGGTCCATGTGGTCCAAACCCTGGTCACTCTCCCAGGCTCACGACCCAGCCACGTCATAGATTCCCATGTAGTTGCTCAGTGTGACCACTATGTAAACCGTTTTTCCCCTTTCAACATTCAGCCCATTTGTTTTCTTCGGTGAACTCAAAATATTTCTGTCTCTGCCTTCAGAGGCCTTTCAAATTATGAAATACTTAGGGAAAATACATACTCACACAAAGGAAGACATTTGTCTCGGCTACCCTTCAACCGAAAGTCTTCCTCAATTTCAGTGGGTCCCAGTCAGGTATGCCCTCTACTACTCCTTCAAACGGAGGAGCCATGAGAATAGCCACTTCCTAGTTCCCTGGTTCTCAAACTTGGGCATGCACTGGAATCCCCTGGAAGACGTGTAAAAACACTGAATGCTAGGCCTCACCTCACAGGTTTTGACTCCATAGGTGCGGAAGTGAGAATCTGCATTTCTAACAACTTGCTGGGTGACGCTGATGCTGCTGGTCCAGGGACCTTGCTTTGAGAGCCACGGCTCAAGATTATATGAACAACAAAGCATCTACCTGCTGTGTGCTTTATTTATCCCTATTTATCCCTATTATTCACATTAAGATGCTTTATTTATCCCTATTATTCACATTAAGAATATATTAGTTGGGATCCCTTACTTGACATGTTTAATCATCCATAACCCAAATAAATCTCAGGAATCCTCATTCCTATTTCAGATAGAGTAATCCATTCAAAGAAACAAACTCTGAGCCCTGGCTGGCGTAGCTCAGTGGACTGAGCATGGGCTGGGAACCAAAGTGTCCCAGGTTCAATTCCCAGCCAGGGTACATTCCTGGGTTGCAGGCCAGAACCCCCAGCAACCGCACATTGATGCTTCTCTCTCTCTCTCTCTCTCTCTATCTCCCTCCCTTCCCTCTCTAAAAATAAATAAATAAAATCTTTAAAAAAAAAAAAGAAAGAAAAGAAACAAACTCTAGCAATGTTTGTAAAATCATCTTTTCTGCCATCACTCTCTGCCATCCCCCTTGACTGACAATTCTCATACCGTTCAGCAGCTCTGAAGCCGCCCTTCACTCCTCCACTCTCCCACATAACAAAGCAAACTCTCCCCAACATTCCCACAGAGATAAGGTTCTTCCTTTTCTTTTTTCCCTTCTTCCACTACTTCCTTCCAACACAAATTCCTCTACTCATGTTTCTGTTTCCCCTTACTATTTATTTAGTTTATTAAAAGCCACAGGTAAAAATGGGGTGAATGAATAAATAAATGCCTGATTACGTTCTTTTTAGGTAACACTACATTTTCCTTAATGTGCAAGAGGAGAAACACTCAAACACGCAGGCATTAATCATTTTTGTGCCTGTAACACATCCATCCATCCCCCCTCGTCCCCTCTGTCCATACACTCAATGCACATTCACCAGGTGTCCACTATACAGCAGGCCCTGTGTTGGGTATTGGAGAAATTGGAGAAAAGAAAGGAGGGCTCATCTGAGAGGGTACCAGGCAGGAAGGTGTTTCATGGATAAATAAGAGTCTTGCTGAATGGTGTAAGTTCCAACCTGAATCTTATGTCCTTTAAAACCCACTGGCAGATATCTGAAATACCTTCTTCAGAGCTTCATTTCTTTGACTGTACCCCATTAAAATGTGCGTGTCCTTGTTAAGAATAGCCTTTTAAGTTTCCAAGCATCACTTGCACCTAAGTCTGAAAAAGTTTCAAGCCCTTTCTGATGAGAAGGGCTCTGAATGACTTATAGAAAGACTATAAATCCTTTTCAAGGAAGAAAAGGGAATAGGATGGGAGTCTAGGGAGTATCTGAGACAAACAACATCTTTCCTTGGTTGTGACTTCTGGGAAGGTTATTCCAGAAATGCCCTTCCCACCCTAGCCTGCATGTGGTACTGTACTGCAGTGATTCTCAAGTGGGGTGCCTGGGCTAACAGCAACAGCATCACTGGGGAACTTGTTAGAAATGCAAATTATCAGGCCCCACCCAATACCTACTGAATCAGAAATTTGAGGGATGGAACCAAGCCACTGGCACTTTCACAGACTCTTTGGGGAACTCTGAAGCACACTCAAGTTTAAGAAGCACTGCTCTGACATCTATTACAGTGGCTCCCTCTCTACCAGTATGTACTATGTTATAATGGGACTTAATGATTGGTCAGATTCCTTTGTTAGTATACGAACATCATTTTTAGAAAGGTGCATCAGGGAATCCTAAACTACTTACTGAGAGCTAAACTCTGTGATAATAGGGCAGAGAGCAGGAGCCTGTGGCTAACTAGGGAACCACTGGCTAAAAAAGGAAGATGGTCATTGATAAAGATCAATGTTAACAGCTCTGTTAGGGTAATTGTCTGCCTCCCAAATTTGTGCAACTTGCAATGACCACCAAAGCAGGAGTGATTTTGCCTTCTTTTTAAAATTCTCAGAGCTCTCAACAGGGCATGTTTTCACATGCAGTTGAAAAGGGTCCAAAAAAATTCCTATTGCGCAATGAAACGTTCATCTCACGTTATTTAGTATCGTTGGTCTCTCTTTGGAGAAGCGAGAGGAGGGAAAAACACGAATATTTTTAGAACCAAGGAACGATTATCATTCAATGAAACAGCATAGATAGAGGCTTAAATCAAGTGTGTGGAAATAATATGTTATTACTAGCCTTAACTCTGTTAAATTATAACCTATAAACTCTGCAACGCTTGACTTAAATATCCCATCCACGTTTGCAGGAAATTTAAATGGTTATTTCCTCCTTTACTGCATGCATTAAATCAGGATTTACTGTTGCTTCCACAAAGCATGTATGAGGAGCATGTCATCCAGGATGTCAGTGTAACCAGGCACGATTGATAAGCACACAGCCCACATCACATATGTATTCTGGGAGCCTTTATGTGCAGTTAATTAGTTTAGCTATTGCTTTCATGGTTCATTTAGAAGCTTCATGCTTCATTAAATATCAATAAATTTTATCCTCAAAAAACCTTTTCAGTAAAAATATGATTGTCTCTTCAAGTGATAATCTTGTTAATGGATGTATACATTGCAAGCATGTCTATCAGGACCAACAAAACTCTCAATTGCCATGGTTGCAGTACCCTAAAGTAATATGAAAATTTTATTCTATAGCTTAAAACACATGCCTCATCCACACATATTTTCTTACAGTAGGGAGGAAAATCTTTTTTAACTTTCCCAAAAATGATGCATCTTTTAGCTTCTATTTTTATTTCATCAAGAATGCCTACTTATGTTTCATAAGCTACTTTTATCCATTGCATCAGTTCCAAGTTCTGTTTATTGAAAAGATAAGCTTTTGGCAACTTTTTGGTACATGAAAGAGGTATTTTCAGGAAACATGTGTCCTTCACCTCCCTGATAAATGCATCCAAAGAGGGTGGGAGTCACAGTTACTGGGCTTATCCTCTCAGGTATGACAGTAAACTCTTTCAGTGAATAACCTGGACTATTCCCTGAATGCCCGGAGCAGGTGGGTCAACTGGAGAAGGTCACAGTGAGGAAAGAAGACCTTCATCTATCTAAGCAGAAGTAACACCTTCTGACACTTTCTCCTTGCTCCCAGGTCCATGTCTTCTCTGTGAAGACATCTCCAACCCACTGAAAGTCGTTACTGTTTTCCTCATTTTGTATTATAGTTATCCATTCATTCATTTATTCATTCATCCATGCATTTAAAAAAATGTATTTCTAAGGATACAATAAACAAGACAAGTAAGATCTTTTTTTTTCATAAAATGTACATTCTAGTGGTGAGGAGATACACAATAAAACAGGTGAACGAATACCTGAACAAGATAATTTCAAACGATGATAAGTGCCATCAAAGAAAGAAAAGAGATA
Source organism: Phyllostomus discolor (assembly GCF_004126475.2). Taxonomy (NCBI): domain Eukaryota; kingdom Metazoa; phylum Chordata; class Mammalia; order Chiroptera; family Phyllostomidae; genus Phyllostomus; species Phyllostomus discolor. The sequence continues at coordinate 162,444,430 of NC_040905.2, read as the reverse complement.
GGTGTGATTGAGAATTGTGGGGATTGGTTTGCATTAGACTGAGTGGCAGAAAGGCTTGTGGAAGAGACAGCTCATATGCTGAGGTACACATGAGAAGAAACCACCCATGCAACAACATGGGGCAGAGTCTCCAGCAGAGGAAGCTCCAAGTACAGATTTGAAGTCTGATCCAGCTTGGCATGTTGGAGGAAGGAGGAAAAACAGGCTGGTGGGAATGTGCTCAGCAAAGGGCAGCTTGGTACTAGATACATTTGGAGATGACTTGCCAATCTTTTTACTTTAAACTATGAGCTCCTAGAAAACAGGGTTCGTATCTTACTTGAGTTTGTGTCTCTAATCCTTAGTCCCATATATGACATGTGGTCAACAAGCATGTGTTGAATGACTGAACTGGTTGAGTCATTTCCCAAGGTTATATATAAAGCCTTGGGAATTTTTTGTATCACTTTATACAATCTTCCTTCTCTCAGCCACCTCTTTCAACATGGATGATCATATTCTATCTTTTATGGACCTTGAAAAAGATATTTACTGAGAAGAACTTCTTTCTGGTGGCTTAACTAGGATTAAATATATTTTAAAGAAAATAGAGCCTAGAAGCCATTTCTAAACAGAGGCTTCTTCTACAAGTCCCATTCCAGGACAAGCCAGCACTAAGCTGCCGCCTCTTGCCTTCCTATACTGTTTCTGCCATCTGAGCCAGACCTTGTTGAGGTGTTCCTGGAATCCTGTTTCAGCCAGTAGGACTGAGGCTTCCCTACCTAACTAGAGTTGCACAGCTATACCTCCACCAACATCTTCACCAACCAATCAGAGCAGCTTCATTCTCACCAACCAGGACCGTGCTTTTTGAACCATTCAAACTGTGAAAATTTGGAATCCTTATTTGCATGAAGACTGACCAATCAGCCCCCAGGGGCAGGAATTTTTGTTTATATAAGTTAGCTCCCCTTCAGCTCCGGAGGAACACTTTCCCTTTCCACTGAAGACTAAAAATTGTGTTTCTCCTGATGGAGCTGAAACACCAAAGAGATCTTGTAGGAGCAGAATGAGGCAGACCAGGGCAGACCACATAACAGCAGGGCTTCCTAGCTACTTCACAGCTTTGCTGTTTTCACAGCTATGATGTATACCAATTGAGCTGTTTTTGCATTGAAAAAAGTTTCCTTCTTCACCATCCCCCAAACTGGGATTCCTGTTGGCATTGAATTGGCACCAACAACCATTGGTTAATACCTTTCTATGCAAGGATAACATACCATAGACTCAATGTGGGAGAAGGGTTTTTGTTTTTGTTTTAATTTTTCCTTCAGATATAATAAATTTGTGCTTAGAGGTTTTCTGATGGCTCTTGTGACTACGAGTGAAACACATTCAGGAGGGGAGAATCAGAAGTTAAAAGTGCAACCCAGTAGGGTTTCAAAAGTAGCTCAGAAGAGCTCAAGACTCATGTCCTGGGATCTGTTTATTTATGTAATACTTCAATTCATCCAATAATGGACAACTAGGGAAGAATATTAATATTAATGGCATCACTGTCATCATTATCATCATCATCACCTCGTAGAACATGAAATAATATAAATGAACTTTCCCAGTAAACCTAGTATTGTGATGGATGAAGAGAAAGAGGAAACAGAGACAGCCTACTAGAAATGCTTTAATTTTCACCCTACAAAACATTTTCAGTCCTTCCAAACTTGGTTTATTTTGCTTCCTTTCTTTCTTCCATCTAACAGGCATGGTAGATAGAAGACAATTTTTTAATAATGGTTGAATGGATGTCTGGTTTCATTTCTTCAGAATAACCTCTAGTAGCGATGATGAACTGACCATGTTGGCACTGGCAGGCTTTGAGACCTCTGCAAATCCAGAGAGCCAAGTGTGACCTCATTGGATATGTGCGGAAAATGCAAGCTCACGGGGTTTATGCACACCAGTAAAAATTCCAAAGGGGGCTGATGCCAGGAAAATGCCTTATTTTGTCAGAAAGTACATCTCCCACACCCACACAGCAGCAGGTCTGCATAGCTTGAGCCACATGTTAAAAACAAAGCAAAGTGGCATGTGATATGGGCCTCACTGCCTGATGACAGAATTCACGAGCTGTCTGTCTTCACTCTGAGCTTTTCTGGAACAGAGTCCACATAGCCCAAGCCTATTTGACAGTTTTGTCTTAATACCATGTTGTTTTCTGCAAAGTCCTTGCCTTTTAAGTAATTAAGATTTATTTTTCTTATTACAATTTCAAGACTAGTCCCAAATTACAAATGATAATCTAATTCTAAGAAATCCTGTACTTTCCAACCTATTTTATAGCCAAGTTAGTGTTTCAGATTATACTAACCCTTTTTCAACTTCTGGAAGCATACAGGTAACTAAAAAAATATTTAAATCAACTGGTAAACCATGTTATGGCACCTGTTGTAATATTCATTGTGTGGACAACACTTCACAATCTCCATTGGTATTATAGTCTATAGTATATTGGTTTTATGAAAGTCAATTTTTCAAAGATATTGGCCTCCTAAAACTCCAATTTGTGTCATTTTTTTATTTTATCATTTCCATGACACATGTTCTGACTGTAGATCATAACAATAAAATTGCTGTTTATAAAAACAGTCACAGGAATGTAAGGTACAACATAGGGAATATAGCCAATAATATTGTTAAGAACTATGTATGGTATGAGATAGGTGCTAGGCTTATCAGGGTGATCACTTTGTAAGGTGTACAAATGTCTAACCACTATGTTGTACATCTGAAACTAATATTATAGTGTATGACAATTGTAGTTGGAATGAAATTTCATTTTTAACATGTTTTTGCTTACATTGGGCAGAAGAGCCATGATGATAATAAATGGCTTCCCCTGTGCATGCATTATTTTTCCTTTGCCTCTACAGTCAGCATCTATTTTTTTCTCTTGCTCTTGTCTAGGCATGATTATTATGGCTTAGAAACAGGTACTTTACTTGCTGTATTAGTTTCCTAGGGCTTCCATATCAAAAGTACTACAAACTGGCTGGCTTTAAACAGAAATTTATCTCACAGTTCTGGAAGCTAGAAGTCTTAAATCAAGGTGCTGACAGGGCCATGCTCTCTCTGAAGGCTCCAGGGGAGAATCTTTCCTTGCCTTTTTCTAGCTTCTGGTGGTTGTCAGCAATCTTTGGCATCCTTGGCTTGTAGACATATTGCTCCAATCTCTGCCTCTGTCATCACATGGTGTTCTCCCCATGTGTCTTCTGTGTTTGTGTTCACATGGCATTCTCATTTCTGTATCTATATCCAAATTTTTCTCTTTTTATAAGAAAAGCAGTTATTATATTAGGCCCCACCCTAATCTGGTATGATATCATCTTTACACATAACTACATATACAAAACCCTACTTCCAAGTAAGGTCACATTCTGCAATTCCAGGTGGCATGAATTTGGAAGTAGGGCACTATTCAACCCAGTATGATCTCTATGCCAGCATAGGTTCCATTACCACCTGTTCCAAGGAGTCTGAAGAACATGGCTATCTGAAGAACATTTGCAGACAAAGTAATTGCTCATGGAAGAACAATGAAAGGAAGGGTACACAATTCAATGAAGAAATGTAATAGGAAAACTGCCAGCAGCTTGGTAGCTTCAGGACTAAATCTCACCTGTGAAGTCAATTACTAACAAATCCATCCATCAGGCAAAAATATCAACCTGGCCACTTCTCCAGGAAATTGTCCCTTTTGGCTGAACGAATTTCTTCCCTGGACCCTGCTCCCAAAGAGGGGCATCTTCTACCCAACTCTCACACCATCTACATGAGGACAGACAATGTCTGGCTATCAAGCTAGGCACTCTAAACACATAAAACTATCACCCCCATCAAAGAAGGGGAGAACCTAAGGTTCATAGAGATAAAGCAATCAGACAGGTGTCACACAGGAGAGTTAAGGCCTGAACACAGATCTACCTGACTCCAAAGCTGATGCCTCGTTTCTTATGTTTGAGTATGTGCTCGTACTCTTGCTCTCTCCCAAAATTGACCATTTCATTCATTCTGTATTTGAAACACATCATTTTCTTAATCCACAGAATATTATAACTGAAAGATGCCTCAGATAACAACAATTTCATGTGATAGATGAACACACTGAAGATCAGATATGGTAACTGAATGACCTGCCCAAGATCAAGGGAGAATCCAGTGACCAAACTTGGGATAGATCCTCAGACTCTCTGGCTTCTGGTCCAATCTGGCAACATCTAGTCTCTCTAGTAGCATGTAGTAGTCTGTGAGGTAAGACCATACTTTGCAGATAGGTCAGCGTGGTAGTTTGGAGTACAGACACTGAAGTTAGACTGCGTCAATTCAAATCTTGGCTTGCCACTTCTTTCTGTGGACCAGCCACTTAATATCTTAGCCTCAGTGTTGTGAACTATAAAATGGAGGTAATAAAGACATGAGTCAATATCTAGTACCTAACGGGATGGTTGAGAGGATAAATGCTTAGTATATGTTAGTTGTCGGTAGCAGTTTTGTTGTGGTTTCTTACTATATTATTATCATCATCATTATAATCCCATAAAAAGCTATGAGTGGCTTCAGTGTTCTTAATAACCATATATTTCTAGCAGCCCCACTGGTTGCAAGTCTTCATTCAAGGACCCAGTGATACAGTGATTTCCTAGGCTTTCAAAGTAATTAAATTCAATCTTGTTTCATAATCCACTTTATGCTGGTCCCAATGCCATGTTTTATGCTAAACGCAAGTTGTGCAAACGGTCTATATTCTGGTTTTAATTTCCCCGATTGTGTGAGTGCACACTTAACTGCCTTCTTCAAATGATGGTGGGTCATTTAGTGTCCTGAAAGGCCAACAATGTTATTACATCCTGACTCTGACAAATGCTTGCTCTTGACTCTCTCATCTTATCCCTATAAGTCTCAGGAAGGCAAGCCCTGGGAAAATTATACAAACAGCCCCAAATATTTGGAATCAGCATTGTCCTCACATGTGTACTTTTCTCTGAAAGCTTAGAGCATTTCTCTTTCAGTTTTATTCTTTCATTAGCCCAAGGCTTGCTAATTAATTAGAATTTTCCAGGGCTTTTGTTGTTGTGACAAAAGCCAACAATGAAAAAGCTCATTCCTTCTTGTTAAGGGGGTCCATCCAGCCTCCACCAAAGTAGCACAAAGACGGCAGGGATAAGAGGGAAGATTAAGTCGAATTTGAAAGGGTCAGACTTCATGAGTTCCTGCACCCCCTACTCTGTCCACGGCTGCCTTCATTTTCACCAAAACTGATTTATGAGAAGTGACATCTTAACCATGGCTTTCATCCTTCCAAAGGAAAAGCTACTTAGGATCTAAAATTAGATGGCAGAAAACATCCTAACAATATGAAATGAGTAATATTGGGAAGCAAAAGATACTGTATTAAGTGAGAGGGCTATTCAAGAACAAAAATTTGTGCATCAGGGAGGAAGGGAATAAAACCCAGAAAGGCAGTCCCAAGCAAGACACAGACCTGACTTAAAAGAAACAAAAAGATGCTTAATATTGGCAAAAATTGTTTGCTTAAACCAAAGATGGCAGAGCAGCTAGAGATTAGGAGTAGAGAAGGAGAGTGAAGAGAGATTAATTCTGCATTGTTCTTGGTTTCCCTTTTAAGGTATCATGCTATGATTTGATACACTGAGTTTTACTGGAACTAGTGGGAACCACCATGGGCTGTGATTCATCCACAGTGTGAGAGGTTCTAAAGCACCTCTGCCTTTGTGATTCCATGGATGAAAAATAACAAAGAATAGAGGGGTTCTCAAACATGCTCACAAGGCCATTTCCAACATTGTTCTCACAGAGTTCCTTCTGATGTAAACATCTACTGGAATATTCAAGGCAAAAAAAATCAGCCTATGCTTTTTTAAACCACATTATTTTCCATTAAAAAAGGTTTTCTAGTTTGTTTGTTTATAGTTAAAATGTCTATTAAAAAAGTATTTTCTAAAATCTGGACCCATAGGTTGTAACATGGAGCTACACCTAGAATTTCATTACAGCACAACCTGGAAGGCCTTCAAAATATCTCCCCTCCACACTGATGAAGGGCAAATCAGTGCAGTCATCTATGGTGCCACATGATTTTGAACAAGTTGAGTATGAGGTGCCTGTACAGGTATCCAGATAGAACTATATATAGTTAGTTGGAAGGAAAAGCCTGGAAATGGAACTAGAAGCAGGTTCTTAGGGTATCAATAAGTACAGAGTCTTTACTATGGGTAAGATTGTTCAAGGATCACATATTGTAGGAGCTGCAGAATAGGGAAAAGATGGAACTCCAAAGATCATGAATGTTCATGGCTACAAGCAAAAAGAAATCTGTGAAAGAAGAAGAGAAAGCGTGTTTGGATGGGACAGGGTGGGTAGGAGGGAGGAGCAAGGTGGTAGGGAAATGTGCCACAATACTGAAAGCCACAGGCTCTGAAGTGAGACCACTTGACTTCAAATCCTGGAGCCACTGCTTACAGGTCTTGGAACCCCAAACAAAGCCAGACCTTCTCTACACTTCCATTTTCCTCTTTGGAAAACAATAATACAGAACATAATTTTCTGACAGGAAGTACTTGACAAGAAGTCTTGATCGTATTAACTGTGGGTCAGTGGATTGAGTGTCGGCCTGTGAACCAAACAGTCACTGATTCGATTCCCAGTCAGGGCACATGCCTGGGTTGCAGGACAGGTCCCCTACTGGGGGACACAAGAGGCAACCATATATTGATGTTTCTCTCCCTCTCTTTTGCTCTCCCTCCCCCTCGCTAAAAATAAATAAAATCTTTTTAAAAAAACATTAGCCATGGTTAATAAGTTTATTAAGAAGCAAACAGGAATACGGACGTGACCCAAGATGGCAGAGGAGTAGGTGGAAGATACACACTCACTTCCTCCCAGGACCAAACTGGAATTACAACTAAATTAAAGAAAAATCATCCTGAATAACCAACTGCACATTAGCTAGAGAAAAGCCTTACAACCAAGGATATACAGAAGAAACCACTTCTTCACAATTAAACTGGTAGGGAGTAGAGAGGCACAAGAGAACTAGCTGGGCTCCTGCAGGAGGCAGCTGAAGTTCCAGAGGGTTAGTTCAGCAGCGGGGGGTTCCCCCTGAGAAGTACTGGGTCTATGAAACAAATAGGAATTGATACATAAGGTTATGGGTGACTAAGAACATCTCAGAGCTCTTCCTAGATCTACTCTAAATAACCCTGAAGGGTGGAAAGGAAAGTGCCAGCTCATGAGACATTGGGGAAAACCCTGTAAGTCAGAGAGACCACAAGATGAGGCAGATGGGGACCCCAACATAATCTTTCCCTTAAAAGAGGAACAGGATATTTGCTTGTCTGTGAGGTGATGTGGAGAAAAAAAAAACAAATATAAAAGTAACCATTCTTACAGCTATGGCAGAGTGAAAGAGAGCTGTACTAAAGATGTGGGTTCAGGTTCTGGCCTGACAGCTAACCAACTCCTTGCTCATCCTTGGAAAGCTTCCTCGTCCTTTGGTAACTGGGATTTCGTATATGCCAAATGGGCACTAAAGCCCCTTCCAGTTCTCACCATTTATTATTTTCAGAGTTCTATAAGTTAATCTAAGGATTCAGTGGCTCAACTGAAAGCAGTAACTGGTGAAGACATTATGGATGAGAGAAACATCAGCCTCTTATTTTGTTTGTATGAAACAGAGAACCCAAGAGTCACCTGAAGTTTAATTAAAGGGATGATAAAACATAGAGACAGCCATATCTTCCCTCCTCTTCTTTTTCCTCCTCCGTTTGCCCCCCACACCAGAGACAGTATGAAGAAAAAGGATGAAATCAACTGAACCATGGTTGAAACACAGCAGTATTCCTCTCTACCAGCATCTCCAAAAAAGCTTTGAGTATAGGGGCAGGGAGAAGGTGGATATAAGAAAGATGAACATGCACATAACATTGATTCAATCGGAGAATCAAAAGTAAACTGTGTTGGATAAAAAAAAAATAAGGACCGTGCCTAAATAATCTGCAACCCTCATTTTGCCACTGAGAAAAATGACTCCTAAGCTGAAGTGACTCACCCAAGAGCAAACAGTGAGACAGAGCTGGAATAGGAGCTTGTGTTTGCTGACTCAGTTCAGTACCAATTCCACAGAAGTATGAATCTAACTGATCAAATTCCAAATTATGACATTTCCAAATAAGAGACATTGTGTGGGAATAATTGACTATAATTGCTAAATTCTTGGGAAATTTTTGGATTTCTCCATTTTCATGGAAAGCTGAGAGAACAAGCAGAAAAGAAAAAAAAAATACATTTAGCCCCTACTACATGCCAGACATTTTGCTAAGTGTTTTCACATATGTTCTCACATAAGCCTCACCACTCTGTGAGTCTCACAGGTTCTGAGCTCCCTGAAGAGAAGAGCAGTGTTTTATTCACCCAGGAATCCTCAGTGTTTGGCAGAGTGCTGGTACACAGTAGGTGCTCAATATGTGTTTGTTGAATGAGTGGAAAATTTTTTGGTGTACAAAGTGAAGATAAGAGATTAAGTAATGCAGTCGAGGCAGTCACGTTGCCAGAAAAAGCAGCAGCATTTGAACCTGGGGTTGTCTGACCCCACAGTGCATCCCTGTTTCTTTCAGTGCAAGGAGTACCTTTTACATACATTTTCCCAAGCCCAACAACACTTCTTTTCTCTCAGACGGACTGGCTGATTAATGTCATGCTTCTGGTTATTGCATCCTCTTCTCTAAATCCTAGGGCTGTTACCATAGTGTGTTTTCAATATACTATGTTTGGTCTGGTCACTCTCTCCACTGCCCAAGCGTGATCAGGATCGTCAAGGGCATTGGTGAGAACACACTCTAAAAAGCCAGTGGCAAGGAGACGCAGAACCACAGGAGGGGCATTTTGGTCCTAGGTTCCAATTTCAGGTTCATTCCTATGATGTAAAGATAACATAACTGACTTGGTTAGATGCAATCTTTCCTTCCCTCCTTGATAGCAGAGACTTCAATTTAAAACTCAGCAAACAAGTCAGACCAATTGTTCATTCTCCCCATCCCCCTTGCTTGCCAAAGCTTCAGATGAGCTCTGTTAAAAATGACTGTCTAAAGTATAAGGAAGGGTATTCTCCCTTAAGTGTATATACAATAAGTCATGCCTTTCAGATATTTTTACTTGAGCCTGTTAACTGGACTCTATTTGTTCCACCCAAGAAAGCCCAAAGAAATGGATAATGATCTAAAACAGACTACATTTGAACAGTTTTGTATATTATATGAAAAGAAATGTTCAGAAATGTTCCCACAACAAAGTCACTAAATGAATGTCACTATGCCTGAATAGAGGAATAAAACTAAATTGTGATAAAAGTGAGTTGTTTAAAAAACCTTTAGCTCGTGCCTACCAAATTATCCTGAACATTATGTGCTGAACAAAGGCTCTGATACTCATAGTATTAAATAACAAAAACATTTTGAGAAATGAGTCAAAATTTTTACTTTAAAAATGATTTATGCATCATTTTCTGGTTTTATGGCTGTTGTAATTGTCCTCCAAACCTTTTAAGTGTCAAATTCTTTGTTGCTGCACTATTTTTTCTTTAATGCTAGAGGCCATGTTGGGATGCTGTATGGTAAATGAAACAAGAAACTCCATGAAAATGGACATAAGCTTTGTTCCCTGGTTAGGCCTAATCACTGAAACATCATTCTGTTTAATACAGATTCTCTAACTGGTATATAACCAAAAGATTTGGTTAATGAAAATCATGGTAGCGATGTAAGAAAATATGTTATTTAATTTATAAATGATGAGCTATTTAAATTTCACAGAACATTCTCATATTTTTTTCCTTTAGGGTCAAAGATCATCACTATCATCTTCAATGAGGAAGGAGGAGAGAACTGATTGTCCTGTCTCTGTACTTCAGGTGTCTCCAACCCTAGTTAATTCTTGGCCAAAGTTCTGCTACTGTCAGACATTGTCTCCTGGTAGTTCTCTGAATCTTAATTTCAGAAATGAGACCTCTACTTCTTGTCACACACAAAGAAAGCATGAAGAATGACATCAAAATTTCTACTTTTCATTCACCGACTTTTAAAAAACTATCATAACTAGCCCCAGACTCTGGAAGTTATTAAACAGCTCTGAAAGCCCTGAGAAGTTTACCGAGTGTTCAGATAACTCCTTGGTGTTGTCAGAGGTGAGATCTACAGAGGTTGTTTTTGTGTAGCGAGGCAGAAAGGAAATGAGAGAATGAGGGGAAAGATCTAGGTGCTAGTCTCACAGCTGCCACTCACGTGTAGTCTAGGATTCTCCTTTGCTGTAAAGGGCACTGGGACAACTGGTGACATCACTATGGTCTATATATTAAATAATAGTATGTATCAACATTAAGTTCCTAATTTTGATCATGGCACTGTGGTGACATAAGAGAATTGTATTTTTAGGAACTACACACCAAAGGATTTAGGAATAAAAGGGTACCATGTTTGCAAGTCACTCTAAATAGTTCAGAAAAAAAGAGAGGGTAAATAATGGAGCAAGTATGGTAAAAAATGTTAGCATTTGGGAAATCCAAGTGTTAAGGGAATTCTTTGTACTTTTCTTGCAACTTTTCTGTTAGTCTGAACTTAAATCAAAATAAAAACTTAAATCTTAGGTATAAAATCAGTAAATATTCACAGAATGCCACCTACCTTCTCGTGGATACAGTATCCTCATATGTAAAATAAGAAAGAATTGAACCAGAAGATATTTTAAAAGTCTAGCTGTCCTTAAGTCTGACTCCATAACAAATAGGAAATTATTTATATAACAACTTTACTGTAACATATGGAGAAAACAATAACAGCAGTAAACATGATTCCTGCCTTCAAGAAGGCTAAAGTGATAAAACGGGGATCAGTGTTCAAGATGAGTTAAAGCGAATTGAAGAAACTTTCTAGAACAGGCGTGTCAAACTCATTTTCATCAGGGGGCCACATCAGCCTCACGGTTGCCTTTAAAGGGCCGAATGTAATTTCAACTCCTTAACCCTTAAGGAATAGTTACATTTATACAGTCCTAAAATTATTTCGGCCCATCGAAGGCAACCGCAAGGCTGATGTGGCCCCTAGGGAAAATGAGTTTGACATCCCTATTCTAGAAAATATGAATTTCCAAAGAAATATTAAAAGTGTAAAGATACCAACTGGCAATGAGGTTAGAGGGGACTTTACAGAAGGACCACTCTTTTAAACAGAGGCATAGAAGCAGGCCTGAGGGTGTCTCTTGCCCAGAAGATCAAACAACTTTGTCTGGAGTCAGATAAGTGAAGCTTGACTAGTCAACAGGTCTGTACTGTTCAGTCAGTTTTATAAAAGCACACATGAGGATGCAACCAAGGCATGGGAGCTAGTGTTAGAGTACTCTCCCAACCTGACAGGTAAACCTCTAATTCAATATGCCACCTACAGTGTATTTAAGTCTTTGAGACGGTCATTAGGAGCACACACTGATCTCCTCCAAGCACATACCCAATACAACATCCCAAAGGTGAAGCACTGGGTGCAGTAAACATATTGCTCTGACCCCAAAGCGGGCAAGTCACATTCAGAACTAAGATACATGGTGGAACTCTTTTCTCTACTCTGCAAAGTCTTCAGAAAGGTATCCATGTTCTATACAGCATATGTATGTTCAGGGTGTGTGGGGTTTTTAGTAACTACCTAAATTCACATAAGGAGGAGCAATTCCAGAGACTTCCACCACAAACACCAAGTAAAAAGGTTCCAGGAACTCCTCATTACCAGGGATCACACACAGAGTCAGGCAGGCAACACAAATGAGGTAGAAAATGAATTGGTCAATTAACAATTATTTAATTAGGAAATCAGGTACCTACAACTGTGCTCATGATACTTAGCACATACAGATCACACAAAGGGATTACATGACAGTGATCATGTTTGTAAGGATGAGATTTATCACCATCCATGTACATGGAAAATGTACTTTTATTAGTATTACCTGTAAGTCATATTTAGAATACCAGGCATTCACTCCTGAAATGCTATGAGTGTGCACTGTAGAAGGGGTATTTATAACAATTCAATTTTCCAGGGATTGACATATGTGTGTGTCAAATATACATACATATGTGTGTATATATATATATATATGCACCATATTCATCATATATATATGGTGTACACACACATACACACCATATTCACCAAAATAGTATGAAGATAAAAGAGTTATTTTATTCACTAAAACAGCCTGGGGAATAGTTTAAGTCAAACCTTCAAATATAAAATATGTTGACCCAAGCCTGGCAATAAAGATTCCATAAAAGCTTCTTAGAGAAAGATTAGGTTAAAATTTAACTTATCACATTCTGCTCTTCACCTTAAAAGAAATGATAAACTCTGTCCTTAGGCTTCCATTCTTAGTGTTAAACAAAAAGAAAAGAACACAGATGGAATACACTTCACTCACTCAACTTGAAAATCAGATCCAAACGTCGAAATTTGGAATAAGGAAAGATACACACTGGTTGATTTCTTTAAAGAATTTATCTTTAGCTATATCAGAGAGGAACTGCTTACATCATCCAGTGTGACCTTTAATGGATTGATAAGTTATCGCACAATATCAAACTTTATAACAAAAGTAGTCATACAGAAGGACTCTGATCATGATGATTTTTCTCTTAATTTAGTTAAGCTTAAACCTGGGCCACACTGTTCAGAATTTGCAGGTTTTCAGTGAGTACTATTTGGAACCAGAGTGCCACACACAGATCAAATCTCTAATGTCATGGACTGAAGAGAGCTGGCTCCTGAGGAATAAAATTTTAAAAGTCATTTAAAAAGAAATAAAAAACCAAAGACTGAGAAATCTTTTTTATTTTGTTTGTATTTAAAGTAATAATGGCCAGAAGAGTTTTTGTTGCTATTGTTTTTAATTATAACAATTAATAGTTTTGCGGAACATTTCCTTTTTGTAAAACACTCTTTTATGCCAGATACATTGTATTTAAGTATATGTGAAAACTGAAATTTAACTTTGTCTCTAAATGCTAGGATCTGAAAAAAAAGTCCCTTGAATGAATCACATTCAAGCTAAGAATAAATGCACATGAATATATATTTTCTTATTTACTTAACAATTATTGTATTTGCATCTGTCTTAGTATTAGTGAGCTTTCTTTTATGGGGTAATGTCTCAGCTCCAATTCTCAATATATGCAAACTCTTAGCTATACCATTCCTAAAAGTAAGCTGGGTACTGACAGGGCTATAGGATCTTCTAGTCCACCAAGGTCATTTGGTGCTCATACCTGAGTAGCTGACACTCAGCAAGTAGTTTCTCCCAGTGAGAATCTACAGTTGATGCTAAACATCTAAGAGTATCCCAAATCTCAATGCAGAGTATTTTTAAAGTCCCCTTTTATATAGGCTACTTAGCACTTTATAAAATATTAACTATAGATAGTGTTAACTGGTCCTGAGTTTTGTAGTAAACACAACACAAATTTTTGTAATGAGTGAATGAATATTGAATGCGAATATATCATCTGAGACGAATTGTTATAAAGGTCTTTGTGCTCTTAAGGGTGAAGGAATTCTATAACAAGGCAAAATCATAAGAAAATCACTAGGAAACAAGTTCAAGTTATGCAACTCTTAGTCCCTCTCACTGTTACAGACTGCAAGCTCTTTGCAAGCAGTGCTGTCTTAATCCCGGGCCTTACTGACAGATGCCCTCCTGAAGGCCGGGACAATGGAAGGAATATAAGCTGCAGCTAGAGAGTTGGGGCTGCTTGCTATCATGGAGGAAAGCAGGCTGGATGGTTGGTTGCTTTTTCAATTTTCTGAGAGAAGTCAAAAGTCTGAATTTTTATGTGCAATCTTCTCATTTGTAAATGTTAGCTCTGCATTTAAAAAAAAAAACACTATGTGGACTTAACAGAACACAGCTGTAGGCCACATTCTGCCATGGACCATTCTTTCATAACCTCCAATCTACATCTTTCTACCTATCAACAAGAACTCACTGCTCATTTTACCTAATCTTCAAGTCTGCCAAAGGATGGAACGTGGGAGTAACAAAGCAATATCACTAAAAAAGAAGCTAAAACAAATGGGAAAACCAAGCACAGCTCTTAAGTGGCTAAATTCCAGTAAGAGCTCATATAATACTAAGACCTAGCTGTTTTCAATCGCTGCAATTACGCTCAAACTTCAGTTGGCAATTTGTTTCCTCCTATGTTATCACCCATATCTCACCCCCTAATTTGCCCCAAATTCTTCCTATTTATTAATCATGACATATGTGTCTTCTTTTCTTTGTGTAAACAGCATCAAATTCTTTTTGGAAAGAGGTGGGGCATAAGTAGATTTTAAAAAATAAAATCTTTCAAATGTTCATGATACTCTAATTACAGGCAACTATATTACTATATTTAGGAGCTATATATCTTTAACTCAAGAAGTGATCCCTGAGGGATGAGATTTTTCTGAAGCAATAAATGTTACTGAAAAAAATATATATCCAAAATTTATCATTGCAAAATACTGGAAGATTCTTTTTCATTTGTTTGTTATGTTTATTTTTTTTATTGTTGTTCAAGTACAGTTGTCTCCATTTTCCTGCCACCATTTCCCCCCACACCACCCACCTTCAATCCTACCTGTCTTTGGCTTTGTCCATGTGTCCTTTATACATGTTCCTTCACGACCCTTCCCCGTCCTTTCCCCGTTATCCCTCTCCCTCCTCCCCTCTGGTCACTGCCAGTTTGTTATTTCCATGTTTCTGGTTATATTTTGCTTGCTTGTTTGTTTTGTTGATTAGGTTCCACTTATAAGTGAGATCATATGGTATTTGTTTTTTTTTCTTTTATTTTTTATTGTTGTTCAAGTATAGTTGTCTCTATTTACCCCCTACCACTCTTACCCATCCCAGCCATCCCCACCTCCCACTGGGAGATTTTTATTTCAAATGATTTATGTTCTTGAGACTTTAGCAAAATTAGACAAGAAACCTAATTTGAATATCCCATTAACACACATACACACATTTCCATATACAAAAATAGCCTAAACATTCCTATAATTTTTATAAAGCTGCATAGATTTCCACACCTCTACCTCAGTTTTAGCCCTCATATTTCAGTATATTTAGACCTCTGTAAGAAATTCTACATAAGTAAGTAAAGCCACAAAAAAATTTCTACAGCAGAGACATCACTCTAGAGAAAAAAGCAATTAAAATAATAGTTTGCCCCTATAAAATAAGGTAAATATAAATATGCAAAGAAATAATGACATGTGAGTTTCTTCATATTACAATAAGATGCACTTAAATTATTGTTATTAGCAAATTAAACCAGCCTTCTTTATTACATCTACCTGGAAAAACATCATACCATGTGAACTTCAGTGCAAAAAGATTTCTTGGACATGGCAAGGAAAATACACAAATAGATTATTTTGAATTCACTGATTTTTTTAAAAGTTCCAAAAATTCCAATGGCAAAACGGTGTGTGTGTGTGTGTGTGTAATTCTTTCAACTTAGAGTATTTAAATCATAAAAAACATAGGGTATAAACACCATATTCTGTTCTAAAACAATGTCTCATTGAGGATCATGACAGGGGAAACAGAACTGGATATGCAAATATGATTAGTACATATATCATAAATTATATAACTGACATTTTTATAAATCTACCACCACTTTGCTTTTTATTGCATATGCTAAACAAGCAGATGCTAAGTCTGTAAACTGTGATTTAACCTCCCTGTTTAATTAATTGTTCCTTTGGAATTACTGGCTTTTAAATCCTGTACTGCAGTTGCTTCATCTTAGAGACACGTGCCAGTCTCTCATTCAGGTTCCTGGGCTATGTTCCAGGAGGCAATAAACACTGATTCCTTTTTTAAAAAATCACTTAATGGTTCATTTGCATTTTATTTATGTATTGGCATTTTACCTGGTTTAATTTTAGATTCTTCTAACCTGAGCCCTCAAGCCTACGAGAATCTAGACCTGACCATCTTCACAATAAATATGGCTGGTGACATCGAGAAATGAGATTACTAAGAAAGAGGCCAAGGACACAAAATAAAGGGAACCAGAGAACAATGTACTTACAGTGGCAGCCCTCCCTATGCATTTGGTCCTCTGAGATCAGGACCCCTTCCTTCTTCTAAAAAGCAAATAATCCAAACTGGAGGTTTCCTCAGACATTAGTTCAAGGCCTTTCTACATGGTTTCCTTACATCCAAAATTCTCTTTTGCTAACTGAACCTTAGAATTCCTCCATTGGTATCCCATACTCTTAAATCCAAGCCTTTCCCATTAAAAACAAGTTCATCACTCTGCTTTAAGAAGAACAAATAGAGGGAGTGAGGGAGGAATAAGGTACAAAGGGATAAATGGCAATGAATAAGTATCCATCAATAATAACCTTACATGTAAATGGACTAAATGCTCCAATCAAAAAACATCGATAAGAAAACATGACCCATATATATGGTGTCTACAAGAGACCCACCTCAGAACAAAAGATTTATACAGACTGAAAGTGAAGGGATAGAAAAATATTCCATGCAAATGGACATGTAAAGAAGCTGGGATAGCAATACTTCTATCAGACAAAATAGACGTCAAAACAAAGACCATAACAAGAGAAAAGAAGGTCATTATATAATCATAAAGAGATCAATCCAACAAGAGGATATAACTCTTGTAAACATATGTGCACTCAACATAAGAACACCTAAAAATATAAAGAAAATTTGGGGGGGACTTTAAGGAAGAGATAGATAGCAACACAATCATTATAGGGGATTTTAACATCCCACTATCAGCAATGGATAGATCTTCCAGACAAAAAATCAACAAGGAAACAGCAATCCTAAATGACACACTATATCAAATGTATTTCATTATCATTTAAAGAACATTTTATGCCAAATTAACAGAATACATATTCTTTTCAAGTGTTCATGACTCATTCTCAAAGATAGATCACATGGTAGGACACAAAATAAGTCTTACCAAATTCAAGAAAATTGAAATCATATCAAGCATTTTCTTGGATCATAATGGCTTGAAACTAGAAATCAACACCAATAATAAAAAAACTAAAAAACATTCAAATACATGGAGGCAAATAACATGTCATAAAATAATGAATGAGTCAACAATGAGATCAAGGAAGAAACCAAAAAGTACTTGGAAACAAATGAAAATGACCACACAACAACCCCAAACCTACAGGATGCAGTGAAAGCAGCCCTGAGAGGGAAGTTTATAGCATGACAGATCTACCTAAAGAAAGACAAATCTCAAATAAAAAACCTAGCCCTACATCTAAAGGAACAAAAAACAACAACAACAAACAAAGCCCAGAGTGAGTAGGAGGAAGGAAATAATCAAGATCAGGGCAAAAATAAATAGCATAGAGACTAAAAAAAATTTTTTTACACAAAAGTCAATGAATACAGGAGCTCATTCTTTGATAAGATAAACAAAACTCATGAACCTTTAACCAGACTCATCAGGAAAAAGAGAGGAGATCCAAATAAATAAAATCAGAAATGAAAGAGGAAATGTAAAAACTGGTACCACAAAAATACAAAGGATTGTGAGAAAATACTATATGCCAAGAAAGTGGACAATCTGAGCAAAATGGATAAATTTCTCAAAACATACCATCTTTCAAAACTTAATCAGGAAAAAGCAGAATAGACCGATAACAACTAATAAAATACAAGCAATAATCAAAAAACTCCCCACAAAAAAAAAGTCCTGGACCAGAAGGCTTAACAGGCAAATTCAGCAATCATTCAAAGAAGAGCTAACACCTGCCCCTCTCAAACTATTCCAAAAAATTCAAGAAGTGAGAGGATTTCAAAACTCTTTTTATGAGGCCACTATTACCCTAATCCCCAAACCAGGTAAAGATACAAGAAAGAAAGAAAATTATAGGCCATTATCCCTGATGAAGATAGATGCTGAAATCCTCAACTAAATAGTAGCAAAACAAATCCAGCAACACATTAGAAAGATCATACACCATGATCAAGTTGGATTTATCACAAGGAAGCAAGGTCAGTACAATGTCTGCAAATAAATAAATGTGATACATCACATAAACAAAATGAAAGACAAAAATCACATGATCATATCAAAGGATGCAGAAAAGGCATTTGATAAAATCCAGCACCCACTTATGGTAAAAACACTGAACAAAGTGGGAACAGAGGAAGGATAGCTCAACATAATAAAGACTATATACAAAAAAACCTACTGGTAACATCATACTAAATGGGCAAAAGCACTTTCCTTAAGATCAAGAACAAGACAGGGGTGTCCACTTTCACCACTCTTAGTCAACATAGTTTTTGAAAGTTCTAGACACAACAATCAGACAAGAAGAAGGAATAAAAGGCATCCACATGGAAAGGAGGAAGTAAAACTGTCATTCACAGAAGATATGATATTGTACATAGAAAACCCAATAGGCTCTACCAAAAATTACTTCACCTAATAAATGAATTCAGCAAAATAGCGGGATACAAGGTAAATACTCAGAAATCAATGGCATTTTTATACACTAATAATAAACTGCCATAAAGGAAAACTAAGAAAACAATCCCATTTACTATTGCAACAAAAAGAAAGTGTGTAAGAATAAATTCAACCAAAGAGGCAAAAGACCTGTACTCAGAAAACTATAGGACACTGAAGAAAGAAATTAAGGAAGAAACAAATAAGTGGAAACATATATCTTGTTCATGGACTGAAAGAATTAACATCATTAAAATGTCCATGCTACCCAAAGCAATCTGTATATTCAATACAATTCCTATCAAAATACCAGTGGCATATTTCACAGATGTAGAACAAATATTCTAAAAATTAATGTGGAACTAAAAAAGACCCCAAATAGCCTCAGTAATATTGAGAAAGAAGAACGAAGTGGGAGGGTTAACAGTACCTGGTATCAAATTATACTAAAAGGCCACTAT
The DNA here is from genome assembly GCF_004126475.2 of Phyllostomus discolor. Taxonomy (NCBI): domain Eukaryota; kingdom Metazoa; phylum Chordata; class Mammalia; order Chiroptera; family Phyllostomidae; genus Phyllostomus; species Phyllostomus discolor. Next base: position 162,425,371 of record NC_040905.2, on the reverse strand, counting down.
AATCAAAAGAGCATGATTCTGACATAAGAACAGACACACAGATCAATGGAACAGAATAGAGAGGCCAGAAGTAATCCCATATCTTTATGGTCAATTAATATTTGTCAAAGTAGGCAAGAACATACAATGGAGTAAAAACAGCATCTTCAGTAAATGCTGTTGTCAATTCAAAAGAACCTATGCATCCCAATGTTCACAGCAGCACAATTTACAATAGCCAAGTGCTCCAAGCAACCTAAGTGCCCATCAGTAAATATATGGATAAAAAAACTATGGTACATTTACACAATGGAATATTACGCAGCAGGAAGAAAGAAGGAACCCCTACCCTTGGGAGAGCATGGATGGATCTGGAGAGCATTATGCTAAGTGAAATAAGCCAGGCAGTGAAAGACAAATACCATATGATCTCACCTATAAGTGGAACCTGATCAACAAAACAAACAAGCAAGCAAAATAAAAACAGAGACATTGAAATAAAGAACAAACTGATAGTAACCACAGGGGAGGTGGGAAGGGATAATGAGGGGAAAAGGGGGAAGAGTTGTCAGGAACATGTATAAAGGGCACAAGGACAAAGCCAAATGAGGGCAGGATCAAGGGTGGGACATGGTGATGGCTGGTGGTGGGGGGAGTGGTGGAAGGAAAATGGAGACAACTGTACTTTAACAACAATAAAAATATGGAAAATAATTAAAAAATAAATGGTGTTGGGAGAACTGAACTATGTGCAATGAAAAATAAAACTAGAAACCATGTTACACCATACACCAAAATAAACTCAAAATGGATAAAAGACTTAAAGATAAGTCATGATACCATAAAAATCCTAGAGGCAAACATAGACAGTAAAATTTCGGATATCTTGTGTATCAAGATTTTTGCTGATACATCTTCTAGGGCAAGGGAAACAAAGGGAAAAAATAAACAAATGAGATTATATCAAATTAAAAAGCTCCCGCACAGCTAAAAAAACTATCATCAAAATGCAAAGGGAGAGCAGTCTATGAGAACACTCTCACTCTATGGGGGAATATATTTGCCAATGATACAATGAACAAGGGTTTAATCTGCAAAATATATAAAGAACTTATATGAGTCACCACCAGGAAGACAAACAATCCAATTAAAAAATGGGCAAAGGACCTGAATAGGTACTTCCCTAAGGAGGACATACAAATGGCCCTAGACAGATGAAAAGATGTTCAACATCACTAGACATCAGAGAGACGCAAATTAAAACCATGATGAGATAGCACTTCACACCAGTCACAATGGCCATCATAAACAAATTAACAAACAAGTGCTGGTGAGGATGTGGAGAAAAAAGAACCCTAGTGCACTGCTGGTAAGAATGCAGACTGGCATGTACACTATGGAAAACAGTATGGAATTTCCTCAAAAAATTAAAAATGGAACTGTCTTTTGACCCAGTAATTCCACTGTTGAGAATATATCCTAAGAATCCCGAAACACCAATTCAAAAGAATATATGTACCCCTATGTTTAGTCGTGCTATTTATAATAGCCAAGATTTGGAAACAGCTTAAGTACCCATCAGTAGATGTCTGCACAAAAACACTGTGGTACATATACACAATGGAATACAAAGCAGCAGTAACAAAGGAGGAATTCTTACCTTTTGTGGTAGCACGGATAGAATTGGGGACTATTATGGTAAGTGATATTAGCCATTTGGTGAAAGATAAATACCATATGACCTCACTTATAAGTGGTATCTAATGAACAAAATAAACTAACAAGCAAAACAGAACCAGAAGCATAGAAACATGGAATGGACTGACAGCTATAATAGGGGAGGGGGAAGGTGGGGACTGGTTGAAAGAAGGTGAAGAGATTAATCAAAGAATGTATATGAATGACCCATGGACATGAGCAGCAGTGTGGATATTGACTATGGGGTGGGGCCTGGGGAGAGGGGTGCAAAGGGGGAAAACTTGAGACAACTGTAATAGCATAAACAGTAAAATTTTAAAATAAATAAATAAATAATAAAAATCAAAGTTTAAACTGCTAAAAGAATAAAAAAGTAAGTCCATCCTCCTAGAGAACATTATTCTAAGTGAAATAAGCCAGTCAGAGAAAGACAAATACCATATGATTTCACTCATATGTGGAATCTAATGAACAAACTGAAGTAACAAGCAAAACAGAGACAGATTCATAGAGAGCAGGATGACAGCCATGGGGGACATGGTTTATAGTGAGTGGAGGGATTGAGCAAAAAGGAACTCATGGATATGGACAACAGTGTGGTGATTGTGGGAGCGAAGGATGTGGGTGGAGATGGAAGAGGGTATAAGGGAACCTAAAGGTACTAGAAAAAATATAATAAAAATAATCTATTGCCCTGGCTGGTGTAGATCAGTGGATTGAGTGCCAACCTGTGAACCGAAAGGTCACTGGTTCAATTCCCAGTCAAGGCACATGCCTGGGTTCCAGGCTAGGTCCTCAGTTAGGGGCATGCAAAAGGCAACCAGTCAATGTATATGTCACACATCAGTGTTTGTCTCCCTCTCTTTCTCCCTCCTTTCCTGTCTCTCTAAAAAGAAGTAAATAAAATCTTAAAAAATAATAATCTATTAAAAATAAATAAAAGATACTAGTATCTTCTTAAAATATGATGCTTTACTTTTTTATAAAGCAAGTCTATCTAAAAAAGATAACCCCAAAATCTGTTAATGGTGTCATTTTTTTCCAACATGGAGGATGAGAATTTGACAGTAATATTTCGAAAGGGCAAAGAGGGAGACAGACTTAGGGCACTGGGTGGACAGAGATTGACTAAGGAAACTGGAAAGAAATGCCTCCTCCACAGATATGGAACTTATGTTGTGCTGGGCGTCTTCACCTAGTCATGACTACATAAGAAAAAGCTGACCTCCCGCAACTGAAGACAAATGACTGTGATTTTTATGTATCTTCTGAGACACACATATAAACACACAAAGTTTTTAACCACAGCACTCCACAGCCTGTGAAAAGCAGAAACTGCCATTTGTTGCTCTCTTGGAGTTGCCAGAATGACCTACCAACCTTCTGATTCTCAGAATTATATCTACCCAAATATCCCATTGTACTGGATACAAAATAAATTTTCAAAGCCCAAGTGCCCCCCCGCTTAAATAACTTCCGTAATAAAGGAAGAAGGGCCAGACAAGTGAAGGGAACAAACAAGGATTGAAGGTTTGTTTTGCCTCAACATCATGCACTCTGCTATGCACATTACCTAACACCAAGAAGGAGATATCATCATTCTCATTTGTCAGGTAAAAAAATGGAGGTTCAAAGAGTTTCCAAATTTGGTCAAAGTCTCATAGATAGGAAGCAATGTAGACAGGAATGAAACCCTGGGCTTCTCTTTTTTGTGAGCTAAAAGAAAGTGTCTTCACACTGATGAATCCTAATTGAGCCCCAACACTGCCATTATACTCTCGCAAATATAAATTCAGAGTTCTCTGATGCTAACTTAAAAGACTCAGGGAGCAATTGCTGCCAGCACAGAACTGAGAGTGTGCTGAATGACAAATGACATGTGAAAAAATCCCTTCTGTTCACAGAACGAAAACTGTGCAGTGAAAGTCCGGCTCTGGGCCTTTCCATATTTCTGGGTTATATCAGAAAACAACTCAGAACCAAGATTTTGGTAGCACTTTCAGTGGACTTGCCAGCAAGAGGAAAAACTCATTTCTCCCTCTCTTATAAAAGTAACATATAAATAATGTGAAAAATTGCAAAAATATTTTAAAATCAAAGAAGAAATTAATCATCACCCATAATCTCGCTGCCCAGAAATAATCATAGCATTTTAGGATATTTCTCTATAATCTTTTCTATGTACCTATTTATATTTTGAAAGCACTCAAGTCTATACTTTATATTAAGTTCTATTAACTATATATGAAAATCATTTCAATACTTCTCAAAAAATTACTTGTAGACCTAATTTTAATATTCTTTACAGACAACAGTTTAAGTGTTTTGCTGTTGTGCATTTACGATAGAGAGGATTTTTCACTATTAAAAAATACTACAAAGAACATTTCTGTGCACATTTATTTTAAAATAGTACAAATTACTTTCTTAGCATCAACTTCTAGAAGTGTGGTTGTTGGACTGTACGAGGGAATGACACCGAATCCCTGCAAAGCATGGGTATCCCCTGGTCGTTACTACTCAGACTGGTCAGTGGCTTGTAAACATCTGCGAGGCTGTGCCAGAGTTTGCCCACTAATAAGGTAATGTATCTTAATATTTTCCAAGCTCTCTAAATAGTATGGTCTCCAAAATTCATACCCCCAAACATACGCTAGGAATGCCAATCTCACTGTGTTCTGCTTATGCACTGAGCATTATCATCTTTTCCAACATGATAGGCAAAAGTGAAGGAAGGAAGGAAAAAAGGAAGGATGGAAGCAAGGGAGGGAGGGGTGAAGAGAAGGAGGGAGAGTCATCGTCTTAATTTATATTCTTGAATTTACTGAGGTTGAACAGTCTCTAAAAAGGCTTATTTCTCCTTTATAAGTGGTCTGTTCATGACTGTCTATGTATTGATTGTCAGCTTATGGCCTTGGCTCTCTCTTCATAAAGTTCAGCATTAATATAGCAAGACAGGAGTTTCACAGGATGAAGAGACATATTCTAGACCTACACCTTGCCATTAACTGGCTGGAACACTTGGGACTAATCATTTCAAGTAGATCAAAAGGTTTCATATTTTGGCTGACATAGTCAAGATAATTTTACACAGAGCCCAATGTATGAAACAGGTGAGAGTGAAGGTACTGGGAGTGAAGCAAGGGACCTTACCTTCTTATGCACCCAACCCGCCCCCCATAGTGTCAGAGCTCTAAAGAAGAAAATAAAACACCACTGAGCTTGTTGATTTCTAAGATCTCTTTCAGATTTTATCAAATGAACCTTTCCTAGGGCTGGCTTAAAAGGAAGCTTTAAAATACACACTTAAGATTTGGTGAATTCAGAAAGCCAGCATCCTGGAGGCATAGCAAGAAGCCTTCATATAGAAAGTATTCCTGGTAAGTCTGAGGGTTTTTTTCTCTCTGAAAGTACAGTTGGTGCAGAGACAAAAAAAAAAACAACACTGGATAAGCTGTGTGACAGGAAGGCAGGGCTATCACAAATGCTGAATGTGTCCAGCAGATATATCAGCCATCCTCCAGAATCCACTAACTCCCACCTCGGCTCGGATCCTGGATGAGACAAATCAATGTGAAATATTTCTTCCTCCATTCTTCCAGCTGAAGCTGAGAGTCCTCATTGATTATCACTACCTTCAGGGAAATACAGAGGTTTATGGAGCAAAGCAAGCAATTATTATGTCCTTTTCACAGAACTGTTTTTTATTCTTAAAGATAGGTTACTTCCATTCAATATTATTTTGCAAACTGTAATTGAAAAATAAAATTTAAAGTTTTTTTTTTAATTTCTATTTCCAAGTGAACTGGAATGACTCTGGTCAGTTGTATCATGAAGGATGGGTAGGTAAACTAGATATTTATACAAGAAGATCTGAAAAAAGACACACACCTCTGTCTCCACAACTGACTTTACCACAGATCCTGAGATATCAACTCATTCCTCTAAGTCACTTTTGTAACAGATAACCTAAAACTTTTTTCACAAGGTGGCATAAGATGTAATGTAATAAACCATGATGACTTATTAACAGTCTTTAGGTTGAGTAGAGAGCAGAAATCTTGAGGCAAAGAGAAGGGTAGGGAAGAGCTGGGGAGCAGAGGGGAGAGATATAGGAAAATCTGGAGCTGGGAGCATCCAGTGCCTAGAATGCTGAACACAAATAAACAGCTATTGAGTGTTGCTGAATTTAGCCTATTTGTGGTTTTGCATAGGGCTCGTCCTACACATATCTCAGGTATTCCAAACCCGTAAGTGCATATAATTCATGTCAAAAGAATCAGTTTGACTATGATAAAAACAGGGAAATATAAATCCAAATCTCCTAAAGAAATTCAAAAAGTCTGGAACACCATTTTCTAGTGGATGTATATCAATTAACCTTGATGTATATCAACTTATCACAAGTCTTTCACTAAAGACATGTTTTAGTTATCTAACCCCCATCCATTATTCATTAAGAATATTTCTTTAAAATCACTAAGAAAAGAAATAAACATCTTTGAATGTATCTAGAATAAACACTAGTTATTTAAATAAACTTAAGATTTGAAGATGAGATTTTATTATTTGGGTTTTTAATTTTACAGTTACTAACAACTTAAAAATAGACATTTAGCCCTGGCTGGTGTGGTTCAGTGGATTGAGCACCAGCCTGTGAACCAAAAGGTCACCGGCTCGATTCCCAGTCAGGGCACATGCCTGGGTTGCAGGCCAGGTCCCTAGTCAGGGGCATGTGAGAGGCAACCAATCAATGTATCTCTCAGACATTAATATTTCTCTTCCTATCTTTCTCCCTCTCTTCCCCTCTCTCTAAAAGTAAATAAACTTTTTAAAAATAGACTTTTAAAGATAATATGAATTATTTAGGGCTGTAATTACCAGGGTTTTTTTATACAATTTGTCAAAAAGCCATTTTGCAATCACAAAAAGTCACACTTCAGTATGAGTTATGGATGGTGCAATAATTCACACCTTGGACATTGTTTTGCTTCAGTATCTTACTGCTTCATTAAAGATTTTTATATTTGGATAGTGTGCCAATGTTGGATATGAAAGACAGAATCCAAATGTGAGAAAAAGACAAGAGAAACATACTGGCAATCTGAAAGCACTAAGGATATTAATAACAAACAAGCCAAAAAATTATTCTTCCTTTCACTGTTTAGAAGTTTGGCCCAGATATATGCATGTATTTTCTTTAAAATTATTAAGACACTACCTAAAACAACTTGTCATCATATTATAAAACATGCTCAAGTAGTCTCCAGCTTTCAAAGATATTTTATTCTAGAATTCCCTGATATAGGGTGTTAAAGATAAATACACCCCTGTTTATCTGGGATAGTCCTAGGGTGTTATTAATAGCTCCCCAGTCCACTCCTAAAAGTGCTCAGTTTGGATGATAAATTATTTGGAAATCCTATTTATTAAGTCTCTCTAGTTTTTAACCCAAGATGCAAACCCCCAATGAGAGAGAAGAAATATGTCATTTCAAAAATCACCACTAATTTCTAGCAACAGAAATGAGCTATCCAGGCAATAGTGTTTCTACAAGAAAGTAGGTTTGAAATTCAAACTTGACATTTCTCCATGAGCCTGTTACCTTCTAAGACCTGCAACAACATTCTTTCTAACATTTTACAGATACCTGCCTTAGAGATTCCTCCAAGTTACCCATGGTTACCATGCCAAGACTGAGCTGAAGAGTACCAGAGAGGGGCAGAGACAGAGATCCTGGGACAGGGGCAGAATGGGAATCCAGGGGGACCATACATAAGGAAAGGGCCATGGGGAGAACACGGGGCAAAGAGCACTGGCAGAGTCTCTTACCTGCATGATCATCAAAGCTACTTCAGCCCTAAGTCAGTGACAACCCCACCCAATCGTGAGGCCTCCACCCAGCTCACCCACCCGGTCACAGAAAGCAGTGCAGCACAACCAAAGAACACAAGGCTCATACCCTTCCTAGCTCAGTGGGCCACTCTGAGCCAGTTTCCTCATCAACAATGTGGAAATCCTCACATAAATTTTTAGGGTTATTCTGGGATCCAATGAAACACTCTTTGTAATGTATTGCCCAGCACACACAGAGCTGGCACTCAACAAATGTCAAAGCTATTCTCAAAAACTTTTTTTTTTTCTGGAAACCTTCATTTCTGATTTTAATCAGGGGATTCTGCCCTTCCTGTCCCAAGAGAACAGACTCTACTCATGTAACATTTACCTACTCTCTATTCATTGAGCCAATGGGTAGACTTAAAAAAAAAAACCCAAAAAACAGGCAAACAGTAAATGAAACCTCAAACTGGTTTTGTTCAGATTTATCCAAGTATGAGTGTTGGGTGGGTGCTATCTTTTCCATTCTATGGCTGCCACCATCTCCCTGGCTGTTAAGAATGCCACTCTACTTTGGAGGTAAAGGACAAGGGGACTTACACATGTCTTTGGATGTTGAAGTAGAAAACGCATCCCATGTGGATAGGATAAGCTGAATAAAGTCTCCAGGTGCAGGTGGGTGTCAGCTCTGTGGTAAAATGAGCAGATGCCTGGCAGTCAGCCTTTGTGGGGATGCTTTTTCCTGTGGTAGTGACAAAAGCTTCACATGTAGCTCCTCTCCACAGGCATCATTCAGAGATGCTCCCTTCAGGATCTGTGGGTGTTGGTCAGGCTCCACCTAATTTCCTATCAGGGGTGTCTAATGTGCAGCCCATGGGCCACATATAGCCCAGGGCAGCTGTGAATGTGGCCCAACACAAAATCATAAATTTACTTAAAATATTATGAGATTTTTTGTGGTTAAATGTTGCAATGTATTTAATGCGTGGATGATTCCTCTTCTTCCACTGTGGCCCTGAGACACCAAAAGGGTGGACACCCCTGCGGGGCTGACCATGGACAGCAGTCAATCAGTGCAGACACCCCTTTTCCCTCTGGTTCTCCATGGTCAATGAGGCCCACGGGAACCTCAGGCTTGTTCTAGCAATTTGGCTACTCTGTCGGCTCCTATCAGTCTCTCTGAGCTCTGACAGCACCAGGCACTGCAGCATGACTGTGCACCATGGTGCCTGGGCTGCTACCGCATGTTATGCGAGAAGGCAGTGTAGTAAACATTTGTCCTTTTTGCCTGACCACCGTGTGAATCTCTTTCCTATATTTGGAAAATTCCCCACCTAACAGAGCCCTCTTTCCCTATACAGATGAAGAGTACCATACAGTTTCGCTGGTTGAATTCTGTAGACAAAGAGTTTAATTGAACATAGAGTGCTGAAAGATTTTGGGGGTATGATTTGCTTGAGATAGGGAGTGTACACTTCAGTTAGACCACAGTCCTCATTACTTTATAGTACTGTCTACGGATCCTTCAAAACATTTAGCTTACCTGCCTAGCTTCTAGGGACATTTAATTTCTCCCCAATTTTAACCATCTACAGTGATAAATTATGGATCACTCACTGGGTATAGAAAACTTGCACCTGCTCCACACTGTTGGGGATATTTTATCATCAGATTGGACAAAGCAAAGATATGAATTGAAAAGCGAATTAAATCCTGGGACAGATAATGAGAAGGAATGGAGATTTGAGGGTACCACCACCATCTTGAAGAATGTTCACAATCTGCCAGAGCTTACTCATCTTCCTCTTCTATATAGGTGAGTCAGTTTCCTCAATAAAGAAATTAAAAAAACAAGACAATATATTTCATTACTTGTCTATTCCTACATAACAAATTACTCCAAAAGTCAGTGACTTAAAACAATAAACATTCAGTATTTCTCAGCGTTTCTGTGGGTCTGCAATTTGGGAGCTGCTTGGCCAGGCAGTTCCAGCACAGGATCTCTCATGAGGCTGCAGTCAAATGTCACTGAGCCTACAGTCACTGAAAGACTTGTCTCAGTTGCATGTGCTTCTGAGGTGACTCATTCACTGGCTGCTAGCAAGAGGTCCCAGTCCACATGAGCTTCTCCACAGGGAGGAACTCACAACATGGTAACTTCCCTCCAAGTGAGTGATTCAAAAGATCAAGACGAAAGCTTCACCCTGCCCTGTATGGCTCAGTTGGTTGGAGCAACATCCCATAACCCAAAGGTTGTGGGTTCAGTTCCTGGTCAGGGCACATGCCTGGGTTGCAGGTTCCATCCTGGGTCTGGGCATGTGCAATCTCTAGTCTGGGCATGCATGGGAGGCAAGCAGTCAGTACTTTTCTCTCACAATGATGTTTCTCTCCCTTTCTCTCTCCCTTCCTCTAAAAGCAATGAAAAACAACAACAACAACAACAACCTTGGGTGAGGATTTTTTTTTAAAAAGGCAAAAGTTTCTTGTTTTTTTTTATTAACCAAATTGAAAAGCCACACACCATCCACAATATTCTATTGGTCCCAAAGGTCAGCCTCAATTTCACACAAAAAGGGCCTATGCTGGGTATAACCACTGAGATGAAAAGACCATCAAGGGCTATCTTGGAAAGAAAAATGAAGAGTAAAACAAAACAAAAAAGGACAAACAATAATCCAAAGGCAAGAGAAAAAGCTAAGATAAAATGGAATTTTGCTGAACAGGGTTAGAAGTAAGTGGTTAAGAATTTTTTTTGCCACTAAGCAGTGTGTCTATGTGTACATTTGGGTCAAAATTGGATATAATCTTTTCTGATGAGCCCAAAAGATGTTCTACTAGTATACACTTATCATGGCAAAAAATTCATATTTTGATGTCCATAAAGTTTTACAAAAACACAGCCACACCCATCCATTTATATATTGTCAATGAGTGCTATCACAAAGGCAGAGCTGAGCCATTGCAATAGAAGCCACATAGCTTGGAAAGCATATAGTACTTACTGTGTGGCCCTTTACAGTTTGTTGACCTCTGGAATAGAAGATGTATAAAAAGAGGAGGATCTGTAAGATGACTTCTTCCATGAAAAGACCAGTTGAAAAGTGGCAGGGCTGAACTAGGGTAAGTGGTTAATAGGGATAGAAAGGACAGGGCAGTTTCACGATATGGGTTATCAAATAAGCAAGATGTGTATGAGAATGGAGGTAATAAGGTATGACTTCAGGCTTCTATTTTTAACAATGAGTGCAGGTAGTGGTGTCTACAGCAGAGCCAGAGGATGCAGAAGGGATGCTAGAAGAATGAGGTGCCCTTTAAGACATTTTTGTGCATATGTTTTACAGGCAAATGGATATACATGGGCTAGAACTGTAGGCTGCAATGAGCACTTATCCCTTTCCCCTCTGTCCATGAAAATTGATAAATCACTTTTCATATGCCAAATATGAACTCTGTTTCCTCAGCAGGTGAATGAATATTTTGAGCCATCACATGTAACAGTGCTTACCTACAGATGTTTAGTTCTGACTGCAGGAGCAGCATCTTCACCCAACAATGTCTGTGTTATTGTTGGCTACTGGAGTGTATTACATTTTGGGCTTACTATCTTGTTAACCAAAAAAAAAAGAGGTAAACCAATTAAAAAATGGGCAAAGGACTTGAACAGACACTTCTCCAAGGAGGACATACGGAAAATCCAAAGACACATGAAACGATGCTCAATATCGCTAGCCATCAGAGAGATGCAGATTAAAACCACAATGAGATACCACTTCACACCAGTCAGAATGGCCATCATAAACAAAGCAACAAACAACAAGTGTTGGAGAGGATGTGGAGAAAGGGGGTCCCTAGTGCACTGTTGGTGGGACTGAAGACTGGTACAACCACTATGGAAAGCAGTATTGAACTTCCTCAGAAAACTAAAAATGGATCTGCCTTTTGATCCGGCAATTCCACTGCTGGGACTCTATCCTAAGAATACTAAAACACCAATTCAAAAGAACCTATGCATCCCAATGTTCATAGCAGCACAATTTACAATAGCTAGGTGCTGGAAGCAACCTAGATGCCCATCAGTAAATGAATGGATCAAAAACTATGGTACATTTACACAATGGAATTCTATGCAGCAGAAAGAAAGAAGGAGCTCATACCCTTTGCAACAGCATGGATGGAGCTGGAAAGCATTATGCTAAGCGAAACAAGCCAGGCAGTGAAAGACAAATACCACATGATATCACCTTTAACAGGAATCTAAACAACAAAACAAAACAAAAAAAACTAGCAAAATATAACCAAAGACACTGAAATAGGGGATAGTCTGACAGTGACCACAGGGGAGAGAAGAGGGAATTTCAGGGGGGAATGGGTAGGGTTTACAGGAACAAATTTGGAGGACACATGGACAAAAACTAGGGGTGGGGGGTAATGGGGGGGAAGGGGGAGGGTTGGGTGGGTGGGCTGGAATGGGAGTAGGGGGGAGAAAACTGTACTTGAACAATGATTAAAATTTTTAAAAAAAGAAAAAAAAGAGGTAAAAACAAAGATAATATTAGAGTGTTAACATTAATGATAGAAAATGTAAGCATCATAAAAGTCAGAAATTATTCAACATGTCCAGATAGTCACTGGACTGAAGCTGGTGAAAGCATGATCCATTACAAAGGAAAACTAATAAATTAAATAGGTACACATTTTTTTAAATATCTTCTGGTTGAAGATAATGCTTAAAAGGAAAGGAATGATTAGGGGATTTATAATAATTTTTACACATACATCCCAAGGCCTTCTAGAATATATCTGGCTGTTGTACATGCAACCATCTCACACATTTTCAGAAACTCATTATGTTTAAGAGTAGGAGATCCCATGCATTAACCTAGGAGTTTAAGCTGAAAAGATACAGAAGTTAAAAGTGATCAGAGAAAGCAAAAGGAAGGCTTGCATCCTGAGGGAACCAAAGCTAACTGACAAGCATAGTAAGAGGAGCCCACAAAGAAAATTGAAGTAAGTTGGCCTGAGAAATATGTAGAGAACTGGAAAGTTAGAGATGCCATGACAGAAAGGAGCTAGTACCAAGGGAGCTGAGTTTTAAGAAGGAGTAGGTTTTGACTCTTTCAAAGACAACAGCTACTATTATCACTGCCAAGACCCTCCTCTCCCTCTTTATTAATAGCACACCAACTTTGCCTTGGGAACCGTTCTTTCCCCACTTTTTATCATGTGACCTGGATTTACTGATCCTATGCATAGCTCTAAAAGATGGGCCATGACTGGCTTCAGTCAATCCCCATGTTCAAAACCCTCACCAGAGACACTGAATGATTCAGTGATGGGCAGGAACCCAAAGGGGAGACAAGAGGATGGAAGGAGATATTTGCTAGAATTTCTGCATTAAAGCCATTTCCTCTATCATTCCTTGAGGGTTTAATGTGTGCATGTGATACCTGGAATGGCCTGCAGACATACTGCTATAATAGGGAAAAGTCTAGAGCTGAGACGTGGCACTGAGGGGCCAAGGGATGAAGCCAAAACATGGAAGGCAAAGCAGGGACATGGAAAGAATACAAAATCCAGGTCCTTGGTGAATCATTTCAGGCATTGGATTAAGCCTCACCTACAGCCAGCACTCAGGATTTTCAGTTACAGGAGCCAAGAATTCTTCCCTATGTTTAAGCCAGTTGGAGTTGTTTTAACCAGACAAGACAAAGACTCCCAGCTGATATAGGGGGTCCCTAGTGACTTGAAAGAAATCAGTTTCAATTTATTGGTAGACACATTAAATGTGAGTAATCTCTCCTTGAAGAAATTTGAACCAATGAAAGAAATTTAGGTAACACCCAAAGGATCAGGTGTGGTCAAAGAGGATTGTTTTTAGTTTGTTTGTGCTGCTGTCATTCAATATTTGTTTGCTTGCTTTTTTGTTTGTTTCAAGACGCAAGATACCTGAATCTAATTTGAAAACTGACAGAACCTAGAAGAGAGGAGAGTTGAGAGTATAGAAGGGAAAGTGAATAATAGGTACAAGATCCTCCCACTTTCAAGTTACGGGGCCCCGGGGGGCGGGGGGAGGCGGGGGCAGACTATCTGCTTTCTGGTCACTAAACCTGGGTAATCTATAACAGAACTGTCTGCAAAGGGGATATTAAAAGTTTTCAAGGTGATTTACAAATTAGTTTTATTTCCTATACTTTCACTGAACACATTAAAAAAGACCAAAGTCTTTATTATGGAAAGAAGAAAGCTCAGAAAATGTTATAATGAGAGTTTTCAAAGAATTTACAAAAAAGATTGGCTTAAACAAGAGCTGGTTCACCAAATTTTCCTACACAAAGACTGGCTGGCATCCCTTAACCTTGAAAAAGGTTTGTTTTCTACAAATAAAAATTACTATTTCCAACAGAAAACTGTGATTATGTAAAACTTAGAATGCTTACCAAGAAAAAAATGTAGGCATAGCTTTATGAACTGCTCAGGAAAATCCCAAATAGTTCAGTGGACATTTAAAGAAACCACCATATTCTCAGACCTTTGAGGTCAATGAAATAAGAAAATACTGGATAATCTCTCCCACAGAATTGTGCTGAGCTGGATGAACTATGAGCCTCAACTTATCAGGCCTAATGACAAGTTTGAACCATCAATAAATGAAATGATATATCTGTGGAAAATGCAGAACTGTGCTAACTGCCTGAATAAAGATCTTTGATAGATATGAACTGTGGGTCAACTTACACCAAAGCTGAAGTGTTTAAACCATCTATTGAAATGTGACCTGTCAAATCTGGGTACATTTGAAAGATTAACATAGTTTTCACATTTTAATGTAGATACTTGGCATATGGCACTGGGAGGAAGAGGAGAGAGACTAAATCCTTGACACTGACAAACAACAACTGTTTAACATACTTATTTGAACATTCATGTTCCCAGAAACCAAACACATTGCTTTCTGTGGATCCAGAGGGGCTGCAAGCCTATGAAGACCACTTGCCCTTTGACAACTACAAAATCTTAGACAGGATGGGATCTACAAAGTCATCACATTCATTCCTTACCTCCAAGTCACACTTCTTAATTCATAATGATTGTGAAGAATAATCCATAACCTCTTTCTATAACCCAGTTCAATTTTATAGTCTAACCCCACATCCTCTCCTCCCACAGAGCATCCACATGCTGCAGCTGTCCCCCAAGACTCCCACTGTGGGGAGGGGAAGGGACCTCTGCCAGTTTTACCTAAACTATCAGAATGCAAAACAAACAACTGCAGGTTTAAAATGTGCATTTTTTCCATTATGCCTTTACATCAAAACAAGCCTTATAGAGCAATTTGGTGACAGGTTACAAACCCAGGAGGATTAATGACTATTCCTACTTAAAGTTAATAATGATAGCTAATAATAACAGCTAACCTATTACTATTTGCCTTACACATAGTGAGACCTTCAAAAATATTATTTTATTTAATCACCACAGTAATGTTATGACATACACATTATTTTTCTCAATGTGCCTACATTGCAAATGAAGAAAGCACAAAGGGACAAACAGGTTGCCCAAGGCTGCACAGTTAATGAGTGGCGGAGAGCCATTCGGAGCAGGCAGCCTGGCCCAGGGCCCATGCCTTTAACCATGGCACACACTGCATCTGAGCAGGGCAGGAGACAAGGAAGCAAACAGAATGATTTCTTAAGATCACTTTTAGGTCAGTGATTCCATGATTCTAACTTTGCTTTATCTGGCTAACGTAAAGTACTTCTACATTAACTGCCACAGAAATACTGTATGTCCTGTGGGCAAAGCTGGAGGCAATGAGAGGGTGCTTGAAACAGCACAGTGTGTGTGACTCAATAACCATTTTGTTTACCAATAGCAAAGTTACTTCTATTCTACTAACGTCACATTAACCTCTTTGCCTGCCAAGTGCAGGCCTAACCAGGCCTGTAGTTTTCATTTCAGCTCAATCCCCGGGGAAAAAATCTTTTACTTGTCAAAGCAGATTTCTGCCGCACATAAGTAACTAGTTGATTTCTAAAAGCTTCTTTATAGGACTATCAGTACACACTGCCCCAAAAGGAGAGCTGATAATGAAAGAGGTTGGGAATGGAGGGATGGAGAGGATTTCTACTTTAAATCTTAAGACTTCAATGGCTGTGGACAAGTTCTGGTCTTCAACAAGCATGTCTCTGCAGTTCGACATGACGTCAATGGAAAGGGGACTGAGTGAGAACTATGCCTCCAAGAAGCTTTCAAAGAGTGGTCTTAAGAATATAAAATCTACTAAGTTGCTCAACGTGGTGTAGCATGAGTGTTTGAAAACAAGTGTGCTATTCTGCTCGCGCTGAAGTGGGCAAGACTGGAAGAGACCGTTTCTACTCAGGGCCCTTTTGTGAGCGGCGATTATGCAATTCAACCATGTCTCTGTGCTCTTTATAAAGTGTGAATCAAATTTTCTGTCAGGGAATAGTATTTTCCACACTCGTGTAGAGAATAATTTGAAAAACCTTGGTGGCTTGCCAGTTTTAAAAAATTCTAACTCTATGTCACCAGGGAATGTGTCTTTTTTTTTTTTCTTTTGGCCCAAAGCCCTGTGCCAATTTCCACATGCCGGGAAATGGAGCTCTGTGGTGGCTGCTTCTTGGTGACACTGATGTCCATCACCTGCGTACCCTTCAGTGAAGGCGAATTCAAGGAAGCCTTCAGCTCCCATGACTTTCCTTCCCATAATGTAGGCTATCAGGATATTAAGCTAATGGGAAGAGGTCTGGGTACCCAACTTTTCTGACGGTGTACTCCTTCAAGTAAAACACTATTGAGCATGTACTTCATAAACGCACATTAATCTGTATGTAAATTATGTACCCATGCTACTGGCCATTCCAGGCACATTACAAAACACACATAAAAGTGCCATTTTAATAGATAACATAAAGATGTTCTTCCAGCACTAAAACGGACGCTCTGCTCCCCCTTGAATACTCCTAATCTAACTCCATTCCCTGTTTTCATAGATGAAGGCATTCAACTCAGAGAGGGAACATTATCTCCAATAGGAGTCACCAAGTTCACTGAGAGTGCACACATCCTGACACTAGCTGAGTGCTCCTTCCTGAAGGTTCTCAACAACCACTTGTGCTACCACCCTTCGAGGCATTTAGAAGCACAGGAGGTATCTGGGTTTGTCCTAATACCTGGGAGTGTTGGTGGCATTAATGGTGTTTGCCAAGGATACCTAACATCCTGCAATCCATAGAACAGTCCCTCACACAAAGAATCCTGCCTCTACTCCAAGTAGCAATACGGCCCCTGTTGGGATCGACCCTATCAAGATGGGCTTCCTTTTCCCAAAAGAAACTTCATCAGTGACAAGTCTATGTTATTCCCATCACACCAGCCATGCTCTTGGATTCTTATAAGTTACATTCATACCATTTCATGGTTCCCCACAACATTAATCATAATATCTGTCAAGGGAGACTCATTGCTAGAGCCTTTGTAGAATTCCTATCATTTTATGTTCCTCTCTGCCAGGGTTTCTTAACCTCAGAACCACTTGACATTTTGGACTGAATATTTGTTGCGGGAGCTGTCCTGTTCATTACAGATGTTCAGTGGCATCCCTGACCTCTATTCACCAGAGTCCAGTAGCATTCCTCCAGTTTGACAATCAAAATGAATCCAGGCATTACCAAAACCACCCCCAGTTGAGATCCACTGGCATAGGCCAAGGCTGCAACTAAGAAACCTACACAGGCATAAAGGGAATGGGAGATCCCATCAACTCATCCTTATTTTTTTTGGTCCATATCAGTCTGTGGCTTGGCATGATGATAGAGCACATAATTCACAAAACATAGGGATCATGTTGTTCAGCTTGGTATTTCCAGTCCAAGTATAATGCCTGGCACATAGCAGGCACACTGTAAGTATTTACTGAAAGAAAGAAGCCTTCTTCAGAACAATACATACCTTAGTTAACTCAAGGCGTAATAAATGAGCCTAATTCCAGTAATAAAAGCCCCAAAGACCTCCTGAGAAAACATAAGAAAGTACCTATTATGATAGCTTTGCGATATGTAAAGGATTTGGGGTATGGTTAATCATTTCATCTTTAAACAACCCAACCAGAAAGTAACCATCAGATTTATCATGCATCTTGTTATCAGTGAAGTTTGGCATCCAATTGCCTTTCCTATTTTGCGGTGGCCTTAGTTTATCTTAAAGCCCTTCTGTATTATCTGGGAAAGCATTTGAATTGCCAATCTGAAAACAAGGTGGTGCAACATGCTTTGAATTAGAATAGAATTTCAAATTTGGTCTGCTTAAATTCATATCCAGCAAGCTATTTATGACTGCTAAGCAGGGATTTTTTTTTTTTTTTTTGCAAGCAAACTTCAGTGAGCCACACTGGGACTTTTTTTTCTTACATTGGGATTCTGCATTCTAGAAAACCTAAGTCTTCAGCTTAAAAATAAGCAAGCCTCCCTGGAAAATGATAGAACCTCAAAATACAGAAAGGAACATAACACTTATGCTGTTAACCTGAGGAAGAAAGGCACCTGGAGGCCTCCACCAGCCTCCACATCTTGATGCAGCTTCACTCGCCCAATCTTATTTTCCACAGCTGTGATCAAGCCAGTCCCTCACAGGCTCACCAATAAGCAATGGGCCATATCACTCCTGGGCTTTCTCTTGTGTTGGCCTCCAACCTGGAATGTCCTCAATTTCCCTCTTCCAAAGTAGACCCTATACACTCATCCAGGAAGCTGTCTCTAACACCTCCAGCTTTCTGAACCAGTACTCTCCTCCAAGTTGCTACCACACTTGTAATCTGTGCCACACCCTCCCCCACTTCACTAAAGTCTACCTTACAAGGTTTGGCTGTGGCTAGGCCACAAATTAAACCATTCTCCCCAGAAGACTTCATTCCCTGAACATCTGTACCACTCACAGCCCACCTGAACCTAGCTCAATCCTGGCCACACAGTAAGTGCTCAATAAACATTTGTGCACTGGGCTATTCCAGACTGTGCTAAAGGTATGAAGCTGTGCCTTGTTCTTTGTGTATATTTCTTTTGGATTCCATGTGATCCATGCAAATTCAAAGTCACTTGGCCCCACTCCAACAAAACCCACATAATGGATTCTTATTGGGATGGCTGGGGGCAGTAGGTTTTCCTAAAACAGAGTGTCCCTGAGGAGGTTTAACCCACACTCACAGTGCAGAAAGAGTGCCGCCAATCTTTGTCACCATCCTGCCCATTCCTTGTTCTGTGAGTAAAGAGACACTGTTAACTGTGTCTGTAACTGCTAGCCCACAACATCAGGTGGTGGAATAAAAGGGTGTGCAGCCTCGATTAAAGTTAGTCCTTAAGAAAGAGTGTCATGCAAGATCCACAGCTATTAGGAATGCAAAATGGTATGGCAATTTTTGAAAACAATTTGACAATTACTTTAAAAGCCAAAACTTAAGCATCATATCCATTAAGATGGCTCTACTTTTTTTTAGTTTACAGAAAATACCAAGTGTGAAGAAACTGAAACCCTGATGTAGCCACCATGGAAAACATACAGAGGTTCCTCAAAAAACTGAACAGAGAACTACCATATGATCCAGAAATTCCATTTCTGCTACACAGAACAACTGAAGGTAGGGTATTGAAGAGATATTTGTACACCCACATTCATAACAGCATGATTTACAATAGCCAAAAGGTGGAAGCAACCAACTGTCCATCTACAGACAAATGAGTAAACAAAATGTGTCATATACATACAATAGAGTATTACTCAGCTTTAAAAAGGAAGGCAATTCTGACACAGAGTACAACATGGACGAACCTGAAGGACACTATGCTAAGTATCATAAGTCAGCCTCAAGAAAGACAAATGCTGAATGATTCTACTTATATGGGTACCTAGAGTAGTCAAATTCATGGAGACAGGAAAGAGAATGGTGGTGTTCAGAGGCTGGGGGCAACGAAGAATGGAAAGTTGTTATCTGATGGGTACAGAGTTTAGTTTTGTAAGACAAAAAAGAGTTCTGGAGATTGGTTGCACAACACTGTGAACATATTTAACACAACTACACTGTATGCTTAAAAATGGTTAAGATGGTCGATTTTATGTTCTGTGTATTTTACCACAATAAAACTTTTTAAAAGTTATAGTTAAACATAAATTTCCCCAGCGATATCCTAGACATCTACCCATGAGAAATAAAAGTATAAATCAACAGAAAGATCTGTATTGAATTTCCATAGCAGTATTATTCATACTAGCCAGAAAGTGGAAACAATCTAAATGTCTACTAGCTAGTAAATAGATAATAAAATCCATACAATGGAATATTACCATATATACAAAGAATTAAACACTGACACTTCTTACAACTGATAAATAAAAAAGTCAGACACCAAAGACCACATATTGTATAATTCAATTTGTATAAAATGCCCAGAAGAGGCAAATTCATATAGACAGAAAGTAGATTAACAGTTGCCTGAGACTGGAAGGGGGAACAGGGATTAACTGTAAATGCACAAGAGGAATCTTATTGCCCTACCAACAAATTCTAAATGAGTGGATTATGACAAATAGGATTATAGTCATAGTTGAGCAATCTTATAAATTTAACAGAAGTTATTGGACTGTGCTCCAAGCGGGTGAGTTGTATATAAAATTATACCTCAATAAAAAAATAATTATAAAAACAAATAACAAGGGTCATTGATATGCCTTCTCCACAGGCTGACTTCCATCTCTTTTTCCCCCAATGACTGAGTTTTAGAAGATTCCTATAATGGGCCACAGCTTCATTTCAAAACCATATTGGATTGATCACTCCTTGGAAAGGGGATGGGTCATCAAATCCATTCATTCATTCAATAAGCAAATATTTACAGAGGCACTGTGTTGGGTACTTGGGGCAAAACAGGAAACAAGGCAGATGCCCTTTGCAGTCCCAGGATTGAGAGCTGCAGACACATGAGCAGGCAAAATAAGACAATATAGTATGTGCAACAATAGGGAGACACACAGGTGTGACACTACACATAGGTGGGGCACCTCACCTTGATTTTGGTATAAGGGGGTCCCAAGAAAACTAATTCTCAGCTGAGGTCTGAAAAGGGACATTTAGAAACAAAGATGATGCTGAGGAGGGGAATAGTTTTCCATACAGAGGGAACAGCAGGTACAAAGGCCTACAGGCAAGACAGGTGGAACATTTGCAGGATTGACGCTCCTACATCACAGTATGAGAAGTAAAGAAAGGGAAGAGAAATTCTAGGAAAATAAACAGGGGCCAGACCATAAAGACCCTCATAGGCATATTAAGGAGTTTGAGTTTTATCCTAAGTGGCATGAAGAGGCAATGAAATATTTTCAGCAAGTAAATAGTATGATCAAATTTGGAGTCTGGTAGAGATAAAATGGGAGGATACAAAACTACAAGCAGGAAGATCCATTAGCAGGCAGTTATGAACTGATAGTGGGCTGAACCTGAAAAGAGGCAGAAGCTGCCATAACAAAAACAATTTTTTTAAATCTGCCTACACAAGAAGGAGCTTATTTTGTCCGTTCACGTGTAGACCTCAGAATAAAATACCAGGTCTTCCTATAGCTAACCAGATTGAGGCACTTACTCTGACCACTTCTCTGGATGTTTCCTTTGACTCGGACTCTCTCCGGGCTTTGCCCACCCTGCTCCCCTTGCCTGCCTAATCCCTATATTCTTTTTTTTCTATTACAGTTTACTTTCATTATTTTGTATTGATTTTCCTATGCATTCTTGATGTCTTTAGAAACCCTTCCTCCAGAAATCCATCCCTGACAACTCAGCCACACCCTAGGCTAGAAGCCTCTCTTGAATGTTCTCTTTCAAATATGTGCTTATTCTCTGCACAGCATATATTATATGCCTCTGCAATGCAAGTGCACATATATTGATCTGTTTTATCACTAAATGAGTGCTTGACAACAAAATTTTCTATAAAAACAAAGATATTCTATATCTGCCCTGACCAGTACAGTAACCACCTGCTCATGTGTCTAGTAAGCACTTGAAATGTGGGTAATGTGACTAAGGAACAGAACTTTTAATTTTACTTAATTTTAATTAGCTTACATTTAGTTTTACATAACCATGTGTTGCTATCTTATTGGACAACACATTATTAGGCTTTATAATCCATAAACACAGGTTCTATGTTATCTTGCTCACCCCTGAAACTAAGGCATATGGAGTAGCACTGGGTATATAATAGAAACTTGATAAATATCTGTAAATCAGTTAATAATATATACAGGCTCACAGTACCAATAATATTCACTCGTTCATTCCTTCATTCAACAAATACTTATCAAGCACCTACAAGGTGCCCAATACTGTCCTCAATACCAACCAGGGTTACAGATCAAATCCCCTGCCTTTGTGGCACTTCCACTTTATTGGGGAAGGCAGGAAATAAATGTAAGCAAAACAAAAACAAACAGCTTCAGAGACAGAAATGCAAAAAAATATAAAGCATGGTAAAGGGATAGAGAGTGAAGGAGGGAGT
Source organism: Phyllostomus discolor (assembly GCF_004126475.2). Taxonomy (NCBI): domain Eukaryota; kingdom Metazoa; phylum Chordata; class Mammalia; order Chiroptera; family Phyllostomidae; genus Phyllostomus; species Phyllostomus discolor. The sequence continues at coordinate 162,403,292 of NC_040905.2, read as the reverse complement.
GGGTTGGTTTTAATGAGACTTTATCTTACTAACAGCATTTGCCTGAGTCTCTGCTGCCCCAGCATATTGCCTTCTAGTATATATCAAATAAACTCATGATGAAAGTTAATGGAACAAACTTTAACGGAAAGTAAGATAATTGCTCAGAAATAAATTCTGCATTCTGATCATCGTGTCATAAAAGCTTTCAAGTATGCATTTTTGTGGAAAGAAGGCCATGGCAAAATTGACCCATATTTTATTTCAAAGCTATTAATGTGTCAAATAGCCCCAGAAGGCAGAGAATTTCTGCAAACTTTGGGGGAAAACATCTTCTGAATTACTTAGCGTTACAACATGTGTCAGAACCAGCAGCCAATCAAAATCTCCACCCACAGCACGTCTCTTCTGTTTTGCAATTAACTTCACCCCACATTTACTAAGCATGTCCCTAAGTGTGAAGGCTACACTAAGCCCCAGGACAGAAACCCAGTGGTGCCTGCTTTCCAAGAGAAACCACACATTTAAGAAAAAAATGTTTTAATTAAAAAAAAAACCCATGGACAGAACATGTCACACCATTTTCTTTCTTTTGGTTTTCATTTAGTTTCCTCACTATTCTTTATCCCTAGTCATAAAATCTCCAGTGATGCTGTATTCTTTCCTAAGACCAAGATTATTGCATAATTTCTCATCCAGCATAAAATGAAATTTTCTTTAACTACTGCATCAACTAACACCACTGAGATTACAAATCACGTAGTTGAAAAACATGTCAGAATATAAAGTACACGTTGCAGGCAGGGGAGAAACTTGTAAGGCTGCTCAATGGCACATAACTTAAGCTAATCACTTACCTAAGAGAAGATTCCCCAAACATTTGTTCACCATTCCTGGTTGTGAAAGTTAAGTGAAATTGGGCAGGACAACACTCTGCAGTTTTAAAAGCCTTGTACTGGGTTGGCCCAAAAATCTGTTTAGTTTTTTCCATAAAGTAAAAGACACACTTTTTATCTTCACCAATAACTTTATTGATTTGAATATTTTGATTATGTCAGCTATCTCCCGCTATTGGCTTTTAGTAGATAAAGGCCAGGGGCGCTGCTCAACATCTCCCAATGCATAAGACAGCCCCACAGCAAAGAATCATTTGGCCAAAATGTCAATAGTACCAAGGAACTTCGCAAACCACTTTTGACACATTTAATCAGTCATAGCACCTTCTCCATATATTGCACAAAATTTTCCTTTTGCATTTCAGTTACCTTTTCACCTCTCTTGAAATAATAAGGCATAATACACTGAAAATGTTGCATATGTTCTTCCATCTTCAATATTAAAATGGCTGCACAAAAAGTCACCAACTTTGATCAGTTTTTTTTAAATGCACGCTGATGTGACAGTTGTCACAATACAATCTAACAAAATTGTTCTGAGTGAAGTTCAAGACAGCTAAGCACTGCTAGAGCCATCTGATGGAAAAAAACAAATGAACTTTTTGGCCAACCCAATATAAATGATCATTAGAATACAAACGGTGACTCTGCACTAGTTGATTAGTGCACAGCTAAGGAATACTAAAGAACAGAGAAGACAGTTTGAAAGCTTAGCTTGTGAGGACAGAAAAAACTTCCCTAACATCATTTCTTGCTTGCTCCTTGGAGAAGATTAACATGCAAGCAAACAAATGCAGGTTCAAGCCCTTCCACCTCACTTCTGAAAGTCTCCAATTAGAACTCGTCTAAACTTTGGCACACACAGTCATTGGCCACATGTTAGCCATGAGGAGACAGGTGAGAGAAGTGCATGTGTATGTATGCATGTGTGTGTGCACATGTGTGTATATATAAATATGTTATATATACCAAGATTATTTCAAAATTTCATAACTTGCAAGTGGGAAGAAGTTCACCTCTTTTGTTAATTTTGGGTGGTAAACTTTTGTGCAGGATGACAAATGACTTATCACTTAACAGGGAAGAAAAAAATCTGTTTGGCCTATTACCACTCTATTAAGAAAAGATCCCTGGATTTTCTAATGCTCTGCTTTCATGTTGGAAGTGTCAAAAACCCTACAGTTTCACTATAATGCCATCACCTGGGTCTATGCCATGGAATCGTCTTTCTACGATTCAATTTCAGTGCAGTGAATGTTCCCGTCATCAGCCTGCATTCCCATCCCAATACCTACTGAAAGCTCTAGACTCTGAAAATATGTCTGTGTAATTGAATCACTTCAAAGTTTCCTCATGACATTGTGTTACTACAAAGTCATGTTCCAGCTTTCAATGCTTTTTTTTCTTCAATAGTACAATATTGGGTTGGTATTTGCCTGCCTTTAAAAGGCAAACTCTGTTGTTTTCAACATCTTTTTCTTAAAATGGTTCTGCAATGCAGGGATAGACATAGAAGAATTTTAAAATAAAAAATCTGGTTCTAATGCAAGTCTAAATTCAACTGTAACTCCCATCAATGTCGGACTCCATGTTGCTTGGTGTGATGGCCCCATTGCAGCCTTCCTAATGTTTGAGAAAATCATGTCCACATAAATTCATTACATATGCTCAGTGAAGATTGTTTAAAAAATCTTCTTGACTTTTTCTTTAAATAGATAGATGCCAGGACAGTTTTTCTTCTTTAGTTCTAAATTAATTCCATGCAAGGAGGAAATGTGGATTGAATTGGCAAACTCATTGGCTCTCTTATAGAACCCCACCAGGGTTCTGAAGGAAGGCTAGAGAGAGCCAAGTTCAGCCACGATGAGTACCTGATTGTTCTTTTTTTTTTAAGTCCTAGCCCAATATTTCTGTGGTTTCCAGTAAACCCAAAGTCCAATGTAGTCTAAGACCAAGTTTCAAAAGTCCTCACACTTTCCCAGTAAGTTTATTCTTACTATAGCTTTGGATCTGTAAATATGCATTCTCTACCTCCAGAGCAAGGTATGGGGGAGGGGACTGCCACAACAAAAGGAGATGAAACAGACAAGAATGTCATATGCGTTAAATTAAATATCAAAACTCCTCCTCTCTTGAATAGCAAATTGGAATCAATCTGATTCACACAATAGCATTAACGAATGGAGACCTCAGTACATTAAAGTGAACATTCCAAAGGGAACAGAGCCACACTCACTAAGGGGACTGCTGCTGCCAGGAGCCATGGTGCTGGAAAATGTGCCAGTGAAGCAAACAAAGAAGATGGTAACATTTCCAAAGTTAACTTCAGTTTGCTTCTGTCAGCCCCTCTGTGATCTCTCCCACTGCCACAGAACAATTAAACGGGGTCTGGAAATATGAAGCAGGGCACCAGGGTGACTGGTTTGTGAGCACAAAAGTGATCAACCTAAAACCCAGCAGTCAAAGAGGACTTTCATGCTTCAGAAGAATGTGTGTAGGGAAGCACACAGAACATGGATGTGACTCATTCACTTGGCTCAGATCCCATACCTGCAGTAGGCAATTAGCCATAAAAGCACTGTGATATTTTAAAAAAGAAAAGAAAAGAGGAAAGAAACCACTTGTTCAACCTTCTCTTTCCCTTCCTTTAACAACTGTCAATATTGGGCCTCCCACCCTAAAAAATGACAGGCAAATGACTTCTGCCCCAAAAGAGGCAACATTAGATTTCTAAGAGTGAAAAGCTTCAAGTGTAAGTATTCGCACACAGTGCACATCATGGACTGTCCTTTGCATCTGAAAGTATCACACAAGAAATGTCATTTCTTTCTAAGAGAGACTACTTGCAAAAAAACCCTCATTCCCCACGTTTCCTCAAGACATGCCTTGCTTGTATATTTTAAAGTGTTAAGCTCCAAAACAATAAGGCTAGTATGTATAGTTTAATTCACCTGTCATAGACCCAATCCAGGGTCCGATACGTGTAGTCCCTTAAAAAGTAACTCTCCAGCAAAGAATCAAGAGCAAACTCCCCATTTTCTGGTCACTTTCAGTTAGTATCCCAAATCACAATTCAAAAAAAAATTAAAATAAACAAAGCATTTCTGTGGAATTAAATTTTGTAGCAGCATGAAATAGTACTTAATAAAACAACCAACAGACAATAATGGCCTCTTTAAAATTAAAGATGATGACTTACAAACATATGGGACTTATTTAGCATCTGTTATGAGATTAAAAAGCTCATCAAAATAGACTTTTCCTTCTCCTCTACCTCCATTAAGATTTATTTAGATTCTGCTCCACAAGAAATGGCATAATATGCCCAAAGCGGAACTCTTGGCTCACATGCCCAATCCTGTCTCATCTAACCCTTGAGCACCCTGAGGTGCTCAAGCGGGAAAGCCACGCATCCTCCTTAATGTATTATTTCCCTTCTACTACTGTATCTATCCTATCCATTAGCAAGTCCTATTGGTAATATTTCCCATTTCCATCCCAAATCCATTTACCTCTCCCCACCTTCACTCATTACACTCACCATGGTCTCAAACAAACCTGTCTGACAGAACTTTCTGTGACGATGGAAATATTCTATATGTATCCTGTCCAGTATGGTAGATACCAGCCACATGTTTCTATTTAGCACTTGAAATGTGGCTAGTGCAATTTAGAAAAAAAAGATTTTTATGTTCATTAATTTGGGGGGGAATATATGTTTTTAATTACCCTTCTCTGTCCTATTTCTCAGGATACATTGGATTGGTTCCTTCCCTCCGTTTTTTCCCCAGCCTTAGGCCATCCTGCTGCTCCTTCTTCCCCTTCTCTCCTCCCATCTCTCTCTTACTCTACAAACTACTTATCTCTCATGTTCTCATGTAGAGGTTTTTAGCTAGTTCTTCTTTTTAAACCTTTTTTAAAGTTGTGGCAAAATATACATATAAAATTCACCATTTTAATAATTTTAAGTGTATAGTTCCTATGTGTGAAAAGCATTCACACTGTTATGCAGTCAACCTCCAGAACTCTTCATCTTGTGAAAATGAAACTGTGTACCCATTAAACAACTCCCCACACTCCTTCCCCAGCCCTTGGCAACCACCATTCTACTTTCTCTCTCTGTGAATTTAACTATTCTAGGTACCTCATGTAAATGGAATCATTCAGTACTTACCTTTTGGTGGCTGGCTTATTTCAGCAAGCATAATGTTCTCCAGGTTCACCCCTGTGGTAGCATATGTGAGATATGTTAATTTTGAATTAAGGTTAAACTGCTACATATGGGTAGTGGCTACCATGTTGGACAGCCAAGTCTAAATTATTGCCAATTTCTCCTAGTCTTCCACATCTAAACTCAACCCATGGCTAACAAACCAGCCAAGGTGATCTTTTCAAATTAAGAATTGCATCATGCCTGATCAGTCCACCACCACCCCCAATATACATACCTGCCTTGAAACATTCCTATGGCTTTATTTTTTTTCATAGCACTCATGGCTATCTAAAATAATACTCCCTTGTTATTTGTTTCCTCTTTATTTACTGGTTTTTAGAGTGTGAGAAACATCAATTTGTTGTTCCACTTATTAATGCATTCATTGGTTGATTCTTTTATGTACCCTGACCAGAGATCCAACCTGCAGCCTTAGTGTATTGGGATGACATGCTAACCAACTGAGATACCTGGAAAGAACTTTATAATTTGTTTCTTTATTATCTGTTTTCTCCTCTAAAATACGAGCTCCATTGGAGCCAAAATTGAACATCACTATATCCTTACTAAAACAAACAGTACTTGATACAGAAATAGCAACTCAATAAATAATTGCTTAATGAATAAATAAATGAATTTAGAACACCACAATAAGTCTAGTTAGCATCCATCACTATGCATAGTTTTAATTTTTTCTTGTGATGACATCTACTCTTAGCAACTTTCAAGTATACAATATAGTATTATTAACCATAGTCATCATGATAGGATACACTACAACCCCAGGATTTTTTTTTATAACTGCAAGTTCGTACCTTTTGACCTATGTACCTTTTTTTTTTTGGCTTTACAGCAATCCTCTAACTAATAGAGGTGATTAGTGAGTCCTCCACTAATATAGCCAAGTGAGTGCTTTAAGCTTTATATCTAACATGCTGGGGGACAGTTGTGAGACATCCATGCCCTCTTACACGGTCCCTCTGGGACCAATGCACAAATCTCACCAAGAACTGGCCAATATCAGGCACACAAACACTGGAAAAGGTTCTCAAATCATCTTAGCAACTTAAAGAGTATCATGCTTTAAACCAGAGCTTTCAAAACTATGTGTTCTTACTGGGTGACAGGTATAACAAGGGTAATCTGGACACCCTCCTCCTAGGTCTGTTGACTGCATTCTCTACAAATCTTATCCATTTAATTTTGCATGCATGCAAATATCACAATTTTCTATGTATATCGAGACACAAAAAAGGTTGAGAAACACTGCTAACCCACTGAGTCCACCCCTCAATAAATGGGATCAAACCCAGAAATCTCAAAATACCAGTTGTATATTTTGATATCAGTCACTTTTCTCAGATCACAACATACAGTGAGAAACATAAAAGAATACTAGTTACAAATTTGACCTTACTTCCTTAACACAATCACTATTCCAAGCATCTTTCAATGAAAAAATGTTAATTTTTTTTAAACCTCATAAATAGTGCAGCTGAGCTGAGGGAAGGAGGGGCCTTGGCTGGAATAGTCAGCACATGCAACAGGTACAGTGGGCAGGACAGGACCTTGCCAAGAGGGGCTTGTCCTGCATGACTGCTGTGTTGGACAGGTTAAGGTCTAGGAGGTGGCCCACATGGCCAGGAAATTGAGAAAATAACTAAATATACCGAAGAATATAAAGACATCTCAAAAGAAGTCAGGAGACAGTTTGAAAGGGCTCATCTAGGACATTTTGAACATCAAAATAAATATTGACAGCAATGGATTATAACATACTGAAAATTAAAAAACCTGTAACAGTCCCCTAGAGCAAGGGACATAAAGGAAAGAATAAACAAATGAGACCTCATCAAAATTAAAAGCTTCTGCATGGCTGAAGAAAACAGTATCAAAATAAAAAGAGAACCAACTGTATGGGAAAACATATTTGCCAATGAAACCTCAGACAAGGGTTTAACCTCCAAAATATATAAAGAACTTACACAACTCCATTCTAAGACAAGCAACCCAATTAAAAAATGGGCAAAGGACTTGAACAGACACTTCTCCAAGGAGAACATACAGAGGATCCAGAGACACATGAAACGATGCTCAATATCACTAGCCATCAGAGAGATGCAAATTAAAACCACAATGAGATACCACTTCACACCAGTCAAAATGGCCATCATAAACAAAGTAACAAAACAAGTGTTGGAGAGGTTGTGGAGAAAAGGGGACCCTAGTGCACTGTTGGTGGGACTGCAGACTGGTACAACCACTATGGAAAGCAGTATTGAACTTCCTCAGAAAACTGAAAATGGACCTGCCTTTTGACCCAGGAATTCCACTGCTGGGACTATATCCTAAGAACACTAAAACACCAATCCAAAAGAACCTATGCACCCCGATGTTCACAGCAGCACAATTTACAATAGCTAGGTGTTGGAAGCAACCTAGATGCCCATCAGTAAATGAATGGATCAAAAAACTATGGTACATTTACACAATGGAATTCTATGCAGCAGAAAGAAAAAAGGAGCTCCTACCCTTTGCAACAGCTTGGATGGAGCTGGAAAGCGTTATGCTAAGCGAAATAAGCCAGGCAGTGAAAAATAAATACCATATGATCTCACCTTTAACAGGAACCTAAACAACAAAACAAAGAAACAAGCAAAATATAACCAAAGACACTGAAATAGAGGACAGGCTGACAGTGACCAGAGGGGAGAGAAGAGGGAATTTCAGGGGAGAATGGGAAGGGTTTACAGGAACAAATTTAAAGGACACATGGACAAAAACTAGGGTGGGGTGGAAATGTGAGGGAGGTGGGGAGGGATGGATGGGTGAGCTGGGATGGGAGTAAAAGGGAGAAAACTGTACTTGAACAATGATTAAAAAAACCTATAACATAATATATAAATAAATAATCTCTCCTTTTTTACTGTGAAATGAAACTCAAATTTGGAGGGAATAATGAAATTAGAAAATAATCACAGTAACTAAAAGCAAATGGTAAAAATTTGATGAGGAAAGGAAAATTAAACAATCTCAAAGTATTTCCATATCAAAAACTTATTTGCCACTTATAAATTCCTACATACAAAATATTTACTAATTAATTTACAGTGGAGAAACCTGACACACACTACCTCCACCAAGTGACAGAAGTTAACATTACCGCCGCTGCACACAGTAATGTCCCCTGACAGATGCCTCGAGGAGAACACAGAACCACATCTGAGGTGCTCCAGCCCAAAACACACCTCCTCATAATTAGCAACATAGACAATTAGCAATGGAAGTGGCAGGAGTGCTCTAAAAATGTCAACTCATCAAAGTGAAAAAAAAAAAACAAAAACAGAGGAACTATTCCTGATTAAAGGAGACTAGAGAGATATGATGAAAACCATGGAAATCAATGTGTCTAGGTTGCATGCTAGAGCAAAATGGAAGGGGAAAATGAAGGAGAATCTTTTTTTTTCCTTTTCTAGTAAATATGTACTGAAATATTTCAAGGTATTTGAAATACCTCAAGTGATTCAGGAAAAAACATACATTTGTGTAGAGATATAGATATATGTCAAAACTCTACATTTTTGAATAGCAGAAAGAATATGAGGTAAAAGGTTAAAATTTGGGGAATCTGGGTGAAGGACATGAGAATTCTTTATACATTAGTCTTATAACTTTTCTGTAAGTTTGAAATTACATTCAAATTATAAAGTTAAACCAAAAATATATAGGTAACAAATAAAAAAGAAAAGAAATTATTTTTATTTGGTATTTTCTTGGAACCCTCAGGCATGTGCAAAATATACGTATAATGCAGGGTTCATGAATGAATTAGAAAATTTTTTTCTCCTATTCACCTTAGATGAATGGGAATACAAAGATCAACTGGTGAGGTAGGTAGCTTTGAAATGTCTTTAGGTTTAATTTAAGTACCTGACCTGATTATTTTTTCGACAACCCTCCTTTGATATCAAAGAATGTCTGAAGAAAGAACTAACAAATGCATAGAATAGGAAAGCTAGTTCTTACCTTTGGCTAACATGGTATTATTACACCATGAAGGAAAAGTGCAAACATAACATACAGAATGGTCGAGAAAAGCACTGTGTACACCAACAATGAAAGAAAAAGAAACCAAGGCAAATGTGCTGATAGGTGCCAGACAATCTGAAAGGCAGTGTCATCTGTCTTTAAGCAAGAGAAAGTCCCAGAGCTCTGAACCATCTCTAAGAGCTCTTGTCAGGGACCCTAGAGGTTACCAAGGCAAATTTCCCAAAGTAAAGTGGAGGTAATTGATAATCAAAGCCCAACAGTGGCTTGTCTCTAGTCTGAAAAAAACTACACAAAAACCCAGAGTCTCTGAGTCTCAAGCCACCATACATCCAGCTTCCATGCAAAATAATTCTTTGGGGGCAAAGGTGATACATCGGTATGGCAAACCCAAGAGGACTTTATGCCCCATATTTGGATAGGATAGCCTTCATCCTATATACGACTCTGGCAAGAATATTGGGACCAGATCAGCTGCCTGTGGAAAGAACCAAAAAAGGGAGGGAAGAAGCAGCCAGTTTAGCCCTTGGAAGGATGGGATGGAGTTGGAGTTTTGCTACAGGATCAAAGGACCCTCCAGATGTCTCCATATTTGACCATTCACGCTGCCCATGCCACTTCCAGGCTTCTCCCCCTCCATCCCTTTTCTTTACTCAGAGCCAGTGAGATGTGCATGACATCACTTTGCAAGCTCTAAGCTATGTACAAACATAAACCATTATGGATGAAAACTTCTTCTACACACTGCAGCAAAGTACACCACCTTTCTCTTCTCCTCTTGTAACTCACAAACCAAATATTATTCTATCTGCCCAGCTTTTCCTACCAACCACTTATGTAAAAGGCAAACTCTCCTTACATCAGATTCCTCATGAGTCAGTTTTTCTGGAAAGCCTAAACTGATCACCTCATGACCTGGAAAATGGACACAGAGAAACGAGATGCTTAGAATGGGCCCACCCTTTCCCTTTGTGTTTAACCTTTTCTTTTGTGAATCACTTAGTATTCATCACCCACAACAAACATAAACAGACCCAGCCACGACTCTGCATAAACCTGCCATGCTGGAGCTTGCCAAATGTTTCAAGTCACAGTGTCACTATCAAGTGTCAAGTGCTTGCACAGGTCACTAAAATTCAGTAGGCAAGTTTTTGGCCATGAGGGTCAAAGAACAGTGTAACTTCAAAAGAAAGAATGAAAGCATCACCCAGAAAAGGTCTGGACAGTACCAAATCCAGGGGAATGCATTATACTTTAACATGCACTAGTAATTTGAGTTTAAAAATGCAGTATATGTTTTGTATCCTAATATGTTGGCTTAGAAAGTGCATATGTTTGAGAAAAGAGACATCTAATTCATTTTGCTGTCAGTTAACAGGAAAAAGATGTGGCGTTCCATTTCTCAGACCGACACATTCACTCACAAGGCTACAGAGCAGACAGGGAATGACAGATGATGCCTCCGCTCTGCTGATCTCAGTAGCCTGAGGTTTATTCCTTTAACTGCTGTTCCTTAAAGAATTGGAGGAAAAAACACTTTTTAGGGAGGCTGGGGTTTTTAAGGAAAGTGAAAGATTACTTTTTATGTACTTAGATCTCCCCCACACCTACTCTTCACAAGAGGAATCCTTTTTAGATTTATGAATTTGCTTCGAGATAATCTAGCCCCAATTTTTAATTTTACAAATTAGGAAACAAAAGGACAGATGGAAAGCAGGATTTAACATCTGTGCTGCTTCTCCTTCCTTTCCACTCCAGCACGTCCCCGCACAGCTCAGAGTTGGGATGAGATGACTCAGGTTGCAGCCTTCCATTCTGTGACTTTGGTCAAGTCACTTAACCTCATGGGTGAGAGAGATCACTGTCATTGCTTCCAGGGTTTACATTCTATCGATGTTCACAACTGACTGTGCCTAGGTTGAAAGCCCATAAGCAGGCCTCTCTCAAAGACACAACAAACTGTCTTGCAAACTAACCAGAAAAAGTCAAATTTCTCTAATATCTCTCAAGCCCACCGACTGATCCTTTTAGAGACAACCCTTATGTTCTCAAGAACCTTGGCCCCTGTTCATTCTTATGGCTGATTTCAGGGTTCCTTGATGAAAGAAGCTTGTTTTATCAGCCTCTAAAACACCACAGGAATCTCTTAAACAGCTACTCACATTAAGAAGTCACTTTCCATGAATGTGAGCAATAAGTTTGCCAGAGAAGCCAACCTAAAATTCCTTCAGGCTTTAGCCAATATTTTACAACCTCGCCTATGTTTCGAAATTAAGGTTTTGGGTATTTCCTAATGAGTTTAAAATATTGATGGTCTTCTATATTTTCTGGTTATGTTTTTGACGATAGTGTTAAGGGTACTTTATGAGGAGCGGCATTCCAGGTAACATAATTACAAATTTGGGAAATTTTGCAAATTGAGACCTGTTCTCTATAAATTTCTGTTCCAATTTTGCATTCTTATCAGTAATTCTACAGTGATCATCATATTCAATAGCTTTACACTTCTACAACAAACAGCCAGAAAAAGCCACCACAGTAAACTGCTAAACTCACAATTAGAAACATGCTGAAAGTGCCAAATGGTATTTATATTGGAGCAAGGAAAGTTCCCATGATCACAGAGAATTAGCTCACAGCAAACTTTTCACTCAGTGCCCCGTGCACTCTGATACAAGTCCACACACCCCCAACCCCCAACCCCCAACCAAGCTTTCACTCAACTCCTCATAGGCCTCAATTCCCTAGTGGACCAAGGTGATCTCAGAGGTTATTTCTAGTCCTGACACATACATGCAATCATGATTATAATAGCAAGTAACTAAAATCTTGCTAACAAACAGTGAATTTGTTAATAATTTTTCATATGGCAATCATACCAATAACAACATCAAAAAATCTATAAAAGTTTATTATCAAGATGTTTTGTAGGATGTTGTTCACCATGCACTGTCCTCTTTATGAGGATTCCATGGGAAAATCACTCTCTTGTGTCTCATTATTAGGAACAGCCCCACTTCACGATTTAACCTTAAGGGTACTATGAGTCACACAGCTGATTATGTTTCCTTCACTGCACTGACTGCAGGAAAACTCAGAACTACATCTCTTACTCATCTGTAACAAATGACACAGGCCCTTGTGAGATGCATTTTAGGTCTTCACTTAACCCTTGGTTTCATTCCACTTTCCCTTCTCCTTATTTCCTCACTTATCTTTTTTCGTCTTTTTCTATCATTTATATCTTTCAAAGCTGCTTTTAGCCTTTTTGAAATAAAGGAGATATTTCAAGCTATTTTCCTTTACTGACATCAATGTGAACAGCAAAATTGTTCCTTTAGTGACTTGCATTTTTCAAACATTGTCACTATACCAACACATAAAAGCATCCAAGCACCCATTTTACGTTCTCTTATACATAATTCTGTGCCAAGATTTAGATCACAATTGTCATTTTTAGTATCATTATCATTACTATAATATTTTTAAATCCTTATATTTACATAGATTTGCATCCACAAATCAAAAACAGTTTTCGATCTGCAATTGGTTCAATTCATGGATGTGAAACCCGCAGACATGGAGGGCTGACTGTATTTTTTAAGTGAGCCTTAACATTTGTTATTTCCTTTGATTTTCTCAACAATTATAAGAGAGCCACAGCAGGCATTATTATGACTGTCTTCGGGTTTACAAATGAGGAAAACAAGGCTCAGAGAGATTAAATAGCTTACCCACATTGACAAAGTTAGTAAGTTAATATAAAGGTGTTTTTTTTCCTCCAAGTTAGCATTTTCCCCATAACTACAAAAGTTTTTCTCTCATATAGTTAACTCTTTGAAATTTTGTCCTGGGATCTCAGATGTTTTATTTAGTTGGTTCTCTAAGTAGTATCAGCCTGCTAGTCAAAACCATATCAATTACTCTTTGGTAATAAACCTCAGCATGATGAGAACTAGACAGCCAAGACTCTGGAAAATTTTTTAACCATTAGAAAATGCATGAGTAATTTATTTCCTCCATTGGAATTCAGTGATGGCATTAAGAAAACTCATTCCTGCAACCTAACAAGGAACATAAATGCTTTAATGTGGTCTGCTAAAGTAGTCACACAGGGTAAAACTACCTCTTGAGTCAGTAGAAACTAGTAAAAGCATTCAGCAGTAGAAGATGAACTTTAGACAAGGCAGACTGAAGAAAAGATCTAACTAACTGCTTTGTGATGAGCTCACACTACTTCAACCACATCTAAGGGAAAGAATCATGAAGTTCAAATCATATTAATTTCCAAGTCATTGACATTGCTAATGTATGAGAGGGTGAAATGTTGACAACTTGAACTCTTGAGACCTTGAATAAACCAGAGTCTATTCATCCTAGAGTCATGAGTTTGGGAAGTAAGGAGAACACTGCATATGCAATTTCTCTCAGCTTTAATTCCTTCTGGGAAAATGAGGAAGGAGAAGGTCAAACAACATTTTCTAACTCAACATTCTGTGACTGTGTGAATACCTATTAGCGCCATCTACCCGAAATACTATTTTAACAACTAGACAGAATTTTAAAATATATTTATATAATGTGTGGGTGATGGGTAATGTTCCAACACATTTAAATCATTATTCAGGAATTTAACTATTTTCCTTTAATCAACTTCAAACATATACTGGTTTGAATTACTAATTCCTGCCCTTGAGACAATGTATTCATATGTGTCTTTTCTCAACAGATCATACATTGGATGCAAGTTAACTCTGCTTTCCAATATCATGACAATAAGAATGAACAGAAATAAGTTGGCCTCTTTCTTGGTTAGTGTTTCTTTCCTATTTACATATAGCCTGCATTTTCCCCAACTAATCTATAAAACTATGAAGATAGGACCACATATGTCTTAACAACTATGTACTCAGTGCTTGGCATGTCATCATTAGAATAAATGCATGTTGAATAAGTAAAAAAACCAACAGAGACAACTTACAGAGCTCAGGGAAATACTAGCTCTTCCTTAGGAAAAGTTAAAGGGTGCTATGACTAACCTCAAATTCTGAATCACAGAAACAGCCAATATACCTAGAGGGAAGTGGATGATAAGAAAGAGTTAAGCAAGGATAATGTTTCTGAAGTATAACTTTTAGCATTTTTTGCTTCAAAGTGTGGAGATAGCAAGGTATTATGTAGACAGCCAAGTCCCCTTCCTCTGGCTACTCCTTATCTGTATGAACCTCAGCAGTTACTTAATTTTCCTAGACCTTGACCTCTTCAACTGTAAAATGGGGAAGAAGTAAAAGTATTTATCTCACAGAGCTGTTAATGAGGACTAAAAAGACAATGGATACAGTGTCTGACTTATAACATGACCTCAGTTAAGTGGTAACTATTATTATTAATTAATTAGTCTGAAGTAAATTTCTGGAATATAAACACACCAGTCTTAAAGGTAATCAGAATTATTCACTCCTAGGAGGAATACAGCTGATCTTGGAGATACATTATTGAAATCTGGTGAGAATGAGCATTAGGAGCATCCTTGAAAGAAAAACAAAAGTCCCAGCACACAGTTAAGAAGCCTGGTGTGGGGAGAGGTCTCTAGCAGGGAAAGTCGGCAGTTCTGCCCGCCCCTTTGCTCTGCTGAGCAGGGCTGGTGCAGGAAGAGGCAGTGAGGTCTGCAGCAGCTGGCAACCTTACCAAGCCCCCTATTTGTCTCTTCCTCCTTCTGTAGAGTCTTCCTCTCTGAGGCAGGAGCTCTTTCTTGGTCCCAGAAAGACAAGGCTGAGTATGCCAAATTCCCAAAGATGGTTCTGGGTCATTTTACATTACAAAGAAAAAAAGAAGGTAGGCCCACATAATAATGGTCTTGAATGGCAAGTTGGAAAGAACTATTGAAGGTTTTACAGCAGTATTTGTGAAGAAGGCAGAGACCCCAGGATTATATTGGCCTCTTTGATACTGGATTCCTATATTAACCCAATGACAAAATATGGGGCAGATCAATCGAAGCTTTGGACACAAAGAATACATACAATTCTGAATGTATGCTCTGGTGTTTCTGTGTGAGTATCTTACTATGGACTAAAAGAGCAATTTGAATAAACCACTGAAGTACCTGAAACATATGCAACATACATGAAAAAGCCAGTATCTCTAAGAGTTAAGTACTGATTTAGAGAAGACAAAGAAAGTTCTAAGAACTCTGAAATCTATAGGGTTTTGGCATAAAAAAAAAAAACACATCTGGTCTACCTGGGACTTCTACAACATCAAACGGTTCTGTAAAGACAGAAACCCACACCTATCACCATGGGATGAAACCAAAGCATGATACCAGCTGAAGTCCAAGGAGTTTCAAACCTCCTTAAAGAAGAAAAAGAAAGGAGAAATGATACTAATTCCATGGCGATGCAGAACCTCCCTTCATTTCCATTTCGGAGGGTTACCCATGAACTTGGACACAAGCAAAGAGATGGCGATATTAGTTATGTGTGTATGTCACACCTGAATTGGATCCCATAACTGCAAAAACCTTGTTAAGGATTCCTCTATCAATTTTCCATCCTCAAGCCAGGAGGATTAGTCTCCCTGTACTTAAAAACAAAGGGGATTGGGCAGAAGAATTAGTTATAAAGTGACCTAAGCCTTGTAGTGTCAAAAATATATAAATAAAGAAAAGTGTTTTTAAAACAAAGGGGTAAATTATAAAGTGGTAAAGAGAAGTTGTTGGTGGCAAGAAAAAGAAAGAAAACTGGCCAAGCTGGGTAGCTTAGTTAGTTGGAGTATTGTCCCAATATGCCAGGGTTGAGGGTTTGATCCCCAGTCAGGGCACATACAGAAATCAACCAATGAATAAATAAATGGAACAACAAATTGATGTCTGTCTGTCTGTCTGTCTGTCTCTCTCCATTCCTCTCTCCCTAAAAAAAAAAAAAAAAAGAAAGAAAAAAGAAAGAAAAAGAAACTGTTCTCTGGGAAACAAAGATGAATTTAATTGTAATATGTTGTATTTCAAATCCTGTGGGGACCTTCTAAGTACAGATGACAGAGAGCATGGGGCAGCAGGAAGGGCTGAGACAGAGATGAGAACTGTTAACATAGATGTGAAGGTACAGTAAGGTATGAGAGTACGTGACTCTTAAGTGCAATGATAAATTCTCATGTGTGTGGCCAAGGACTGAGTTTCCACCAAAATAAATCCCAAAATATCCACTGCAAATATCTATTTCCTAAATATAAAATCATATTCATAATTAATCTGATGTATAATGTAAGTGTCTTGTCTCACTAGATGACTGCTATAAATACAGGGCATCAGCAGTAAGGCGGCGCAGTATCACACACAGGCACCTGTCTACAAAGTGCTTCTTAATCCCCGTGTGTGTGCATGCTTGTGCAAGCCAACTGGCCTTCAGGTAAACACATCTTTGCTTTAATTAATCTGTGAACACAGCAGTATGAAATGAAAAATAATCAGAATGATGATGTTTCACATCTACATATAGCCCAGATACAGAAATTGCTGGTGCCACCTATTGTTGAAAGCACAGAACTGAAAGGCTGCTTTTAGAGCTGCCTTCCATATAGCAAAACTCTGTTCTGTTATTTATGAAAATACAAAGCTCAAAATCTGCCCACCAGGAGAGCTGAATAGACAGAATCCAGTCTACTTTAACATAAAACAAACCTGCCGTAGACATTAACAGCTCCTATGTAATGAAGGCTTTGTTGAGTACCAAAGTTTCTAGCAATAGCTAATAATTTTAGTATTAAAAACTCATCTTTTTAATACTAAGAAGGCAACTTTAATATTAAAAAGGCAGCTTTTTTATATATAGTGATAGGGAATGAGCTTCAAAGTCAATTGTAAGCTGTAAAAAAACAAGGTTCAGAACAGTGTGTACCACGTGCTACAACTTACTTAAAAGGGGGAATGTGAACATATATCCAGAGAAGATGACGGCAAAGATACACAAGAAAAGGACAACACTGGCCACCTTGAGGAGGAGGCCTGAAGAAATAGGATATAATTGGAGATCTGCTTTTACTGAACACACTCACTGTGAAAATTTTACCATGAACATACAACTTTCAAAAGATTTTTAAGAATCATTTAAAATAAATAAATAACAACCTTGAAAACAACTGTTGACATTAAACTACTATAATGGGAAGAAAGAATTCAAGAGATCTACCTGAGGCTGGTTACCATGAGCAGTTACCAAAGTCCAGGATCTGGGCATAAGAGCACAACCCGGTGAAGTGGCAGGAAAATTATAGCAGGTCTTTCACAGATTTTAAAGGGGGACAGAAGTTGTTTACAGCACAACGGTGCCTTCAAACCTAAAGTACTCAAGGTGCATTTAAAAAGACCTTGAAGCTTGGATATTTTCTGGTCCTTTAGATTTTATTAAGATGTGAAAAAATAAATAAAATATTTGCAGTTTTATTAATGCTTCTTTTTTAAAAGCTCTGATATAAGCAATATCTTTACTACAATATTATTTCACATTTAAAGAAAAAAAGGAAACCCTAAGAACTCATGAAGCTTTCTCAGCTATTTCAAAACAAGGCACATGAAAGCCATGTGGAAGTTTATACTTGAGTACACATCATATCAAATGTCACATCTCCTGAAAATTGGTTCTGGAGAATTATTTCTGTAAACTTACTTATTTCTTAATATTATTGTCCTTAACTTGAGATAATACTGATATTTGCACTGAAAGGGCAGTCATGAAATTCATTCTAAATATTGCCCAATCAAAGTAATACCAGGAAGAAAGTAAATCCTTTAATTTTTGAAGCAATTCAGCAAAAGAAAAAGAAAAGACAGGCAGCCAGCAATACAATAGTAACTCACATTCCTAGGGAAACAACTTGAACGCAGGAAAACAAGCAAAGTGAAAATGGCACAATTCAGATCATGGTAGCCCTGTAAGTCTGAGCTCCTATGCAGTTCCTCTGATCCAAATATATATTTTACTTTTTAAAATTTAATTTTAAAAAGAAAATCTGTAAGATATTACCAATCTCAAAGACAAGATAAATTTCCATTGATCAGAAAAGAAACTTAAATAAAGGAGTGGTGATCAAAGAAATACAGGACTCCCAAGCCAGAAACTGGTAGTGGCTGGAGAGAGGTTGACTTTGGAAGAGTATGAGGGCCAGAACCACCACATGCAAGATGGAGACAGAGCCCAGCTCACTGCTAGAAGCCAGGGACTGAGCAAGGTTTCCTTGCTCCTCTGCAAATATCCAAGCACCCACATTTATGAAAGGAAGCTGGAAAAAACATCCAATGACCCCACTGTCTGAGGCTCCAGCTTTATGAACATCTATGGTCATAGAGAAGGACGGAAGAAGTCTTAGGAGAGAAACCAAGTCAGATTGCCTGCTTGCTTCAGGAATCTGTGATATTCCTCAACTCATCACAGAGCAGGAATTTATTAAACAATATAATAATTCTCAATTATGGACTGGGCCAGAGGCATCAGGTAAAGACAACAGCAAAACTACAAAAGCATTTAGTCAAGGAGGGAGAATGAGAAAGAAACAATACAAAAAAGTGAAAATCCCTCACATTCAAATGAATCTCCACATTGAAATACCAAACATATAAAAGGATCTAATTCTAAGAAAGTCAAATCAACCATCAACTTATGAATTTAGCCCAACAGAAATTATTTTCATAGAAGAGTTAGACCAAGAATTTAAAATAAGTAGGTTTAGGATAATTAATAGATAAATAAAGAAGCAATACCCATTAAAAATAAGCAAGAATTTATAAAAAATAAAAAGCGGAATAAGAACAGGTACATATAAAAAAGAAACAACTAAAAATCTTGGAAGTAGTCTGGCTGGTGTGGCTTAGTGGATTAAGTGCTGGCCTGCAAACCAAAGGGTCACCAGTTCAATTCCCAGTCAGAGAACATTCCTGGGTTGTTCTATTGGTCCCCAGTTAGGGGTGTGCAAGAGGCAACCACACACTGATGTTTATCTCCCTCTCTTTCTCCCTCCCTTCCCCACTCTCTAAAAATAAATGAATAAAATCTTTTTTAAAATCTTGGGAGTAAGAGTATACTGGAAAAATTCAATAGACAAGATAAAAAATCTATATTTGTCACAGTCAAAAAATAGTGAATTAGAATACTGAGGGGGTGTTATTTTATTTCACCTAGAAGGAAGCACAAGGGAAAAAAAGATTTTTCTTTAAAATATTAAAGTTCAATTAAGAGAGTCAGAAGGTAGATTGAGAGACATTACATGGCTAACAATAATTCTGGAAAAAAATAATAAAGGGAATTACAAATATGGACTATTTAGAAGATCTCCTATAATAAGGGAATCTCCCTTATACTGAACGCATGAACAGGATAACTAAAGATAAACCACACTATACACACTGAAATCAAAAAAGTTCATAATAAAGCAAAAGTCTTAAATGAACTACAGTTAGATGGTCAGCAAAGTCTAAAAAGCAAAATTGAGGCCAACAATGCTTAAATCTTCAAAGTGCTGAGGGAAATTACTGTCAATCTAGAATTGTATGACCAACTAAACTATCACTCAAGCAATATGAAAACATTTTGGACATTCAAAGATCAAGATTTTGCCACTCAGAGACACTCATGGGAAGTACTATTAAATAGTGTTCCTACTCCCAGACCCTCACTGAAAATACTACTAAAGTATATACTGCAAGAGAACCTAATGGAAGGCATGGGTTCAAATGGGTCAAATGGGTTAAAACTGGCGTTTACAAAGCCGATGAAGTCTTTATGGTCAACACCATGTTCCTCTTAAAGCCTTTCTTTGTATCATACAATAGTTAATTTTCCAAACAATACCTTTTTATTGAGTTATCAGAAATCAAGAGAAACAACTTCTATAGAAACAAAGTCTATAAGATTTATGTGAATTTGTGTTTTAATTTACCGTTTTACAAAGCAAAAATTTGATACAAACGAGTCTAACTTTAGCACTGTATTAAGTTCCTGTGCTCACTCTGCCACTAGTTGTGTGACTTTACCAATTAAGTAATTCTCTGAATCCCAGTGTGTTAACTAAAATCTAAATCATAATCTCTTACTGGTTTGTTTGAATGTTAATACACAAGAAATTTCCTGATCATTATACAAAGACTAACAATAGGAAGACCACTATAAAACAACAGCTATCATCATCATCAACGACATCATCATCATTATCATTAGGGGGTCAGCGGAAGCACCTATAATGAAGAAGTTGAAAGAGCTAGGGAAGATATCTAAAATTAAGGGACTACCTACATTATTCCTATTGTCTTTTTTTCCTCCTAACATTTCCATTTACTAAGTCTTATTTAAACATTTGGCACTAAAATATAATTAAGTTAAAATTACCCAGGAAACTTTGGCCATCCCAAAGAGTAGACTGTTAAACATAATATATCTCCAGTAGAATCAGTGTGTTGGCAAAATGTTTATGTGTTTGGGCCAGTTTCTTTTCTACTCCAGAATATTATCAACAACTCTGTTCTCAAGACTACACATAATAATAATACCTATATGAACAAAGAAAATGAGCAGCAATGACCAACTGCCTAAATTTGTACCAATAATATAAATACACTAGTGACCATTTTTTCAGAGACAGAGTATTACTACATTATTTCAATCTTTAAGAAAGGCAGATTAAGTGATTTCCTAATTCTCTTAGTTAACTACTGCTTCTCAGTAATAGTCTCCACTCAAATATCCAGAAACTACAGCTGGCCACCATTACCACAGAACTGCCTCATCTAGATACTGGTCAGGTCTCTTCCAAAAAGGAAAGTACTGCCTGGACCACTGTGGCTTTATTGGTCGGGCACTGACCAGCAAAGTGAAAGTTCACCAGTTCAATTCCTGGTCAGGATACATGCCTAGACCGTGGGTTTGGTCCCCAGTTTGGGTACATTTCAGAGGGAACCAATTGATGTTTCTCTCCCTCTCTTTCTTCTGTCTTCTCTCTGTCTTCCTTTCCCTCTAAAAATAAATAAATAAAATTTTCTTTAAAAAAAAGGCAAGGACTTCATAGCATGACTGACCCCTCCTGCTCAGGTATTATCCCAAGTTTGCCAATCTTGAGGTGTCCAGAACTTCCTTGAACTTCCTCCAGCTCTGGCTAAGGGAAGCTTTGTTCAAGAATAATGAAATCTATAGGGCTCATGGGATGTTCCAAGGAGTGAAGATTCTACTCCAAGACTTGGTGTAACTGCTGTGGTGCAGCTACACAAACCCTCATACATTCACCCTTAAGGCTGAAAGACCTTTGACTAAAGTGACTCACGTGGGTTTTCCTACATTGTCACTGGCGTTACTATTTCATGGTCCCTCCCGAAGAAGTCTGCCTATAGGTTGCCTCCACCTTTTGTATTTCTTTCCACTTCTCACTACACCTAAACCACTTGTTGGAAACCAATGACCAGAGATTACTTAGAATGCTACTTCTTATAGCTCTATCTTCCAACACATCCACCTGCTTTCTAACCATTCGGGGGCAAAAGTAAGCACAAGTTTAGGATCTGGGGAGATCCTTGGTCAACCTTTTCTCCCTATCTCATCTAATCAATCTTTCAGAAGCAGGAATCCTGGTATATAAGACTTCATTCACACCAGGGAATTTGGGGAAAGCCAGGATGGTAGAGCGGAATGAATATGGCTCAAGAGATGCAGTCATTTTACTGCTGCATACTAGCTATGTCACCTACAACAAGATTTTTAACCTCTCTGGGTCTCAATTCCCTCATCTGTAAAGTCAAAAATAACAGGACATACCTCAATGCATTGTTGTGAGGATTAAATGGCGACATATGAAACATGACTAGGCACAGGGCTCAGTTAATACTAAATTAGTGTTAAGCTATTATTTAATCCATTATTTGTGTTTATGCTTAATATTGAAAGGTTAAGTGACTTACTCGAGGTCACACAGCTATTAAGAGACAATGTCAAGATTAGAACATAGATGTACCTGACATTAGACCTCAAAGTCCAAGCTGTTAGGCACTACACATTTTGCCCCCTCACAAACACCAATTAAAATTGGAAGAATTCGAAAACCTACCACTCCATACACTCCCTGGCATCAGTCTCACCCGCTTCAGTCAGGCATAGAAGCTGCCTTCCACCGAACTTAATAAAAATGTAATAGGAGGGGGTCAATGACTGGGAGAAGCTGGGAAGAATCTCCTGAAATATGTGTGCAAGGAAAAGACCCACATGTGTGGCACTGCTAAGGACTCAAAACAAAACTTTTATCGGCTTCAAATTTCTAACAACTTCATCTCAGTGATTCAGCCAGGCTGGAATTAAGCTCAGAATGTTTCTTGTAATGATTCAGTCCTTTTGGTAAGTGCCAAACAGAGCAGAAGAATTAATTCACCCCTAGTCATTCCTACCAGCTTTAGACTAGCCCCTTCTAAATGGCCAACATCATCCTTTCTGTACTTCTTGGAATCAAGGTCCTCTGTGAGTGTGAAGTGTGTGAGTGTGTATGTGTGAATGTGTAAAAAACTGCACTCCATCCAAGGCACTGAAGTATTCCCAAAGCTAGAAAAATCTGTCATCTTGGATGGAAACCAAGATCATTATCATTTAATCACTTCAATGTACTTAAACATCAATAGTATCCAGGCTGTGCGCTGGTGAAAACTGATTAAAGAGAACCAAAAGAATGAAACAGAAGACTGAGTCAAGCTTACTCTGTAGAGAGCATCCCAGAATACTGATGAACTTCTTTTTCAGATGGTGCCAATTGACAGAGACAACAATCACCTCTAAAGAGCAAAATAACTATGTAAAAGAGATTTTGAGTATGGCTCAAGCTGCTTACTGATTAACGCTTTTGCACACAACACTCCACACAAACCTGCATAGTCATTGTTCCTAGTAAAACAAGCCATTGTTGACAACTGCAGACAAATGATCCTTGCTGACCAAGTTCACTGTTCTCACACAGCTTAATAGTTGGAGCACTGCTCCCAGCCACCGCCAGGAAAACTTGACGTGGTTGTCAAAAAGAAAAGAGAGAGAGAGAGAGAGAGAGAGAGAAGGAGGGAACAGGGAGGGAGGGAGGGAAGGAGAGAGGAAGGGAGGGAGGGAAAAAAGGAAAAGCCAAAAGAGGGAAAATCTTTTGTTTTGAAGGTGAGGAGTCTGAATGATCTCATGCACTAAATATGTTTGTGGTTTACATCAGTATGTCTCCTTCACTTATTAAAGTTGTGAGTTTTTAAATAGTTCCTGCTCCAACCAAACAATTTATAATATTAAGAATTCCCACTTTTAAGAAGTATTTTCCTTTCCACATGGGTTGGGATATGAGAAACTGAATATTTGTTTTTATGTTTAAATAGTTTTTTGTTACAATATTTGCAAATATTGGCTGTAACAGTGAACTGTAGACACATACCTCATTTTAAGAAAACCTGGGTGGAAAAATATCTGAAACTTCAAGCAGAACAGGCTAATTTCCACCACTTGATCAAAAAACATTCATTTCAGGGTTACTTTCAGTGACAAGTTTCCCACAGCATTTCATTTACTCACAAATACTACTGAGCCCCCCCATGTGTGAGAGATTTTTAAGATGCTAGCATACATAAAACAAACTCAATGTATTAAATTGTATTTACTCCCCAGTTTTTAGGCTCCAAAACTCTTACATAAGACAATGTAAACCTAAAATAAATCCTTCCATCAGAGGCTATCTAAAACTTCTGACTGACAGATGCTTTTCTTTTCTTCCCTTTGCCCATAGTAATTCGTTAAAAGTATTTTTTAAGACCAAGATTCCCTTTGGAGATGACTCAGCATCACCTCAGGTGAAAATCTCTTTCAGTTGCATTAAATCCAAGGAATCTATCACACAATGTAATTACATACACTCTTACTTCACCAGGTATAATTGTAGAAATGCTTTAAAAAGCAATTTTGCAAAGGATAAAGAGTCATCAAGATGCTCATTTCTTTCATTCATTGTACTTAAAAATAATTTTAAGGAAATAATTCAAAATAAGGGGTAATGGAATAGTATGCAAGGATGTGCATAGCAGGCTATTTGTAATAGCAAAAATGCCCTTTGAAATGACATAAATATCTAACACAAAGCATAGTTAAATAAGTACAGTCTCTGGGTATATTACACAGTCATTAAAATTATAACATGAACCAACCACTCATGAAATTTTACATTAACTGAAAAAAATTAGAGTACAAATTAAGTCCATACTATGACTATAAATATTTTTAAATATATATACAAAAACAGTAGTTTTAAGTCAGAGTCAGAAGTCTCTACTTCCAGCTCAGTAGTGAACCTTGAGCCATGGCTAAAAACCTAGAAGTGGAATCGTGTCATTCTGGATTAATTACTCTTTTAAACCACAGATCCAGCTATTGTAGTGTAACAATTTAATTACCAAATTCTATTACCATTTTTTCCCTGAGATTTCACAAATGCAAATTTTTAACATGACTTAGCAAACTGTTGATTCGCACAACCCCGATTAACCCTCTCGTAAAACATGCCTTTTGTTTTGCAATACTTTTTCCACTGTTTCACTTGAGATTAACTTTAAATTGAGAGAATAACAACTGACAGGTTCATTTCTCTCTTCCTGTTTTTGGGAACACTGGAAGCATACTTTCTTTTTTCCAGTCCTCTGCTACTTCAGTGCTTTACCCAGTCAGCGTGGTTTTAAATAACTTTCCCTTCCTCAGTTCACCGGCCCAGTGGGTTTCACACCAGCAGGCTCAATCCCTCATATGTGCCCTACCCTCTCTGTCTTTGGTTCTTGTCCAGATCTTGTTCCTCAGAACTTCTACCTAAGAATGCTTTAAACAAAAATTTCCCCCAAAATTTCCTATTGCCACCTTTTTTTTTCCATACCAAATAGCACAATGTCAGAGCTAAGGTTTTAGGACCACTCCCCGAGAAAGGAACTGGGCCTTAGCCTGTTTGATGTCAAGTTTATTCCATTAAGAGACAATGTGGAACAATGTGGCTAAAGGGAAGACCAAACGGTAGAGAGAGGATCTCTTAATGGACCTCAGTATTTACTTTCCTCTATACCTAACCTTCGTCCAGAACAGACTGACACACAAGGAGAGGAAATTGTTACTTTGCTACAGAAGAATAATATAAATGTGAATACACTCCTTTTGGTTTGAGAACAAGACAGCCTACCCCTATGAAATGTTAATCAGCTCCCATCATTCTAACATCCTTCCTGAAATATACCTAGTCCTACAAGTTTACAATTAGAAAAAAACAGAAAGAAAACCAAGTGCCAAATATTACCCCACCCTGCAGTGCTAAAACCACTGTGGCTACCTGAACTCAGAAGGCCTCTATTTAGCAATCAAAGAAATCTTAACTATTTATAGGCAGCATAATAAATATTTATAGGCAGTGTTCTCTTAGTTACTGATAACAGGAAAATGAACAGTGTTCTGAACAAGTACTCTCCCTGAGTGTCGTTCCTTGTGAGTCAGTCTCCTTCTATCCACTGTACTGTGTGTCCCTTGACATCTTTCTACCAGAGTTGGCTTTATTTAAACCTACAAGCACTCAGGTCCCAAAGTATTCAGTGAGTCAGACTTTCCCTGGGGTTCAGACATTTGAAAAGACCAGCAGCGGGAAGGACTGTACTACTTTAACTACTGCAGCTGCAGCTGCTACTGCTGTGAATTCCTCTCCATGAGGAAGCCAGTTCAAAACAAGTTATTGGACAGTTGCTGTCTCTAGCCACAGTAGGCACAGCTTCTCTTGCTATGTGATTGGGTGAGATGAAGTTCCCATACTTTTGTATTCCCATGGGCAGACACAGGTCATGGGCACTAGGCTCTGTGCCATTCCTAGAGACTTCCAAGCCAACGCTGGTACTTCAGTCACTGATAAGAAAACATTTGTGACAACCCAACAAATGGCAGTCATTGAGATCTTGGTATCAAGATTGAGAACTGCTGCACTACTGCTCTCTGTCTCTCCTTAAATCCAATATAACAGAAGGTTGGGCTTTGGGGACTGTAGAGCACAGAGGATCTGCTCATCATTAGGTCCCGTCCCCTCCTTTTCAGAGAGCATTACTAAAAAAGTGATCCATCGAGTTTCTATGGTTTTCCATCACCTACTCCCCTTCTCTTTTTAGATTGTATCTAGGATATTAAATGGGTGTCCACTTGACTATACCAACAGCTGATTTAAAGTGTTGTGAGGCTATGCGCAGGCGCAGTGGAAAAGAGGACCGTGGGGAGTGGGCACTGCCCGCCAATGATGGCTGGATCTCAGGAGTGTTGTCAATGGGCAGCACATGCTTCTTAACTCTGAGTCTTCAGATCTTTTATCAGAATAAAGGGTGATATCCCCTGTCGAATCCATCTGCATTATGCTATTTAACTAAGTTACTCTCTTTACCTTTAGGGGTTTTTTTCCGTGCTAAATTATTTCTGCAACCATTTAACTTGATCTTTTTTCAATTGTAATTGCTGGATAAAATTATAATAGATAATTATATAACATATAAGTGGTGGGCATATCTTTTAACTCTCTTATAATTATTTCATCACCTAAATCATAACATCAACCCTCTATTCCTAAGGTTTTTCCTTCAGAAAATATTTTTTTAAAACAGCAATAATCATAAAAAAGATTATTATAAGGCTGGAGTTATGCTTTAGGTTATGCTCAAGGTTTTCCCTCCAGAAAATTTTGCTCAAATAACAACAATTATAAACAAGGTCAGATGGTACTAATATCATTAGTAGGTAACTTTTTTCATATAATCAGTATGCATTTGTCTTATAGGCAGAGTAAAGCAAAAATGTTAGAAAAGGTTTAATGTAAAAGTTGAAACCCTAAAGAGAATAAAACTACCTAATATAGCCATGTTCATCAAACTTCATAAAAAAATAGTTAAATAAAAATAATTACATTGGGAGAAAAAAGAACTTTATTTACCCTGAGGAAATAAATATGTATATATGTGTGTACATATTTTTTAAACTAAGTTTTTAGTGCAATTAATCATAACAGACATGTGTTATCCTTTTCTTTCAAAGTACCTGATTTCAAATGGACTTTTCACCCACCTTTGGAAAATCCCCCCTTATAATTATGACCACACCAGAGTTTCCTTGTCTTTCTGTGCATACTCTGGAACATGAAGGTGCATCAAACTCAACAAAAGGCAGTCCCTCCATGAGTATTCTGACCAAGCAAAGGGAATGAGCTCCACACCCAAGGAAAAAGATGTAGTGTCCTGAAGCAACTCACTGTCAATTTTTTTACTTATTATTTTTTTAATCCTTAACCAAGGTCATGCTCATTGATTTTAGAGAGGCAGGAAGGGAGGGAGGAAGAGAGAGACACATTGATGTGAGAGAGAAACAGGTTTGGGTGTCTCCCACACGTGCCCCAACCGAGGACTGAACCCTCAACCTGACTATGTGCCCTGACGGAGACTCGAACCTGCAACCTACTTGAACCTCCAGCCTATTGGTGTATGGAACAAAGCTCCAACCAACTAAACCACACTGGCCAGGTTTTTAACTTATGTTTTAAAACATAAGGGAACTTTGCATTACACTCATAATATGCCCCCATTTGTTTAATACAAAAATAATACTGTTGTTCTTTTCCTAAGTCTTCCAGTGAAATCATACCATATGTATCTGTGGCTTTGGGTCCCTCAACAATGAAAAGGAACTCCCAGGAGTGCCCCAGGAGTCCAAGCAGTAGGGGAAAGTCTGTTTGTTGCTGTGGACACACATTCCCTACCCATCCTGGACCCCTGGGAACAATTTCCAACCTGGTCAGTTTCGGGAACATGGTATCTTTATAGGCCCCTGCTGTAACACATGGCAGTTTTTCACCTTCTAATTCTAGGGCATCTCCAGGAAGTGGAAAAAATGTGTGCTAACCAATCTATAGAAAACCTGCTCAGGCTTGGCCATTATCCAGGAAATCCTATACTTATTGCTCAACAACTCTCTTTCTGAGGAACAATTCTCTTTATTCAGAGCTCTATAGAAATCAAGCCGCTTCCTCTGAAGTGAAATCAAACACACAGTGACATTCCAAAGCCCCATGCTCGACAAAACACTGATTCCAGCTACTTACTGAGCATGACCAACACATATCATGGAGCCGCCCCGGCTGATGGAGGTTCTCTAACAACAGGGGTCCAACGCTTCGAGACAACATGCTGCTTGTCCTTACTTTGAGGCACTTTAGACCCACACTGTCCAACAGATGAGCCACTGGCCACATGTGGCTAGTGAGCACTTAAATTGTGGCTACTCTGACTAGGAATGCACTAAATTAAATACCAGATACAGATAATTTAGTGAACAAGGAAGTACAGTGTTTCATTAATAAGTGTTTACATTGATTATGTGTTAGAATATTTTAAATATAATGTATTAAATAAACTATTATTAAAATTAATTTCACTTGTTTCTTTTTATTTCTTTAAATGTGGCTACTAAAAATTTGTAACCACACATGTAGCTCATTATACAGCATTGGAAACGTTATACATTATACAGCATTGGAAAAGTAGATTTACAGTTGTTTGTATGGAAAATCATAATTAATGAATAAGTAATACAAGAATAAACTGTTTTGTATACTCACACCTGTAAACCGACCTTTGCCCTGCCCTGTGTTTCTAAAGGACAGCACTGCTCTAGGTAAGCCAGGCATACATAGAGGCCCAGCTTTGCAAGCGTACCGATGAAATTTCACTGTCTCCCAGACAACTACCGTGATCAACCCTGCAACCCCTTGGAACACTAGACATTCAGGACCCAGGGTCTTCAAGACCTTCTGTCTTCTAGGCCTTCCCTCTCTAGGCATCCTCTCTTAAGAAACAACCCAACGGGGACTAATACCTTAATCTATTTTTAGTAGCAAACCCAGTTAATAATCAAGGGGAGCTTAGCAAACAGGTATGAGGGTTGTCAGATCTTGTTTAACCTGTGACATTACTGAGTACAGGAAGGAGGAGAAAGTAACAGGAAAGGATCAGCCGGAAGTGGGATGTGTCAAGGTGAAAAGCTATCCCTCAACTTTTCTTTTCCCTGCTGTCAGGTGATCTCAGAAGACAGAGCCTCGACATCCTTTCAAGTTATACCTTTTGGCACCTTTATCTGATCAGATTTCTTTATTTTTGTTTCCAAAAGTTATGGCATGTGTGCCTGTATGTGTGTAGATTTGTATGTCTATGTTACATGTATATGCTACATTTTAGACATGTATTCATGTTCATATTTATGTACACACATCTACGAAGTAATGTAGACATACACATTGAATATTAACACCCTTCGTGGCTGATTTGAAATTGGAGATGGGAAATCTATGCTTTATAATCTCTCTTCCTTTCTGCTTAGTAAATTTAAAGTTAAAAAAATGCATGAAATGATGGTTCTTTCACTTTGGGATAATTCAGCCTAGATATTGGAAGAATGATTAATAATCATTTTTTAACATGCTACAGGTTATTACAGAAGGCCAGAACATCAGAGTAGATCACGAAAAGAAATCATAAATGCCTCCCTGGAAGTTTTCTTAAAATAGGGTAGGCCTTCATCTGTCTAGGACGGATTAGGTGTAGTCCACATTGAAGATGCAAGACTAAATGACTAGGTTTCTAACTACAATGATTTTATTTACATTAGGAAGTTAATCAAAACCTGCACCAAACCCACATGATATGCGGAGATTTCCTTCATGAGGTAGAATTTAAAAGAGGGTTTTTGAATAGAGCAAGTTGATCTATCTGACTGCTGACTATTTTATGTTCCAAAGAAATCTATTTCTTTCCTTTGCTGAGCACTGAGCCATTCCCTGATTACTCTCTGTCTCTGTCTCTGTCTCTCTCTCACACACACACAGAGGCATGCACATACAACCAGAACACCTCCTCCTAAATCCAAACCACCCTTCCAGCCCCAACTATATTTCCAAACCTGTCCATCTTCCTAGACCACCTCAACCCGCCCGCACTCAGAACCTAATTTAGTGGCATACGCTGCTATAGATTAAACTGAGGGAAAATCTGTCTCAATCAACTCACCAGAATCACTGATGTCTTCCATTCCCTTTGTGAAACACATTGACTGTTGCCCATGGCAGAATGAATGCTCTTCGCTGGAAGCACTTTCTAATATGCCAGTGAACACCAATCGAGTTGGATATTTACCAAGAGTCATTGTGTTTGTTCCCAAACCCGTTTATGACAGACATGTTTATGACAGTTATATGCTGTTATATTTACATACTTTAATTAAAGATTACATAAAATGAGTAGAAAAAGGAAGGCGGGTTTTTTAATGAAAATTACATCAGACAGAGTCAAAGACTGCCTCACAAATGTTTTTAAGTTCTTACTCCACATTAAAGAAGTCAATAATTTTAATTAAAGAAGAGTTATGTGACACAGATGACTGAAGTAGATGCCAAGAAGACCCTCAATCAAAGAAAAGACCTTGGTCGTACATCGAAAGACTGGTAAATAAATACACATTTAAATGTTCTAAGTTACTGTAACATGTTTAAGGTATGTATACATGGCAGCTTTATATTGATAATTTTCCACTTTAACCAAGTTTTTGTTTAATTATATAAACAATTAGCAGTTCAGATAATTCTGGTTAATAGAGATTCTACTGCTTAGTAGGTTTGTGACCTCGGACCCCACAAAGAGTGCCACCTCTCACAGAAGAGGGTATCATGGCCCACAGTCCTTAGCATTCCACACAGGATTAAGTGTTATATAAAAGGAGGAAGTCACATTTGCTTAAGGGATCAGAAAACCCAAATTCTCGTCCAAATTCACCACTTTCCAGCTTTTGACTCTGGGCAATTTTTAGGTTCTATATTTATAATATAAGAACCATTACATCAGCCCTACTAACTTCATGGTGTTTCTTACAGAAAATAAGACAGACAGTATTGTAAATGCACTCTGAAAAGTACAAGGAGCTATATACATGTAAGGATGAAATAGTGGATGCAGACAAGTTTTTACTAAGTAAATGAACAAAGAGATGAGAATACATGGACAAATAAGAATGGAAATAAAGAAGCAACTCTCTAGGACCCTGATGACGTGAGGAAAAGGCTGTTTTGGAAGTTTATATAATGTATTAATGCAAACCAAATGCATTGCTATTCTTCACCTTTTCCGTTCTTCTAGTTCCTCTGGGCTCCTACAATACTTTATATTTCTGTTAAAACCCTAATCTTGCCTCATAGTTAAACATTCCCTACTTATTAAATGCCCCCAGGATGGGGACCTTTCTTCATCTCTCAGGCACCAGTGTGTCAAACTGCCCCATACAGAGCAGGACAGGCCTGAATGCAGAATTGCCGCTGACTATCAGAGTAGTTAAAGCTCACAGGTTTTTTGCTCTCTCACATCTTTTATTCCTTACTCAGGCACTTAATTTTCCTTTTCCAGTTTGATTTAGCAACTATAAAAAGAGTAATCAGGGAAAAGTAATTCTTTGCTGTGTTTTCTAACTTCCCCTATCTGCTAGGAAAGGAACACCCCACTGTAAGTAGGGGCCATTTCATATGAGTCTAAGAAGCAACAAACCCTCTCAAAATACTGCTTGCATTTTACATGGTCAATATTGCTTTTGCTGATCAGCATGTGAAGTGCAGTAGCACACACAAACCAAGGTATGTGAAGTCAGTCACTGCCTACAGGAATAGCGGGGCCACACTATTCACAAGGTATGCAGAGAGGAAGAGAGTGTTTCAAGATCATGTTTATGATAAAGTATTTCCACAACTCCACAGGGGATCTTGTATGAAGATAACTTACATGCATTCTCTCTAAGTGCCACTTTCGGTCGTCTCGGGATTTCTAATGGCTCCCACTCTAACTTAAGTTTTGAGTAAATGGTGAGGAAGCCACAGCCACCACTTTCAGGATCCCCACTGCTGCTGACTAAAGGCCACCTGGTAGGTAATTTGCTAAGGTAAAAGGTAAGAAAGGTCTCATCCTTTTCCTCTTGTCATTTCCTAAAACAAAACTGCATGGAGTCCATGGTAGAACCTATCTGGAGTTCATCAACAGGCTTTTCAATTTCTGTTCCTTGTAACTCCTGACCTAACTCTAAATTATATTTCATTTGCTTTAATGAATATCGTCTGAGATAGTCTGTCATTTTCCTCAGGCTTTTTTCACATCCTTTCTGCAAACACTGATACCAAAGACAATGAAAGCATATTTATCGTAAATAAACCAGCTCACATTTATTTCGGTTTAAGCATAAGATAACATAGTTGTGAGGAGTTGTTAAATTATCTATTCAATATGTTTCATCACTCAAACAGCTGAGTCTTTAAACACCGTGGGTTTAAAAAAACAAACAAACAAACACTTCATCAGTACTCCTTGCCTTGGTCTTCATGAATTCAGTGTGTACCAAAATGCCATGAAAATAGCCTCTCTCTGCCATTTGGTAAGTATCTCCAGTATCCCACCAAGTTTAAATCTCACAACTGCCTGGATTATCTCAATAGCTGTCTGTCCCTCTGCTAATGGTTCATCAGTCAAAACCATCTATTTTAAGGGGACATGTCCTTAAAGCTCAAGGAACAGTGTTTCTAAAATAAATAAAAGGAAGATGAACTCAAAAAAAAAGATAATAATCTCATGGTAAAAAGAAATAGAGAAATAAAGAGATATATTATTTACATGATAAAAATTATAAATCTAAGTATAAAATATACAATTTTATAATATATAAGAAAAGATCTATAAATATGAATACACACAATCATCAAATCAAATTTCCATATATGTTCTGGGGGTTAACAGCATTATTTAGGGAGATACTGATCAATAAGATATGAAACAAAACATTTAAATATTAAAATAAGTAATAGAGCTATCATTACTTAGAGAATATGATAGTATATTGAGAAAATCCAAGATTATGAGCTGAAAAAATAATTAATAAGAGAACTCAAGTGACTGGATAACAAGGTAAATTTACAAAAATCTATTACTCATTTCAACAAACACTATTTACTGCATGTAAATGCAGTAACCGGGTATATGCTAGGCACATTTCACAGGTTCAAGTTCTAGGTATGTGGTAGATATGTGGTAACAAAGATTCCATTCACAATAGCAACAAAATGTAAAGTAACCTTAACAAGAAATGTTGGATCCATCTGAAGAAAATTATAAATCACCTTGAAAAATACAGCACTGTTTTAAAAGACTGAATTGACAAACATGCCTTGTTACTGACTGAGAAAACTAGCAATTCTAAAGCAACTGGATAGTATATTCTCCTCTTTGGGAATTGAAAATAAAAATGTTCCAAAGTTCATCTGAAATAGTTGGAAAAGCTAAGACATTTTTGGAATAAAAAGATTAGAAATTTTCCCAAGCCCTTAATAAAAAGTTTCCAAGGGTAAAATAATAACAGCACTGGCCAAAGATACAGAGAAGCAGTGGAAGCAATAAGTAATCCGAGATGGAGATACTTCTTTAAAAACAGAACACCGCAGTTCAGTGAGACGGGACAGCCAATATCTAGTTATAGTCGGGGAAAACACTGACCCCGTGGAAAAAGTCTTTTCAGATATTTATATCATATTGTTCAGAAATGTAAACGTAATTAGTGATGATTTAAAACATTAAGTGTAAAATGTCAATTGGTATAAGCTAAGAAAATGTAGGTGAATATTTACCTGGTCATCACTAGTAATAGAGAAATGTAAATTAAAATATTGGGTTGGCCACAAAGTCCACATAGTTTTTTCTGTACAATAAAAGATACATTTTTCATTTTCACCAATAGCTTTATTGATTTGGATATTTTCTCCCGTGTGGTGTGACATTGACTGTCCTCAATTAATGTCTCTATTTGATCACTATCAGCATCAACTGGTCTACCCAACCACAGAGCATCGTCCAGAGAGAAATCTCCAGCATGAAACCTCACAGACCACTTCTGACACATTGATCAGTCACAGCACCTTCTCCATATACTGTGCAAATCTTTTTTTATTGTGTTTTAGTTGCATTTTTACCTTTCTTGAAATAATAAAGCATAGTATGCCAAAATGTTGCTTATTTTCTTCCATCTTCAGTATTAAAATAGCTACACAAAAATTCACCAATTTTGATAAATCTTTTCTTAATGCATTCTGATATGACAATTGTCACAATACAACCTAACCAAATTGTTTCAAATGAAGTTCAAGAAAACTAAGTGCTACGAGAGCCATCTTAAGGAAAAAAAATGACTTTTCTGGCTAACCCAATAATTAAGATATCCAACTTTTTACCTATCAAATTGTGAGAGATTAAAAATTATGATGTTCAATGCTGCTAAAGTAAAGTGAATATCTCAAAGGATGCTTTGAGAATATAAACCAATGTCATGTTTCTATGCGGTAACTCGGCAGTGTGCATCAAGGCAAGCCCTCAGATCCAGCAGTTCCGCTCCAGGAACTCTACCTGAGATCATCATCAGAGAAGTGGCAAAACATCTACATAACACAATTCACATAAAATTTTATAGTAACCAAAATTAGAGCTTGTGTTATTTATCAATAGATGAATGAGTAATTACACAACAAACTCCAACTCTTTTAAAATTACACATTTGATTTAAAGATTTTTAATTAAATAAATTTCTCCTATAGAATATTATATGAAGAATACAAAACTCAAAATTATACTGTAGACATACTTAAATTAATTTAATAATACATACATATTTACATACAACACAAATTTAGGAGAGAAATAAAGTTATAATTAATTTTATTTTATTATTTATATTTTTCAGTATTTTCCTAATTTCTACAATTAAAAATACATTTTTTTGTTTTCAGAGGGAGAAAACATTACTTAAATAAATAAAGTGGTATAAATAATATCAAACTTCAAAAGATAACTTAAACAAAATCATAGACAAAAAATCCACAACAGATCTATGAAATCTGAAGTCTAGAGTTTAGTTACTAGTAATATACCAATGCTGTGTTCTGAGTTTTGACAAATGTAATACAAGGTCATTTAGCTACTATTGGCCAGTAAGATATGACTGGGAACCATAAGGTGTATCACCTGTCCTTTAACAACCTGAGTCGAATAGCTGGCTTACTGGGAGGTGTAGGGGGCTTGTCTTTGGGGCTTTGTCTCTAATTACCTTTGCAATTTTTCTGTAAATCTAAAATTGCTCAAAAATAAAAAGTTTACTTTAAAAAAACAAATATTCACAATGAGTATATTAACATATTTGGAAGATGGACTTTGCTTCTGAGGACATTATCACCAAGGGGATCCACGTTTACTTATAAATCAGCTCAGAAAACTAGACCAGTTGATTTTAAGTGGCAGAATTGGGGGTGGTTTTATGTCTTGTTTGTTGATTTTTTTAAATCGCTATAATAGTAAATGTAAATATATATTAAAATTTGAAGCCACTTAAAGAAAAAACACTGGGCTACCACAGTATAACATTACTTGTGTTCCTGTCTTTCTTTTCTTTTTTATCCAAGCAACCTTCCACATTCCTAAAACATGGTAACAATTCAACCTCTATGCTTATCAATCCTATTTCTAAACATAGTTCTTCTGTTTACCATCAAGAAGCTCCAGATGTCATCCAGCAAAACACCAGTGAACCTTTGTGGGTGTGCCACCTCTCACTATAACCTGCTTCCCTACCCAACACTCCAGGTACTTCTCTGTCTGTCATGAATGGAGACCCCACCACCTAGGTCCTACCCCTTTGTTATACGAGTACAGATGAACAACACCAAGTAATCTACAAAACTCAGAAACCTAGAAACTGAGACTACCAATGGACCTTAGATTTCATTATACCCAGGGGTCTCCGGCCACTCATTTCTAAGAGAAGCCAGACAAGCGATTGCAGAACAAGAGTCCCCAATCCACCACTAGTGCAGTCAGCACCCCTCTGTCTTCCCTTCTGCATGTTGGAAATGGAAACAAACCTCTTTCATGAAAAACTCTGGTGATTCCTGAACTAATCGAACTCCCCATTTTATGGGGAAGAAAACAGATGGAAGCTAGGCATGGAGGATTAAGGTAGAAGGAGTTAAAGTTGACTGTCTTCCTATTTTACTTACCTAGTTATTGACAACTGACCAATCCCCCACCCCCAGAACACTATCTCTTCGTCCTCAGGGCAGACTCAGACCAAAGTTAAACAGGGGTGCTTTCAGTTTATGTTTTGTGAGGGTGTTATGCAAGAGTAACCCAAAGAACACAAGATAATGCTTAACCAAGGTGAAAGAAGCAGGGCCTGTTCAAACTTGTCTCTGTTCACAGATGGGGAGGGGTGGGATGGACAGCTCCTTCCTGTCACTGTGAGAGTAAACCACAAAAACATATTGCTTCGATTTTCTGGCTTTTGAGCCTTTCTGGAATAAGATGTCACTAGATAAATTCAAACAAAAAGGTACATCTCCTTTTCCATATGAACTAAGGTATAAAAAGAAAGGGAATGTGTTTCAGGATTTAAAGGACTTACTTAAGCTTTTACCTGCTAAGTTATTTTCACTGGTAAAACTAGTCTTTTTTGTTCATTTGTTTTAGTTCTAGACCCAAGAAATGGGATAATTTAAGCATGGAAGATAAAAATAGGGGGGGAAAGGGAATAGTGTGGTTGTACAGAAAGACTGGTAGTGACCCCTGACCTTCCCTCCCTTCTATCTCTTCAGGTCAAGTTCCCATACTCCCCAGCCAACCAGCTACCTGATTAAAATAGTTAATCAGGTAGTTCACCAACAGTGAACTTGAAGGTGCTTCTTCAACTCCTGTTATTAGCCAACACTACTCCATTCACTCTGCTTTCTGGAAGCAGAAGGACAAGAAGTACATTTGGTTCACTAATTGCCTAAAACTGCCCTTTTTCTTCATTTCTTACTACTGGGAGCAGTCCTGTCCAATACAGTAGCCACTAGCCACATGCGGCTCTTAAGCAACTGAAATACAGCTTATCCAACTGGAGCCAAACTGAGTTTAAGTATAAAATACACTGGATTTCAAAGACTTAGCAGGAAAACAAAGGTAAAATGCTTCATTAATAATCTCTTTATGTGGATTACATGTTGGGATGTTAATATTTTTAATGTATTTTGCTAAATAAAATATATTATTAGAATTAACTTCACTGCTTGAGTCTTTATGTGTTTTAACATGCCTACAAAAAGCTTTAAAATTATGTCTGTGGTTCACATGTGTGGCTACCATAATATTTCTACAGGGAAGTGCTGCTCTGGAGATAATGTGGTACTTGAATTAGAGATGTTTAAATCAAGCAGCAAGCACAGCCAAATCTTTCTGATTTTTTTTTTTTTTTTTGGAATTCTGGAAAACATGTGGGGAAACTAAGTCCTGATTAACTCATCTCAAGGTAAAACTCATTCATAGAAATCATCTGAGTCCCATCCATGAATTCAACACAAAATACAACAAAGTTCTGATGTTCAATTCAGGTCCAGGGTAAATGCCCACAATTCAGTGTCAACACCTCTTTCCTTTGGGGATATTTGAGAACAAGAGGTGGAGCGTGAGGACTTGGCTGTGATGAAAGCAATGAAGAGGAAATACAAAGATGGAGGAGAAAGGAAGGTGAGGGCAGAGAAGGGGAAGGCACAGGTTGAGATGGAAAGAGAACAGAGGGGGTGGTCAAAGTATGGATTGAAAGACCCAGGTTAGGAAGAAACAGACAGGCAGAAAAGAATGTCTCTATGGTGGAAACAACAACACTCTTTCTTCCCACTGTGCAGAGTAATTCTGGTGGCCAAGGCTGAGAAGGTCAGTATGGAGAACAAAGTGACAGCACCCAGGGAGATAACTCAAGAGGGTCACTCCATTCTGCAAAGAAAGGCACAAGAGTGAAGTGAAAGGGAACACCATGAGTACTCTGAGCCTTCAGAATACCCCTCAGTAGCACAAATGAAGCCACAGCCACATCATGTAAATCCCTGCTCTGCCGTTCTTCTTTGTCAGTGGTCTAAACCCGCAGTTTCCCTGAACACAATTCCCATTTCGGAGTATTCAGGCAGCACTGCCTCATGAAGCCATAAAAAATTATCTTTTTCATCTCTTCTCTTGAATCTCAAAAAAAAAATACTCCTGCTCTGAAAAGATGTAGATTTCTTTGAGTTTTTAAGGGATGGATATAGCACCTCATAACTAGCGTAGCCTCTAGTATGATCTCCAGAGAGGGTTCTCCACAGATCCGGCTCGTCTCCATGTGACAGAGGGCTGCGTACTGAAGTTCCCATGTAGGGCAGCTGTCTAGTACTCGGAACACATTCTCAGGGAGAGGAAAAGAAAACAGAAATGAATGGGTACAGAAAGACCAAGCTAGTCCAAAAAGT
This sequence comes from Phyllostomus discolor, assembly GCF_004126475.2. Lineage (NCBI taxonomy): Eukaryota > Metazoa > Chordata > Mammalia > Chiroptera > Phyllostomidae > Phyllostomus > Phyllostomus discolor. Next base: position 162,364,745 of record NC_040905.2, on the reverse strand, counting down.
CTCTTTGACCATAAATTGGAACTACAGGGCTAAGAAGAGTCCTGGCTCTAGGAGCCCTAGTGCACTTCTCAAGCAGGAGAAAGAGGAAATGGAGACAGAAAACTTCACTCTTTTGGATGGGAGGTAACACTGGCCATTTGTAAGTAGGGACCACTGGTACAGCTGTAACATAAGAATGCTCATCAATACCTGTTCATTGTGCAAATTCACGCAAACTCTCACAGGAATACCTGAAAGAGTACTAGGTAGCATAGACTTAGGCGGGATGCAAGGAGCAAACAGGCCAGGCTGGAGATGGCAACAGGATGGCTCCCTCCCTTCCCCTTCTCTTCTTGCTAGATGCCTAAAAGGCTAAACCAGAGGTTCTCAGACGTTCTCCATTCTCCACACCCTGGTGTCTTACTAATTTTTTGTGGCCCCACAAGGCCAAGAGAAATACCTAACAGTTCTGTCTGTTTAAATAGGTAGATCCAAACAATTTAGGAAGTATTTGTCCTAACAACATAGTGGCCATTCAAAAAATAATAAACTTAAATTGACAGGTAAGTATGAAAGTGTGTTTTTATTTCATTCTTAACCAAACATAATTATTAATGGCACATGTATGCTGCTGGCACCACACAGCTTCTCAGACTTTGAAATCAGTTTGAACTCTGCCACCCATTTCCTATTTCACAACCATTTTTACACAGTACTGTCTTTTTAAGGACAGTAATCCCCAAAAGCCTGGCTTTGCAAAGATGTGACATCATTAAAAAGGAATGTACTGATCTAATACTGAAACTATGAACTACCTTTAGCCAGAAGTTCACAGGGTAGCTGACAGAGGTTATTTCTGTTTTCCTCAGAAAAGCTAAAGTATACCACAGCCTCCCCATGAATTCATTATAGTGCTCAGGGTACCTCAAAGAACAGTTTGGAAAAGTGCAAAACTGGACATCCCACTTTAATCAATCAATAGTATTCTTGCTAGTTTTCATCTCAAAATAAAGAGGGGAAATATTTATGTGGCACAGCCTAAAATATCCTGAAGTAAACTCTGATCTGTTCTAGTAAGTGTTCTACACTCAAGCCACAGCAGCCTTTGGGTAACTGATAAACCTCTGGGCAACTCAGAGAGACTGCAGACTCAGGGACAGGGAGGACAGGGGGTAGGCACAGTGTTAAATAAACACTTTTCTTTAACTACTAGTTCACTTTTTCTTTAACTACTTCACTCCACAGTATAATGTAGGACATTGTCTAGAACTGTGCTGGTTTATATATTGTTCATTAACATGTGAGATAAATGTTGAGTCAATATTACAGACTACTAACTGAGAGAAGGCAGGTGTATGTTTTATTATAATCACATGATTTTTCTCCCTGATAAGAAGAAAAACTAAAGTCCAAAACAAGCAAAGATTGCACTGAGACTAAAATACAGAATGAAAGTTGGGCTTGTCAATTCATTAATTCATTCATGCAACATTCAATAGATGTTTTTTTAAGTTTCTATCACGTTCGGACACCGTGTATTTCACAGGAGCATGGCAATGAATAAGCCAGACACAACGTGGCCTTTGTTCTCTTGTCAAGGGCGACAGGGCCCTCAGTCTTCCCCAACTCAATGGAGAGTGTTCAGACTTTACCTTTCCTGACCTCTTAGCAACACTTGACCAAGCTGACCACTCCTTTCTTAAAATACTTTTGTCCTCTTGGCTTCCAAGACATCTTCTATACTGGTTTTCCTCTTATCTCACTGGTTGCATCTTCTCAGTTTCTTCTTCTCAGGCTCCGATGTTGATTGCCCCCATGGCTCAGTTCTTGGCCATTTTCTCCATCCTCACCCTCTCCCTGGTAGGAAAAGTCATCTGCGCTGCTAACTCCCACATTTTCATGTCTAGTTCCCATTTCACTCCAAAGTTCAAGACTTGCATATCCAATTACATACTTGACACCCCCACGTGGAGGACTAATGGGTATCCCAAATACAATACATTAGAAAAAAAAATCCTGATCTCTTATTCCCAAACCCAGATTTCTCAGTCTCAGGAAATGGTGCTGCCATTCACTAGCTGCTCAGGTCAAATACTTAGAATTCTTCCCTGCTTCTTCTGTGTTTTGTAATCACATCCAAGACTTCAGCAAGTCCTGTTGGCTCTACCGTCAAAATCTATCCTGAATCAAAACCCTGCACACCATCTGTTTCACCAGGGCTGCTGCAACAACCTAACTGGTTTTCCTGTTTCCACTCTTGACCTGACACTCAGCTTATTCTCAACACAGTAACCAGAACTTCTTCTTTAAAATGTAAGTTCAATCATATCAATACTTTACTTAAAACCCTTCAAGGAGTTCCCATCACACTTGAAATCTCTGAACTCCCTGCATCAGTCTGTGAGGAACTAAATTATCTAGCTATACCAGAATCACACCAGGACTTATGCATTTGCTGTTACCTCTTTCAGGAAAACTTTTCCTTAAATCTACAGATGGCTCACTCCTCACATATCAGAGAAGTGTTCTCTGGGTACTCTTTCTAAAAAATGTGCAAACCATCCCTTTGAACCCCAGTATTCTGCTTTGTTTCTCTCTGTGGCACTTATTACCCCATGAAGTTACATCTTAAGTATTTGTTGATTGCTACTCCCATTAGAATATCAAGTGAGTGCAGTTACTATGTCTTGCTCATGTGGGCACACAGCAGGCTCTCAAACACTTAGTAAATAACAATTTTCAACCTTCACAGAGTTTATATGTTGTGGAAGATCACAGGGAAAAGGCCTTGGCCTCGAAAGACCTGGTATTCAGTGTCAAGCCTGATGCTTATGTTGCTAATCTCGCAAAATGCTACTTAATATATTAGCATTTCTTATGTACCAAGCATTATGCCAAATTCTGGACATAGTTAAAATATTATCTTATTTAAGTATTTAAAGTTTCTAAGAGGTAAGTACAAATATTATCTCTTAGAGAAGGTAGTTCACCTCCTCAAGAGTCCAGAGGTGATCAGAGGGAAGTCTGGATCGAGTCTTCAATTCATCACACTCCCAGTCTACACCCTTGTGTCATGCCGTGTCCTGCCTATGCATGTCACAATTTGGAAAATGGAAGGGTTGGGCCAGAATGACCTCTAATGCTTTAATTACATCTGCTATCAAAATAAAGTGTTGTCACTTTTAGTGCTTAAAATTTAATTTCTATATTAAGTCACAACCCAAATTCAATTCAGTGATGACAACTGGCCACAGATCAATGCAGAATATGTGCAAACCAAGACCAGGCGCCATGTCAGAGTGGAAGGCATGAAATGAGACATTTCTCATGCCACTTCATCACCCATGTTACCCACATTATGAATTCTCCCTTCTAAAGGTTATAAATTTAAACAAGAGCTACTCAAGGTGACACATTTACAACCCGGAGTCAACCAAAGAATACCTGAGTGAAACACATTCACCCTGGTTCTTTATCTTCCACCAGGAAAACCAGATACTTGCCTTATATCAAAAGAACCAAACCGATCCCTTGCCTCAAACTTCCAATAACTGATTATGCAGGATGTAGTGCCTCGAGTGGACTCCTCATGCAGTTCAACACAACACTAAGAAGGTTTTCTGGGACCCTCCAGCTAAATTCTGGAATAGTACAAGACCTAAGAACAGGTGCCAAAAGTTCAGAGATGCAGGAAAGTGACTTTATTTCTTTCTTCAACTATAATATAAATTAAGAATTGCCCACCTGTGTACCTATTAAGATACCATAGTTCTCATTGCCCATGCTACCTAGCATACACAGAGGCAGTCCTACATTTTACATACACACACACACAGATCCTCCTTATCAACCTTGTGGCTTTTGATTGTGTACAGGATAGATATCCACTATGATAATAATGTATATTTATTTCACTGAAAAACACCATAAGTAGTAAAAAATATCTTGATACAACTCAAAGATTATAAAGAATTATATGGAAAACAAATCATGTATCTGTGTTTAACCTTACCACTGAATATGAGCCAAAGTTATTCTTTTGCTCTAAGCTTACCAAAAATAATATCAACTGTGGCATTTGGTAACACTCAGAACCTAATTTGAGAATGCTTTTGACTCTATGCACATAAAATTTATACAACTGCCAGTAAGTGCTACATACTACAATACAACTCATATACGTAAAGGCTTCGAGGACTCAACTCATAAAAATCAAGGCTTTGGAAAATGTGGGTGGGAGAGGAGGAACAAGGAAAAAGGGGAATGTCTGAGGGTAAAAAGGAGTGTCACTGTTTAGAGATGAAGAAAAAAGCTATCTACTCACTACACATAAACCTAGCCATGCTCCCTCCTTAATCTTACAGTAAGACTTTTTAAGCCACACAACACATCTCTCATCTACTAAGCTGGAAGCATTTTTGCTAGACTTTTCCAGTTCCTAGACATTTTCAGGTCTCTGGACTCCAGGTCTCCAGTCTTTAGATCTACAGATGGGTTATCTATAAATTGGGAAAGCAGACAGCCCCTTCGGAACAAGGGAAGCTAATAGAAGGGGCCATCCTCTCTTGGATAAATCCCCAGAGATGAAATGACTTCTAAATAGTGCTTTGCAAGTTCCTGGCAAGACTGATTTCTGAACGTGGGGAAAATGAAAAGTCAGCAAAAAATAGGAATTAAAACTACAGCCAGCCCCACAGTGCTCAAAGGTCTAAAGAAAATAAATCTTTAATCTCTTTTCCTTGACACTCTGGGCTACTCAGCTATCAATAGCTTCAACAGGACTACCACTTCCCAGTCTGTCTGGCACATGTTAGGAAACTGACAAACTCATTCTGCAAATCAGGCTTCAACTCTAGCTCCCAGTTGCAGAAAGGTGGCCAGGCTCCTTACAACTCAGAAAACAATGATCAAAGTCACTTCATGCAACTTCCTCAATTTACAAAGAGCCCAGACTGATAAAGTGACACTTCTAATGAGAAAGTTAGTAGAAGACCTGGGTTTTGATCCTTGTTCTCTTAATCTTCAAGTATTTCTACCATACTACTGCATTGCTGAAGAAATTAATGTATTTGCTATCCATCCATTAATCCACAGGTTTAAATAAGAACACAGATTTGAAATTGTGTGTGTGTGTGTGTGTGTACCCATCTGATTTAGCTTAGTGGTTAAGAGCATGCACTCTAGAGCCAAACTGGCTGGTTTATATCCCAGCTCTGCCACCTACTACCTATTCAACTTTGGGCAAGTTACTCAACTATAGCTCAGTTTCCTCATCTATAAAATGGGAGGAATAATAACAACAACTATCATGATGGCACCTACCTCTTTGACTTTTTGGACAATTTAGATGAGATGATATGTCTTATTAATACATTAACAATGAGATATCAAGCACTTAAAATATCTACCTCGTCGTAAGTGCCATGTATTAGATATCATTGTTTTTTAAAATTGTATTAAGACTAAAGAAACCATGAAAAGGAGCTTATAGTCTCACTTTGCTCTATTTCTCTGAGCTTGTTCTTTTCAAATATACAAGCTCCATTTGATACAAGCATTTTCTTTTGAAAAGAATTCAATAGAATGGTTCAGTATAATTTGCCTAGACCTAGTAACCAGTGCAATTATTCTAGGCAATTTAAGGACAAGAATAAAAAGGGGAAAGGCCCTATTGGAGTTCAGATCTAATCCATGACTTCTGTTGTGAAAATGGTTATTGATTTGACATCTGTATAGAGTACTCCAAGGTCTTTGGTAATGCTTCACAGAGAATAGGAGATCATATTTGTTAGTTTGCTTCTGGAAGAACAATTCATCCCAGCTCTCCCAGGTACCAGCGCCAGCTGAGTAGCAAGTCCTCAGAGGTCTGGGTCCCAGGCCTGTGGGCTCCTGCTCAAAGTATCTGTGTCCTGGTAACTTCCAACTACTTCCTTTTCATCCTCCAACCCCAGGGTGGTAGCTGCCTCTGCAAGTATTATTTGTATTACCTCAGCATTCTTTTGTCTCATCTTTTCAGTCCTTCAATGCCTGCTTAACAAATTTCTGATAGTAGATTATCTTTGTTAAAATAACTGAAGTGGATTATATTTTCTTGACTGGCTCCTAGCTGATATACCAGTGGATGGGCATTTAGTCCCTGCTTTTTCACACGATACAAAATCACCCTTTATCATTAATATTGACAGAGATGGCAACTCCAATCCTTTACCTGAAACATGTTCAAATGCCCTTATGTCCCTCAAAGGAAACTCTTAATATAATGTCTGATTTCAATTTATCTGCTTGAGATAGGAGATCTTCTCTTAGTTTGCTATCAATATAAATGAAAGACACACTCCACACTTCCTGTACATATTCTATGCCATCTGTACCTATTGGGTGACAAGGCCTGTCCCATCAGTCTTGGTATGAAATTTCTTATACCTACTACCCTTCCCATTTTTTCTCTTTCCTTTTGATATACAAAATGAGCTTCCAACTACAAAAGACACCATCAAAAATTACCTATGTATGGAGATATATTTCTAATGTATAAAAAGTGGAAGTTGCCTCTGGGCACTTTCGCTGGTTCATTTAATGAAAGCTTTTATATCTTTTATATATAAGCTGTAATATGTTATATATACTAATATATAGTTGTACATAGTACATATAATATGCATGGCATTTTATATAGCATATGAATAGGGGGCCCCCAAAACACCTGACTTATCTTCTAGAAAGTGAGCCCTTTGTAGTGCAGGCCTCCCCACTAGGTGAGTGTCCTAGGAACCCATCTGTATCAGTGTACCAGCTGGCATTTTGTGAGAGGCTGCATTCAGCTTCAGTAAATTTTTTTTAAGACTCTTTCAACACATTTGCCCATTACCTGATGGGTGATTTACCAGTGCACCTGCCCACACCACACTGAGCATTCAGCAGTTTTTGACCAAAATCAGTGTGACCCCTGTGCCCCAACCTCCCTATTCACCACTCTCTCCCCCAGCGACTTTTTTTTGTTTCCCCAGATGAAAAAGGTGCTCAAAAGGAAATGTTTTGCCAATGTGGAAGAGGTAAAACAAGAAACAGCAGAAGCACTAAAAGACATCAAAATCAACAAGTTCAAAGACTGTTTTGAGCAGTGGAAAAAAATGTCTCAATAGGTGAACTGCAACATCAAATGGAAAGTACTTGGAAGATGACTGAAGTTTAAACATGTAAGAATGAACACACAATTTCTTGAACACACAATTTCTATAAATAAATCCAAGTTTTTTAGGTCCCCTTCATATATAATATATATATTTCACAGACTTTACATACTTACAGGTTACTAGTTACATGCTATATATTACACATAAGTATATAAATCTTGTGAAAGTAATTTATTGTTGTTAATTAACAATTATGCATATAATTTAATGTTTTTTAAAATTTCTCTCATATTTGATTGTGAGCTCACTGAAGGCACATACATGTGTGTCTATGTGTGCACTATATATGTATACATGTATGTATGTATATCAGTTGATTGTTTGACATAGAGAAGCTCTTATAATCAGAACAAAAAAAAGAATCTGACTTATAAAAAGACATCTCATTTGTCGTGTAAAATGTATATGGAGCCAAGAAAAGGGATATAAGAAGAAAGGCTAGAATCAAAAATACAAAGAGTACGCATGTGCTACGAAGTGTACAGGACTGGAAAAAGGGGGATCATCCTCATCTTCTGCTTTGCCACTTCCCTGTCCTCCCCCAAGTTCCACCATGAACAACCAGCCATTCTTTGTCTTAAGGTTTTGACCCAGTTACAATACAAACACCTCTGGAAATTGTTAAGACTTTAATCAGTTGATCAGTTCTCTTACTGAAAGCAGATTTAGATTTACATCTCTGAGTCTGGGGGATGGTGATCCCTAGGAGACATCTGGAGATTCTGGGGGCATTCTAGGTTGTCACCATTACTGGCATTCAGTTGTAAAGGCAGGGATGACACACAGTCCTATACACAAAGAATTATCCCACATCACACATGATTTTCAAGTGTCTCAAGCAGAAGTTCACATGGTAAAAACCTGCTTATAATTGTCTGAGTTTAGACTCCAAGTCCATTTTATTTCCATCATTTGTATTTGCACTAAGTTATCTAAAATGAAGTTACAATACAAATCATAGGACGAGTGATCATTGTTTTGATAGAAGTATTATAAAGTATCGTCCACAATTTCATAAAATATCACTGAAAGCAAAGTAACTAGGTATCTGAGCCATCAGTACAACAAACACAATCCTCAGTCATCAGAATTTTAGCTAATTCCACATTTAGGTGCAAGCTGATCTGACTACTTCATTATGTATGTCTTCTAGTATAGTTGTGCTGAAACACTTTCATATTTAACTGCACATTATTTTATTATAAGTTATGTTCTTTTCTATTCCCTTATATTTCAGTTATGAGAGTATATTGATTTTTTAAAACTATGTGCATAGGTAGATAACACTGTCCATGAATTTTGTTTGAGAATAATAAAAAAGGCAATAAAAATAGGGCTGTGATAGATAGAGGGCAGAAAAAGAGCAGAAAAGAATATCTAGTGGGAACAAACCACTGGGAAGAAAAAGGGGGGGGGGAGTGATGCCTGGCAACAAGCCCACAAAGGGTAGTCGATGAATGCTTAAAGATAAACTGCCTTTTTGTTTAATTCTGTCTTCCAGGCAAAAGTGCCACACTAGTATTTGTCATGGCTTACAGGAGTAAGCCTGACACATGGAAGAAGCAGGGGCACTGGGAAAAGATATTACAACACCTGCATCCAAACCCTGGTTCTGCCTCTTAGGAGTCATGTAAACTTGGGCAAATAAGTTTAATTTCACTTCTCTGAATGTTGACTTCCACACATGTAATATGGATCTAATTTTCGAAACCTTCCAAGTTGGCTCTGCTGAATCATTAAGCCTATCACAATGTCTGGCATATTATAGGCCCTCAGCAGAGCTCAATTCCTGCCCTCCTACTCCTAGATATTGCCTAACTTTCTAGTGCTCCCTGGAAGAGAGAAAAAGCCAAACAAGAATTACTTTAGTTATCTATCACTATACACCAAATTACCACCAACTCAGTGGCTTAAAACAATACATGTATTATCTCAGTCTCTGGGTCGGGAATCCACGCATGGCTGAGGTGGGTCTTCTGCTCCAGGGTCACTCACAGGGCTGCAATCAAGGTGTCAGCTACAGCTGGAGTCTCCCCTGAAGGTTCAATTAGGGAAAGATTTGCTTTGAAGTTCACATGGTTGTTGGCAGAATACAGTTTCTGGAAGGTTGTTGGGCTGAGGCCTTCAGCTCCTCACTCTATTGCTCTTTGCCACGTGGGCCTTTCCAACATGGCATACAAACCAAGAAGACAGTAGTCTGATAGCAAGACAGGAAGTCAAATCTTTCATAACGTAATAATGGAAGTGACATTTCATCATCTTTGTCATGGTTGGAAGCAAGTCAGTATAACCAGCCCACACTCCAGGGGTGGCTATTACACAAGGGAATGAATTCCAGGAGATGGGAATGGTGGGGACCTATCTGAGAGTCTGCCTGTCACAATAATAAAATAGATAATTGTGCAGAATTTTCTTCTAGGTAAGTAGAAAAATTACCTGAGCCAAATATGTTTTCAACACCCAATCCATGTACCCCAACTGTTAAAAATTTAACTCACTGATTAACTGTATATGATTTGTATCTGATAGATTCTTCTTAAAATCTATCAAAAGTATTCACATCATAAGTGAATTCTCCCTAATTATATAACCCAACGCAACAGGAAACAGCTACGCTGAAAATGTTCAAGTCTGACAGCCAAATTATTTCAAATTGCCGTGTTGTTCAGGTGATTACACACAGAAACCATAGATCTGAACATTTAAACCCTGGAAGTCCTCCCCTTCACAAAATTCTAAATACAAAAGAAACCTAAAGATTTAATGGATCATCCATTAAATGTTTTTTCTTTCTTTTTTTCACCTTTTTATTGACTCTTTCTTAATTCTGGGTTATCTTTAAAAAAAAGTGTTACCTTTTATAAAATATAGTGGCCACTGCTGAAAAACTGATGCAAAACATTGCAATTTATATAGTTCAGTGTTTTATCTTTCAAAAAGAAAAAGCAACTCAAAAAAAAAGAGCTTTTCCTGGAATTCACTTTATCTGATGGTCATACTTCTAAAATTTTCTCCCTCACTTTGGAGTCATACTGGCTGAAGACACAATTTCTGTAATAACTCTGAAAATGTCACTGTCATTTAAGACATATCCCCAATAGCAGCATTATTTAAGGGACTAAGTCCTAGGTATCACTGAGCTCCTCTGAGCAGGTGGGGACCCTTGTTTATTCTGAGTCTCTGTCCCCTCAGTTGGAGGAACCACACCTGACACACACTGAACCAACATGACCCTCTTTCCAAAGTTCCTGAAAATGGGACAGAGGGTCACTATCTAGAGGATCTCGTAGCACAGAAGTTCTGAAGTACGTTACATGTTTAGGGCTGGGGAAGAAAGCTATGTTGAGGACGCAAACACTGGGATGGTTAATTTTATGTGTTGACTTGATCAGGCCACAGTGTTTCCAGATATTTGGTCAAACACATTTCTGGGTGTGTCTGCAAGGGTGTTTCTGGATGAGATTAACATCTGGATTGAGAGAATGAGTTCAGCAGACTGGCAGACTGGCAATGTGAGTGGGCCTTACCCAAACAGTTAGAGGCCTGAATGGAACAAAAAAGTGAACTCTCACAGTAGGGGGGAACTTTCCTGCTTGACTGCTTTGAATGGGGACATGGGTCTTTTTCTGGCCTTCACAATTGAACTTAAACATAAGCTCTGCCAGCTTTTGGACTAGAATTTATTCTATCAATTCTCCTGCCTGGTTCTTAGGCTCTTACACTTGAACTGGTACTAAATCATTGGCCTTCCTTAGTCTCCAACTTGCCAACTGCAGATCTTGGGGCTTCTCGACCTTCATAATGGAGTGAGCCAATTCCCTATAATAAATTTCTTTATAGACTGGTTCTGTTTCTCCAGAGAACTCTAACTTATACAGATACTGATAAAACAGATTAAAACAACTTACAGGGAGAAGAATATAGTGATGTGTCAAAAGAAGCAGAAATAAAAGATCGTGTTGTCAAATTCAGGTCAAGATGGCAGCGTAGGCAGACATGGCTCACCTCTTTGTACAACTACATCAAAATTACAACTGAAATATAGAACAACCATGACTCAGACCATCAGAAATCAAGTTGATGGAAATCTGACCACTACAGAATTAAAGAAACCACATCCATTAAGACTGAGTCGGCAAGCTGGTGTCATATCAGAGACTCCATCAACCTGGCTAACACTATTTGACCCACCTTGGAAATACCCTGAGACTCCACCCCACCCAACTTACAAGCCCACCCAAGCTGATTTCCATATGAATGGCTGGTCTTGCTTGGCTCATGCTTCACAACTTCCTAAATCCTCTCAAACAAGCAATAGCTGGCCTCAGTGAGCCCCAGGCCTGGCACTAGCAGAAGCCAGCCTAGATTCGCAGCTTAACTTTGCCTAGAAATCTCCAAAACCAACACAAGTAGCAGCCATCTCAGATTGCTTTAGAGCTCAGGAAGGGTGGCCCTGGGCAAAACACAGGTGGCCTGCATCACCCAGGACTAGTGCACTCAGTGTGCAGCTACAGACCACATCAAGCACCACTACCCTGCCTCTGCACAGCTGATCCCCCACAGAAGGCGGAGATTGGTAGTAAGTAGTCACAGCCAATCCTCGAAGCTGACTGGCCTGGGTAAATCCTTCCCATTGACCTGCCAGCAGCAACCAAGGCTCAACTACAACGGAGGGTATACTCAGCCCACACAAAGGGTGCACCTCAAGTATCCAGCTTGTGTGATAGGGGAGGCTGTGCCCCTGGGCTCTACAGGACACCTACTACATTAGGCCACACTACCAAGATACGAAGTCAAAGCAGCTTTACCTAGTACATATAAATAGAAACAGACACAGGGAGGATGCCAAAATGTAGAGACAAAGAAACATGGCCCAAATGAAAGAGCAGATCAAAACTCCACAGAAAGAGCTAAATACAATGTAGAAAAGCAATTTATCAGATGCAAAGATAAAAATAATGTTTATAAGGATGGTCAAGGAACTTAGTGAGGATGTCAGCAGCACAAAAAAGATCCAGTCAGAAACAAAGAATACACTAATTGAAATAAAGAACAATTTACAGGGAAACAAGAGAAGAATGGATAAAGCTCAGATTCAAATCAATGATTTGGAACATAAGCAAGAAAAAATAAGCAATCAGAACAAGAAGAAAAAAGAATCCAAAAAAATGAGGATAGTATAAGCAGCCTCTGAGACAACTTCAAGAGATCCAACATTCACATCATAGGGATGCCAGAAGAGGAAGTGAAAAAGAAAGAAATTGGAAATGTATTTGAAAAAATAATGAAAGGAAACTTCCCTAATTTGGTGAAGGAAATAGACATGCAAGTCCAAGAAACACAGTTCCAATCAAGAGGAACCCAAAGAGGCTCATTCTAAGACACATCATAATTAAATTTTCAAAGGTTAAAAATGAGAGAATCTTTAAAGCATCAAGAGAAAAGCAGTTAGTTACCTTCAGGGGCATAAGACTATCAGCTGATTTCTCAAAAGAAATTTTGCAGGCTAGAAGGGATTGGCAAAAAACATTCAAAGTCATGAAAAGCAGGGACCTACAGTCAAGATTGCTCTACCCAGCAAAGCTATCATTTACAATCAAAGGACAAATAAAGAGCTTCCCAGACAAGAAAAACCTAAAGGATTTCATCATTACCAAACCATTATTATATGAAATGTTACAGGGACTTATTTAAGAAAAGTAGTGTTTATTGTTCAAAACTATGAACAATAAAATGGCAATAAATACAAATCTATCAACAATTGAATCTAAAAAATAAACTAAGCAAACAAGAACAGAGACAAAATCATGGATACAGAGAGCATTTTGATGGTTACCAGAAGGAAAGGAGGTGTGGGGCAATGAGTGAGAAGGTGAAGGGATTAAGAAGTATAAATAGGTAGTTACAGAATAGCCATGGGGATGTAAAGTACAGTACAGGAAATGGAGTAGCCAAAGAACCTACACATGATTCATGGACATGAACAAGGGTGGCGGGATTGCCTGAGGGAGTAGGGGATGCTGGGTGGAGGAGGAGCAATGAAGGAAAAATCAGGACAATTGTAATAGCATAATCAATAAAATATAATTTAAAAATAAATAAAATAAAAATCACATTGCCTAGGGAGAAGAAGCATAGGGAAGTAACTTGTTCTTATAGTCCATCCTTTCCTTGGGTTCTATGAAATACTCCTGATTCTTTTCAATAAATCTCCCTTGACATAAGCTAGCACAGTGGGTTCAGTTACCTGAGACCAAAATAATCTTGAATAAGGTACTTGGTGAATTAGTGCACTTTCAGGAGAAAGTTCTGGTCTCCATCTTCCTCCCCACTATGCTACAAGGAGCAAGGCTTTCTATCTCATCCCAAGAGAACACAACAGAATGGTTAAAACAAGACCCTGGGGTCACACAAAACCTTTATTTAATTCCCAGCTTTGCTACATATTAGCCATGTGACCACTACTAAATTACTGCAAGCCTTAGTTTTCTAAATCCAATGACACGTGGGGTGGTTAGGGAGAATTAAAGGGAATTCTGAGCCCCAGTGCCATCATGGGAGGCTTTCTGGGCTATGCTACAGCTGTGTGGCCCTGCAGCTCTGCTCAGTGCAGCAGCTGGACCACAGCAAGGGCTCCAAGTCAGCCGTACCTGCATCTTTCTCTATTCTGTCACATTCTCTACCTCACTGCCATCAAAGCCACTATCTTAAGCAAGTAAGAAGGGGAACTTTTAACAGAATCAACACAAACACCTGCAACAACTTATTTGGAAGTGGTTTATCCACATCAGCTCACCATTCTTACAAAATAAATATGTCAGATACTACACCACCATACACAGTAGAAATTATGGTAGACATACTGGGTTTTTAAGGAAATCATTCTCAATTGCCAAGAACCTAGCCTTTTGAGGCAAACCCTGTGCCAAAAACAAACAAACAAACAAAAAAAAACAAAAAAACAATACCCTATAAAGCATTTAGGGCTGGGGAGTCAGGGAGACACGGGTTAAAATCCCCCTGTGTTTTTGGTCAAGATACTTAATCTTCCTCAGCTTCTCCTTTCTCGTGTTTTCAATGGGGATACTTTACAGGGCTAGGAAGGATTGAGATATGTAAAGCTAAGAGTAGTAGAAAATAAAAAGTGCTAAATAATTGCTAGCAGCTTATTTTCAATCCCAAAATAACCAGAAACTAATGTATTCTACTTAATATAGGAATAACCACTCAATGGTCCAAAGGAATAATTTTGCTATTAACTTATAAGGGGCGAATTCTTCCTGTCAAGTACATTGAACTACTTTAGCTTAAAGCAATTGGGTAAAATTCTAAATCTAAATGCAATTAAACTTTTCCCTAAATATAGGGTGACCCCTGCATTCCAGTTCATCCAGGATAATCCCAGGCCTAATTATAATAGGGCCCCACTTCACTCTTGAAAAGTGCCCTGGTTGGGATAATAAATTGTAAGATCACCCTATCTAAATAAAATAAAATCTTTAGATGGAAGATAAACTTATAAAATATGCTATTTCACCTCAGTGTTTGTTTGTCGTGGCTTAAATTTTTTCTGTCCAGCTTTTGAAGCAAACTGTGAAAATAGAGAGTAGTTAGGTTTCTATATCCACCCACCAAATAGCTTTTCATACCTTGCAGACTTGGGAGTTGTGGCTAAGCCACAGGCCATTATTTCAAAGGACATGTCACTTGAACAAGCAGGGTAGTGGAGCAGGGCCATCTCACTTGGCAGCAGTTGCTATGGTTTATGGAGATCCATACTGTCCACGAGGATGTGTAATCAAGAGAATAACAATACTTTACCTGTCTCTGGAAGTTTGTAATATGAAATGCACTTCCATACTTACCATCTAATTTAACCATTTCCTGTTGTACCATCTCACATGCACACAAGTGGGTGACCACCTGAAAAGCCATAGCTCACAAGTTCTCTGACACTCACTTTCTCTCTACCCAAGATCCCCAGTCCCTGCTAAAGCTCCTGGCCTCAGACTATCCTTAGATAGCAAGGTTCTACACCGTAAGTCTCATTTGTAACTTGTTTCTTATGTCAGAGCCAATTACAGGCCTTCTATTTCATTCATTATTCAAATAAGGCAGCCATGAAAACAGGTATTAAATGCAAGTCACCAACCATGTATCCTGAAAGTTTTATAGGTCAGAAGTAGCAAAGCTATTCATATGCATGATTTCTTCCTGTCTGGGTTTAAACATTTCATAGACAGAGGCACTGAAATGTGCCTGGGCACATCCTGATGTCACTCAGGTTGACATCACACTAAGACTGCCTGATCCTGCCTAGATGGATAACACCCTCCTAGCCCAGAAAGGCCAGAAGTTGCATACTGTCAAGTATAATTTTCCAAAAAAGGAGCAAGGGCCCATTTCCTCTGCTCATGGATGAAAATGGCAACTGAATGGTTTTGAGTTTTTAAAGGTATACTCTTTCAGGAATGATGGCAACCATAAACTCTAATGGAGAGAAAGGGTAAGATTTCTCAGAACTCCTGTAGCAGGAGCTCTCATATCGTGGAGTCCTGTACAATGTCAACCTAGGCAGCAGATAAGGTTGAGGTCTCAGCAAACTGAGACTCAGTCTCTTCATCCCTAAAACAGAGCCAATTTACATTTGCCCTCCTCCCAAAATGCCGCCTTTGATTAAATGACAAGACAATCAATGTGCGAGTTTATGAACTACGAAGTACCATACAAGTCCAAGGCTATTGCTATTTAACAGCATAGCATTAATATGCTAGAGATGACTAACAAATGTTACAGTTCAGGTTCACGTCCTATAGCTTTTGAGGTGCATATAGAAGGCAGAGGGTGTTAATGGAATATGTTCTTTTAAACATGGTAAGTTATGAGAATGACAAATTGCTTTTATAACTGGAACAAATCATGCCTGCCATTCAGTAATACTTGGAAATCCATCATCAATTTGATTTACGCCCAGCATCAATAAATCACACAAAGTGTACCCTGTATAGCCCAAAGAGTAAACAAAAGTAAACATTGTGTTTCACCTGCCTCATTGGCGAGACAAAATGAAAACTCTGGCTATTTCAACTGGAATAATGCCTTTGGTCTCTGACTGATTTGGTTATTTTTGGAACCTTTTACAAAATATTAACTTTATTTGCTCTAAATCTGCAGGAAGCCAGATTGGAAGTGCAAGGAAATATAAATGATTAAAAACCAGAAGTGGGAAGAAAAAAAAGTAACCAAGTATTTTGCCCCAACTTTCTTCAGCTAATATGTCAACTGCATCTCTCAAAAAATGTGGGACCCCAAATTGCTATTCTTGCCCCACTCCTAATATGACATACAAATGGTTCGCTCACAGGTGTTAGCAGATTTTTTTCAT
Source organism: Phyllostomus discolor (assembly GCF_004126475.2). Taxonomy (NCBI): domain Eukaryota; kingdom Metazoa; phylum Chordata; class Mammalia; order Chiroptera; family Phyllostomidae; genus Phyllostomus; species Phyllostomus discolor. Next base: position 162,348,188 of record NC_040905.2, on the reverse strand, counting down.
CTCCTGTTTTTCCAGGGATAAACAGAAGAAAGAAATGGTACAGGAAAGTAACATTTTAAATCAGTGCCAGTATTTTAAAATGTATGTTGTGGCAGTAGGGGGTTAGGAGGGAGCTTTGAAGTTAGCTGACCCACTAAATAATCAAACTATAACTTAAGCTCCAGGTTATAACCAATTGAATTAGCAAACTAGAAACAGTAAAAAATAAAAATAAAATTTTGATGTATTATTTAAAGTACACTAGTTCTTAGACCTCCCAGGTTCACACAATACATTATTTTTCTTAAACCAGGTCTTTATAAGACACGCCAGCCTTAAGAGACACAACAGAATTTTTTAATCCCAATTACTTTGGTGTCTTTTGTTGATATTATTCAGCTTTTTCTGACCAACAATAATGAATAACCCACAAGCACTAATGAATAACTAACTCCCTTTGTCTCCAAGGACAGCAAAGCCCAACAAGAAATGTCAGAGGCCCTGAAGTAAAATAAAAAACCTTTACAATGAAAATCTTCCCAATTATATAGGCCTACAGGCACTGTGAATGCGAGGTTGTCTTCAATATTTAAATAGCTATGTCAAATGTGCTTAAAGGAGAGATCATAAAACTGATTTCCCAGATGCTTTGAAAAATGCATTTCTGCCTGTCTAATTACAATTCATAACTGTGGAACAGGAAGTAGGGGGAGATGCCATTACTGGTACAATGTAGCTGGGATTCCGTGCTCACTAACCCTAGCAGGCCCAGGGAGTTGCCAACTGGAGAACGTCTGTGGCTTATATAAATACAAACACTCTCATATCAGCACATTAAAACTGTATGTAGTAAGAAATCATTTTTAAAACTAATTTCTACTATCTTAAAAATGTAAAGCTAAAAAGTAACTTTTCTCTATTGTAGGGAAGAGCAAATAAATACACTGACACTGCTGAGAACCAGGGATCCCACTGAGGAAGCAAGAGGAAGAACTCTGTAATATTCTATTTTAACTAGAACTCATTATCTTGTTCTGACATATTTCCCAACACTGTCCGTGCACGGGGCCCAGAGGCAATGACACCCGAGTCAATAAGAACATCCTTTCATCCAGTTTTCAAAGATCATTTCCCACTAAAAGGGACCTGAGCTTTTTAGGAAAATGGCTCATTCCAGGTCTGGAGAGATAAATACAAGTAATCCTAGAATATTCTGTCGATGTGTGAAAGAACACAGGGACTGACTTAAAGGGGCTCCCACTGGCTAAATCTGGGACAGTTTGAGCACCAGAAAGAATAGTGATGGTAATCAATTATATTATAGTAAATTTTTTAAAAGAAGGAGTCTACAGTGATACTCAATAAGGGAGAGCTCTTGTTTCCAGAATACTAGCTAACAAACATAGAAGAAATGTTAGAATCAGAAAATCAACCATGTAATAACTGATCCAGACAAGGATCATCAGTGGATGCTATGGAACTTACTAGAAAACAAGATATTCACATAAGATTATTTAATAATTTTGAAAGGTAAAGTGTCCTTTACAATGCAGAGATCTGGTGACACCACTTTAGCCAGGAGATCAAAAGCAACTTCACAAATACTGGGACATAATGAGCACTCAGCACTTCCTGGTATAACGCAATGGGTGGTACACAAAGCACCTATGTAGTATCCCTGCCAACACAGTTTAACCTGAACCCAGTCATGATGAAATATTCAAACAGCCTTTGACATTTTAATTATGATGTATCTTGGTATGTTCCTCTTTGGGTCCAACTTGTTTGGGACCCTGTGCCTCTTGGACGTGTATGTCTATTTCCTTCACCAAATTAGGGAAGTTTTCTTTCACTATTTTTTCAAATAATTTTTCAATTTCTAATTCTTCCTCTTCTCCTTCTGGTATCCCTATGATTTGGATGTTAGCACATTTGGAGATGTCACCAACATACATCATAATTAAAATGTCAAAGGTTAAAGATAAAGAAAGAATCTGAAAAGTGGCAAGAGAAAAGCAGAGAGTTACCTACAAAGGAGTTCCCATAAGACTGTCAGCTGATTCCTCAAAAAAAACTTCACAGGCTAGAAGGGACTGGCAAGAAGTATTCAAAGTGATGAAAAGCAAGGGCCTACAACCTAGATTACTCTATCCAGCAAAGCTACCATTTAGAATTGAAGGGCAAAGTGCTTCCCAGACAAGGAAAAGCTAAAGGAGTTCATCATCACCAAACCATTATTACAGGAAATGTTAAAGGGACTTATTTAAGAAAAAAATCAAAACTATGAATATTAAAAAGTAACAAATGCACAACTGAATCTAAGGGAGAAAAAAAAAAAAAAAACTAAGCAAAGCAACCAGACCAGGAACAGAATCACAGATAAGGACATCATTTAAAGGATTATCAGCTGGGAGGTGGATAGGGCAGAATGGTGGAAAGGTGCAGGGAATAAGAAGCATAACTGGTAGGTACAAAATAGACAGGGGAAGTTAGGAATAACACAGGAAATGGAGAAGCCGAAGAACTTACATACATGACCCGCAGACATGAGCTAAGGGGGGAGATTGCTGGAAGGCGAAATGGTTCCAGGAAGAAGGGAGCAAAGGGGAAAAAATGTGGGACAACTATAATACCACAATCAATAAAATATACTTTAAAAAAAGAAATATTCAAACAAAGCAGATTGTATGACAAGACAACTGACCTGGCTTCCTTAAAAATATCAACTTACTTGCCATAAAACACAAAAGAAAAGGCAGATGAGAGGACCATTCTGGATTAAAGAGGGCTCAGGAGATATGACAACCAAATGCAAAGCACTGTCTCCGATTACCTCCTGGGTCAAAAAAAAAGTGGCTTCCAAAGACATTTGGGTTATAAAGGGGTAAAGAAAATAATGATATATATTATAAATAAAATATAAAAATATAAAATGATTTAGAGTATGTACTATATTTTAAGATACAACTATATGTAAATAATACTATTATAGCAAACTTAAATTCTTTGGTTATTATCAATGTATTTTGGTTATATAGCATGAAAGTTACCTGCTTAGGAATTCAAGGTGAAATATCACAATGTCTGCAACTTATTTACAAGTGAATAGGTTCAACTTACTTGAGAGGAGAGAAATATAAAGGTAAAAAATACAAAAAAAAGTAAAATACAATATAAGATAATACAAAAGAATGTAAGACAACATCTAACTTTTTTAAAAAAGATAAATTCAGGAACAAAGAATGAGTTTTATTTAAGATAAGTTATGTATGGTTGGCTAATTAAGTTGGGTGGGACTCCTGGTAAAGTCAATTAAAGGGGTCTATTTGGGGGTAGTTTTTGCTTTTGTCTTTGTTGCCTTTTGTCCTTCTTCCTTCCCCTTCACCATTCTCAGAATACAGACTTCATAGCAGGTGCTAGAATGAGGCAGCTATTGCATAGCCAAGAGGGAAAGACTAAGAGGAACTCCATGATCTTGGACCTGACATCCCTGAGGTTCCAGCCATTGGCAGCATCACCTACTCCAGCCTATACTTTGAAAGAAATAAACTTCTGTGACAGAGGTCCAAAAATGTTCTCAGCTCATGACATTCTTAATGTATCAATGATTTTTTTCCTGGTGCCCCTACTCCCAAAGGAACACCGAACACTTCTATTTCTTAAGTAGTTAGGTGTCAACAACTTAAAAGAGTATTTGTGTGCTAAAAACTTATCAGCTGTTTGGAAAAAATTATGCACAAATTAAACATAAAAATATTTTTATTTTATTCTCAACCATAATTACTAGTGATATGTGTGTTCCAAGTGTGCCACCTACTACTTCTCAAGCCTTGAAATCAGATTGGATTTCACCACCTTCATCTCCTATTCCACATTAAGCAGACTGCCTTTCCTAACATGAGTGGGCCTCATCCAATCAGTTGAAGGACTGAACAGAACAAAAGTTTGACCCTACACTAAGAAAGAGAAAATTCTTTACTGAATGACTGCCTGTGAACTGGGACACTGGCTTTTTCCTACCTTTGGACTCAAAATAAAATATAAGTTCTTCCTGGTTCTTAAGTCTGATGATGGCCTTCAGGAAGGAATGACATTGTCATCTCTCCTAGTCCCAGGCCTTCAGAGTTGGATGACAACTAAACCATCAGCTCTGCTGGGCCTCCAGCTGACTGACCCATCCTGCAGATCTTGGCATCTATCTGCCTCCATAATCACATCAGCAAGTACATCTTGTTAGAAATGTCCCTTTAGATAGCTAGGTAGATGTATACATAGAGAGAGAGAGAAATAGATAGGTAACACATATATTCTACTGCAGATATAAAGATATATTACCTATTGGTTCTGGTTCTGGGGGGTTTTTTAGAGAAACCTAACTAATATACTCACAGAGCTACAGGTTCTTTGTACTCATCCCTCTGGGTCATGGCATTGTTAATAATCCATGAAAAAAACAATAACAAAGCCAGAGAGAAATGTTAACCTCAAGCTTATCACATCACTCCCAAGGTTAAAAACCCCTCTCTAGCTTGCCAGTGTCCTCAAGTTATACCTAAACCTCCTCAGTGTATCATTCATGACCATTCACCTGGCTCCTGCTTATTCCTGTCCAGCCTCATCCCTTATCAGAGTCTTTATACCCACCACGTGGAACTAGGTGAAAGTCCATGAAATGCACCATGATCTCTCCCCTACAGGTTTTAAGTATGCTTTTCTCTCTACCCAGAATAAGCTCCAGATAGCCCCCTCACACGCACACACATGCACAAATACACAGACATAGCACACATTGCAAGGCCAGCTCTCATCCTTCAAGTGTCTACCTACGTACCTTACTCTCCTCCCAGATCCACTTATGAAGCACCAGCTGGGAACCCCTCCAAATGCTGCCATATAACCCTGAGTGTATCCCTGTCAGAGCCCTAGTGTGCCTTATTTTAACTGTCCATTCATTTGTCTGAATTCAACTCCATGAGGGCCACGATTAGGTTTGATTGGCTATTATATGCCCCAAACAGTGGCTGGTCCATAATACATGCTCAATAATTATTTCTTAAGTATGTGATTGGATGAAGTTCGAACAGTCCCACATCACCATTCTCAACCAGTTACTGGCTTTCTTTAGGAACTGTTTACCAAGATGGGAAAGGTGCCAAGATCATTCCTGGCACCACTCAGACCACTCATGGTATCCAACCTGCAAGGCCAAGGGGATATAATATGGTTGTCCTTGACCTTTTACCCATGCCCGCGCATGCCCCAACCAAGCAGACCCAGTACAAGCACTATAACCTTGGAAGCTGAGCAAGGAACCAGAACACTGAAAAGAGAAGAATCAAAAAGCTGAAATATTTTTTAAACCATTATTATAATTATAACCACTCTGGTCACCATCAATCAAAGTAATATTCCCAAACTCCTTACTGGCTGGCAATGCTGAAGTTACTTATTCTTCCTAGACCTTAGTTCTCCTGTTAGATGATCAGCAATAGCATAATACTCAAGGCTGTTACGAGGAATAACTGAGACTGTGTTCTGGAAAGCACTTAACACAGTGCCTGACACATGCTGAGTTACGATATAATAAATGCAAGTTATTAATATTATCACCATTATTACTGCCAGTCAGGATTTCAAACATAAGTACATATAAAAGTAAGCTACAGTTCACTAGTCAAGCATGAGCTGAAAGATTTTGCTGGGCCTCAGCCCCTGAAAATCCAAACACATGAGCTTGACATTAAGGAACTTAGCTTGCCTTGCCATGAACATAGCAACCTGACAATGACAGAGCTATTTTGGATGCAGTCACCAGGGAAAGTTTGTCCTATACTTACACTTAATATCAGTAGCTCTAAGAAATAAAGCAACCAAACCCAGACCAAAGTAAATAGATAAAATAGAAAAGAAAAAAGCTACACATATACTTAGGTTGTTTTTTAATCTACCAATTTACACCAACTTCTCCATACACAGAAATATACACAGACACTAAAGCAAACAACTTTTTGGGTACTTGCCTGATATAAATCATTATTCATCATAACTGAGTGAATTATGAGTTAACTCAGTGAATGGCTATTCACAGGCTGCTAGTAATTTTATTTGGTGGTATAACACTTAATATAAACATTTAAAACTAAACACTAAAAATACCTAAATGAATATAGAGTTGTGCTATTTTATATAACAAAGCTATATTTTTACATGGGATACATACTCTTTCTTTTTCTAGCCCAAACACACACATCATATGCAATATAATCTCATTAAGTCAACATTAGTTTCTACACTAATCAATTAGTCATTCAATTAATTTGCTAGTCTTCAACCATTATTCTTTAATTTAAAATATACAGTCATTTGGGAGCATATGAGATCTTGCTTCTCGGCAATTGTCATCAGTTTTGGCTCAAATAAAGTCATAAAAATTCAAAAAATTTTTAAAATAAAAAAATAAATTAAATACATAAAACTAACTAGGCATTCTAGATCTCCACAGCACAAATATACCTTTTCATTATTCTCCTCTAGCTGCCTCCTCTCTTCTGTTACTAGCTACATTAGAAAAATTAAAGGTTCTGCTCTTGAATAATTTTTTATCATCTCTATGTATTAATTCCTCATTTTAAAAAATTTCTCCCCTTTTTCTCAGTTTCCTTCCAAACACTACTTTTCTTCTAGCACCCAACTAGCACAATGATAGTTCTAACCAGCCCTGTCTCTCCTCCATGGCCTGCAGAATCTAGCCCTTGGTGAGCCAGGACAGAAATTTGTATATCCAGAGGGTAGGATCTTGCTAAACCTTGCCCTTTCCCTTCCATTACTATCTCCACCCTACCTCCCTGTTTCTGATCTTTCTATCTTACCTTCCACTCTGTTTCACAGTTCCATGAGATGTCACATTTACTACTGTGGCCTCCTGGTCCTCACACACATTTACACATCCTCCCTCTTCTTCACAAACAAGCCACATATCATTATGAGACTTTCAACTTTGAGCTTGACATTGAATTGTGTATTTTCCCACAGAATTTTCTGGGAGAAGGGCCTGGGGGGGGAGAAAAAAGTACTTTCCACTTTTAAAATATCCCAGAAACACAGTCCTACCTTTCCCAGGATTTGGAGGAAAAGGACTTCCAAACTCCTGCTGCTTTGGCTTTAAAGTGTGTGGCCCTGACAAGCCTCCGGCCTGAGTGACCTGGAATCGTGACTTCCCATTGGTGAGCACTTGTCTCCTGGGACTCAAGGCGGGCAGATGGATGGGGCTCTCAGCCATGTTGCTCTGAGGAACCATCCCTCCTCCCGAAGGTATCTTGAGATGGAGACTTGGTGTGGTACCACAGGACGAGGGCCCAGGAGTCCCCGAGTGGGCTCGGATGGTAGGAATGTGTTGGCCACTGACCATCCCAGGCCCCTGTGGGGTTCCTGATATCCGGTGGAGATTCATGCTGCATGACCTTCCATTCATTCTGAAAAAACCTGTGGCCAAGATGGTCAAATATCCAATGGCACTAATGACTCCTTTCAGGCAAAGTCCAATAAGTTATCCATGGTGTGGGTTTTTAGCCTGTTTAAAAAAATAAATGCAGGCATTTTTAAAAGTAAAATGGAAAATAAGTTACCATGAGTTTTCAACTTGTGTAGCATTTACCTCAAGAAGAAAAGAAGCACTCTTAGCATAAGGGCCTTTTATATAGAGCAAGGTCATCAAAAACATGTTCACTGCCAAGCACTCTCCCCTCCTGCATTTGTGGTAGACATGATTATGGATCACTGCATTGTTCTGTTTGCCACTGAGCCCTTCTCAATATAGTGCTCTTGGCAACTACAACCAACCTACTGGTGCCAGCTTGCAAAATGGAACTTCTTTTGCTCCCTACAGGATCTGTCTGTACTAGTTCACTTCTGCTACAGTGAGTCTTGGAAAACCAAAAGGCATCACCTTCATGAGATGTGAGACCAATATATCAGAGGTTCCAATAAACAAACTAATGGCAAAGCTGGCCTCTAAATGAGATTATGAGGACATTGAACCATCTCTGATTTTCACTCTAAAAGCAAATTTTTCATAGTCCCTACATTCACATAAGATAAAAATATGGACCTGGGACTCTCACAAAGGCTTCATACAGACACATACCAAATATTCAGAGCAGCATTAGGGTCTTGGTTCCATACTAATCCTGAGTTAGGGGGATGAAAATAAAATCAACATCACAATATTCTCACCTTCCATTAAGATCCTAGAAAAGGAAAAGGCTATAAAATATGCTTTATGGAAAAGTATAAGGAAAGAACAGCCTATTTAAAGGTATGTTCATCATGCACCAAACACAGTAAATCAATCAGTTCCACAAAGTGTCCATCTGCAATGCCACCACCCCTCTCTAGCGTAGCAGAGGAGAGCCAGAGTACTGACGTGACCACAGGGCATCATCATCTATCTGTATGCAATAATGCTAGTACTCCCTGGTTACAAATGTTTAGGGAAAAAATCCTTCTCCCTTGGTCCATAGCTCCCAGAAATGTCTGTGCAGTCAATGAGGTGAGTAAGCGCCACCTCTCCCAACGAATGCAAACATAGTCACAATCTGTTTTCCTTTATACAGACAGGACAGTCATGGAAAGAAGCCAAAGTTGAACAAGCACAGGAAATATGGACTGACTATAAAGCAGTGGTGATCAGATATCCTCAACTGGATGATTTCTACTCTTTCTGTATGACTCACTCAATGTTTTAGACAAATATATCCAGCTCAACTCCCAGATGAATAGCTACATCAATTATCAAGGATAAGATACCAAGAAGAGCAAATTTTTGCAAAAAGTTTTTTTCTTCAGTAATTTTAAAAAATCAAAAATATTTAATTTTCAAGTCCAGTGCTCACTGTGACTTCTGCAAAGTTGACTATGTGTGCCCATATGTTGAAGAACTTCAAAAATTACTAACAATATAAAATTTGGAATGTTTTCTTCATCTCTGCCAATTCTCTGTTTTATTAAGCATTCTATCCGCCTGTCCCATTTAATACTACCATACCATCTAGTCCTCAACAGCACTCCTAGGTCTTTTTTCCTGCCCTCCCCTTCACTACAGTTCCTGAGAACAGACAAATAAATTCAGGTTTATCCAAACCTGTATCCTTTAAGTTTGTTTGCAGAATAAATGAACTCTAGTATAAGACCAGTTTTAAGATTTTTTTTTTTTACATTTGAAAAATTCCAATGCCTTTTCTCATGTCCTTTTAGAAAAATTCAACTGTTATTGCCTGCTGGTCTATTGATTTATTGGTTAATTGTGGGCAAGAATCATATAATGTCTCTATTCTTTGCCAGATTATATCAGCCATCTATTCTCCACTCACTGATAAAATAGTGTTTTCTGAACACTATGAGTCCTGCAGAAGAAAGCACTTATTCAGTACCCCAAAAAAAGGCAAGATAAATGTGTAGTATTGGCAATTTGTTAAAAATGAGGAATTATCCAACATGACTGGAAACATGAGTCACTATGACCATGGTCCAGTGACAAATGTCTATAGATTTGCAGACTATGGCCATTTCCAAATTTTTTAAAATAAAGTAGTCATGTTTGTCAGGAGGGTCATACACAAGCAGGAATTATCATAAAAAATCCAGATAAAAATATATAGGTAGCTACTTAGCATTAGACTAGATGATTAATAAGGTAAAGTTTGTGAAAAGGAAAAATAATTAAAATTAAAACACTGAGAACTTAATTATCAGATACTCATCCCTGCCTATCAGATTAGATATTTATTTTGTTTTTTATAAACTGTACTCCTGTTTCAAGTACCTTTAGGCTGAAAGTGGAAACAACAAAACTATACTTAAATTTTATTACTAAAAAAGCAACAGCCAGAAAGTAAAGATTAATACCATAAAGAAAAACCAATAGGTCAACAGTATGTAAGCTGGAAAAAAGCAGCCTCAAGACAAAATATAACTGCATGTGAAAATATGCTTGTTTTCACATTAATCATGCCAACATATTTGTCAAGCATTAGATACCAGAATTTAAAAATCAGTTTTGTCTATTCATATTATAATATAATGTATATTCAAAGCCCACTTGTAAACAAAAAAGGAATAAACTGTTAACTTTTAAGAAAGATACATCCTCACTGAGTCAGAGTGAAAAGAACACTCAACCAGAAGTCAAGACACCTGAGTTCTGCTACTGGCAAATTATTTTTAGCTTCCCTCGACTTACAGTTTTCATCCATAAAATGAGGAAGTCTGTAATAATCATTACAGTCTCTAGAAAGTCTGTTCTCCCAGACAATTAAGGTAAGGATGATTATCAAAAATACCCAATTATTATCCCTGGTTGGCGTAGCTCAGTGGATTGAGCGCGGGTTGGGAACCAAAGTGTCCCAGGTTTGATACCCAGCCAGGGTACATTCCTGGGTTGCAGGCCAGAACCCCCAGCAACTGCACATTAATGTCTCTCTCTCTCTCTCTCTCTCTCTCTCTTTCTCTCTCTCTCTCCTCCCCCCTTCCCTCTCTAAAAATAAATAAATAAAATCTTAAAAAAATACCCAATTATTTTAATTAAGGATAAAGATGTAGATTTTATATCTATGGCACTTAAATCAAGGAAATTGGGTAGAAATGGAAGCAAAAATAGTACCTACCCACTCCATCAAAGTGACAAGACTCTCATGCCAGCGATGTGCTGGAAGATAACAACTTACCTTAAACAGATGGATATTAGAATTAAATTTTCTTGCCCTTTGCCAAAAAGTAAAATTACAACTAATCAGTATCAAAGCCTGACTAGTAGGAGGATTCCATTGGAAGAATATCTTTCTATTTAAAAACTTAATGAAGTTCTCCAGCACTACTTTCTCCTCGGTCCTCCATCCAATTCCTCAACCCCAATGTATCAACAGAAAAAAAGAAGAAAAAGGAAAAAAACAAGGGACATCCAGAAGTACAAATTCAGGGTACTAAGGATCTGATATATGGATATGTTTAAATTTTTACTATCTCATTGGTTCAAACAATAAAAATATTCATTCTGCTATAGGAGTCAACATGAGTTAATAAATCTTTCCTTTCAATCACTTTCAAACTCTTAAAACACTCCTGTAAGTCAAACCAGAGAAAAAATTGACTTACCTCCTAAGGAAACTAAGGCACAAAACCATTTAATAATTTCGCTACTTTCCTGGGAAACCTGTAACTTTAATCAAAACACAAAAATCACAACTCTCTTCTAACCAAGGCTCTAGGCACTATTTCTCATGGATTAAAAGATAAAACAATAGAAAAGCAATGTTAACTCATCCACTCAAGAAAATTCCAAAAACACGAGCTCTATAATGCCTATTTATAGCCAAAAGCCCTTTCTTAGTAAATATCATTAATAAACTCATCTAGAGTCATAATTCATCTGATGAGCCAGTTAATTATTAATTTTCATACATCATTTCATTTCCTTAGGCTACATTTAGCCTTTGTTACATTTTCCATTCCTTATGCCACAAGCATTTCTTACCCTGCATAGAAAACCTGATAATGAGGCACAAAACACTGGTCAGCAACCAAACTGCTCCTAAGCTGGCATGAGCGCTCTCTCTCTCTCTCTCTCTCTCTCTCTCTCTCTCTCTCTCTCTCTCTCTCTATATATATATATATATATATATATGTCTAAGCCATCTAAAGTAGAGTTTTTATTGATTCTTTTTATTTTTTCCCTTCGGGTTAATGATTGTATAATTTCATTAACATTGCCCTTTCAACATCGCTGCCTTGCTCATTAATAGGACCATGCTATTCCCATGGGCTTCTCTAGTTACAGTTTTTGTAACCAGAAGAATATAGAATGAAAAGTCTATTGATAGATAATATAAGTTACTCTCATGCACGGCTGCTGTGTGAAGCACATTTTGCAATTCAACCAAGGACAGATAGAGCTGAATGTTCTTAGATCCCAGGAGTTCGTTTTAATAAGCAGAATGTACCTTGTCCTAACACAGGTGACTGACTCCTCAGAAAAGATTGTATAAACAAAAACCAATCGTGTAAGTCATTTTATTGGCAACAATATAAACACAGCTATATTAGATGTCACCAATAAATCAAAATTATTCTTGTCTGCAATTTTAACAAGAGGAAAGTGCAAACATTAGCCTGTGAAGCTGGAGGATATTATAGAAGAAATGCATTGGATACGTACAATATCTTTTCTCTAAATTGAAAGGCAGGGTCTATATTATGATAAAGCAATCCACAACAAAGTATAGTTGGTCACTTCTGTGGTTTCATAACTTAATTCAGTGAAACTGACAGATTCACAGACTTTAGAACAGAAATTACACAGAAATAGGGCTGGGATAATTCCATATCACTGGGATGTGGAACAAAAGCTTAAGGAGTTTACACCCAATAACTAGTACATACAGACCATATAGACACTTGAACATTCCCCAGGTGTCATGTTGCTAATTCAAAGTCTATTAACATATTTATTTTGAATACTAAAATGTACAGATAATACTCAAGCAACACAATCACTAATAAGATGAAATCAAACAGAGAAAGTACTTTTTCTAAAGCAGGCTTAGCTCTGGTTGATACCAATTAAAAATATGAGGGCAAACTAATAGTGTTCCCTTCAGAGATTCAAGACCACTTTTCCAAAGCCCACTTGAAAAGATAATATTATGAACATTATGGATCCCATTTAATAGAATCCCTGACTTCATTTTATCTGTGGATTCCAACCCCTAGCTATCTAAAGAGAGACACATTTTAACTTTTGAAACAATCTTACATTTCATAAAATTTTCTCAAAAATGAAAAAATATTCCCTAACTTTATAGAGTAAAATATCTGGCAGTGCCTTTAACTTTAAATTAGTGGCTATGATACTCAAAATACAGGCAGTATATGTGGACAAAACACAGATGGAAGGAAGGGCAGGAGGGGAAGGAGAGACAAAAAGGAAGGGAGAAGAGGAGGGGAAGAGAGTGGGGGGAAAGGAATGGCCAAATCCATTGCAGGAATTTACTCTCTAGCTAGTCCATCCCAACTTAAAAATCAGAAGCAACACTGAGAATCTCACACACAATGCTAGTAATTTTGGAATTCCAGAAGAAATTCAGAACCTCAGGAAAATACCACTGTAGGGCAGTATCAAAAGTTTGGTAACCTCTCCGAGGCTCCACTTTCCAAGCTTCAGTGCATCTGTACAACTCTCATATCCCCCAAGCTTACTCAGTGTCACTACTTTTGGTAGTAATTATCTGCAAGTATTTCATTTACTTTGCCTCAGTCATTAACTCATCAATGAGCACAGAAAGTTCTAAAAAACGGTGGCCCTATCAAAAATAACAAGGGAGAGGGGGATTTCCTTGGTCACCTGTAAGAAATCACACCTAATAAAAATTACTTGGAACCAAAAATAATTTTAAGACAAACATGGATAAGTTCAGGAAGAACCATGCCTTTGCCCATACACTGCACCAAGTTGAATATGGAGCATAAGTTCTTAGATATGTTTAACAAAGTATTCTCTCTAAAGCAGTGTTTTTCAAAATAGCTGCAATCTACTGGTGGGCCCTGAAATCAATTATTCAATGGTGAAAGAATTTTTTAATAGAACCAACCAGGATAAAATATAAGCTATCAATGTGCATCAATGAATCAAGTATTGTCTTATTTCTATATGCATATTGTGCATTATGGTCAAAAAAAGCATAAAATCCAGTTATACAAGCATTTGGACTATCTGCCTGCCCAGGTATCTATCAAGAACAGCTGCAGATGCCCTGGCTGAGTGGCTTAGTTGGTTGGGGTGTCCTCCCATGTACCAAAATGGTGCCAGTTTAATTCCTGGTCAGGACACACAACTAGGTTGCCGGTTTCATCCCCAGTTGAGCTGCATATGGGAGGCAACCAGTGTTTCTCTCTCCCTTCCTCTGTCTCTAAAATCAATAAGCATATCCTTGGGTAAGGGGTTAAAATTTAAAAAAAAGAAGAGGTGCAGATATAGACAAAGTTGAACAGCCAAAGTTTTATATATATATTATATATAATATATATATAATATATATATACACACACACTGTAATAAAGAAAAGATCTAAATGCTTGACATTTTTAGCTTTTTGAAAAATAAAGATTAGGTGGATGGGCTGGAATGAGAGTAAAAGGGAGAAAACTGTACGTGAACAATGATTAAAATTAAAAAATGAATAAATAAATAAGCAAAAAAAATAAAAACAAAGATTAAATAATACAAAACTATACTCCTACCACTGCTATCTTTCACTTTGCCTTTTACATAGTATATATCAATTCATCAATTGTGCTCTATAAATATCACTTAACCAACTGACTAACAGAATCAGGATCAAAATGACTGGCAATTTTAGATCTTCCCCTATGCAGAAGGTAGATGACTCTTCCCTGGAATAAAACTTCACTCTTACAATGCTAAAGGGGGAAAAGTTTAAATTAACACAACTGCATTTGAGGACTGAGTTTTTCAAAATGTGTTCTTAATATGAGTTAACCATCAGATACTATGAAAAGGAATTTGAAATGGAAAAATGAACACATACCCTATGATGTCACTGCTGAATTAATTACCTGAACTGAAAGGAGTGAACACCACATGGCCATGGTCTGAGACACAAGGCTTCTTCAGAAATATACAAGAAAAGTAACTGGCTGGAGGTTTTTCTTTAAAAAAAAAGTCCATCCTCACACAAGGAGATACATAGGTGATAAAATATGGCAGATGAAAAGCACATTCTTTGTCATCTAGTGTGTATAAATAACCACTCAGCCCATGTGGATAGCTATTTGCAAACCTAAAAATTACAATCCTCTCAAAAGGGTAAAAAATAGCTACCTATGGGAGACTCTAAAAATAAATTGAATTTATCACTCATTAAACCAAATGTTCCAGTACAATAGAGTGTCCTTATCATATGTGTAACTGAGTGATGTCTTTCCTTCAGTGAAATTGGTTATTGCTTAAAAGTGACCAACCTAACTATTTTTAGCTGTTGGTAGACAGAAGTTTCATACAAGTTAAATAATGTTCAGTGACATCATTAAAGAAGTATGAATGTCCACAACAATGACTAGGCCCTTAACCAACATGACAACATATTTATTAACAAAAAAAAAAACCCTAGTGAATGACTCAGTCAAGTTACAGACAGAAATGGAATCTATTGGTCATGCTGAAAAGGTTGGGAAAACATTAATCCATTTCTTCACACACAAGAATAACAAAAATTCATACGTAGCCCTGGCATCTGGTTAGTTTTTTGCGTACAGTATTCTGCAGGCCTAGAAATGAAACTTCACAGATTTGGCTCAGAATTTAGGGAATAACTGATACTCAGAAAGTCTGATCTCTTTATCAAGGAGCCTGAGACAGGGTCTGATCTGATTCTGTAACCCTATCTGCCCATCTGCAGTTTGCAGGACCTGCTGCACCTGAAGAAATGTGCAGTTGTTCCTGTCTTTGGCCTTGAAGAGGGCACATCAGACAAGAATGGCCCCACCAGCTTTCTTCACTTCAAGTCTGCTCTCAACTACTTAGAGCTTTCATGATTCCAGTTTTACAGATTCTCTGATTTTTTTCCTGCAGTGGAACATGGCTGGATCCTTATTTCTGTTCATCCTACAAATTGCCTTAGAGTCCACCTGGGTGGCCTTTCCCCTCCTCCCTTCTTTTGCCCTCTCTTTCACCAAATCCAGATCCTACTTACCCTGCACACTCACCCTAAATACCCACCTCAGGTCTTCCCTGATCCTCTCTTAATCTCTATGTCTCTGATCTGTAAAATGGTGAGACTTACACTACTGAACCTGGTTCACAGCATTACAGAATATTAAATGACATAATGCATGCTACTTGCTTAGCACAGTGCCTGGCTAAGCAAGGACCCAATAAATGTTACCATTTTACTCTACATACCTCGCTTTTAACTTTGATAACTTTCTACATTGCTTTCTAGTTATTTGCCTGTGTTTATCTTCCTGTCTAAACTCTAATTTCATTAAGCTTTGGTGCTATGTATAATTTATCTTTGAACATTCCCCAGCTATTATAAATGCATAGGTTGTTTCATATTATACCTATTTATTTATCTTTTTCACACTACATGTAGCGTACATATAGATTTCTCATACTACATTTATATGTTCACATATTTATATTTTTATATAATTTTCTCATTATACTGAAAAAGATGCTATAGATACAATATGTAATTATATATTTATACATTTGTATCCTGTACATTTATCATTTAGTGCATGAATAAACACAGTATAAGTAAGGTATGACAGCACAAGCATGAATCCTACACTCTGTGTCTTGACCACTTTAATTATAATTGCATATTTCCTAGTCTAGTCCTCCTAATCTATTTCTTCTCTCTATTAGAAAAGGGCGGCATAAAAACTCTATTCACTCTACTGAGAAGGCACATTGCTCTTGCCTTTACCTTGGCATACACATGAACAATGAAAAATCTTAGCTAAAAGCCACACAACAAACAGCCATTTCAGTACGAGGACCAGGCACTCCTTTTGCTCTGGGGTTGTCGGTCCTCACAGAGGGACTGCCAAATGCATTTTGGATTGTTGTGGTGAAAGGCGCACTTCAGCATTCCCCATGCTCACCTCAAGCTTGCTTCTTCACACAATACATTTCACTCCTGTCTGTTCAGTCTCACTAATCAGATGGTCACTAAGGAGAGAAAGTAGGGCTTCTGTTTCATTAGTGGCCAAATTATCTGACTTACTAAAAGGTTATGTCAGAGAAAGAAACCAGACCAAAGAATGCATGTTGAATTACTCCATTTATATAAAGTACATAAAGTACTTTAAAAACAGGTAAAATTATGCCCTAGCCTGGTAACTCAGTTGGTTGGAACATCATCCCATATGCCAAAAAGCTGCGGGTTCAATTCCTGGTCAGGGGATATACCCAGTTTGCAGGTTTGATCGATGTTTCCCTCTCACATCAATGTTCCTCTCTTTCTCTCTCTCTCCCCCCCCCTTTTCCCTTCCTCTCCCTCTCTTTCCCCCATTCCTCTCTCTGAGATCAATAAACATATCCTCGGATAACAATTTTTTAAAAACAGGTACAATTAACATATGTTAGAAGTCAAGGCAGCAGTTACTCTGGAAGGAACACAGCGACTGAAAGAAAATAATAAAAACATTTCTGGGTGTTAACAATGTTCTGTTTCTTGATCTGGATGCTAGTTATCTAGTTGTGTTCAGCTTGTGAAAATTCATCAAGCTTAAGATATAGATGTACTTTTCTGTATCAAAATCTTATTTCAATTAAAAAATTGGGTTTTGTGTCAATTCTGTCTGTAAGCACATGTAAATAAATGGAAAACTTGGAATTTGGGCAATTGTTAATCAAACTTCATGTTAGTGTCATTTTAAAGATTTTATTTTATGTCTCAATCTCCTGGAAGAATAAGGCAGCATGTTTTTGTTGCACAGACTTCAAATGTGCCTTTTATTTGTTTTTTAATTTTATTTTCAGTACTGATTGAGTCTATCCGTCAACCAAACTTAGTGAACAGTTAAAGGGGCAAGTCCTGTATTTCCATTTTCTTTAAAAGATTGTCTACAGAAAATAATTACAGAAAATGACCTCCAGGAAAGAGAATGTGCACAGGATGCCAGTTTCTGAAGGATCTCCTTCAAGAAGTACTTCTTCTCTATTATGAAAGAATTACAAATTAACATCCCAACTCCAGAGATCAGTAACTACAGTATGAGAAGGACAACAGTGGCAAAAATGTCCTCAGATTTAACTTACTAGCAGGAAAGAACACTGAGCTCTCATCTAAAATGACGGGAAGACCACTGGCTGCCATATAAGTGAAGGTGGGGCTGGCACAAAACATATTTAACCTCCCTACCCTGACTATTTTGGCCCAAAAGGAATTTCACCTACTAGGTGAACTCTGGAGTCCATTAAAAAAAAAAGTTGCTTTTCCTATTCGGAATAATAGTCATTCCTATTAAAAAAAAAAGATCCCAGGCATTAAATCACTGACCAACTGACTGCAATTAAGAAAGTTGGGTGGAATCAGGGGTCATAGAAAAGATTATCCCTAAAACCGAGCTAAGGTGAACCAAGGAAAAAGAAAGTTATAGCAGCACTTAGATTTAACCACTCAAGGATTGCTGGCCCTCTGAGCAACAAAGGAAAGGAGTTCTACTACCAATAAGTCCTTCTGAAAGTAAATGGAAAAGAAATGCCCCCCCACTCTTCCTTTCAAAGGCAGTGTTAGAGCTAGTCTGGCTGCAAAAACAACTAGTGAAAACATGTAACAACTGTAATGCATTTAAAGGCAATCCCTAAATTTCAGCGTGTTCCCAGTTGCAAAAATAACAATTTCACGCACTCCTGTCTCTAAATGGCTTCAAACTTTCCCCCAACATCCTTCACTGCAGCCTTTTTCTGCAAACCTTTTCAGGTTGCACCTGTCACACACATCACCACTGGAAACAAACTTGAAGGAGGGAGAAGAGAAGGAATGGGGAGGATTTAAAGTAACACAAATCAATTTTATACCAAAAAAAAAGTTTTCCAGTTTAGTGTAAAAAGGGAGGTCTAGTGGGGAACGCGACAGAAGGAGGAAACAGACGTCTGGCTACCTCCCAAAGCAGAAATCATGACTCAACAAGGCTCAAAGGGGACAGGCGACTGCATTTGTCTTGAGTTCACCTTCAGGCCAATAAAATGTTCTCTGAACTGAGACTGGGAAACTTGAGTGTTTGCCCTGTGTCTGTGACAACTGGCTCTGAGGGCTTGGGCAAAATCCCTAACAGTCTGGATCTCGGTTTCCTCATCCGCAGGTGACTGCCGAGGAAGGTTCCATCTGGCTTTAACAGTTTATATTTGATATTTCCAGTTCCCATAACCTGAAGGGAATTGGCCCACTGGGAACAGCTATATCACATCCCTCTCCTCACAAACTCCAGGACCCACGGGCCCAAATTCTGGGAGATGCTGATGTCCTGGAAATAGGTGGGGAGAGGGTTCAACGCCCTCCTCTTTATCAAACCCAGTCGCCGCTGCACGGGCCAGTCGCTACCGACGCCGCGCACCGCGATTCCGGAAGTACCCTCCACACCGCCACCCCCTGCCCCGGGTTTAGATGCTCCGGGGCTGAGGGCCCACTCGGCGTCCCGGACGCCTTCGGGAGGCGGAGGGCCGGGCAGTAGGAGTACAGAGCAGAGGGGCAGGGGGCTTGTCTTCCTGGGGGAAAGCTGGAGAGACCCGGAGAGGTGCTGGGGACCCGCCTGGCAAGGGAGAGCGCGTGGGGCAAGGCGGGAGGAGGGCAGCCCTCCCCGTTCCTGAGCCCCTAGATTGGCCGGCGCCCGGGGTCCGAGGCCCGCGATCCTGGGCTCCCAGACCAGGAACGAGGGGCGTGTCCGGGAGCGGAGGCGACTCGGCCCGGCACCCAGTGAGCGGCTGCCGCCCGTCACTCCCCAGCAGCCCCGGGCCCCAAACCCTCAGCCCCGTCCCGGAGCGAGCACTGCAAAGACAAAACAAACTCGTGCCAGCTTCCTGTTGTGCAACCCCGTCCTGAGTAAGTCAGAGCTGAAGAGTGCTGCCGCTGGCCCTCCGCTGGGAAGCCCGGGCGGCCGGCACCAGCAGACTTCCCGGCCCGGCCAAAGCCGGAATCCGCAAGGGGCCGTGTTCCCGCTCGCGGCTCCAGGGAGCGCCCGGCCCCGCCGCGCCAGTATCTTGACCCCAGGTCTCCTTTCACTTGTTTCTCCCCAAAACCCCACCAAGCCCAGGGCGCAACCCTTGAAGCCAGAAACAGCCTTTCCCAAAGTTTCTCCCACCGGTACCTAATTGAATCATCCATAGGATGACAAATCTGTCAGGGCCAAGTTTTCCAGACACTTGGGTGACTTCCTCATCCCTGAAGTGACTTGTCAGCTCCAGTGAGTAACTTGGAAGTGTCGCTCCAGGCAAGGTGTGTGTCTAGGAGGGAGACGGCTGCCCACTCACGCTTTCCAGAGAGCAACCCGGCGGACTTCAAAATACACACAGGGTCATTTATAGGAACTGGAACCATGCGCAGGACAAAGTCCCTGAAACTGAGACATTTTCCAAACAGTGCTGACATTTTGTCAGGCCCCATAAAAATGTAAACGCGAGGTGACGAACCCGGTGGGGAGTGTGCGCGTCTGAATGTGTCGGCGCATTTTGCAGCGTGGGAGGCCGGGAAGATGCGGGTCACCGGACCGTCCCAAGACGAGTTAGCGTACCCCCAACCCAAAGACCTCCTGGAGCAATGGGGAAATCGTCTTGAGCAATATACACAAGCGTGGAAAACAGCCTTCGTGGAACTCCACAAACACGTGGAACTGGAAAAGACAACTACAGCCCCGTGTGCGTGAAAGACCTCACGTCACCCCATCAATTACCACTTTTCTAAAGTGTCCCTTCAGTGAGGACTCATGGGCGGCATGCACGACCGTGCCCCTGCGTCCTGTAACTGGCCCTGCTTATGTAGCCCTCTGCCCCCTGTAGTTTAAAAGAAAAAACAAAAGTCAAAAAACTCTCCCTAATTAGAGAAACTTTAAAACCCTGTTGATTTCCTTTCCGTTCTCGACACTGTACGCTTAGGCAACTGACAATAACACTGCGTGATTCCTCATTGAGGGTCACTATCCCAGTAAACACATCTTTTAGAGAATCTGGGGGTGGGGTGCGTGTGTCCTTAAACCCGCGCAAACACTGGCTCAGCATGGAAAACTATTTCTAATCCTTAGTTTGTGTCTCTGAGCGTTAACTCCCCCTCATTCTAAAGCGCCCCGTCTCTTCCCGTCTCTCGCCTGCTAGCAAAGTTCCTATGGCATCCACTTACCAGGTAACCGGGATTTCCACAACAAAGTCGGTGTGCGGGTCCCTTCCCCGCCAGCCTACTCGAGTGACAGCAGGCGGCCAGCCTTGGCGAGGAGAAATTGGGGCTCCAGCCCTTCAGCACGTTCCGCGGGTTCTGCCTCCTTCTGAAATGAAAACTCCCATCCAAGCCTGGGGACGGAGCGCGGAAACCCGGCCCCAGTGCCCTGTGTGCGCGCGCGTGTGCGAGGGCAGCAGCGACAGGAGGAGGAGAAGGCAGAAGGGGGTTGGCTGGACCCTCGGCATCAGTTCATTCTGCCCCCCCAACCCCCACTCACACACGCATGCAAATGGTAAAAAGTTGAGTTTCGACTTTATGCCTCGCCTGTCCTGCTCATCCTCGCCCTGGGCCGAGGGATGCGTCTGGGGGCTGGCCTGGTATACTGGCTAATTGGTTTCGGCGGGTTCTGTCGGGGAAGTGCTGGTGCGAGCCTGGACGGCTATGGGCAGCGTAGGGGGCGGGGGGCGGGGGGCGGGGGCTCGCTGGTGCCCGAGTGCGCTCCGGGCTGCCGGTGCGGCAGGGCGCAGTGCGGACGCGGGTGCTGCGGGGAGAGGGGAAGAGGGAGGGAGGGTGGGAGGCGGCTCTGGGAGGAGAGTGGATGTTAGTGTGGCTGCGAGGGCCGGCCCGTAGCCAGCTGCTTCCTGAGTGTGAGCGCGGAAGGGGGAGGGGGAAAGGGTGGGGGCGGGCTCGCTGGTCACCAGGCTGGCCAATTCCAAGGCCAAGCTCGTGTCTCCTTCTCGACGTGTTAACACACACACTCCTAACCGTGCGCCAAAGAGTGGAAGAACTCCAGAACCGGGTAACAACAAACATCAGAGAAACACTTTGCCTTCTTGGGCCTTATTTGTTGAACTAGTTTTTTTCTTCGACATGAAAAAAACGTGAGCGTTTAGACGGGATTTGAAGTCAAATCCTGAAGAACAAGAGAAAAAAAAATGCCCGGTAATTACACGGAAAGAGGAAAAACTAAGAAGTGAAAAACAGATAAAATGTCTTTCTAATACACAGGATTGGATGCACGTAACTTCGAAAATGCATAGGTGAAACACTGAGGATGACTTTGGTATCTTTTGCAGAGCCGAGAGGAAGGTGATGGAAATGTTACAAAGATGTAAAATTCTAAACAGGCTGCTAGGAATGGAGGCACATTGCCTGCGTATGTTGCATCTATTAGCAGTACTTTCTCCTTAAGAATTCGACAAGCTCAGCTTCATACCCCACTAAGCTGTGGCCCCAGGCCCCTCTCTGCTTGGCTTGATCTGAGCTCTGAAGAGATAGGTTGGTCAACTGTTGGTGGTCCCGCACATGTATTGCCTCAGATGCACAGACTTCTATCTTGGGAATCGATGTATATAAAGTACACATATAAAGCACAATGCATACAAAACAAGTCTCCGGGTTAGGCCTTTCTGCAGTGAGAGTATTATTCACTCTCATGAATGAAACAAATGAGGATATCTCAAGACACTTAGAATTTAACCAGTCCTTACATTCTATTCTTGGGATGTCACTCAAATACAAATTAGCATTCAGGTAGTTGATGCTTCGATCAAAATAGAAACCCTCAAGCACAAAAATGATCCCCCCCCAGAAAAGTATGCCAAAAAGATTATTGACAATTTTCATTTATCTTATTTCAGAAACACATTATTTGAATTGGTCTGCATCCATGATATTGACCCAAAATAGGCTAATTTTCACAGTACTTCCTATGTCTTGTTATGATCTGATTTTCAAGACTCACTTTAGGGAAGATTTTTTTCCCTTTCCCAAAGACACAAACTCATCAGAATATTAATCACTGGAATATCTGTCAGCAGAAGTGGAGGGAGGGAAATAAATTAATAAGTGCTTAAGATATATCATTCTGTCAGCGTTCTAGTTTCTCCCTCTCTTCTTCATCTCCTTTTAAATGCAAGTATCCAAGCCCAAGTGGCAATCTATGGGTTCAACCACACACAAGGAAAGCAAATACTCATAAAATGAAGCATGCAGCAACATCACAAAAACAAAGAAACCAAGTGCTGGAAATTGCCATGACTATTCCATTGTGGCCAGTTATTGCAACATGCCTGACATTCACATAAAAACTCTTCCTCATTAACTCCAGCCTTCAGGAGGAGAGCAAGATGTGAACACTGACCCTTCAGTGCATCACGGGAAGTTCTCTTTATCCAGACTCTTGGTCTTCACAAACTGCTCCACAGCAACAAGACAAGGTTGGGTGGAGGCTGCAAAAAATCTTTAATGTCCCTCAAATATCACTTCAAATACAACGCTTTCGATGCATGATATGATATCCTAGGGGCTTACAGAAGCTTCCAAAACTTCCCACTTGAATGGAATAGCTTAGCTGGAAGAGAAAAATATAGTGCTACTCCCTACTTTAATCAATGGCTCATGGAAATAAAACACTGGGAAAGTTAGAATCATCATCCTGGAGATCCCCCAAATTCTATTCACTTACAAGAGCCCAAGAGTGGGAGTCATTTTTTATTTAGGTGGAATTTTCATTCCACCTAACTTTCCTGACACATTTACCGCTAAATAGATACAGTGCTTTGGTTGACTTTTTTTTCTTTTTCTTTCTTTCTTTTTTTTTTTTTTTTTTTGGCTAGGAATGTAGATCTGCAATGTCCTTACATTCCATGGGAAATAGTAAAAATGCAACACTTTGAATACAACCCTAGAGTGACTCAGAGTAAGATCTGCACCTCTTCTGGACTGAATCCATCAACATGGGCGGGGGAGGGAAGAATAGTGAGAAATGGTGGGAAAGGAAACAGTGTACTTCAGCAACATAACCTCTCTTCCCCATGAGCTCTCCATCTTGCTTAGGAATCACACTCTGGCAGGCTTTCAGACAGATAGGTGGGAACTACAACTCGTTGGTATCTTCCCTTTCTGAAGCTGTCAGTTGTATGCATCTCAGCTGCTGACTCAGAGAGGCTGATTCAGCAGACAGGGCCCTGCTGCCAGCTCAAGTCCAGTTCTCGTTCATTTGAGAAATATTCAGTGACTACCTACTCTTTCCCAGGATTGGGAGTAAAGGAATTAACACTTGCAGGCATTATGCATGGGAGGATATTACATGAAGAATTTTGCCCAATTCCTGGGATACAGCAAACCCGTAAGAAATGATGGCTCTTTGCATACATTATCTCATGTATTCTTCAAAGTACGAGATGGCCATTGGTAGTCTTCTATTTGGAAGCAAAGAAGCTGAAGCTCAGTAAACAATTAAAAGGAGTGAGAAGCAGAGCTAGCTTTGTCAGTCTAGATGCTCCAAGTTCTTTCAACCTTGCTGGCCTAGAAAATAACTGTACATGTTCTTTCAATGTGTGTCAACTACACTGAACTTGTATAAAGTGCAAGGCATCTTATGATCAATGTCAGATACGCACAGCTGAGTGTGTAAGAAGCAGGAATAATTTCCTGCAACAGGACATGGAGTAGCTTAGCTATTTGAGCTGGACTTTAAGGAATAGGAAGAAAGACAGTAAACAAAGAAGACTATCCCAAGTATAAGAATCTGTACCAGAAGGGACACAAAAGGCATTGATCCTGTGTATCTGCTCACACAAAGCTAGAGTACAAAATAAGAACACTGGCGACCTCATAGCTAAAGCCCTGGACACAGTGGACTCCCAGAGGGAACATTCTAGCAACACACTTTCAGAACTGTTATTTGTGTCAGTCTGAGTGATCTGACGGCAAACGACAAACTTGCAAAGAACCACGATCAAGTTCTTACTTCTCTAAAGTATCTATAAAGAGAAAAAGGTTTTAACCCCAGAATGCAGATAGGGTGAGCTAACAGCACCAGTGACAGTATGCCTAGCTATAAACACACATCCACATGTACACACACAAGCTGGCAAGAGTCCATTTATGTAGAATTGCAGTGGAAAAAGTCAGTGTTTGCCCATTTAAAAAAGGTAGCTAGATGTGTAAGATGAAAAATCTCCATTTTACCTTCCTAAGTGAGTAGTACAAACAGTGGAATGTTATCAGTGCCTGATACCCTAATATAACTTTTAAGTTGATCTTTTTACTAATTTTGCCATAAATGCAGTCAGCCCAGAGTTTCCTGCTTACACATCTGTGATGCAATGTTTAAAAATTATGATTGACATCCATTATATTCATAGCATCATACCTCTTCCTTTCTAAGGTCAAAATGTAAACAGAATCTAAATGTAAAATGTGAAAAATTTTACTCCATACAATGTCTCCACATTTATTTTGATTGGTAAATATTTTCTTCCTTTTTTAAACAAACTTAACTGAAATGCATCTACTATGCTACAAAAAATTATTTGATATTCCTTGATATATTACTAAGGCATGTGTACAAAAGTTTACCAAAATAAAAATAAATTCTTAATATACACAATATTCCACAGGCAGCAAGTTTCCTACTCTTTCACCACTTAGCATCATCCATACTGGCTACTTACATATGTTGCTGTAATGTTAATTATCTGATCACTATGCTATCTTACCCAGACCTGCCTTCTCTAAGTACCTTCATAATGCCCAAAATTTACATTTCTCCATGAGCTTTTCATGGCCTAGCTACAATACTGGGCACTAGTAAGTATTTAATGCTAATTGAATGAATGAATGAATGAATGAGGAAGTGAACTAATGGTTTCCCTACTTTCAGAGATGATGAATGGCACTAACAACTGTCGTTTTGTATCTATCAACACCACACCTATCATTCTTTTTCTGTGTCCCCAGGCTCTTCATTGAAAACTGAAGATTAAATGTTACTTCCTACTTCTTAGGAAAGCAAATTCAGTCACTATTCTATGCTTAGAGTCAGGAGGGTGAGCCTCCCCTCCACTGCCACATGATCCTTTGTTGTCCATTGCCTGATACCCCACCACCACTTTAGCCATGGCACACCAAGCCATTTGCACCATACCTTGAATTCTACCAAAGAGAAAAAGAAAAATATGTACTAAATTATGGGGGAAGGAAAGTATGAAATGAGCTTTCATAGAGGAAGGTTAATTTTTTTTCATGAAAGGAAATAAAGAAAGCAGGACAGCATTAAGACATCATCAACATAATTGGAAAAAAATAAATAAGTTTTGGGTAAAATTAAGCTCTGGAAAAAAAAGCGATTCAGTGACCTTTCAGACTCCTGACTCACCTCAAGATCTAAATATGCCTGCAAGGAGTTTGAATACATTTGGAAATTTTCTAATCTCCTAAATCCTAAATCTCCTTGAAGCTAAATCACTCAGGAGGGTTTCACATGTATAAATACTTCTATCTCCTGTCAACTCTGTGGAACAATGACAAGCATAATTTTATTGTCCACTGGATAAATGACCAATTTTCCCCAAATCAGACCAGCTCTGAAAAAAGTGTCGGCTCCTTTCAGGGTGAGGACACTGTTCCAAGTTCATCATCTGCATTATCTCACTTAATTCTCACAACATCACAATAAGGAAAGGTCTAACACAACGTCCATTTACAGTTGAAAAAAAGACAGAAGTGAAATATCTTCCTAATGTCACTCAGCTCATGGAAGACTGGCCCAGCCTCAAACAGGAATAGCCTCCCACATTAACCATTACTGCATTATTCTTACAGGGCAGGGAACCCTCTTTCCATGGGACATTTATTTGTTCATTCACTCAGGCAGGGTGGTATGTTGTAAGGAGGATGAAATTTGGAATTAGAAAACCTAGAAATCAAAACTGCACCACTTAGGGGAAAATCTTGGGCTAGTTCCTGAACCACTACCCGAGTTACTGCAAGGATTGAATGGGAATCGCAACACTGGTAGCCCACGTGTCCAACCGCAGTTTCCTTTATTGGTGAGAAACACAGCCCAAGAGCCTCAAAGGGAAATCAGCCCCAAGCACAGCTCCAGGAATGGGCTCAATGACTGAGAAATCCCCTTCCCCTATTCAGAGTAAATGCATTCATTGGTTTGTTCTTGTCTGTGCCCTGACCAGGAATCAAACCCACAACCTTGGTGTATCAGGACAATGCTATAACCAACTGAGCTACCTGGTCAGGGCCTTGGGTATTTTTCTTTAACTAAGGTATAGCTCATGCTCTTTTCAAGATCCCCCTACCATTTGGTCAGTATAATATTAAGCAAGAGATATTCCACTTCCCCAGTAATTACACAATGCCCCCTTTCAGACCAGCTGGTCACCCTTTTGGGGGTCAGGTAGAGTAGCTTATCCATTTGGTTTTCAGACAACTGCCTTGAAAAGCCAGGCCATTTCTACATGTCCTCAGTTACTGGTTAACAAATGTAACCACAAAACTCAGCACCTAATAGGAAATATATGCCTTCCCAAATTCCTATTCAAATTGGACTTTATCTCGTTCCCAGATAAAACAGAGCCAAGATTTTCCTGGAATGACATTCAAAAATAAAAAAGTTTTGTATAGAAGTACCTTCCCAGGCCCTGGCCAGGTGGCTCAGTTAGTTAGAGTGCTGTCCCAATAAGCCAAGGTTGTGAGTTCATCCCAGTTAGGACACACAAGAATCAACAAATGAATGCATAAATAAGTGGAACAACAAATCCATGTCTCTCTCTCTCTCTCAACCCCCTGCCCTCCCTCCCTTCCCCTCCCTCTCCCTTCCTCTCTATCAAATCAATAAATTAAACAAAGGAAGAAGTACCTTCCTAGGCATCTCTGAGTCCCACTCATTTTTCTTGTTGTTACTGATGTTATTAATCCTACCTTAGAAATTTCAGTTCATCTTAGAACACCCCTTCCCCCACTCCCATGTCTTCTGTCTGTTGTCTCATAACCAAAGGTCATTTAAAACTCAGCTATAGATATGATTTGGGTCTTTTGGCATAAGAGACAGGGGCAGAAAGTCCATACATTCTAGACTGAATTTAGGTCCTGCAGTTAGACAACTTGAACTTGATTATAATGATGATATCTGAGCAAGTTGCATAGATCATAAATGTTCTTCCTGCCACTGTTTTCTCTTTACTACCAGCAAGAAGTGGACAGTAATGAGAAAGTGAGGGTGGAAAGCCACAAGCCATAAGCTTCAGACACAGTTTCATTATGGCAATAAAAACAGCTCACATTTATTTGGGGTTTATTATGTGTGAGGAGCTGAGCAAAGTATTTGATGTTCTCGAGCTCATCTGATTCTCACAGGTGTCAGTCTAATAAAGGTAGAGATGGGCCTAGAATCGACTCCCTCTGGCTCCAGGACACACACACTTGGTGACAACACTGGACCACCCCCACAAAATATTGCTTATTGTAAGAAATTTTGATGAAATATGTTGTAAACATAATTGTATGTAAAATTTAAGGACGAAATATGTAACATACATGTAATGGCCTGTCATATGACACTATCAAGCTATACTGAACTACTGTAGTTCCTCAAAACCAACCTCAAACACTCACCAATGTCCCCAAGCCTTTGTATCTGCTGTTCTGTCAGTCTGGAATGGCATTTACTGTCATTTGTGCCCCTACTGTCTCTGTAAGGCATTCTGTTGTAAGGAGCATAATGCCCCCTGCCCCCAACCCCACAAATGTCCATACCCTAATCCCTGGAGCCTGTGAATACATTAGGTTACATGACAAAAGGAAATTAAGGTACAAATGGAATTAAGGTCGCTAATAAAGTGACTTTAAAATAGGGATATTATCACAGATTATCCAGGTGGGCCTAGAGTAATCATAAGAGTCCTTAAAAATGGGAGAGGAGGCAGAAGGAGAGGCAGAGAAAGCAATGACAACCTTGAAAACAGGGCCAGAGAGATGCTGTGCGAGTGGCTCTGAGGCTGGAGGAATAGACCATGAGCCAAGGAATGTGGTTGGTCTCTAGAAGCTGGAAAGGCTATGACACAGAACCTTCAGGAAGGAATGCAGCCCTGCTGAAACCTTGATCTTAGCCCAGTGAAATCCAGGTCAGACTTCTGTCTTATAGTACCGTAAGATACAAATTTGGGTTATTTAAGCCACTATGTTGAGGGTAATTTGTTACAGAAGCTATGGAAAACCAATGTACCTTCCAAGCTGTCCTCTCACCCCCAGAGCCATGTGCTCCAGGTCCTCAGAGAACATAGTCCTAACAATTATTTAACTCTAATATACTACTTGGGAACCAGGTCTATACATTTCAGGCCTTCCCTTATTTCCTTAGGAGCTCTGTGAATGGGCCTCAAGATTATCTGAGGGCCTCAACTCTGCCTCTGCTCACTTTCTGCTGGGGGGAGGGGCAATGTTAAGTGAAATGACCAAAAAGCTAGAAGAGGTAAGGCAGCAGGAGGATGTAGGAAAGAAGAGGGTACAGGGGTTGACAGAGGAGAAGAGAGAAGTAAAGGAAAGAGGGGGACAATGAGGTCAGGGAGGAGAAAGAAGAAAAGGAGGATGGAGGAAGATCCAGGAGCCTGATGTGGGAGAGAAGAAGGAAAGAGAAGAAAGAGGAGGAGATTGTTTTCTTCTTCCCCATCTCCCACCTGACCACCCTCTCCACCCTGCTTCCGGAGTGCAGGCCCACTCCTGGCATCCAGTACTAGTGTCTCGTCCCTGCAGACGTTTCCATGCTGGCTGCCCTTTAGATAACCTGCAGAAACTCTTCATACAACTCGCCAGATCTCACCCCCAGAGATTCTGGTTAACTGGCCTGAATGTGACCTGTGCATTAGGACTTTTCTAATCTTCAGGTGACTCAAATGGGCAGCCAGGGTGAAGAACCACTGTCATAGAGCCCTGTCTGACCTGTCCAGCTCACCCAGAATGGGTCCTGCCTTTAAACTCAGAGCCCTCGTCTCTGTCCCACACTTTGGCACTCATCTCCTAAAGCTGGAGAAGCTGCGTTCAGATGATGTAAGTACCCAGCCCCTGGAGCCAAACTGCTGGGATTCCACCTTGGCTCCACACTTCATAGGTGAGCAGTCCTGGGGAAGTCACTTAACCTTTTTGCACCTGTCTCTCCATCTGCAGAACAGGAATTAATCTAGCAATAGTATTGTGTCGTTCTGAAGACTAAATGAGTTAATATTTTTGAAGCACTCAGAAGAGTGCCTGCCACAACAAATGTACAAAAATAGGCATTTGTTCAATAAAATAAAATCAGCTTGCATCACTTGTCTCTGGTACTCTACCTTGCCATACAGTCTAATCCTTCATGTATCCAATACCCCACAGTGAACAACTGAGCTCTCCTATAATTCCCACCACACCAAAGCCATTGCACACTGCACAATCGACACTCAATAAAGTCTGTGGAAAACAATACAAAATCAGAATACAATTTTAAAGACATATAACCTGTTCATTAGAACCAATAAATGGCTATGAGTTAAGAATTTTTTAAAGAGCAGCCATTTAAACAGTTCTCACTTACCCCTGGCACTGCTCCCTGACGAGCAAGGCCCACAGAAGAGGGGCACAAGACACGTACGTGAGTTTGAAGGGGGAGTAGAGAAGTTAAAGGAAGTTTGTGATGAAGGGAGGGATCCCGAAGTGGGTACTGAAACCAGGGCAATTCTGATTCGCTAGATGAGGTGCAGAAGGATCATAAATTAGACTAAGACAGAAGGGTGGAGGTGGTGGGAAAATATCCAGGTAAGGGGAATGAAAGGCCATAGAAAGCAAACTTTGCTAATTCATAATTGTGCTTAAGGCTGGCTGTGTCTAGACTTCCATTTGGATGAGTGGTTTACATACACACTCACATACATTTTTAACTCTGAAAGTTAATGCTCCATATGTGTTTTATTTACTTTCATGTCTTTTTTATCTTTACTAGTTAGCCAATTCTTTTTCTTCACATTACATCAGAAGACCCTCATTGCAATAAGCAACTCAGCTTGGGGATGGTGGATTAACTTTGAAAAAGACATTTGAGAAAAAATGTAAAGCTTTGTATTAGGGTACAACAACATTTACAAGGCACAAATTTGGCGGCCACAAGATTTCTCTCAAAGGTATGAAAAAATGTCTGTGCTCTATTTTCAAAGAAACCAAATAAGACATGGTCCCTGAATCACTGTCTGAATGCAAACAGCATTTGGCTTTGATCTGAGTTGTTGAAAACTATGACCAATTTATCCTGCGATGCCAAACCATTAGAGAATATTTTTAAGTCTGGATTTCCATATCAGGATTCAGCTACACACTTTTTCTCTTTATTTCACATTACATAGGGCCAACCCAAAATAGTACTTCCAACAGTGTATGTAGTTGGGATGATGATTTCAATTTCAAGTTACAGACAAAGAGAAGAAAAACTTTTTTCCGATAGACATATTCCTTTGGCCTGAGAAAAAATATAAAAACATAATTAAACATTAAATGAGACTATTTTATGTAAAGCCTCTTCCCTACGATATTAATAATGACCTCATAGGCAGGCTCAGCTGGTTTCCAAGTGATAAGGAAAATATCAGAACTCATGTTTCTAGTGTATGCGTCCCAAAGAATCCACCCTGGACCGTGGCTGCTGCCGGCCTTCCTCCTGCCCACCACCTGGTCCAAGAAGAGTCACTGGTGATTTTCTGAATTTTGTTTGCAAATTTAACCCCCAAATATGCCCATATGGGTGAGGGGAAACAGATCCAACCCCACAAGGAAGCACATCAGCATCTTCCAAGCATGTGAAACATACCAAGAACCTCCTGTAATGAGTCAATAACTCAGGATTACCCACCTCTGTGTCTTGGTGGAATTTTTTTTTTGAATGCCAAGAAGTTTTGATCAGCACATAGAATCTCCAAAGCACTTTCCACTCTGCCAACATACCACTGAAAGCAGAGTAAGTTGAGGTGGTGATATTGATGTTTTATACAACTTCTCTATGTTTTAGGTTTCCCAAATCACCTGAGGAGAGGCCCTTGTCTAAAATCAGGTTGGTCCCAGAGATTTCGACTCAGCTTCTAAAGATGGAGACCACAATAGTATCTAGTCTTAAAGTTGAAAGTATCCTTACAAGAGTTCTGAATTTCAAGGGGTCTGCGGATAGAAGTAATTACCTCTGTAATCCCATGTCTTTTTATTTTAGGGACCTCATTCTGAGCAGAGGTTCCTAAGCTCCATCAGTCCTCTGCCCACGACCTCCACACCAAATTCGCTCCAAGCCTAACTACCACACCTGCATCATGTGCCACCCCCACGTCTATCCTGATGGCTCCTCTCTGCCCTCCCCATCACCAAGCCTCGTGGCCCTCACCCACCTGCGTCCAGCCTTATCAAACATCTTTGCTCTTTTGAGTGTCTCCCCTGCTTTCCATGATAGTATAATGCCCTGTGTTTGTTTTGTTCATAATCTGTTAGCGATAGCTGTCTGACAGGGCATCAGAGAAGGTAACTAGATCAAGGAATTTTGTTCTATGATGTTTTAATGTTTAGCATGAGGCTGTTGTGACTTAACAGTCAGAAAACAGAGAATATATTTTTTTAAGTTCTGTATTTCTGTTGTTCCTACTAAATTCTCCTTGTTCTCTTTCTTACTCCTCTCCTCCTTTGGCCATCTGAATGTGCTGTTTGCACAATCCTCTTTGCTTCCTTCTCATCTCTGTTAGAACTCTGCTTTCACTCCAACGTGTGAGTGAAAGTTAAGGAGGCTTTGGAGCTGCATAGGCCTAGGTGTGAATCCTAACTCTGCTATATGTACATCCTCAGCCAATCATTTCATTAGTTTACTCATCAACGGGAATAATCAACAATTCCTATGTGCTTACTCGGGCCAGGCACTTTGCATATACTAACTCATTTGATCCACACAGCAGCCCTAAGAGGTAGGTAAGGTTATCCCTATTTACATATGGAGGTACAGAAAGATTGAATTTCTTGCCCAGGCTACTCAACTAGCCAGTAGCCCCTCTACTTATTCTAGTCTTCTGGCTTCTGAACTCTAAAAACTAAAATGAAAGCCACGTACCAGCATAGCAATGTTCTTCTGCTGATTAGAGATAACACAGGGGTGGGGTGTGCCTGGCACATAGCTGTGATTATCATATTTCTCTAAAGATCATTACCCTGAGCTTCAGCCATACAAATCCAATGATTCTGGCCAAATGTGTCTGTCTACAGAGCCCACAGGGATTCCAGCTTGGAGAATTCAGCAACTGAACTATCTTCCTTCATAAGTAATTGGCCATTCTGCTCACTGTACCACATACCACCTTCTCTATCCCTTCTCACCCTCTCCATCCTGCTTTCCTGATGTTTCTGGAAGTTTCTGAACAATCCTCATTGTTCAATGCCCCTTCTCCCACTCAACTGGAGGTCCTCAGTTCTCTCAGCCAGCCCATTTCTCTGACTTCCTTGCTGGTCTTCCTGCCTCCAGCCTGCCCCTACATGAATTTACTTACACACTAGTTCAGCTGTTAATGGTCCTGCACATGAGTCTTTAACATCAGACCTGGCTCGATGCCTCTTGCAGTGTCCCTGTGGTCAATACCCTGTTCTTTAGTCAAACTGGACTAGTTACTAGAGTTCCCAAACTTACCTTGAGCTTTACCTCTGCCTGGGATGCCCTTTCCAGACCAGTTTCCAGCCTTAAGATCAAGTCCCAAAGCCAGCTTCTCCTGCAGCCTTTCCTGATGCTGCCAGTTACACGGGGATCGCCTCTCTTTTGCATTTTGCACCATGTGTATTAGGGGGAGGGTCTGTGTATCTGTGTGAATGGTCTTTTCCATCTTTACCATATCTATAATGTCTAACACGAGCTTGGGACTCAATATTTGCTAAAAATATGAATATATAAATGGGAAAAACTAAAGCCCAGAAACAGTAACTGATACATTTTGCAAATCAGTTAGCCAGGAAACAGCATTAGATAATAGTTAATATAGTAAGCCAGACTGCCTGAGTTTAAGCCAGCTTTCTACCAATGATTAGCTGGAATGACCTTACCCAAGTACCTTAACTGCTGTCTACCTTAATTTTCTCAGCAGTAAAATGGTGATAATAATACTTCTCCATAGAACAGCATGAGGATTAAGTGAATTAATAAGTATAAAGTATTTGGAATGGTGCTTGACACATTGTAAGCATTTACCTATTAGCTGCTGTTGTTATTGTTGTAAATGGCAGAGTCAGAATTATTACTGAAGACCTTTGACTCCTAGTCCAGTGCTCTTCATGCTGTTTCTTCAGTATTCCTGTTCTTGGTTCAAATCCCCACTCCATGCAAAAAAAGATGCACGCATATGTACATGGATGCACACACACACATGTTCAGGACAAAACAGGTAAATGCTACTTTTACATTTAAGCTAGACTAGAACTTTGATGGAGCTACATGGTCTTCAGTCAAAAAAACAAAAGAAAAAGTAGGGGTCCTCTGTCAAACACAGTGCGGGATATCCCCTTAAATCTAGGAAAGACACAAGCCCTGGCATCCTCCATAACTTCTCTAGCTCCCAGATAATTCCACTAGCAATTTCTGAGATAGCACAATTAGAGGTTCAGAATGTCACACGGATAAGAGTGTTGATTCTGGAGCCAGGCAGAGCTGGACTCAGATCTTAGCCCTCTCACTCACTGGTTCTGGGACACTGGACAAGTTCCTTAACCTCCATCCCTGAGCCTATGCTAACCCCACTGCATTCGGCTGTGGAAAGCATCCATGAACTGATCTGCAGAAGGCTTTTAGTCCAGAGTCTGGCAACCATTAAGCACTGGCTATTATACTACGCTTTTGAGCTAAGCAGCACTCCCTTCTTCTCATTCTAGTTTAGATATAACACTCTTGAGAGCACATCTTTTTTTTTTAACATTCATCCACAGGACATTTTTCTTATTGCTTTTAAGGAGAGTGGAAGGGAGAGAAAGAAGAAGAAATAGCAGTGCAAGAGAGAAACATTGATTGGCTACCGCCTGTACACACCCAGATCTCAGTTGCTGGGATTGAACCAGCAACTCTAGGAATATGCCCTGACAGGGAATCAAACTCGCAATGGCATTCCAACCAAATGAACCACAGTGGCAAGGCAAGAGTGCATATTACTGGAGAGTTAAGTTTAATATGACTTTGTTTATCAGGATCTAGAGGGCTGGAATTCCCCAGGGATTAAGTGCTGCTGAGGATGGACATGGGAAGCCCCCACAAAGTCAATTTGCCAGGATGCAGCTTGTGAAGTCCTTCTCAGCCTGCCGAAGCAACATTTCCTTCTCATCCCTCAGGGTCCATCCACGTTCTCCCATTCCTTTGTGCACTGACTCAATGAAAATGTCTTTTTTTAAGATACCACTCTCACCAAAGAACTGATAGAGATTAACTTGAGGTGTCAGTTGATTTAGGAAGTGGCCTTTCTCACACCTACTATCATGTGTCCCAGATGCACTTTCTGGTAGAGGAAACAAATCCCATCCATCCATTTTATCAACCTCTACTGTGCTTTTCAAGTTGACCTGACAGGGGTTGAGAAGACGAGTGATTATGACCTTGTCCTAGACGAGGAGCTTGAAGCTAAATGGTTAATGAGGAGACAATGGCACCCTTTCCATCTGTCAGTATGGCTTGACTTCAGGCAACATTCTAAAATTCTACTGTATATGTAACAATGCTTTTTAAATGTAAACTTTCCACTTACTAATGTTTTAAAGAGTAAAGTTTTATCTTTAAATAAAAAATAGACATCTATATTTAAAACCTTTAAACAGATCAAACCCCTCTAAAACAGAGTGAGGTCCTCAACTTCACCCTCTGCCCCCTCCACCCCTTAACAATACAGCTGTCTTTGCATCCTTGTGATGGAACCATAACTTTGTGTCATAGCATTCAATCAAATACTACTTCTATCATTTGCTGCACCAAAGCTGCTGATATTTTTCCTCAAGTGAGAACTCATTTTCTCAGCGATTCTTATAGAATACACACACTTAGAACACCTCACTTTGTGTGCCTTTGTCCTTATGAAACAGGGTGGGTGCTGGCAGAGAACCTGGGCCTCCTGGGCCAGCCTTCTTGGGACAACACCTGCTCCCAGCCCAAACAGCAGGAATAAAGTGTGACTATGTCTAGTCAGTAGGTGGCACCCTTTCCCCAGTGTTGGCTCCTATCCTGGCTCAGAGGTCCCTAGACATTGCCCTGGGTCTTGGCTTCCAGAATGCAGAGCTTTCAGATCAGAAGTCTCCTGTTACCACTTAGGATGCTGTCTGTTGTCCCCAAACACTGTGTTACCCTTATACCCAGAAGGGAATCAGAACAGGCATTACACATTGCATTTTTGAAAAGAAAACATCAATACGTTCTTATCTAGAATGATGATCACGATGGAAAAATTTTTTGAAAAACCATTCCCCTTTACAAAGTATACACTATACCTCCATCTCTCTCTCCCAATGTCAATGTCATTCCATTCCCACCCCTCAAAAAATACTTCCCCACCTTTTTCTGGGTTTGGAAGAAAGAGTAGGGATCTTACAGATACTAAAGAATAATCATTAAATTCATCTATCCTTGCAAATCCAGTGATTGTTCATGTGATAGTATAACCTTATCAGAGGTTCTCTCAGAAAGTCCCACAACTTATATCTCTTACTTTTAAAATTGATTTTAATTTTCTGTGGATCTTTAACTGAATTGACTGTATTACAGGTCAACGATATTTTAGCAGTTCCTACCAGTTGTCCAGGGACAGATGGCACCTTCAAGGAGCTTAATCTGGACGAAAGATTAAGACACTTGAGCAGGGCACACAATTTCAGGGACCAAATAGAAGGTCCATGACACAAGTTTCATCATAAGTACTAGAAGAGAGAGCTCACTGAGGCTCTGTTGGTCAGGGAGATTTGACAGAGGAAACTACACTGAAATAGAATTTTAGGGCATGGCTGAGTTTTTAGCTGTTATAGGAGAAGAAGGACAATCCTTTGGGGGGGGAAAAGTAAGGGAAGAGTAGTTAAGAAGCCTGGAAGATGAGACAATGGGGAGATCTCCTCAGTGAAGGTGCAGTGAGTACAACAGTAAAGACAGGACTGAACAAACAGAGGTCAAGGATAAGGAGTAAAATCACCTTGTGGTGAAGAAAGTGTGCAAAACCAGGATGAGATTAGGGGCACCATTTTTTAAGTGGTGAACCAGACATTATATGAACAACAAGCTCCCTGTGACCCAGCCCACTCTCACCAAATAAATCTTGGCGCAACTTTTCTTTGGCCAATAGTAGCGGCTCAATAGAATCTTCTGGAAAGCTATAGAAAGTACTGATGCCTACCCAAGAGATTCTGATTCAATGGATGAGAGGTGCAGCCCTCACTTCCATCTCCCCCAAACCATTCCATGTGCAGCCACATTTGAGAACCACGGCCTTAAAGGCATCTGTAATTTGGTACATGTTTAGGAAGCAGGCATCTTTTCAAAATATCAGTCTAAGGAGGACACAAAATTCCTATAAGATAACAATGACAAAAATGCCTATGAAACAATGCCAATGTGAGCATAAAACTTTTAGGTTATCTGTTTCCGAGGATTATTCATGCTTTTATATAATATCTGTGTTCATCAATCACAGATTCTAAATGCATCTTTTTAAAAATCAGAAGGTACTATTTGAGCTCTACTATGTCAAACATTCAAAAAGCTCTGGTTTTATCTATTATTCATTTTGTCTGGGACCTAAGGAATTCAAACCATTATGAATGAAGCAGTACATGTAAAGAAGTACTTTGTAAACTGTAAACTGCCAAGCAGATGGAAGTTATTATCAACAAACTCTATTTCAATCTCACTGAAAGAAAGGGAATTGTTCTTTGTATGATTTATGATAAATAATATTAATGTAGTATTTCTACATGGTAAAATCTCTGCAGATATGCTTAGACAGAGAAACCCTGACATGCTTATAATGTGAGAAAATTAAATAGAAGAACTATAGAAATTGAGGAATGTCAAAATAAGTTATCTCAATAGCTGGGAAAGGAGGGACAGAAAGAGGAACGCTCTCCTACTTTAAATGAGCAAATACATCGATCTTGTTAGGAGGCAGGTACTCACTGTGAGAGAAGGGAGATGGCCGGGTAGGCCCTGTGGTGTTTGAGTGAATTCAGAAGTATCAGTACGAACCAGGAATTTTTTTAAATATATGCCTCCTAGTTCTGTCCACTGAAAGCACCTAGAATGAATGACATTTCAGTAGTAATGAGTGTACCTGGTACCCAGATTCTAGTCTCTAAAAATATATTCACCTCTAAAAGGAAGCAGGGGTCCTTTGGCAAATGGCTGATTCCAGGGCTAGAGAAGGGAAAGTACAAAGTGAACCATAGGTCTCCTGTGGTAGAAAGCAAATACTCAAAAATTGATGAGAACATGTCAAAGAACATAGAAGCCAGCTTGAAAAAGATGGCCAATTAAAAAACATTGTATACAAGAAGAATCCAGGTGTCCATCAGGATACAAAAAGATATAACAGGAAATAAATAAGGAAGAGGAAGTTTTCTTTACCGTGGAATGTTAATAAATGAAGAAATGTTAGTTTTTAAAAATCACAAATTTGCCACTTCCATAGTAATAATAGATTCATATGGGTATTTCCAATGAGTGCTAATGCTAAAATTATCGGGTTAAAGTTTGTTGGTAAACAATAATATGTGCGAGTCTTAACCTATCTTCCCATAGATTACTTGTTAATTACCAAGGGGATAAGTTCCTGTGAGCAGGGAAATCCTGCAGACACCAGCCTCCCTGAATGATCAAAATGGCATCATTGCCTCCCGATGTGATATACAGCAATACTCACATAGTATTCCTGCCCTTCCCATAAATGCATAACCTGAATCTAATGAGAAAACAATCAAGCAAACTCAAATTGAGGGGCATTCTATAAAACAGCTGACCTGTATTCTTCGAAAATGTCACTGTCATGAGAGACAATGAGGTACTGTTCCAGATGAAAGGAGACTAAATATACATGACAACCAAATACAATGGGTGATCCAGCCTAGATTCTGGGTCAGAAAAAAATTGCAAAATTGCATATTAACTGTATATTAGCTAATGGTTTTGTATCAATCCTGCATCTGATCACTGCACTGTGGCCACTTAAGAGGCTGTCATTGTACTTCAGAGACACATGCTGCAGTGTTAGAGATCATGAAGTCTGCAGCTTCCTCTGGAATGGCTCAGATGCGAGGGACAGGGGCTGAGATGGGGTAAAGGAATTCAAATGTGGAGAAATGCTTATAAATGGTGAATCTGGGTGAAGGTATATGGGAATTTGTTATTCTTTTCGTGCAACTTTTCTGAGAATATTAAATTTTCAAAATGAAAATTTTATAAATTCAAAAAATAATGTTCTAAAATTGAGTATATAGTACATTTTGGTAAAATTCAAGCATAAGTACCTCTTACTAGTGCTATGCTATCAGAAAATTTCTCTCAATAATTGCATTGAAAATGCACTTGACCAATAATATGAGTAAATTAATAGTAATGAATGATTTAGGGACAAAATTTTCATCTAGCTACCCACGGGTCACAGATCAATTTCATTTGGCCCACAGGACTGTGCCTTACAGTAAGTTTTTAAAAAAGTGTTAAATTAGTTGCTTAAAAAATAAACATAACCCGGCTGCTGTAGCTCAGTGGATTGAGTGCGGGCTGCGAACCAAAGTGTTGCAGGTTCGATTCCCAGCTAGGGTACATGCCTGGGTTGCAGGCCATGACCCCCAGCAACTGCACATTGATGTTTCTCTCTCTCTCTCTTTCTCCCTCCCTTCCCTATCTAAAAAATAAATAAAATAAAATCTTTTTAAAAAAAAATAAATAAATAAACATAATTATGATGATTTTTTTTGCTCCTCTTGAAACATCAAGAGACCGAAACCCTTGGCTTCCCAATGGCTAAGCCAAGTTGCAGCCACCACCCACCCTTTGATGGGTCATGTTCTTTACAGGTCACCAAAGTCCCCTCCATTCTGAATGTCTCCCTGACTCAATTTGCTTCACTCACTCCAGTGACCTGCCTGGCCCCAGAAAGAATTTGACTTCACGAGCTCTCACTAAGACAACAAAGAGAAAAGTGAGATTGCCATCTCTAGAAAGGAGTTGAAAAAAGGTGAAACCTGGAAAGGCATCTCAAACTCAGCATGCCCCAAACTGAATTATTGGATTTCTCCTTCCCACCCATCCCCACTTTATTGATAAGAAAAAAAAATCTGGTAATTATCCTTGATGCCTTCCTCTCCATCAATATATATCAAATCTTTTTCTAAATTTTATAAATTTGACTTCCTAAACATTCTCAAATCTGTCCATTTAGCTCCATTTCCAACATTAAAGTCACCATCAACACCAGCACCACCAACACCACCAGAACTACTATACCATTACCATTATCAACACTAACACCACCATCACAGCCATCATCACCATCACTAACAACCTCCACCATCACCATCATCACCATCACTGCTACCACTGCAACCTCTACCCTGCTCTAAGCTTCCAGTCACTTACATCTAGACAAAGCTTTCTCAATGGTTCATCCATGTTCATTCTGGCCTCTCTTCACATCTCACTACATGGGAAGAAAAGTGATTTTTTTCTAAATGCAAATTCTTAAGACTGTCTCCTGCTTAAAAACCCTTCAATGGTTCCCACAGCTCTAGGGATAAAGAGAAAACTGTCTTAAAATGCATGCAAGGCTCTGCACAGTTCAGAGCTCAGGCATCTCTGTACCCTCATTTCTTGTCTTTCCTTCTCTGCTCTTCTCCAGTCATCCTGATATTCTTTAAGTCCAATACTCAGCATAATCCCTTAAAAAAAAAACACCTCAGATGCCCAGAATTGGATTAATCATAATCTTTAGTTTATCACACCATTAAAATTGGCTTACTCATGGCCCTCTTTATTCATGTATTGTAAATGATAAAATAATTTTTTTAGAACTCCCAGTCCACCTCAGTTATCTCAAACATTACCAATAATTTACATGTCCCTTTGTGAAGTTCCCTATCCTTCCTCCATCACTCCTCTGAATTTCCACTTTGTCTAATTTAAAATTTGTTTTTCTTTGCCCTTTTTGTTTTATTACATATATTTGTATATCTAAGCAATGTATTGGTTACTTTTCTTTTCAGTTTCAGTCTATATACAGCATGATAAAAAAAAAAAGTATCATGCTGGGTATAGACTCTAGAACTTGCCTTTTTTCACCCATTATTATGTTACCAAAAGTCATTCATCTAGTTGTGAGTAGCAGAGATTCATTCATTTTTATTGCTATGTCATACTCCATCATGTGAATGTTGTCATTTCAGCAAATGTGCAAAGAATGCAATGCTCTTCCTATTCTTGGCCTCATTAACTCTGTCTTATCCTGCAGATCTCAGCTCAGGTGTCACCTTGTCAGATGGTTCCTGACTTCCATAACCCATTCAGACCCCCTTATTTTTTTATAAACATTCAAAGCACACTGTATGTCTCCTTTGTTGCCATTACCACAGTATAAATTTCATATCATTTTTCAGTCTATATGTCATTTAATTCTGCCTTGATCTTGATTACTACCTTCCTTCTACTCACTCTGGGCTTCATTCATTGTTGTTCCCCTAGTTCATTTAGGTGTAGTGTTAGGTTGTTTATTTGAGATTTTTCTATCTTCTTTAGGTAGACCTGTATTGCTATGAACTTCTCTCTCAGCACTGCCTTCATTGGGTTCCATAGGTTTCAAGTTGTTGTGTGTTCATTTTCATTTGTTTACAGAAACTTTTTGATTTCTTCCTTGATCTCATTGTTAAGCCATTCATTATTTAATAGCATGTTATTCAGCCTCCATGTATTTGAATGTTTTTTTTTTCTTGAGGTCAGTTTCTAGTTTCAAGCCATTGTGATCCAAAGAAATGCTTGATAAGATTTCATTTTCTTGAATTTGTTAAGGCTTGTTTTGTGTCCTACCATGTGGTCTATCTTTGGGAATGATCCATGTGTATTTAAGAAGAATATGTATTTTGCTTCTTTTGGGTGAAATGTTCTATAAATATCAATTAAGTCCATTTGATTTAGAGTGTTGTTCAATTCTGCAATATTTTTGTTAGCTTTTTGTTTGGAAGATCTATCTATTGTTGACAGCAGGCTGTTAAAATGCCCTACAATGACAGCATTGCTGTCTATCTCTTTCTTAAAGTCCTCCAATATTTTCTTTTTAGGTGCACCTATATTGGGTGCATATATGTTTATAAGAGCTATATCCTCTTGTTGGACTCCACTCATAAGTATTACGTAGTGATCTTCTTTGTCTCTTGTTATGGCCTTTACTTTGAAATCTATTTTGTCTGATATAAGTATTGCTACCCCATGTTTTTTTTATGTCCATTTGCATGGAATATTTTTTTCCATCCTTTCACTTTCAGCCTGTGTATATCTTCTTTTTCGAGGTGGGTCTCCTGTAGACACTCCAAGAGCTGGTTCTTTGAAAAGATAAACAAAATTGAGAAACCATTAACCAGACTCATCAAGAAAAAGAGACAGAGGACCCAAATAAATAAAATCAGAAATGAAAGAGGAGAAATTACAACTGACACCACAGAAATACAAAGGACTGTAAGAAATTATTATGAACAACTATATGCTAAGAAATTGGACAACCTGGGTGAAATGGATAAATTTGTAGGAACATACAATCTTCCAAAACTGAAACAGAAAGAAGCAGAAAACCTGAATGGGCTGATAACAACTAGCAAAATTTAAGCAATAATAACAAACTACCAACACACCAAAGCTCTGGACTATGTGCTTCACAGGTGAATTTTACCAAACATTCAAAGAAGAACTAACACCTATCCTTCTCAAACTAATCTAAAAAATTCAAGAAGAAGGAAGACTCCCAAACTCTTTTTATGAAGCCATTACCATCCTAACCCCAAAACCAGGAAAAGACACCACAAAGGAAGAAAATTACAGGTCAATATCTCTGATGAACATAGATGCTGAAGTCCTCAAAATATTGGCAAACCAGTATCCAACAACACACCTAAAGATCATACACCATGATCAAGTGATATTTATTCCAGGGTTGCAAGGATGGTACCATATTCACAAAACAATAAGTGTGATACCTCACATAAACAAATAGATAAAAATCACATGATCATATCAATAGATGCAGAAAAATCATTTGATAAAATCTAGCATCTATTTATGATAAAAAAAACACTCAGTAAAATGAAAGTAGAGGGAACATATCTCAACATAATAAAGGTCATATACAAAAAAATACCCCACAACCAATATCATAATATGCAAAAACTTAAAGTGTTTCCCTTAAGACTAGGATCAAGACAAGGGTGTCCGCTTTCACCACTCTTATTCAACATAGTACTAGAAGTCCTAGACACAGTGATTGGACAAGAAGAAGAAATAAAAGGCATCCAAACTAGGAAGGAGGAAATAAACCTGTTATCGTTTGAAGACAACATGATAGTATACATAGAAAACTCCGTAGGCTCCACAAAAAAAACTACTTGGCCTAATAAGTGAATTTGGCAAAGTAGCAGAATACAAAGACAACATTCAGAAAATGATGGCATTTTTGTACACCAACAATGAACTATCGGAAAGAGAAACTAAGAAAACAATCCCATTTACTACAAAAAAAATAAAAAATAAAATAAAATAAAATACAATACCTAGGAATA
This sequence comes from Phyllostomus discolor, assembly GCF_004126475.2. NCBI lineage: Eukaryota > Metazoa > Chordata > Mammalia > Chiroptera > Phyllostomidae > Phyllostomus > Phyllostomus discolor. Next base: position 162,304,656 of record NC_040905.2, on the reverse strand, counting down.
AATTTAACCAAGGAGGTAAAAGACCTATACATGGAAAACTATAGAACACTAAAAAAGAAATTGAGGAAGATACAAATAAATGGAAGCATATACTCTGTTTACAGATTGGAAGAATTAACATCACTAAAATATCCATACTACCCAAAGCAATCTATAGATTCACACATTTCTATTAAAATACCAATGGCATATTTCACAGATCTAGAACAAATACTTCAAAAATTTATATGGAACAAAAAAAGTCCCAAATAGCCACAGTAGTCTTGAGAAAGAAGAACATAGAGAGATCATAACACCTGATATCAAACTATAGTATAAGGCCACATAATCAAAACAGTCTGGTACTGGCACAAGAACAGACACATAGATCAATGGAAATGAACAAAAAGTTCAGAAATAAATCCACATCTCTATGGATTTATCAAATCAATATTTGATAAAGGGGACACAAGCATACAATGGAGTAAAAATAGCCTCTTCGATCAATGGTGTTGAGAGAACTGGACTGGCACATGCAAAAAAAAAAAAAAAAGAAGAAGAAGAAAAGAAAAAGAAACTGGACCACCAACTTACACCACACACCAGAATAAACTCAAAATGGATAAAAGACTTAAAGATAAGTCCTGATACCATAAAAATCCTAGCAGAAAACATAAGCAGTAAATTTTTAGGTATCCCATATAGCAATATTTTTGCTATATAAAGGAAAGAATAAACAAATGGGACTATATCAAATTTAAAAAGCTTCTGAACAGCTAAAGAAACCATCATCAAAATGAAAAGGGAACCCACGCTATGGCAGAACACATTTGCCAATGATACATCGGACAAGGGTTTCATCTCCAAAATGTATAAAGAACTAATACAACTCAATATCAGTAGGACAAACAAGCCAATTAAAAAATGGGCAAAGGACCCAAATACACACTTCTCCAAAGAGGACATATAGATAGCCTCACATGAAAAACTGCTCAACATCACTAGCCATCTGAGAGATGCAAATGAAAACCACAATGAGGTATCTCCTCACACCTGTCAGAATGGCCATCATTAATAAATCAAAAACAACAAGTGCTAATGAAGATGTGGAATAAAGGGTAACCCTAGTGTACTGTTGGTGAGAATACAGACTGGCATGTACATTGTAGAATATAGTATAGAATTTCCTCAAAAAATTAAAAATGGAACTGCCTTTTGACCCAGTGGTTCCACACTGGGAATATACCCTAAGAAACCCTAAACACCAATTCCAAAGAACTCATGCACCTTTATGTTCATAACAGTGCTATTTACAATAGCCAAGTGCTAGAAACAGCCTAAGTGCCCATCAGTAGATTAATGGATCAAAAAACCGTGCTACATTTACACAGTGAAATAGTTTGCAACAGAAAAGAAGAAATTCCTACCCTTTGCGTCAGCATGGATGTAACTGGAGATTATTATAAGTGAAATAAGCAGTCAGTGAAAGACAAATACCATATGACCTCACTTATTCAAAGAATCTACTGAACAAAATAAACTAACAAGTAAAACAGAACCAGAGACATGGAAACAGAGGAAAGCTGCCAGAGGAAAGAGGGTAGAGAGGAAATCATGGAAAGAAGGGAAAAGGACTAGTCAAAGAACATGTATGAATGACCCATGGACATGGGCAATAGTGTGGGGATGGACAGTGGGAGTGGGAGTGGGCTGGATGGCAGAGGGCAAAGGGGAAAAAATTGGAACAACTGTAACAGAATAAACAAGAATTTTAAAAAGAAATTTCATGTCATGACTGGATTTCAATTAGTCCCCCCATCTACTTGGCTGTAAGCTCCTCAAGAGCAGGCTTGCATTTGACCACTATTAAATCCCCAGCACCTAGCACATCGTATGACTCAATAAAAGCTCTTGCTCATGGACACAGAGGAGAGTGTGGTGATTGCTGGGGTGGGGGGAGGCGAAGAAGGTGAGAGGAGGTAGAGGAGGGTACAGGGGGATAAATGGTGATGGACGGAGACTTGACTTGGGGTGGTGAGCACACAACACTGTGTACAGATGATGTGTTGTGGAATCATGCACCTGAAACCTGCATAATTTTGTTAACCAGTGTCACCCCAATAAATTCAATAAAAAAGGGGATAAAAAGCTATTGCTCTAGTGTTGCAGGTTCAATTCCCAGTCAGGGCACATGCCTGGGTTGCAGGCCAAGGCCCCCAGCAACCGCACATTGATGTTTCTCTCTCTCTTTCTCCCTCCTTTCCCTCTCTAAAAATAAATAAATAAAATCTTTTAAAAAAAAGCTATTGCTCGAATGAATGAATAATGAAAACAAGTATTTGTCTCTACTAAACAGTACGTCTAGCTAAACATGTTCAAAGACAAGTAGCTGTAAAACCAATCTCTCTTCCTAACTTTCATGTATTTTTTAAATATATTTTATTGATTATACTATTACAGTTGTCCCATTTCCCCCCTTCTCTCCCCTCCACCCTGTACCCCCTCCCACCCACATTTCCCCCCTTTAGTTCATGTCCATGTGTCATACTTATGAGTTCTTTAGTTTCTACATTTCCCATACTATTCTTGCCCTCCCCCTATCTATTTTCAACCTACATTCTATGCTACTTATTCTCTATAACTTTTCCCCCTCTCTCCTCCTCCCACCCCCCTGCTGCTAACCCTCCATGTGCCCTCCATTTCTGTGGTTCCGTTCCTGTTCTAATTGTTTACTTAGTTTCTTTTGGTTTTTCTTTAGGTGTGGTTGTTAATATTTGTGAGTTTGCTGTCCTTTTACTATACATGACTTTTCTTTATCTTCTTTTCTTAGATAAGTCCCTTTAGCATTTCATAAAATAAGGGCTTGGTGATGATGAACTCCTTTAACTTGACCTTATCTGAGAAGCACTTGATCTGCCCTTCCATTCTAAATGAGAGCTTTGCTGGATAGAGCAATCTGGGATGTAGGTCCTTGTCTTTCATGACTTGGAATATTTCTTTCCAGCCCCTTCTTGCCTGTAAGGTCTCTTTGGAGAAATCAGCTGACAGTCTGATGGGAACTCCTTTGTAGGTGACTGTCCCCTTATCTCTTCCTGCTTCTAGGATTCTCTCCTTCGTTTTTACCTTGGCTAATGTAATTATGATGTGCCTTGGTGTGTTTCTTCTTGGGCCCAACTTCTTTGGGGCTCTCTGAGCTTCTTGGATTTCTTGGAAGACTGTTCCCTTTGCCAGATTGGGGAAGTTCTCCTTTATTATTTGTTCAAATACGTGCTCAATCTGGTGCTTTTCCCCTTCCCATTCTGGTACCCCTATAATTCAGATATTGGAACGTTTAAAGGTGTCTTGGATGCTCTTAAGCTTTTCCTCGATTTTTTGAATTCTTATTTCATCATGCTTTCCTGCTTGGTTGATTCTATCTTCCTTCTGGTCCACTGTATTGTTTTGAGACTCAAATTCCTTCCTTTCACTATTGGCTCTCCCCCGTATATCTTCCTGCATCTCTTTTATGGTAACCTGCATCCTTTCATCTAAATTGCGCCCAAAATCAATCAATTCCGTGAGCTTTATGATCACCAATGTTTTGAACTGAGCATCTGATAGATTGGCTATTTCTTGGTCGCTCAAAAGGATGAGTCCTGGGGGACTGATCTGCTCTGTGGAAAACATATTTTTCCCCTGTCTCTCCTTCCCCCTCCTCCCCCCAGTCTGGTTGCTCTTGTTACAGTGGGGGGCGGAGCCTTAGGTGATCACCGGGCTGGGCACCCCAGTCGCTAGATTGTGACGTTATATGTGGGGGCGGGGGTGGGGGCGGGAGCGGAAGCGGGAGCGAGGACGGGAGAAAACAATGGCGGTAGTTCCGTTCTCCTGGGCTCAAACCCTTCTCTGGGCTCCTGGGCTGCAAGTTCTGCCCTGGTCCACAATCGCTACCCCTCTGGGTCTGCCAGCCACAGCTTGTGTACTCAGGGGTCACCGCTGCATTCTTGCGCCCCGGATGGCTGTCGCGCCGATTTCGCGCCAAACTTTCCCCGACTCCGCGCGCCGCCTACCCGAGCCAGCCCCGCGCCCGCCCAGCTCGTCTTCTCCTACCAGTCTGGATGAACACATCTACTTCAACTTCTTGGCTGCCCGACTTCCATTCAGATAAATCCTCTGCCGGATCTGGGCGTTATTCTATCTGTAAATTATTGTTGTAAATTATTGTTGTTCTAATCTTGGTTGTGCGAAGACGTACGGTACGTCCACCTATTCCTCCATCTTGCCGGAAGTCCTACTTTCATGTATTTTTAATGCCACTATCATTTTTTCATTATCATCCAGGCTTAAAAATTTTGACATAATTAGGTTTGACTTTGTCTGTCCCCAATCCCTCATATTTGATTGTTGGCTCACATCTGTTCTTTCTACACTGAAAATCGTGCTTACTGCAATGCACCATACCAACCTGATATGACTTCCACGTGCACTATGTATGATTCCCTAAACTATGCCTGCTAATTTCCCAACACCTTGCCTTTGCTCATGCTGTTCCCTGTTTCCAGAGAGTACTTTGTTTCTCAGTATTTAAATTATAGCAATGCACACTTCATACACCGCATCTCCTTCAAGATACTTCCCTGATTTCCCAGACAGAACAATCTATTCTTTCTTCAGGCCTTTATCACGCACTCCCTTACACAGTGCTGTATTGTGCACAATCAAAAGTTCTTCTTGGTGTATGGGAGCAAACATGGACTTTGTATTCAGACCCAAATTCAAATCCCATCTACCACTACCTATTAGGTGCTCTTTATAAATTATCTATATAGAAGTAATCATATCTAACTCTTGGAAATGTTCGCCCCATTAAATTAAACAGATAAACACCTGGAAAATGCCAGATAGGAATTTCCTTTCTACTTACTGCATGTTTTCCTGTGTAATACTTTTGATTCACACCCCCCACCCCACCTCTTACTCATGTTTCCCTTGAAAAGAAGAGGAGTGTTTTAACAGATTAGTGAATTTAGAAGAAAGTGAATGTCCTACCTTAACCTCTCCTTCTCCTCATTTTCCTCCTCCTTCTTCTTCTTCTTCAACTCCTCCCCCTCCCCTTCCTCTTCCACCCCCTTCTCTCTCTTTCCTCTTCACCCCCACCCACTAACCCTCCTCTGCCCTCTCCACCCTTTGCCAGTTCTCATCTGCTTGTCTGCAGAGTTCAGACACTCTGCTCTGCCCCTCTATGCCTAGTGAAACAGGCTCTGCATGGGGGTGGGGGTGAAGACTGGGACTGGGAGGTAAAGCTCTCTCACTTTGGGCTGGGTTGTTGACAACCCTTTTGGCCATACCTCTCGAGCGGGTTCTTCCATCAGCTTATCAGTGACAAAGCTCACAGTTTAATCTCCATCTGCTTCCCTGTCTCATTTTTCAAATGGTACTGAGCTCTGGCAAGGAAGAAAGTTAGTTATTTATTGACTTCCTAAAACCACAACCATAAAGTAATATGACCCTTGTGTTTAAACAAACATACCAGACCTTTCACACCCAAATAAAGGATGCCCTTCAAAATGGTCCCCTGAGGAAGTGACACATATGTTCCTCTACATTCCAATAAGGCAAGTCTGGTTTGAAATATTTTGGGTGTATAATTAGAGCCTGTGGGTTTTATCTGAATATTCTCATTAATCTCAAGTCACATCTGAAAGGGCAGATTTGAGTTTTGAAAACAACAAAAAGTCATTTGGAACCAAGGCTAGTAAATAACTGGGCATTTTGTATAAACAATGAGAAGGAATTTAAAAAATAATGAGGAGAGAGAGAGAGTGTGTGTGTGTGTGTGTGTGTGTGTGTGCACGTGATAACTGGAAAAGCCTCCTAAAAGTGCCTGCACAGCAGCCACATTTTCAAAGCCGTACACTGCTCCCCAAAGTGACCATTGTGAAAAATAGCGCTTATCTGGCTGCATCAAACGCGGTGTGTTTATTATTTAAGCCACTTCTAAGACCCCCCATAGATACCTCACAAGATTATTTTGAGAACCACATGAACCAAAATAGGTGAAAAAGCTCTTCATTAAATAAAAGGGACAATACAGTTATATTATGATAATTATTATTATGATTAATATTCTTCCTTGATAGTTTCAAACTCTTTCCCCTCATTTCACACATAAATTTGGCAGTACATTCAGATTCTAAAATATCTTTTCATAAAGGGGTTAAGGTCAATCTGAACACATATTCCAGAATTCAAATAAATCGCTGATAAAAATGCAAGGGAACAGGAAGCCTGCCAATGACTTAGTAAGCACCATTTTCTGTAAATCACTTGATTTGTTTTGCCCCATTTTCTGTAAGTCACTTGATTTGTTTTGGCTTTGGATGATTTGTTTCAAGTTTCTAAAAAAAAGCATTAAGTTTGGTCATCATTTTCTCCTACCTTGCTTTTAAGATCAAAAGATGTACCCATACAACCTTAAATAGCATCTTTTTGGAGTGAATGGCAGTTAATATCTACTGAGAATTTACTGTGTGCTGAGTAATATGTTAAATACTTTAATCCTCGACGCTGTAGGCACTATTAATCCTGATACTATTTTTTTGCCCCCATTTTATAGAGGAGACCACAGAATCACTGAAAAATAAGTAAACTGCCCAGGCCTTCCAGCTGGTAAATCCTTAAGCTGAGATATGAATGCAGCTGGTGTGACCGCGGAGTCCATATTGTTCAGCGCACTCTAAACTTTTAAATGAATAAATCTGGGTTTTCCAAACTGCAAAACTAGTCACATCTTTTCTCCTTTACATTTTACTTTTGAGGCCAGCATAAGAACTATCCTGGGGCTGTTTGTGTGTTCTTAATTAGTGACAAGTTTCCCCTTGAAACCGCTTTAGAAAGGAGAGGATCCCCTAATGTGGTGACTAGAACTCTGAAAAGTGTGCTAGGGCAGTGGTCCCCAGCTTTTTGGTATCAAGGACCAGTTTCATGGAAGACAATTTTTCTGTGGACTGGGAGTGGGTGGAGGGGTGGTTTTGGGATGATTCAATCTCATTACCTTCATGCTCACCTCCTGCTGTGCGGCCCAATTCCCAACAGGCCGAGACCAGTACTGGTCTGTAGCCTGGAGGTTGGGGACCCCTGCACTAGGGCATAACATTGGCAAACATGGAAAAAGAAAGGTTTAAGGAAACACATACAGTTTATCTTTAAACCTGCAAATGCAATGGACTTTCAGAGACTACTGGGAATTTTTACTAAGCCCACATTCCTCAAGACCAGTCTCCACTTAGCCTTCTGGTTACTCTCCATTTTCTGGTATCCATCCCTTTCCTGGAAATCACCTCCAGAACAAAGAACGCCTCTTCCACCTTCTCTAACCCTCACTGCACTGGAACCACACAGACCGTACTTTATAGTCACTTTGACCTAGAAATGGCACTACAAGTTCTTTTATTTTTTTTAAATAAATACCATTTTTTAAAATTTTTTGGCTATAAAAGTAATCCTATTTGCCATTTAAAGCTTGAGAAATAAAAAAGAAAAAGAAAAAGATGCTCTTTGTGCAATGGCTATATGCCAGTTATCTGTGTCCATTAAGCTTGAAATAGCGCCTTGAGTTGAGCACTTGGAGGTGCTCAAGAAATGTAGATGATGAGTGAATTTTTAAAAGATCTTTGAGCATTTATTGCCAATGGTCTCCATTTCTGCCATTCATCCGGGCTTCGAACATTGCTCACTGGTTGCAGACACTTAGTGGGCACTTGGAGAATACAGAACACCCAAACAGGTGCAATGAGGAGGGTCCACTCTCACAGTGGGCCCTGGACACATGTCTGTGGAATCATACACAGGAAATAGAAGATTCTACAAAGCCTACTGTCTAGTTGGGGACAGACTACACAGCACACATCTACCGCCTCACTAGAATGTGGTCCCCCACCACATCTCCTACACTGCCTGCTGATAGTTAAAACCAGCCCACAGGCTTCTAGGAAGCCTCTGTGGTAAGCTGAATAGGCACCACCCCGCCCCCACAACACACACACAATATGTCCACAACCTAATCCCTGGAAAATGCTTTACCAAAGGAAGAAATTTTGGGCAACACCAGGGAAAACCATTTTGATGTGGGAACTTCTCAGAGTCCTCAAATCATACCTGGAATCCTGTTGCCATGTCTGCTTTGCTGACCCTTGCAAGGTAAGGAAAGGACTAGATTTCCTGCTAGCACTTAGAAACTGAAGTGACCTCTTTATGAGGAAGGCTATATGTTAATCTAATAATTTGGGGGTGGGGGTAAATTTGAATCTCAAGAGAGTTACAACAAGTGAGACTTGGCAGTGTGATCTCATATATAAGGTCAGTCAAATTTGGGAAATGGGAATTAATTTTTTTACAGGTGAAGAAATTAAGTCAATGAGACAATGAAAGACTTTATTTAGCTCCCAGCAGGTTCTAAATCTTCTGTTTCTCACCATAAAACTCCTAGAAGAAAACATAGGCAGTAAAGTTTCTGACATTTCTTTCAATAATATTTTTTCTGATATATCTCCTCAGGCAAGGGAAACAAAATTAAAAATAAACAAATGGAACTACATCATACTACAAAGTTTTGGACTGCAAAATAAACCAAGACAACCTACTGAATGGAAGAAGATATTTGTACCAATGATACACCTGATCAGGGATTAGTATCCAAAATTTATAAAGAACTCATACAACTCAATATAAAAAAAAATCCAATTACAAAGTAGGCAAAGGACTGGAATACACACTTCTCCCAAGAGGACATACAAATGGCCTATAGACATATGGAAAGATGCTCAATGTTACTAACTGTCAGGGAAATGAAAGTTCAAACCATAATGAAATACCGCCTAACACCTGTCAGAAGGCCATCATCAATAAATCAACAAACAAGTGCTGGTGAGGATGTGAAGAAAAGGAACCCTTGTGCACTGTTGGTGGGAATGCATGTTGGTGCAGCTGCTATGGGAAACAGCATGGAGGGTCTTCAAAAAATTAAAAATGAAACTGCCTTATGGGTATATATTTGAAGAAACCAAAACACTAATTTGAGCCCTGGCTGGTGTTGACTCAGTTGACTGGGGAGTTGTCCTGTACACCAAAAGGTTGCAGGTTTGATTCCCAGTCAGGCCACATGCCCAGGTTGCAGGTTCAGTCCCTGGTCAGGATATGTACAAAGGCAACTGATCAACGTTTCTGTCCTCCTCTCTCTCCATCAATTCCCCTCTCTCTAAAGGTCAATAAGCATGTCCTCCTGTGAATATTAAAAAGAAATCACTAATTTGAAAGAACATATTCAACCCTACATTCACTGCAGCATTATTTACAAAAACCAAGATATGAAAGCTACTTAAATGCCCATTAATAGATAAGCAGGTTAAAAAAGTGGTGGTACATATAAACAATGGAATATTATTTGGCCATAAAAAAGAATTAAATATTAACATTTGTGACAGTATGGATGGACCTAGAGTGTATTATAAAATAAGTCACTAAGGGAAAGATAAATACTGTATGATGTCACTTATACGTGTAATCTAAAGAACAATGTAAAGGAACAAAATTAAAACAGTTCATAGATACAGAGAATAGACTGATGGTTGCCAGAGGAGCAGGTATTTGAGGAACTGGGTGAAAAGTGTGAAGGGATTAAGAAGTACAAATTTGTAGTTACAAAATAGTCATGGGGATGTAAAATAGGGAACGTAGTCAATAGTATTGTATTGGGTTGGCCAAATAGTTCATTTGGTTTTTTCCATAAGATGGCTCTAGTACCACTTAGTTGTCTTGAACTTCACTCAGAACAATTTTGTTTGATTATATTGTGACTGTCATATCAGTGAGCATTTAAAGAAAAACATCAAAATTGGTAAATTTTTGAGTAGCCATTTTAATATTGAAGATGAAAGAAATATGCAACATTTTTGGCATATTATGCATTATTATTTCAAGAAAGGTAAAAATGCAACTGAACTGCAAAAAAATAATTGTGTAGTGTATGGAGAAGATGCTGGGACTGATCAAAGGTGTCAAAAGTGGTTTGCGAAGTTTCATGCTGGAGATTTCTTGCTAGGTGATGCTGCACAGTCAAGTAAACCAGTTGAAGTTGATAACAATCAAATTGAGACATTGAGAACAATCAACATTATACCATGTGGGAGATAGCTGATACACTCAAAATATCCAAATCAATAAAGTTATTGGTGAAAAATGAAAAATGTGTCTTTTATTTTACAGAAAAAATTAAACTGACTTTTTGGCCAACCCAATAATAACTATGTAAGGTGCCAGATGGGTACTAGAAATCCCAGGGGGTCACTTTGTAAAGTGCATGACTGTCTAATCACTATGCTGTATACTTGAAACTAATATAAAATAATACTGAGTTAAACCCATTGAAAAATAAAATTTTAAATAAATAAATATTCTGTTTTTCAATGATCTTTCTGGATACAATATTCAGTCTCTCTACAAATTAAAAAGAAGGTATAGAACCAGCTTAAAACAAGCAACTGTAAAAGAGGTAGTTCCAGGGTAGATGGATGGGCAGAAAAGGTGGTTGTCAAGGAGCCAATGACTGAAGAGGAAGGGAAGTTGGTGAGTGCCCTCTGCCCCCTATCCTTTCAGAAATGATTGCAGTGCAAGTGCACACTCATTAAGCAGCAGGCTTACTCGAGGGTGAACTTTTCTGGCCCCATTTGCAATGCCAGGGACTTTGCTCTAGTGTTGTCATGGGGAAGTTATTGTCTTCCTCCAGGCAATGGGTTACCGAGGTGAACACCAAACAGCCCAACCTGACCCAATGAGCAATGGGTCTGATGTAGCCACTGTCCCCACACTGCCTTGCCCACCCACTCCTTTGACTCTCTCACTCCCTCATCCACACCACTACTTTCTTGAGGGGCAGCATTCACTCTTGTGCACAAAGACACTGTAAATGGCAATATGCATGATGAAGTGGGATGTCCATGGCTGTATTCTACTTCTGACCTTCAAAAGCATGGCCAACCATGGGCAGTCATGCCCACTCCTTTAAACCACATCTAAAATGAAAACAGCTCCCAGAAGAGAAACCCCTTTCCACCTATTTTTACCAAGTGTCACATTGCCATAATTAAAACAAATTAGAAGTATAAAAAATACCTCCAATGACAATCAAAGTCTACACCATAGAGTGAAGTAAAGCCACATGCCAATTAACCTATGAATTTAATCAAGGAATAGTAGGCAGTTAAGCCAAACCAGTTAAAGCAAATCCTCAAGTGTTAATAGGGTTGCTAGATTTAGCAAATAAAAATATCTGGCAATGCATTTCAGCAAAGGGTTTTTGCTCAAATCATCTGAAGTGTCACCTCAACTCCAAGTGCTTCCTGTGTAGACAAAGGCTTCAGGTGTGGAAAACAATGGCAGAATGTGATCATTTCTGGGTCTGTCTCCACCTCACCAGCCCTGGGGATGGTGTTGACCTAGCTTAGTCTGGCATCTCCCCTGTAAGACCTTACATAGTCCAGAGCTAAATGGGCATATTTGCAGTATTGTTTAGGGGGTTGGTTTAAACCTGAAATATTAGGATCCATTTAGACATGTCCTAGAGGGATTCAAGAGTGTCTTCCCTTTGTCTCCTGTCCTTTGCTAAAGAACCCTAAGTTCCCTTCCCCCACTGAACCAGATTTAAGTAGACAAGGTGAGTGAGCTGAGTGATCCTTCCCTCATCCTGTTCTTGGTGTTTGTATATAGTTATAAGAAATTCAAGTAGTTAATACTATACTATGATCATCAGACGTGAAAATTTTTTAACTTGAGAAATTTCCTTGGCAACAAGGAGATGTAGAAAAAAAAGCAGTGATTGGTGAGTCAGGAGACTTGCATCTGAAAGTAATGGGCTATGTAAATTGGAGCAAGTAATTGCACCTTGGTGGGCCTCCATTTCCTCACCTGTTTGTTATATGTTGGCCACATAGCATGATGTTAAAGTGAACTCACAAGAGCGATAGAAAATTATATTTCTCTGGCTCTAGTGCACTGCAAAAACCCTCTCCCTGCTTTTAGGAGTCTCCAAATAGTATATCATGTGGATTAAAATAAGACCTCTCCATCGCTGTGGATCATCCATGCCTTTCCTCTTGGGCTCTGAATCCTTGTAGAGATCTCTGTGGCCAAGGCTGTCCACTAAACCCCTGGTGCTTGTGCAACTGGCACTGAAATTGCTTCACAGGGCCAAAGCCACCATGCCATGCCAGGCCACCAATATTTGGGGTGTCAGTCCTGGGCCAGGACCCTTGATATCCTGGTATCGTTGCCACTACTTCTGGTGTCTTACCCTGATGTGTGTTTTAGGGTACTTATACAAGCACCATCTCAGAAAATCCTCCTGCAAAGCCTGCAAACTAGATATAATAATTTCCATTTTACGAAAGAGGAAAAAGAGACTCAAAAAAATGAAATAGCAAAGCCATGCCACAAAAACCTGTAAGTAGCAAAATCATGATTTGGACCCAGGTCCATCTAACTCCAAAACTTGCCATAATACCCAGCCACCACTTATGGTAAACAAAGTTTTAGCTGCTTAGAGTTAATGTCTCAAGTCCTATACAACTTGTCTATTATTTCCTTTGGTGGGTAAGCCTTTATGATAGTATATACATGTAATATGCTAACTGCACTATATACAGGTTAAAAGGATATATGAAAAGAAGTGTACAAAATTATCTGTCAATTACATATGAATACTTGTGCAAACTGATAGGGAAAAACATTAATTCCAAGAAAAAGTAGAAAAAGTTAATAGATAATTCTCAGAGGAAAAATACAAATGACTAATAAATATATAAAGATTCAAAATCACCAGTAAATCTTTTAAATGCAGTAAAATTAAATTCTGTTTTTACCTATGAAATTATTTTAAATTATTGAAATTTGGTATTATCATTGGCTTCTAGTGAACAAAAAAAATTGATACACCTTTTCCAAAAAGTAATTTGGAAATGCTTAGCCAGAATCTTTAAAATTCATACCCTTTAACCCGGAAGTTTCCATGCTGAAGAAATAACCAGAAACTTAGAAAAAGATTTATTTACAAAGACGTCCAATTCATCAATATTAATTATTGTAACAACAATCAAAATAATATGAATACCTAAAAACCAGAAAATGATTAAATGAATGCAGTCCTATGATTGGATATTATGCAACTATTAAAGTCAAAAATTGAACGACAGAGAAAAATACTTATAATATTTAATGTGAAAATAAAGATACAGAATTGTATGTATATGATCATACTTATAAGTTAAAAGAGTGAAGGCGATATTTGCCAATGATTCTAAACATTTCTAGTGTTCTCTACAATGATGTGTACTTAATTGATAACCAGAAAACATATACAGTAAAAAGTTCAGGTGCCTGCAGGTCTTTTTTTTTCCTAATGTGCTGAGTTGGGTGAGGGCTTCCAGCATCATCAAGCTAAAAGATCACGGTGGATCCCTTTGGGGCATCATTCTGGCTCTCTGTCTCCCATATCGCAAAGCCAGACAAGTGATGAGGAACATAAACAGTAATTATAATAATAGAAATAGTAGGAACCAGTTTTGAGTTTTTACTCAGTTACCAGGTTTTATATTCAGTCCTTTATATATATAAATATAAATATGTATATATTTATATATTTATGTGATAAATATGTGAGAATTAAATTATTGTATATTATAATTTATATAATATATGCTATATCTTATATATGAGCATTTGATCCTTACATATAAATTATATGTTCTACATTTATATGATATATAATATATACATTTTATATGTATATATAATCACTTAATCCTCACAAAATCCTATGAGACAAGTAATTTAAAAGATGCAGAACTTGGGGCTCAGAGAGATGAAAATATACTCACCCTAAACCACACAGCTAATGGCTCACTGAGCAGGAGCTAGAATCCAGACCTGACTTTCCACAATGCTTTGTTCTTCCCCTAATGTTGGTCAAGTCGAAAAGAAAATTCATTGGATTGTTAAAAATATGTTTGAAATATAAAAATTATATTTGTCCATGGCATGACATATATTCATAGGAGAAATAAATTTTCATATATTTCACAGGATACTAGACTCTAACCTTGTTTCTTTTTCTGACTAGCCAAGTGAACTTGAACAAGTCATATCCCCTCCACAATTATGTTACCTCTGTGCATTGGAGGTATTGGACTAGATCAATTTCCCCTAAAAGTTTAGCTTATTAACAGAAGGAAGGAAATAACCAAGATCAGAGCAGAATTAAATGACATAGAGACTAAAAGCACAATTCTAAAGATCAATGAATCCAAGAGTTGGTTCTTTGAAAAGATAAACAAAATCGACAAGCCTTTAAGCAGACTCATCAAGAAAAAAAGAGAGAAAACCCAAATAAACACAATCAGAAATGAAAGAGGAGAGATTACAACAGATACCACAGAAATACAAAGGATTGTAACAAATTACTACAAAGAGCTGTATGCCAAGAAATTTGAAAACCTAGATGAAATGGACAAATTTCTAGAAAAATATAACCTTCCAAAACTCAATAAAATGGAAGCAGAAAGCCTCAACAAACCAATAACAGCAAAAGAAATCGAAGCAGTAATCCAAAAACTCCCAACACACAAAAGCCCTGGACCAGATGGTTTCACAGGAGAATTCTACAAAGCATTTAAGGAAGAACTAACACCTATCCTTCACAGACTATTTCAAAAAATCCAAAAAGATGGAAGACTACCAAACTCTTTTTATGAGGCCAACATCATCTTAATCCCAAAACCAGATAAAGACACAACAAAGAAAGAAAACTACAGGCCAATATTGCTGATGAACATTGACGCTAAAATCCTCAACAAGATACTGGCAAACCGCATCCAACAGTACATTAAGAAGATCATACACCATGACCAAGTTGGATTCATTCCAGGTATGCAAGGATGGTACAATATACGCAAATCAGTAAATGTAATACATCACATAAACAAAAGCAAAGACAAAAACTACATGATCATATCGATAGATGCAGAAAAAGCATTTGATAAGGTACAGCACCCATTTATGATAAAAACACAGTAAAGTGGGAATAGAGGGAGCATTCCTCAACATAATAAAGGCCATATATGAGAAACCTACAGCCAACATTATACTCAATGGGCAAAAATTAAAATCTTTTCCACTAAGAACAGGAACAAGACAAGGATGTCCACTTTCACCACTTCTATTCAATATAGTACTGGAGGTTCTAGCCACAGCAATCAGACAAGAAAAAGAAATAAAAGGCATCCAAATCGGAAAGGAGGAAACAAAACTGTCACTGTTTGCAGATGACATGATAGTGTACATAGAAAATCCTATAGACTCCACCAAAAAACTGCTTGACCTAATAAATGAATTTGGTAAAACAGCGGGATACAAAGTCAATATCCAGAAATCAAAGGCATTTCTGTACACCAACAATGAAACAGCAGAAGCAGAAATCAAGAAAAAAATCCCATTTGAAATAGCAAAAAGGAAAATAAAATACCTAGGAATAAACCTAACCAAAGAGGTAAAAGACCTGTATTCAGAAAACTACATAACACTGAGGAGAGAAATCAAGGAAGACACAAACAAATGGAAACATATACCGTGTTCATGGATTGGAAGAATTAATATCATTAAAATGTCCATACTACCAAAAGCAATCTACACATTCAATGCAATACCGATTAAAGTACCAATGGCATATTTCACAGACATAGAACAAACACTTCAACAATTTATATGGAACCATAAACGACCCCGAATAGCTGCTGCAATTTTGAGAAAGAAGAGTAAAGTAGGAGGAATCACAATACCTGACATTAAACTATACTACAAGGCCACTGTAATCAAAACAGCCTGGTACTGGCATAAAAACAGGCACATGGACCAATGGAACAGAACAGAGAGCCCAGAAATAAACCCAAGCCTCTATGGTCAATTAATATTTGACAAAGGAAGCAGCAACATAAAATGGAATAAAAATAGCCTCTTCAACAAATGGTGTTGGGAGAACTGGACAGCTACGTGCAAAAAAATGAAACTCGAGCACCAACTTACACCTCATACAAAAATAGATTCAAGGTGGATAAAAGACTTAAATATAAAGCGTGACACCATTAAAGTCCTAGAAGAGAACGTAGGTAGGAAAATCTCAGATATTTCACGCAGAAACTTTTTTACTGACTTGTCTCCTAGAGCAAGGGACATAAAGGAAAGAATAAACAAATGAGACCTCATCAAAATTAAAAGCTTTTGCACAGCTAAGGAAAACAGTATCAAAATAAAAAGAGAACCAACTGTATGGGAAAACATATTTGCTAATGATACCTCAGACAAGGGTTTAATCTCCAAAATATATAAAGAACTTACGCGACTCCACTCTAAGAAGACAAGTAACCCAATTAAAAATGGGCAAAGGACTTGAACAGACAATTCTCCAAGGAGGACATACAGAAAATCCAAAGACACATGAAGCGATGTTCAATATCGCTAGCCATCAGAGAGATGCAGATTAAAACCACAATGAGATACCACTTCACACCAGTCAGAATGGCCATCATAAAGAAAGCAACAAACAACAAGTGTTGGAGAGGATGTGGAGAAACGGGGTCCCTAGTGCACTGTTGGTGGGACTGCAGACTGGTACAACCATTATGGAAAGCAGTTTGGAACTTCCTCAGAAAACTAAAAATGGATCTGCCTTTTGACCCAGCAATTCCATTGCTGGGACTCTATCCTAAGAACACTAAAACACCAATACAAAAGAACCTTTGCACCCCGATGTTCATAGCAGCACAATTTACAATAGCTAGGTGCTGGAAGCAACCTAGATGCCCATCAGTAAATGAATGGATCAAAAAACTATGGTACATTTACACAATGGAATTCTATACAGCAGAAAGAAAGAAGGAGCTCATACCCTTTGCAACAGCATGGATGGAGCTGGAAAGCATTATGCTAAGTGAAACAAGCCAGGCAGTGAAAGACAAATACCACATGATATCACCTTTAACAGGAATCTAAACAACAAAACAAAACAAAACAAAAAACTAGCAAAATATAACCAAAGACACTGAAATAGGGGATAGTCTGACAGTGGCCAGAGGGGAGAGAAGAGGGAATTTCAGGGGGGAATGGGTAGGGATTACAGGAACAAATTTGGAGGACACATGGACAAAAACTAAGGGTGGGGGGTAATGGGGGGAAGGGGGGAGGGTTGGGTGGAGGGGCTGGAATGGGAGTAGGGGGGAGAAAACTGTACTTGAACAATGATTGAAATAAAAAAAAAAAAAAAGTTTAGCTTATTAAAACACAGTGTTTCGGGTCTTTCCCAGGCCTACTGAATGGGACTTTCTATGGTTGAGCCCAGAAATACCTATTTTAATAAGCTCCCTGGTTATTCTTATTCAAGATGAGAATTAATCCCTTGACCAGTACTTGGAAACCACCACACTAGACAATCTATGAGCTATTTTTCATATGTAGCAGTCAATGTTGTGTGGTGGGGCCCCAAGGTCAGGGTCAAGGTATAGCCAAGATTGAATTTCAGACAGGTCTAAGATGATGGGCATAAAATACCAGAGACGGGCCACTAAGGACCAGTGTGCATGAGGTTTGGAGAAAAACCAAAGGATAAAGAGAATCTGGGAGCAAGAAGTGTGAGTACTGGAGATTGGTCCTTGTATTCAGCCCCTGGGATTAGCATTTGAACTCAAGAGGGGAAAAAACTGCAAACAGAAAGTGAAAGAACCAAAGAGCTAACCTCACACTGCATCACCTAAGGAGCTTTTAAAGCACTGCAGTCTGGGTCGCCCTCCAGTGCCTGACTTAATTGGTTTGGGATATATGTGCCTGGGCTTTGGTTGAAAATTGATATTTCAAGGACTCTCCTGACGAGTTCCTAAGGAAAAAGAATCATCTTTTCCATTTAAAAACAATTGAGACGCTTAAAACAAAACTTTCTCGATATATTTTGGGCGGCAAACTCAACACTTCAATCATGTTTCAGTGGCTCAGCTTACATGTTTAGTTGCATAAAAAAGATTCAGTTCTCCAGGTGGGTGAATCACAAGCAGCCCATCCTGACTGGGTTTTTCTTTTTCACTGAAGTGAGTGAATTGATCTGTTGTTTTGTCACTGCCAAGCTAAAAGCCAGTGGGAGGGTGCCAGTGATCATTTGGAGAAAAGGTATCATTTTGAAGTACCAAAGACAGCGGATGAATTGTGTTCATGAAATAGATGTTTCACTCTACTTTTTAATTTGCTCCTGTTTGAGTTAACTGAAAGTTCCGTCTTTATTTTTAAAGAATGACATTTACACAGCCGCTCACGCTGCCAAGCTTTGTTACATAAACAGCCTTGTTTTCCAAAAGTCTGGCGCTGCCTAGAGACCAAATATGTGCAGCGTTTTGGATTTCTGTTCAGAAGGAGCCTCTTCAACCTGTTGCTTCCGGCCCCTATGACTTGCCCCAGTCAGGAGTAGTGAGGGTCAGGTTAAGCAAATTGGATTTTTCATACAGCAAAGTTTCCCAAGCAAGGGCGGGGACACCAGAGTGACATTTCAAAGCCAGACTGCAATGCAATGATGGGGCTGAGGAGGTCTGGAACAAAAGAAGCTTCTCACTGACATCAAAAGCCTTGCTTTGGAACCAGACACTGGGAGGAAGAGCTCAGGCAGTGACTTTGCACATAGTGACCTGGGTTTGCTACCCATACACCCAGACAGTCAGAAGCTGAACCAGGGCTAAAGTCTGAAGGTCTCACAAGTTGGTACCATAAAGCCTTGAGACAACAACCTATAAAACCAAGCAAAGTTTTTCGGAATTTGATTTACACACCACTTTACATCAGCGCCACTGTGGTTGCTTGTTTAAAATACTGTTTCCTAGTGCCCACCCCACACCCAGATAACCAGAATCTGTTGGTGCAGGGCCCAGGGAACTGGATTTTAACAGTCCACCACAAGTGCTGTCTATGATTTAGCTATCACCAAAGCCTGGATCAGCTGTTGAAAGCACTTGGGTTACCTTGGGTGGTCTGGGCTGTCTTTTGGTAGAGCATGTCTTTTCAACTGAGAAAGAACCAGTGTGTAGAGCTGATCTCAGAGCTCTTCATTTTCCAAACATACTCAGAGTCTGGCCTTTCTGGGCACCCCTCACCCAGGGCTGCACCCTGCCAACCTTTCCCACTGTCTCAATGGGAAATGACTGGGCCAAACCCCTTGAATCAGAGTGTCAACCAGTTAATCTGATCCATTAAGCCCTGCTAACAGATTTGAGCTCATCATCAAGGTCTAGCCCCTGCTTCTCCAACCTTAGCTCACATCAGAATCACCCAGAGCACTTGTTAAAGTACATTTTGCTGGGCTCCACCCCTAGAGTTACTCTGGGTAAAGTCTGAGAACTTGCATTTCTAACAAGTTCTTAGAAGATACGTTGATGGTCCTTGTCCAAGGGCCACGGGTTCTCAAGTTTGTTGGATATTTAGACTCCCTAGAGAGCTGTAAAGAATTTTTAATGAACAGGCCACACCCCATTCCAATTCAATCAGTATATCTCAGGGGTGAGACCAGGCTATCTGTTCCTTTAAAATTATTCCAGGTGATTCCAACGTGCAGGCAGCCAACTTTGAGAATTACTGGTCTAGAACTGTAATTCTAAAAATTGATTGTGCATAAGAACCTGAGGAGTTTGCTACAATGCCGATTCCTGGGCCTCTGACCAAAGAAATCTGATTCAGATGTCATCAGTATAGCCTGCACATTGGGATTTTTTACAAGTGCCTCAGGTGATGACAATAGAAGCCAAACTGTAGAATCTTTAGTGGCTCATTAGAATCTCACTGGGGAGCATTTTAACAATAAGTATCTTTCTGCCCAGAGATTCTGACTCAGTTGATCCAGAGTGTGGCCCTGTCATGTGTAATTTCCATAGCTCCCCAGTTATTCTAATATTTTAATATATAGCCAGGACTAAGAATGATTAGTTTGTGCATAAGTATCACCTGTGGAACTTGTTAAACTACATAGATGCCCACTCCCTACCCAAAAGCTAGTGAATCAGAATGTCTGGGATTGACACCATAATATGTTTTTTAATGAGCCTCAAAGAATAATCTAAGCACAGCCATATTTGAAAACTATTGGTCTAAATTAAATTTCCCTTTTTAACCATGGACTTTTGAGAAAATCTTTGAAAACTACTGGCTTAGACTAATGCTATTCTCATTGTTTCTGTTAATAGTGAGCATTTCTTGAGCACCTCATATACACCTGCTGCTTTAAATACATTATCACTGATCCGCACAGCAACCTGGCAGGATTAAATTTTGAGAGCAAAGCAGGGATAATATATTTGTCCAAATCCAGGTGCCACCTAACATGAAACAGTTCCAATTCTAAAGTGAAACATTTTGTCATGCTGGGCTCTTGGTAAAGATGGAGATGTGGCCCATCAAGGTCCTGGATGACCCATCCTCTCTGATGGTCGCGCATTGGATTCCAGCAGGCAGCTTCCTAACTGCTCTTGTCTGCTCACCAGGTCACTGATGAACACACAACTTTGAACACTGAACAAAGTCCTTGGAAAATACACTTTGACCTCATTTTACCTTCACCCTTAGGGTATGGTGATTCTCCTGAGCTACAGTGGCCTATGGCTTGGACTGAAAAAAAGGCAAATCCTCAAAGAGCTGCAGCACTGTCAAACCACAGGATATGGTCCATTCAGGTGCTGGTGACATCTAAGATGCAGCCCAAGAGCTAATAAATGAGGTGGGTTGGGGGCAGGGGGAGTTCACAGGGTGTGAGGGCAAAAGTAGAAATCGGCCTAATGCATGTGATGCTGAAAGCTCCATTCAGTTTTGTTTTTTGTTTTTGTTTTTTGAGAGAGAGAGAGGAAGGAAAGGGAAGGGAAGCGAAGGGAAGGGAAGGGAAGGGAAGGGAAGGGAAGGGAAGGGAAGGGAAGGGAAGGGAAGGGAAGGGAAGGGAAGGGAAGGGGAGGGGAGGGGAGCAAAGAGGAAGGAAGGAAGGAAGGAAGGAAGGAAGGAAGGAAGGAAGGAAGGAAGGAAGGAAGGAAGGAAGGAAGGAAGGAAGAAAGGAAGGGAAAAAGGAAGGAAGAAAGAAAAGCATGTCTGATGGTAAAGTGGAACTCTTGGAGCAGACATTTTCATGTTGATACTGATCGATACACAAAGATGGAGAGAAGTCAAGATCTAACACCAGCTGGTGACAAGTATCTTTGCTGCTCGTTCACTGGTAAATTCACAAAATCTTTATGACCTCTTCATACTTCCATTTTCTTACATAGCCAACTTTAATTACCACAGGGGAATAGAAATAATATGTATTTTTAAATCCATAAATAATCCAAAATATCTATACCCAACTACAAGTTTATAAATTACAAACCAAATGAAAAAAATTGTGTTGCTTTTCTTTACTTCCCACAACTAACATCATCTGACTTTTGAGCTCTTACTCTGCCAAATAGATAGAAGAGAGGTAGAGGAAGATTTCAACTTACAAATTAAATATAACTCAATTAATTCCAGTATGAAACAGTGTTTTGCCTCACCCCAGTGTCTTTGGGAGAATGTTCCATCTTTCAGAATGGATCTCCCTTCCCCATTTCCCTTACCAAGATGGCTCCTGGGCCTTCTGTGTATGCTTCTCTGTACTTGTGGTGGACAGAAGGAGGGGTGGCCCACATTCTGACCTCCATGTATTTGCAATTGTCTGTGTTTATCTTCTCCCTGGACACCTGAAACTGCTGACTATTGTAGGGTTTTGATCCCACCTGATTCTTTTGGAAATTTTGGTAACACCCACAGGTAGAGTTTATTATCCCTGAAGTATCCTCTGGCTGCAAATCCTGCTTATCTGTAATCCAGATGTGCTCTTAGCTCTCCTGATCCATTGGTTCCCTTAGCATTTTTGTGTTCCCTCTGAGGGGACAGATTTTCCTAGTTGAATTCTGTGACCCCAAAGGCATGTGCTACATTCTGTGAGTCAAGACTGCTCTCTTCCCAACTATCTCCACCCTTCTTTAGCCATTTCCAATCTGGCACTCTGGCAACATTGGAGCTTAAAGTTTTCCCAGACTACACCCAAGGAAGTGAAGGCTAAGCTCCATTACACTGAATTCCAAACTCAAAATTGTCTGGCAACATCTCACCCTGGTTCAATCCGTCTTTCTACCCTAGCCTAGAGTGTGCAAAGCTCAGTGTGACTGGAGAAAAACTCACAATTATGAAGACTGATCTTATTTTAAATTCAAGATCATTGAGCTCAAGTAGGCCTTAGTGCTACCCTAGGCCATTTACTCTAGCACTCTATCTGTGACTGATTTTATACTTTCTCTCCTCTTCCCAAACCCCCAGCACTTCCTAACTCATACTTACTTTCAGCTAAAGAAAGGTCATCCAATTCATTGAGAATATGGAAACTGCTAGAAAAGCACTCACCATCTCTACACAGCTCTTCCCTCCTGTTACTATGAGCAAGCAATTCATTCTTATTACTAAAGACAACTCTTCCACTCCAGCATCAGATCCCATTATTATCAGCAATTCTCCCCTATCTCCTGCACCACCTTTTTTTCTCCCTAATGATTCAATCCCATAACACTTAAAGATACTGCAATTTTTTTCTCCTACCTTGAACCACATCCGTTTCCATCCCCCTTCCATCTAACACCCCACCTAACACTGCACTTCTCTGCTTTCCTTTACAGCAAAGCTCCTGTAAGATTTAGTACACTCACCACTTCAACTTCCATAGTTCCCCTTCTTTCCCCTGCCACTATTCCACTACTCTTTTCAATGTCACTAATGACCTCCATATTGCTCAATCTAGTGGTCAATTCTCAGTCCTCATCATACTTAACATATCAGCAGTATTTGACAAAGTTGATTGAGTTTTCTCCTTGAGACACTTTCTTTACTTGGATTCCTGAAAATTCTGGCTTTATTCTGACTTCATTATCAACTCTTCTCTGACTCCTCCTCTGACCTCTAAATATAAAGAGACATGGAACTCAGTCCTTAGGGCTCCTCCCTTCTCTTCTCTTCTCTTCTCTTCTCTTCTCTTCTCTTCTCTCTCTCTCTCTCTCTCTCTTTAATTTATTGCTTTTAAAGAGACAGGGGGAGGAAGAGAGAGAGAGAAACATCAACTCATTGCTCCACCCAGCCATGCATTCACTGGTTGATTCTTATATGTACCCTGACTGAAATCAAACCCACAATCTTGTATGGGGACCATGCTCTAACCCATGGGTCCCCAACCTTTTTGGCACTAAGGACTGGTTTCATGGAAGACAATTTTTCCATGGACAGGGGTGGGAGGAGGAGGTAGAGCTCAGGCTCTCACCCACCACTCACTTCCTGTTGTGGATGAGGGGAGAGGGACAGAGACAGGAGGTAGAGCTCTGGCAACCTTCACTCAGGGTCAGTTCCTAACAAGCTGATGATGGGGGGTTGGGTACCCCTGCTCTAACTAACTGAGCTATCTGGCCAGAGCTTTCTTCTTTTTATTACTCATTCATCCCCTTATTGTTCTCATCTACTCTCATTTGCTATAAATTAAATATCATCCATACTAATGATTCCCAAATTTCACTTTCAGTCTAAACCTCTCCCATGAACTCTAGATTTGAATTTCCAACATCTAGTCCACACTTGGATAACCAATAGGCATCTCAAATATGACCTGTCCAGAAGTAAATTCTAATCTTTTTCTTTAAAACCAGCTCCTTCTACAATCTTCCTCATTGCAAGAAGTAGCAACTCTCTCCTTCCAGTTCCTCAGGCTAAAATTCCTGTCTCTTCCTTTTAGATTGCCAAAGCTCATCTATCCAGCAATCTTTTTGGCACTACCTTCAAAATATATCCAGAATTCACACTTCTGTCTCTGTCACTGTAACTCTAGTCCAACTAGTACTTAGGTCTCACAAGGATTATGGCATTAATCCTTGTCCCTATTCCCTAACCAGTCCCTATTTCCACCCTTGTCTCCCTTCAGTCTATTCTCAATATAATAACCAAAATTATATCTTTAAATTAAAATCAAACAGATCATTCCTCTATTCAAAAGTCTCCAGAAGTTTCCATCTCAGAGTAAATGTTAAAGTGCTTATGAGGTCCTACACAATCTACTTTCACCCTTTCCTGCCACTGAGTCCTACCATTACCTAACTGACCTCATATCCTATGCCTACCCTCCCTTCATTCTGCTCCTAAAACACTGTTAGTCAGTTCCCTCACCTGCTTCAGGCATTGTACAGATGTTTCTGTCTCAGTCAAGCCTTCTATAATGACCATAGTTAAAAATCACAAGTCCACCTCCAACCCCACCTCCTTATGCTATCCACCTCCTTGCTTTGCGTTCCCCATAGCATTTTTTAACAAATTGATATGTATTTTATATATGTGTTTACTTTCTGGCTCTTTTAATAGGATGCAAGATCATGAAGGCATTTTACTAGAACAATAGGTACTCAATAAATATTTTTAATATATCTTATTATTTCTAATACTCACTAAGGTTTTGACCTGCAGAGAAGGAACCAAGGTCCACATACCATACCACTTGCCTTTGTTCCTCATTTTCCCCCTCCTTAAAGACTTTAAGTATGGCAGATTGAATATGTGTTTATTTATTTCCATTTCTCACAAAACTCATTTTCCAAAATAAATGGTCAATAGATATTTAAAATTTAAAAGTCAAAGTTACATTTAATTTTTAAATATGGTTGTAACCACTAAACAAAGCAGAATTGAAAGCAATTGCCTCTGGGGAGTGTGAATTTGGCATGTGAAGTATAAGGCAAGGGATTATGTTGTTGAATTTGTTTGTTATTATTGTTTTTAAGCATTACAGCACAATATGACTACAAAAATTCTAAAAGAAGCAGATAAAGTACAGTCATAGTAAGAAAGTTTTATATACTTCTTTCAAATCAGTGACATCTAGGGGAAAATAAATAAATACAGATAAATTTAATATTTCTGTTTCAATTAATGCATTTGTTTTAATTGCCAAAGAATTTGTCATCCATTAGGGAAAACATATTATAAAAATCAGTCATGTACAGGGCTGCAAAGAAAACCTCAAGAAAATATGAAAAGGTCAAGATGTAGGCATCAGTAGACACACTTCACCTCCTCACTCAACCACAAAAGGAATTACAACCAAATCTCAAACAAATAACACCCAGAGCTGTCAGAAACTCGAGCTATATGAAGTCCAACAACCAAAGATTTAAAGAAGCCACATTTATCCAGATGGGTAGGAGGGGCAGAGACATAAAGACAGGGTGGAGAGGTGAGGAGATGCAGTGTGGTGTGGAGAGGTAGTGGTGGCAGCAGAATAGGCATGGGTAATCCCACATTCATGTGTGATGGTTAAAAATCTGAAGGAACACCTTGGGAGTGAGGAATAACTTGGGAGCAAGCAATCCCAGCCCCAGGCCAGACCTCACAGCCAGGGTTCCAGTGATAGGAAGATAAATCCCCATAACTTTTGGCTGTAAAAACCAGTGGGGGGTGGGGTGGTGGAAGAAACTGACATATTTTCAGAAAACTCCACTTAAAGGACCTGCAGGTCTTAAAACATATGCAAACATACCCACTCTGGGACTCAACACCTATAGCTGGCAATAGCTGGAAGGGCACCAGTTGCATACAGGGAGTGGGTGAAGTGACTGGAAATAGGGCAAGTGCCAGGAAAACCCTCAGAAACCAGGCAGTGGCACAGTCCCCTCTCTGAGCCCTCCCCTGACACAGAGCCACAAACTGATAAAATGGGTTGTTCCACCCTGGCCATTACCTAAAGCTGCACCACACAATTTACAGGTGCCACTTACCACTTGCCCTATAGGGAGTCAAAGCAGCTCTACATAATACATAGAAACATGGGGAGAATAACAAGTTGAGGAGACAAAGAAATATGGCTCAAATACAATAACAGGACAAAACCCCAGAAAAAGAACTAAATGAAACAGAGATAGCCAATCTAACAGATGCAGAGTTCAAAATGTTGGTGAGCTGGGTGCTCAAAGAACTCCTGGAGTACAGTAACAACATAAAGGAAGAAATGAAGTTTACACTAAGTAAAATAAAGAAAGGAACCAACTACAAGGAACCAACAGTGAAGGGAAGGAAGCCAGGATTCAAATCAACAATTTGGAACATAAAGAAAAAATAAACATTCAACCAGAACAGAAAGAAAAAAACGAGAATTAAAAAAAAAATGAGTACAGTATAAGAAGACTCTGGGACATCTCCAAATGTGCAACATCCAAATCATAGGGGTGCCAAAAGGAGAAGAGGAAGAGCAAGAAATTGAAAACTTATTTGAAAAAATAATGAAAGAAAACTTCCTTAATTTTGCTAAGGAAATAGATATACAGGTCTAGTAAGCACAGAGAGTCCCAAACAAGTTAGACCCAAAGAGGACCATACCTAGATACATAGTAATGGAAATGCCAAAGGTTAAAGATAAAGAGAGAATCTGAAAAGCAGCAAGAGAAAAGAAGAGAATTACCTACAAAAGGGTTCCCATAAGGCTGTCAGCTAATTTCTCAAAAGAAACCTTGCAGGCAAGAAGGGACTGGCAAAAAGTATTCAAAGTATTGAAAAGCAAGGACCTGCAACCCAGACTACTCTATCCAGCAAAGCTATCCTTTAGAATAGAAGAACAGATAACGTGCTTCTCAGACAAGGTAAAGCTAAAGGAGTTCATCATCACCAACCCATCATTACAGGAAATGTTAAAAGGACTTATTTAAGACAAAGAAGATCAAAACCATGAACATTAAAAAGGCAACAAATTCACAACTCTTAACAGCTGAATCTTAAAAAACAAAACAAAGCAGCCCTGGCTGGTATGGCTCAGTGGATTGAGTGCTGGCCTGCAAACCAAAGGGTTGCTTGTTCAATTCCCAGTCAGGGCACATGCCTGAGTTGCAGGCCAGGTCCCCAGTAGGGGGGTGTGCAAGAGGCAACCACACATTAATGTTTCTCTCCCTTTCTTTCTCCTTCCCTCCCCCTTTTTCTAAAAATAAATAAATAAATGTTTTTAAAAAATTTTTTAAAAACCTACGCAGACAACCAGAACAGGAACAGAATCATAGGTTTCATGATCATTTAGAGGGTTATCAGCTGGGAGGCAGTAGGGGAAGAATTGGGGGAAAGGTGCAGGGATTTAAAAGCATAATCTGTAGGTACAAATAGACAATGAGATGTTAAGAATAATATAGGAAGTGGAGAAGCCAAAGAAGTTATGTGCACGACCCATGGACATGAACTAAGGGGGGAAGACTGCTGGAAGAAAAGGGTACCAGGTGGAGTGGGGCAAAGGAGGAAAATTGGGACAACTCTAATAACATAATCAATGAAATATACTCACAAAAAAATAAAAGAAAATGTCATGAGCAAACATTTTGTAGACCTCATTCTCTGATAAGAATAAAAAAATTATAAGTAAAGGATATATAAAAGGAATTTTAGAAATTTAGAAATTCCTTTCTTCTCTTGATGCAGCCTAGCGTTCAATAGCACTTTCTCCCTGGGAACACACAATACATAAAAAGCTTCATTTGACAATTAGAGCAGAGCAATGACTTTGGAGCTCTAGCCAGTGACTACCCTGTCCCTGAAGCATTGAAACTCATTGATTAAAAGGATGGGGAGCTATATGGCATTTTGATTTAAGAGAAATAAAAAATACATTAAATAATTCCTAAAATATCATATCCATTATTCATAAATATGGCTATTACTTTAAATCCAAAGCCACAATGTCAATCAACTAATGAAAGGACCAGAATTGCCAATCTCAACTGCACCTCTCTGCCCAACTTTGGTCAGATCTCTAGTAAGATTAATAAACAGTGAGGTAAGAAGATTTACCGATGGATGGTATTTCAACAAATAGCTGAAAAAATCATTAAAATATCTGGATAAGTACTCTCAATGTCATATGCCAGTAAAAATGCATATCCTGGACCCTATTCCTTACCAACTGAATCAGAATATGTAAAGCTCAGAATTCTACATTTCTTTTTTTTTTAAGATTTTATTTATTTATTTTTAGAGAGGGAAGGCAGGGAGGGAGGGAGAGGGAGAGAAGAGAGAGAGAGAGAAACATCAATGTGCGGTTGCTGGGGGTTATGGCCTGCAACCCAGGAATGTACCCTGGCTGGGAATTG
The DNA here is from genome assembly GCF_004126475.2 of Phyllostomus discolor. Lineage (NCBI taxonomy): Eukaryota > Metazoa > Chordata > Mammalia > Chiroptera > Phyllostomidae > Phyllostomus > Phyllostomus discolor. The sequence goes on along the minus strand of NC_040905.2, from coordinate 162,276,424 downwards.
AACCTGGGACACTTTGGTTCCCAGCCCGCGCTCAATCCACTGAGCTACGCCAGCCAGGGCAGAATTCTACATTTCTGAAAGGCCTTTAGATGATTTTTAAGTGTGCTGAAGTTTGGGAACTACTGATTTACATAATTCATTAACAATAAGAACCTCCCATAATCCAGAGTGAACTAAAATCATGGAAGGAAATGGACCCAGTATAGCAGATTTTATTTTTTTGTCTATTGCTTTACAACTTAATTCAAATGAAATTCCTAAGAATAATTATCTGACACACTTGAAACACAACTATTTTATTGAGTTATCCTTTGTAATTTTGACTTTGACTCCTTAGCCATTCTAGTAAAGTGGTATTTCAGCTTGACATGGGGATATCTGGTTCTCATCTACATTTTCCATGTCATATCAACCATTTCCCAGCACAACGCCTCCAGTCAGTGCCCCACACCTCCAGAATGTGTATTTCCCACCTGATTTGTTCCATTGCCCATGACAGTCCCCAAGTAAGGTAAGATATTTCACAAAACAATAAAAGACCAATTAGGACTTCCCAAATAAGGTAAGATACTTCACAAAACAATAAAAAATGATCATAAATCTTATAATTGATAACTTAAGTTCTAGGAATATATTTTAAAACTTCTCAGACAAGTGTTTAGACAAATATACTAACTGTAATATAGCTTATAACAAAAAAGTAGAATGAGCCTAAGTATATGTAGATAGTTAGAATTAAGTTTGTCTGCATATAAGAGAACATTTAAAATAACTGTCACTTAAACAAAACAAATAGATTTCTGTCCTACCTAAAAGAAGTTCACAGGAGGTAGGCTATCCAGTGCTGTATGGCATCCTCACAGTGTCATCAGGGACCCAAGTTACTATCTTGCCTGCTCGCCATCCTCAGGAAGTGGTTTCCATACTGCAAAGTCCACCACAGGTCATATTTGCTACATCCTCCCAGGCACACGTACCACCTGCGATAAGAAAGGGAGAACTGGTGGAAATCTGAGAAGTTAAGACAAAACGAAAGTTAAGCTTAAAGGGCCTGTTTCAATTACTGCACTGAACCAGGTTACCTGCATTTGACTTAAAACTTAGATTTTCCTTCCCACCTCTATATGAATGGGAACTATTAATGAACTTTGGATAATTAACAGAAAATTTCCTTAAACTACATTTTCTCTGTTTACCTGAGTAGAGCATGAGTAAATTTACAATCTTATTGTGACATCTCTATTAAATTTTAAAAACATTTTTATTTAAAGTCTCTTTCACATTACTTTATTACCTTGATTTAGAGATAGGGGATTGAATTCTTACAGAGTCCAAATTGCTAAATGGGACAAAAGGACCCTACTTTTGGTGTTCCTCTAAAGTCATATAACACCCTTCCTCCTAGGCCAAGAAGGAAGTGAAATCCCACGTCTCACCCTCTGTCTCTCCTGTCTCTTCTACCCATAATGCTCTAAGGTTAATAAAGTTCAGTTTTTCTTTTACTGTCTCTTCCTATCTCTTAGGATTTCCCATAGTACCAAGTCCAGCTACATAATTTTTGGAGTCCAGTGCAAAATGAATAAGGGCCCCTTGCTAAAAAATTATTAGATATTTCCATGCTGTTATGAATGGTAAGAGTTCCTTCTTTCTTTCTGCTGCATAGTATTTCATTGTGTAAATATACCACAGTTTTTTGATTCATTCATTTACCAATGTGCATTTAGGCTGTTTCCAGCACTTGGCTACTGTATTGGCAACACTGCTATGAATGTTGGGGTGCATAGGTTCTTCTGAATTTGTGTTTCAGGATTCTTAGGGTATAATTCCAGCAGGGCAATTTCTGGGTCAAAAGTCAGTTCCATCTTTAGTTTTTGAGGAAATTTCATACAGTTTTCTACAGGGTTTGGATCAGTCTGCATTCCCACCAACATGCATGGATGGAACTGGATAATATTATGCTAAGTGAAATACGCCAGGCTATGAAACATTAAACATAAATACCATGTGATCTCACCTATAAGTGGAACCTAATCAACAAAACAAACATGCAAGGAAAATAGAAACAGAGACATGGAAATAGAGAACAAACTGACAGTGACCAGAGGGAAGGGGAGAGGGGGACAATGGGGGAAAAAAGGGGGAGAGTCAAGAAACATGTACAAAGGACACGTGGACAAAGACAACGGAGTGAGTGAGAAGGATTAAATGTGGAAGATGGGAAAGGGTAGGGCGGGGGAGAGTAATGGGGGAAAAAATGAGGACAACTGTAACTGAACAACAATTAATAGAAGAATTATTAGATATTTCAATATGGTGACAAAAAGAGCATTAAACCAAGTAGCAGGACCTTCTAGCACAGGCTTATGTGACTATATAGATTGCATACCCACACAGCTGGTCCTGTCTATACCCAAGGCCTTGAGGTAGCAGATTTTGAGTGCTTTCATTTTCTCTACATGATGACCTCCTACTTTCTGATTCTGGCTTCTTGCTTAGATCTTAACGATAATTAAAATAACTCTTCTACATTTAAATGAGCATAGACTTCAAGCTTATTTTCTTGTGGATTCAAACAAAATCTAACTGGATGAAAAAAGCTGATTAATATCTTTTTTAAAAAAGACTGGGCATTTCCCATCCCCTTTCCTAGAAACCCTGACAGTCACACTCAATGTGGGTGATAAGATTTCCAGGACAGGAAAGTAAAGCAGCAGGAAATATATATATATTTTTTAAATGCAAATCTCTAACCCAAGAATGGGAGATTATCAAAAAAGAACAATTGAATTTGAGAAGGAACTGAGTAGAAATCCAAGAAATTAAAATATGCTCATTTAAATTGAAAAAGAAATAACTGAAAAGGGAATTAGTAACTGAAAGCTGACAAAGATAACAGCAAATATTTCAAGGAAAAATACAAAATAAAGAAATATGAACGAGATACTAAGAAACGTGGAAGAAAAAAGGAGACAATTCAACACATTTCTAGTAGAAATTCCAGAAGAATTAGAATAGAGAAATTCAGAACAAGGCAATATTTGAAGATATAACAGACGATAATTTTCCAGAACCAAAGAAATAGTTAAGATTAAAAAAATAAATAAAAACCACACTGAGTCATGAGCAAGATAAATGAAAACAATTCCAAACATGGACACATTGTTGTGAAACTACAAAATAGTAAGAGAAAAACTGAAAATCAAACAGAAAGAGAAGGCAGATTATCTCTAAGTGAAAAAAAATCACACAAACTGGCTGCTAACAGCAAACTTCACAGATGACAGAAGATAATAAATTACATATTGAAAGTGTTCAAGGGGAAAACTGACAATAAAATTCTATCCACAGATAACCGATCATTCAAGAGTGAAAGTAATATATATTTCTATACATCTAAAGCCCAAAAGAGTTAACTGACACTCTCCAACCCACCAAAAAAATGCTGAAAGAGAAACTTGGACAGGAAAGAACAGGAAGCTAGAATGAAAGATGGAATTTAATAGCAATGATGAGGGAAAAATATATAAAAACATGTTAACTAATAATAATAACTAGAAATGGAATCTATAATTTTCAAACTAATAAAGAAAAGATGGGGAAATAAAGAAAACTTAACCATTCAATAAAAAAATGAGAAGAGAAAAAAGTAAACAAAATGAAAAAAACAAAAACAAACTAAAATGGCATAATTCCAAATATGTCACACACCATAAGTAATATGAACAGATAAGACTCATCCACTACTATAGATTTTCATGGATAAATCAATGTTAAATGAGAAAGCAACTTATAAGGTAATATGTACAAAAAACATACAGTAAACTGTTCCTTGTGTATGTTTAAAAACACATATTTATACTAGCATGTACTGTATTTTGATATATAAGTAAGCATATAAAATTATTTTTAAGTAATTTAAGAATACGTCTTAAATACATAATATCAGCTGTCTCTGGGAATGGGGTAAGACAGAAAATGGGAAACAAACAGCACTTCGATTTGATCTGTAATGTTTAATTTTTTAATTAAAAAAGACTAAAAGCAAATATAATAAAACATTAATGGATAGTAGGTATATGCATTGTTTATTGTGCCTTATATTATTTTGTATTTTTTTAATTTCCAAAATTATAAACAATAAAACAAAATATACATATCAAGATTTGGAGGAGTGAGGTGAAAACATATCTCAGAAAATACTGTTTATGGCTTAAGCTTATTACAAAGTATCAGAACACATATTTAAAAACACAAAGTGCCTCTAAGAATTCTTTATTATTCAGATTTTACACTGATTGAAAATGAACTTTCCAGTTAATTGATCAGAATTAATGAAGCTTTCATGGTCAAAAAGAGCAAAAAGTATGTCACCTGGATTGCCCAATGATGGGCATCAAATGATAATGAATGATTTTGTTTTGAAAAAATATTGTGGTCCCCTGAACTAGGGAGCATACAGTGGTACCCAAAGGACTGTGTCACTTACTGATGAGCCTTAGGTTTTAAAAATTTGTTTCTGAGACTCTTCAAAGAATCCAATTTTATCTCTGAGTTAGAAATCTGGGGCACAAAAAGGTCATTTTCAGAGAAAACTAAAGCACAGTTTTCTTTTTGAAAAAATTCAGAATTCTCAATCTAGAGAAAAAGAAATAAACTAGTAGTACTTCTATTTGAGTTGTGTTTTCCATCTGAGAAGTTTGATTTAACCCTTAGAGGGTTAAGGCTATTCTTGGTTAAAAAATAAATAAGTGAGATCATTTTGTAAAATATCCTCCTTTTCATGAAGTGTTCAGTGTCAGCTTAAACTATGATGTTCATGAAGTTAGATTCACAATGGGGATGAAAAATGCAGATTTTTGTCATTCTAGAAAAAGCTTGTCTTGGTTCACCCTATACCTCCTTTAAATAAAAAAAATGCAGCCTTTATATTCAGTTTTGCTAACATGAGTAAAGCTCAGGCAATACCCAGTAGTACGCTCCTTTGGGTGGCTAACTTATTTTCTCAAGTTCATGTAGGGATATGGCTAAGGAACAAGAGGAAAACCTGAGGTTGGCCTGTGACTACTAAAATTACACTGGGCTCTTTGTGTAAGGTCCCTCGGTCATTGATCTCCAAATTAAAAATAGCTCACAAGTCACCTTGGGTTCTTTTGGCTTGTGAGGGCATGAAAACATGATGGCTGAGGCATGGTGGGGCATATTCTGGGTAAAACCAAGAACTTTTCCTCACCCCCAGTGTTAGAGAACACAGAATGGTAGCCCATAGCCATGCCTCTTATAGATGGCCATTAAAGTGTAACTTTGTCTTGGGTTAGGCTGTCTCTGTGTAGGGAGATTTCTTTCATTGGCCACCTACTGGCTTTCATGGGCCCAAGGCAGTTGGAGGGGAGGTGATCAGGACCGAAGCAGGACTGAAAGGTCAGGTGTGATGCTATGCAGTTCAACGTGTCCTTGTACATTTGTGCCACAGACTTCAGGAAACAGCACTTGATGAAGTCGTCAAAAGAATAAACATACACAATAGAATACTACTCAGCCATAAAAAATATGAAGTCTTGCCATTTACGACAACATAGATGGATCTTGAGAGTATTGTGCTAAGTGAAATAAGTCAGAGAGAAAAGGATAAAAACCATATGATTTAATTCATGTGGGTAATATAAAAAAAAGCGACAAACGAAACAAACTCACAGGTGCAGACAACAGAATGGTGGTTACCAGAGGGGAAAGGGGATGGAGGGAAAGTGAAGTGAGTAATGGGGGTCAAATATACAGTATCAGAAGGAAACTAGGCTTCAGGTGGTGAGAACTACAATACAGGTGTAGAATTATAATGTCGCAAACCTGAATATTATATAATGTTACTAACCAATGTTACCCTAATACATTTAATTTTTAAATTAATTAAAAACGCAAATCTAGCCCTGGCTGGCGTAGCTTAGTGGACTGAGTGCGGGCTGCGAACCAAAGTGTCACAGGTTCGGTTCCCAGTCAGGGCACATGCCTGGGTTGCAGGCCACAGCCCCCAGCAACCGCGCATTGATGTATCTCTCTCTCTTTCTCCCTCCCTTCCCTCTCTAAAAATAAATAAATAAAATCTTAAAAAAAATGTAAATGTCTCACTAGGTATGGTGACAGATGTTAACTAGACTTATCGTGCTGATCATTTCACACTATATACAAATATTGAATCATTATGTTGTACACTTGAAACTAACATGCTATACATCATTATATCTTAATAAAAGTAACAAGTAAAAATAATAACTTGTTTTAAATAAATATTCTCAGAAATCAGCTAAAAATGAATATTCTTTGTTTGATGAAGCATAGAAAGCTTTAAAAGCTTAGAACTTTAAAAGAAAAGCATATCCCATGGTGCACAAAACAAATCCTATTTCCTACACAGTTAGCAGGTGTAAACAGTGACCCCTTGGGCTGAGATATGGGGTCCTCACACCCTTCAGAGCCCCAGTTCTTAGTGGTTTGTTGGTTTGTTGGTTTGGTCATGAGGTCAATTAGCTCTTTAGAAAGTTATGCCAGCCTGGACATGGCAGCCACCTCCCAAGACTCGGTTTCATCTTTGATCCCTGAGTGAACAAACACAACTTGACCTAAACTCTGTTTCTTTCTGACTCTGACAAGCATCCTGTATTAACATCCCTGTGCCATGAAAGGTTAAAACTATTGAAGCAAAGGCAACCAGATTTCTATGCCCCATTGACCAGGCAAAACCACAGGCTGGGTGTAGACTTCTATAGCCAAGTACCCTCAAAGCATCCATTATCTTGTACATGAATTTGTTTTGTATATGGTCTGCTTTTATGAAGTCTCAGGCCTCTGACCTCAGGCAGCTTTCTTTAAAAACTGAGAAGAAGGGGTGGGAGATGATCAGCACTAAAACTAATCAAGTCTACTAAGACTCAGCATTTCCAAAGTTGAGGGGCAAAGGTTTGTCTCTGGACTCAGCCCCACTCTGCAAAGAGAAGGCATTTCCAGAACTGCGTCTAGGCATTGACCAAAGGGCATTGTGTATCTTTGTGTTACCAATGAAACCAAGGACGGCACACTGATGTCTTACCCAAGAGTATCTCTCGGGAGGTCTCAGGTCAAGGAGTTACCATAAAAGGATCTCAGTCAGGAGTGGGCTAGAGTTAGGGATGCTCTTGAGACAGAGCCAGACACCTCCCCCTTAAACAGCACAGTGAAATAATCTTCAGTTGTTTTTTCCTGGGGCCTGCTTATCCCCTATAGAGAGAAATATGTTCTGAATTATATGTTCTGTACTTACTCTGGTGCCTCTAGCTGTTGAGATGGTTTTATTTCTCAATGTCTCCCCTGTACCACTTAATAAAAAAACTTTTAAAAGCTAAGAGGGCTTTTTTTAAAAAACGTATTATGCTACACTTACAAATCAATGACAAGCATAGATACATTAATGAAATTAGGTGCCCCAACTAAAACTCCAGTATTCTCTCAGGCAAAACTCTCTAAAGCATTTACTTCGTGAGTAAGATTCAGCTCATACCCTTAAACCAGGGCACCTCTCTTCATGCTGTGGGGAGAGGGACAAAGCACTGCTTTAGCAGTTGTGAGGTCCCTAGCCAGAGTCACTTCCTCAAATGAGTGGGTGATGATTCCTTTCCTTTTTGCTGTAATTAATATAGAGATACAATCTGGCCTGAAATCTCACTTTTTATAGTCAATATCACCTATAAATTATTCTGTTTGCCCTCCAGAACACATCCGCCCCAATACATAGGACTGTCCCATATACAGTTAAACATAGTGGCTCTCATGCAAAGAGCAGTGCACTGTTCTCAGGGCTTTCTTGGGCCTCTCACTGTGGTCCTGGGGTGATGCATAAGTTTGGCCATGAGCTCTCTGGTCAAATGTCATTCTTTCTCCAGTATGACCAAGGCAGGGTAGCAGAATGGAAAGTGTCCTGACTTTGGAGTTGGGCAGATCTGAGTCCCAATGCAAACTGCTACTTACCAGCTGTACAACTGTGGGTGAGTAACTTAGCCTCCTTGAGCCTCAGATTAGCCTATATAAAAACCCAACAACTTTACAGGAGTCCCATAAGGTGGCATCCATTTAGGCAATGTATATAGAGTACTAAAGTGATACCCAACACAGTGTAGGTCCCAATAACTATAGAAGCCATTATGATTATTAAAAACAAGCACTACCAGGAACAAAGCTGTTACCTTGACATAAATAAACTACTCAGTTCACTTTGAAATGAGGTCTAGCTAGCTGAAAAACAAGTCAAGAATAAAGTGGGAGCTAGATGGAACTACTGACAATTCACAGCCCTAGAACTATAAGAAGGATCTCAGAAAAGAAGGTTGGGAAGAACAAAAAGCAAGTTTTATCACTTTTTTAATTTGTCCCCCCAACTCATATTACATCCTATAATAGCTAGAGACAATGACTTAGAGAAATTGCCACCTAACATCATACAGTTAACTGAGCAAGAACTGGAATGAGAACCTATATGCCCTATTTCCAGCTCTGGGCTTTTTCCACCAAATGATGTGTGTACCTAAACACTGGTGAAAGGGCCAGTGGTGGCAAAAAAAAAAAAAAAAAACACTAGATCAGAATCAAAAACCTCCTTTCCAACAAGAAAGAGCATGTGGAAAATTCCTGAAAGTAATAAAATATTCTTTATCTTTTTTGGTGTTTTGACAATGGTTACACAGATATACTTACAATTGTCAAAATGCATCAACTGGATACTTCAGTTCTGTTTAGTTTATGGTATGCAAATTATACCTCAGTTAAATTAGTTAATAAAATATATATACTTTTCAGCTCCAGCTCTGACAACACTGACCTGGGTATACTAAGCCAAGTCAGTTCACCTCTCCAGGCCTCAGCTTTCTGGTCTTTATAATGAAGAGTTATAATTAAACAAAGACTCAAGTTCTTTCTAGCTCAAACTACATTATGATAAACAAAAACTCTTTCTTTAATTTCAGCCTCTATTTTATGCCCACTGGGTTCAGCAGTAGGGTCAGAGAGGTAGGCACATAATTTAGTGGAAGTGGGCAGTAAATTAATGGTATGTGCAAGGGATTTGGTGTCTTTCTACTGCATCATTAACTTTCCAGCCACAGTTTAAAGAACATGATTGGTTTTCTACAGGGATCCTGCAATGTACCATGATTGAGCTGTGGGATGGGGACATTCTGGCCCCAGACAACTCATATCTGCCACCAGAGATAACAACTTTCACATGGAATCCAGAGAAAATGTTTCCTGGACAATGGGAATGACTGACAGATATTAAACAGGAGGAAATTGAAGGCTCTGCCAAGTTTCATGATAAAATGCTATTTCTCACGGTAAGGTCAAACTGTCTCTGGTGTAGCTACTGCTTTGAAAACACAAAAGGAACATGGTAGATTCAACAGACTGCATCAGGGTTTGCAAAGAGTATGTGATCAAATACCACTAGTTTCATTTATAAATAAAATTGAATTACTTTATAGCAATAAAAAGAATGAATTTAGAATTTGGATGAACTAAAAGCTGAGAAACACCAACAAGGAAATCTCTAAAGGTTCAATTCCAAAGCTCTTTGGCTGTAAAATGTCCATGGGTGTTTGTCAGATTACATATGTAAAAGGTAGGTAAATTGGACTTTCACAGCATTAAGCATTAAGCATTTCACAGCAGGTAAGCATTACAGCAGGAGCGAGGGCTGGCATTGCTGTAATATGTTAATGAGCATTTAAAATGTGGAATATACTCATTGACACCAAATATTATAACTTCAAAGATTAAGGATCTAAAAACAAAATTTAACATGGACAACTCAAGTATTAGTGCATTTAGTCTCAAGTAGCATTAAAAATGTCAGTAGCATTTGTTTCTCATTTTTAATTTTTAGGGAATGACCCTGTGATGGTTAGTTTTATCTTTCAACTTGACTGGCCCACAGGGTGCTCAGATGTTTGATTAAACATTATAATGGGTGTATCTATGGAGGTGTTTCTGGATAAGATTAATATTTGAATTGGTGGAATGAGTAAAGCAGACTGCTCTCCATTATGTAGGTGGGCCTCATCCAATCTGTTGAAGGACCAGATAGACCAAAACTCAGACGAAGAAAGAATTTACTCTCTCTGTCTGACTTTCTTCAAACTGGAACATGGAGCTCCTGTCTTCGGACTCTTACTCAGACTACAGCTTCTACCTTTTGCTCTTCTGTTCTCAGTCATTTGGTCCTGAACTGAAATTATAGCATTAGGTCTCCTAGGTCTCCAGCTAGCCAACTGCAAATCTTGGGACTTTCTACCATCCATAATTGTGTAAGTTAATTCCTTATAATAAATCTTTCCATATATATGTTATGTATATTTGTATATATACACACACATAGAACCAATAGTACGTATGTGTACATGTGTATACATATATACATCGCATATACATATACATGCATATATGCATATATATGACCAACAGAAAGTATCCAGCCATGTAATATTAAAAATAGAGACATTTATTGAAGAAGATATCAGATACAAGAAACATCGTACATAGGACAATGACACCTCAGTCCCCTTCACAGTAGGCATCTTGGGACCTCTCACAGTTGTCCCAGTATCTCTTCCACTGTTCAAAACACTCTGCAAAATCATTTGTTGGAATCTCCATGAGCTGCCCCATTGTATTTTCCTGAATCTCACCAATGGTCTAAAATCTCTTCCCTTTCAAAGCTGATTTTAGTTTTGGGAAAAGCCAGGAGTCATGGGGCACCAAATCTGGGCTATAGCAGGGCTGAGTCACCTGGTGATTTGATGTTTCACCAGAAAACTGCATGAGATGTAAGGCATGACTGGGTACATTGTTGTGACAAAGCTGCCAATCACCAGTTGTCCATAGCTGCAGCCTTCTGAATCATCTGAATGATTTCTACAGAAAAATGTTCAAGCTTAACACAAAATTTGAAGCAGATTCGTGGCTCTCTATTTGCTCATTCATTTTGAATGGGACAGCCACACAGCACACATGCTCACTCAATGGTGTCTACTGCCCCCACTGACTAGCACAGTGAAGTTGTCATTCTTCATGAATTCACATTTCAGTCCACTCTCTTTGGCTACCAGATTACATCAATGTCACACAAACTGTTCTCATTATATTAACAATGGCTGGACTTTTTCTGGACAAACCTTATATATAAATGTATCCGGTACTCTGGAGAGCCCTGACTAATACGGCCTCCCTCAAATCAATCAATGAGACTCGATCAATTTGTTCATTTTAACATCATTCCACATTCTGGGGATTATATATCAAAATGTACATTGAACATAGCCTTTGATTCAACAATTGTCCTTCTAGAAATTTATCCTACAGAAATACTTGGACATGTGTGCAGAGAATTAAGTATAAAGATCAAGGCCACCATGTTGTGCATTGTTCAGGTTGGGAGGCAGCATTTTTAATGAAGCTATGTCAATCATACCCCGGACGTATGGCAGAGATGTTACATGGTTTGAAATGGCAAGTGATTGAGCACAAAGTAAATTTCCATCACTGGGGGATAATTAAATAAACTATGTTACAGCTATATGATAGAATACTGTAAATATTATGCCTTTGTTGAAAGAAATGAGGTGGATCTATCTGTTGTGATAAGGAAAAATGTCCAAGACTTTTGAAAAGCAAGAGGAAGGGTAGAGCTGTGTATGGAGTATGTCCCCATGTGTTTATACATGTATAGATACACATACGATAAAATTTCTGGAAGGGCACATAAATTGTAAATCCTAGTTGCTGCTAGAAAGTGAGACTGATGGCCAGAGTGACAAGGAATTCCACTTTTTGTTGTATACCATTTTTTAATGTAAAAAACTAGGCTAATGCAAAAGTTCATCCATTCATTCCATAATTAAGGATCACATACTGAGCAATATGCTAAGTACCTTCCCAAGCTGGAAGTGCTCATTGTCCAGTGAAATTCTCTAGTTTCTTGGTTGTTCTTCACTAGTGTAGTTAGTGTTGCTATTAGGGGTGGGGAAATACTACCTATTTCATTAAACAAGTATTTTTGTTCATCTTCTGTGTGCTGGCATTCTTCTAGGTGATGGGGATATATCAGTAACCAAAAGAGACAAAAAACGTTGTCTTCATAGTTCTTACAGTCTACCTATTTAGACAAAAAATTCTGTGGCCTATGTATCACATTCATGTAGCCCTAGTATATCTCATGCAGTGAACTAGTCATTCTATAAATACTCCCAAAGGGATGAGCACACAAGTGTTCACATATGTGTCTGGGTTATAGTATGACTGACATTCACATAAACAACCCTATTCAGTGATATCTCTATTTAGAGCAAATGAGATAGTTGTGTAAAAAATCCCAGTAACATGTAAAATCTTAGTAATGACCAGAGTCATCTTATAGAACTCAGTGTGGATTACTTCTGCTGTGGCTGTCTCATTTCCTCTACTTCAAAATCCTCTGGGGAGGCTACAATTCAAGAGATGTCTGCATCCCTAAACCCCTCAGAGTTGTCACTGTTCCCATCTTTGACATTTTCATCTGGTAAGACTGTACAGTTTATAGACACACAGGTTTGCATAGTTCACCAAAGGGAGGTTACAAGTACCTCCCTTTGGCTTGTCATCCTAGTACCATTCTCTGGGAGTTGAAAGTGTCTTCTTTCAACCAAGTCAACTAGTACAGTTATTATGGTATGCACCAAACCCCAAATGTCCTGGAATACCCACAGAGGTACAACCATAGACACATACATGTGAATCTCCCATTGTACCTCCTTCTTCACAACCTCTTACTGGCTCCAGTGCTCCAATGACTACAACTGGCAAGGGTTCATCAGACCTTTTCTCATTCCTTCCCTGCTTTGAACTTGTAGATTCACAAAAACTGCTTTTGGAAACAGTAGCCTCAAGCAGTCAAAACAGCTTCTTGTCCTCCATGTCAAACAGACTGCTGATTGTTATTTCCACTATTTTGAGACTAAGCCCTGCAATTTTTCTGGCTGACTCCTTTGAGTAGCTGGTGCTCACCTTTTATCACCTTATAATGATTCCCTCCCATCTGCGAAGGAATAATATGTTCTGGCTGGTGGCAGGGGCAACTGATGTAATAAATATTATATTTAACATGTGTAGAAAGAATTTGGCAGTATACAGTACCCATGAGATGCCAAGATGTGGATTTTAATTTAATTTTAGAACCAAAATGTATTTTAAAAGGTGGAGTGACCTACTTTGGTTCTTGAGAATACAATAAGCAGACATTGACTTCTGCTGATGTTAACATCAAGAATTATTGAACAGAGAAGTACAGACTGCCCTGGTCTCCACCTCAGTCAATATTTACCTTGATGTAACAACATCTGCATCATAATGGTGCCAGGAGGAGAAGAGAGTGAGCAAGGGATAGCAAAATTGTTTGAAGAAATAATGGCTGAAAACTCTCTCACCTGGTGAAAGGAAAAGTTACACAAGTTCAGAAAGCTCAGAGTCCCAATCAATGAACCCAAAGAGACCCATGCCAAGACATATAATAATTAAAATGGTAAAGGTTAAAGACAAAGAGAGAATCTTAAGAGCACCAAGAGAGATAGTTACCTACAAGGGAGCTCCCATAAGGTTATCAGCTGATTTCTCACAGAAGCACTTCAGGCCAGAAAAGGAAGCCATGAAATATTCAAAGTGATGAAAAGCAAGAACCTACAACCAAGACCACTTTACTCAGCAGGCAATCATGTAAAATAAAGAGTTTGCTAGACTAAAAAAAAAAAAAAAACTAAAGGAGTTCATTACTACCAAACCAGTACTGCAAGAAATGTTAAAGGCCTACTTTAAGAAGAAAAAAAAACAATAAATACAGAGAAAGGGGAACATAGGTACAAAGAATAAAATGGCAATAATTAAGTACCTATCAATAATAACTTCAAATGTAAATGCTTAAATGCTCCAATCAAAAGACATAGGGTAGCTGAAGAGGTAAGAAAACATTACCCATATATATGCTGTCTACAAGAGACTCACCTCATGACAAAAGATACAGACAGACTGAAAGTGAAGGAATGGAAAAAATATTTCATGAAAATGGGAACAAAAAAGAGTTGGGGTAGTAATACTCATATCAGGAAAAATAGAGTTCAAAACAAAGGCTATTGCAAGAGTCAAAGAAGAACACTACATAATGATAAAGGGAACAATTCAACAAGAAAATATATTCCTCGTAAACATTTATACACCCAACATAGGAGCACCTAAATATATAAAGCAAAACCTGATGCACTTAAGTGGTGAGATCAACAGTAATACAGTCATAATATGGGAATTTAACACCCCAATGACATTAACAGGGGTCTTTCAGACACAAAATCAACAAGGAAACAATGGCCTTAAATGACACACTAGATCAGGTATATTTAATTGATATCTTCAGAGCATTTCATCCCAAAGCAGCAGAATATACATTCTTTGTAAGTGCACACAGAACATTTTCTAGGATAGACCACATGTTAGGTCACAAAACAAGTCTCAATAAATTTAAGATTGAAATCACATCAAACATCTTTTCTAACCATAATGCTATGAAACTAGAAGTTAATCACAAGAAAAAAACCCTGAAAAACATTCAAACGCATGGAGTCTAAATAAGATATTACTAAACAATGGAAATGTTAACAACAAGAGCAAAGAAGAAATCAAAAGCTACAAGGAAACAAATGAAAATGAACATCAACAACCCCCAAACCTATGGAACACAGCAATAGTACTATGAACAGGGACATTCATGGCATTACATGCCTACTCAAGAAGACAGAAAAACCTCAAATAAACAATCTACCCTACATCTTGAGGAACTAGAACAAGAACAACAAACAAAGCCTAAAATGAGTAGAAGAAAGGAAATAATAAAGCTTCAAGTGGAAATAAATGATACAGAGACTAAACAAAAAATAAAAGGTATCAATGAGACCAAGAGCTGGTTCTTTGAAAAGGTAAACAAGATGGACAAACCTTTTACCAGGTTCATCAAGAAAAAGGGAGAGGACCCTAATAAAATAAAAAAATGAAAGAGTTGAAGTAAAAAGTAATGTCACAGAAATACAAGTGATTGTAAAAAAATAATAATATGAACAATTGTATGCCAACAAATCAGAAAACCTGGGCAAAGTAGATAAATTCCTAGAAACATACAGTCTTCCAAAACTGAATCAGAAAGAAGCAGAAAATATAAATAGACCAATTACAATTACTGAAATTGAAGGAGTAATTAAAAAACTCTCCATAAACAAAAGTCTTAGACCAAATGGCATCATAGGGGAATTTTATCAAACATTCAAAGACAAACACCTATCTTTCTCAAAGTACTCCAAAAAGTCCAAGAGGAGGGAAGATTTCCAAGCTCATTTTATGAGGCCAGTATTATCCTAATTCCAAAAATAGATAAAGACACTACAAAGAAATAAAATTATAGGTCAATATCCCTGACACATATAGATACTAAATTCCTCAACAAAATATTAGCAAACCAAATACAGCAATGCATCTAAAAGATCTTACACTGTAATCAACTGGGACTTATCACAGGGATGCAGGGTAGGTACCATATTCCCAAATCAAGAAACGTGATATACACATAAACAAAATGAAAGACAAAAATCACACAATCACATCAACAGATACAGAAAAAATCACACAATCACATCAACAGGTGCAGAAAAAGCACTTGATAAAATCCAGCACCCATTTATGATAAAAACTCTCAGCAAAGTGGGAATAGAGGGTTCATACCACAAAATAACTAAGGCCATATGTGACAAACCCATAGCAAACATCATACTCAATATGCAAAAACTACGTGTTTTCCTTAAGACCAGGAACAAAACAGAGATTTCCATTTTCACCACTTTTATTTAACATAGTACTGGTAGTTCTAGACACAGCAATCAGACAAAGAAGAAGAAATGAAAGGCATACAAATTTTTTAAAAAGTAAAGCTGTTACTATACACAAATGACATGATACTATACATAGAAAATCCTAAAGACTACATCAAAAAACTACTAGAACTGATAAATAAATTTGGTAAAGTAGCAGGATACAAAATTAATATTCAGAAATCAGTAGCATTTTATACACTAGTAATGAACTACCGGAAAGAGAAATTAAGAAACCAATCCCACTTAATATACAGCAAAATAATAATGATGATGATGATGATAATAATAATTAATAAAGTGGGATAAATTTAACCAAGGAGATAAAAGACCTCTACTCAGAAAATTATAGGATACTTTAGAAAGAAATTGAAGAACATAAAAATAAGTGGAAATATATAGTGTGTTCACTGACTGGAAGAATTAACATCATTAAAATGTCCATACTATCCAAAGCAATCTACATGTTCAGTGTAATTCCTATTAAAATACCAATGGCATATTTCACATATCTAGGTATCCAAAAAATTTATATGGAACTACAGAAGACCTTGAATAGCCTCTGCAATCTTTTAAAAAAAAATTTGTTATCCTCACGGAAGGACATGCTCATTGATTTTAGAGAAAGAAGGAAGGGAAAGAGAAAGGGAGAGAACAATCGATGTGAAAGAAACATCTTGCACACTCTGGGACCTGGGGACTGAACGAGAAATCTAAGCATGTGCCTTGACTGGAAATCAAACCTGTGACATTTCAGTTTACAGGATGACACCAACCAACTGAACCACACAGGCCAGGGTTGCCTCAGCAATATTGTGAAAGAAAAACAAAGTTGGAGGTATCACACTATCTGATATCAAACTATACTACAAGGCCAGTGTAATTAAAATAGCCTGGCCCTGAACAGGAGCTCAGTTGGTTATATCGTTGTCCCAACACACCTAGATTTCCGTTCAATCCCCAGTCAGGGCACATATGAGAATCAACAAATGAATGCATAAATAAGTGAAACAACAAATCAATGTATGTGTGTCTCTTTCCCCCATTTCCTCTCTCTCTCTAAAAATCAATAAATAAAACTTAAAAAAAAACAAATAAAAATAAAACGGCCTGATACTGACATAAGAACAGGCATATAGATCAATGAAATAGAACAAAGAGCCCAGAAATAAACCCAGTTAATATTTGACAAAGAAGGCAAGAACACACTTCCGGCAAGATGGAGGAATAGGTGGACGCACCGTGCCTCCTCGCACAACCAAGATTAGAAAACTAATAATTTACAACAATAATTTACTATCAGAATAACACCCAGATCCGGTAGAGGATTTATCTGAATGGAAGTCGGGCAGCCAAGAAGTTGAAGTAGACGCGTTCATCCGGACTGGTAGGAGAAGACGAGCCGGCGGGCGCGGGGCTGGCTCGGGTCGGCGGCGCGCGGAGGTCGGGGGAAGGTTTGGCGCGAAATCGGCGCAAAAGCCATCCGGCGTGCAAGAAGGCAGCGGTGATCCCTGAGTACGCAAGCTGCGGCTGGCAGACCCAGAGGGGTAGCGATTGTGGACCAGGGCAGAACTCGCGGCCCAGAAGCCCAGACAAGGGTCTGAGTCCAGGGGAACGGAACTACCGCCATTGTTTTCCCCCGCCCGCCCCGCCCCGCCCCACCCCCACATATAACGTCACAATCTAGCGACTGGAGTGCCCAGCCCCAGTGAGCACCTAAGGCTCTGCCCCCCACCGTAACTAGAGCAACCAGACCGAAAAAAAAAAAAAAAAAAAAAGGGAGAGACAGGGGGAAAAACAAAAAACAAAAAACAAAAAACTATGTTTTCAACAGAGCAGATTAGTCCCCCAGGACTCATCCTTTTGAGCGACCAAGAACTAGCCAATCTATCAGATGCGCAGTTCAAAACACTGGTGATCAGAAAGCTCACGGAACTGGTTGATTTTGGACGAAATTTAGATGAAAGAATGCAGATTACCATAAAACAGATGCAGGAAGACACGCGGAGGAGAGCCAATAGTAAAAGGAAGGAATATGAGTCTCAAAACAATACAGTGGACCAGAAGGAAGATAGAATCAACCAAGCAGGAAAGCATGATGAAATAAGAATTCAAAAAATTGAGGAAAAGATTAAGAGCATCCAAGACACCTTTAAACGTTCCAATATCCAAATTATAGGGGTACCAGAATCAGAAGGGGAAAAGCAACAGATTGAGCACGTATTTGAACAAATAATAAAGGAGAACTTCCCCAATCTGGCAAAGGGAACAGTCTTCCAAGAAATCCAAGAAGCTCAGAGAGCCCCAAAGAAGTTGGACCCAAGAAGAAACACACCAAGGCACATCATAATTACATTAGCCAAGGTAAAAACGAAGGAGAGAATCCTAGAAGCAGCAAGAGGTAAGGGGACAGTAACCTACAAAGGAGTTCCCATCAGACTGTCAGCTGATTTCTCCAAAGAGACCTTACAGGCAAGAAGGGGCTGGAAAGAAATATTCCAAGTCATGAAAGACAAGGACCTACAACCCAGATTGCTCTATCAAGCAAAGCTTTCATTTAGAATGGAAGGGCAGATAAAGTGCTTCTCAGATAAAGTCAAGTTAAAGGAGTTCATCATCACCAAGCCCTTATTTTATGAAATGCTAAAGGGACTTATCTAAGAAAAGAAGATAAAGAAAAGACATGTATAGTAAAAGGACAGCAAACTCACAAATATTAACAACCACACCTAAAGCAAAACCAAAAGAAACTAAGTAAACAATTAGAACAGGAACAGAACCACAGAAATGGAGGGCACATGGAGGGTTAGCAGCAGGGGGGTGGGAGGAGGAGAGAGGGGGAAAAGGTATAGAGAATAAGTAGCATAGAATGTAGGTTGAAAATAGATAGGGGGAGGGCAAGAATAGTATGGGAAATGTAGAAACTAAAGAACTCATAAGTATGACACATGGACATGAACTAAAGGGGGAAATGTGGGTGGGAGGGGGGTACAGGGTGGAGGGGAGAGAAGGGGGGAAATGGGACAACTGTAATAGCATAATCAATAAAATATATTAAAAAAAAAGAAGGCAAGAACATACAATGAAGTAAAGACAGTCTCTTAAATAAACGGTGTTGGGAAAATTTGACAGGTACATGGAAAAAAAATGAAACTAGACCACCAACTTATATCATTCACAAGAATAAACTCAAAATAGATAAAAGACTTAAATGTAAGTCACAAAACCATAAAATCCTAGAAGAAAACATACTCAGTAAAATCTCAGACATCTCTTATAGCAGTATTTTTGACAATACATCTCCTCAGACAACAGAAATAAAGAAAAAAATAAATAAATGGGAATATGTCAAACTAAAAATATTTTGCACAGAAAAAGATATCAACAAAGTGCAAAAGCAACCCACTGCCCTAAAGAACATATTTGCCAATGATGTATCTGATAAGGGGTTAATTTCCAAAATATATAAATAACTTATGCAACTCAACACCAAGAAGACAAACAATCCAATTTTAAAAATAGGCAAAGGGCCCTGTCTGGGTGACTTGGTTGATTGGAGCATCATCCCATACACCAAACAGTTGCAGATTAGATCCCCAGTTGGGACAGATTCAGAAGACAACTAACATTATCTCTATCTCTATCTCTATCTCTATCTCTATCTCTATCTCTATCTCTATATCTATCTCCCCTGCCCTCTATCCCTCCCGTATTCCTCCCTTTCTCCCTTCCTTTTTCTCAAAATCAATGGTCATATACTCTGGTGAGGATTAAAAAAAAAAAATGGGCAAAGAACCTGAATAGACACTTCTCCAAAGAGGACATACAGATGGCCCATAGACATGAAAAGATGCTCAATATCACTAATTATCAGAGAGATACAAATTCAAAACTCAATGAGATATCACCTCATGCCTGTCAGGATGGCTATCATCAATAAATGAGCAAACAACAAGTGATGATGAGGGTGTGGAGAGAAAAAGAACCCTTGTGCACTGTTGGTGGGACTGCAGATTGGTGCAGCCACTGTGGAAAACAGTATGAAGTTTCCTCAAAAAATTGAAAGTGGAACTATCATTTGACTCAGAGATTCCCCTTCTGGGAATATATCTGCAGAGACCTGCAACACTAATTTGAAAGAATATATGCACCCCTATGTTCATTGCAGCATTATTTACAATAGTCAAGATATGGAAACAGCCCAAGTTCCCATCAGTAGATGAGTGGATAAAAAAGATGTGGTACATTTACATAATGGAATACTCCTTGGCAGTAAAAAAAGAAGAATGGATGGACCTGGAAATTATTAAGCTGAGGGAAATAAGCCAGTCAAGAAAGACAAATATCACATAATCTCACTTATATATGGAATCTGATTAACAAAATGAGCTAATAAATGAAATATAAACAGAAGCATAGTTACACAGAACAGATTGGCTGCTCTCAGAGGGGAGAGGGTTGGGAGCTGGGTGAAGAGATTAAACCAAAAAAAAAAAAAAAAGCCGCAACTATCACCATACTGTTGAGCATGACACATAGACATGCACAAGAATATGGTGAGAGCCAGAGAGAAAGTGAAGTGGGATGGGGACAGGTAGAGGTGGGCCAAGGGGGGATAAATGGGGATCGACAGAGACTTAACTTTGGGTGATGAACACATGATGCAGCGTGCAGGTAGTATTATTATTGAGTTGTAAACTTGAAACCTGTATGATTTTATTGACCAAAGTCATCCCAATAAATTCAATTAAAAAAAAGCATTTACCTTGAAATATAATTAATCCTGATGTGAAGTAAAAGCATATGTATATAATATAATTTTGCTTTTTTCCATGCCAAGACAAATGTTTGTATATGTGTGTGTGTGTGTGTGTGTGTGTGTGTGTGTGTGTGTATGGATAGTGTTTTAAGGGAATACCAGAATTTGCAAAAACTTAAATTACAAAAATTAAAGGCTACCTATGATAAAGGAGGGCAGTTGCCTTATGCAAACAGTGAGGTTTGTTCCTGAGAAGGCAGCAATCTGGCAGCATCACCTAAGCATCTCACCCACTCCTGGCTTTTAGAAGGTTTGACATCAAAGGGCTCCGTGCCTCAACATTTCTTCCACAAGTGAAGAGTAGTAACAACAAAAGAGCACATGATGGACTACATTTGGTGGTTAAAAGAAAAATATGATCCCTCTGAGACAGATTGTCACTCTTCCAAAGTCCACATGCATCTGGCACGGGAAAAATACATACTAGCCAGGACAGATGTGGCTGATATCTAATAATGCTCATACAAATATTATTAGTAATATTAAATTGCTATCATTTAAATAATAACTGCTAATATGCATTAAGCTCTTGGAATTTACCACACCATCTTTGGCCCTTTATGAGTATTATCTCACTTATTCTTTACCTTAACCGATGAAATTGGTATTGCTGGCCCTATTTTATAAATGGAAAAAAAAATTCTGAGAGTAAGCTCTCTGTTCATGGCCACACAGCTATTGTCAAATTCGGGATCTGAACCAATGCTTATTGAATCTAAAGCTATATTCTTGAAATTGTGTTCTATTGCCTTTGCCTGGCACAGAAAGAGCTACACTGAGGTACAGATGCTTGAAGGGTGCTGTAAAAGGAGGTGCTAACTCACTGGTAGGAATGTCCTAGTCATGTCCTTTTTGAAAAGATGCCACTGGAGCTGAGGAGCTGACTGACTACTGAGGGAGGTGCAAGCCATGAGGAAATCAGAAACCTCTGATGGTTTTAATTTTCCAGTAGCCAGACTAGACTTGCCTTGGCCTAATTCCCACTTTTGTCCCAACATCTTTCTGCTAGTCTTGATATTTTCTTCTGAAAGAGGCCCACTTTGCACCACCTATCAAGAGTTACACAAAAACTCAACACAGCTGTCATTGGATGCTGCAGAGCACCTTAGGTCCTTATTTTAGGGCTCAGATGTTCATTCCTGAGAATGTTGCTACTGACAGTGGTGGTTGATGACAGCTCCCGGCTGCCCCTTTGGGAACTGCCCTCTATAGAAGGGAGCAGTGTCACCCAAAGTGACACCCCTCCCTTTGGGCAGCCTTTATGTAATACAGGTGGCTATAGAGGAGTGCCACAGCCTGGCCTTACTGTCTTAAGAAGGGACCCCTCTGAATCCCAGCAACTGGCTAAAACCTCTCTTGCAATTGCATCGCAGTTCAACTTCTCCTTCTGCCCAATCTTACCTCTTTCACTCCCTTAGATGGGCTGTTCCCTTTCCTGGGGAACCCAATCTAAAAGAACAGTTCTCATTTTTAAAACATGATTTGATGGTTGGTGTATTTCCCTTCCATCTCAAGTGCTAGCAAGGTTCTAGATGCAAGGAGATTTACACTTATAATGTTGTAGTGTATGAACCATCACTCCCTGGGTGACTCACCCAAGGGGCCAACATCAATCCTAGGATAGATCCTAGGTAGAAGCTCAAGCTTCTGGATCCCCACATTCCTACCCTAGTCACTCTATAAGCAGTTGATGAGTTGACCTGGCTCAAGCCTTGCAAACACATAATGGGAATGCTTGGCATCGAAAGTCTGTGAAGGCTCCTTACCACATTTCCTGACCTGCTAGATGATTTCATTACATCGTAAAACCCTAAATTTGGTTACACATCAGTAAAAAGAATCTACACATGCCTAATCTGAAACTCCTTCTCTGATGGTGAAGGGAAGGACCTTGTAATCTTTGAAGCTTTTATTTTGTTTTTCCAAGTTTGGAATGCTATCTTTAAAAAGAAATAATATGTGTGAGCAGTTTAATGAGAAAAATCTAAGTGAAATTCCAATGATCAACTGATACTCTCTAGCTTGTAAAGCAGAAGTAAGCAAGAGATAAATGGTCAGTGAAGGATACATTTACTTACACAGTATTGAATCACTAAAAAGTGTGCATCAGTTCCCCACTAATAGCCCTGTGTGCCTGGAGAGAAACTGTTAAGACAAGATCTATGACAAAGTCATTGTGTATCAAACCAATCTCTTTCCCTTCAAGTCAGTGGAGGGATGGGATTTTTATCATAGATTTTTTTTGGTCCTTCTTTCTGTCCTTCTTCCTTCTTTTTATCTTTCATTCTTTTAAAAGACTATTCTCTCAGCTAGAGGGGAAAGAAAACTCATTTTCTGCTGACTGGCTTGTGCACAACTGGAAATTATAAAAGAAATTGCTGTATCATTGATGTAGTAAGAAAACAGGAAGACAATTTTCATCCCAAAATGAGCCCTCTCAGCTGAAGCTCCCTTTGTAGTTGATGACCACACGCTTTCCATCTCGGCATGGGGCCAGTTTTTATTAAAATCCTATAGCAACTGCTTATTTTTTGAACAACACTCAAAAAAGGCATTCGTGATGAATTTCCCTTAACATTGCTCATGGTCATGTGTCTGCCGTCTTCAAGGACTCTGACAGGAAAAGAATCTTGCCACACAGAGGCAGTGTCTGGACATTATTCTTGTGATCAAAAGCATTTGTTGAGCCCTCAGGTAATGTTCAAGCAAAAAGGTAAATGGACATGAAAGCCCCCCTCTGCCCCCACCCAAAAAAAACTAGGGATGCAGCTTTTAATATATCACTTCACTAAACAACAAAAAAAGTAAACTGCAGGATCTAGACAGCTTGCTGAAAACCCAGCTATTATGCTGGAAAATGATGGGAAAACATAAAAGATGCCTAATTTCAAGAATAGTGGGTCAGAAAGAAATAGAATTTCAGGAGGTAAAGGAATGAAGGAGAGAGGTAAAGAGGGTAGCTAAGGAGAAATATTGGTAATGCAAAGAGAAGATGAAAGCATGAGAAAAAGAAAAGGAAAGGAGAAGAGAAGAAAGATGGACACTGGTCCATTATTTACTCTGTAAATTGGAGATCAGTTCCATTAATCCCCAGAGACAACCTGATCTAGAAAATGACCAAGAATAGCAGTAATCAATAAACAAGATAGTTTTAACCATTTGATTGCTTTATCACCAAGTAACGATAGAACTTTATGTAGTAAATGAGGAAAATAACTCATCTTTTTGGGGAGGACTGGATGGGGGGTGGGCTGGGATGGGAGTAAAAGACAGAAAACTATACTTGAACAACAATTAAAATTAAAAAATTAAAAATTAAAAAAATAACTCATCTTTAAAAAATAATTAACTGCCTACATGTTTAAAGTATTTAGAAGTCAAACACAAATTTTGGAGTAGAAATTCTACATGTAAGAGGATGCTTTATCCATGGAGATACAATCCAAGACCCTCAGTGGATGCCTGGAACCCTATACATACTATGCTTTCTTTTATACCTTTATACCTTTTCAGTTTGGCATATCTAAACTGTCAGCATCACTATTCTTATGCTTTGAGGCCATTATCAGGAAAAATAAGAGTTACTTGAACACAAGCACTGCAATACCACAACAGCTGATCTGATAACTGAGACAGCTATGAAGTGACTAACAGGGAGGTTGCACACACAGGATAACATGGATATGCTGGAGAGAGGAATGAGTCATGTCCCAGGAGGCACTGAGTGGGACGGTGCAAGATTTCACCATGTTACTCAGAATGACGTGCAATTTAAAACTTATGAATTGTTTATTTCTGGAATTTTCCATTTGATATTTTTGGACCATCCTTGACCTCAGGTAACTGAAATAATAGAAAGCAAAACCACGGATGGGGTGGGAGGAGACTATAGTACTGCAGTAGCAACAGTCCTATTCAGGAGATGTCTGAGCTGTTAGTATTAAAAGGCACCTCAATTGCTAGCTTCTCCAGTAGTATTTAATCCAGACTGGATTCTCTCTGCCTCTATCACATCCTCAACAAATAGGCACTCAGCAACATTTCTAAGTGTACTGGTTTTACATTTGTATCTTTGCTCTACTCATACATCTAATTCTTCTGCTCTAAAAATACACACATACAAACACGTAACTGCCATTGATCAAAACTTTGTACCTGCCAGAATAGTTTCATGAGGGCTGGCTCATTGTTGAGGCTAGTAAACTGGGTTACAACCTCTTGTGGCAATTCTTCACGTGAGGATCTAACAGCATTCCCAGTTACAAGATATAAGAGCAGAACTCTCAGTCCAATATCATAAAAGAAGTTCTATAGTCCTTACTCCTTTGCTTAAATTCCTCTTTGGGAATGCTGAATAGAATTCCTACAGAGATTTGTACGTTAAATATTGAGAACACATACTGTTGACGCAAAATGCATGGTCAATTCATAAAATCTGCCCCTCCAAGTTAAACCTCAGTTGAAAACTGAATGGAATACCCAAAGCTCTCACTGTCAGAGAGGACAAACTTGATTATTCTCATTTGTTATAAGATATCCTTGACTTTACTGAAGAACTGTAACCAACTAGGACAACCAATCCTTCTTCAAATCTCCGAGACCTTAGATTCTATGAAGTTAATGTTAAAAAAAAAAAAAACCCTACAGATAGAACCACAGTATTTTTAGTTGCATTAGAAAATTCCTTCTTCAAAAACTGTGTGGTGTATCCTGGGCCAGCATCAATCTCAGAGTTGACATTCAGCCACTTTTAAGTGTAGACAGTTTTAGTAGTAAGAGATTGATTACATTGCTTAAGTAAATGATAGTATTATCAGGCAAAGGAATTGGGTACTCCCACTTTAAAATGATGGTGGCAGGGGTGTCCAACCTTTTGGCATCTCTAGACCACACTAGAAGAAGAAGACTGGTCTTGGACCATACATTAAATACATTGCAACACATAATCACAAAAAAAAATCTCATAATGTTTTAATTAAATTTACATTTTGCGTTCAGCCACATTCATAGCCATTCTGGGCTTCATGCAGCCTGTGGGCCGCAGGTTGGACATCCCTGGATGCTATAGAGCTTCTGGTCAAGATGACAGCATAGGCAGACATGGCTTGCCTCTTCACACAACCACATCAATATATAAAATATAGAGTAACTATCACTCAGAACCATCAGAAATTGAGTTCAATGGAAGTCTGACAACTACAGAATTTAAGAAACCACATCCATCAAGACTGGTAGGAAGGGTACAGACACAGAATGGGCTGGTCTCTCACCCACGTGTGGCGGACAAAAATTTGGGTGGGATATCTCAGGAGAGAGCAGGCCCAGCCCCATATCAGGCCCTCAGGCCAGGGTTCCAGTGCTAGGAAGACAAATCCCCACAACTTCTGGTTGTAAAAAACAGCAGGGATTGTGTCAATGGAAGGCACTTCTGGACCCTAAGCAGTTCCTCTTAAAAAACTCACACATAGACTCGCCTACTCAGATTTCCTGCCTCTGAGCTCCAGTGCCAGGGTAGCAACTTGAAGGGCATCGGTGATATACTGGGAGAGGCTGAAGTGTCTGGCATCAGGGGTGAGCAAAGGCCATTGTCCCTTTTCTGAGCCCACACCCCAGAGAGCCAGCAGCCAGTAGGCTGGTGCCATATTTGAGACTCCACCAAGGTGGCTAACACTGTTTGACCAGCGTTGGAGATCCCCCAGAGACTCCACCCCACCCAATTTACAGGGCCACCCAAGCTGTTTTTCCATATGAATGGCTGGTCTTCACAACTTCCTACATCCTATCAAAGAAACAACAGCTGGCCTCAGTGAGCCCCAGGCCAGGCACTAGCAGCAGCCAGATTAGCTTCACAGCTTGGCTTTGCCTGGGAATCTCCAACCCAGCACAAGTAGCAGCCTCCTCCAGTTGCTTTAGAGCTCAGGAAGGGTGGCCCTGGGAAAACCACAGGTAGGGGGTGGACTTGACCTGCACCAGCTGGGAAACCCAAGGGTCAGTGCACCCAGTGGGCAGCTACAGCCCACCCTGATGCTGCACAGCTGATCCTCCACAGACAGCAGAAATTGGTGGTTAAGTGGACACAGCCAATCCTTACAGCTGACTTGGTAGTCGCTCCAATTGATCTGCCAACAGCAATCAAGGTTCAGCTACAAAAGGAGGGTGTACTCGGCCCATATGAAGGGCACACCTTGAGTATCCAGTTTAGGTAATAGGCAGCAGAGGCTGTGCCACTGGACCCCATAGGACACCTACTACATTACGCCATACTACCAAGACACAAAAGCCAAAGCAGCCCTAGCAGCCACAAAGATTAGCTCTACCTAATCCACAGAAACAAACACAGGGAGGCTGCCAAATAAGGAGACAAAGAAACATGGTCCAAATGAAAGAATAGATCAAGAACAGATCAGACCAAATGATAATGAACAGATCATTAACTCTAGTTAATGAATTAACTAACTTTACCTAAGAAATACATAGAATACCTGTTCACAACTGAAAAAAATATTCTTTTCGAGTACAAGGACATTACAATAAAAATCTATAGAAAAATCTCTCATAAACATAGTTGCAAAAATACTTGAAAATTTAATAGCATGTCATTAAATTGTGCATTTGTCCAAACCCACACAATGTACAACATCAAGAATGAATGGTAATGTAAACTATGATCTTGTGTGATTATGATGTTCAATGCAGACTCATAGATTACAACAAATGTACCACTCTGGTGCATGTGTTGGGACAGGGGCTATATCGTAAATCTCTGTACCTTCCCCTCAATTTTCTTATGAGCCAAAAACCCAAACTGACATTCTTTAATAGCCATTTTTAACCTGTGTGAAGTGATATCTCATTGTGGTTTTAATTTGCATTTCTGATTGCAAGAAATGATGCTCGACATTGAGCATCTTTTCATATGTCTATTGGTCATCCGTATGTCCTCTTTGGAGAAGTCCTTTGCCCAGTTTTTCATTAGATTGTATAGTTTTTTGGTGTTGGCTTGTATAAATTCTTTATAAATTTTGAATATTAACCCCTTATCAGGTGTACTGGCAAATATGTTCTCCCTCTTAGTGGGTTGTCTTTTTATTTTGTTGATGGTTTCTTTTTCTGTGCAAAACCTTTTTAGTTTGATGAAGTCCCATTTGTTTATTTTTTCTTCTGTTTCCCTTGCCGGAGGAGATATATCACTTAAAATATTGCTACAAGCAATTGCTACAAGCAAGATTTTATAGCCTATGTTTTCTTCTAGGACTTTTATGGTTTTGGGTCTAACATTTAAGTCTTTAATCTATTTCAAATTTATTCTTGTATGTGGCATAAGAAGGTGGTCTAGTTTCATTTTTCTGCATGTATTTGTCCAATTTTCCTAATAGCATTTATTTGAATAAACCATTTTTAGCCCATTATATGTGATTGCTTCCATGTCAAATATTGACTGTAAAGGTGTGGGTTTATTTCTGGGCTGTCTGTTCTGTTCTATTGATCTATGTGTCTGTTTTTATACCAGTAACATGCTGTTTTGATTACTATGGCCTTATAGCATAGTTTGATATTAGGTAGTATGATTCCTTTGACTTTGTTCTTCTTTCTCAAGACCACTGTTGCTATCAAGGCCTTTGTGCTTGCATATAAATTTTTGAATGATTTGTTCTAGTTCTGTGAAATACGTAATTGGAATCTTGATAGGAATTGGGTTGAATCTATAGATTGCTTTGGATAGTATGAACATTTTAATGATGTTAATTCTTCCTGTCCATGAACACAGTATGTGCTTCCACTTATTCGTATCCTCTTCAATTTCTTTCTTCAGTATCTTATAATTTTCCAAGAACAGGCCTTTTACATTCTTGGTTATTTTATTCCTAGGTATTTCATTAACTTCGAAGCAATTGTGAGTGGGATTGTTTTCTTAACTTCCTTTTCTGATTGTTCATTATTGAACTATTATATTCTGATAATTCATATGAAAATGCAACTGATTTCTGGATATTACTTTTGTGTCCTGCTACTTAGCTGAATTCGTTTATCAGTTCTAGTAGTTTCTTGGTGGAATCTTTAGAGTTCTCTATGTATAGTATCTGTCAACTGCAAATAAAGGCAGTTTTACTTCTTCCTTTAAAATCTGGATCCCTTTTATTTCTTCTTTTTTTAAAGATTTTATTTATTTACTCTTAAAAAGAGGGAAAGATAAGGGGAGGGGGAGAGAAACATCAGTGTGAAGGATACATCAACCAGTTGCCTCTCATACCCCCCAACTGGGGACCTGGCCCACAACCCAGGCACGTGCCCTGACCAGGAATCAAACCAGTGACCTTTCAGTTGGCAGGCTGGCACTCAATCCACCAAGCCATATCAGCGAGGGCTATTTCTTCTTCTTTCGTGATTGCTATGCATAGGACTTTCAGTGCTATGTTGAATAAGAGAGGTGAAAGCAGATATCCCTGTCTTGTTCCTGATCTTAAGGGGAATGCTTGTAGTTTTTGCCAGCTGAATATAATGCTGGCAGTGTGTTTGTCATATGTGGTCTTTAATATGTTTAGGTATGATTCCTCTGTTCCCACTTTGCTGACAGTTTTTGTCATAAATTGGTGCTGAATGTTATCAAATGCTTTTTCTGCATCTATTGATATAATCATGTGGTTTTTATCCTTTATTTTGTTTATGTGGTGAATCACATTTATTGATTTGTGAATGTTGTACCAACCTTGCATTCCCAGAATAAATCCTACTTGATCATGGTGTGTAATCTTTAGATGTATTGCTGTATTTGGTTTGCTAATATTTTGTTGAGGATTTTAGCATCTATGTTCACCAGTGATATTAGCCTGTAAATTTTTTGTAGTGTCTTCATCTGGTTTTCCAATTAGGGTAATGTTAGCCTTGTAAAATGAGCTTTATAGTCTTCCGTCCTCTTGAAGTTTTTGAAATAGCTTAAGAAGGAGAGGTGTTAGTTCTTCGTAGAATGTTTGGTAAAATTCACCTGTGAAACCATCAGGTCCAGGACTTTTGTTTGTTGGGAGTATTTTTAAAAAATTTTTTTATTACTACTTCAGTTTCACTAAATGTAATCTGTCTCTTCAGATTCTCTGATCTTCCTGATTTAGTTTTGAAAGAGTGTATGTTTTTAGTAATTTATCCATTTCATGCAGGTTGTCCAATTTGTTGGCATATAGTGTTCACAATATTTTCCTTACAATCCTTTGTTTTTCTTTGATGTCAGTTGTTATGTGTCCTTTTTAATTTCTGACTTTATTTATTTGGGTCCTCTTTTTGTTCTTGATGAGTCTGGTTAAAGGTTTGTCAATCTTGTTTATCTTTTCAAAGAACCAGCTGTTGGATTCACTGATCTTTTGTATCATTTTTCTAAGACTGTTTTGTTTATTTCTTCTCTGATCTTTATTATTTCCTTCCTTCTATTCACTTTGGGCTTTGTTTGTTGATCTTTTTCAAGTTCCTTTAAGTGTAAAATTAGATTGTTTATTTTAGCTTTTTTTTATTTCTTGTGATAGCCTGTTATGCTATGAATGAATTTCCTTCCTCTTAGGGATTGCTTTCCTTGTGTCCCACGGTATTGGGTTGTTGTGTCCTCATTTTCATTTGTTTCAAGGTATCTTTTCATTTCTTCCTTGAACTCATTGTTGACCCTTTCATTATTTAATAACATGTTATTTAGCTTCTATGTCCATGTATTTTTTCAGTTTTCTTCTAGCATTGTGGTCAGAGAAGATACTTGATATGATTTCAATCTTCTTAAATTATGAAGATATCTTGTGTTCTAATATGTGGTCTATTCTAGAAAATGTTCCATATGCCCTTCAGAAAAATGTATATTCTGCTGCTTTAGGATGCAAGGTTCTGTAGATATCAATTAAATCCATTTGATCTAGTGTGTCATTTAATGCCTCTGTCTTCTTGTTGATTTTCTGTCTGAACGATCTATCCATTGAAGTCAACGGGGTGTTAAATTCCCCTACTATCACTGTGTTTTTATCAATCTTTCCCTTTTCATTCATCAATATTTGCTTTACTTACTTAGGTGCTCCTATGTTGGCTGCATAAATGTTTCCAGGAGTTTTATCCTTTTCTTGAATTGTTCCCTTTATCATTATGTAGTGTCCCTCTTTGTCTCTTAACATATAGTCTTAATTTAAAAGTCTATTTTGTTGGATGAAAGTATTCTCACCCCAGCTTTTTTCCTTCCTATTTGCATATATATTTTTTCCATCCCTTTACTTTTAGTCTATGTGTATTTTTCATTCTGAAGTGGCTCTCTTGGATACAGCATTTATATGGGTCTTGTTTTCTTATCCATTCAGCTACCCTATGTCTTTTGATTGAAGCCTTTAAGCCATTTACAGTTAATTATTGATAGAAATGTATTTGCCATTTTATTTTATAACTATTTTCTTCTATTCTTCTTTTCCTTCTCCTTCTCCCTTTCCTTCTTCAAGCAAACCCCTTAACACTGCTCTTTTAAAACTGTTTTTTTTTTTCAACACTGGTTTGGTAGTAACAAACTCCTATAACTTCTTCTTGTCTGGCAAGCTCATTATTTGTCCTTCAATTTTAAATGATAGTCTTTAAGGGTAAAGTAGCCCTGGTTGTAGGTCTTTGCTTTTCATCATCTTGAATACTTCATGTCAATCCCTTCTGGCCTGAAATCTTTCTGTTGAAATTCAAATGAGAGCCTAATGGGAGCTTCCTGGTGGACAAGTAACTGCTTTTCTCTTGTGGCTTTTAAGATTCTCTCCTTAACTTCAAATTTGCCATTTTAATGATATGTCTTGGTGTGGGCCTCTTTGAGTCCATTTTGTTTGGGACTCTGCTCTTCATGGACTTGGGTGTATTTGTACTTCACCAGATTAGGGAAGTTTTCAGCCATTATTTCTTCAAATAGGTTCTCTATCTCTTGCTCACTCTCTTCTTCTGATATTCCCACGAGATAGATGTTGTTTTGATTCCTGTTGTCCCCAAAATTTCTTAAACTCTCCTCATTTTTAAATTCTTTTTTTCTTTTTACTGCTCTGCTTGGGTGTTTTACTACCTTGTCTTACAAATCGCTGATTTGATTCCGTTTCATCTAACCTACTGCTAATTCCCTCCAGTGTAGTATTTACTTTAGGTATTGCATTCTTTATTTCTGACTGGTCCTTATTTATGGTTTCTATGGTTTTTTCTCATGCTGTTGAGTATCCTCATAATCGTGACTCTAAATTCTATATTTGATAAATTGTTTGCCTCTATTTCATTTAGTTCTTCTTCTGGAGTATTTCTTGTTGTTTCATTTGGGGCCTTTTTTTAATCTTCCCATTTTGGTTGCTTCTCTGCATTTGTTTCTATGTTGGTAGATCTGCAAAGACTCTAGTGCAGTCCTATATCAGATTCTGCCTGTGACTGGCATTAGGCAATGTGTTTGGAGCTATCTGCTCTTCACAGCTTGTGGCCCCCTCTGTGGGGTCTGGGTGTGTGCAGAAAAAGCAGGCTGCACACCAAGGCCCACTTTTACTAGCACTGGGCCCAGGGGAGGGTCAACTGAAGTCTTAGAGCTTCCAGAGATCTGCCTTCACCTGCAGTCTTTCTGTTAGGCTTAATCACTGAAACTACATCCAGCTGTAGTCCTCAGCAGCCCAGCTTAAGGATTACAGGGTGGGATGAGAGGTATTCCTGTGGGTGGAGCTACTGCTTTCCCCTAGTCTGATGCTGCATTGAGGGAAGTGCTCTACCTAAGAAAGATGGCTTCTGTAGTGTGAGAAATGACTCAGCACAGGGATCCTGGCAGCTGTTCAGCTGTTCCTTCAGTTCTCTCCCCAAAGCCACCAACCCCAGATTCTCCTCACAAGCCCAGGGTAAGTGGCTGCAAACCTGAATTTTTGTGTGTTGGCCTTTTTTAAAGGGTTCTCTGTGTCTTTAGCTGTCTCTCCCTGGCAGACAGAAACCCCACTGATTTCCACAGCTGGATATTATTTGAATTCCTTTCCCAGTCCTTTTGCTTTAGGCTGGGGAGCCCAACTTGGGGTTTAGACCCCACACTTCTCAGGAAGAACCCTCTGGCCACTGAAATATCCCTCTGGAACTTTAGCTGCTGCCCATAGGAGTTCAGCCAGCCCTTGTATGCCTCAGTACTTCCTACCAAGCTCATTGCGGTGATGTGATTTCTTGCATAAATCCCTGGTTATAAGATTTCTCTCCACATAATATTCAGCTGGTTATTCAGAATGATTTTTTGATAATTTACCTGTAATTCCAGTTTGGTCCTAGGAGGAAGTTAGTGTATCTTCCACCTACTTGCTACCATCTTGGATGCCCCAGAACTTATTTGTAACTGCAATTTTTTTACCATTTGACCACTTTTACCCAATTCCCCTATTCCCCACCCTTCACCTGTGGCAACCAGAAATCTGATCTATTTCTATGAATCTTTGTTTTTGGATCCACATATAAGTGGGATCATACAGCTTTTGTCTTTTCCATGTATTGCTTTTAAATTTTTTTTAGAAAGCATAAAGTATTTTCCATTTTGTAATGAAAAGAAATGGGCTATTATTAACTTCAGAAAAAATTCCATGTCCTTTCAAGATGATTATTTTTAATAAAAGAAGAATTTTCCTCTTTAGAAGAGTGTGCCTGTTGTAGGTCTTTCTCAGACACTATCATCAAACAGTAGTCTAGTTTCCACAGACATGCTATTACATATTATGTGTGGGGAGGAGATGGCAATTGAAATAGAGATGGCTTAAGTATATTTTTTAAAAATCATATGCAAATGAGAAAGATCAAATCAAACTTTATAACTTGTGTTGCATCCTTTTAAATATATTTTTATTGATTATTCTATTCACTTATCTGTTTTTTTCTCCTTTTATTCCCCTCAACCCTACACCCCCCATTCCACCAGCATTCCGCCCACCTGTTAGTTCATGACCATAGGTCATACATATAAGTTCTTTGGTTTCTCCATTTCCTATACTATTCTTAACCTCCCATCTATTTTGTACCTACCATTTATGCTTCTTATTCCCTGTACCTTTTCCCCACTCTCCCCCCCTACCCTTCTCCACTGATAACCCTCCATGTGATCTCCATTTCTATGATTCTCTTCCTGTTCTACTTGTTTGCTTAGTTTTTTTTTTAGGTTGAGTTGTTGATAGTTGTAAGTTTATTGTCATTTTACTGTTCATAGTTTTGATCTTCTTCTTTTTCTTAGATAAGTCCTGTTACCATTTCATATACTAAGGGCTTGGTGATGATGAAATCCTTTAACTTGGCCTTATCTGAGGAGCACTTTATCTGCCCTTCCATTCTAAATACAAGCTTTTCTGGATAGAGCAATCTGGGATGTAGGTCCTTGCCTTTCATGACTTTGAATACTTCTTTTAGCCTCTTCTTGCCTGCAAGATTTCTTTTGAGAAGTCACCTGATAATCTTATGGGAACTCCTTTGTAGACAACTGTTTCCTTTTCTCTTGCTGCTTTTATGATTCTTTCCTTATCTTTAATCTTGGGTAATGAAATTATGATGTACCTTGCTGTGTGCTTCCTTGGGTCCAACTTCTTTGGGACTCTCTGAGCTTCCTGGACTTCCTGGAAGTCTATTTCCTTTGTCAGACTGGGGAAGTTCTCCTTCATTATGTTTCCAAATAAGTTTTCAATTTGTTGCTCTTCCTCTTCTCCTGCTGGCACCCCTATGATTCGGATGTTGGAACATTTAAAGTTATCCCAGAGGTTCCTAAGCCTCTCCTCATTTTTTTGAAGTCTTGTTTTTTCAGTTTGTTCTAGTTGAATCTTTACTTCTTCCTTCAGTTCCAAATTGTTGGTTTGAGTCCCAGTTTCCTTCTCCTCACTGTTGGTTCCCTGTATATTTTTCTTTATTTCACTTTGCATAGCCTTCACTTCTTCCTCTACTTTGTGACCATACTCAACCATTTCTGTGAGATTCCTTATTACCAGTGTTTTGAACTCTACAACATATAGGTTGGCTATCTCTTCATTGCTTAGTTCTATTTTTAGAGCTTTGATCTGTTCTTTCATTTGGGTCATACTTTTTGTCTCGGTATGCCTGTTATGTAGTAAGGGGCACAGCCTTAGTAATTCAGTAGGGCAGGGAAACCCACTTCACTGTGTTGTGGTGCTCTATGTGGGCGAGGAGTCCCAGAGGGAACAATGCCACCTGCTCAGCTTTCAGCCAGCTTTTAGTCACTTCCCCCACTTCCCACAAGCACAGTGAGCCCTTCTGGTGCTGATTTCTGGGTGTGTGGGCTTGTGTACATTCTAGGACCCCATGGACCCCTCCAGCAGACTTGTCCATGAGACTTGGAGTTTCTCCCACTACTGCCACCCCACAGGTTTTTACAGCCAGAAGTTTTGAGGCTTCATTTCCCTGCACTGGAGTCCTGGGTTGCTCAGTCTGTCTCGCTCCTTAGTTGTTTCTCCTGGTTTATCTGCACACGAATGTGGGCCCACCTGGTCTGCCAGCCACTGCCTTGCCACATGTTCTCTCTACCCATCTCCACCCCTCCTATCATTCTGTGAATAGTTCTTTTTTAACTCCTTGGTTGTCAGACTTCCATACAGTTCAATTTTCTGGCAGTTCTATTTACTTTTTGTTTTTAAATTTGTTGTTGTCCTTCTTTTGGTTGTGCAAGGAGGCAAGGTGTATCTACCTACGACTCCATCTTGGCTGGTACTTGTCTTTGTTGCATCTTTGTCACCCTGCTTCACATGGATGGACAAAAGTTGAGACTCCTAAAACAGCATCAAACATAGATTACTAGCCCTGCTTTAACTCATCCCACTCTAATGCACAAACTGCCAGAGTATTTCTTTTCCATGATATAGGAAAAATACTTTCATGCTTCTTTTTTGAATATCTAAAATGCCACCACCCAGCATTCACTTAAGCTAACAAAATATTGCTTTATAATGTGACACTCACCCCACTCCCAAAGGTCAAGGAGCTAGAGAGTTTGCTGGGTGTTCCTGCACTCACACATTAGAGTCTATTAAAATCTTGCAGTGAATCGATTTAGTCAAATTTCTTTGTTTCAAAATCAGATATTCTAAGGTTTCATTCAAAAATATAGGTGGGAATACTGGCAGGCCAACAGAGGTCCTTGGCAATGCTTTAGTGGGGAACTGAAGTTTGGTCTTGGGTATGAAGGTACTGGGTATCCAGAAGAGAAAAAGAAGTGGGCCCAAGGAGGTAGAAAAGCACATAGAAAAGGTGATGAGTGTGGTTAAAGGTAAACTCCACAATTTTCCAATCTTCATGGCTATATTAAAAACAACCCCTCTCCCAAAAAAATCAAGCCACTTGAACCTTTTAATTGGGTTTTACTTTGATCATATACCCAGCCTGAATCACTGTCTTCAAAGAATTTAAACTAGAAAAAAGAAATACTGAATTTCTTCAGCTAATTGCCTAAGCCTGAATACTCTTCAAGTAAATCCAGTGCAACGGTTGAAAAGTGAAAAAAGTATGCAACCTTTTCTTTGGATGAGAAGGAAGAAAGGGGTCTATACCATGCCAAGTAATTGGGTTGACTAAATTTGCCCGCCTGAGATGACCCATAGCTTCAATGTCATGAAGACACAGCCTCTCTGTTTCTCTCCTGTACTCAGAGAAGGAACGTTCCATTCCCCGTAATTCATGAATTTTAAAAACCATGAACCTTCCTTCACATTCCGGAGGAACACAAACGTTTTCCTGTCAGAGAGCTGTTTTGAGCATAAACGCTCAAGTAATTGCGATGGTGACAGGGAGAGGCCTTTCAAATCAAGTCTTTGTTCTGAGCTGGCTGGAGACTCCAGGAGTAGGACTGCCAGTAGGATCTGGACATATGCTTGGGCACAGAGAGCAGGGATTGAATTTACCAACCACCAACTGCCATAACGGCCTTGTTCCTGGAAAAAGGCCAACTGTAGAGCCAACTGCCAGTGCCACCATGTTGTCATTAGACAATGGGCCAACAAAAAGTTACCCAACCTTGGAAGATCACTAGCTCCCTCTTGTGGTGGAGCACAATGGCTAAATCCTGCCACTTTTTCATTTGAAAGGCATCCCTGAACTCCATGAATGAAGGACAGAAACACTTCCTGAAGCACTTTTATTAGTGCATTTGTGGTCTTTATCTACCTTTCCAGAGAGATAATATTTACAACTTTAATTTCAATGATAAAAGACATCTTTCTCTAATTTATAAAGCTCTTCAATGATTCTCCTTTGCCCTTAAAATTAACTTCCAAAATCATTACCATGGCTTGTAAGCCCCTGTTCATATAGCCCCTGCCTTCTCCAGCTGCATTAATTTTCAGTCTCCTCTCATTCTACATTTATTCCTTCACTTTATTCTCTCCCTTCAATATTTTAACACTTGATTGCTGCCTGTTTGGAAAATTGTGACTTCCCTCCCACACCTTTACCCCACCTCATCTAGCTAAATTTTATGTATCTGTTGGATTTAACTCAAATACCACCTCTTTAAGAACACCATTCTTGATCCCTTAAGCTAGATCTCCCTATTCAGTCTGCATTTAGCACCCTGAATTTCTTTACCTAAGCACTCATGACACTCAATTGTAATTGCTTATTAAACAATTTTTAAAATGTTCTCTATCAGGGCAAATGCTGTCCTTGTCATCATTTCTTTATCCTTCCCATTTAACACAAGAACTATAGGTATTTATTGAGAGAATGCATTTCAAGAAGCAAATTCTAGAATGGAAAAAGGGAAGTAATCTTTATGTGCCAAATATGGGCCAGACATTAGGCTGGATATCCATACATCTCTTTCATTTGATCTTCATTTAATATCACCAAGGAAAATATTATCTTGAATTTGTAATGAGGAAAGTGAAGCTCAAAGGAGTTTAGGTAGTTTGGCCAAAGCTCTTAGGGAGAAAATGTCAAATCCAGAATTCATACCCAAGTGTAATTCCAAGTCCATGAACTTTCTACTTCATGATCCTCTTAGGTAGACCAAATTAACTATAGTCAGTTCTTGCCTTTTCATGTCAATGAAACATCACACAGCATAACTATTGTCAAATAGTGAATAATGCTAAAATCATTCTATCAGACTTGAGGTAGTATTTTGTTCTTCCTTTTTTTTTTTTTAAGGAATTCCTTTTGATGTTCTCATTATTGCAAACAAAAATAACTAAGTCATCTTGGAAAACCCTTACTGGTAAGCTATCCTAGCCAGAAGGCAACAGAGTTTCATGAGGGCTTCACAAGGCAGAGAACAGCAAGAGCACTGGGTAAGGAGTCCACAAAACCTGGATTCTAAGGCAAGCACTGGCTCAGACCTGACGAATGACCTTAACCAAACTACCTCATGACTAAGAACCATCCTCATCTTTACAAAGAAGAGAATTGGAAGTATGGCCTAGAATGGATTTTTAAGGACCCCTCTAGCTCTCAAATTCTACTGTTCTAATTCAAAGAGGAGCTGAGCTATACAAACTTGCTATTTTATACTTAATACAAGGTGTAAATTTTGTGTGGTGTTAAAAGACCTCTTCAAAGCTCTTCAGTTAGAAAAATCAAAATTGCATGTTAACCAAGGACTTAAACAGAGCAAATAATGTCCCTTAACATGCTTTTGTTTCCTGAAAATTCTCTCCAACTTCTCTATTTTCTAAATGTAAAGAATTAGACTAAGAATTCTAATCAGATTCCAAAATGGTGCTTACATGCTTTCTTGTTACATATCTCTCTAGCAGTTGGCTTCATCTTGAAATTTTTGCACAGTGTAAAATATTCTCTAGTATTTTGACTGATCAGACCTCGAGATCCTCCCACTTTAATAATGTCTAATGGATTGTTCAGCTACCCTTTTAGGTCTTCTAAAGAAGTATTCCCAAAGATATTTTAAGAATCTTAGGAAGGGAAGAGATCTTTCTAACCTGTTTTCTGCAACAACTAGTATGTAGCACCCAGTTTGCTAGCTCTGACCTTGAATAAAAATACTTAACCTTCCTAGGCCTCTCTCTCTTCTGTAAAATGAGAACAATATCAACTCCAGAGTTTTTAGAGGAATCAACTGCAAAATGTTTGTGAAAATAAACACAAATAAAGGCAAGTCTCAAAGGACTACTCGAAGGACAAGTCTCTGCTATGTTGTTTCTAGGGCTTCTACACTTAAGTTTTACCATAAATTCAAAATTCTCTTGAAAGAGTATGATGCCATGGAAAGAACATTTGCCTTAGAAACAGAAGACCCAGATGTAGTCCAGGCTCTGATATGCCCTAGCTGTAAAGTCTTGGGAAAGTACTGTACATGCCATGTACAGTACTGCCATGTATAATGCGCACTTTTTTTGCCCAAATTTTTTAGGGAAAAATAAAGATGCACATTATACATGGGTAGTAGTTAAAATACCTTGTATCTGTTCTGGCCTTTGGTAATTATTTGTTACATAAAATTTCCTGTACCATAATATGTCCAAAAATAAATGCTAAAATTCCTTTATAATACAAAAAACAAGTATCTAAATATAAATAAATAATTAAATTTAAAAATTAAAACGAAATTTTTTTTCTGAAAGTTTGGGCCACAAATGTGGGTACACATTATACACAGCAAAATACAGCAGTTATCCTTGTTAAGGCTGTATTTCTCATCCATATGTGGAGGATTAGAATAATGGCATGCTGCATACAACTGCAAATGTGTATACAACTGACTAGTTTACATGTTCACTAACAAAATCAGAATCCCAAAGGATGTTGACAAATTAGAACAATAAACTAGATGTCTAAAAAGCTTATCAAATAGAGATAAAGTCCTAGGTTTATGGCCTAAAAGCAAATGACTAGAAAGGAAACATGAAATTGCAGGATGTGAATGGAGAAACAGTGAAAAGAATTGGAGACTAGAAGCAAAATACAAACCAATAGTACATTGTTTTTACCCAAAACTTAATATTTTCATGGGCTTCTGCATCAGTGAGGAGCCTCCTCTTCCTCACGACAATCTTCAGGCAAGTACACCGTCTCATTCAGAGTTTTCCACCCTGAGCAGCTCGTTTCCTCCAACCCTTCCCCAGGACCCATGTGTTCTGGTCTCATCACCATCCTAGAGCCGTGTGCTTCTTCTACAGTTCTTGTTAGGTTTTTCATTATAAACATAGGCCTTTACCTCTCTTAGATAAATCTCTTTGGATTTGATTCACTTGATTCATTATTTCAAATTGGCAAGATCTTTGGAGATCTCAATTTGGTCACAGCCTCTTTTCCTCTGGATGGTGATGGGATCACAAATTGTCTTTTTCCAAAGTTTTCATGAAATAGTATATATTGTTGACCAGAAGACTAGTTACCTCAGGAAATGTATAATGAATATGGTTACTCTCTATTCCTTAGTTGAAAGAAAACCATAACAATATATTAAATGTATTAAGTATAAAATAATATATTTCCATTATATAAAATAATTAAATAATAAATATTTTGTACATAAATGCATAATAAATATAGTATATTTAATATTAGAAAACCTGACATTATTCCTTCCATCCTTCCACATCTTCATATGGAAATTACTACAATAATTAGTACAAGAATAAAATGTGTTTCACAAACTCACAATTGTAAACCCACTTTTGCCCCACCCAGTATTTCTACCTCTCGATTCAGTGCGCTCCCAAGGCCAATCCTGACTGACTGGAACAGGAGGATTTTAAGTAGCTCTGGTGAACCATTTGGAACTCCTGAGCCAATCCCTTTCACAAGCTTGTCCATGCAACCCCACCCCACTTCTTTTACTGGATATCACCTCAGTCCTAAGTCCCAGGCTCCTCCTGCCTATGTGAGTTAATTCTTTCCCTCAAGCTTCTGTATATGGCCTGGGGTGTTCTAGATACTCCCTGGCCCAAGGGCTGGAGTCCTGCCCACAAATCCCAGGCCAGTGAGGGCAGTTCTAGTATTTTTTTCATGCCTGAACTTGCCATTGGGACACCCTGCCACTCGCAGAATGTGGCTCCCTTAATAATCTCTCTTTTGTATCCACTAAATATTGGACTATTGGTATGGCCTTCCAACTGGCCTGTTAGCAGTTCTGGACCCCTCTAACCAAAAACCACTTACAAGATTTTCTTCTTTTGATTATCAGGTAGTCTTCTAAATTAGTTGAAACAAGGAGACTTCCTTGAAGGAACTTACTAAAATCTAGTAGCAAGTACAAATGTTATATGATTTTTTATCAGAGAGTTACTGTACATGGATGCAATGCCTGGCCACTTTCCATTAGTGTCTTGACTACACCCTTTAGCCCTCTCTATGGGGGAGCTTGCTACAATGAGGTGTACCCTCTGGCTCCTGTGGTTGGTGACACACCTGCTGGAAGCTGCTGGTGGACTAAGGTCTGTTTCCTAACCAGAGATGGTGGGCCCATCCCCAAGAAGGGCTCCTCCTCCCCACCTCTGTCAGCATTCATCAGTGCCTGGAGTGATGAGGTCTGTACTCCTTATTTCTCCTGGGCTGGGACATGTCTTTCTCTCTCTCCAGAGATGGTGACATGGGTTCATTTCTGTC
The DNA here is from genome assembly GCF_004126475.2 of Phyllostomus discolor. Classification (NCBI taxonomy): domain Eukaryota; kingdom Metazoa; phylum Chordata; class Mammalia; order Chiroptera; family Phyllostomidae; genus Phyllostomus; species Phyllostomus discolor. The sequence goes on along the minus strand of NC_040905.2, from coordinate 162,235,117 downwards.
AAGGCTGTGTTCCTTATGTAAGAGGCCCCTGGATTAGAGGGAAAGATCCTGTTTTTAATTCTACCTTTGGAACTGACAATTTAGTCTTTAATAAGACCAAAATAGAACACATAGTAGGCACACAATAAAACTTTCTGCCCTTGTATCCAACCACCTTTATAAATGTAATTTGGGGTTTGATGATAATCAGGATAGTAAGTGGTTGCTTTTTCCCTGTGAAGGACTAGCTACATAATTCTCAGGGCCCAGTGCAAATGAATGTGCAGAGCCCTTGTTTAAAAAGCAAAGAAAAGTGCCCAAAAAGGCGCTAAAATATAAAGCTTTTTTCTTTCTTCTATAATCTTTTGCTTTGTCATGGTGTTTTAAATGTACTATTTAATGTTATTCTAAGTAGTGAAAAATTAAAAATTTTAAATGCTAACATGAGTTTTACCATTTATCTTTACATTATGTAATGCCAGTTTTAAATGCAAATATAAGAGCTTTTAACATGTATGCAGAATCAATGTAGTTAAACAATTTGTATTTCATAGCTTGTATATGCATATGTATTCTGTTCTTACCAGAGCAGTAGATACACTGTACAAAACTAACTCAGTCTTTTTATTTTCACTTCTTGACATATGCACATTCTACCAATACTGTCTACCTGATAAGGAAGAACTTAAAGGAAAAGGAGCTAAATGTTGCCCTACCTTTTCCTTTCCTGCTACATCATCATTACAAACTAAGTGGTTGGCTAATCCAGGGGTTTTGGTGATTTGCATTTCTCAGAATGTCACTGTCTTCTTTCTGTATGTGAAATTGTAGTTCAAATGGAAAGGGGCCTCTCTAAGCTGTCAGCTTATTCAATAGTAGATGTGACATGTTCACCTGGGGCTTGCTTTGAGTCTTGCTAAACTCCCATGCACATAGATTGACCAGAATTCTGTACTCATAGGACATCACAAATTCTACATGTGAATGTGGTGGCAAGAAACAGTGGCAGATAGGCATGATGTGCGTATCTCCTCTGTTCACAATCCATTGTTCCATCACTTACTTATCCATTGTTACTTCACTTACATATCAGGAGTTCAAGAGAAAATTATTAAAAATTTCAGATGGCAACAATGGATCATTAAACCAATCATAGGATCCTTCTGAGCACAGGGCCCTGTGCAGCTGTACAGGTGGTATGTCCATGGAGCCTGAGCTTTGTGAATTCTTGAGGGCCTCCTCTAGCCCTTGAAGGAATCTTGTACTATGTTCCTTATTTCACCCATGTTCTCTCCATCCCCAGCGCTGTGGCTGATATTACCCCATGTAATGGTAAAATTGTACTGTCCCCAGCTTCTATTGGACACTGAATGCCCAGAGCTGAAGATGATGGCTGTTATTTCTACCTACTTCAGTGCCTTGTGTAGTGACCAGTACTAGTGGCATTACATAAATTACATAAATGTTGGCAGAAGGCAAAAATATACCAGAAAGAAAAAACAAGATGAATGTACGACATCTCAGAACAGTCATTGCCCCCAGGAAACAGGCTTCTGTGTTCCCTAAATTCTAGCACATGAAAACATGGGGTTTTATGATTTATGAATTTTGAAATACTGCTTTCTTGAAACTGAACTTTCCTCATACCACAGTGGGACCAGGGGAATGCAGATCACTATTCTTGGACATCACTGATCACACATTGCATTAAATATGGAAGATAAGTGGTTAACAGCTTCCACACCCTGTCATCCAGATCAGCAGGTCCCACCCCAACTGTGTTTTAGAGTCACTTGGCGAAGGTTGGAGGTTCTCATTATCTGCAGAAGACCTACTAAATCAGAATTTTAGGGTGGTGTAGGGGATTTTTTAAAACTCTTCCGCGTGATTCTGACATTGCTGATCCACAAACCGGCATTTGGGAACCACTGCTATAGCATGAAAAACTGTTGAAGCTGCTTATGTTTCTGAGATCCAACTCAATTCACACTAACAATCAATTTGAATTACATAAGTGTTATGCAGAACCCCTGCCCAAATTCTCTTTCTTGGGTCTAAAAAAGACTTCCTTTCCTTACTCCAGTGTGAAATTAAATGATTTTTCCTATCTTGGGGAAAAACATGAAATTTTCAAACCATGACTATTGAACAATTTGCACCATATGTATGCAGCTTTTTTGATAGATACAGTTCACAACTTGCAATGAATAAAACAGGTATTGGGATGCATGTAATAGAATAAATCTCTGCCCAAATGCATATCTCTGCTACTTCATTTTCCTACTGAAATACAGAAAAGGACCTGCCTGTTGAAACTGCCTCAGTGATTTTTGCCTTCTGATTAGACGTCATCACTGCCAAATACTTCTGCTCTGAGAGCACTTATAAAATGAGTTAGAACAACTGCCCTTTTCTGAAGCAATGGCTGTTATGTGCAAAACCTTCTGTGTCTCACACACTACTCTACCTACCATTCCAAAGCAAAAATGTGGAAGGTTCTGGTAGTCAACTTTGGTTTTCCTGAATCTTCCACCTCACGGTATATTTTTAAAGAACCAATATTGGGGTTAGCACAGAAAGGACTTCCAAAACAATTATTGACCAGTTCCTAAAGGAACAACTCACACAGGCTCAGTCTGAGACCCTCAAGACATCTAGGCCTATTCAGGCCAAGCTCACATATGGCATCTGTTCCCTGGCATCCCTTTCTTGGGAAACTATCCTACTCTGTGTGATTCTGGTGAGGCTATCAATCCAAGCGCCCCATCTCTCCCGCCACAGGGACAGAAATGAGACTTCTGTCAGCAGTGGAGTCTTCCCATTTCCTGGATGGGTTATCACATACACAAAGCAGGCTATTATAGAAAATGTAGAATACTCAAAGGTTAAAAAATACATTAGCTGCACTGTCAGATTTGTGCATCCCTCTCAATACACACATACAAACACAGATTCACATGCACATGACTGAATATACTGTTTTGAAATCCTTTTTTTTTTTTCACTTAATGAAAAAATACAATGCTCAAGACATTTTGCTCAAGCCACATGGGAACAATACACCTTGAGCATTTTCCCAAGTAGTAAAACATTCTTCTGTAATTTGCTATTTATTATCTGCAACAGCATGCCTTTATATTCAGGAGTGAGCAAAAGTAGGTTTGCCTTTATTCGTATGAGAAAAGACATGCAGGTTATGATTGTTACAATAGCTTTATTAACTCCATGTTTCATGTACTCCGAACTGTAAACCTACTTTTGCCCACCCCATAGGTATTCCACACCATTCCCTATCGTTTCAAAATTGCATTTCACTGAAGATCACTAAAAGTTAGTGCATCTCACTAATTTTTCACTATTATCAAAATGCTCTGATTGCTCTCTCTGCTTGAACTTCATTGCAAATCCTGTCTTATCCTAACACAAGACACTATTCTTGGTCATTTACCATTTTGCAAGACTGAATTTCAAATCCTTTCTGGAGAGCTAACCCCTACACATCAGCCCTCTCTGAAGAAAGAATGCTCCTCCAGTTAGTGGAGGGGGGTATGAGAAATACCAACCAAGGTTTGAAGGGAAGGGTAGTTTCAATCAAGCCTAATCAACTCCTGAATTTCCCCTTCAGTAAAAGTGAAGGAGATCATAACATTCTTGTAGAACAAACATAACCTTGGCTCTTATTAGGGTAAGAGCAAGTATAGGTGTAAAGAAAAGGGGAATATCAAATTACAGCATATACATATTTACCTTTAATGGACAACTTTGGTATCTTTTGTAATATAAGAGCAAGCCTTCTGTGTTTGAGCTACATTTAACCTAAGATTAATCGTAATCTGTTCAGTTCTCTGAATTCTCTTGCATCTGACCCATGCTCTCTCTGGGCTGTACAAGGGTACCATCTTGTGGCCAATGCAAAAGATAATAAGACGCATGGCTTTCTAGTGTGTGAGGGTATGAGAAATACCAACTAAGTATGATTGCAAGCCTCTCTTTAAGGTAATTTTGCTACTACAGTAATAGAATATACACATCACTGTTTATTAGCCTTTTAAAAAATGTGTACATATAGAGTTTCCTCTCCCCATCTAACAACATTATGGCATGAGTGAAAAAGTTTCAGAACCTTCTAAAAGACTAATATTTGAGAGAAGAAAAATTACTATGAGAGTGTTTAGCTCTCTCATTGTGACAGTAAGTCAATCATAAAGACTTAGAAGGAGTGAAAAGACCACAAGCGCAAATGTTAGAATAACCAGGTTGCAGACCCAGGTACAGAGTTTCGGTGATCTTGGATCACTTAACTTCTCAGTCTCTGATTCTTCACAGGAAAAAACGAGAGAGTGCCTGAGCTGTGTCAGACCCCACAGGGATGCTGAAGTCACACATAGAAATATGCTTAAATACCAGTCAGAACACAAAGCCTAATTTTTGTTGTTCAGAACAGTTAAATTAGCAATCTGGATTTTTAAGAAAGAAATTGCTTAGCCTTGCTCCTTATATATTCTCTGCTATGATCTTAGTGGAGGAGAAACTGTCCCTGAAGGGGGGGCAAAGGGTTTCTCTCCATTGAAAATGGTAGGAGGGAAAGGGGTCAGCAGGGAAAGACTCAGAAAGAAAAAATCAATCCATTTTTAGGTGTCAATCATCTACGCATCAGGAGGATCCAAGGAGAACTTTCAGAGGCTAAAGATACTGTTCTAGGTAAAGCCATTGAAAAAGCAATAGATCACAATATCCAGTTTAAAATGTTGGACCTAGGATGCTCTCTTTCTAAGCAAAAAAGCAAAAGAAAGAAATTACAGAAGAAAAGACTAACACATTTCTCTCTTTATAATTAAACTTCATAAGCCAAAAGTCCAGACACAGAATCAAAAGAGGAGCAAACTTCATTGTTGTAAGTCATCTGCAGCAAATGACAATAGGACTAATGTAATTGGTTTATTTAGTCCTAATACACCAAAAGTTATAGATATAAATGTATACATTGTAAAAGAAGAAATATAATCTTTAAGCTATATGAAAAAGAAAGTTCAACCTTCTGTAATCGAATAAATACAACTTAAAAACTGTCAAACACTGTTTCTGAAAAATTTATCAGATATGAAAATAATTTTAATGAGAATGCTCAATGTTGGAAAAGCTGTATAGATATGCCCATGAATTCCTGGTGGAAGAGTATACAGGTACAACCTTTCTGGAAACCAATTTGGTGATATGCATCAAGATGCTTTGAAATGTGCATGTTATTTGAGCCATTAATTCCACTTCTGGAGGCTGATGAATGAAATGGGTAAGAACAGAAGCTCAGAGCCAGGTCACCTGCAATTGTCTCCCAGCTCCATCACTCACTAGCTGAATTAGCAGACAGGAAATTGCCTAACCTTTTTGTGCTTCAGATTCTTCGTCCATAAAGTGGGGTAATAATGTTACCTATTTCACCAAGTAGTGTGAAGAATTAGTAATGTAAACCATCTAAAATATGCCTGGTTAATGATAAAATGGTATTACTATTATTGTCATTATTTTCATTATTCGAAGAATCTAGCAACAATCTGGAAGTTAACATTCATTTAGGAAATAAGTACTGAGCAGTATTGTGTTCGGGCAAAGGGAAAACAAAACAGTCATGGTCTCTGAATTAAGGAGTTCATATGCAGTTGTAAAAAAATATATGCTCTTACATGTTCACTTCAATATTTCTAGTAGCAATGACTGGAAATGATGCCAATATTCAAAAATCCATATCTATAAAGCAAAAGATTGTACAGCATACTGCAACTTACTCTACAGTCAGTAAGACTTAAATTTAGGAGGCTTAATTTATTCATCTGATAAGTGGAGTACCACACAGTCATTAAGAAGATCAGAACAGTCATGAATATAGGAAGTCTTTTAAAAGAGTAAAGTAATATATGAACAGCATTATTATTATTTGTTAGGAACTGTAGAAGCTCCATTATAAAATAATTTTAATGAACATTTACTATGTGGCAGAAAAACTGTACACATATTACCTTATTTAATTCTCAATCAGAGTTGCCAGGTTTAGAAAATAAAAATACATACAAACACCAGTCCTGGCAGGTTAGCTCAGATGGTTAGAGCATCATCCCAATATGGCAAGGTTGCAGGTTCAATCCCCTGGTAAGTGCACATAAAAGAACAACAAATTGATGTATATTTCTCTGTCTCTCCCCTTCCCTAGATAAATAAATAATACAAAACAAAACAGTTAAATTTGAATTTCTTATAAACAATGAATAATTTTTAGCATTAGTATGGTATGTTTGAAATGTAATTATTCATTATTTATCTGAAACATTTAAAATGTACTTATACTGAAAATGTGTTATTGATTTTAAATTAAAATTTAACTGGGCATCCTGTAGTTCATCTAGCAGTCCTATGAAATTATCTCACAATAATTATATATGTGAGATGGAGACAGAGTGAGAGAGAGAATGAGACAGACACTCTGTGTGTGTGTGTGTGTGTGTGTGTGTGTACGCAGAAACAGAGAGAGAACATGCACACAGACACACACACACAGAGTGCATGTGCAGAGACAGAGGTTTCATCCTGGTTGGTGCAATGGGAGATCACTCACCATTCCTACTATAGAGGAGGAAGTGTTAATCAAGGGGTAGAGTGAGAAAGCCAGATATTATTTCCAGGCTTTCACTGCTGTGTTATTGTTATTTAAACTGTTGTAATTTTTCAGAAAACATTAAGCCCAAATTCAAATACTAAACATAAAAACATGTTGCACAGCTAAATCTAACTGACTTCAGAATTATCAGCCATTTTTGCAATATTGACAACAGTGGTCCTTCTTTTAGTGCAAATTACCTAGAGATGGGAGAATAAACGTGTAAATACTTATAAGCTGTTTTGAGTTGATGAGATTTCAGGGCCTAGGAGCTAAACCTCAAGTTGCTTCATTTCCATTGGACAGTTTTCTGCTATTTCAGTGGACCTTGAAATTATTGTGACTGTTTGATTCACTTCAGTGTGCGCCATCCATCCCATTTGCAATCAGCACCGCTCATGGAATAAACTGTGTTAATTCACATTGGCCCTGGTGATGAGAGAGGTATTTTGAAGTGTATTTTTTACTCTTGGAGAAAAGATGCCACTTTGCTTTTGTAAAAGGTGGGAACAAAAAAGGGGCCAACATTCAATATATATCACAATGTATTGCAAAGGATGGAAGCAAGTGGTGTGTGTGTGTGTGTGTGTGTGTGTGTGTGTGTTTATCTTTGAGCACAAATACCAATACAAAAAAATACATCTGAATTGGGAGAAGACACAGTGAAAGGAGTCCAGAAGGCCTAGCTAGAGTCCACACTCAGCTCTACAATTAAATAGCTGGGTGGCTTTTCCTTTTGTTCACCCTGTCTGTTACTCTTTCTGAGCCTTTTTTTTTTTCACCACCTGTAGCCTGACATCAATATCTGCTCTCCCCTGTGAGGGTATTTTGGGACAAGGTTTCAAACCTAGAAGGCATGTTTGCTGTATACTACCAGGAGAAGAAAGATTGTAACTGATTCAAAGTGAAATGATTTCAAAAATAATGGGGAAAACTTCAAGTCATTACTGTGCATCTTGAATGTCCCATGACAAGACAGTATTCTGCTAAAAACAACAATATTTTCAAAACCACAAAGGAGGGGAGAATAAAAATGTCAGAGCAGAACACATAAGTCTCTAACAATGCAACTCACAGTTTGATATGATCAGTATCATCCCAGGAACTTGTTAAACATATAAATCTCTGGGCACACACCAAAGATCATTGATCAGTAAGACTGGAACTGGCCAGAAATCTGCATATTTAAGTAAGTTCTCTGGGTGATTCAAAAACAGGTGGTCATTTAGGACACTTTAAGAAATATTCTTCATTACCAAAAAACACAAATATATAGTTAGGGTTTTTAAAAGACAATGAAGTAAAAACAAACTAGTAGAAAGCAGGAAAGTGGACTTGATTCCATGTAAAGTCTGGGACAGGAGAGACAAGACCCTCCCAAGGGTAGGGTGAGGAGAGAATTCACAGCAATGTCTGATCTCTCAAAAACGTGTCTCAGGTTGATCTATAAGACCTAGTTGGAAAAGATGGTGAATGAGAATAAACAAACACAAGAATCAAGAGGCCATCTAAAATGGGAAGGGAAACATGGGAAGACAGAATGGCCACAGAATAAACAGTCATTGGAATGATAGCCATCGTTGAGGCTAAGATGGGGAGAGATTCAGGAAAGTCACTGGTCGAGGGGGAAAACCTGTTCATCAAAAGAACAGTAAGAACCAAGTGAGTGAGAAAACAGCAAAAGTATGAGAGTCCTTATATTTATAAGAAAATGATACACAATGTTTGTGAAAAGTTTATTGGTGGGAAATAAAAATATGTTCAATATGAAATTTTCTTTAAAAATATTCTGTAAGCACTTTAAAATAGGAGATGACAAAGTACTTTGAAAAGTATAAAGAATAAATAATAATAATATGGTTATTGCTTGTAGTATTTTCTGTGACTATCCATTCATTTATTGGCTGCCTTACTTGGAAGCTAGCTAAGGAGGGCTGTATGGGACTCTTACTGGATCCCTAGTGCCTACCACAGTGTCTGGCATATAATAGCACTACCTGGATGGATGCATGCATGCATGGATGGGTGGATGGATAAGTGGGTGAATCAGGTTAACAGGGAGAAAACCAAAGGAAGAGTTGCATGTTCACATAGTATTCATAAAACTTCACAAGCTTCATTCTTTACTTTTCTTGGACTGTACTGCTAAGTGGTTGTCACAAGACTGGGGCGTATTTCAGTACTAATGCCTACTGGCAGTCATTCATGAACCTCTAACTGTGATATGTCTTCTTGAAGGAACTACAATTCTTTTTACTTGGTGAACCTGTTGACCCAACTTCTTCCACCTATTTTGTATTGCTGGCGCTTGGAATCTACAAACTGCAATCCCCAGACTCCCTTGCTAGCTGGCTTCCTGTTAAATTCCTGCAAGAGAAAGAATGGTTATTTCTTTCTCATACTCTTTTGCTTCTGCTGGTGTATCCTGTCAGTGATCCAAGCTTCTACTATAACTGTCCTTCTTTGGTGGTCCCTGTTGCACATGGGTCACCGGCCAGCAGTGACCACGGAACGCTGTGGATGGCTCGCCAAAAAACACACAAGAAACAAACATGCACAGAGACAAACCAGTTTCTGTGGGGAAGTAGGGACGAAATGGCCACCCCCCCCCTGGTGGGGAGCGCCCCAATTTACCGATTTACCGTCCAGTCCATACCTGCTTTTATTGGGCTCATTTTGCATAATAATTCAGGTAAAGTACAGTACTTATCAGGGGGAAGTAAAGAACTATAGAAAGAAAATAAGGAACTCTGCTAGTCTATTGAGTCAGGGTCAAAGAGCTGTAAGACTTTGAGGAACAAACTAACTTCCTCCTTGGACCCCTCTCATTCAACTGAGAGCATTCTAAACAAAGAAGGTTTCACAGTAATTTACATGTTCTTTCTTAGGCCTGATCACCCAGGGAATCTGCCCTTTTCAGCACAGAGCTGTACCACCCTGTCATTGTTTCAGGCTTAGCACGGGAACTAAGGCAATAAGGAGATTTTCTCCCAGATGATGAGAACTCAGGCTATGTCAAAGCCGAGGAGCAAGGGTCCGTCACCCTCTTTTGCTGCAGCACCCTAAGTCCTTCTTTTGGGGGGCCTCCCAAAGTGATCGTGCCTGGCTTAGGTCGTTTCCCCCCATGGGGAATCTTACCCGTCTTTGGCTAACCGACCAAGCTTTTGGGGGTTCAGTTATGAATAAGCAGCAGAAGCAGCATTCCTGCCAGGGAGATAAGCTATTGTCTCCTTGCTGGCTTACGGTTCCAAGGGTGTTCCCTTAGCCTTAGCCTAGGTGGGGGTTTCAGCTTCTGATACCAGTCAGGGCGGTTCCCAACAGGTCCCAGCACTGGTCAGGGGACCATACTGTCTGTGGTCCTAGCATTGGCTAGAGAGAACCCCTAGAATCCTACTCCTGGGCTTTGCTAACAGCTCCTCTTTCCTTTTATTCCCCCAGTCCCTAGAGCTGGCAGTTCTTCCAACAGATACTAATCTCAGTGTCACTCTTTCTCCTTTTTGCTTCTCAAGCTCCCTGGTCCTTCCTATAAGCTCCCTTACCCTTCACCTATAAGATGAATATTTGTATTAAATTCCCTGTCCTTGAAATTCTATTTGAAACAGAAGTGGTTTCTGTTTTTCTGACCATACTCAGATTGAGACATTTGGTAAAATAAGGGGAAATATGACTACATTAGGTATTGAAAGCACAGGTTAGAGAGTATTTTTTTTTTCTGTAAGAATCAAGAATAAATATTGAAGTAAAATTGGAGAATTAGATTATTATTAAATAGCATATGTAGGGAATAAAATGCCTTTTCCCCATCCTGGAATATCTCCCTGCTTATATTACCTTATTAATTTTTAACCTCTCTGCTTTTTCACGAAGATTTTCAAGAATATCTGTCTCATGGATGCCTCTCTGATCACCCCAGCTAAACTTGATCTTACTCCAAATTCTTTTCATTCTCTCACATCTCGAGTATTTCTCCAGGTATGTTATCTACCAGAGTCTTCCCCTTCAACACTCCCCAAACCTGAGTGATCATCGGAATTCTCAGAAAAAAGTATACAGATGCCAGGACCCCTGTCCCACTCTAACCTCTTGAATCAGAATTCCTGGAGTAAGGGTAGAGGGGAAGGTGAAGTAGAGGAGGCACATGTATGTTTCTTTTATTCCTTATTTAATAAACTCCTCAAGATAAGGGCCCTTCCATTTCTTATGTAGCTTTTACTGTGCCTACTGCACAGTTTTAAGCAGATAAAATAAAAATGTTTCCATTTTTTCCAACTACTTTTTACCAATATGTTATTTTACATTCTTTTTTTTTACATTTATTGGGGTTACACTGTATAACCAAACCATATAAGTTTCAAGTGTACAACTCTATAACACATCATCTGCATTCTACATCATTTTTCCAATAAATCGATTGAGTGAAAATTCCCAAGAAGACCAGGTGGTGTCACTACTGCCTAATTAATACTTCTGGCCCAATGAAAAGCATCTCAAGCAGCAAAATTCGACCTTCCCTGGACTCATTAATTCTATATTTAAACCCATCTTTCATTGGTTTTCTTTCCTAAGAGAAAATATCATAACCTTGCCAAGAACATAGACAGCAAAAGCTAAATGGGGCAAATAACTTGGGTTCTGTGAAAGGAAATGATGGCCTGTCCCAAGGCTTGTTGTGAGGAAGAAAGAGCTCAAGACAGCAGAAGGAAGCCTCTCCTTGGCCTAAGGCCGGAAATTTCATTCCATTCCATTCTGGCATTAGCATTCATTCCAAAGAGCAAGCTTCAAAAACAAATGCTTAACAAGCTTGCAAGTAAAACTGAACTGCAAACAGACTGTACTTTTATTCACCTTTTGCATTTCCCATTAGTTCTCAATGACATTTACAGTTGTTATTTGAAAAATATAATTTTCCTTTTATGTCAACTACTGTAATGTTATTGACTTAAATTATTCCTGATTCCTGGATGAGCAAACCAATCTAGGTTTACAATGGGCTATTTATTATGAGACTATTTATTATGAGACTTCTAAGGCAATATAGACAGAAGCTGTTTAGTAATTACTTCTAATTACTAACAGGTTGAGGACAACATGCTTTCCAAAAGCAAGCTCAGATCTGGCTATATTTTAACATTCCTGAATTCCAATATTCCAATTGATTAAAACTCCATTAAGATGTTTGAAAGCAAATTAACCCTAGATTTATGGGTCCAGAACGTGTCTTCAAAGGTCCCCTATGACTCTTCTTAAGAAACACCATGCCTTAACCTTCTCCATCTGAGCATCTACCTCCAGAAAAAGTAGATTTCCTGGATAATCAGCCCTCTCTTCATATAGATTGACCACAAATTGTTGTGCTCAGAGGCTTAGGTTTTAATGAAGAGGGAAGCATTCAATGATAAACCTCTTCATGCCTCCTCCTTAACCTTTGTTAGCTGGGTAGTACTAGAGAGACCTGAATCCCTAATCACCCCTAGATTCCTCTTCTTCAAGACTTAGCCCCTAAAAATATCACTGAACTATGCCAGCTTTCCCAGTGAGCCTCCAGCCTCTACTAGCACTACAATAATCTGCTGGAAACGTTTGTGTGCCCTGAGCTGCCAATCAGTTACTCTACTCCTAGGGCATTAGGTTAGTCCCTTCCATTCCCCAATCAGTACTAAAGAAGCTATGGCGTTTTGAGCTTAACCACTTACTGCCCAGCACTCTCTTCAGAGATTATGTCAATAATGTTTACAAATTTTCCTTCCACTCACTTTGGAGGACCCACACTTGGGGTGAACTAAGGTTGCTGCACCTGGATAACTTTTGGGTTTCAGTTGGGGGTTGGGAGGCTCCTTCGAAATGATAGCAATGATACTTAAAAAAAAAAAAAAAAAAAAGGAAGCTTTTTAGGCAATACTCTTCATTTAGCCAGGACACACCCTCACTGGAAAAGAACTTTCTAGAGACTCCTATATGAAGACAAAAGTTAATAACTAAGGGAAAAGGCCAGAAAACTGTACTTGAAAAACAATTTTAAAAATTGTAATTATAAAAAAATAAAAATAAGTTTCATGTAATCATTAAAAAAAATAACCTAAGTTGTCAATACCAGCTTTTGTGTTCTTTAGCAAGGACTATTACTGTTACAGGGTGCAGCCAAGAGGGGGGACCCCAAATAGGCATTTGAAATGGGGTCCAGAACTTAAGGTGTCCAGGAGATTTTAAGATGTCTTCACCCCTTCCCCCACAGGTGTGAGTTGGGGGAAGGGGCACACAGAGCAAGAACATGCAGGGCAGCTTTGCAAGCTAATCCATGGCTGGTCATTTAGCATACCTATAGCCTTTGGCTGGTCACTTAGATATGCTAAATAGCTATGGCCATGCTCAAGGCCAGGGGGGATGGAAGGGACCTCCCCCCCAAGATGGGACCTGGGGGGCAGGTCCCCTGAGTTACAGCGCCTGCGTGGGAGCTGGAGAAGATTGGCTCCATGACATGGGGTCACACCTGCCCAGACCCACGATGGCGACCAGAAAAGCTGGAGAAGACAGCAGATTGAGGGCAAGTGTGCCCAAGTGTAGGAGGAGTTGGAAATGGGGCTACAGAAGAAGATTGGCACGGGGGATTTAAACCCAGACACAGCAGCCATTGAGGAAGAACCATGCGGCCTGGACAGAGTGGAGACTCCCGCAGCCCTGAGAGAGGGAGAACCACACGGTCTGGACAGAGTGGGGACTCTTGTGGCCCTGGGAGAGAGGACCACGTGCCTTTGCCAGAGTGGGGACCCCCGCAGCTTTAGAAGGGGGAACCACCACCTGGTTTTAGCAGAGATCCTGAAGACTCGGCAGAGGGTGCTGGGAACCCAGGGAGGTCTCCCAGTCAAGATGGAGTACTAACTGGGAAGAACCAGAGAACTGCCTGAGCCATGGACTTCTATTTCCTTTCCTGAGATACAGTATTCTGGACTGGGCAAAGGGGGAAGGAAGGACTGTGTCTGTTTATGGGTGGTTTTTAGGGACTTTAGGATTTTTGATAAAGACATTAGGTCACTACTTGAAGTTTGTATAGCATTAAATAAACATTTCCTTTCCTTTTCACAAATCTCTGGCATTGAGAGACGTTGTTCCTAGGGTGGCGGACATAATGGGCCTGGGGCCTTTTTTCAATAATAGTATATCGTCCCAGGCCCCCCCTTGTTTGTTCTGTAACATTACCCATGGTGTTTACCAATAGCATTGAAATTCATTTCTTTCTCTCCCCACCTTTCTTTTCTTTTCTTCTTTCTTTTCTTTTCTTTTCTTTCTTTTCTTTTCTTTTTCTTCCCTCCCTCCCCTCCCCTCCACTCTTCTCTTCCCTCTTTATTTCTTTCTTGTTTTTCTGGTCTTAAAAAAGAAAATCACTCTCTTCTTCTTTCTTCCCTAGACAACAAGATGCTAAACATTGCATTACTTCCAGAACTAAATCATTATCTCCCAGCTTCCTGCATGTCTAAAGTCTAGGTAATGAACTGCCTTACTTTTACAGAAGTTTGTAACACCAGCTGGTTAATATCTACAAACTTGCATGTCCTCCCTACCACCACCCTTCACCCCTTACTCCCACCCATTCAAGCTCCACCCTACCAACACAAGCCTGGGGTCCAAAATATATTAGATAAAAGACTTTCCATTCCTTGACATTGAAATTGGGAACCTGAGCCTCAGTCAAGATGTTGTTGTACAACACTGGATTAAAACTGTCATCATCACAATTTCAAGTTACTTGTCCTATTCAGCTGCTCCAGTTTCATGATGTTGCCCTGCAGAAGGCTAGAAACCAAGGGCAGATGCCTCAGCCTTTTAGAAAACGCTCATAAAATGATGATACAACATGAGATTTTGAAGAGTGGCTCAAATTTCTAAATAAAGGAAAATCCCCTGACACACATCAGGGACGGTTTATTGTACAAAGTGAACTGAGAGCAGCTAGGGTATCATTTGTTGCAGTTTCACAGCAGGACTATTTCTGAAAGCCCTTGCATTTCCTTAGTTTCTCCACAGCTTCCCTCTGCAAATAAAAACTTCAGGGATTTCTAAAAACCCAAGGATAGAAGAAGTTGCTACCTGATATCCAATAGCTGCATTTTCCAAACTACACAGATCTCAGATTCCTTCATGGACTTCAGACCTTGGCTGAGAATTCCAGAAAATGCAGTTCTTTTTTCTGGCGTGCAAGCCTCACCTCCTCCCCAAGCCCATCCAGAGAGCCTCTCCATCTTTTAGTCTTCTGTAGCACTTACTATAATTGCAACCACTCATTGACCATGTAAAATGCTTCAGGACACAAAGAAACCTTGATTATCCACCACTATTCCCATCTGATGCTGGCATCTTCCCTGTCTCACCACCCAGGACCAACTAGTGATAAAATACCTACCTCTGAGGCTGAGAAATTGACTCCTTCCTTACATGCCTTATTATAATTTATCTCTTTATTATTTATAATAAACACTTAATTTACAGTAGAACATTAAGGGAGACAAAAAAAACAAGAGGGAACAAAGTAAAATCTCCCCACAGTCACTGTATTTAGAAGGAATTTTGGTTATCGAACAGTATTAGAATGTTATTCTATTATAATAATAAAAATTATGTTTATAAATATATATATTATAAACCATGATGAACAAATTTATGACTAAAGCATTGTATGCAACCATGAATATTTTTAAGATAAATTCTTAGAAATATAATCAATCAAAATCTTTAAGCTGTCTAATAATAACACAATTATATTAATGACAAGTATTCCTGGACCACACTGTACATCAGGCACTCTATCAAGAACTCCATATTCACAACAATTCTCAGGAAGTTAATATTGCAGCACCCTCATTTTTAAAAATGGAAGAAGCTAGCAGGTTAGGAAACTTAACTGAGTTCTTTCAGAAAGTGTGCTAGAAAATGCCAGATCAGGGATTCAAACTCAGGTCTATTCCTACCAACCATGCACTTTCCATTACACACATAAAGGACAATTCCCTTACTGTGATGCAATGAGTAAATGACTAGTGTTCTTGCTAAATCAACTCAAGTTCAGTGAACCAAAGGATGCCAAAGTCCTTAAGTTCAATCCTCACCTGAAATGAATCATTGCCTCAACATTCCATACAAGGATCACTTAACTTTTATTTAGTTACCTTTAAAGACAACAAACTCTCTCTCTTCCAAAACGTTTCACCTTTGAACTACTCTCACAATGATAAAATTCATTTTTATTCTGAATTGAAAATTGTCTCCTTTTTAGCTGCCAACCGTCAGAGCTACGTCCACAAAGATATTACCCTTCCTCCTTTCCCATGTGTCATCCACTCCCCATGCCCTGGTTGGGTCTTTTTCTAGCCCAGGTTTCCTGTAACTATTATTCCTACCTTAGACCACTGAGTGTCCTCACCGATGAGGAGACTTCTGCTGACCATGCTCCACAATGTATATCTTTCAACAAGGCCGGGCACCAGCTAAGACATTAGAAGGACCATGCATTGAGACTAAGGAGCATGATTCAAAGCAAGGCTTACTCTAGACCTACCTTTAACAACATGCACAACCAAGCCCCGCAAGATCCCCAGAGGAGAGAGAGTTTAGAAGTTGAGTTCTGCCCCTGAAACCATAAAACTCCTAGATAAAACGTAGGCTGTAAATTCCTTGACATCAGTCTTGGTGATAATTTTTTGGATCTGACTCTAAAACAAAGACAACAAAAGCAACGACAAACTAGTGGGGCTGTATCAAATAAAGAGCTGCACAGCAAAGGAAACAACAACAAAAAAAGGCAACCTACAGAAGGGTAACAAATGTTTGCAAATCATATATCTGATAAAGAGTTAATATACAAAATATATATATTTAAAAACCTGCCCTGGCTGGTGTGACTCAGTGGATTGAGTGCAGGCTTGTGAACCCAAGGGATCACTGATTGATCCCCAGTCAGGGCGTATGCCTGGGTTGCTGGCTAAGTCAGGTCCCCTGTAGGGGGCGCATGAGAGACAACCACATATTGATGTTTCTCTCCCTCTTTCTCCCTCCCTTCCCCTCTGTCTAGAATAAATAAATAAATAAATAAATAAAATTTAAAAACAAAACAAAACAAAACCTCATATCACTCAACAGCAAAACATAAAATCCAATTAAAAAATGGGCAGGGGATCTGAATAGACATTTTTTCTAAGAAGGCATACAGATAGCCAACAGGGACATAAAAAGATGCTCAACGATAATCATTAGGGAAATTCAAATCAAAACCACAATGCAATATCACCTCACACCTATTAAAATGGCTGTGATTAAAAACACAAGAAATAAAAAGGGCTTCTGTTGTGAGTGGCACACGTAGGGCAGCTTTATTGCTCTATGTGCGGAATCGACATCAAGAGATTTCGGAAGCATAATTTTTGGTACCTGGCAGCTAGTGATCGTTGGTCCTGGCACCCTTGACATACTAAAAAACAAAGAAACAAACAAACAAACCAAAAAAACCCCACAAGAAATAGCAAGTATTGGTAAGGCTGTAGAGAAAAGGGAATCTTCATACACTGTTGGTGGGATGTAAATTGGTGCAACCACTGTGGAAATGGGAGGGAGGTTCCTCAAAAGTATTAAAACATTAAAAATAGAACTACCAGATGATTTGGTGATTCCACTTCTGGCTATATATCTGGAAAAAAACAAAAACACTAGTTCAAAAAGATATCTGTGCCCTGGCTGGCATAGTTCAGTGGATTGAGCGTGGGCTGCAAACCAAAGTGTCGCAGGTTCAATTCCCAGTAGGGTACATGCCTAGGTTGCAGGCCATGACCGCCAGCAACCGCACATTGATGTTTTCTCTCTCTCTCTCTTTCTCCCCTCCCTTCCCTCTCTAAAAATAAATAAAATCTTTTAAAAAAAGATATCTGCACTCCCATGTTCACCACAGCATTATTTACAATAGTCAAGATATGGAACCAAGCTGAGTGAATGTCCATCGATGATGAATAGGGAAGAAGATATCATATATAAATATTATTCAGCAATGAAAAAAGTGGAATTTTTCCATTTGCAACATGGTTGGACCTTCAGAATATTATGAAAAGTGAGATAATTCAGAGAAAGATGCATACCATATAATCTCACTTATATGTGGAATCTAAAACACAAAAGTTCATAGAAACACAGAATAAATTGGTGATTGCTAGAAGTTGAGGGTGTTCAGAATGGGTGAAAGGGTCAAAACATACAAACTTTCAGTTATAAAATAAGTCATAGGGATGACTATAAAAATATAGTCAATAATATCATATTGCATATTTAAAAAGTTACTAAAGAGTAAATCTTAAAAGTCCTCATCACAAGGAAAAGAAAAAAATTTTTTCTAACTATGTGTGCTGACAGATGGTAGCTAGACTTATTGTGGTGATCATTTCACAGTGTATACAAATAGAGAATCATTATGGTAGGATCAGAATCATTATGTCCTACCATAATGATTCTCTATTTGTATATGAAGAAATAATAGACAAAAAAATTCCCAAATGTCATTAGAGAGCTTTGGAGTTATGAGTTGCTCCTAGAGGGGAAGAGATGCCTCAGGGCACACATTTGGAAAAGCTAAACTCCTGGATTTTTCAAGGAGGTAGCACGTGGAAGAAAAGGGCATGGGAGTGTACCATGAGTTCTTGATGCAAAGGACTTGTACATACAAAATCAAAGAAAAAGCATTTAAGCCAACTGAGGAACCAAAGCCTCAGTCAGCCTGAACTTTGATAGAATGACACAACAGCTACTGAATACATACTCTGGGCTGGATTTTTATATTTATTTGCGCACTTAACCTGATGAAAACCCTATCACATGGGTATAGCTAATATCTCCCATTTTTCAGATGTTATCACTCAGTCTAGGAGAAGTTCAGTAGGCTTGTCCAAAGCTGCACATCTAATAAGGAGTGGAGTTGAGATTCAAGCCCATGCTGACTCCAAAATCCATTTTTCTAACTATTTTGCTAACCTGCCTCCCTCTAGGTTGCTCTTTTGGCAAATTATCTTTCCCTTTCAAGGAACCCCTGGATTCCCCTCATATAAAAGCTGGGAGTGGCTTGGCCCGCAGCCCAGAACCCATAAACTTGAGGGAAGAGGATTACCTTGTCTGGAGATCCCACAGGTGCATGGAGCCACTTCAGGACTTCCAAAGGCTTGCTGAAACTACGAAACTCCCTGTCTATGAAATATGGTCCTTTAGAGTTTGCATTCCCAAAGGCTCTTTGCATCTTGAACTAATCAAACATTTAGAGTTCAACAACAATGATCTATATCAAAAATAAGCAGCTGAGTATACCTCTTGGTCCCAGACACTGGCAGTATGGTGACTTCCGCCCAGGATAACCACATCACATGTGAAGGCAGAAAACCACATCATAAGGAGGTCTGCAGTGGAGGACAGTACAGAGGACTGCACAGACGCCCAGGTGTAGTGATGCCCAGGTGCAGTGAATAAGAAGATGCCCAAGAGTAAATAAAGATTCAAATCAATTCAACAGAATTTTGTTGAGCATCTACTATATTTCAGGCACTATTCTGTTGATCCTGCCAGATAAACATAAATAGAGCTTGCCATCAATAATCTGTCTGACATTATTTAGAGTTCATGTAGGAGTGCCTTGCGGGAACATCATGGGCCTGGTGGGCATGGACCTCATGTCCTCATGAGACAGGCACATTCACCACCTTCAAGCACACTCTCCACATACGTGTGACAAAGTTCAGGGTGAGCCCTGTCCTTAGAGTCACCATGGAAGCCCAAAACCTGGCCAACCTACCCAAGCTAACTGGTGGAGGGGTCATGAAGTGGCTGAGCAAGTCAGATTCCATGGTGCAATGCATGACTGAGGAGTCCAGGAAGCAGTCATACCAGAGAGGGTGGGAGTGAGATGCTGACTAATTCACTATGTGTGAAGATCTTACACATAGATCTTCCTGAAGATCCTGGAGGAGAACCACACCTACATCTCAAGAAATCCATCCTGGTCATCTCCTGCCACAATACCATCAGCTAGAAGAGGAAAAAGCTGTGCCAGTCCAGGTCGCTCAACAAGCGCTACAGACTGTACACCAAAGTGCGGCCCTTCCCCAACTGCCTGGTCGAGGATGTTAACGAGGGCAAGGTGTCTGCCCACCAGGAGCTCAAGCAGAGTCAGGCTACCTGGTAAAATTTAGAGGAGAGTGGGGGGGGAATGGTTGGAGGACACAAGATCTGGTACTTTGGGCCTGCCAGCACCAGGCATCCTCACTGATATCGCCAAGAGTGGTGCAGTACCTCAGGAAGATTCAAGGTACAGCATGGTGGCTGGCTCCCAGTGGGCCTCCAAGGGAGGGGGCGCTGTGTGAGAACACGCAGGGCATGCATGCTGACATCTGTGAAGAGAAGCTACCTGCGGCTGCCATGCAAATCATCCCCATGGCTAGAGCAGCCTCTTCGCCCACATGCCAATGCAGTGTGGCTCCTCGTGCCTCCTCATCTTGTGGAGACCCAGTGTCTCTAACAAGAGGTTGGTGGCATCTACGGTATCCTGAACAGGAAGCAGGGCCACGTCTTTGCAGAATGCCAGGGGCAGCACCCCCATATTCGTGGTGAAGGGCTGCTGGCCTGTCAGCGAGTCCTCTGGCTTCACTGCTGAGCTGAGGCCCCACACAGTGGTCAGGCGCTCCCAGTGCCTATCTAACTGCAAGTAGATGCTGCCTGAGACCCTTCAACACCACCAGTCACCCCAGCCTAACAGCAAAGGCCTGAAGAAAAGCATCCTGGCTCTGGACAACTTCCTTGACAGATTGTACGTGGCTCACCTCGCAGCTTCTCTGCCCAGGTGGGACTCCACGCAGCACCTGTGCCCCACCCACAACCTGCACAGCAACAGGCCCACGAGTCTCCTCACAACATCTCACGAGACTGTCCAGGCCTAGGGATGCTGTGCCTGATTTCTTGCAACTCGGCATGAACACATGATGCCATTTCTTTCAACTTATATTTTAAGATTTCAGAGGCAGCAGAAATGTCTCGCAGTAGGGACTTACTAGGCCAGTAAGGGGGGAAAGGGTATGGGACACCCAATACTTTTTTTTTTATCTATTCTGAAACTCAAGATCCAAAATATTTTCTTAATAAGCACATTAAGAGGTTTATTTGGTAAATGATTTATAGTGGATTTTCTTCCAGAAAGACAGAAGGAACAAGCAAATAGAATTTCTCTGGACAGAAAATATAAGGCATGAAATTTTTGTTGTGGTGTCACCATAAGCACCTCCGGCTATAGCAGTGCCTTTGAAAAAAAATTGATATGATGGTAACAACAACAAAAAGAATGTCAGGGAGAGAGAGATGATTAGGAACATAGTGTGATAATGAAACAACTGATGTATACAGAAGGTTCTAAGCACAGAGAAGGGAGTGATTAACTTAGTTTGGGGATGAAGGAGTAATTCATTCTTTCATTCTGTAAATATTTGTTCATTTCCTGAACACACACTATGTGCTGCAATGGGCAAAACCCTGGAAATACACATTTTCCAGCAGAGAGGAAAGAGGCATTTCAGGTAGAGGAGACCATATACATGAATAGATGCCCTGAATGATCATGATGTGTTTGAAGAACTATGAAACACCAAATTCTGAAGAATAAAATTTAAAGGAGAGAAGCTGCACATGTGGCTGAAGTATGCAATAATTCGTATTATATTGTGTGCAATCATTCATAACAATCCATAAGGAGTAATAATTCATACTATGCACAAGAAACGCGTAAGTTTTGTGTAGGTTCAAACCCAGACACTGTTTTATATATATTAGATGTATGATAAAAGTCTTAAACTGCTAGTAGGGTTTACATGCTTATACCTATGGGAGTATCTGAACCTTTTTGGCCTCAGCCTGTGACCTTCTTGAGAGGGTCACTTTTCTCTCCTTCAGGTGGAGGACAATCCCTGGTAGTGCTCTTCCCCACACAGCAACCTACGGAGGAACAGGACTGGTGTCATCAGATACAGCATTGGCTACCTCTCCCTATACTAACTTTTTCTCCTGTCTTGGACTCCCACTGGGAGGAGATTTATGTCATTCTTTTTCTGAAAACTCATGTACAACCCAAAGCAGTACAGAGTTGGGAAGTACAAGCAAAAATTGGACCTTAAAAAAAAAAAGCGTTAACATTCTAGTTCAGAAGGAGAACAAATCATCCATGTTTGGGGGCTTTTAGAAAGTATCTTCATGAAGGCTCACTCCCTTTCTAATATCATGTTAAAGGAGCAGGGAATTTTTTTCCAGCTTATGTGAAGCAGTTTGAAACAGCCTTGGTATATTAGTTCTTCTAGGGCTGCCATAACAAAGTACCATAAACAGGATGGATTAAAACAACAGAAACTTATTTTCTCACAGTTCTGGAAGCTAGAAGTCTGAAATCCAGATTATCAGCAGAGTTGGTTTCTTCTGAAGACTCTGAGAGAGAATCTGTTCCATACTGCTCTCCTAGCTTCTGGTTACCACTGGCAATGCTTACCATTTCTTACAGCTGCACCATTACAGTCTCCACATCCATTATCCATGCTGTTCTCTGCTCTTGTATTTTCACATCACCTTCTTTAAGGACACCAGACCTATTGGATTCAGAGGCAACCCTACTCCAGTATGACCTCATCTTATCTTAACTAATGCAATGAGCCTATTCCTGAATGAGGTCACATTTTGAGATATTGGGGTTTAGAACATCAACTTATTTTTTTGAAAGGATACAATTCAGTCCATAATACTTGGGCAATTGAAAAAGACCGATCCTATCACAAGAACATGAGTCATATGAGGAACAGTAAAATAAACACCTTTGTGCCCTGGCTGGTGTAGCTCAGTGGACTGAGTGCGGGCTGCGAACCAAAGTGTCGCAGGTTCGATTCCCAGCCAGGGTACATGCCTGGGTCACAGCTATAACCCCCAGCAACCCGCACATTGATGTATCTCTCTCTCTCTATCTATCTATCTCTATCTCCCTTTCCTCTCTAAAAGTAAATAAATAAAATCTTAAAAATAATAATAAAATAAAATAACACCTTTGTTAGAGTGGGACACTGAGGCAGCGGCATCCTGAGGTTGGAGGCAACTTTCACTTAAATGAAAAAGGTCATCAGTGGGGGTTCAGTAGGCATCAGAAAGAGGTGCAAGCTAAGGAGAATACCAAGAGAAAAGAGAATAAGAGCATCAAAGGGGGATGGCTGGTCAGGGGCTTTAGTGACGGGGTTTTGGCTGAGAAGGCTGGAGACCTGTGGCTTGGGGATCAGCTGTCCTTGGTTCCAGAAGTAACTCCAGTGCTTCCATGGTGCACTTGGCTGTGTAGAGGCAGGTTTTACACTGAAGGAAGTGGAGGGTATTAGAGCCAGCTTAGAATCCTCAGAGGACCATGCATAAGTATAAAAATGTGGCTCTCATAGAGAAACAGGAGAGCATAGTGGTCAAAAACCCAGGTTTGGCATTGAACAACCCAGGTTAAGACCAGACCTCTCTGTCACTTAACAATCACTTAACTTCTCTGAGCCTCAGTTTCCTCCTCTGCAAAACGTGGCAATCCTACTCCACAAATCAATTGTGAGGATTACATGAGGTAATCCATGTATAGCACCTGAAACATGGCTTCACATAGTAGATACTCAATAAATAACAGCCTTTTATATTATAAAATAATTTTTATTTGCAATAATAGTAAAAGGAATTTCTGTATGCCTTTTATACAAATTCACCAATTGCTTACATTTTTCGTTTTTCTCCATTTGTTATCCATGTATGTCTCTATAAATATACACATTTCTATCTCCATCTCTACTTATATTTCTATCTATGATTTTTCTTTCCTAAATTATTTTATAGTAAATTTGGAGACACTGTGCCCCTTTACTAAATAATTCAATGTGCATTTCATAAGAACAAGTAAATTTAAACTGACACAATACTATTATCCACAGTCCATATTCTTTTTCTAATACTTTATTTTTTAGAGAAGTTTTAGGTTTACAACAAAATTGAGAGGAAGTTACAGAGATTTCCCAAATATCCTCTGCATATCCTCCCCCATTATCAACATCACTCAACAATCTTTTTTTTTTCTGAGGATGAACTTACATTGACATGATAATCACCCAAAGTCCATAGTTTATCTTAGGTTTCACTCTTGGCATTGCATGTTCTATGGGCTTGGCAAGTATATAATGACATAAATCCAACATTATAATATCATACAAAATATTTCATTGTCCTAACAATCCTCTGTGTTTGCCTATTCACCCCCCCCCCCCCCACTCCTGGCAACCACTGATCTTTTTGTCTCCATGGTTTTACCTTTTCCAATACATCATATAGTTGAATGAAGGGATCACCGACTGGCAGTGACCGTGGAATGCCGCGGATGGCTCGTCAACACATGAGAAAAACATACACAGAGACAACCAGGTCCTGTGGGGAAGTAGGAACAGAATGGCCACTCTCTCTAGTGGGGAACGCCATGGCCACCCTCCCTAGGAGAGAGTGACCCTAAGGGAGAGCACCTAGTTCTCCCACCTGAGCAGGCTTTTTATCGGGTTCATTTGCATAAGAATTCAGGTAAAGCTCATTACTCATTGCCAGGAAGTAAGGATCAAACAATAGGTAACTAGGAAGTATGAGGGCCTATTTTGAGTCAGGGTCAAAGAGCTGTAAAACTTTGAGGAACAAACTTACTTCTTGCTGGACCCTTATCATTCAACTGAGAGCATTCTAAACAAAGCAGGTTTCATAGGATTTTACATATTCTTTTAGGCTTGATCCCCCCGGGGAACCCACCCTTTCCAGCACAGAGCTGTACCACCCTGTCATTGTTTCAGGCTTAGGTGGAGCAAGGGAACTAAGGCAACCAAGAGATAAGGAGATTTTCTCACAGACAATGAGGACTCAGGCTATGTCAAAGCCGAGGGGTGAGGGTCCATTACCCCCTTTTGCTGTAGTCCCCAAAGTCCTTCCTTGGGGGCCTCCCACATGGTCATGCCTGTCTTAGATTGTTCCCCCCTTGGGGAATCTTACTTGTCATTGGCTAACCGACCAAGCATTGGGGGCCAGGCAGGGTGAAGTAAAAGGAGCAGAAGCAGTGCTCCTGCCAGGAAGATAAGCTTGTCTTCTTGGTGGTTTACGGTTCCAAGGTTGTTCCCTCAGCCTTAGCCTTGGAGAGGGTTACAGCTTCTGATACCAAGCAGGGCAGTTCCCAACAGTTGAAATTATACCATATGTAGTCTTTTCAGGTTAGCTTATTTCACTTAGTAATGTGCATTTAAGGTTCCTTCATATCTTTTCATGACTTGGTTGCTCATTTCTTTTTAGTGCTGCATGTGATTTCATTTTCTGTATGTACCACAGTTTATTTATCCATTACCCTACTGAAGGATATCTTTGTTGCCTCCGAGTTTTGGTAGTTAAGAATAAAATTGGTATAAACATCCTTTTGCAGAATTTGTATAAGATATAAGTTTTCAGCTCCTTTGGGTAAATACAAAGGAGCATGGTTGCTAAATAGTGTGATAAGAGTATGTTTAGTTTCATAAGAAACCACAAAACTGCCCTCCAACGTGGCTGTACCATTTTGTATTCCCATCAACAATGTGTGAGTGTGGGTGTTGCTGCCCATCCTTGCCAGGATTCAGTGTTGCCAGTATTCAGGATTTTGGCCATTCTAAGAGTTCTATAATAGTATCTCACAGTTGCCTTAATTTGAATTTCCCTGATGATATATAATGTGAAGTATCTTCCATCTTTCATATACATTTTTCATTATCTACCAATATCTTTTCTATTTGATATTTCCCAGTCCATATAGTCCTATATCACAGAGCATTGCTCTAGTTTTCATGTCTCTTTAGTCTTCTTTAATCTGGAACAGTTTTTTACCCTTTACATTGTGTTATTCAGCCTTGATATTTTTGAAGCATACGAACCAGTCACAGTGTAGAATGTCACATAGATTGTTTTTACCTTATGTTTCTTCACGATTAGGTTCATGTTATTCATTTTTGCCAGGAAAACCAAAGAAGTAGTGTTGTGTTCTTTTTGGTACATCATTTGGGAGGCACATGATTTAGTTTGTCTGTTTTTAGTGATTAACTTTGATCACTTAGTTAATAGTTTAGTGATTAAGTTGATCACTTAGGCTTTTTTATTGTTGTTTTTATTGTTAGAAAATGTAATAGGGGCTCTGTTTTAATATGATTCTCTTTTACTGCCAATAAAATCACTATATTTCCTGTAACCTTCAAGGATCAGTGTACCTGAATTTGGATTTTCCATCCTAATCACAGAGCAAACAAACTGGAACAGAAAAGGGTCTTTCTGGGTGATCCAGTAGGAGGTAGAACTTGGACTTGATGAGCCCAGTTCCATCAAAGACCCAGTTCCAGGAAAATTGCTCTCTATTTTAAAACAATCCCTCACATATTCTGC
Source organism: Phyllostomus discolor (assembly GCF_004126475.2). NCBI lineage: Eukaryota > Metazoa > Chordata > Mammalia > Chiroptera > Phyllostomidae > Phyllostomus > Phyllostomus discolor. The sequence goes on along the minus strand of NC_040905.2, from coordinate 162,209,004 downwards.
ATTTATTTTATTTTTAATTTAATTTAATTTTTTCATTAAATCTTTATTATATTTTTCCCATTACCATTTAGTCCCCTCTTATCAACCTTCCCTCAACAATCACCACACTGGTGTCCATGTCCCTGAGTCCTTTTTTCCTTTTTGCTCAATCCCTCCACCCCCTAACCTTCCCATAACTAGCTGTCATCTGCTCTCCATCTATGAGTCTGTCTCTGTTTTGCATGTTAGTTCAGTTTGTTTATTAGATACCACATATGAGTGAAATCATATGCCATTTGTCTTTCTCTGACTGGCTTATTTTACTTAGAATAGTGTTCTCCAGGTCAATCCATACAGTTGCAAAGGGTAAGATTTTATTCTTTTTTACAGCCAAGTAGAATTCCCATGTGTAAATGTCCCAAAGTTGTTTTATCCACTCATCTATTGATGGACACTTGGACTGCTTCCATATCGAGGCTATTGTAAATAATGCTGCAATGAACATAGGTATGCTTATGTTCTTTAGAATTAGTGTTTGGGGTTCCTTTAGATATAGTCCCAGAAGTAGGATTACTGGGTCAAAAGGCAGATCCATTTTTAATGTTTTGAGATCTCTCCATACCACAGTGACTCCACCAGTCTGCATTCCCACCAACAGTGCAAAATGGCTCTCCTTTCTCCACATTTTCAGCAGCACTTGTTTGTTGATTTATTGATAATAGCCATTCTGACAGGTGTGAGATGGGTTTAATTTCCATTTCTCTGATGATTAGTGACATTGAGCATCTTTTCATATGTCTACTGGCTATTTGTATGTCCTCTTTGGAGAAGTGTCTATTCAGGTCTTTTGCCTATTTTTTAATTGAGCTATTTGTTTTTTTGGTGTTGAGCTTTATAAGTACTTTACAAATTTTGGGTATTAACCCCTTATCAGATGTATCAGTGAATATGTCCTCCCATTCTGTGGGTTGTCTTTTTATTTTGTTGATGACTTCCTTTGCTGAACAAAACTTTTTAGTTTTTGTTCAGCAAAATGAGAAAGAAAGGTTTACTTCCTTTTACTTCCTTGATATAGTCCTATTTGTTTATTTTTTTTCTTTCATTTCCCTTGCCTGGGAAGATACATCCAATAAAAATTTTCTATGAGCAATGTCCAAGATCTTACAGCCTATGTTTTCTTCAAGGATTTTTACGGTTTTGGGTCTAACATTTAAGTGTTTGATCCACTTTGAATTTATTCTTGTATGTGGTTTAAGAAGGTGCTCTACTTTCATTTTTATGCACCCATCTGTCCTATTTTCCCAAAGCACTTACTGAATAAACTATCTTTAGTCCATTTTATGTGCTTGCTTCCTTTGTCAAATACTGAGTATAAAGGTGTGGGTTTATTTCTGGGCTCTCTATTCTTTTCTATTGAGCTATGTGTCTGTTTTTATGCCAGTACCAGACTCTTTTGATAACTGTGGCCTTGTAGTATAGTTTGGTACTGGGTAGCATGATTCGTCCAACTCTGTTCTTTCTTCTCAAGATCGTTGTTACTATGTGGGGCCTTTTGTGGTTCCATATAAATTTTTGAAATATTTGTTCTAGTTCTGTGAAATACATCTTTGGAACCTTGGTGGAAATTACATTGAATCTATAGATTACTTTGAGTTGTATAGACATATTAATGATGTTAATTCTCCTATCCATGAACACGGTATGTAATTCCACTTATTTGGATCTTCTTCAATTTATTCCTTCAGTGTCTTATAATTTTCCAAATACAGACCTTTCACAACCTTGGTTAGATTTATTCCTAGGTGTTTTATTAATTTTGAAGCAATTGTGAGTAGTATTGTTTTCTCAGTTTCCATTTCTGTTAGTTCATTATTGGCATGTAAAAATGCAACTGATTTCTAGATATTAATTTTGTATCTTGCTATTTTGCTGAATTCATTTATCAGATCTAGTAGTTTCTTGGTGAAATCTTTGGGCTTCTGTATGTACAATATCATGTCATCTGCAAGCAAAGACAGTTTTACTTCTTCCTTTCCAATATAGATGCCTTTTATTTCTTCCTCTTGTCTGATTGCTGTGGCTAGGACTTCCAGTACTATGATGAACAAGAGAGGTGAAAGTGGACATTATTGCCTTGTTTCAGATCTTAAGACTAACACTTGTAGTTTTTGCCCATTGAGTATGATGCTGGCAGTGGGTTTGTCATATATGGCCTTTATTATGTTCAGATATGTTCCCTCTATTCCCATTTTGCTGAGAGTTTTGATCATAAATGGGTACTGAATTTTATCAACAGCTTTTTCTGAATCTATTGATATGATCATGTGGTTTTTATCCTTCTTTTTGTTTATGTGGTGAATCACATTATTGATTTGTGAAAGTTGTACCAAACTTACATTCCCTGAATAAGTCCCTCTTGACCATGGTATATGATCTTTTTGATGCATTGCTATATTTGGCTTGCTAATATTTTGTTGAGGACTTTAGCATCTAAGTTCATCAGGATATTGGCCTATAACTTTCTTTCTTTTAGTGTCTTTCTCTGGTTTTGGAATTAGGATAATGCTATGAGTTTGGGAGCCTTCTCTCCTCTTGAATTTTATGAAATAGTTTGAGAAGGAGAGGTATGTCCTTTTTGGAATGTTTGGTAAAATCTACCTGTGAAACCATCTGGTCCAGCGCTTTTGTTTATTGGGAGTTTTTTTTTATTATGGCTTCAATTTTATTAGGCGTAACCTGTCTTTTCAGATTCTCTGCTTCTTCCTGATTTATTTTTGGAAGATTGTATGTTTCTAGGAATTTATCCATTTCATCCAGGTTGTCCAGTTTGTTGGCAAATAATTGCTCATTATATCTTCTTACAATCCTTGTATTTCTTTGGTGTCAGTTGTTATTTCTCCTCTTTCATTTATTAATTTATTTGGGTCCTTTCTCTTTTTGTTCTTGATGAATCTGGGTAAAGGTTGTCAATCTTTATTTTTTCAGAGAACCAGTTCTTACATTCATTGACCTTTTGTATCACTTTTTTTTACTCTATTTTGTTTATTTTTCCTCTGATCTTTATTGTTTACTTCCTTCTACTCACTTTGGTCTTTGTTTGTTGTTCTTTTTCAAGTACCTTTAAGTGTGAAGTTAGATAGGTTTTTTGAGCTTTTTCTTGTTTTTTTTTTTGAGATAGGACTGTAGTGTTATGAATTTCTCTCTTAGGACTGCTTTCCCTGTGTGCCACAGATTTTGGATTGTTGTTTTCCTCATTTTCATTTGTGTCAAGGTGTCTTTTGATTTCCTCCTTGATCTCATTGTTAACCCATTGTTTAATAACATCTTATTTAGCTTCCATGACTTTGTGTGTTTTTCAGTATTCTTCTTGTGATTGATTTCTAGTTTTATATAGCATTGTGGTGAGAGAAGATGCTTGATATGATTTCAATCTTCTTAAATTTATTGAGACTTGTTTTGTGACCTAACATGTGGTCTATCCTAGAAAATGTTCCATGGGCACTTGAAAAGTATGTATATTCTGCTGCTTTGGGGTTAAATGCTCTAAAGATATCAATTAATCCATTTGATCTAGTGTGCCATTTAAGGTCACTGTCTCCATGTTGATTTTCTGCCTAAAAGATCTGTCCATTGAAGTCAATGGGGTGTTAAACTACCAACTATGACTATATTTCTGTCAATCTTTCCTTTATGTTAGTCATGATTTGCTTTCCATATTTAGATGTTCTTATGTTGAGTGCATAAAGGTTTACTAGTGTTGTATTATCTTGCTGGATTGTTCCCTTTATCATTATGTAGTGTCCTCCTTTGTCTCTTACTTTAGCCTTAGTTTTAAAGTTTATTTTATTGGATATAAGTACTGCTACCACAGCTTTTTGGTTTTTTTCATTTGCATAAAATATCTTTTTCCATCCCTTTACTTTTAGTCCTTGTGTATCTTTGGATCTGAAATGGGTTTCTTGGAGGCAGCATATATATGGGTCTTGTCTTATCCATTCAGCTGTCCTCTGTCTTTTGGTTGGAACATTTAAGCTATTTACCTTTAAGATGATTATTAATAGATATGTATGTAGTGCCATTTTATTGTTAGACTGTTTTCCTTTTTTTACTTCCCTTTTTCTTTTTTTTAAATTATATTTATTGATTATGCCATTACAATTGTCTTGAATTTTCCCCCATTGCTCCCCTCCACCCAGCAACCCCACTCCCTCAGGCAGTCCCCCCACCCTTGTTCATGTGTAGGGGTCATGTGTGTAAACTCCTTGGCTACTCCTTTTCCTATATTGTACTTTACATCTCCATAAACATTCTGTAATTACCTATTTGTATGTATCAATTTCCTCACCTCTTCACCCATTCTACCCCTCCCCCTCCCATTGACAACCATATGGTAACTAACTTCTTCTCTCTTGCTGCTTTTAAGAAACTCTCTTTCTTTTTAATCTTTGGCCTTTTAATTATGATATATCTTGGAGTGGACCTTTTTGCATTCATCGTAATTGGCACTATCTGTGCTTCCTGTACTTGCATGTCTATTTCCTTCACCAAATTAAGAAAGCTTTCTTTCATTATTTCAAATAAATTTCCAATTTCTTGCTCCTTCTCTTCCCCTTCCAGCACCCCTATGATGCCAATGTTGGAATGCTTGACATTGTCCCAGAGGTTGCATATACTATCCTCATTTTTTGGATTTTATTTTCTTCCTGTTGTTCTGTATGGTTGTTTTTTTCCTTCTCATGTTCCAAATCATTGATTTGGTTCTTGGCTTCATACAGTCTACTGTTGCTTCCCTGTAAATTGTTCTTTTTTTCAATCAGTATGTCCTTCATTTCTGACTGGGTCTTATTTATGCTGCTGAGGTCCTCACTAAGTTCCTTGAGCATCTTTATAACCAGTGTTTTGGACTCTGCATCTGATAGATTGCTTATGTACATTGTGTTTAGTTGTTTTTCTGGAGTTTTGATCTGTTCTTTCATTTGGGCCATGTTTCCTTGTCTCCTTGTTTTGGCATCCTCCCTGTGTTTGTTTCTATGTATTAAGCAAAGCTGCTTTGACTCCGTGTCTTGGTAGTGTTGCCTAATGTAGTTGGTATCCTGTAGGGTCCAGTGGCACAGCCTCCCCTATCACCCAAGCTGGGTACTTGGTGTGTGCCCTTCATGTGGGCTGAGTACACCCTCCTCCTGTAGCTTCTTTGGTTGCTGTTGGCAGGTCAATGGGAGGGTTTTGCCCAGGCCAGTTAGCTGCAAGGACTGGCTGTGACCTCTGACCACCAACTTTCACCATTCGTGGATGATCGGCTGTGCAGGGGCAGGGTGGTGGTACTCTGACATGGTCTGTAGCTGTCCACAGAATGTGCTGGTCCGGGGGTTCCCCGGGTGATGAAGGCCAAGGTCAGCCCCAACCTGTGTTTTGCTGAGGGCACCCTGCCTGAGCTGTAAAGCTTCTGAGATGGCTGCTACTTGTGCTGGGCTTGGAGATTACCAGGTGAAGCCAAGCTGTGACTCTAATCTGGCTGCTGCTATGGCTCATTGAAGCCAGTTGTTGCTCTTTTGATAGGATTTAGGAGTCAAAACCAGCAATTCTTAGGGAAAAGCAGCTTGGGTGGGCTGGTAAGTGGGTGGGGCAGACCCTCTAGGGATCTCCAAGGTGGGTCAAACAGTGTTAGCCAGGTTGTTGGAGTCTCAGATAATGCACCAGCTCTGTGGCAGAAGAGTTTAGCAAAGGGACAATGGCCTCTGCTTACCTTGATGCCCAGCACTTCAGTGTCTCCCCGTATACCACTGGTGCCTTTCAAGCTGCTACCCTGGTGCTAGAGCTGAGTAGGTGAGTTCATGTGTGGATTCTTTAAGAGGAACTGCTTGAGGCTCCTGCAGTTTCTTCCCCCGACTCAATCCCTGCTGGGTTTTGCAGCCAGAAGTTGTGGGAACTTACCTTCCTGGCATTTGAATCCTGGGCTGGGGGGCCTGGTATGGGTCTGGGACTCCTCACTCCCTAGATATCCCTCTTGAATTTTTATCCACATGGGTGTGGAACCAGCCCATTCCACATCTGTGCTCCTCCTACCAGTCTGGTTGGTTGTGGTTTCTTTAATTCCGTAGTTGTCAGACTTCCATTCAGCTTGATTTCTGATGTTCCTGAGTGATGGTTTTCCTAAGTTTTAGTTGTAATTTTAATGTGGTTGTGCAAAAAGGTGAGCCATGTTTGCCTATGCCACCATCTTGACCAGAAGACTCTTTTTCTTCATCTTCTAAAGCAAGACTTTAAAAATTTGTTGCAATGTTGGTTTGGTGTTAACAAACTCATTTGGCCTTTTCTAGTCTGAGAAGCTCCTTATTTCTCCTTCAATTTTAAATGATAGCCTTGCGGGGTAAAGTAGCCTCATTCGTAGGTCATTGCTTGTCATCTCCTTGAATATCTCATACTACTCCCTTCTGGCCTGAAAAATTTCTGTTGAGTAAACAGATGCCAGTCTAATTGGTGCTCCCTTGTAGGTAACTCCCTGCTTTGCTCTTGTGGCTTGTAGTGTTCTCTCCTTGTCTTTAAGCTTTGTCATTTTAATTATGATGTGTCTTGGTGTAGGCCTCCTTGGGCCTAACTTGTTTGGAACTCTCTGAGCTTCCTGGACTTGTGTGACTTTTTCACTCTCTTCTCCTTCTGGTATTCCCATGATGCAGATGTTGTTATGCTTCATGCTATCCAAAAGGTTTCTTAAGCTCTCCTCATTTTTTAAAATTCTCTTTTCCTTTTGGTGTTCTGCCTGACTTTTTTATTTCTATCTTGTCTTCTAAAAACACTGATTCCATCCTCTGCTCCATCTAAACTACTGTTTATTCCTTCCAGTGTACTATTTATTTCAGATATTGCATTCTTTATTCCTGACTGGTCCTTTTTTATGGTTTGTATGTCTTTTTTCATGCTGTTGAGTATCCTTATAGTCATTACTCTAAACTCTCTGTCTGATAAGTTGCTTGCTTCCACTTCATCTAGTTCTTCTGGAAAATTCACTTGTTATTTCATTTGTGGTCTGTTTTTTTTTTTTTTCTTCCCATTTTGGCTGCTTTGTACTATTCCCCTTAGTTGTTAAACTAATCAGCTGTTAAGCTGATCAGCTATTAACATTATCAAACTGTAATCAGCACCTGGCTTAAGCACCATGGTATGGGACTCGGTATGGGGCAGACAGGAGTATTGCTTCCCCTCAGGCTGATGCCATTCAGAGAGGACTGCTCTGCCTGAGAGTAATGGCTTCTGCAGTGTGGGGAATGACTCACTCAGCACACAGATCCTGGAGGCTGTTCAGTTCTCTCCCCAGAGCCACCAACCCCAGACTCTCCTCAAGCATCTCTAGTCTACTCTGCCCTCCCTTTGCCAGTGCCCAGGGTAAGTGGCTGTAAACAAAACTTTGTGCTTTGGCTCTTTAAGAGGCTCTCTGCATTCTCCAGCTGTCTGTCCCTGGCAGACAGATACCCTGCTGCTTTTCACATAAGATTGGATGTTACTGGGTTCCTTTCTGGGGCTGGTGCTATAGGCTAAACTCCAGCTTGGAGTTTAGGTCCCACACTTCTCAGGGAGAACCCCTGACTGCTGAAATATACCTCTGGTACTTTAGCTGCTACCCATGGGAGCCCAGCCAGCCCTCTCACATTTCCTCTGCACTCCCTACCAGTCATGGTATATTGAAGTGGTTTCTTCTGTCTGTTTATGCTTATAAGGCTTCTCTCCAGCTAGTGTTTAGTTGGTTATTCTGGATGATTTCTCTACAATTTAGTTGTAATTCTAGATTGGTCCTGGGAGGAGATTAGTGTAGATTCCACTTGCTCCTCCACCATGTTGGATCTGCATTTATTTTTGGACTGAATTTATTTCTGAATTTATTGTGACTGCCCTTACCTGTTCTCCCTGCAAACTCGGGATTCTTCTCAGGGAATGTATAAAGCACAGAACCATTTGAGATGAAGTTTAGAACTTTTATATCTTTCTTTAAGGAGCTCTTTTCAGTTAATTTTTTATTATTATCATTATTTCAGAGCCCCTAACTCAAAAACTAATAAAAGTTTTCTGGGGCTGTTCTGGGCCTTAAATCTCTCAGGGAACACTGACTTAGACTTTGTGATCTATGGTTCAAATATGGAAGAATTCTTTATGGTCACAGTCTTTGAACAAGCAAAGGGAAACCATAACCTTCTAGTTCTAATTTAGTGATGTTGTGTATCACTGAGTGGGTGGAAGGAAGCTTTACCTTTAATCCAGATGAAATATATCTGAAAAATAATTTATATTAACTCAAAAGATTAGCTTTGTATCTCACACCAATTTTTTTCTGAAATGGTAGCACACTGCATTAGATTTTCCTGAAGAAAATCTGATTGTGCACATCTAGGTAAACATTTGTTTTTAGAGAGTACAGACTAATGCAAGCACACTTTTTTTCTTTCACCACTAATGAGAAAAGATTATAACTCATATAACTCTTCCTGTAATACAGCAATAGGAAAACACTGCCAAATATAGCCATGTCTAACTATTATGAATATCTTTAAGCTTGGGGACCATAGCTGTAATAGCGAGCACTATAATTAGTGCTTAATCAGTCTGGGTTGGGAAAACACACTGCTGAGTACTACTATTCTTGCACTGAACATCCAGTGGATGATTAATTGCTAATTTAAAAATTCAGAACCACAACTGTTAGACTGTCTATAACAGTATAAAATGCTAATTATTCATTAAGAATAAGATGAGCATCTATTGCATGTCTCCAACCTTCTAAAGGTTAATGTTGGGGGTTTTATGCAGACCATGTTCATAAATTTACAGATTATGCCTATGAATTTAAATCCTAGTAATTCAGCTTACTAAACTCCAATCACATCTTTTCCCTTAAAAGGCCACATTTTACAAGTAGAATGTAATTGTATTCATTTACTTGTGATTCTATATACAACTTCCAAAACAAGGTGAATTGCATGTGTGTAATGATTAATTTAGTAGGTGCTGACATGATTTTCTATTTCCCCTCTTCTCGCTTATTCCAGCATTTCAGTGTGAATGTCTGGCTATTACAGAGATTTCAAACCACTATCTTTCTTATGCCTCCAAAAGGCAGCCAGAGATATGTGGTGATGTCTGCGACCCAAGCCCAGCTCTAATGTTCTAGTTAAAGGAAAAGAATCCCCACACAGCCCATGACTCACGTAGGTACTGGTGCCCAGGAAGGTGACATAACTCTTCCCGAAAGGGGCTGAACCCACTCCAAACTGGTTCTTGGAGAGACTTTTATGGAGGATACATTATTATGGATTGCTGCTATTTTCCAGCAGACTGTTGACACTGGACCAGCTAAATTCCAGATCAGGTGATTGCTTTCCTGTGTAAATTTCCCTTCAATATCAATTTTTTGAGACAGAAAGAATTAGTGTGAATTTATTTGAACCAAACTGATGACAACTGCCAGTAAGCAAAATCTCAATGGAATGAGAAACTGCTCCTTCTACAATTTTAACTTGGTAAAATATGATTATTCTTCCTACTGAGAAAGGCATTTAACCCTAGAGGCAGTTAAATTAGTGGCAGGTCATTTGTAATAGTAAGATCCATAGAGATATTTATTCATCTGCAAATACTTATTAAGTGCCTACGGCACATTACTAACTCTGGGGACGTGAAATTGGAAAAGCTCTAGTCTCCTTTCTCACGTCATCTTCATCTCCACAGATTGCACCATCACCTCTGTAGAAAATGATGGTGCTTTGCCAGGTAGGGATGAGGGTTTTACTCATTAAAAACCTTGTTGAAAGAAATTTTGTAATACTTAAGATATCTATTTCAATTATTGGTACTCTTCATAGCCACAAAGTTTTCATTTATTCTAATTCAACCTTTCTCAACCTCAGTACTACTGACATTTTGGACTGGATCATTCTTTGTTGTGAGGGCAGTCCTGTGCACTGCAGGATGTCAGGAGTTTCCCAGACCTCTCTACCCACTAGATGCCAGTAGCACCCTGGCCCTTGTCACAACCAAAAATATCTCCAGATAGTGCCAAATATCCCCTGGGGGATAGAACTACTGGTCTGACTTGAACTTGTGCCTTTACAATTTGATGCCATGTTTTATTATTGTTTTTGTTTACTATGGAGATAGAGAATAATTGGCCACCATTTTCTATCAAATAATATCAAGGAAAGGCATTTTTACTTTTCTAAACAATATTAAAAATTCATCATATTCTGACTGGATTTTACTATTTTTTAAGTAAATAAAAATAGTGTCGCACTGGACTGCTTATTTCAATTTCTTGACAAGATTCCTACTTTTTCCTTTTTTCTACTTTTTCCTTATTTTCTTAGGGTTATCAAAGATCAATTTCTTGTTTTGTTATTACATCAGTAAAAGCTAGCATAATGGGTTATTTTCTGCATTCTTACTTTAATTTTAAAGTCAGTGATTCTGAACCATTTTCATATGACCATTTGATATGCAATTCAGTGAAAGTTTGACAGCTTCTCCTTAGAAAGATATGCATATGCACATACATACACATATAATTTTGCACATAATTTTAGGAGATTCAAAGCTACCACCTTGCCAGGCCCTTTCCTGGACCCCAGATTAAAATTCTATGTTTTAAAATTAGTGCCAGTTCCTTGAGTTCTGGTTTTGTGGGTTATAAAATAAAGCAAGCCTGAAAATGACTTTGCTCTTTTCTAGGTAAATGCTCCAGGCACTGTTAACTTTTCCTAAACATTCTATTCTCTTGTCTCCCTTGTCATTGTTGCCTCTGTGTTTTTGCCAACCCATTATTGCTCTTTGCTTTAATTACTGATTTTGGTAGCATAGAGTCATATTACTCAAAAATAGAAGATGGGATGTGTCCCACCCTCGCTCCTACCTACCTACCACCCAGCAGCTGCTGAAGAGAACCTTTGAGGCTAGTTTAACACTGCTGTGAGCTGTCCCCTCATTCACCTTTTCAAGCCCTCTCCTCCTGCAAAGAAAGAAAGAAATCACATGCACAGAAGTGTTGGTGAGCGGTCCAAAGGATTCCTTGGAAGAGATCAAAAAAATAAGTATATTGTCAAACAAACAACTTCTATCTACTAGACATTTCTCCAATGGGGGTCCCTATTTCTCCAGTTCCCCCATTTGGCCTCTCTTCCTCTGACTCCCCTCACCTCCTATGCAGAGCAATTATGTTCTGCCCTCAAATCCAGATGCCCCACTCATCCTGGGGCACAGACAAAAGACCATGAAGTCAATGGGACCCCACCTCCTGAAAAGGCAGTTTCAGGTCATCAGTTATTACTTCAACTTGTGCTTTGGTGAGTCACTCCTCACCCCAACCACAGTAATTTATCAGGTTATTTCTTCCAAGCACACAGAATATTCTTTCCCAAAGGAGTTCTCATGTCAGGTGTTAAGAGACTAATAGTTTTTCCATGTCATTACATCAGTAAGAGCTAGCATATGCGTAAGTGGTTATTTTCTACATCCTTGCTGCTCAAAGTGTATTCCCTGGATCTGTAGCATTAGCATTCCCCGGGAGTTTGTTAGAAATGCAGTGCTTCAAACTCTACCTCAATCTACTGAATCGGAATCTGCATTTTAACACTATCTCTAGGTGATTTGTGTGTACATTGAAGTGCTCTGTCACCACTCTTGACATCCTTACCACCCAAACTGAAGATGCCTTAGGGTCCTGAGCATTGTGTTGGGATCCTGAAAAGCATTGCCTCCTTCCTTTTGCACCCTGAGCTCAGACTACAGAGTGGTTGCATCTAAGGAACAGGTCAGTAGATCTCCCTCTAGCTGAAAGAGGCTCCCTACCCACCGCCTTTTCCCACCCCATACCCACTACCACCCTTGGGACTTTAAAATAGTTGTTCAAGCTCTTAGATTCCTGTGTCTTCTGTTCCCACTTCCATATATCTCATGTTTTGGGGAAAGCTGGTGGGTGGTGGCAGTGGCAATCAGATAACACAGGTATTTCAATAATAACCACCTATTATAAGTAGTCTAATATGTTCCAGGCATTACACTAAACTCTTTTACATGTATCGTTTCATGAAACTCTTACAATGGCCCTGAAAGCAGACAGCTTTTTTTTTCTTTAGCATTTTATTTTGGCGTTATATTTTGTATAACACAAAAATAAAGTTGCCCTGGTGGGTGTGGCTCAGTGGACTGAGTACTGGCCTGCCAACCAAAAGGTTACCAGTTCAATTCCCAGTCAGGGCACATGCCTGAGTTGCGGGCTGGGGTCCCAGTTGGGGGTGTGCAAGAGGCAACCACACATTGCTGTTTCTCTCCCTCTCCTTCTCCCTTCCTTTTCCTCTCTCTAGAAGTAAATAAATAAAATCTTAAAAAAAAAAAAGTCCCTGAGACCCCAGGAGCCAGCTGTGAAGAAGTGCTTTTATCCTGGCTTTGCATTACTGAAAGTAGACAGTCTTATCCCATTTACAAATGAGGAAACTAAGGCTTGGGAAGATTAAATAACTTGTCCAAGTTCTTGTAACTGGTCAGCAGGCAGGGGTAGGATCAAGCCCTGGTCTGCCCTCTCCCCTATACAATGCTGCCTTTCTTTTATAACCACAATGCCATGTGTAATTAGTCACCCACATCCTCAGAATCTATCACACATATATATGTGATATATATAATATATATATGTATTATATATATTATACATATATGTGTGTGTGTATCCCAGAAAGAATTTTTTTTCTTGAGAACTTTGTCCTTTCTTCCAGCAGCCCACATTTGAAGGCGGTCACTGACAAGTAAATTGACAACACGGTGTGGTATGTGCTAGTGGCATTAAGTGTAGGATGCTCTGAGCACCCATAGGAAGGCATCTAATTCATTGTTGGGCATGAGGTTGAGTTTACTTTGAGGCAAGACACTCTAGTTGAAACCTGTAGGAAAAGATGGAGAGAAGAGTATTTCAGTAGAATAAACAAAGTGTGAAAGTCAGAAGTGAGAGACCATGTGGCAGGTTCAAGGAACAGAAAGAATCTGTGTGACCAGAGCAGAATGGGGGAGGCTGGAGTAGAGTGGAAAGAAGGAAGGATGGGCAATGGGATGAGAAAAGACCCAGAAGCAAATGGGATTTCTGTTATAAAGAACCTTAAAAACCAAATAAGGAGTTTGAGGACAAGGAGTGCCACTGAAACTTTTAAGCACAGGAGGGACATGATCACATTTGTGTTTGAGAAGGATGGCTCCTCTGTGAAGTGCTGGATTGAAGGGAGGGCATGAGGAAAATGATGGAGAAGAATTAGAAGGCAGTTGAAATAATATGGATGAGAAATGACGTGGGCCTGAACTAGGATAATAGCAGTACGAAGCAAAGGGCAGAGCTATTTAGGGGCTTAAGTTCAGTAGGGCTTGATTGATGGCATGTGTGACAGAGACATCATCAGGATAATGTCTGCAATTTTTGGCTTAGACAGGAGTGTAGATATTAGTACCATATATTGGGTATGTTATCAAAAGTATCCTTACAAATTATCTCCAAACTAAAATACGAATATCAATTTATCTACTAATATACTTATGGCTCAATTTGCCCTTGTCATGGTTACAGCAGGTCTCCTCAGTCATTCATTACCAGTGAACATGCTTACTTGTGTAATGGGATCATTATGGGGCACACACAACGAGAATTATTATCACAGCACGATGTCATAAACAAAGATCATTAGGAGAAACACTGAAGATTCTAGTAATTTGAACAGAATTAATTATACTTCCAGCTGCAAATAGTCATTTGGTTGGGGAATTACTAAACATAAGTTAAAACAAGAGAGGAGGAGATAATAATCCACAAACTATAGATATGAAAAAATTGAAACAGTAATAAAACACAAAGATAGGAAAAGAAAAAAAATACTGGCCACAGGAAAAACAAATCTAGAAGCCTGTGCAAGAGTATGCTTGTTTTTGGCTGGTCCTAATTTCAGGCATGACTGCTGGGGAGTTCCTCCATCCCCAAATGCCACTACAATCAATGACTTTCAGTGTGTTTTTTTACAGTACACATAAAAGCAAGAATAATTTCCTGAAAACTCCATGTATTTCCATTTGAAGGACTAAGTTCTGCATAGTTAAATATTTATTTTTTTCAGTTATTAAGAGGAAGCTAGAATGACAGAGAAGAGGTTGCTTTTTCTCTTTAGCACAGAGATAAGGAGAAAAGGTAACCTTATTTTCTTAGTTACAGTTGTGGGCTAAAGTGTAAAAGTGAATTATAAAAATAAAACATTAAGATTTCAATTTTAGCCCTGGCTGGGGTAGCTCAGTGGATTGAGCATGGGCTGTGGATCAAAGGGTTGCCAGTTCAATTCCCAGTCAGGGCACACGCCTGAGTTGTGGGCCTGGTCCCCAGTGGGGGCCATGTGAGAAGCAACCACACATTGATGTTTCTCTCTTTCTCCCTCCCTTCCCCTCTCTCTAAAACTAAATAAATATTTTTTTTAAAAAGATTTCAATTTCATATAGGAATTTATAAATATGTTGAAATTACAATTTGAAAAATTCATAAGGATTTCACATAAACCAGTTATAATTTTGTTTGAATTACTGTCTACCACAAAGTTATTTTGATTGGCATGTATTCTTTGTCTTGCATGGAAGGATGCTATAGAAATAATGGTGTTAAACTGGCTGTTTCAGTTATCTGGGATGTTGCTATAAATATTAACCTTCCACTGCTGAGTATTAACTTTTTAGGTTCTCCTTGGGGAAATTTCACTCATGTTCCACTGGCTGCAAAGCTGCTTCTCCCAAGTAAATGAGGCATTTTTTATTTTAGAGATAACATGAATCTTTAGCTAATCAAGTTTCCCTTTCTTTTAGTTTTGGCCACCAGGGAAGTCAATACAGACTTTCGTGGCACAGCAGTAGTCATTATTTGGGGCATAATTCTCATGAATGCTTCAGTTTTTTCTTAAATTGTGTATGAGCCAAAAAGAGTTACAAATTCCTTGTTTATAGCCCTCTTACAATTGTAAGAACCAAAACAAGTATACAAAATTTAATGCAAACAAAATGGTAATGTAAGAGGGAATCAAAACTGTATACTACTCTGACTTACCATGAAATGGAATTAGATTAAGATGTACTAACAAACTGATAGAAAGAACTCACATATGAACAGTTTCTTTGTAAGCACATTGAAAACGCTGGCAGTTCCAGTTCCTGCTTGTACAAGAACCGGCCTTGACCATGACTACAGGTGACGCAGATTGCCCAACTGCAGGAATTTGGCTGGCACTGGCCAGTTCCAGGGTGCTGACATTAAAGATCCATATCGGGACCATTGCAGACACT
Source organism: Phyllostomus discolor (assembly GCF_004126475.2). Taxonomy (NCBI): domain Eukaryota; kingdom Metazoa; phylum Chordata; class Mammalia; order Chiroptera; family Phyllostomidae; genus Phyllostomus; species Phyllostomus discolor. Next base: position 162,193,695 of record NC_040905.2, on the reverse strand, counting down.
GCCAGCACATCCATAGCCACTCCCCCAATCTCTTTATTCTCCTTGTCCCTCCTCCTCCTTATAGAATCTCCTGCCGGAACTGAGATGTTAAGATGGCCTTTAAGATGAGAGTCCCCCATCTGCTAGGTTGGTAGCACCTGAATAAAATCATTTTTCTTTACATCATCACCTTCTTCTTGAGGATTGGCTTTTGATGCTGTGGGCAGCCAGACCTGCGTTTGGTTACAGTAAACTAGTGCGATTCATTTTAATGGCATTACTGAACATGACAGGTAAAGCAATAATGTCAAAACTGATCACCACTCACGGTGTTCTCTTGAGCCCCATCCTATTATTACAGTGTGTGGTGTGATGACTGACCTCTCACTGATTTTTCTCTGTGTAAATTACTGTGAAACTTTCATTCATATGATATATTGTAAGGACATTTCGGCTTCATTTGGTAGAAGTACATCATTCAGATTTTAGGTCTGTCTCTGTGTTTTTCTCATCAGTCCCTATGACCATCCAACTGTAAACATAAACACAATCCTAAGGATAAAAACCTCATAGCAGTACTGAGTGGTTATCTGTATGTTCTTATATTATTTTATAAATAACCACAAAGAGCATATGCAAAATTATTAAATGCTTTTAGAAAACTAACATTCCCTAAGAGTATATTTGGTATATTCCAGTCGAAAACCACTGACTTAGTAGTTAGTGACACATCAGTTTTCCTCTTCACCTCCTCTTTCCATTCGATTTTCTACTTGACCTCATTGTTTGAAAATCTCTTTTATTTTTTATTTATGATGCTGTATGTTCTATTGTAAGGAGAATAGAACAGAAACACACAGCTCATGCTCCCAAAGAAATAACCTATAGTCAATGAGCTTATCAGCAACTCTCCTCTATGAGCTTTTGAAGTGCATTCTCATAAAGAGCTAATAATTTTTAAAAATGTTTTCTGTTAAAAATGCCATTTAACATCTTGGCTTACTTCTGGTCCTAAGTGGCATAGATAAAATAAGTTGGACCAATACCAAATGAGCTTTAACATAGAAAATACTTATTTTTAAGCCCTGGCCAGGTAGCACAGTTGGTCAGAGCATTGTACTGATATGCCAAGGTTGTGGGTTCAATACTAGGTCCAGGCATATACAAGAATCAACCAATGAATGCATGAATAAGTGGAAAAACAAATGAATGTTTCTCTCTCTCTCTCTCTCAAAAAAAAAATACTCATTTTAAGAGATGGCACCAAAATCTTCATACAGGGACCAAGAGAGAGGGTTGTCAACTCCTCTAATAAAATTACCTAAATCTGTAAACAGCATCCCTGTCCTCAGTGACCTTCTGAGCCTGTCTTGCTCATCATACCACCCACACAGTGGCTGGCCTAAAGGTTAGGGAGAGCTTTTCCAAGAAGCAATCCTTCAGGCCTGGCAGGTGGAATGTTTATCCTTGAGTACACATTTAACACTCCAATTCCAAATTAGAGCTTGACATGTGAAAGGAAGTTGTGGGAGACAAACAATGTGGCTTTTGTGTTTTGTGTTAGAAAGCCTACAGACTGATTCCTCTAACCAATGTTTTAAGGAAGAAAAAACCTACCCTAGATTGGCATCTTAGTTCAGACCCTGCAGCAGATACAATTCTAGGGACTCAAAAACAGCCAAATCAGTAATTCTGAATTAGAGAGTATCCCTATGTACATAAATGCAATCTAACAGCAAAATGCCCAGAATAGTTATGTGTATAAGAATGCCATCAATATCACTTTATGTGTGTGTATCCCTGTCTATTCCCCTAACTTGGGGACATGGATCCAGTCATTCATCTTTAAATTCTAAAACCTGGGAAGGTATTTGGCACTTAGTAGGTAACAATATTTGTTTGTTATACATAAATTCTTTTTAAAAATTAAAGTATAGTTGATGTACAGTATTGTATTAGTTTCAGGTATACAACATAGTAATTCGACGTTTATATACCTTAATGATCACCACAATGTCTAGTAACCACCTGTCAATGTATATAGTTATCACATTCACATATCATTGACTATATTCTCTGTGCTGTACTTAAATTCTGACAACTAAAGAACACAACTATGATAGACACTGGCTGGCTCTTCACCAAATCCTTTTCTTTCACCTTTCCTCCCGAGCCCACAATTAGTTCGTATTTCCCAGACTCCTTCATAGGTAGGTATAGTCATATGACTTAACTAGACCAGTAAATTATGGGTGAAAATGGATGTGGCACTTCCATGCCTGACTCCAAAAAACTTACCATATTATCTCCCATTTGCCTGTGGATATTGGTGCCCATAGTGACCTTGGAAGCCAGTGTCAAGGACAGCACAGCCTATGTCCACCTGGATCCCTGAATGACCATGCAAGACATAGCCTCCTTTGCCAGCTCCTTGCTGCCAAGTAGACTCAACATGAATAAGAAATAAACTTCTGCTTTGTTAAGCCACTAAGAGTTAGGATTTATCTCTCCCAGCAGCTAGCACTACCCTAACTAATACGACACATTGAACAGATAGATGATGATCTATTGTCATTATTAAAGACAAAGCATCATAACATTAAGTGTGCTATTTAAAGTCAGACCCTGGGTTTGAGCTCTGGATTTGATACCCACTAACTCAGGGACCTTGGGTACCCATTTAACACCCCCATCTAAAATCAGGATTGTTGAGAGGATTAAATGAGGTCTCACATGGGCACACATGAGCATGGTTCCCGGCACACTGAACCACACCACTAGTGTGACAACATGGCTACAGAATGTGCAATCCTTGCTCTTTGATTCTTTGGCTTCTTCCCATCTCATGGTCTTGCTTTTAATCACTTTCCTAATCAACAAAGGAGTTTCCATCAGACTTGGACTTGCCTTTTGAGCCTGAATATTTTGAACTCAGATAATTTTTCAGCTATGTGTTATCTCAAAGACTATGCAGGTTCCAGTTTCCAACCCTAAAGAACCATTTTTTACAATATGTCCTGTTTGTGGACAGTTGACAGATTGTCACTTTCAGTGGCCTGACAAGCAAAGTTCTATAGAAGACTCAGATATGACTCTATTATTTCGGAAGGAACCCAACAGCATCCTAAACATTGCCACCCAGACCTACCCTGACTTTAAATGAAGGAAAAGACTCTGAGTTCCCTGAGTCTGATACCAGGTAGGGAATATTTTCCCCTGCCCATTTTAACCACTACTTAATAAACCCCCAAAGAACACAATTTCACTTTTCTAAATATTAATTGAGACCCTATAAGATTTAATCCAACTGAAACTTGTATTTTGCCAAATGAAGTTCTGGCTATCCAAATAGGGCTCAATTTTGCCAGATTATATAATTCCATACTTACCAACTTGACATCATTTTCATCTATACACTTGTGGTCAAATGTTTCTTATCTGCAGACACAGAATCCTTTGCCAAGGCAATGAACACCAGAACCATGTTGTCCTTTAAGGGGAAACACCAAGGCTCAAGTACATTTCCTCCAAGCTGGCTGGAATGTAAAGTTGGCTGAAGGAAGATGATCTCCAGCCACAGAGGCCATATGAGAGAAATACTACAGGATAGAAACAGGGTCAAAAGGTTTGAATGCCCACGATGGCAAGGAACAGATCAGCAAAGCTCAGAACAGTAGAGCAGGGCTGAGCAGATTTTAGATGAGATAATCTGGGGTTAGCAAGATTTCTGGTAAAAGGAAGATGCAAAATACATGTACAGTAGTCACCCCTTACCCACAGTTTTTCTTTCCATGGTTTCAGTTATTCTGGTCAATCTTGGACCAAAATAAATAAATAAAATTGACTGTTGGGATATCTCAGCGCTTATGCTCAAGTAACACTTATTTACTTAATAATGATGCCAAATCACAGGGGTAGTGATGCTGGTAATTAGGATATGCCAAAGAGAAGTCATAAAGTACTTCCTTTAAGCAAAAAGGTCAGTATAGTACAATAATATATTCTGAGAGAGAATGATCACATTCACATGACTTTTATTACACTATATTGTTATAAATGCTCTATTAGTTATAGTTCTTAATCTCTTACTGGGCCTAATTTATAAATTAAATGTTATTATACATATGTGTGTACAGGGAGAAAACAATTTAGTACTAGGGTTCAGTACTATCTGCAGTTTTAGGCATCACCTTAAGAGTCTTGAAATATATGTCCCATGAATAAAGGGAGACCACTGTATATCACAAAGGTATTTTCTTTTTAAAAGAAAAATTATTTATTTATATTTTATTGATTATGCTATTACAGTTGTCCTGAATTTCCTCCCTTTTATCACCCTCCACCCAGCACCCCCACTCCCTTAGGCAATCCCACACCACTGTTCATGTCCATGGGTCATGTGTATAAATTCTTTGACTATGCCATTTCCTATACTGTACTTTATATCCCCAGGGCTATTATATAACTACCAATTTGTACTTCTTAATCTGCTCACCTCTTCGCTCATTCTCCCACAACTCCCTCCTATCTGGCAACCATCAAAATTCTCTCTATATCCATGATTCTGTCTCTGTTCTTGTTTGCTTAGTTTGTTTGCATCCATCTTGTTTGGGACTCTCTCTGCTTCCTGAACTTGCATGTCTATTTCCCTCACCAAACTAGGGAAGTTTTCTTTCATTATTTTTTCAAATAGAGTTCCGATTTCTTGCTCTTTCTCTTCTTCTTCTAGCATGCCTATGATGCGAATGTTGGACCTCTTGAAGTTGTCCCAGAAGCTGCTTATACTAACCTCATTTTTTGGATTCTCTTTTCTTTTCATTGTTCTGGTTGGTTACTTTTTTGCTTTCTTATGTTCCAAATCTTTTATCTGATTCTTTGCTTTATTCACTTTACTGTTGTTTCCCTTTAAATTGTTCTTTATTTCAATTAGTGTATCCTTTGTTTGTGACTGGGTATTTTTTTATGTTGTTGATGTCCTAAGTTCCTTGAGCATTCTTATAAGCAGTGTTTTGAACTCTGTACCTGATAGATTCTTATGTCCATTTCATTTAGCTCCTTTTCTGGAACTTTGATCTGTTCTTTCATTTGGGCCATGTTTCTTTGTCTCCTCGTTTTGGCAGCTGCCCTTCCTCCCCAGCCCCCTTTTGTTTCTATGTATTAGGTAGTGTAACAGGGTACAGCCAAGGGGGGCCCCCAAATAGAGGTTTGTGATGGGGTCCAGAACTCAGGGTATTCAGGAACTATTAGAGAAAAATATATATATGGTGTCCTTACCCCCACCAGTCTGAGCTGGGGGATGGGACGCATGGAGCAGGGCCATTGAGAGCTGTTTTGCATAGCAACAGCTTTGCAGCTAACCTCTGGCATGGTCATTTAACATATCTATAGCCTTTAACTGGTTTCATAGATATGTTAAATAGCTACGTGCATGCTTTGAGCCAGGGGGATGGGAGTGACTTCAACCCAAGATGTAACTTGGAAGCAACTATCCCTGGTTACAGCACCACGTGAGAGCTTGGAGATGACTGGTTCCACGCCACGGGGCCATGCCTGCCCGGACTTACTATGGCAGCCCAGTAAGCTGGAAAAATACAAGAATGCTGGCAGGTGTAACTGATTGTGGGAGGAGTCAGAAATGGGGTTGCAGAGGAAGATTGGTGTGGGGATTTAAATCCAGGTATGGCAGCCATAACAGGTCAGGACCAGGAGGCTTTGGAGGAGTTGGGACCACGTGGCTGTGGCAAAAGAGAGGAATCACCACACAGCTTGGGCAAGAGTTGGGACCATGTGACTTTGGGTTGCTCCCTTTTGCCATGTGGCTTAGGAAGCAGGAGAGACTTTGCCTGGTAGAAAAGGGGTGAAAGGACTCTTGCTGGTGGGCCATGAGAAGGTGCCACACAGCTTTGGATTAACTGGAGATCATGGCGGTGACACAGCTGATGGTGCCGGGAGCCTGAATCACGGACTTCTACTACTTTTTCTGAGATACAGTACCCTGGACTAGGCAAAGGAGAGAAGGAAGGACTGTATACATTTGTGGGTATTCTAAAGAACTTTAGTATTTTAATGAAGACATTAAGTCATTACTCCAAGTCTGTGTAACTTTTAAATAAATAATTCCAATCTCTGGCATTGAGAGATGTCTTTCCCCTGGTGGCAGGCAAAGCAAACCTAGTACAGGTGGGGAACCCCCAGAGAAAAAGGGGGGGAGGGTCCTTTCAGTAATGGTATATCATTCACCCCTCCATCCTGGTCTGTTCTGTTACGACTCCCTGTCTTAGAATCGTGGTCTAGTGTAGTAGGTGTCCTGTAGGGCCCAGTGGCACAGTCTCCCCTATCACCCAAGCTGGGTACTTGATGTATGCCCTTCCTGTGGACTGAGTATACCCGCCTCCTGTAGTGGAGACTTGGTTGCTATTGGCAGGTCAATGGGAGGGATTTACCCAGGCCAGTCAGTTGCAAGGATAAGCTGTGACCACTGACCACCAACCTCTGCCCTCCTGATGGAGGATCAGCTGTACAGGGGCAGAGTGGTGCTGCTCTGACATGGTTTGTGGCTGTCCACTAGGTACACTGGCCCTGGGATTTCCTGTGTGGTACAAGTCAAGGTCAGCCCCCACCTGTTTTGCCCAGGGCCACCCGGCCTGAGCTATAGAGCAATCTGAGATGGCTGCTACTTGTGCTGGGTTTAGACATTCCCAGGCAAAGCCAAGCTGTGAACCTAGGCTGGCCACCATTAGTTCCATGCCTGGGACCACTTAGCAAGAGATAAGGGGCTTGGGGCTCACTAAGGTTAGCTGTTGCTTGGTTGAAAAGATTTAGGAAGTTGTGAAGCATGAGCCAAGACCAACCATTCATATAAAAAAAGCTACTGTTAACAGCTGTAAATTGGGTAGGACAGAGCCTCAGGGGATCTCCAGAGTGGGGCAAACAGTGTTAGCTAGGTTGACTGAGTATCAATCATAGCACCTGCCTGCTGTCTGCCAGCCTTTCTGTCTGGGAGAAAGCTGTCCCCCAGCTCTTGCCTTGATGCCAGATACGTCAGTTCCTTCCTGTATACATCTGGTGCCTTTCAAGCTGCTACTCTGGTGCTAGAGCTCAGAGGGAGTGAGTCTGAGTATGTTCGTGTGTGGTTCTTTAAGAGGAACTGCTTGGGATTCCAGAAGTTTCTTCCACTGACTCAATCCCTGTTGCTTTTTCAGCCAGAAGTTATGGGAACTTATCTTCCTGGCACTGGAACCCTGGGCTGGGGGGCTTGGTGTGGAGCTGGGATTCCTCACTCCCAAGATACCCCTCCTGAATTTTTATCCACCACACGTTTATGGGACCAGACCATTCTGCATGTCCACTCCTTCTGTCAGTCTGGATAGAAGTGGTTTCTTTAGTTCCGTAGTTGTCAGACTTCTTCTATTCAACTCTATTTCTACTGGTTCTGAGTCATGGTTGTTCTCTGGTTTAGTTGTAATTTTGATGTGTTTGTGTGAGGAGGTGAGGCATGTTTACCTATGATGCCATTCTGACTGGAAGTTCCCAAAGGCATTTTCAAGCACTTGGAAACCATGCAGCTCATTTGGTATGTGCCCAGCTTCAGGAATTAGAGTTCAAGTCCTAGCTCTACCAATTATTCTCTTTGTGGTAATGTGCAAGCTAGTGAATCTTCTTGAACTTAGTTGAACCTCAGATGTCTAATTAATAGTATTGGCATGATAAAAACAATCATAGAATGGTTTTAATTGTTAAATAAGATATGCATGTAAAATGCTGAGTGACAGATTACATTCTGCATGCTTCAGGATTACCTGGTCATTTATCCCTCTAGATTTGCACTAGCCTTTTCTAGTTAGAATAAGCTTACCTTTTCTGATGGAACTGCTCATCTCTCCAGGAGGACTCAGGGAGTGTGATGGAAAATAGAAACTTACTGTATATGTGGATTTAAGCATTTGTCAGGATCTTTGCATTCCATGGACTTTCTCTCACCAAATCTTAACCCATCCTGCATCGGTGGTTAAATCCTTAGCCTATTCCTGGTGGGTTCCTTCAGTCCATGAGTATCTAGGTCTTGGTAGGGTAAATACATCAATAATCTCAACATTATTTCTCCAAATGCTCCTTTGCCATGTATTTGGCATTTGTTTGGTAGGCAGTAAACTTTCACAGTTATGCATAAGGTCACACTTTGCTTCTTACCCTGTAGCCATCTAAACAGATGCATGCTCAGCCACCAGACACTGCGGAAGCATTTTGTTTAGGACATCTGTTTGCAAATCACACTTGAACATCACCATCAATTGGACTTGTTCCCAGGCCAATTCTCCCCACAGACAAATGAAATCAGTTAACTCAGATCGCATTCATGTTTGAAGAAACTGCACATTTTTCAATCTTTCTGCTTGAGAATAGGATAAATGTGACTGTATAGCAATGGACTTTAACCTTTTTGGTGTCATGAATTCTGAAATTCTCAGTGAAAGCTTTGAGTTATCTCCCCAGCAGGGGGGAAAAATAAAAATCACAAATCAAATGTTTTATAAACTTATCTTTGTCTTTATATAAATATTTATTAATTAGAGCTTACATTAATAAGTAATACCTCCAAAGGGAAAAATAGTCAAACAGCTCAGAAGGGTATAAAATGAAAATAAGATGTCCCTTGGCTACCATTCTATCTCAGCTCCACTCCTCAGAAGTAACCACTGTTAACAATTCCTTGTATATACTTTCACTTTAAAAACTATACACACACACACACACACACACTTGTATTTTATATGTGCAGGTTTTCCCTGCTTTGCACAGTAGTTCTGGACCATAAAAATAATTGTGGAAACTAAGACTATGCAAAGTGATTTTTTCACTTTTTAAAAAATCCTCACCTGATTATATATTTTTAATAATTTTATTTTTTGCAGATAAATAGAAATTTATTTAAACCATTGTCTCCAACAACACAAAAAAAATATTCAGGCATCTTTTACTACCATCTTGGTATATTCAGTGAAGAGAAATGTTTTCAGTAGGAACCGGCACTTCTGTTCAGATGTGTTCTAGTGTCCCTAACAGATTTGTTTTTCTATTCTCCTAGTCCATGTGCCATGGGAAGCGTAGGCTTTCTGATCAAACATTGTGACCCAAACCAAAAGCATAAACAAATATTCACTTATTTAAGAGAAGCCGTTCACCCTTGAAAATAGAATAGTTGTTCATTCATATTCTATTCCCCTGGGGTAGGAGATTTTCAAAAGGCTACATACTTCTTTAAAAAAAAAGTGATCACATCCACTAGAATAAGATCATATAAAGTAACACTGATTACTTATTATCCTCTATATTTGTCCATTGACAAAGCTCAAAAGACTTCCAAACTATACTAAACATTTTCACCTTGTATTAAGGCAAGTTTGTAAAAATGATATAATACAATCAAATCTCTTCATTAACTTTCAGCTTAAAACATTTTTATGTAAGAAACACACAAAAATATTGTTTTATAAAAAGCCACCTCAATACCCTTTTTGTTACCAGAAAAGGGTAACAAAAGATTTTGAACCCATCCTTTTTGAAGGATGCTCTTTCTTCCCTTGTTTCAATTCCAAGCGCTAGTCATCATCTTTGGAGCCAGTTTTGCTAAAAAACTTAACCACATCAACCCAGTTCCATCCTCAAGGAGGTTTTCCTTTGTGATCTGTTTTATCTGCCAGCTTACATTTCAGCGCTTTTGAAAGTTGTTCTCTTTTTCTTTTTTCTTCCTTGATGAGGCTATATTAGGTGTTTCAATTAAGATGATACTGTTTATGGATGTCATAGAAGTAACGGGATGCTGGTTCTCCATGAACTGCTCGTTATGGCCTTGGTGTATTTGAACAACGTGGAGGTCAACAGCGCTGCTGAGACTGACTTCCACTGCTCCCTGTAACTTCGCTAATATGTTCTGCTTTACCGCTGAGGGTATAGTGTTGTTTTAAAAAGCATTCATAGATATAATTGGAGTTGTCTGGGGATACGTTTCTGCCTAGGAAATCTCTTTGAAGAAGGCGTTGGGATCACCACTTTCACCTATCCTATATTGAAATGAAACCACTTAATTCCCGGAAACTTTCATCTCCTTCATATTTAGAATGCCATAATGCTTCCAGTTCCATCTCCTGGTCCTTGTTGGCACTCATCTTGGGTCATGGGTCGCCTCTTCACCACAGAGTAGGCGGTGGTGATGGGGACCTGAAAGAGTGAGCAGTGGCCCCAAGGCACTTGGGTCCGGGTTCTGCACCATTCTCTGCAGCTCAGGGAGGTGCACCCTTTGCATGGGAGAGGGCAGTCATGCACACCCCTGGCCCTAGGTCAGCGCCAAGCTGCCTACTGAAGGTCTGTGCATGGGGAGGGGGCAGGGCATCAGGAGCCAGGGCATCAGGGGCAGGGCGCCATCTATTTTTAATTTTAGAGAGAAAGGAAGGGGAAGAGAGGGGGAAACAGAGAGAAACACAGATTGGTTGCCTCAGGTTCGGGCCCATCAGGGGATCCAATTGCAGCCTTTGGGTGTTCCGGAGGATGCTCCAAACAACTGTGCCTCCAGGCCAGTGCACGAAGTGATCTTAAAAATGAGAAAAATTACAACTGTTTGACATTTTTTGTTAAAATATTAAAAAATCTCTTATGGAAGCTTATTAAGGTAGGGGAAAACAAAAATAGTAAAACTACTGTTTATTTAGAAACATTGAGAATTGAAGTATTAATATTATGTTTCTTTGTAAAAATGTAGTAACAATGCTCTCCTTTTTGTCATATAACATATGATGTTAAGAAAGTATCTTTTCTATGCTTTGTCAAATTGTCATCTTTCTCAATTTGGATTGGTAGACAACATTTTGTCCCTGATGCTTTCAATATCATGAAATAATTTGAAGAGTTCTTTTACGTGAATTATTTTTCTGGTGTCACTTCCTCTAAGATACCACCTTTTTTCTCACAACCAGTTGCTGATGTTGGTGAGCAGCCTTCACTCAGTGCCTCCTGCTGATGTCTATTCTCCTACATGGCAGCAGCACCAACATTCCTGTGGTCGGCTATTTCTTCTCTCCCCATTTAGTGCCATTCAAATCTATCTTCCAGTGTTGCCACTCCTCTTTTCTTTGCCGCACCTAATTCCCTCTTTGGATCACTCATTTTCGCAAAATTTTATGTAAATCTATCACTGGGACACTAAGAGGCAAAGTACTAGTTGCTTTGCTGTCCGTCTGTGAACTGAATAACAAATGTGCAATGACTGATCACCGACAGTGAAGAAAGAAGTCTCAGTGGGTATCAGAAGTCAGTGATCAAGGTGTGCATCTATCACTTACGTAGTGATCTGTGGACCGAAGGGGCAGCAGTGAAGTTTGTACTTTATTCAATGACTCACAATTACTATTCTGTAGTAACTCATAGTGGAACCATGTTGAGGTGCGACTGGTGTTATTTAACCCATGGTAACTGAAGTTTGTTCATACCAGAACCAAGTAACAATTACCTGTGTGTATACACGTGGAATTTATATACTCTAAAGAAAAATGGATCATATCATGCATACCATGTTTCATGTTTTTCTACCTAATATGTCTTGCACTTGTTCCATGAGGTCACATACTGTGATATGAATGTACCCACTGCTTATTTAACCATACTTCTACTGCTGGACATATAGGTTGTTTTCACTTTTTGTGATGCCAGCCAATGTTGGAATGAACATTCCTGCTCATGCAACTTTGAGTCTTTGTATAAACATATCCACAGAAGAAATTTCTACAGTGAAGTTGCTAGGTCAAAAGGAATGTGCATTTTAAATATTTGTAAGTATGGTAGTCCTCAAAAATGTTACATCATATTATATTCTCACATACATAATGTGAAAATTCCTATTTTACCAGCCAGGTATCATCTAACTTAGTCAGGTTTGCCTATTGGATTATGCATCTAGGATATACTGCATGTGATTTCAGAATGAGTTTTAGGAGCTTCCCTCTTTTCTCCAAACCAAATTGTTATTGTTGTTGTTCTTTTAAGTATTTTGTAATGTGTATTGGTTAGAATTTGCCACAGTAAGGGTGGGAAGTAAATGGTATTTTGAATGTCACAACTGTTTCTAAGGGCTTTCCTACACACTGCAAAGCATCTAACATTTCTGAGTCTTTGTGATTGCCACATATGCTCAAAACCCTCTCAGGAGTGGACTGGCTAAGAACCACTGGGTTAGATGTTAATCTTCTTACCAAGACTTAGCAGTCACTTGTGAGCTATTTTGAACAAGTGGATTGGACATCCCCAGATATCCATTATATAAGCTACCGTGAACCTTAGACTGTGCTAGAGAATACTGAAGCCATTTTTTAAATTCCACAAATAGTTATTGTAGGAAAGAAACTGGGCTTTAATTATTGAAGTCACTGTACTTTCTCCAATGGGAGAAAGACACATAACTATAATCTTAACATAATCTCAATGCTGCCCAAATGAGGGGGTTAAAAGGAGGATGTTACAGTGTTTGCTCGATCTGTAAAATTTTTTGAACTATTCGGAAAGATTATGTAAGAATTTGGAAAAGACTAAAATAGGACTATAAAGTAGTGTAAAAACACATTGGCAAAAGATGCTGATTCAGGTATTGGCAGGAGAAAGACCTTTGTGGGTAGTATTCGAGTTGGGTCTTTAAGGATGAGTAATATTTCAAGTGATGGAGATGAATAGAAAGGTATTGCATGTAGGAGGAGCTATGGGAGCCAGTAGAAGGGGTAGAAATGTTCAGGACTTCTTCACAGAACAGGTTGCTTGCCCTGTGTGGTGGCAGGTAGGATACCGAGCACAGTCAGGACAAGACTAGGGAGGGAGGAGGAGACTGAATTGCTGAAATCTTTTGAGAATACAACATAGGCCTTGTAATCTGTCATTAATTAAGTAATCAGACTACAATCCAATAAAGTACAAAATATCCTCATCATTGCTGCAAGCTAGAATTTTAAAATCACTTAGAACTAGTCCATAAATTTTGAATATTAACTCCTTATCAGATGTATCATTGGCGAATATCTTCTCCCACTCAGTAGATTGTCTTTTTGTTTTGTTGATGGCTTCCTTTGTTGGTGCCATCACCAACAAAGTTATATCAAAAAGTTATATCAACTTTTCAGTTTGATATAACCCCATTTGTATAATAGATGAGTGGATAAAGAAGATGCGTACATATATACCAGTGGTTTTCAACCCTTTTCACCTCATGGCACATACAAACTAATTGTAATTCTACAGCACACCGAAAAATATATTTTTTGCCAATCTGACAAAAAATATGTATAATTTTGATTCATTCACAATGGACAGCTATTGTTGTGTTAGCTGTTGTCATTTTTTAAATTTGACAATCTAAGGGAGTTCAGTGCCCCTGACTAAATAGCCAAGTACTATATGTCTTAAAAATTCTTGCAGCACACCAGTTTAAAGTCACCGATATATACAATGGGATATTACTTGGCCATAAAAAAAAGAATAAAATCTTACCTTCCGTGACAACATGAATGGACCTAGATTGTATTATGCTAAGTGAAAATAGTCAATCAGAGAAAGACAAATACCACATGATTTCACTTATATGTGGAATCTAAAGAACAAAACCAAAACAGAAATAGACTCATAGATACAGAGAACAAACAGAGTTGCCAGATGGCAGGGGGGTTGGGGATTGGGTGGAAAAAAGTGAAGGAATTGAGAGGTACAAATTAATAGTTACAAAATAGTCATGGGGATATAAAGTACAGCATAAAGAATATAGTCAATAATTTTGTAATAACTATGTATGGTGCCAGGTGGATACTAGAATTAGGGGAGGACCACTTTGTAAATTATATAATTGTGTAACCAGTACATTGTTCACTTGAAACTAAATAAAATAATATTGAATGTCAACTGTAATGGAAAAATAAAAATTTTAAATGCATATAAAAGACCAAAAGGTAATATAGTACAATTTTAACAGTGGTTGAGTTTGAGCAATGTAGATAATTTTTTTTTACTTTCTTCTAAAAATTGTATACTGCGGTTCTATGCTTTTCACATTAAAATAATATATAATAAACAAGATAAACATTAAAAAAGAGTTAGCCCATTAGTATTGCTTTCTGGACTCAAATATGGAGGCTTATACTCACTTTGTCTCCCAAAAGTTTGATCTTTCTGAGTACATCAAAAAGAAATACTCATCTGGCTCAAACAGCTGCTAATGTCTTGAACAAGGAGAGTAGACTGAGAACCATCTACAGAGAGCTTAACAAAAGTCATCCAGAGCAGTTGGTAGGGATTTATAACAGTGGTTCTAAATCCTTGTTGTTCAATGAATCACCTGGGAAGCTTTTATAAACTCCTGGAGTGGGGCCTGGCACATGTGCTTAAAAAAAAAATCACTCCCAGGTGCTTCTAATGGGCAACCAAAGTGGAAAACCATAGATTAAGAGAAATCATGGAACAGGAGGCCACTGACCCTCTATGAAGGCAAAGAAGCAATTAGAGAACCCTGAATGCACAAGGTGACTGAGTGCCACAGTTGCAGAATAGGCTGGGAATGTTATGGAGTTCAAGAAGAGGAGAAATCATTTTCTTCCATCACTTACTCCATATTCCATTACTCCAATTGTTTTATCTGATAAAGCACATATCTCACAAACCTAAGAAGAGGAAAGACACCTAGATGATTATACGGACAGACAAGCATGTCTGGCCCCAAACCATTACTTGCAGAGTGCTGTGATCCAAGAAAGGTATAATTAGTTCCCACCTTGAATCATGTTAAGCAAGTCAATCAGTTTGTGGGTAAGGTGGTTGAGGAATGCCAGAGCATGTTTACTATTTGATCTGCATGATAATATAGAATGATGGATCCCTCTGTGCAATTAAAGTAAAGCAGGCCCATGCACAGCATCCAGTTCCACAGCCACATTTAGTTGCTGTTTATTTTCCCAATCTATTTATCTTTCCCCTATTCAAAAATAGATCCATTTTATAGCACTTTCATGAATATTCATTTATCCTTAAATGTCTTAGAAAGCATTCCAAAATTTTAAGTGTCTGCTACCAAGAGATGCATGTTGGCATCTGCATTGCTGACATATTAGGAACTTTTTTTGAAGCATTGAATAATGAATTAGATTTTGTCTCTACTAGCAGAGTTTTCATTTAAGTCCTGTCAATGACTGCCGACTTCTAAGGCACCATGAAAGAAATAACCCACTTAGTGCTGATCTTTCCAGTTGGTTTTCATGAGAGCCTGAAATAATCTGTCAGATGATAGATTGGTGAGCCTGCTGTCCCACAGGTGTTGTCTTCCCACGGAGCAGAAAAGGGTCCTGCCCTTGGATGTCTCCTGTACAATTCTGATTCACCGAAGGCAGGTGATGATGGTGAGGTGGTTCCAACTGAGAGGTGCTGTCATGGGAAAGGGCAATAGCCCACAAAAGCTCTGATCTTGCTGATAA
Organism: Phyllostomus discolor; assembly: GCF_004126475.2. Taxonomy (NCBI): domain Eukaryota; kingdom Metazoa; phylum Chordata; class Mammalia; order Chiroptera; family Phyllostomidae; genus Phyllostomus; species Phyllostomus discolor. The sequence goes on along the minus strand of NC_040905.2, from coordinate 162,178,225 downwards.
AAAAGGGAGCCCAAGGCAGCCCAAGGAGAAACCTGGTCTGATATTGGTCTCAAAGCATTGAGACCATCGATGGGTAATTTACCTGGTAAGTTACAGTGTGGGGGTTGTCTCTTTCAGCCAAAGAGGCATTTCATCACTCAATATGCATTCTGGGTTAGCTCTGAGGCAGTCATTCAATGTGTTTAGGACTTTACCCAAGATATGCATACAATTGCTATGAGAACTGGTGGAGGAAGGGACTACTCTCATTTATTAATGACTAGCTCACTGCCCTGCCTGTAGGATCCATTCATTTATTCATTTATTCATTCAGCAAGTTGTTCTGAGAACAGTGTCAGACACAAAGAATGCCCCTTCCCTCCTTTGTTCCTTCCTTCATTCTATGAATACATAAAGAGTACTTACTATGTATCATGTGCTAGAGTTAAAATGGTGAACCAAGGTTAAGTGATATATTCTAGTACAGGAATTCTTAACCTGGGGTAAATAAATACCCCTCTTCGTGAATCTATGATAGGTTATACTGGGTGCACTGGGGATATAGCATCTCTGCCTGCCAGTCTGGCAGAAGTCAGAGCCAACCACACATAAGGAAATATGTAACCAAGATTATTTCAGTTAGAGACCACAGCCTGAAGAGAATGGGCCAAGGTAATGAGATGAAGAGCGAATGCCAGGTAGTGCTGTGGGACATCTAAGGGGTCTGGAGGAGGGGGTCTCTCTAAGCAAGAGACATTCATGCTGAGACCTGGTGGAAGGACATAATAGATAGGAAGGTCAAAGGCCCTGCGATATCAGTCAGGGCACAGGCCTGGGTTGCAGGCCAGGTCCCCAGTTGGGGGCCAGGTCCCCAGTTGGGGGCACTCAAGAAGCAACCACACATTGATATATCCCTCTCTTTTCCCTTCCCTTCCCCTATCTCTAAAGATAAATAATAAATTCTAAAATAAAAAAGGCCCTGAGATAGAAAAAAAGTAAACCCTCAGTTCCTTTAATCCAAGGACACAGACCACTTAATTAGTGTATTGTTTCCCTGCCACGCCCTGCTTTTGGCGAAAGAAACAAATCACAGGAGTCAGGAGAGGAAATTGGAGGTGGTTTGAGAGTCAGACAGTCACTGGTGGCCCAAGGCAGCAGAGGGGATGTGGACTCGGGCCCTGGTATATGCCATGTGCAGACCCTCCGTGTGTGGTGTATCACTGTTTGCCTTTCACACAAAAAGTTGTTATAATCAAAGGTCCCTCCTTGTTCTGAAGAGGATCCACAAAACAATTACCACCTTATATTATGGACCCTCCTCCTGATTTTCAGAGGCCAGCAGCAGTGAAATGACCTCTCTGCTGTAGGGATTAGATTGTCAGCTATTTGCCTCTAAATTGCACCTCAGTCTTACCGTCCAAGACACCTGGTGGGCAAAAGCGGTCTGCTCGACCTGGCTTTTCCCAGCTGCATCCAGGGAAAGCTATTCATTCACTCTCATGCCTTTGACCTTTAGGAGAATTACTCTTTCCTAATGAAAAAAAAGGCACCAAAGTTTCTATCTCACGGCAGCTTCTAAGACATCACTTACAGCTTATTAAAATCTACAAAAATCCTACCCAGCACCTCATACACAGAATTTATTTTTAAAAATCAATTATTTCTAGGGCATCTCACAAGGTCACTGAACATTCAGCCCAACACCCTACAGTAAATGTTGGCTAAATTATTGCACAAATGCCATAAAGGGCACATGGAACCATTTTTATTGAAAGAGAAGCAATTGCTTGGATCAGACTGCCTTTCCTGATACTTCTAAACCTTCAGTTGCCTTATTCTTATTCATAGTATTCCCCACACATACTTAAAATGTCAAAAGAAAATTAGTGAAGGTTTGACATCTTTTATAAACATTACTAATCTCTTTCCTATACAGTTTGTATATACACTTAATCCTGAGATGGTGGCTGATGGTCAGACAATTGACCTAACCTTTTGTAAAATTGTGCATAATTAAAGAAAAATAAATTTTATCTATGAACTCCACTTAAATGAAGACAGCAAAGTAGATTAGCAGATGTCAGAAATATTTTCCAAAATCAATACTTTACACAAAATGACTTTTGGCAAAAAGTTTAGTTATAAGAAAATCCCTAATATCTTTGAATTTCTAGTGAATCATCAATGTAAAAAATTTTTCCTTCCAAAATGGCATTTAGAAAGAAGCCTTGGGCCCTGGCTGGTGTAGCTCAGTGGATTGAGGGCGGGCTGCGTACCAAAGTGTCGCAGGTTCGATTCCCAGTCGGGGCACATGCCTGGGTTGCGGGCCATGGCCCCCAGCAACCACACATTGATGTTTCTCTCTCTGTCTTTCTCCCTCCCTTCCCTCTCTAAAAAATAAATAAATAAATAAATAAATAAATAAAAAAGAAAGAAGCCTTGGGTAGAAGAGTGAGCCTTGGACTTGAAATCAATTGATATAGATTCCAGCATCAGCTCTGCCACTAATTGTGTGACTCTGAGAAGATTTTATTCTGTATTATTTTGTCCCTCTGGGCCTCTGTTTCCTTATCTGTAAAATTACTGGGTTAGAAGAGATATTTCTAAGACCCTCTTGCAGCTCTAAAACTCTATGAATCTCTGTCTCTCTAATGAGACTAGGCCCATGTGCACCAGGCAATCAATTCCTAACAGGACATGATCCTAGCAAATATCTTGACACTTCCAATAGGGGCTACTAGGGGATGCATGATCACTGTGACAATCACATGGGATATTTAGGAAGTTGATGGAGTGTTCTCTCAAACTTTTCCATGCCAATTGACTTAGCCTCTCTAGGATGATTTGAACCATTTCTGATAGCACATCTCCTCGGAATGAAGTCGTCCTCCCTCCCATCCTCTGAGAAAAGGAGGCGAAAGAGGGGAGCAACCCTTCCCGTGTATATTTCAGGCAGCCTCACCCTATGAGAGCTCCATTGTTTTCCATTAAACTTTTTTATTTATTTTTTATTAAAAAACTATTTTATTTATTTATAAAGGATTTCCAGGGCCCTGGCTGGGTAGCTCGATTGATTAAAGCATTGTCTCAACACACCAAGGTTGCAGGTTTGATCCGCAATCAGGGCACATATGAGAATCAACCAATGAATGAATAAATAAGTGTGGAAAAACAAATCACTGTTTCTCTCTCTCTCTCTAAAATCAATTTAAAACTTTTAATAAAAATAAAAAGGATTTTCAGAGCAAAGGAATTGAGGAGTGTGCCATAATTTTTCCTTTCACGAAGACAGATTTACAATGTACATTAAAGAATCAGAACTCCTACAGCAAAATTCCTGCCTAGCTTTGTTTAACTCACAGTCCCCCAACTCATCTGCCTATAACCTTTTTCATAATACCTACAACCACCTCACAGAACCAGTGCTACATGGACACACTTTGGAGTACAGAACAGGGCCCAAGGAAAAAAGAGTTCAATAGAAGACATTTTCCCTGGGATGCCCACCTATAATGCGCTGAATGGTGGCCCCCAAGAGATGTTTCTACCCGAACCTCAGAATGTGACCCTATTTGGAATAAGGTCTTTGCAGAATTAAGTTTAGGATCTGGAGATGAAATCACCCTGGATTATGGTGGGCTCTAAATCCAATGGTAAGTGTCCTTAAAAGAGACAGAAGCAGATGCATGAGACACAGGGGAGAAGACCATGTGAAGACAGAGGCTGTGATTGGAGCTGTACCACCACAGCCAAGGAAGTTTGGAGCCACCAGAAGCTGTGAGAGGCAAGGAAGGATTCTCCCCTAGAGCCTCAGAGAGACTAGGACCTTGTGGACACCGTAATTTCAGACTTTGGCCTCTAGAATAAAGAATACATTTCTGTTGTTTTAACCCACCGAGTTTTTGGTAACTTGTTACAGCATTCCTTGGTATTAGTTACCAAGGAATTGGTAACTAATACCAAGGAATGCTGGTACATCACTCTTACATTCCTTTGTCACCACCTGAATCATCTGGTACAAATTAACACCTCTGACTATCATTTTCATTATCTTTAAAGTGAGGAAAGAAGATCTACTCTGGATGTTTCTGGGATATTTTTGAGTCTCGAAAGGAAAACTGAACACAAAGGTGCCATTTAAGAGTTCATGGATATGAATCTGATATCCTCTGTCTGGGTATGAGGCCCAGCTACCAGGATATTGGGCAATCACAGAGAAACAGGACATGGAATCAGAGGACACAGCTGGTGAGACCTTCCAAATGCTCATGTGTTCACTCACCATATAAATGTTCCAGGCACTGTCATAAGCATTAGGAACACAGAAGTTAAAACATAACAAGCCCCTGCCCTTGTGGAACTCACATAGTCATTGAGAGAGTTAAATAATGAACACATAAGTAACCCATTTAATGAATCAGAAGTTGATGGAAGGTGTCCTGGGTTCTCATGCAGCCTATAGCCCTCACTTCTGGTGAGCTCTTATTTAGCACACCTGACATTTCAGCCATGAAGATGGTATGGGATAACCTGCTTGATAATAGCAATGTGATGGCAGAATCAGCACCTCTCACAAACACTTCCTACCTAGAGAGATCCTGAAACTAAATAATTTAGTGGAACTAGAGACATTCATCTTTGACAACAAAATATGCAGCTATCAAAAGCCTGGGTGACCCACTAATTGCACTCCTAGGAATGTATATACTCAAGGAGCGTGACAACACAAATCCATGCAGAAATGGGTCATTCAGACGAATACTCATACAGAAATGTCCATGGCATCACAAAGCTCCTAGGCATTATTCACAACAGCCAAAAGGGAAAAACAACCCAAGTACCTACTGATAGGTAAATGGATAAATAAAATGTTTAGCCATACGATGGAATATCATTCAGGTATGAAAATAACTGAAGTACTGATACATTCTACAATGTGGATAACCTTGAAAACATTATGCTAAGTGAAAAAAAGCCAAACACAGAAGGCCATTTTTATATTATTCAATTTATATGAAATGTCCAGAATAAGTAAACCATAAAGACAGCCAGCAGATGGTGGTTGCCAGAGCCTGGGTGACGGGCAAATGGGGAGTGACTACTTAATGACTACTTTTGGGATGAAGAAAATGTTTTGGCCTGTGTGGCCTTTTGTGCTGCTGCTTGTCTGGAGGTGGGACGGGCAGGAACATGCCAGGGCTCTCACTGCAAGTATTGGGTCTGCTGTTGCTCAGGTTCAAAGCCAGAGCCCTGCCAACAAAGAAAGAGGAACCCTGGCCAGTGTGCCTTAGTTGGTTGGAGTGTCAGCCCATAAACCAAAATGTCACAGGTTCCATTCCCAGTCAGGGCACATACCTTGGTTGTGGGTTTAGTTCCTAGTCAGGGTGCGTATGAGAGGCAACAGAGCAATGTTCCTCCCTTGCATCAATGTTTCTCTTCCTCTCCCTCTCTTTCTCCCTCCCCCTCTCTGAAATCAATAAGCATGTCCTTGGGTGAGGATAAGAAAAAAAAAGGAAATAAGAGACACATTCTTATCTACTATGGGCAGGCTCACAGCTTGCAGTGACAGGGCTGCAGCAAGTTTGGGCAATGACATATCCATGACGCAAAACAGATTGAGAATGTGGCCAGGACTTGAGGAGCATTCCTGGAAGATGATGACACCCACATACCCCGTGAAAGCCCAAGTCTTGAAGTACCTTTCTTTGTGTGGTGCAAGAGGAAGTTCATGTTAGCCAGCACCTCTGCCTTTGTTCTTGCACTGTGATTCCTTTCTGAGAGTTTTCCCTCTTCCTGCAGTAAAAAACTTCACATGCACATTGTAACACTGCATGTTAGGGATAGTGATTATTAGCTTCCTACTGCTGCTGTAACAAATTACCACAAACTTAATGACAAACAATACAAATGTATTATTGACAGCTCTGTGAGATCATCTGATGAGTGTCTTGCTGGGCTAAAACCAAGGATTTGGTAGGACCATGTACCTTCTAAAGGCTCTAGGGGAGAATCCATCCCTTGTCTTTTCCAGCTTCTAGAGGCTACCCACATTCATTGGCTAGTGGTCTTTTTTATCTTTCAGGCCAGCAATCACATCACTCCAACATCTATTCTGTCATCATATCTCCTTCTCTGACTCGCTCTCTGTCTTCCTATCCTACCTTTTAAGGTCCATTGTGATTACACAGAGCCCACAATGATCTCTCCAATCTATAGGTTCTTAAATCAATTACATCTGCAAAATTCCTTCTGTCATGTAAAGTGACATATTTATAGGCTCCAGGAATTGGGACATGGGTGCCTCTGGGGGATGTTATTCTGTCTATCACAGAGTGGCTGGAGAGAAAACATCCACTGTGCAGAATCACAATGACCATCAAGAGAGACCCACAGCCTGGAGAGCACAAGAGAAGAACAAAGGGAGAGAGCCCCAACTTTTTTATTACTCCCTAAATTAGCAAAAGCTACTCTGTTAGAATAAAAAAGGAGGAGCCCAACAACATTTGATTATAATAATAATTAACATGTACGAAGCATTTACTAGGGGCCAGTTTCTCATACAAAAAATTATATGTGGTATTAAGTCACATTATATAAATGAGGAAAGAGAGATTATTATTCAGAGATTAATAGAAATTACCTGAAATCTCACAGATAATAAAAACTGGAAATGGTATTTGAGTCTAGTTCTATTTGATGTGAGAGCTGAGCTAGTGTTTTATTAGAGTGGCCTAACCATTGAACACCCTCATTCCAGAAGCTTAAGATGATAGAAATTTATTTCTTGTTCACGTAACAACAGTCATATGTGGATATTTGATGGGCAGCTTTCCCTAGGATGATTCTAGACTCCAGGCTCCTTCCATATGTGGCTCTGCTATCTTTGAGGCCTTAGGGTCACTTGCTTATTGTTGTTAGGTTTTTTCTTTTTTTTTTTTGTTATTGAATTTATTGGGGTGACACTGGTTAACAAAATCATACAGGTGTCAGGTGCACAATTTACCAAACATCACCTGTACACTGTATTGTGTGTTTACCACCCCAAGTCAAGTCTCCATCCATTAGCATGCCTGTGTTTTAACCACCTCCCTTCCAGAAGGGACACATCTCTTCTGCTCACATTCCATTGGCAAAAGTCAGTCATATGGACTCACTTTGCTGCTGGAGGCTGAGAAATCTGGCTCCTGGCCAGACAACCACTTCCCAGGAAAAATGCTACACTTTGAATGGGAAGCACAAACAAATTGGTGGATAGCTTACCACCTCAGCCATGGCAACATTGATACATGAATAAATGAGTGAATAGAAGAGAGAGCGAGAGAGAGAGAGAGAGAGAGAGAGAGAGAGAGAGAGAGGAAGAAAGGAAGGGAGAGAGAGAGGGAGGGAGGAAGGAAGGAAGGAATATTGCTTCTCACATTCCTACAAACAAAAATAAAGGATGCTATTGATATAAATGTGCCCACTTGGCAGGAGAAGAACTAACTAAATAAATAAATAAATGAGGACCTAAATAAATAAATGAGGACTCGTGCTTGCTAAGTTCTCTATAGAGATATCAAAATAGCATCAGTGGATTTCTGGTCAAGATGGATGCATAGGTAAACACGGCTCACCTCCTCACACAACCGCATCAAAATTACAACTAAACTATAGAACAACAATCACTCAGAACCTGCAGAAATTGAGTTGAATGGAAGTCTAACAACTACAGAATTAAAGAAACCACATCCATCCAGACTGATAGGAGGGGAAGAACATGGAATGGGTTGATCCCACATGGGCATGTGGTAGATAAAAATTCAGGAGCAATATCTCAGGCCTGAGGTGTCCCAGCCCCATACTAGACCCCACAGCCCAGGTTTCCAATGCCAGGAAGATAAATCCCCATAACTTTTAGCTGCAGAAACCAGTGGGGATTGAGTTGGTGGAAGGAACTTCTAGAGTCCTAAGCAGATCCTCTTGAAGAACCTGCAATCGGACTTATTCAGACTCACTCCCTTTGAGTTTGCACTGGGGTAGCAGCTTGAAAGGCAATTGGGCATATGGAGAGGAACTTAAGTGTCTGAATCAAGGAGAGAGCTGGGGACAGCTTTCTCCAAAATACAAAGGCAAGCCTTTGTTCCTTTTCTAAACCCTCCCCACACAGACCCAACAGGCACGGGGCCATATCTGAGACTCCACCAACCTGACTAACACCGAGGTTTATTCCACCTTGGTGATTCACTGAGGCTCCACCTGACCCAAGTTATGGGTCCACACAAGCTCTTAATGGTAGCTTTCCATATGAATGGCTGGTTTGGGCTCATGCTTCACAACATCCTAAATTCTCTCAAACAAGCAACAGCTGGTCTCAGGGAGCCCCCAGCCCTCATACCTCTTGCTAAATGGCTCCAGCACTAGCAGCAGCCAGCCTCGGTTCACAGCTTGGCTTTGACTGAATCTCCCAGCCCAGAACAACTGGTAGCCATCTACAGTTGCTTTGTAGCTCATTCAGGGTGGCCCTGGGAAGAACACAGTTGGGGGCTGGCCTTGGCCTACACCACCCAGGAAACCCCAGGACCAGCATATCCTGTGGATAGCTACAGACCACATAGGAGCACCACCATCCTGCCCCTACATAGCTGATCCTCCATGGAGGTCAGAGGTTGGTGGTCAGTGGTCACAGCTTATCCTTGCAACTGACTGGCCTGGGTAAATCCCTCCCATTGACCTGCCAACAGCAATCAAAGCTCAACTACAAGAGGAATGTATACTCATACCACATGGAGGGTGCACCTCAAGTACCCAACTTGGGTGATAGGGGAGGCTGTATCAATGGATGCCACAGGACACCTAGAATAGTAGGTCATGCTACTAAGACAGGGGGTCATAACAGCTCTACCTAATACCTAGAAACAAACACAGGGAGGTTGCCAAAATGAGGGGACAAAGAAACATGGCCCAAATGGAAGAACAGATAAAAACTCCAGAAAAAGAACTAAACACAATGGAGACAAGCAATCTATCAGATGCAGTGTTCAAAACACTGGTTATAAGGATGCCAAAGAACTTAGGACCTCAACAGCATAAAAAAGACCCAGTCAGAAACAAAGGATACACTAATTGAAATAAAGAACAATTTACAGGGAATCAAGAGTAGAGTGGATAAAGCTGAGAATCAAATCGATGATTTGGAACATAAGGAAGCAAAAAACAACTAATCAGAACAAGAAGAAGAAAAAAAGAATAAAAAATGAGGATAGTGAAACAGCCTCTGAAACAACTTCAAGTGTTCCAATGTTCGCATCATAGGGTTGCCAGAAAGAGAAAGAGCAAGAAATTGGAAATCTATTTGAAAATATAATGAAAAAAAAAAACACCTTCCCTTTTGGTGGAGGAAATAGATGTGCAAGTACAAGAAGCACAGAATCCTGAACAAGATAGATGCAAAAAGGCCCACTCCAAGACACATTATAATTAAAATGACAAGTTTAAAGATAAAGAGAGAATCTTAAAAACAGCAAGAGAAAAGAAGTTAGTTACCTACAAGAGAGTCCCCATAAGACGGTCAGCTGATTTCTCCAAAGAAACTTTGCAGGATAGCAGGAATTGGTAAGAAACATTCAAATTCATGAAAAGCAGGGACCTGCAGCCAAGATTGTTCTACCCAGCAAAGCTATCATTTAGAATTGAAGGACACATAAAGAGCTTTCCAGACAAGAAAAAACTAAAGGAGTTCATTATCACCAAATCATTAATATATGAAATGTTAAAGGAACTTACTTAAGAAAAAGAAGATCAAAACTATGAATAATAAAATGACAATAAATATATATATATATCAACAACTGAATCTAAAAAACAAACTAAGGAAGCAAGAACAAGAGACAGAATCATGAATACAGAGAGTGTTTTGATAGTTACCTGATGGGAGAAGGGTATGGGGGAATGGGTGAAGAGGTGAGGGGATTAAGAAATACAAATAGGTAGCCACAGAATAGCCATGTAAAGTACAGTAAATGAAACTGAGTAGCCAAAGAACTTATATGCACAATCAATGGACATGAACAAAGGTGTGGGGATTGCTGGAGGGAGTAGGGTACTGGGTGGAAGTGGGCAAAGGGAGAAAACTGAGACAACTGTAATAGCATAACCAATAAAATATCATTTTAAATTTAAAAAAACAGCATCAAGATATTCCAACTTTACTGAGTACACTGTGTACAGAGATATCCTGTGTGTGTGTGTGTGTGTGTGTGTGTGTGTGCGTGTGTAATAAAACCCCCAATGTTTTGCTGGACACTTGGATGTTTCACTGATGGCTATATTCCAACCATCTTCAACACTAGGTGTAGCAAATGTGTTCTGGACAATGGAATGTAAACAGAAATGCAATGTGAAACTTCTGACAAAATGTCTTAAAGGAAAGGGGTTCCTTTCCTCCCCTTCTTCCTTCTTTCTCCAGGCTGGAGAGGTTGAAGAGCCATCTTGGATCATGAATAGATTTGTTTGGGGAACAAGCTAGAAAGGGTTCCCGGTCCTCGGTCCCCACCGATCACGAGGTTGCCCAACCAGTCCCAGATTGCTCAAATGCAGATTTGGTTTACATGAGGGAAATATAAACTTCTATCAAGATTAGGCCGCTGTTGTCTTCAGTTTTCTATCACCTGCAGATGGTCCTGAGCCTAAAACACACATGAATTTCTTTATCAAAAAGTATCATACAAAACACACCAGTAATGACCAAACTAGCCTCCATAATTATTTCTGCAAATCAGAGGATTTGCCTGGAAACCTCATTTTCATCACTGGCATTTTGTCTTCCTGCCCTCAGTCACCTCAGCTGGTGTCACTGATGGCAGAGCCTGCTGGGCAGGCTTCGAAAGGACTTGACAAACAGGAAGAAACGAAGGGTTTTCCCATAGGCCTTCCCCACAAGTTACCTCACTGTCAAGTCAGTTTTGCTCTGAGTGGCTCTGGTGGGTTGGGTCAAAAGTACAATGTTAGAATTCCTTCCAAATAGCTGTCATCTGCTTGGAAATTACAGCTTCCTGTTACTCTTGTGAACCATTAGCCACAGAATATCAAAAGTGACCCAGTTCCTACTGACACTTTTACACTGAGATTTGTCTTATCTAATAATACCTCATTATTAGATAAGTACCCAGTTGGTACTGCTAACCAAGATAACCTGCAGTTCTGGGTTGGAGGCTGACACAAGGCAGGCTTCTGTTGATGTACAGTGATGATATTCCTGTGGCAGTTTTGCTTGCCAATAAAGAACACAAATTCTCACTTTTGACTTCTGCAGAATCACAAAGCTTCAGGACAATCAATTGGTTCCAGTTCCTGGCTCCAAGGAAGGCCCCAGTGAGATCATTGCTAACTTTTTCTTCTTAGAGCAGTGGTTTGCAATATTTTTTGACAATGAATGCTTACAGAAAGTGAGGCATCTTATGGACCATCTCCCTAGACAAGAAACACACACATTTATGCAACACAAACTTTGCCCATAATTTCCTGAAATTCTAGGGCCCCAGAAGTCTATCCATGAGTCCAGAATCCCCAGTTAAAAAGTTTTTCCTTTGAATCCCACAGCAGATTAATAACCTCTAGAGTCACTTAATTTCCCCTTAGAGATAGATTTCTCCCACTATCTCTCCTAAGCAGAGTAGACTACATTAATTCTAGAGGCTTCAACTATTCATGGGCTTTACTCTTATTTATGACCAACAAGGAGAGATATGCCACACACACCCCTTTCCCACTTCCTGCTCCAAGTCCTTTATCCGACATTTAAGTCCTAACTACCTCTCCTTTCCTGCTTTATCTCACACAAGCAAACCATACTTGGTCACACTGGATTGTGTGTTTGCAGTTTCCCACACATCCTAAGGTGGCTTCTTCTGCCCTTTGCCTTTGTTCAGACCATTTCCGACCTCTAAACACCTCTTCGTCCATCACCGTCTGTCAAAATACCACTCCTTCATCAAGACTCTGGAAAACAGATTTCTCTGTAAAGGTTTTCCTGAACGCTTCCTTTGAGCTCTCAGCCTGAGCTTGAAAATCTGTTATGGAATTCATCACCTTTTCTAATGGATTATTTGGTCCTCCATACAGCAGAATGTTTGAATGCTTGTGGCTTAAAATCAGAATGATTGGGCTTCAATCCTGACTCCATCTTTCTCACTGTGTGACTTTGTGTACATTTCTTAACCTTTCTGTGCTTCCATTCCTTCATTGACAAAATGGACACAATAACAGCCCTCATTACATAAGCTTAAATGAGCTAAAGCACATAAATTCTTATTGTAGTGCCTAATGCATTGAAAACATCTGATAAGGAGTAGTTATTTTTACTTTAGTTTATCAGATATTTTTGTCCCCGCCCCCTAACATTAAATTATCGAGTAGTTGAGGGTACAGCCTGGGTCTTAGTCATCACTTTACACCACACAGAAGCCAAAATTCTTTGCATGTAGTAAGGAATCAGTATATGATATCTGAATGAAAATGAATCATCCATAAAAACTTTATCTAAGAACTTCAGACAGCATCGTCATCATCTGTATTTTATGAAGAGATGAAAGGCCATAGAACAGTAAGATGGATGTTCTATTGAGACTATAAATTATTCCAGGTCTTAAAAAAACATCCTGTTCTCAACTCTCTGTCCTAATCCCAGGATTTTCATTCTACCATGAAGGATATGACAAGAATTCCCATCTTCTCCAATTATACTTCAATCCTGTTCAACTATACAGATATTCATTTAGCAGCTATTAGGGTGCCGGGCACTGTGGTAAGGGGTGGGGATCAGAGATGTCCTTCTTGAGCTTCTGTAAAGCAGCTGCCCTCCTGGCACTGGAATTCAAGCTGAGGATCCCAATTATATACTCATTTTTATATTCCATGAGCTTGAACCTCAGCGCCCGATGGCAACAGGACTGTGGGATTCTCTTCACTTGTGACAAGAGGTGTATTTTTATGTCAAATGACAGAACAGTATGTCATACTTCTTTACAAAATAATTCTAATGATATGCATAGAAAATGTACCAGTCCAGTCTATGGCCATACCACCCTGAATGTACCTGATCTCGTCTGAAAATGTACCAGCCCACTTCTGACCTCTCAGCTCACTAAGCCAACCATAATAGACCCCTTGCCACACAGAAAGGCTTGATCCAATGTAACAAAAATATTTTCCATGTAACCAAATTTGATGAGGTAAAAAATGGATCCTCAGGTGCCAAAAATGGTATGAAATCAAGTCAGACGAACAAATATGAGCTGATACCAGGGGGAAGGCCCAGGAGTTTCAGATGGAGTTATGGTTTCTAATGCCTACAGAAAACAAACCAAAAAATGTGAGGGTTTTTTTTGGAGGGGAAGAATGACACTGAACTCGCTGCATAAACATACCATCTGCTGGGCTTTTTGAGAGAGGTAAAGAAAAGTCACCTATGAAAATAAAAACTCTGAGCCTACACCACATATAGTGTGGGGGTCTTCATTTATAGTAGTTTCATGAAATCTCTAGCTGTTAATTTAACATAATCTAGGGCCATTCAACTCCCACACACCACTTCTCAAGGAATTCAGTTAAAGTCAAGGCAAGATATTTCTGTAGAGATGCTTTCAAAGGTCACCTCCTCTTGGTTGTTGCAAAGGCACTTGAACTCAGTGTGAAATCATCCTGATATCAAACCTGGCCATCTGCCAATGCACCCTCTCAGGAGTGACACCACTTCCCATTAAGGCACACAAATCTTGGGCATAGTCCTTGATACCCACACCAACCTATTACTAAGGTTCATTGATTTTTACCTTCTAAATATATATAAAATCTTTCAATTTCTCCCCATTTCCAATAGCCCATCCTAGTCCAAACCACTGTCATCTCTCACCAGTCTTCTAAGTGGTGTTTACCTTGTATCTACTCCATCAGATGCAACTATATAAAATGGCCATCTTGTAGGACAAAAAGTATGGAAGTGGCAATTTCAAGGATTCAACCTATGAAATTTGTCTTTTCATAAAGCAAATTTGGTATGTTGTACCTGTCCCTTTCTTAAACCTCCTATGGTTTTCCCATGGCTCTTAAGAGAAAGACAAGCCCCTAAGCATAGCCTACAATGTCATTTGGTCCCTACCGTCCTGTCCAGCCACATATCCCCCACTCTTCGTTATTTCCTCCGCATCTAACCCCACTGGCTTTCTTCTAGTGCCTCATCCTTCCCACATTTCCTTTTCCTGCAAGCTTTTTACATATGCCGTTTCCACTGCCTGGAAATATTCTTCTCCCCTCTCCTCAGTTGCACAGCTCCCTGTCCTTCAGATCTCGAGAGCCTTGTCTGACCTTCCTGGCCTCAAGGCATAGTCTCTTAATGTGAAGGGCATCACCTCCAAAACAGTTGTCCCAATAACAATTTTACATTTATTTGTGTGATTATTTGATTTATGTCTGCCTCTGCCTGCCATTAGAACTGTAAGTTTAGGGGCTGAGTTTGTTCTCAGTGACCAATGAATTCCCAGCCCACAGCCAGGCACAGAGTAGGCATTAACATGTTTTTGAGTAAACAAAACATTAAAAACTATAGAATGGTGGAGTGAAGAGACAGGATGCAGGGTGACTAAGGCAGAGACTGATGTAACAGTCCTGCAGGGGAAGGTTAGGTCCTGGACTAAGGCCTATTTTTCATGCGTTAAGATGGCTAATCTTTTGCTTTAGGCCATTTTAGGTTCATTTTATGAACATGGAAACTAGAGATATCAAATGACTAGCCCAGAGTCACAAAATGATAGATCTAACATGCCTATCCAGGTTGTCTGACTCCACATTCAGTCCTCTATTAAAAAAATAAAGAGAGAGAGAGAGAGAGAAAGGGATAGGCAGAAAAGATAGCAAGAAGCCCTGGAGGGAGAGCGAGGAATTCCAATGCCTACAGAAACCAGGCAGATAGTAAAGACTAAGGCAGGACAGAGCTAAGATATGAGGGAATTTGGGAACCCCATCCATTTGGAAGGTTTGTGCCACCCAATTTTAGCTCTGAATTACTGTTGGTACATGGGAGTGTGAGCTCAGTAATTTTAGGCTATCCTAATTTTTAAGAGAAGTTGAAACCTGGACTTTTGTATAAAATCATTCTGCTATTAAACCATGGTGCAAATCAAACAGAACATGTCTGTAGGACGCATATGGGCTATTGATACCGATTTGCAATCTCCAGCCTAGATGAATTCTTGAGCAGCAAGGAAGATGTTCTGTTATCAGGACAGACCTGTGTTTGAACCCCACCTAGAAAGTATTTTGGTAGGGCCCTCATAAGTAATCTTGGCAATAGGTATCCAACATGAACTTTGATGGGTCCATGAAACTAAGAAGTTAGGATCAGTTAATTTATAACTGGTTTTATTTTTCCAAGATCTCTATGTTCTGTCAAAGCAAAGAAACAACAACTAGGAGGATAAACAGCATCATTCTGTGATCCCTGAGGAAGGCAATGAGCAAGGAACCCAAACAGCCACTGTCAGAGAAGGTGCAGATTACTGACTAGGCTGTTCTTCCAAAGCCAATACCATCCGAAGATAAGCTGATAATGGCCCTTAACTTAATTCAAATTTCCACTAGAACGGATAGTCACTTTCACATGCCAGCAATCATGGGAAAGTTCATCTTTATCTTTTTGTGGGTTCCTTTCTCTAGTGTTTTGCACTGAAAGAATACAAGGATGTCACAAACTGCTCTTCCAAGAGAGAGAAGCTGTCATCAAATAAATGTCTACTTCGGTTTCAGTTCCTCTAAGTCTGGAAATGCCTGGAATGTTGAAGAGCTTCACAGGTTTTCTCAATTTGACCTCTCCAACCTGAACAGCAACTACGTACATGCCTCTGACATTGTTGGGACATTTTTTCCTATGATGTTCATTTACTCAATTAAATCACTAGTAACTCAGTCACCATGGCCTTCACAAAAGTACTTTTGTGGAGAATATTTCTCTTATATTCATCTGTAATTTTTAAAATTACAGAAGCCAATAGGAGAACTCAGTAACAACCTTCACATATTCCTGATCATGGAAAGAGGAACCAGAGAATTGCTATCCTGGATAGTTAACATGTTTACATTGCTCTTGCATTAGTGAGGATAGGCTAACTCCTGGAACAAATAACCCAGTAGTTTTCATGTGTTAACAGAATGAAAATACTTCTTACTTCCATCCATCACAGTTCAATGCAGGTTGGTGGGGTGGGGAAATGTTGGGTTCTGCTCCAGGGAATTAATCAGAGACTCCGGATCCTTCCATCGTGTGGTTTCACCATCCTCTTAGTCCAAGTGTTAGCAAGCTTTTTTCTATAAAGGGCCATAGAAAATATATTAGATTTTGTGGACCATATGTTCTCTGTCACAACTATTAAACTCTGCCACTGTAGCACGAAAGCAACCATGGACAATATGTAAATGACTGAGCATGGCTATGTTCCAATAAAACTTTATTTACAGAAACAGGCAGTGAGCTACAGGTTGCCAAACCCTGCTCTAGAACCTTGTCCCTCTCTGCATTCAGATAGTGGATAGAGAAAGAGTGAGCACCATGGAAAATGCACATGTAAAATTAGTGCCAATTCCCATGTAACTATCATGAGGATTATACTAAACAATGTTTGTGAAGTGCTTAGTGCAAAGGTCAGTATATAGAAGTTGTTTGATAAATGACACTGTCATCTTTTTTAAAATCCAGAAATAAAGTCCCTTTGGTATTTACAGGAGGAAGTGGTAATACTTAACTGAGGGAGATCAGGAAAGGAAACAGTTGATTTTCAAAGGGAGAACAAGCTTTTAACAAACAGAAGTAGGGGAATGGCTTGAGCAAATATGTCACAGCTGGAAGCATTGTAGGTTTAGTAAGTGTGTGTAGTTCAGTTTGGCTGCTAACAGCATAGGGTTATGTGAAGGAATTGTGGGACATAAGTTTATAAAGGTAAGAATGCTTTCAACACCAAGTTTAAAGTTCAGTGGCAATAAAGAGCCATTGAAAATTGTTGAGAAGTACACACTCAAGTCCTGTGTTCCAAAAATCTGTTTGTAAATTTGTTGTGAGAAACACAGATGATGTGTTCTAACACAGTATATGAAATGGCAGTTGAGAGTTCCAGATTAGTCTGCAGAAGCTAGGTTATCGGGTGTTTTTTAAATATCTGTGAAGGAGAATTGTTTTACCCAATCAACATGCTCTAATTATCATTGTCTTAATCTAATATAAACTTTCCTTGAAAGAGTTACTTAGTTAATGTATACAGAGATTTACAGCCAACTATTAAAATTCCTGGAAGAATATGCCATGATAAAATACAGACTCAATTTTATGCCAATCCATTTGAATACTGAGAAAGGATTTGCATAAAGGTAAAACCATAAAGACAAAAGTGTGTTTAGCTGGACCTTCATTTCTAGATCTCGAAAAAAAACTACTGACCCCTAATTGATACAAGCCTGTTGGGCTTGTTTGTCAGAACACATCAGTGTTGAAAGCATTGGCTTTAACTGCCTTCTGTCCAGGAATCCCTTCTTCTACCTGCTGCTGGAGAAATCTGTTCCGATATTCAAGTAATGTCTACCTAAACTGCAATTAAGTGTAAGCCTAAAAACTAGGAGGACACAAGGCCAGTGCCTTATTCTGATATTTAGTGTTAATAGTCTTTTATTTACTCATGTGTTCCACAACTATTGTTGAGTATCTACTGTGTGCCAGATACTGCACTGGTGACAGAGATAGCAGACAGTCCGCCTGAAACAAGAGCTCACAGTATAATATTATCATTTATTTAATGGAGTATGTCCAAGTCAAAGTGGTACATAAGAGGCATCTAAAATTGCCTATAAAGTCAGATAAAGCTTTTCCAAAAAGATAATGTCTGAGCTGAGGTGTTAAAAATAAGCAAAAGTTTTACAGAGAATGGGAGGCCAACATATCAGGTAGAGAGACCAACAAACACCAAAAGCATCTGATCACAGAACATTGTGCATATTCAGCAAATATTTGTTAAGGGGATGGATGGATGGATGGATGGATGGGAAGAAACCTTCTTTGGAAGCCCAGTATTGTCCTCCACCCAGAAGTAAGCCAATCAATTAGTACTTCTTCCTTATAGATCTCCAGTGTGATTTGAAGTTTTATTGTAACTCTTATCTCCAGCTCTCCAGAAGACATGATAGCTTTTCTGATTCAATTAAAAAATTTAAAACCTCAATGAGGGGTTTTTGTCCTAACGCACAGTTTAAGCAAACAGGATGCTGAATACAACCCCATACCCACTGTGAGCTCAGTGCTGAGCTTGTGCTGGGGAGAGACACCAAGTGAGATGTGACTGGGCCACCAATAAATTCTAATCTCACTGAAGAATCAAGATTTGTATTCAAGAAGTAAATCAGAACAGATCCAGAAAAGTACCAAATTGTATGATGTGGATTCAGAGTTACAGAAGAATTTGGGTTGCTCACAATCATTAATACAACTAGAGTCAGAGTTCTGTCTCTCACAGACAATTCTTTGAAACCCTTTGTGGAGATAAACTTCTTACAGCTAGTTGACAGGGTTTGAATGTGGCCAGTGTGGCCAACCTAAAGAATTTCTGGAATTTCCTCCTTTCCATGAGGGTATGCCTGGCGTGGCAGACACTTCCTTTGCTTGCCTTTCCTTCTTCTTATCCCACTGCCATCACTTCCTCTCTCCTCATTGTCTGTTTCATACTCAGAATTACAACTAATAGTACAAATTGAGGGAGACTATGAAACTCAATGGAAGGGGACAGATGCAAGGGAAGCTGGGTAAAATCCCAGGCTGATAAATCAAAAAGCAGAGTTTCCAGAAGCTGAGCTGATTCTCATTTCTTCCCCTGAGAGTGGGAAGTATGCCTCAGATTGCCAGGCAAATGCCCCTTTGCCTTCTCTGGGTCTCTTGGCCCTTGTCAAAAGGCCCTCAAAACCCATCCTCTTACAAAGTTCCTTTGACATTAATTTTATATAATCCTGAATGTGGTTAGTATTTAAAGATAGATTTGCCATGCCACTGAAAAGGGTCTTATATTTAAATCCCTGCAAAGAAAGCTGAGACAATAAGCTCTAACAAAAATCTCCTTCCAAATTTTCTGTGAATTGTAGCTATCTCAAAGATATATTGTATAAGTGTGAATACTTGAAAAGTGCTCATTTGTGACTCACACACTGGTGCTAATTTTTTTTTTTTACTACAGATGCTCCTTGACTTACAATGGAGTTCCATCCTCATTAACCCATTATAAGTTGAAAATATAGTAAGGTGAAAATGCATTTAATACACCTAACCTACTGAATATCGTACCTTAGACTAGGCCACCTAAACATGCTCAGAACACTTGAATTAGCCAACAGTTAGGAAAATCATCTAACACAAAGCCTGTTTTATAATAAAGTGTTGAATATCTCATGTAATTTATTAGGCATATCACTTTCAAACCATTGTAAAGTCAAAAAATCATGAATTAAACCATCATAAATCTGGGACCACTGGTTTAGAAAAAGCCTTAGGTATGGTATATCCTTAGGTCCCATAATACTTCTTCTAAGAATTTAGGTATAAACACAGTACATCTATTAAGGAGGGTAATCAAATATTTGTTTATAGTATACAAAAATTGGAGACAACCATAGAGAAATATTTAATCTATATTATGAGATACTATGCATGGGAAGTGGTATTACAGGACAATATTAAAGACAAGGGAGATATTTAGAACATACCAAGTTAAAAAGTTGGTTTCAAATTAATATAAACTATATGATCTCATGTTAATAGAAAATATAATAAAAATTGTAACATCATAATGTTCATATTCTTCCTCCCTCTACCTCCAACATGAACTCAGTCCTTACCTGCCCGGGTTCCCAAAACCACTGCTGCCATGGCCTGCAAGCTACCTATATCATCCTTATCCATGACATCTTGCTTTAAGAAGAGTGCTTTTTTTCTCAAATTCTTTGAGTTTTGTCATGTGTAATCAGAATGATAGAGACAGGTAGAACTAAAAGAAAGAGAAAAGGGAGGAATTCCATCTACAGGGTAACTAAATCTATATAATAAAATGCTTAACTATAGAGGAAAGGTGTCTTGAAATGGGGAAGAGGAAGAGTTTTCTAGGGGTGTGAGAACAGCATCAGGGTGGGAGGAAATGAAATAAAAGAGGAAAGAGAGTAGTGAAAACTTACTGTAGAAATATAGCTTTATTGAAGTGGCAAATAGAGAATTTGAGTTCTTTAAATACTACTTTTGCTTGCTGAACCCAAAACTGCATGAGGGGCTTGGATCTATTAGGGTATACTTACGTGCATATCCACAAAGAAGACTGTAGGTTTATGCACCAAGACATTAATATGATCTAGGTGAAACTTTTATTCTTTTTATGTATCCATAATTTTCTCTTTTTTAAATTGATTTTAGAGAGAGAGGAAGGGGGGAGAGAGAAAGAAACATTAATGTGAGACAGAAACATCAATCAGTTGCCTCTCACACACACCCTAACTGAGGACTGAACTGCAATCTAGGTATGTGACCTAACTGGAAAATTGGTCCCACAGCCTTCTGGTGTACAGGACAATGCTCCAACCAACTGAATCCCCCAGCCAGGGCTATATATATTTTCTAATTTTTCTAGTCCTATATATCTGTATAGGTAATTGCTTTCATTTAATCCTCGAGTACTTCCATGAAGTACAAATCATGAAGATATTTGTTTTACAGATGAGGAAACTAAGGCATGCAAAGACAGGTTTGGCAAGTTGCCCATAGTCATGCAGCCAGTAGCTGATGAGTTTGGAAATGACCCCAAGCAATATGACTCCAGAGCTAGTGCTTCAAATACTGATGCTAACTACATGGCTTTTTTTTTTAATTTCATACATTTATTTCAAATGAAACCATTCCATTCTACAGTGAAGTATATGATGAGACTAAAATAATGAATGCTCAGGTACCCATCATACCATCCTAATAAATCTTAATGTTTTGTCATATTTTCTTTAGATATAAAAGAAAAAAGTTATATATAATGGCTAAAATGTTTGATTTAATAATAAAAATCATATTACTTAAAAGCAAGTGAAAGGCCAGATAACAAATAGACTCTCTTTCCAGTCCCAGTGAAGTCGTCCTACTGCATAATCAGCAACAGGAAGCTCTGAGGGCAACAAGACCAATTTTCACGTCCATAAGGAGGTGGAATGAGCCAAATAGATTATGAGAAGGTGGCAATGTGAAGTGTTTTTACCCTGATCTTCAGAAGAAACAGACTATCTTGGGTTTGGTGTTTATCATTTCCTTTTGTGTTTTGTATAATCCTACAATATATGTAGATTTTCATTAAATATAAGCATTGTCTGGTCTGCTTTTGAGAATCATATACAAGGGGTCATAATGTGAAATCAAAATGTACATAATGGTCAATGTTGTTCCATCTTAACCTCAATCTACTGTCTCTTTAACATGCTTTAATTTTTTAAATCTTTTTCTCTCTGTACTGCATTCTGAGTGAATTCTATAGTACTGTCTTCCAATTCATTAATTCTCCCTACAAGTATAAAATTTTGCATTTCAAAGCCTTTTTTCCTACGTTTCAGGATTTCTAATTTATCCTTTTTCACTTCAGATTTCATTTCTGTTACTTTTGTTCTATAATTTCTTATTTTCCATAATGTTATGCCTTCCTTTTTCTTCTTGAATACCTTAAACAAAGCCTTTGTCAGATAAATTACTAAAATTAAATTAATTAATAAATCAATCTCATCTATAGTGAATTCAAGTCTTTCTTACCATTAGGTTCCTTTATAAATTTATAGTTATTAATTTTCAGGCTTATTTTACATGGAATGGACTTTGTTTTCATTTTCCTTTCTCCTTCTTTGCTGTCCCTCTTTCTAAGAGTTCTGAAGTTGCCTCCACTTGGTGCCCTAGACCCCAGTCAAGAATACAGCTTCACAAGGACAGTTTAGAGATGCCCTGGGGTGATACCTGGGACAATGCCAGTCAAGTCACTGTCATCAGGAAGCTTCGTTCAGTTGCTGGTTGAACCCTCGAGGCTGTGTCCAAATCCAGCAAGTGCCAGGATGCACAGACTCCAAGCATTAGTTGGTAGCATGGGTTTTTTTCCCCCCTCCTAATCATCTTTTATAAAACATTGAGTTCATTTCAGTACCCAGCTTCCAGTTACAATCCTGTGTCCAGCTTTCCAGCTCCCATGAAACATTTTCAAGTCCCTGTTACTTGAAAAAGCCAGGCTCCTGACTGTCACTGCCTACTTCTAGACCCAGAGCTCAGCAAGCCTGGAACTCCAGCCCTACTCATCACTTACACTGCTCATTTCTGATGTACAGAAATATTTATCTTATGTTTTTAGGTCATTGAACCAATATCTAACCAAATAAAATATCTAAAGTTTGACTGTTTCAATTTATGACCACTGCAGTCACAGAAGTTTCAATTTAATATTTTTTGTTTTCTTTTTTTATATTTTATTTGTCATATCTGCATTTTAAAACAGAAGAGTTTGTGTCAAAATATGAACTTACTTTTCTAATTTGACCAGAAGTCTTGTCTCTCCTGTAAAAGGTAATTCTCATTCATGATAAATTAGAAGAGACGTAAACATTGAAGATGCAGGGTTCTTGAAGGATCAAAGGAAAGGAGTGTTACCCAACTAAACAGACTAAAATGAGAGTGATGATGGAGAAGGAAATAACCAGGATTGAAACGGGGGCCGAGGTGGGATTAAACGAATCAAAGGACACTGTTCAGAAACATATTTGTCAAACATGTTTCTAGAGGCAAGTTCAAGGAATGTGAGGTCCAGGAAAAAGAATAATAAACTTCTAAGCCAAGTAATTACAAAGAAAGCAGATTTGACTCAAACTCTGGATTGCCCTGGGAACTCAGCAGAAAGCTCCTTGTTTTTCCCAAGTGCAGAAGGAAATATCTCAGCTGACCTGGGTTCAAAGAGGTAGGTTCAAAGAAGCCTATTTATGTTAATCTATCTCAGATTGGATCTATCACAATTCTTCTGTGTTCGCCCCTCCCTGTCTGTTGTGTGGCTATAGTGAAGTTCTATCCTAAGCTCCACAAAGAGTCAAGGAAATTAAAGCTGTGTGATGTGCTGGTGATTCACTACAGAGGAGCCCTAGAAAGGATTAATGGGTGGGACCACCGTGAAAAAAAGAAATCTCTTGATTTGGTTGATCATTGGAGTGATGACAAGAAGAAACTGATGGGAACTGATTGTTTGAAATATGATCTTGTGTTTTTTCACTCAGGTCAGAATGCCCCTCCATCAATTAGCATCTCAAGCACACAAAGACTCTTCTGGGAAATAACATATATCACGTATGTTGATTCACAAGAGCATCATAATAATTACTATGCTTCACACACACAATAATAAAAAACAACCAAGTAATGCCCTTCTATTCCCCCATCAGAGGTCATATGTAATCACATGCTAAGCTTTCCCTTTGCCTTTCTGACTAGGTTAGTATCATTATCTTAATTATCTTCCAGTTCACATACTTTTCTTGAATGAACAAGAATGATGAGCTCTTGCCTCTAGTCTGTTTGCCATATGCGTATCATTAAGACAAACTTCTGCAATTCCATTAGCCTCTTCTTTCCAGTAACTTGAAATTCATTTGTATAAAGCAAAACACCTGGTTGCTGGACATGACTTCACAGGGCTGGTATTCTAATCACCTTGTTGGTTATTGTAAAGGAAGCAAGACATTCAACATAAGAAGTATGGTTTCCTCTTCAGATGAACACGTAAGAAGAGCCAGTGACATTTGCATTCCAATTCCTGTCAAACACACCCTCTCATTCTAATCCAGGCTTTACTGAATCTGATGATTAAAAACTGTCTTCAGTTTTTATTACAAAATCGCTTCAAAGATTTTATGATTAGATAAACTGTCTGAAAGAATTGAGTAACAACCTTCTCATGGGATCAGACTTAGCTCCTTCCTCCCCAGGAAGCCAAAATATCTTACAAGAAACACAAGGATTTAAAATATACATAAGGCACCCTGGCTGGTATTGTTCAGTGGACTGAACACCAGCCTACAAACTGAAAGGTCACCAGTTTAATTCCCAGTCAGGGCACATGCCTAGGTTGTGAGCCAAGCACCCACGTGCTTGGCAACCAATGAATGTTTCTCCCCCTCTCTTTTTCCCTCCCTTCCCCTCTCTCTAAAAATAAATAAATTAAATCTTTTAAAAATAAAATATATATTTAAGACCATTTATTGCTTATTATATGGAATCTGGGCCATTATCTTGGAATTGCATCCCATATATTTTATCTCATACATGCTGGTTTGTTGCATTTTGTTATTTTAACCATTATGTACCACCCTGGTTATGATTATGAGAAACAGGGAAATTCAAACAGATTTACAGTATAGTGTGGTGTGGGAGAAAGGGCACAGGATTTGTCTCTTTGTCCCTCTGGACCTCAGTTTACTCATCTATTCAATCAGAAACACAGTATTTATCTTACAGGGGATGTGAAAAAAGTATACAGATTTTTGAAAAGTGTAAAGTAGTGGAGTCTTTTCATCACCGTTTATAGTAGAATCATAGAGAGATGGAGCAGGAAGAGATCTTGGAAATAAATTAGTCTGGACTTAAGAAATGAGGAAACTAAGGACCAGTGGCACTAAATGACGTACTCATGAACATATAGCATATTGGGGACAGCTCAAACTTCCAATGCACATATCTAAGTCTTTCTCAGGTACTCTCTTTACTACAAGGGCCATGCAGATAAAGAGATAAGCTAGGTTCTGGTGGAGGAAGCAATGGAGAATACTGGGGACTACAGAGAAATTGGAAATGCACATGTCCCAGTCAGAGAAGATAGCTAGTATTTTGTTTCTGGGTAATTTTCACCATATCAGCATGCACATCTAATATTGCCAGATCTCTTTTTTTTTCTAGAAAGTTCAGTTATCTAGATTTTTTTTGATATGTGATACCCAATTTTAAATGATGTTTCAATTTGTAAAATAATGTTGTGTAAGCTAAACAAAATATCTGAGGGTCAAAATTAGTCCATGCTGTACCAATCTGTGAGCTCTGATCTACAGGGAAATGGCTCAATTCTTTCTCAACATACTAAATGCCTTTCATGATCTGGGCTCTGCTTCCTTCTCCAGCTCACTTCCTATCCTTTCCTTGCCTTGGGCTTAGACTGCAGCTACACTGAGCAGCCTATGATTCAGCAAAATCAGCAAAAACACCTGCTGATTCTTGCAAAAATGCCCACTTATTGCCATTCTACTACCCTTGTTCCTTGATCATGTTGTACCTTAGACTGCAATAAACTTCTCTGCCATAACTCTTATATTTCTTCTAAGATGACTCAGATAATATTTCCAACAGGAAGTTGTCTCTGAACATTCTCCCCAACCCAGCACCACCCAATGTGTTCATCCATATCATTGCCTTTACTTAATAGTACTCAGGGTACTTTTATATCTGTTGTTCCAACCAGAATCTCAGCTAATGTTGAACTGAAATTAAACTCTTTTCTTACTCAAATGTGGCCATTGATCTCTTCCATCCTGAACTTCACTTTAGACTGGTCTTTGAGTCTAATATGCTGAAAGAGATGCCAAAATTTTCTCTCCAATGGATGACTTCATAGAGAACACCCTCCCTAGGGACTCAGGTAACTTCACCTCTTTTTTTCATGGGAGTTTGTGGAAAGCAGTCAGCCTCCTGAATGCAGCCCCCTGTTCGGCACCTGAGACCAGCCTATTCCACATCAAGGTCCTGTGTTTTCCTAGCTCTGTTTTATGTTCTTTTTCACTGTTTCTGTCTTAATCATGTCCCAAAGATGCTAAGCTTTCCCTAACTGGTACTGGATACTAAAGACAACTCCTTAGAGATCTCATATAATTCATCCCAGTTTGGGACCTTTTACAGAATTACAATCCCTCACTGAGACAATGAGGAGTAAATGGAGGAGGGAAAGTGGAGGGTGAAGTCAACTCTTCCAGAATCATAGGGACCAATGGGCAATGACTGATTAACCAAAGGAAAATCACCGTGGTGCTGTCAACGAAAGAAGGGTCAAAGAATGCCAGACAGACAAAAACACAGTTGAGCACTGCACTACATCTCTTAATTCCATGTCCAAGATTTCTTCCACAGTTACCTATCACCCCAACATGAGTGGCTACTTGAGTCCCTGCCCTCAGAATCTTGATGTTTAACCAGAATAAAACTCTAATTTGGGTTATATGATAATAAAGCTTTCTAATTACTAATAATGGTTATAAAGATTTTGTTTTAAAGTGTCAGAACTATGGACAGCACCCAAATCTGCACCATAAATTCTTATCTGAAGCAGGAAGAAATCTTTGCAACAACATGTTAAAGCCCTCTAGTTTTACAGATAAGAAAACTAAGGCACAAAAAGGTCCAATACGACTTCTCAAAGATTTTAGAGAGCATTACAATCTAAGTCTAGATCCTTTTGCACTATACCTGCTATTTCTCAACACACTATGGACATGGAGGAAGGGGCAAAGGGACAAATCTAAGGGACAGTAGTGGACACCTGTTATTTCTCCCTTTCCAGTATGAATCTCCTCTTATTTTGGTAAACACATCTCCATTTATGTATTTCAGCGACTATACCCTGCTCTCTTTGGGTCAGAGGATGTGATGTATTCCAAAATGGGCCAATTAGCTTCTCTCATGACTTCAGTATGAATGGGGTTACTCAGAAAAGGACATAACAGTTGGAGGTGACACATTTCCTATTGGCATCCTGAACTGGATCTTCCAAATTTGAATAAACTTTTATTTTATACAACCTAGAATTGTGCATGTGTGAAGATATATATTTTTTATTTTATTCTCTTTATTTTGTTATAAATCTTCTTTATTCTTATATAGTTACCTCTCTAAAACTATCAAGAATTTAGAAGTGTTTAGTGTTTTTCCTTTTCACTGGTTAATTTATAGCTTATTCCAGAATCCTAGACAAATACTGCCAAGTAGAACTTAGCTCTGAGATAATAATTTCTCATTTTAAAATAAGAATATTAAAAAGTCTACTCATGATGAGATTTAAACCTGCCTTTGTGGCATATTCTAAAGTAATTATTCTTTCACATGGGTGAGCCCATAAATTGCTGAGTTTGGATTGATTTATATTTCATTCACAGCTTGTATGAGATTGCTTTCCATATTATAGTCTTCAGTTACCCTGAGTTCATTTAAAATGTGTCACTACACTCATTGTAGATAAGTAAATACATTATCCACAGTTTACTGGTGGAGAGATTGTTAATGCAGTTTACATAGCTGCGTGTAACCTCAGATAACAGAATGGGAATGAAAGGACAAGAAAGAAAGGAAGAATTAGGCATCTTATGTAGTAAAAAGAGCTTGAGTTGAGGGTCAAACTGACTTAGGATACTAGGGTTCTGCTAACCCTAAACCTAACCAAGTTACTTTGGATAGATCATTATCATTTCTCTGGGTATATAAAGTTACCTCTAACATTCATTTTAACCTAACATTGTTGGATTTCTCCCATCCTTTATGTAATCATTTTCTTAAAAACTCTCTCAATATCATTATGAAGTGAGGCACTCAAAGATCCTGTGTTGCTTTTTCCTTTCCAGAAAAACATATCTTGAAAACATATACTTATACATCCTGAAAACATATACTTATACAGGAGACTGATTATACCCTCTGGCAGTGTAAAGCCTACAAAGACTAAATAGGAATGGCCAGCAAGGCTGGAGGACAAGCAAGAGAAACTGATATCCCAGCAGCCACCTGGAGAAAATGGAGGAGGAGAAAGTGATCAACCATGCCAATGCTGCTGAATGATGGAGAAAAGTGATGCCTGAGAATTGACTACTAGATATGACCACAGCGGGGTCATAGGTGACTAGGACAAGAGCTATTTTGGGTGGAATGATAAAGTCAAATGCTCTCTCAGCTTATGCCAATGAAGAGGGGAATTCTCAGTTCTAGTTTTTAAAATCCTAAAGATAAACCCTGATTAACATAGTTCAGGTCAAGTACTCACCTTTAGACCAATAAACTATCACCATGGAGAAGAGTATTTTGATGGATCAGTGATAGATGAATCAACAGTAGGGGATCTCAGGTTGTCATGTAAAAACATGGGCAGTCTTGAGATATGTGTGGATGGGGAAAATAGACGCGGAGAAGGAGATCACCATGGATCTCCCCAACACTGGATCTGTAGCTTAATCTTCAATTATAAAATGGGGTTGAAAGTCCTAGTTTCACAGAAATGGTGTCAAAATCAGATCAAATAAGAGTGTGGTGAATGAACTCTGCACACACATAATGGGTTACCATTATGTTGCTGAAATGGACATACACACATCCTTCTCCAGGCCATGCTCTCTGGCTGCACTCTGCCCCATGAAGAAGATGTACAGATATATATTTAAAGTAGCTGGATATTCCAGCTAAAACAACACAATTATTCTTCCCACATTTAAACATTGGGAGCCCTTAAGAAAATATACTCTTAATATCTCTCAAAACAGAAAGTAAAAAAGCCATCCCAAAAGGAGCTTAAAGGAGTAGCATAGGCTCAAAAGAAAAATAAAAAAGTCATTGGCAAGGATGTAAAGAAAAGGGGCAAATAAAGACATTTCCTTTTTCCTCTCCTCTACGTATTTTCCTGCTTGGGGATTAGTCCTTCTTTCAAGTTCTGACAAGGCAATTCTGATCTGAAGTATTTTTAACATGTAAGAGATCTTGAAGTCTTAACCCCAAATGGGCTCAGTTACTCCATGACTGTATGTTAGGTGTTTAATGAAATTTATTAATCCTCTGCTATGAAATTGGCCCTATTTGGAGAAAGGTTTGAGGAAATTTTGTTCCTATCCTCAGAGAATTAAGAATTTTTAAGAACTGCTAAAACCAATCTGACTTCTTCGCTGGGAATTGTAGATGTCCTATCTTATTTTACCAAATAAGTAATTTTCTGACAAGTCTCAGAACAGGAATATGTTACTCTTTTCCTGTGATAACCTTATCTTCTAAAATGAACCATGCAAATAGAGATGAAAGACATCAAATTTTTGAAAACTCAAGCATAATTTGAGTTAGTATCAGATTGGGCTTAATTTTCTTTCATGTGTTTGTTTGTTTCTTTAATCCTCAGCAAAGGACAATTTTTCACTGCTTTTTAAAGAGAGAGGCAGGGAGAGAAACATTGATAAAAAAGAAGCATGGGTTGGTTGCCTCCCACACACGCAGAGACCAGGAATCACCTGGGACAAGAGATTAAACCCACAACTAGGTATGCGCACTGACCAAAATCGAACCTGCAACCCTTCAGTTATGGGACGACCAACTGAGCTACACCAGCCAGGGCTTGTGTTTACTTTGTAATCTTATTTGTAAGATTATAAGCTTATTTATATGCCATCCTTAAATCCTCAAGAAAGATGGATAAATTCCCATGATGTTTCTCTTTTTAATATATATATCATCTATAGTTAACATACGGGATACAGTCTCCATTTATGACACTTTAAGAACTAATATTACGAAGGCTTTAAAACAGAGTAAAATGAATAATTAATATTGTTAAAATGGCCATACTACCCAAAACCATGAATAGATTCAATGCAATCCCTAACAAGATTCCACTGGCAATTTTTAAAGAAACAGAAAATATATCCTAAATTCATATAAAACTACAAAAGACCCTGAATGGCCACACCAATCCTGAGAAAGAAAAACAAAACTGGAGCTATAATGCTTCCTGATTTCAAACTGTATTTCAGTGCCATAGTAATCAAAACAGTATGGTACTGGCATAAAACAAACACATAGATCAATGGCACAGAATCAGAAACCTAGAAATAAGCCCATGCATATACAATTGTCTAATGTTTAACAAGGAAACGAAGAATAATCAGTGGGGAAAAGATAGTTCCTTCAATAAATGGTGATGGGAAAACTAATCAGCCACAAGGAAAAGAATGAAACTGGACTACTATCTTACACCATATACAAAAATCAACTCAAAATGGATTAAAGACTTAAATGTAAAACCTGAAATCATAAAATTCCTATAAGAAAACATAGGGGAAAAGCTCCTTGATATTGGTCTTGACATATATTTGAAAGTTGTTTAGAGATTAGCTCTTAAAAGTTCTCACCACATATCACTATGAGAGGTAATGGCTGTGTCAAGTAACCTTTTTGTGGTAATCATTTCACAATATATACATTTCCCTCATATATCAATCATTACATTGTGTACTTCAAACTTACAATACAATTTATATGTCAATTATATCTCAATAAAACTCAAAAAGGAGACTAAAATGTTCTTGAATTGGTATTAAAATTAGTAAAAGTAAACTTGTCTTTCTTGATTATGTAACTCCTCTCAATTCTTCCCTCAACTCCCACTCCATTTTAACAGTTAGTGTCACAGATGTTATTAGTGTTTAAATTCTTTGCTCCACTCCTTCCAGGCTCCTCCCTCTGGAAAGTTACACGTCCCTAATTCGCTGACTTTGGGTTTGGTCATGTGACTTGCTGGCCATTGAAATATGAGAGAAAGTAATGCATATACTTTGGGGTAGAACTTTAGGAGGTATCACATGGGTGCCATCTTCTCTTTTCCCAGAGCACAAGACCAGCAGTGTCCCAACTAGGACTAATTCCTCAGCATGGGTCTTAAAATGAAGGTAAATTGGAGCTGAGCTGAAACAGACGCCTAATGGACACAGAGCATAAACAAGAAAGAAATGTGCACTGTTATAAAACTCTGAGACTTCAGGGATCATTTCTTACTGCAGCATAACTTAACCTGACAGAAAGAGCTTTATAAATTATTTTCATATTATGTTTATATAATATAAATAATAATTGGTAAAAAATTATAATAAGCTCTACAGATTTTTCTGGGTTCCTAATTTTCTGGTAGAGTTTAAAAGAATGAGAATAGCAACAAGAATATGCCAATTCATACTGCAAACCAATGGTGCTCAGGTTATTTTTGTTGATGGAACACACCATTAGATTAAATTAATTTTAGGTCAATAAATAGGATTCTCCAGGGTTGGAGGGGTCCTGTCATTTTATAAGACGAACTCTCAAAGCACACCTACTACACCAAGTCTGCTCAAAGTGTGGTTGGTCTGTGAACTTTTTTCACTAATATTCAATGAGATAAACCCAGGAATTAGGAATATGTGTTCAGAAGCTCTTAATGCAATTTGACATTGCCAGAACATCCGAGCTCAAGACTGACTGAATTGTCTAGCTGAGTTAGGTAACAGACTTGGTGTGTCATCAGGCTATCATAGTGAGTCATACATGGCCCAAGTTGCATACTAGGATTGGTCTGCCACAGATCAGAAACAAAAAAAAATCGTAGTCTTTCACCATAGACAGTTTGAAAAACACTGATCAAGAGCCTGCTTCAAAGTCATCAGAAAAACTGAAACTAGAGAAGTCAGTATGCATGCTGCTTACCACTACCAGGACCAGTATATAAAGACAAGGATTCAGTCTTTTGGGGCCCTTTATTCAGATGCCAATGATCTGAGAAAATGGAGGGTTATGTACCCTCAAAAACCATCTTAACATCTCATATCTAACTGACCTTTTTATAAGGAGAGAAAAGGGTAGGTAAGGGGTTTGGGGGAAGAGGTTAATAGGATAGATAAGAGGTGCAGTCCAGCAGCAGCAGCGATTTTCCTAGTATTTCTTTATCTGCTAATCACTGATTCTTTACCTGCATCAAGTGTTCCCTCCCTGGAACACAATTTACAGACCCCCTTGGGGCACAAAGGTTGAATTGCTTCTGGACATTCTGCAGTCATGTGGTCATGCATTCCAGTTCCTGGAATAACAGATTTCCACCTGCATCAATCACTTCAGCCTACCAACTAAGGCTAAAATCTTTACCTCTTGAATTCCCCTATCAGAACCATTACACTAAACATATTAGGAAAACTAATACAGGACCTAAGCAGCACAGCAACACTGTATGTGTAATTGAACTGTTTTCTTGGGAAAATCCATGCCTGTACTAACAATCTCCCTGACATTTTCTATCCCACTAGAGATTTACAAAGGCAGGCAGAAGTAATAACACATCTTAATTACCCTCTGTGTGTAGGACACTGTACAGACAGTTCTCGGGTTACAAAATACAATACTATGTCACAGAACACCATACATTTTCCCTCAAAAGCAATTTTACTAATGTTGGGAGTACCCTAGCCTATATGAGTTGACTTAACCTAAGAAGTAAACTGCATAATTTGTATACTAATCTGACTTCTGGGTCTCTAGAACAGAAATTAAGGTGACAGAGTGAGAATGAGGGGAAGTAGAGAAAATATTAAACTACACTAAAGTTTTGAGACTCACCTTCTTTTATGTCTCTTCGACCTTTCCATGACTTCTCAGACAACCATCTCTCCTCTTATGCTCCCCTAGTCTCCCAAAATACACTACTCATCAGTTATTTCATCCCCTTTCCTTCAATGTAGGTAATCTCAGGTACTAAGGAAATAAACTGATTGGATCATAGGAAGGTGTGCGTGACTAATAACCTTTTAATCGTCCACAGACATTTGTTTTTGTGGAGAATGCTTATGTATTTTAACTCAAATAATTCTCAATTGGAAAGTGCAAGAAAATGGAAATGTTTGAGAAAATAGATGAAACTATTCTAGGTCAAGAAAGCAGGATGACTTTTGTCTGAGTTGCCTTCTCCCAATCCCTTCCTGATTTTCAGTTTCTCCCTTTTTTCTAATTACTACATAAAACTCCCAATTTTTTTCATAGTGAGTCGCAGCACTAAGAGTGGAGATGGTCATTGGTAAAAATGAATTATCTGTACATGAGGTATAAATCAAAAATGGTTTCAGTGAGAACTGGGGGAAGAACTACACGAATACTGGAGAATATTTGAAATACCATAAATACTGAAAATTGAAAGAAACCTTGGAGATGATCTAACCTAGTATATTGCAAAGTGTGATATGTAAAATATTTTTAGGTGGTGTCCTGGCAAATCATTAAATTAAATGAAATCACATAGTGAAGAAATCACTCCCTTTCAATTCTTTTTTAAGTTTTTTTTATTATCAAGAATAATAACTCAGCTACAAAGGATTTAACACCTCTCTAACTGTTGCTTATTTTCATAGAGAGCAGGCCTAGAGCTCAGAATCATTAGGCAATGGTCTCTTTGTAGCATTTAATAACATTTTGTTTTCACTATTATTTATTTTAACCATAATCTCAGAAAGTGGCATTTTTTTTCAAACTATAAGAGAAAGTTTATTTAGAAAGTTACAGAAATAGAAGGAGAAGGGACATAGGAAACAAGTTACAGAGACAACAGAAGGGTTCTTGGAGCTTAGGAGAGAGGAAGGTAAAGGTAACACAACTGGGGGGAAGCAGAGGGGAGAAGGAAGGTGCAGGTGAGCTCTCGAGAAGGGAGAGCGTGGAAAGTGGTATTGATTTTTAATTGGTGATAGTAGTATTAAATTTCTTTTAAGACACATTCATTAAGGGGGAAAAAAGTTCAAAGAAAATCTTAAGTAAATAGTGTAAGTGGTACACAGATGTAGAAAAGAGTTATGGAGGTGATATGCAGAATACTGAAGCTGGGGAAAGAAACACTGACCTAGCCTGAACGAGCTTCACCTTGAATTTAAAACTTATGGGAAAGATATGCATGCATGTAGGAGAAAAAAAACAGAAATGGCATTAAGGTAAAATGCAAACCTGTCACCTTTAAGTAGTATAGTTAATTCCTCTGAACAGACTCATAGCGGTGTCCAATTTGCAGGGCCACATGCGGCTGAGGATGGCTTTGAATGTGACTCAACACAAAACTGTAAATTTACTTAAAACATTATGAGATTTTTTGTGATTATGTGTCAAATGTATTTAATGTGTGGCCCAGAGATGCCAAAAGGTTGGACACCCATTAAAGAGATGTGGCCACAAGATTAGAGCTTATAAACTTCAGTGACAAATCTCTTAAGAACCTCAGTTTATATTTATACACTCAATCTATAGCATGACCAATATCAGGGCATTTTTCTACCTCCTCCTCTTACTAGACAATCCTTTGGGATTTCCCACCATTTATAGATCTTTCAGCACATTTTTCTGCTTGTGGACAGAAAGAGGATAATCCTATAATAATAATTATAGTATAATATAGTATAGTATAATATAATATAGTATAATAATTATACTATATTTACATATAGTATAGCATATATTCTCAATCTAAATAATAATGAACAATTCAGTGTGATCCAGCTCAATTCAGATGTCATCAATAAATGTGGGTATGTGAGAATTTTAACCATTAATGTAAAATAGCTTCGTTTGATGTCAACAAATGTTTATTAAACACTGAAATATGTTTGTTCCAGGAATTTTGCTAAGTATTGAGGAATTACGATAAAAAAGACTCATTCCCCACCTTCACGACATCCAGTGGTACAAATTATATATGAGTCACATTAATGACAGACCCTGGGGACACTGGACCTCTGCTGACAATGTAAGGGGTGAGCCTACGCCCAATCCCTGGGGTCCTCCAGGGTGTCCTTGAGATGCCAGATCTTTTACCTAGGTAAATAATTCTGTTGACTGAAAAACTACCAATGAAAACAATCCTGTGTTTCATGTGTTTTCAGTCAGATTTTTCTGGTGAAAACAACAGAAAACAGAAAAAAAGGAAAAAAAGACCTACCTCCCCCAGAAGTTACTGAAACATGCAACAACATTATTTGAATTTCAAAAGCATTATGCTGAATGCTAGAAGTAGGGCAAAAAAAGTACACACCACATGAATCCTTTTATATTCAACTCTAGAACAGGCACAATTAATCCATGGTGCTAGGAATCAGATCAGTGGGGACCAAGGGTGGGGGGCAGGGGGATGGATGACTGAGGGGACTTGGAGAACTTTGAAGGGAGATGGAAATGTTCCATATTTGATTATGGAATTAGTTATGTGGGTGTAAACATCTCTCAGTCCTTATTGCACTCTAAATGGCTGCACTTTATTGTATGGAAATTATATCAGAACAAATTGACTGTTAGGAATATAAATGATAAGCCTAACTATCTTCTTTCAGTCTCGATTAAAGTGAAAAGCCTTAAGAAAAGGCGTTTTTATGGACCTAATAACCTTGAGAATTCAAAGTGCTGGGTTACTTATTACTTCCCTCTGAGATAAGGAGAGGAAGGCTGAGGCGAGGAGAGCCAGTAAGGAGAAGCATGGAGTGAATTTCATCCATATATACCTGCTCTCTCTACTCACGGCGGCACAGGCTTCCACAGCACTTCCTGAGGCATTGAAGCAGAAAGTGTGCAAACATTATTATGTTCCCCTAATCTGTAACATAATGTTTGCTGTGGAAAAAGGACCAGAGTGTGCAGGGCAGAACTGAACTCTGTCCACCAGACTCGTCACTGCACAAACCATGGGCTGAAGGTCAGGCCCCTTCCTTATGTTTTCCTTGGGAGCTGTGTGGATGCCACAGGTCAGGCCTGGAGATGTCCGTCTCAGCCAGCAGAGGCCAGAGTTCTGCTACCTTTGGGAGGGCTTCAGTCTTTCAACTCTTTCCTCCACCGTTGGGCAGTTCCATTTCTCACAAAGTTCTTCAAACAAAACTCCAATCCTAGAGTGTGGTGTGTATTGCCAGTGGGAAGAACAAGGCTGAGCATACAGCATGGACCTGGTGTCGATGTCTCCTAGGCAGCCACACCCCCATCCCTCAACCCTTCTTCTGTGGCCCCATTTCAAGTGGGCACAGCCTTGAATAAAGCTGTTAAGAGTAATAGACAGACCTCATATAAATTGTAGTGGGGAGGGCCTACAGGCGGAGCTCTCCAGCCCTACCACTAGTTGTCAATTACTCCAAACAGGAAGAGACACTTGCATCTCCATCAGGTGTTTCCTAAGTTACTACCCCAACAGGAGGAAGGTTTTCCCTAGCCTGGCAACAGCTCAGCCAATGAGACTATAACAACCCAGCCAATGAAAAGCCACTGCATTTCCAAGTCCCAGTCTGCTCCAATGGACTCTGTGTGTAACATCCCCTCTCAAAAAAAGTGTTTCCTCTGTAAAAGAGTGTTCCTCTGCTTTGTCCTCAGGATAGATGGTGCCTGGCTCACCATCAGACTGCATATCCATATCCTGAATTACAGTTTTTTGTTGTTCCTAAATAAATCCATTTTGCTAAAAATAAATAAAAAGTAAATATAAATGTCATACTATAATTATGAAATGTCATGGTCCATTAAGTTTCATGTTGAATTTGCCTACTACTTACAGAAACACTGTGATGCAGGATATTGCTATCTCCATTTTACATACAAGGAAACTAAAGCTTGGTCAAGTTCACTGCCTAAGCTTATTAACAACATATTAGTAAGCAACAGAGAAAAGTCTGAAGCTGGAATCTTGCCTCCAAATTAGTGCTCTGCCTGCAATACCAGCCACCCAAAACTATTCCTCTCAGATTTCTGCTTCTGGCTGTAATGAAGTAACATATGTTCCCTCTGAGAAAAACTTATAGTCAGAAAAAATATATAAAAATAAAATCTATTTGGTGGCATATACTCTATTTGACATCATTAGAAAATTGCCTTAGCACCCAGGCTTTATTTTTTTAAAGATTTTGTTTATTTATTTTTAAATATATTTTATTGATTATGCTATTATACTTGTCCCATTTTCCCCCCTTCACTCTTCTCCAACCTGCATACCCTCTCCCACCCACATCCCCCCCTTTAGTTCATGTCCATGTGTCATACTTATAAGTTCTTTACCTTCTACATTTCCCCTACTATTCTTACCCTCCCCCTATTTTCTACCTACCATGTATGCTACTTATTCTCTGTACCTTTTCCCCCTCTCTCCTCCTCCCCCACTCCCCTGTTGCTATGTGATCTCCGTTTCTGTGGTTCTGTTCCTGTTCTAGTTGTTTGCTTAGTTTCTTTTGGTTTTGCTTTAGGTGTGGTTGTTAATAAGCATGAGTTCGCTGTCATTTTACTGTTCATGTTTTTTATCTTCTTTTTCTTAGATAAGTCCCTTTAACACTTCATATAATAAGGGCTTGGTGATGATGAACTCCTTTAAGTTGACCTTATCTGAGAAGCACTTTATCTGCCCTTCCATTCTAAATGAAAGCTTTGCTGGATAGAGCAATCTTGGATGGAGGTCCTTGCCTTTCATGACTTGGAATACTTCTTTCCAGTCCTTTCTTGCCTGTAAGATCTCTTTTGAGAAATCAGCTGACAGCCTGATGGGAACTCCTTTGTAGGTAACTCTCTCATTTTGTCTTGCTGCTTTTAAGATTCTCTCCTTATCTTTAGTCTTGGATAACATAATTATGATGTGTCTTGGTGTATTCCTCCTTGGCTTCAACTTCTTTGGGACTCTCTGAGCTTCCTGGACTTCCTGGAAATCTACTTCCTTTGCCAGAATAGGAAATTTCTCCTTTATTATTTGTTCAAATAACTTTTCCACTTGTTGCTCTTCCTCTTCTGGTATTGCTATAATTCAGATGTTGGAACATTTAAAGATGTCCTGGAGGTTCCTAACCCTCTCTTCATTTTCTTGAATTCTTGTTTCTTCATTCTTTTCTGATTAGATGTTTCTTTCTTCCTTCTGGTCCACTCCATTGATTTGAGTCCCAGTTTCCTTACCATCACTATTGGTTCCCTGTATATTTCCCTTTATTTCACTTAGCGTAGCCTTCGTTTTTTCATCTACTTTGCGACCAAATTCAACTGATTCTGTGAGCATCCTGATTACCAGTGCTTTGAACTGTGCATCTGATAGGTTGGCTGTCTCTTAGTCATTCAGAAGTATTTTTTCTGGAGCTTTGATCTGTTCTTTCATTTGGGTCATTTTTTTTTGTCATTTTTTTTTTTTGACTCACCTGTTATATAGTGAGGGGCGGAGCCTTAGGTGTTCACCAGGGTGGGGCAACCCGGTCACTGGGTTGTGACACTGTGTGTGGGGGAGGGGTCCGAGAGGGAACAGTGGTGCTTGCTCTGCTCTCTGTCAGATTTCAGTCACTTCCCCTGCTTCCTGCAAGCAAATTGGGCCCTTCTGGTGCTGATTACCATTGGGTGGGTTTGTGTATGTTCTAGAACCCTGTGGGTCTCTCCAACAAACTCTCCTGTGAGGCTGGGAGTCTCTCCCGGCACCTCAACCCCCACAGGTGTTTTCAACCAGTGTTTTGAGGCTTTATTTTCCTGCACTGGGACACTGGTTTGCATGGTCGGTCTTGCTCCCCAGTTTCGCCTGGTTTATCTGCACATGAATCGGGGACCACCCGGCCTGCCAGCTGCCTTGTGCACTGCACCCCTCCACAGTCTGCCGCCGTGCTGGTTCTACCAACTGCCGCCTCGAATGCCCGGAGTCCACCAGCCACCCTGCCACCAGCCCACCCCATCCCGGCTCTCCAACTCTGCCCCTTCCACCAGTCTGGATGAATATGTTTACTTTAATTCCTTAGTTGTCGGACTTCCATACAGTTCAATTTTCTGTCAGTACTGGTTGCTTTTTTGTCTTTAAATTATTGTTGTCGTTATTTTGGTTGTGCAAGGAGGCACAGTGTGTCTACCTACACTTCCATCTTGGCCGGAAGTCCTATTTATTTATTTTTAGACAGAGGGGCAGGGAGGGAGAAAGTAAGGGAGAGAAACATCAATGTGTGGTTGCCTCTTGTACATCCCCTACCAGGGACCTGGCCCACAACCCAGGCATGTGCCCTGACTGGGAATTGAACCAGCAACCCTTTGTTTGCAGGCCATGCTCAATCCACTGAGCCACACCAGCCAGGGTGAACACCCAGGATTTTAAAGTACAAGAATACAGAGGTGAGGGAAGGTAAAAATATGGCCTACCAAACAGAAAAACAATGCAGAAAATCAATAAGCCCAAAAGCTGATTTTAGGGGAGAGGGGCTGATAAAATTCACAAGCTCCTACCCGAACAAGACTGATCAAGAAAAATACGAAGTAAGCCCTGGCTGGCGTAGCTCAGTGGATTGAGCGCAGGCTGCGAACCAAAGTGTCGCAGGTTCGATTCCCAGTCAGGGTACATGCCTGGGTTGCAGGCCATGACCACCAGCAACCGCACATTGATGTTTCTCTCTCTTTCTCCCTCCCTTCCCTCTCTAAAAATAAATAAATAAAATCATAAAAAAAAGAAAAATATGAAGAAAAGACACAAATTAGCAATATCAGGAGAGAAAGAGAGGATATCGCTACAGAACTAAAAGATATTAAGAATAAAAGGGTTTATTTTGAACAACTTTATGTCAATAAGTTGGACAACTTAGATAAAATGGACACATTCACTGAAAGACAAATTATCAAAAATTGACCCAAGAAGAAACAGAAAACTTGAATAGCCAGCCCAGTGGCAATGAAAGAAATTGGAGAGAGGCAAGAGGGTGGAGAAGTGAATGGAAACCACACTAACCTCCTCCCAGGACCAATCTGGAATTACAACTAAATTGTGGAGAAATCACCCAGAACAAACAACTGAACAACAGCAAGAGAGAGAAACCTTACAACCTCAGACAGACAGAAGAATTAGCTTCAGCACTAATTGACTGGTAAGGAGTGTGATGGAGGCTCAAGAGGGCTGGCTGGGCACCCACAGGTAGTAGTGTGGGAGGGG
Source organism: Phyllostomus discolor (assembly GCF_004126475.2). Classification (NCBI taxonomy): domain Eukaryota; kingdom Metazoa; phylum Chordata; class Mammalia; order Chiroptera; family Phyllostomidae; genus Phyllostomus; species Phyllostomus discolor. The sequence goes on along the minus strand of NC_040905.2, from coordinate 162,138,473 downwards.
TAATTAAACAGCCAATTGGATCCCCCTGAGAAGAGTGGGGTCTAAACCCTAAGCTGGGATCCCAAGGCCTGCCAAGGAGCCCCAGGCCTGGCACTAGCAACAACCAACCTAGATTCACAATTTAGCTTTGCCTTGGAATCTCTAAGCCCAGGACAACTAGCAGCTATCTCAGATTGCTTCATAACTCAGGCAGGCTGGTCCCACAAATCACGGGACAGAGCTGACCTAGTCCTGCATCATCTGGGGAACTACAGGGCCAGCACACTCAGTGGACTGCAACAGACCATATTGGAGCACCACCACTGTGTCCCTGCATAGCTAATCTTTCACTGAGGGTGGAGGCTAATGGTCAGTGGTTATAACCAGTCCTTGCAGATGACTGGCCTGGGTAAATCCCTCCCATTGACCTGCACCCAGTAATCAAGGCTCGACCACAAGAGGAGGGTATACTCGGCCCACACAAAGGGTGCACCTCAAGTACCCAGCTTGGATGATAAGGGAGGCTTTGCCACTGGACCCTACAGGACACCTATTGCATTAGGTCAAGCTACTGAGACAGGGAGTCATAGCAGCTTTACCTAACACAGAGAAACAAATGCAGGGTTGCTGCCAAAATGAGGAGACAAAGAAACTAGGCCCAAATGAAAGAACAGATAAAAACTCCAGAAAAACAACTAAACACAATGGAAATAAGCAACCTATCAGATGCAAAGCTCAAAATACTGGTTATAAGAATGCTCAAAGAAATTAGTGAGGACCTCAGCAGCATAAAAATATCCAGCCAGAAACAAAGGATACACTAATTAAACTGGGGAAAAACTGGGACAACTGTAAAAGCATAATCAATAAAATATAATTTAAAAAAAATTTTAATCAAAACTCTGCAGTCTTAAATTTGAATTGGCTCACACCCATTAGGATAGCTACTATTAAAACAAAGAGAAAATGACAGGCATTGGTAAGGATGTGGCGAAAGTGGAACCCTATGAATTGCTGGTGGGAACGTAAAATGGTGTGGCTGATGTGGAAAACAATATAGCTCTTCTTCAAAATATTTTTAACAGTTTTATTTTTTATTTTTTTAACATTTTTTATTGTTGTTCAAGTACCATTTTCCGCCTTTTCCCCCATTCCCCCCCACCACTCCAGCTCTCCCCACCTCCCTCCTCTGTTCCCACCCCCCTTGTTATTGTCCATGTATCCTTTATAATTGTTCCTGCAAACCCTTCACCCTTTTCTCCTAGAATTCTCTCTCCTACCCCCTCTGGTCACTGTCAGTCTGTTCTCAATTTCAGTGTCTTTGGTTATATTTTGCTTGCTTGTTCGTTTGACCCAGCAATTTCACTGCTAGGATTATATCCTACAAACCCTGAAACACCAATCCAAAAGAACCTATGCACCCCAATGTTCACAGAAGCACAATTTACAATAGCCAAGTCCTGGAAGCTGCCTAAGTGCCCATCAGTAAATGAATAGATCAAAAAACTATGGTACATTTACACAATGGAATTTTATGCAGCAGAAAGAAAGAAGGAGCTCCTACCCTTTGCAACAGCATGGATGGAACTGGAGAGCATTATGCTAAGTGATATAAGCCAGGTGGTGAAAGACAAATACCATATGATCTCACCTTTAACAGGAATTTTCTTCAAAATATTAAAGATAAAATTACCATATGATCCAGCAATTCCACATCCAGGTACATACACAAAAGCAGTGAGGGCAGGGACTTGAACAGATATTTGTACACCCATTTTCATAGCAACATTATCCCCAATAGCCTAAAGGTAGAACCAATACAAAAGTTCATGCATGGATGAGTGGATAAACAAAATGTGGTCTATACATACAATAGACTATTATTCAGTCTTGAGGACATTATGCTAACGTGGAAAAAACCCTGTCACAAAGGACAAACATTCATAGATATAGAAAGTAGAATGGTGGTTTCCAGGAGCTGGAGGAAAAAGGAAGTGGAAAGAGAGTATTTAATGGTATAGGGTTTCTACTTGGGAAGATGAAAAATCCCAGAAATAGATTGTGGGGATGGCTGCAGAACAATGTGCATGTACTTAATGCCACAAAACCATATGCTTAAAAATTGCTCAAATGATAAAATTTATTATGAATATTTTACTTAATTAAAAGTTTTGAATAGGAAATATTAGCATGAACTCATTATTTGTCTATTACTTTGAAATATGTACTTCTGAGTGCTGACCATGAAAAAAGCCTAGCAACATTGACAACTTAGTAGCAATAAATCCCCTTATCTGCAAGACTGTATTTTCCAAATATTATTTTCCACTGAAAGGAACCCAGACCCTTTGGAGAACTGGTAAATCACAGTTCCAGAGCAAGGAATGTATGAGATGGTCTTGGGACACCTACCTGATCCATAAAATAGGGACACTATTGAAGACAAATGGTCCTGTCAAAAGGATGTAGGAGCCAAAATGTAGGGACACCCACTGGCCAAAGATGGGACAGGTAAGCAAGGAAAAGAATAATAATTATGACTGATTGAAACACATTAACCCATCCAAAACACATCTAAATCCATGTGTCCACAATAATACTAATAAAACCAAGAACACAAAACCTCATCAGTCAGTATTGGAGGTTGCTAGTAAACCAATTCATTATTAAGAAAACTAATAAAGGAAAAAAATTAAGTATAGATCCTGCCTTTTCTGTACAAATTCTATTTCAGGGTAACTAAATAGATGATGTAGTAAAGGAAAATTCCTTTTATAAAATAATTCTAGCAAATATGTTCAGAAGGAATGACAGAATTAGAATGAATTAAATACAATGGTCTTAAGCAATCATCACCAACAGATGCCAAAATCATATTTAGAAGGTTGATGGTGGATTTATGACCAATGAATCAGGCAGACTACATCAGAATCCACTGTTTGATTTTAGCACTGCTAACTGTCAAACCTCTAGATCTAACTACTAACTTAGAGGAAACGGTGGTGAGTAGAGAAACTTATTAGTTGCTGCTATGAAGAACCAATCAGCCAAGTCTTGACTGTGAGGAATTTTATAGGACAAAAGATCTGGTCTCTTAAACAAATGAGATGAGGGGTATCTGTTGTAGAATAAAAATTAACAACACAGTGTACTATGTGGACTCATTTGGACCCTGGTGTCCAGAGCATTGATTGTCCTCTGTGTCCCTGGTTGCAACTTACCCTGAAGGTATTTGTGGTTAAAATCTACAGCTGTAGGACTTCCAGCAAGATTGAGGCATAGGTGGATACACCGTACCTCCACGCACAACCAAGATTAAAACAACAACAATTTAGAGGCAGAATAACACCCAGAACTGACAGAGAATGTATCTGAATGAAAGTTGGACAGCCAAGAAGTTGAAGTAGACCCATTCATCCAGACTGGTAGGAGGGGCGAAGAGGAGCAGCCAGGCCCGGGTCGCAGCGCACAGAGAACAGGGAGAACTGGGCGCATAAGGCACCTGGGAGCACGTAAGGCATCTGGGGCGCACAAGATCGCAGTGGGTGGACCCTGAGTATGCAAGCAGCAGCTGGTGGACTCAGTGAGGCAATGATTGTGGATCAGGGCAGAGCGTGCAACCCAGGATCCCAGAGAAGGGACTGAGGTCCCAGGAGAACGGAGCTACCGCCATTGTTCCCTCCCGCCCCTGCCCCCGCCCCCACATACAACATCACACTCTAGTGACTGGGCAACTGGGGTGCCCAGCCCCAGTGAACACCTAAGGCTCTGCCCCGCACCATAACAGGAGCAACCAGACCAAAAAAAAAAAAAAAAAAAAAGAGAGAGAGAGAGAGAGAGAGAAAGACATGTCTCAAACAGAAGAACAGATCAATGCCCCAGGACTCATCCTTTTGAGCAACCAAGAGATAGCCAATCTATCAGATGCACAGTTCAAAACACTGGTGATCAGGAAGTTCACAGAATTGGTTGATTTTAGGGGCAAATTAGATGAACAAATGCAGGTTATCATAAAAGAGATGAAGGAAGATGCACGGAGAACCAATAGTAATGGGAAGGAAACTGGGACTCAAAACAATAGAGTGGACCAGAAGGAAGAAAAAAACAACCAAACAGGAAAGAATGGAGAAATAAGAATTCAAAAAATCGAGGAGAAGCTTAGGAACCTCCAGGACATCTTTAAACGTTCCAACATCCGAATTATAGGGGTACCAGAAGGGGAAGAGGAAAAGCAACAGATTGAACCGTATTTGAACAAATAATAAAGGAGAACTTCCCCATTCTGGCAAAGGAAATAGACTTCCAGGAAATCCAGGAAGCTCAGAGAGCCCCAAAGAAGTTGGACCCAAGAAGAAACACACCAAGGCACATCATAATTACATTAGCCAAGGTAAAAATGAAGGAGAGAATCCTAGAAGCAGCAAGAGATAAGGGGACAGTAACCTACAAAGGAGTTCCCATCAGACTGTCAGCTGATTTCTCCAAAGAGACCTTACAGGCAAGAAGGGGCTGGAAAGAAGTATTCCAAGTCATGAAAGGCAAGGACCTATATCCCAGATTACTCTATCCAGCAAAGCTTTCATTTAGAATGGAAGGGCAGATAAAGTGCTTCTCAGATAAGGTCAAGTTAAAGGAGTTCATCATCACCAAGCCCTTATTTTATGAAATGTTAAAGGGGCTTATCTAAGAAAAGAAGATAAAGAAAAAACATGTAAAAAAAAAGGATAATGAGAACTAAAAAAAAAAAAGAAAAAACATGTATAGTAAAAGGACAGCAAACTCACAATTATTAACAACCACATCTAAAGCAAAACCCAAAGAAACTAAGCAAACAACTAGAACAGGAACAGAACCACAGAAACGGAGATCACATGGAGGGTTAGCAACAGGGGAGTAGGAGGAGGAGAGAGGGGGAAAAAGTACAGAGAATAAGTAGCATAGATTGTAGGTTGAAAATAGATAGGGGGAGGGTAAGAATAGTATGGGAAATGTAGAAGCTAAAGAATTTATATGTATGACACATGGACATGACTAAAGGGGGGATATGGGTGGAAGAGGGTGTATAGGGTGGAGGGGAGTGAAGGGGTAAAATGGGACAACTGTAAAATATAAATAAAATAAAATATCAATAAAATATATTAAAAAAATAAATAAAATATATTAAAAAATAAAAATTAAAAAGTTAAAAAAAAAAACTACAGCTGTAAGATGTATTCTGTGCTTTCCCTTGGCTTCCCTTGGAGCAGAGGGGCATTTATTCACATCCTCAGAGCCTCCCTCTGCCTGACCACACTCCCCTGCCACATCTGCATTTATGTGTTTGCATCCTAGGTTGGCAGGAGTCGTTCTGGGAGGAAGCCTCTTATTAGGGAGTAGGAGACAGAGGTGTCACCCCCTTTTCTCTTACATCCCCTTTCCTGGAAGAAGGCTGGAGAAAGAAAAGAATCAGTACCTCTTCTCTTCTCCCTTTCTTCTTCCCACCATTCCCTTGACCAGGAAGTGGTGCATTTCACTTCTATTCCCCTATGTCTTAATCTCCGGTGGCAATAGGGTGACAGCTGCTGTAGGTAGAGGAGTGTTTTTCCTACACTACAGGAGAGTTCTGAGATGAGTCTTCCATGCTGGGATGTTGATATTCTCATGGGAAGATGAAAGAACATGGAATGTTCTTTCTCGTGATAACTATCTTTCCTGCTATCCAATCCTAGATAGCATGCCAAGGTGGAATGATAGTACATTTTTTTAAAATTCCTACTGTAACAAATCCTAATCTCCCAAAGCAAACAGCCTGTTCTCAAAAAGGCAAAGGGAAAACAGCACATTAACGTTTATATGACTATCGTTAGGCTCATGCACCCATGTACACACACATGCACGCAGAGACCATTATAATTAAAATATACATATTTAAAGTTTTGTATTTTTCAGTATACAAATAAATCAGTACATCCTCATCATAAAAAAAACCAACCCGCCACTATTTTATAACTTACTTTTGGATTCCAATACATAGTTGTATATAAGTATTTACCATTTTCTCATGTAATTCAATATTCTGTTAAAATATGCTTTTCAACCCCTGAACACTGTTCATTGGCCAGTGTATTTTTATAATCAAACTTTAGCCAATCCATCTTACTAGACAGTTAAGTTGTTTACAACTGTGCTGGGATAAGCAGCCCTTTGGTATTTTTTTGGTATAAATTTCTAGAGATAGAGTGGTTGAAAGAATACAAACACTTTTGATGAAAAAGTGTGACAAAATGTCTAATTATCCCCAGGAAAGTCATAGCATTTTTAGGATCACCAGCAGTGTGTGGCATTTCCCATCTCTTCACACCTTCTCCAAGTTTACAACCTATGATGTTAAAATTATGAATTTTATAATTGTGAATTTTAAAATATTTTATGTTAAAATATATTTATTCAGCTGGTAAGCAAATATTGGTTTAAATTTTCATTTTGTTGAGTACTAGTGAGACCGAAAATTTTTTCATATGTTTCAAATATGTATTGACCATTTGTGTTTATTACTTCAAATAGTATTTTCAGGTGAGGAAACTAAGGTTTGAGAGGTTAAATGACTTGTTCAAGGACACGCAGCTTCTATGAAGTAGATAACTTTTTTTGTATTCTAAAACAAAATGGGATTGTTCTTTAGTCTTTCAGATTGAGCAATAATGCCGATGGAGCAAAGTTCTGTTGAATTCAAGAGTTTAAGGACATCTAACTAATATGTAAGTCTCTTCTGGCCAAATCATCTTTATAAAATATTGCTTGGAGAATTATTATGAAGATTTAATTAACTATAGTTTTTTTACTCTTTATAAGTCTGAGATAAATTAAATCCAGATCAAGATTGGAGGACAAAGAAGAAATTTCTAAAAAGGGTGTCTGAATATGCTGACGGCATCCTTCTTACCATCCATTGGGCTTAAGTGGCCGCACAGCTGTAGATGCTGAAGGAGACCCTGCTACCCCGTGATCTCCTTCTCCCATTACCACAGCACAAGGACAAAGCAACCGACTGAGTATGTTTTGGGATGGTAGACTATAACCAGCAAACTACCTCTAGAGATAATGCTCAGAAGCTGATGCCTTACTTTTTGTCACCGAATGTCTCTAAAAAAATTTTTTATTGTATTTTTCTTTCATCTCTATCCTAATTGATATGTAAAGCCAGGCTGTCACCTGCTGGCTTAACCTTGTTTGGCGAAGTCAAGGATTCCTTTCTTTAATAACGAACAAAAGAGTTCATGAGTCAACAATTTTTTCAAAGAATAACAATAAAGGAAATGCCAGTTACTGAAATGTTAAAAACAAACAAACAACAACAAAAAAAACACTTACCAAATGTACTCTACTAAGAATTGACCAAAGGTCTATCTCAGCAAGATGAAGGAATTTGAGGGACCAGGAAAAAGGTAGATGTTAATATTCTACTGGGGTGGGGGGCATGGGGATCCTAAAAATTCTTTCTGCTTGGCTTAAAATTCTTATACTAGGACAGTAAAGTCCCCCTGACCCCCAGAACTGAGTGCTAAGATCCCCTCAGGAAGAGGGAAATGCCTCTTAACACATGTCCAATTTGAGACCATTTGTGGCCATGACTATCACAGGCCAAGAGTGTAAAAGAATGGAATTTAAGCACTAGTTGTCTCTATTCTATCTCCTTCCCAAAGTGATGCTTTCTATAACATTTACTGTCTTAAACAGAGAAATCACATAGAATTAGGTGCCAGTAGCAGCCATGAAGACAGAAATTCGAGGCTTCAATCACTGCCCCATAAAATGCACGCAGTTCCACTGGAACACAGCGTGGTAGGATACCTGAGTGTCTCCTGGATATGGATGGCTGGATTCTTGAAGACCTTGCATAAAGTAATACTCACGTAACTCAGGCATAATTTTGCCGTAACAATTCTGTATCCGTTCCTCATATAAGAGGTAGTAGTTTAAGGTGCAGATTTGTGCATTTAGCTTGAGACAGTCTAAGCCTTGTCCAATCCTTGCTCTTCCTTTTATTAATGAAGAGAATTTAAGCATCTTACTTAACCCCTTTTTGCCTCAGATTCCGCAACTATAAAATGAAGGTGATAATACACAGTATCTCATTTGACTGATTCTTCAAAAAGCCCCATGAGGTAGCAATCAATAGTCATTAAGTTTTGTTGAGATCAAATGAGTTAATATGTATAAAGTGGTTTTAAAAAGTGCCTAGCACGTGATAAGTGCATTAGAACTATTGGTTATTACTTTTTTTTTTTATTACCAGCTAAAGCAGAACAGCCATGTAGCAATAGCATAAATGCAGTTTATAATTCACTTGGCCCACACACTTTGAACTTTTGAGACACTTAAGTTTTATTTTCAATTTAGGAGACTTTCATTATTTCAAAATAAGTGTATATATTTAGACTTCATCTTTTAATATTGCATTATTTTAAATTTGCATAATTAAATAAGCATAAAACAAGTATGTACTATATGGACTTTTGCTATGAATCTGCAATAGATTTAGGGTTCATTGAAATTCTAAAAAGCAATTACTATCGATCAATGTTGATCTCGTACTTCTGAAGTTGTTCAGGGTGTGTATACAACAGGCAGGCAAAAAGAGGGAGGGAGTTAGAAGATGCCTGCCCAGGTTGACTCCAACTAAAACTAGTGATAGTACTTCCTGTGCATCAGGTTCTGGTCTAAGTCTATTATACACAATTCTTACAATAACCCCATAAGATAAATACTATTAATGCCCCCACTTCACAGGTATAGAAACTGACACACACAAAAAATTAAGCAGCTTGCCCAAGGTCACTCAGCTAGAAATTGGTGCTACTAAGATTTAAACCTACATATTCCACCACCAAAACCCACGTGTAATTGTCTTACTACACCTCAAAAAATTGATGTAAAAAGTTCATTTTAAGTTCTTCCAATTTTTTCTCTCTTTAGGGTCTATTTATTTCTTAAATGCTGCTCTACCCACAACTGTAATGGGCATGGGTATGCTAAATAAACATTTTGGAAAATACAGAAAGCAAAAAGAATCAAACGTATTATTACCAAAGACAAACCATTGTTAAAATTTTGGTGTATTTCCTTTTAGACTTTTTTCTAAGTTCATGATTTTGTTTTATATGTTTGTTTTACATAGTTGTGAACAAATTGTATATACAATTTTAATCTTTTAATTTAATCTTTTCCCCCCATAATGTTATAATGTGCTAGCCTATTCTATTAGAAATTTCATAACCTTCTTTTATACAGGTTGCACAGTGTACTGTTGCATGGGAGTTCCATAATATATTTACTATTCCTTTCATGTTGGACATCTGAGTACTTCTAGTTTTTTTTTACTGTGAGATGAATATCTTTGTTTCCTCTTTTTTGATAGTTTCCCTTTTCCTGACTTTTCTTCATATCTTTCTCAGCACACAGCGACCTTGATATCCCTCTATCCTCCCTTCTCTCAAAACTTAATTCCTGGAAAGGAGCTGATAAGCTCATTCATAGCCAAGGGTATACAACCTTTTGACCTCTCTGGGCCACCATGGAAGAAGAGTTGTCTTAGACCACACATTAAATACACAAACACTAACAAAAACAAAAAAAATCTCATAATATTTTAAGTAAATTTACGATTTTGTTGGGCCACATTCATAGCCATCCTGGGCTGTGGGTTGGACACCCTTGGTCCATAATTCATTTATTATCTCTTCTAAGATACTTGGTATCAATTAAGCCAAAGTAATGGTGGAGTTTTAGTCACCAGAAAATCTAGCTGGTGAGATCCTCCAACCTCCCCGATGACAGAGTAGGCTCCACAATAGCAAAAAATTCGAGGTTACTCAACGTTAGTAAATCTAAAGAGAAGGCAACGAGAAGGTGCAAAGGTAGTGATGTGGTGAAAAGAGGACATTATTTGTGTAAATAACGGTAAGAAAACTGGGTAACAGAAGAAAATTAGAATATTCACTCTGCCGTGCATTGTATATCTGGTACCACTTACCTAGTTTCTCCCAACTCTCCTGTTTGCCTTTCCAATGCATTTGGCCTTAGAGAGGGGCCTGCCCACTTCCTTCTCACAATCACTTGGTCAGGATCTCAGTCCTGATTACTCTGCCAAGTCTCCCAGTTTTGGGGCTTTTGTCAGCCACAGAGCCATTCCCAAAGAGCAGAAGTGAAGTTCTAAGAGGGCCCATTCCAAGCCATATGTCCACAGAGGATCTTGTTGGACCTTCACCTCCTGCTACTCAACGAGGAGAGTTAATAATCCTTGGGGTGAAGGGAGGCGAGATGGTTAGAGGCCTTGAGTGAAAGTTCACCAAGTCCTGTATTGCCCTCCCAGCCAGAACTCTTTCCCTCCTCCTCGATGCTACGTGGGGAAGCAAAGAGAACCCAAAGCAGACCTCAGTTTTCCCCAACTACCCCCACCCGAAAGAGTACTACGTCCTGCGGTGACGAGCTGGGAATGGCTAGTGTGGAGAAAGGGGAGGGGAAGAGTCGTGCAGAGTTAAAGGCCAAACCAAAAGAGTCCGTGGCTCCGCCCTCTCTGGATTACCGAGAGGAGGAAACCCCAATTCCTGCGAAATTCCTGGCCAGGGAGGGGGGAGGGGGGGAAAGGCGAGACACTTCATGAGAAGGGTGGGGCGGGGCACAGGGTTCCCGGAGTCGCTGCCCCAGCTTTAGACTCAGTGCTGCGCGCGCTCCCACGCCTGTTCCACCGTGACCGCAGGCGCTCCAGACACGCACCTGCCCACCTCCCAGCCCTCGTAGCTGCTCCCTCCTTTCTCGCTGGTTGGCACGCGCGCCGTACAGCGCAGCGGCGGCAGGAGGAGCCCGGCGCGCTCGCCACGCGTATTCACGAGCGGAAAGCGCTGCGCGCAGTCTCAGGTGGCAGTGGCAGCGGTGACAGCGGCTGTGACAGCACCCTCTCCCCGACGCTCCTGCATCCCGCCTGCACTGCGCTGCGGAACCGCTGCCCGCCGGTCCTCCGGGCCCGACACGCCCGGCCAAGTACCCCTCACCGCAGCCGCCCCGCCGCCCGCCACCTCGGCGCCAAGCCCAACCGCCCGCCATGAGGAAAGTGGCAAGGAAGGGATGCGACTTCAAGCGCTTCCTAAAGAATAACTGGCTGCTGCTTTCCACCGTCGCCGCGGTGGTGCTAGGTGAGTGGAGCGGCGGGGTGGGCCACGCGCGCACCCTCACGCGCGGCCGGAGCCCAGGCCGCGTGCAGGGCAGGGGGTTTCAAGGGTGGGCCAGGCGTTGGCACATCCAGTGGTCGGGTTCCTCGGCGCCTCCTCGGCGTTGGACTCCATGCGGTAGCTTCCCCACAAGGGTATTGTTTTGTGCATGCCAAGAACAAAGCTCTTCCGGAACTCTCCAATGGGTGCTCCACGAGCTGCGGGTTCCTGCTTTACCCAAAATGATTAAAAGGGTTTGGAAGGGGGAAAGGGAAGCATGTAGCTTTCAGTTCTTCCTGTGTGGAAGCAAACGTGGTTTAATTTTTTTTTTAATTACACCTGCTCTCCAATTTTTGGCGTGAACCACGCTGCCGGGACAGAGCTTGTGAATTACAGTTCTCATTTGGACTGCAAGAGGCACCTTAACCTCAGGGATGGCCAGGGCAGTAGGATGGGGGCGTTGCCCTTCAACTCCGTAGGCAGTGCCTGAAAAGGTTCCTTCCCAGGCAGCAAGCACCGACTGCCTGCACTAGGCTCACATTCGTGCTAAATTCAGAGGTCACGGAGGTAGGGAGAAGAGACCTAGGAGAACCTAGATTTCTCCCTTTCACGCCCTGCCAATGTGTGGAGATAGCCTTCCTGAACTTCCTTGCTCCCCGCTTTGTTTTTCTATTGAAAATTATTTTTAAGTCATGTTTGCTTGTTTTTCAACAAAAATGTATTTAAGTGATTCACTCCTGACAGATCACAGGACTAGGTGGATGTCTGAGCCATTGCTCAGAGGTATGAGTTCTTCCTGTTTAGATTCTGAATTTCTGCCAGTTTGTCTCTTTCACAACTTGGGCTCTGGAATGCTCCTCCTTGGGTTGGAGCCTTGTCTGTCTCCTTTATGCTGTAAGTTCACACAGGTGAGGACACACAGCAGGTGAGACTCCTTCAAATCCCCCCTTCCATTTGGAAACAGAAGCTGGGTTTGCTGGGGGGAGATTGGGGAAAGCCTGCTCCTTTCCCAACCTCATGCACCTGCTGCTTCTACATCTCAAAATATTTGGTGTTGCCTGCCCCGCCTTTTAATTCCCCAGATTTGCTCCTCCAGAACCTTGTGCAAAGTGAAGTCAGGTTTCTAGTAAATAAATAACATTCTTGAATTGCCTTAGTACAGGCCATTTCTGAGAGGAAAGGAGAGAAGTGGAGAACCACGTCTTGACCGCTGACCTCTACTGTATCTGCCTGTAGAATGGCCAAGTGGCCTGGAGTGTTTTTAGGGAATATTTATCTTGCTTAAATGTTTAAATGGCAGATACTACAAAGAAAGTGATTTGATTTCCCTGCAGCTGAATAGATAAGATGTCCTTCATTGTATTCCTTGTGATAAGAGTCCAGAGTTAATGTTAAGTCTCAGTTTAAGAACAGTTTTGGGGGGTCAGTAATCCTCAGCTAGCATTTTCCTCCCGATTTCCTGTGGAAGTGGAATCCTGCCTTTTTGCCATCAATTCTCCAGAGATAGAGAATCTCACCTGTTAACCAAGTGTTGCTTGTTTGGAAAGGATTTTGAGCAGTCGTTCCCCGGCCTTTAAAACCTGTTGCATAAAAACATCTTCGTGGTCAAGAGGGATTACATGCCTATTTTGCAGACTTCGCCTTCAGTTCTGATGGTCATTTTCCTCTAGTTTATTTTTATTTTTATTTTTTATTTACTGATTTGAGAGAGAGAGAGAGAAACATTGATTTGTTGCTCCACAATTTGTGCACTCATTGGTTGATTCTTGTATGTGCCCTGACCAGGGACTGAACACATAACATTGGTGTATCAAGATGATGCTCTAACCAGCTGAGCTACCAGGCTGGAGCCTTTTTTCCTCCAGTTTTAATGTGAGTGAGCCCAGGAGCTTGATTCAGAAAAGAAAACCAACAAATAAAAATTCAAAGCTGAAGTCTTTCTGGACAGTTGCCTCTTCAGGAGCAACATGGGAGAGTCACCTAGTGTTTCTGCTCCTGGTCTGAGAAGTGTCAAGTGCAGGCCACCCCCAGTGTGCCCATCCATCACAGGCACTTCCCAGGGTCTTCCTTTTTTCCTCCTTCTTCAGAGCACTGGGCCTGTGTGGAAGTTATGCCTGTTTGTGTAGTCTACACAAGCTCATTTGCTTAGCCAGAAGTGAAATTCCAGCTAACTTGCAGCAGTGATGCTGAGTCCATCCATAAACCCTTAGGAAGTTATGATGTTTACTTTTATAATCTTAATTGATACAGAAAATTACAAACATCTTCATATAGCTTCCTTTCTGGACCTTTTAGCACATGAATCTTAAAGAAGTAAAAACTCTTAAATTTATTAACTACCCTGACAGAATGTCATCTTCTGATTACAGCCATTGAAATGTTTGGTCCCTCCTATAAGTCAGCAGCCCTGACACTTTAAAATATTTTGATTGTTAAAATATCATGAGGGGCATGCTGTGGCTGGTATGGCTCAGTGGATTCAGGCCTGCGAACCAAAGGGTCGCTGGTTGGATTCCCAGTCAGGGCACATGCCTGCGTTGTGGGCCAGGTCCCCAGCAGGGGGCACACGAGAGGCAACCATGGGATGATGTTTCCCTCTCTTTCTCCCTCCCTCTCTCTAAAAATAAATAAAATCTTTAAAAAATAAAAAATAAAAATAAATAAAATGAGAGGCAAAAGTATGAACCAGCTTAAACTCTTTGATTTTTCAAGACATAGTATGTCTTTTGTTATGTGTAAAAGTTCATTCTTTTCATGGACAAGGAGATGATAAGTGCTAAACATTTTCTCAAATTTTTATTCACAAGATGAGTTTGAATAGTTAAATAACCATCTTTGTTAATTTCTGTGAAAGCCTACAAGGTCCTAGAATTAATATCTTGGATTTCTAGATGAGAAACCTTTACTAAAATACCATTAGGAACAATTTTCATTGCTTTCATTACAATTCTTACAGGCTTTTCCCTGCTCCTGTAGTATAGTAGAATGAGCCCAGAGCCTGGAATCAGGAGTGCTGGATTTGAATTCTGATGCTGCCAGGCTCTACCATTTCAATAAATCTCTTATTCTCTAGGATCCTCAATTTCCTCATCTAGGAAATAGGGATATTTATCATTACCTCATTTGTTATTAAGATTGGTTAATGTAATGTGAAAAACACTGTTGTGTACGCGGGACATAATAAGCACTTGATAAATGTTATTTTAAGGTGAATCTGAATAATTTGACTCTGAGGAAGTTAATATTTTCTTGTGAAATAAAGTCTCACGATATTTCTCTGTTCTGCTTAGTGTCCGCCCTATACTACAGAGTTCCAGGTGATTCATGTGTTTTGATGACATACCCTGTCTAGGTGAATACCAGCCTCCAGAGCATTATTCATTTTTTAAAAGAATATGGAAAGGATTAATCATTTTGTCTTGTGCCCCATAGCCTGATTCTCAGTTTGTTGAACAGGCAGAAACTAAGGGAAGAATTTTTGTGTTCCAGGCAGGAACTCTGTTCAAGCACAATCACTGTGTGAGAACTCTGTGCCGGAGCTTTCTGATTGAGTCCCCCAGTAAGGATCATACCGTGTGGAATGTTGGTAGAGCATTCATGGGGTCCTCACCCTGTTCACAGCATAAAGACTGATCTGCCTATACAGATAGACAGGTTGTACTTTATCTCAGTCATGTGGAAAAGCTGATTTCTAGCTTATGGATTTTTCAGAAAAGGAAATAGATGTCATTTACATGACAGAACTGGCAAGCTTATTAATTCTGAATAACTTTCTTTGAATAACATTCTAGAAATGGTTGCACCCAAGGAAGCAATCATTTTTGGATTCAGATTCCATTGTCTAGAACCAAGACCAATTCCTTTGCATTCTGAGTATATGCTTGCACCAGCCTCGTATGTGTTGAGCCGGAGCTACTATAGTGTACATCTGCCAGTGCTAATTTGAGTCGGGGGACATGCTCTCTTGCTCTGTTTTTCTGTGCCTGCGAATCACCTGCACAGAGCCTTGTGTGCTGCAGCATTCAAAATGTATTTTGGTGTCCACAAAGCCCATTTGTTCTGGCAGATCCCTGGCCTGGTCCTGCTGGGCCTCTAATCAGTTCAGCCTTGGAATATACTGGCAGTAACCAGCACTTAAATCATTTGTCCATTCAACAAATATATATTAGCCACCCACTGTGTGTCAGGGGCTGTTCTAGAGCTAGAGCATACACCTGTGAACAAATCAATAAATACTCCTGCCCTCATGGAACTTGTATGTTCAAGTGGAGAGAGGTAGATAGTAACAGTAGATGGATAAAGTAGAATAGAGTATGTTAGATAGTGAGAGTGCTCTAGAGTAACACAAGGCAGGAAGGAGGCTGGAGGGTGCAGTTTTAAATAGGATTATAGGGAAGACCCTGCTGAGAAAGTGACAATTGACTTAGGATTGGAAAGAGGTGAGGGAACCTGTGAGGGAACAGGTATCTGGGGAGCATCTTGGCTTGTTTGAGAAAGGGCAGCCAGTGGAGTGAGGAGAGGTGGATGAGGTGGGAGGCTAGGAGGGAGACAGCACTAGGATGGTGTAAGCTCTTATATTGTAAGGACTTTGACTTTTACTGGGAGGAGGGAAACCATTAAAAGTTGTTGAGCAGAGCAGTGACATGGTCTGGTTGTATCGGCTCTCCCTGACAGCTGCTTTGACCATAGACTGCAGAGACAAGATGGAGAAGGAGACAGTACCAGTTTAAGAGGCTAATGCAGTTAACCTATGTGTTTTACTTATTACACCCTTTTCTATGGCTAATTTCTCTCATAGCTAATGAAATCTTAGGAAATGCTTCGAAAACATTTTTTGCTACTATAGGCATTTTTGCCATTATATGGATCAGAAAACTGCGATTCTAATAATAACTGGCAGTACCAGGTTTCCCTGTTCCTCTCCTTCTCCTCCTTCAGGCTGCCTCTCCTCCTACATCTTCCTCCCCATCTCCTTGCAGACCCACCTGGGAGCCACAGTCATCCCGCTGAGTGCTGTGTTGGGGTGGGGAGAAAAAGGGTTCTGTACCATGCAGTGGGACTGAGAAGGGGCAGGGATGCGCCTCCACAGGACTCTCACAATTGCCGTGTGTGCAGCGGAGGGGCACTGCTCCAAGGGCACTTGCCAGACTGATCAGCCAGGCTGGTCTCCACTTTGGGCTCAGACCTGCCCTTACACTACTGTCCATGAGGCTGCCCTGGTTTTCTTTCCACCTTAAAATTCTGCCCTTCCTACTTTCTAAGTAAGCAAGTTGGTGTGACTGGAGCAGAGGGTGCAATTGAGTGATGTGGAAAAAACAAAAAAGCGAGGCTGCAGCAGAGGCCAGGGGCCAGATCCTGTAGGGCCTGCAATACCATGCTGATGAGTTTGGACATGGTCCTGAGGATTAAGCTGGGCAACGACATAGTTTGAGCTGCACTTGAAAAAGATCATTGAGGTGGATGGATGTGGAAAATGGATCCAAGGAGGGCAAACGTGCAGGTGGGCAGACCCACCACGGGATTACTGTTAAGGTCCAGATGGGGAGAGATGGAGGTCTCCGCTGGGCAGTGCAGTGTGAGTGGAAAGGAAAAGACATTTGTGCTCCGTCTTCTGTGGGTTAACCTGCTGGGGCTTGGCTGGATGGGTCCATAGGAGGAGGAGGTGGTAACCTCTAGCAGAAGAGGGAGTCCTGGAGGGGACACCAGCTTGAAAAGAACTGATATGTTCTGCCATTGTACAGAACCAGTATCTACTTGGTATTTATTAGCCTGTAGTTAGAATACATTCTAATTTTCCTGCCTCTCATACTGACCCATAAGCCTTAGAGGGAAGGAATTCTGTGGTGCTTCTGTGGGTCCCCACAGCTCCTGTCACAGTGCTGGTAGGCTCAACACATTTGTTGAATTGTTGAGTCATTTTTGACCCAGGAGAGTTGGTAAAATGTCATCCTTGTTTATTGAGGGAATAAATGAGCCCAGAGTTTAACTCAAACTCCATTTCTGCCATAAATTTATTTCAGCCTCCTCTGATCTGCATCATTAAGAAAGATTAACATTTAATTTACATATGTGTGTGTGTGTGTGTGTGTGTGTGTGTGTATATATATATATATATATATATATATCAAGAATGTTTCTCTTTTACTCCTCAAAACAAGATTATAGACCTCTTAGGGGCAAAAGCACTCCTATTACCCCTGGTAGGCACTAGGAAATAAAATGACTCAAAGTAATAGACTTGTAAAAGCTATGTAAGAAAATACATCTGATAGTTAACTCTCTGGACCTTTGTTTCTTATCAAAAAGAAGAAGGATTTAGATTAACTAGAAGAGCAAAGAGAATTCCATTGTTGTGCCAACTCCCTGATAGGTGTGATATATTTGTTAAGAAAGGATTGAAAACAAAGTTCTGAAATTGATTGCTGATGTTGGTCAAAGGCTTAGGATCAGGAAGTAGTGGTAAGTGTCCTGAGTACTTACTGTCCTTGTGTTAGTAGGTGAGTGTGAATGTGACAGTATGGATGGACCTGGAGAACATGATGCTGAGTGAAATAAGCCAGTCAGAGAAAGACAAATACCATATGATTTTACTCATATGTGGAATCTAGTGAACAAACTGAACTAACAAGCAAAATAGAGACAGACTCACAGATGGAGAGCTGGGTAACAACTATGGGGTGGGGTTAGAGGGTAGAGAAACTGAGCAAGAAGGAAAAAGGACACATGGACAGGGACAACAGTGTGGTGATTGCGGGAGAGAGGAAATATCAGGGGGATAAATGGTAATGGAAAAATACAATAAAAAAAATAAAGAAAGAAAATCTCTCGCAATTCCTTCTAGCTTTACGATTCCTCAGTTCATTGCTAGGAGCCAGAGGAACTCTTCCATAAGGAACTGAGGGAAGGTTAAAGGTCACTACTAGAGGATAAAATGACCTGGACATTGAGTCAGTTGTTCTGCATTTGAAATGCTTGACCAGTGACTTGAATATAATCATGTAAATTGTATTTGGGGCTGTTAACCAGGGTAATGCCCTATGTCAGTATTAGATTATTCATTAGAGTAGTAATAAGAGTTCCAATAAAGTTATGCTATTTCCATATATGTATATATATACTATATATATAGTATGTGCTATATATATATAGTATATATACTACTATATATATATATAGTACATATCTGCTTATGTACCTTAGAAAAAAGGTCCTTTATCTGGCTTGGCCTGAGTTCCACATATTGAAGAATTAGAAAAAGAATTTTGGGCTTTGAGTGCCTAGGTCTGGTGCTTTCATCTTTGAAACCAAATCAGAACCCAACAGATTTAGGGGATCACTGAAAAGATTCTGGTTTGGGGGTGTTTTTTGTACTGATATGTGCCTCCAGTCCATCACACCAAACCCTCACATAAAATTATCTAAAACTATAAAATGAATCTTTAAAAATTATTTTAAGTGCTAGACTCTGCACATCAGAGTTGGTATATACATTCTTAATGCATCTTTTGGGAGGGCTGTATAAATGGTTCAGGTGCAGAGAAAAGGGAACGGGGTTGTGTGTGTGTGTGTGTGTCTGTGTTCAGTGCTCAGAAAAAAGATGGTTGTTAAATATTCAATATTTTGTTAGATGTTGCTTAACCTGAGATACATTGCTTACAGATATACAATAAAACTACAGAATTGAATTTACCCAAAGTTTGAGCAACAGACAGAAGAAATAAAGGTAGCTTCAGATGAAGACAGAAGATGAATAAAATTATTATATGCTAAATCAGGATATAGGAGAGCTCATGTAGTACCTCAGATGGGTAAAAACCCTGCATTAACCAGACAAGGTGTGAATAAATGGGATTAGGAATTGGCTGTTTGAGAGCACACGTATGCTCCTGTGAGCACTTGCTTGTAAAGGGAGAGAGCTTCCCACATTAATTACTTGTGAGAATTGTGAGTACTTTGAACAGGGCTGAGAATGAAAATAACTGTCCTACAGGGAGGACATCAGTGACACGCTGGCCTGGTGCCAGGGAAGCTCTGTTCACCTGAGGAATTGCAGCTCTCCCTTTGCTGGAGATCTGGGGTCACGTGTACTATGGGGACTCGAGCACTGTTGAAGAAAATGCACTCATTTTAGATGACATTGAGTGGCCCATTTAAACTCCCCTGCAGCGGTGTCTGTTAAAGTAGCAAGTGTTGCAATGGGCTTTCCTATTTTGAATGTTAAACATACCTCTATAGCAGGCAATATTGGAGACACTACTATTAAGCCAATGATTCACTTTGGAGCTATAGTTTAGCTCACAGATAGATTTAGAAGGCAGGAATTCATTATCCTGCTGAGGAAACAGCCCCAAATTGCAACAAAGAGTGCCCTGTTGCAATTAGTCCGCTCCACAGTAACACCTCTGTTAATGGAAAGGAAGTGTTTCTGTGACTCACTGTTTGCCAGCAATGTTACTAACCGTGGGTTTGGACCGCCAGTTCCACTACCAGAGGTGGGGTATTCCCTTTCCAGCAAATACTCCCGCATTTTCCTGCATGGATGGACCTCGTGCCGTGTGTCCCGGATCATTCCTCACCCAGGCCCAGGCCCAGCTGTGTGAGCTCAAGGCAATGGTGCCACTCACTCGGGAGTGGAGGACGCTGTGGTTCATTTTCAACCCCAAGACCCAGACCCAGCACTCAGGATATAAGACCCTCTCACCAGGCACTCCATGCTCAAGCTGAAGCCTTTGTTCCCAGGGTCCTTTTGGCCGCAGAGTTGCCTGACAACCAATGTCAGGCAGGACATTTGTCACAGTAGATCTTCACATGACCAGGACAGGTCCCGAAGCTAGCATCATGTGACTTTCTGCTGGGTCTGCACATGGAAGCAAGGAGAAGGCCTTTGGGACCAGCACGTTGATTCAGAAAGCACCTTCGAGGGGTTCTGCAGTGTGTGCTTGCTCTTACAACTGCGCTGAGACAACTTTTGGGGCTCAGTGCTCTCGATGGTTAAAACTACTTTTAGTGACTCGACTAAGAGGTAATCCCTTAGAGGAAAGAGCTTAAGTGAGACCACAGAATTAATTTTTTTACCACTGTTCTATTGCTTGATAGTTAACTGGTTACTTATAACTCAGTGAAGAATTAAGTCAACAAAAAAAATTCACCATTGCCAGGAATACCTAACTATAGAAAGCCTAAGTCCAAGCCTCTTCCCATTACTGGAAAATAAACTGATTTTGCTCAATTTCTGTAAGTATTTCATATACTTAATAGTTCTCTGAGCCACTTAACCACTTTATAGGTTTCATATAAGATTCCCTAGATTATGAGACAATGAGGGAGACATTTTGAAAAGTTCTTTCTCTTATGGTTAAACAAGCATAATACCTAATATTTATTGAGGGCTTGCTATGAAATATATGCACACTTCTTTCCCATTTGACCCTCAGCACCACGAAGTAGGAAGTTTGCTCATTTTACAGATATGAAGATGGAAACTTACAAGGTTTAAATTATGAGGTTGAGGTCATTCGGAGCTGGGATTTGTACCCAGGGCTGTCTGACTCCAAAACGGAGGTTACTAACCATTAAGCAAGGCTACTTCCTTCGTAGCAAACCTCGATGTACCTAATTGAAAGTTAAAATCATTCTTGTAGACTTCATTCTTGGACAGTAGCTACATGAAACCTATTGTCTTCCCTCTTGCTCCAGCCTGTCTCTGTCTCTTGGTTATTCTCTATTCTGCCCCTTCACTTGGAACATTCCATAGGATTTGGTCCTTTCCCCCTTTCTTTTCCTGCATAAACCCTTTATGCGAACTTGTCTCCTAGTTGCTTTCCCAGGATGTGTTGTGCTTTCCCACCCTAGTACTTTTTTTTGCTCATGTGTTTTACCCACTGTTGTCCTACCTGTCCTTGAAGATGGATCTAATTTTTACTTTTATCATATAGACTTCTCTGACTGCTCAGAGGGAGATAATTTCCCTTTGCCGTGTTCCAATAACCTTTCATTTGTATTCCCAAATTATGCTGCATTGACACCCCACTCCCAATCCTGCCCTGGGCAGACGTCACTGATTGGTTACAGCTCTGTTTACCACACAGCTTTGTTAGGGTCTCGGAGTCCCCCAAAATGTCCTCCAGACAGCCACTGTCAATTAAAGGGAATTTGCATGTAAGATGAAAAGTATCATCCATTGCTGGGAAAATCTATTCATTTAGCAATCAATTAGGAACTCAATTTACATTGAACAAGTATTGATGTTACTGGCAAGAGATGCAGAGTTGAAGTCTGTGTTTGTCTTAGTCTCTCAGAGGCAGCGTGTGCAAAGATATCACTCATGTGAGCCTGTGTGCGAAGTGCCCTGAGAAAGCTACAGCGCACCTTGGGCCTTCCTCCACCAGAGGTGGAATGGAAAAAGAGTCCTGAAGGACAGACACCAGGCATGGCCGTGGACAGGTGTACTAGTTGTCCTGGACCTGAAGATTGGAAAGATTACAAACCCAAGCAAAGATAAGGAGATGAGTACAGAGGTCTTTATCTTATCTTACGTCCAATTTCATCATTATGGAACTATGACTTGGTACATTCTCACCACTTCTTTTTCTTACCTCAGTTTCCTGAGGATTAAAAAAAGGCTGCTTTATATGGGTCTCTCACAATCATGGCATTGCACCTACTTACAGGAGATGCCCTGAAATATTTTTGACTGGTTACAAAACCTTCATTGAATAAGAAGTGAATCCTTGACAAGCCTATTCCACTGATCCCCTGGTTACCTGCTCAGTTGTATGGTTTTGAATGAAGACCCTGAGGGACTTTTACGAAAGCTAAAACATCCTAAATATACTTCACTCCTAGCTTGGGGGTCCCAGAAGGGCAGGCTTGGTCTCTTAACAGCTTTGAAACCATTTTAGTACAAGCTCAGCGTGGCCTTGAAACCACCAACTGGAGGCCATCCCTCCACCCTGAGTAGGACCCAACCTTCTCAGGAAACCGGCGGCAGCCCCAGTCTAATCTTCAGAGGATTCTTTGGATTAGCACAGATGGAAGATCCATCTGGTTTCCCAAAGTTTGGCCTTGGCCAGGAGCTGAATCAGCCTTGGGTGGTAGAGTCTTTTTTAATGTGATATTTAGCACGTCCTGTGTCTTTTTTATTTTCAATTACAGTTGACATACAATATTATATTAGTTTCAGATGTACAACATAGTGATTAGACATTTATATAACTTACAAAGTGATCACCCCAATAAGTTTAGTGCCCATCTGACACCACACATAGTTATTACCATATTGTTGGCTGTACATCCTTGTGGGCAACTCCTGTGTCTTTTAGTTAACTTATCTTTCTCCCTCCATGCATCCGTTCACATCCTTATCCATATTCTGCCTGTTTTTCTCCCCGTCTGGAGATTATTTTTATGAAAGTGATTAATTAGCCTGTTTGTACTGCCTGTTCTGCCTGGATAAATACTAAACTTGGTCATTAAAGAGTCTGAAGATGGGTTTTTACTTTTTTCATTAGCAAAAGTTAATTGTCAACCAGGAGACATAACAGGTTTGCTGTGCTCCTGCTTCTTTATCATTTGTTTCTTTTTTCTTACACCTAGAGAATGTCCTGAGGTTTCTTCACATGGAGGAGATTTTGAGTTCCACAGAGTAATGGAAATTGAGATCTTGTTGCCGGTTCAGAACCCACAGACCCTGAGAAACATACCCAGATCTCCTCTGAAACTGGTTTGCCACCCGTACTGAATATTAGTATTTTCTAGCAATCTCCAACTAGCATGTTTATTAAAAAGCAAACAAAAAAAACCCCTAAATGTTTGCATCTACTATCATTTAAGTGGAAATGATGGAGTAAGGTTTGGTTGCTTTTTTAGCCTCAAGTGAGTAACCATAGAAGTGTGGGCTCACTGACTGTAAGACCTAGAACCCTGAAGTTCCTTGAAGTGTGCTCATCATTGAGCTCAGACAGACTTTGTGAGTCCTGCTCTGCTCTGCTCTAGGGAAAGGGTTTGTGATTTCAATGGGGGAGGGGAGGTCACAGCTGTGAGTTTTGCTTAGATCCTCTCTTTCTCCCTCAACATAGGTTCTATCTCCTCTTGTATAGCCTCTGCTCATGCCCCAGGGAAATCTGTTGTTTTAGGGCAATCCTGAGAATGGAGGCTGAAGGTCCTCACAAACATAAAACGTTGAGATTCCAAGAATAAAAATCCTTAGTGATACTGTGTAAAGATTATACTCACCATGTTTGAAGACCCTAGTAGATGATGTCATCTCCGTGTGTTTTCTGGGGCCCTACTCTCATCCCGTGTGAAAAGGCATCCGGGCCCCTTTTAGTGGCTATGCGTGACCTATTTAACATTCTATATATGAATGTTATTTCCTTTCTCGAATAACCAAACAAGCTGTCCTGGCTTCATCTTTATTCTTCTAGTTGGAATTTTGAGAGGCATCCGAGGCATTTACAGACAGAAATTCCTGACCCAGCCTTTCAACACTGGGGACCACTTGCATTTTAATTTAAGAAATACCTCCGGGGCTAGCGTAGCTCGGTGGATTCAGAGTGGGCTGCGAACCAAAGCATTGCACGTTCGATTCCCAGTCAGGGCATATGCCTGGGTTTCAGGCCACGGCCCCCAGCAGCCACACATTGATGTTTCTCTCTCTCTCTCTCTCTCTCTCTCTCTCTTTCTCCTTCCCTTCCCTCTCTAAAAATAAATAAATAAAAATATTTTTAAAAAAGAAAATTTCTTTAAAAAGAAAAAGAAATACCATAAAATTCTTCAAATATGTCCTAACTACTTGAAGATGAAAGTGAATATTTCCGCAGTCCTTCTTGGAGTGGCAGGAAAGGTCAGAGTTATGGCTCCGCAGAAGTTAGGAGAGAAGGGTAAACACTTGGCCAGCAGGCCACATGGTTAGGAATCGCAGAGAATAGAGTTCAAGATAACATAAATTATTGAAGCAGAGTTGAGGGATGGGCTGAGGAAAGTCAGGGAGTCCCAGTTACTTGGACTTAGGGTTCCAGATGCAGGGTTCATCAGACCAGGAATTCCAGGCTTGTGACGGGTCTAGAAAGTCCAGGAGGCCTGATTTATTTCCACCAGAGGCCGATCTCTGTCCCTGCTCTGACTAAAACACACTGTTGGGGAGGTAGTCAGATTTCATTTACACCTGGAACAAAGGCATCCTCAGGTTGTGTAATGAACCAAGAAGGCATTTACAGGGCTTGTAAAACTGGTCATGACAAAGAGGTAGTATACCCAGAAATCTGGTGGTAAACCTGAGGAGAAAGTGTGTCCTTCAAGCAGAGGATTCCAGAGCCTCCCAAACCAGACATCAGCATAAGGAGTCTTGTAATTCTTTCAGTACCTTGGAGGTGAAATATTTGCCCATGTACCCAGATTGGGAGAGAATAGAGTGTGGTCACAAAGTAGATAAAGGTCTTTCATAGGAATGCATAAAGCAAGCCGATAGGTGGAATCACCCATGAGATGATCAGATATAAACCATTTTAAGAAGGTTAGAAAAAAAAAAGAACTAAAATAAAGAAAGTAGGCCAGAGGTTTAAAAAGAAAAAAAAAGATTTTTTAGAATCCATGAGCCAAGTCATAGATATGTGTCTCAGGAAATAACCCAAACATACTTGTGTGGGACTAACACACCTTTGGGAGTGAGGGAGGGTCTGGTTGTTTCCAGATTGAAAGGTTCACTCACACTCACAAGCTAGCCTTTAAACCAGTTGGATGCTTGCTGGAGAGATAGGTTCCTGTGGGCTTATTCTACAGCCTCATCCTCATTTGAATCCAACAAACTCTCTGGACTCCAGGGACCCCAGAAGCCTGGGCAAGTCCTAAAGCATAGGATCCAGGCATCCAACTTCTCATGGGCGTACTACCTTAGCCATTGTCAAAGGAAGACAGCCTCATGAGTCGGGAGTTAGTTACTGGAGAGGCCATATTTGTGATGCACAGAGGTTTGAAGGCCCTGGGACAGTGTGGCAGAATTTATACCCATATTTCTGTAGCCCAGTTTTCCTGCTCTGCTAATGGCATCCTCTGTTTTCTCCTTTGTAATCACATGCTTTAAATAGTGATTGCAACATATTCGGTTCAGTTCAGTGCAGCAGGTATTAACCAAATACCTGTGGAGTGTCAAGCTCATTGCCTGGAGCAATGGGGGTACAGAAGTGAGCATACAGTGCTTATGCCTCAAGAACCTAAGAGGGGTGGGGTGAGCATGGAGACAGGTCTGTTATAGGGGATAATAGATGCAGGTGAAGCTCAGCAGGGCCCGGACGAGATACATTCCACCTGGGAAGAGAGCATAGGAAAGGCTTTCTGGATGAGGTGGCACTGTAAGTAGGTTTAGGGGGGTAAGTGGAGTTCACTAGGCTAACAGAGTGGCAAAGGGTTTTCCTCAGAAGGGAGCCTAAGTGAACAAGGGCACAACTGCAAGAGCATCTTTAAGAAATGGTGAGTTTGTTGCGGCTGGATGAGATTGAGGATGGTGCGGGCCTGTGTCAGTTTGGGGCCTGGCGGGAAACAGATGATCAGATTCAATCAAGTGACTGCAGAGTTAGGTGTTTAATTTACAGATTTAGGCAGAGTTATGGAAATCAATAAAGGAATGCAGTGCAGCCAGGGCTGATAACTGTGAGAAGCTATAAGCTCACCTCTGAATAGGAAAGGGGAGGGGGCAGTGTTAACCATAGTCCGGTGAGGGTTAGGGCTGTGGCAGAGGGGCCCTGTGTGCCCACAGAGGATCACAGCCACTGCTAGAACTGTGGCAAGACAGGGAGGGAGTGAAGGCAGTAAATACTATGACCTTTCTCTCTTTCCATCTTTAAGATCTATAGCTGGGTCCCTTCTCAGGTAAACCCAGCCAAAGCCAGAGAGCAAGGAGCTCTGGGTTACACACTTGGTAGACATCAGCCTATTGGGAACCAAAGCAGGGTGAAGAAGAGCAGACAGTAAATCTGATAGACAAGTGGTGATTAACCAGCAAAGAACCCTGTGGCATTTGAGTGCCAGACTAAAAGAAGTGTTACAAAGATATAAGTTCTTTGGATAATGGCAAAGAAGTTGGTCTGATGATGTCTGGTGATACTGGTGGCAAACAAGACATAAGTATAATGGTTCCACTAACTTCTGTCACTACATAGCAGCATCACCATTCTCCTCCTGCCTGGCCCTGTCCCACAGGCCCACCCCCTCGGCCTCCACATCTAGAGGGGCTTGCCCCAACCTCGGCCAGCCTTTCTTCCCTCCAAAAAAAGCAGGTGTGGTTGCTGGAGGAGGAGGCACCCAGAATACCAGTGACACCTCTCTCTCCACCTGTAATTTAGAACTCTTCTAATTGGAATTAACAGAAAATCCAGGTCAAAAAGGCTTAAGCCAGAAAAGTTGGGGATGAGGCATAGCATTTATAGTCAGATAGCTTAGAAACTCAGAAATAGTAACCAGCTTGAAATAGAGCTGGATTCAGGGGTTCAAATCATTCATACTTTCTGAAGGTCATCCTGGCCTTTTCTTTGTTTACACGTAGTCTTTGCACTCCTGTATTGTCTTTGCTCTCAGACAAGACTCCCTCAGGTGGTGAGAGGACTGCCAGCACACTCAGGGTTTCCGCTTTCCTGTTCTACGCGAGGCAGAGGAGAGGAAGTTTCTGACCCCTGTAGGTGCAAACAGGAGCTTGGGCTGCACTTGGCCATAACTGGGGTGTGTGCCCATTCTTCCATAGGTTTTAGGGCAAAGGGAAGAGAAGGTGATTATCTGATGGGCCAGGCCAAAGGCGCTCTCTCATCCCATCCTGATGTCCCCGCCGTGCCCCCACCCACCCCTTGTGAACTGATGACAGGTTCAGCTACACCTTAGATTGAGAGTGGAGAGGTGTGCCATTGTCAGCAGGGCCGATGGATCCAGAGTGGCAGCAGTTACAGCAAATGTTCTGATTTTGTTATCCCTTGTTTTCCTGAGCTATTTCTTGAGTATGATCAGTACACATTCATAGGTTGTATCGTTGAATTCATAGTGCTATAGAAGCATTTGAAATTGTTTAGATATTAACCACATACTTTGATTTGAAGTTCATGAAATTTAGACAGAAACCACTTTAAACCCTGAAAGAAGAGGAGAATAATTAAGCAAGGACTACAATTAAATTTTTGCTTTAAACTCTTAAGAATTCTACAGAAATATATATATAGCTAATATCATATTTAATGGTGAAAGTCTGAATGCTTTCCGCCTAAAACCAGGAATAAGGCAGTGGTGTCCTCACTCACTATTTCTATTTAGCGTGTCACTGGAAGCCTGAGCCAGTGCAGTAGGGTTAGAAAAAGAAACAAGGGCATAGATTTTAAAGAAAACAATGAAACTCTTCTTATTCACCATAGACATGATTTTGTCTACATAGGAAATTCCAAGGAATTTACAAAATAATTCCTAAGAGTAGTAAGTGATTTAGTAAGGTTGCAAGATACAAGATTAGCACACATACCCACACAAACAGTTATTGTTTCTGCATATTAACAATGTATAATTGGAAGGGAAATTTTTTTAATATTATTTATAATATCTCCAAAAAATAAAAAGTTAGGTGTATATATATGTGTGTGTGTGTGTGTCTATATATATATACACATATATGAAAAACAAAATATACATGGGATCTATAGGCTGAAAATTACAAAACACTGGTGAAAGAAATTACAAACCTAAAAAATGGAGAGACATGCCTGTTCAGAGATCAAAAGATTCACCATAGTAATGATGGCAGTTCTCCACAAGTTGATTTATAGATTTAATGCAATTCTGGTCAAAATTCCAGGAGTGTTTTTACAGATATATCAGAGAAGCTGATTCTAAAATTTATACGGAAAAGCAGAGGGACTGGAATAACTAAAATAATTTTGACAAAGGAGAAGAAAGTTGAAAAAATTGTATTATCCTATTTTAGGATGGTAATCAAGACATTGTAGTATTGGTGAAGGGATAGACACATACATCATAATAACAGAATGAAAATTCCAGAAATAGACCCATGAAAATATGTCCAGGTTGATTTTTGGGCAAAAGTGTAAAAGCTGTTCAAAGAAGAAAGTATAATCTTTCCAATAAGTGGTTTTGGAACAACTCGACATGTGCAAAAAAAGAAAAGAAAGCACCTCCATCTAAACATCACATTTTAACAAAAATCAACTCAAAGTGTCTCATAGATCTAAAGGAAACAAGTAAAATAAAACTTTTAGAATAAAACAAGAGAAAAATCTTCATGACCTGTAGTTAGGCATTACCTCAAAGCATAATTCATAAAGGAAGAAAATTGATAAATTGAGTATTTTTAAAAAGTTAAAACCTTTTGTTCTGTGGAAGACACTGTTAAGAGATGAACACATCAGATAAAGCTGTACATTTTAAATGCATGCAGTTTTTTAAATTTTTCAGTGGTAACACAATAAAGCTGGCGGGGCAGGGGAGTTTGAACAATCTGCACACCAGAAGGTAACGACAGATCACATGTCCAGCATAATGGGAATTTGTACCAATAATGTATAAAGAATTATCAAAACTCCATAATAAGAAAACAAAATTCCCAACTTTAAAACTGGGCAAAAGACTTGAACAGATACTTCACCAAAGAGGATAAGCTGATGATAAATAAACACACAAAAAGATGTTCTTTCTTCATTATTAGCCATTAGAGAAATGCACACTGAAACCATGTGATAACCACTACACACCTATTAGAATGGCTACAATAGAAAGTACCACGTGCTGATGATTGGGAGACACTGGTACTCTTACTCATTGGTACTCACACATTGCTGGTAGGAATGTCAGATGTTACAGCCAGCCACTCTGAAACCAGTTTGGCAGCTTAAAAGTTAAATACACACTTACCAAATGACAAGCAGTTGCACTCCTAGGTCTATGCCCTAGAACAGTGGTCTCCAGCCTTCTGGGCACCAAGGATGGGTTTTGTGCAAGACAATTTTTCCATGGACCAGGGGGGTGGGGCAGGGTGGAGGGTTGAGGGTGGATGGTTTTGGGATGGTTCAAGTGCATTATATTCCATTTTACCTCCTGCTGTGCAGCCCAGTTCCTAACAGACCCAGATCGAGACACTGGTCCTAGGCCAGGAGGTTGGGGACCTCTGCCCTAGAAAAAGAAAAACTTGTGTTCATGCAGAAACTTGTACACAGATGTTTAGCAGCTCTATTGATTATCATCCCAAACAGAAAACAACCCAGATATCCTTCACTGAGTGGAAGAATAAACAAATACAGTCCATCTGTAAGATGTGATCCATTCAGCAAGACAAAGGAGCACAGTATCCATATGCACAAAACTTGGATGACTCTCAAAGGCATTATGGCCAGTGAAAGAAGCCAGTCTTAAAAGACTACCTATAGTAGGATTCTACTTACCTGACATTCTCAAAAAGACAGCCATAGTGATGGAGAACAAATGTGTGTTTGCCCATGGTTAGGGATAGGCATGGGGAGGGGTGTGTGTGTGTATAAACGTATAGCTTATGGGAGTTCTTTGGGATGATGGAGCTGTTCTATATCCATATCCTAATTTTGATGGTGGTTGTAAGAATTATAACACATTGATGCAGACACTGGCCCATAGTGTCCGTGTCATTATGGATGAAATGAGACATTCACATGGACTACCAAGTCCGGTGGAAGAAAAGGGACAGCATGGCTTTTCTCTCAAGGGGATCAAAAGCCATGGCCTCTGCCATGACAGGCCTTTATTGGGTTTCTCCACCCATTACAAGGTGGTCCTCATTTACTATGCACAGGTTTGCTTTAGGTGGTTACCTTTTACAGAAAACAAAGGAGCCAATGCTACTAAATCATATCACAGAAGAGGGATATTTGCAAATGAAAAGGCAAGAGTAGTTGAACCAGTTACATTCATCCTTGGAAGGTTTAGCATGGTTTTTAGGAAGTTGGTTTGCAGTGAATGTCCTCAGTTCAGGGTGAGGGAGTTTTAGCAAAAAGCAAGACTGATAGCAGCCTGATTCCCCACGGGAGAACCTATCCATGGGTGTGGGTCCTGTGCATCTCCCAGTGGGAGCTGGACCCACGCCATGCAGAACAGTCTACGACAACACATGGTAAAAGACATAGGACTATACACTAAAAAAGTAAATTTTACTGTATGGTAAATACATTTACACACACCCCTAAAGAGTCAGGATGGTGCGGCATCAACTGGTATGAGTCAGTTGGGCAGCATCCTGCAAAACGAAAGGTTGCTGGTTCGATTCCCAGTGAGGGCACATGTCTTGTTTGAGGGTTTGGTTCCTGGTTGGGGCACATAAAAATAAATAAATAAAATCTTTTAAAAAATAGGGTATTGCAGACTGTTTGCAAGAGGTGGTCTGTGTTTCATGGTGAGGAAATTCTGCCTTTCTGGTGTGTTCTCATCTTTGTGAAGAGCAAAGCCTCCAGTGGCCTGATGCATCCAATCCATATACTCTAATTGTTTTGGGCACCATTGGGTGTGGAAGGGAAGGGAATGTCTTAACTCCATATCTGCAAGGCCAGTCAAGGCCTACCTAGTTATCTGGCCCAGGGCACATGTCACATGGGTGATGGAGGAGGCAGGGAAGGCTTTCCAAACACCCTTGAGCTGAATTTTGAAGTTGCTAAAAGGAGAAGCAGGTGAACTTGGGAAGGCACAGGGAGCAATATGCAAGGGCTCAGAGCCCTGGTTGATGGGCAGAATTGAAACACTGGGGCAGGATCATTCAAAGGACTTTAAGCAGTGTTTTGACCAGATTTGCATCTTGGAAAGTTGCACACTGGCTTTGGTTTGGAGGGTGAATTGGTAGAGACAAGACTGGTAGCAAGAAGAGCACTAGGAGGTTGATGAAGTAGTCTTGGTAAGAAATGAGGTGGGCCTGCATCAAGGTATTGTCAGTGAGGATGGAAGCAGGAGAGACAGATCTGAGTTTTTAGCCAGTAGAATCAGTAGAACTTGGGACATGGAGTCATCTGGAGTGCCCCCAAAGTGTACCCAGGCTGCTTCAGTATCTCAGCTGTGTCACTTATTTCCTGTGGGACCTCAGTCAAGTTACTTCACTTCCTTGTGCCTCTGTTTCTCACCTGAAAATGAAGTTACCTCATAGAGTTGTTGTGAGGATCAGAGTTAATTATGCTTAGACCAGTACCTGATACATAGTCTACACAGCCCTCAAAAACTGTTCATAGTGACAACACAGTTTAGGGGGATAGGGAACTCTTCCAGATACCTATTTCTGTGTGATCAATCACTCCCAAACCTAGTGGCTTAACATAACAGTGACCATATCATCATGTCATATTATCCCTTATGGTTCTGAGAGTCACCTGGCTCAGTAAGGCAGTTCTCCCTTCGTTCTCTTTTATGATTATAGGAAGGCAGCTGCTGAGGCTGGAAACAAATAAATACCCATGACCTGCTCGTCTGCTACCTGGAAGCCTCAAACAGCTAGGCAGCTGGGTCTCCTCTGGCCTTTCTCTCTATCTCTTTGACTTCCCCATGTGGTTTGTCTGACATGGCAGCTTCAGGGTAGCTGGACTTTTTACATGATACCTCAGAGCTTCCAAGTGAGTGTCTCAAGAAGAGAAACCTTCAGAAGCTAGCCCTTTCTGACCTAGCCTTGAGCTCCACAGAGCCTCACTTTTGCTTCATTCTCTTCATCAAGGCCTACCCAGGTTTAAGGGAAGGGACAGGGACTTCATCTCCTGATGGGAGGAGTGTCAAATAATGTGTGGACCAAGTTTAAAATCACCAGGGTAACCCAGGAGGAAAAAGTCAGAGGTCTTCTGGAAAAAGGAATGCTGTGTTGAATTTTCTTATGTTGGGTAATACCCCAACATAAGAGGCAATATCTAGACAGAGATTCCCTGAAGGCAGTTGTCTATTGAGTTTGGTTCTTGGGAGACTGAATGAGGCAGGAGATAGAGGTTGGAATACAAACTCCTTGGGAAACACCAACATCATTGTAGAGGGGAATGTTCAGTGGTTGGGAGATGGAATGCTTACTCAGCCTGGCTGGGTCCTCCAGACATCCACCTGGTTTTACTCCTAGGCTGTTGCAGTCTCAGAATTCTTTCTCTGGGTCCCAGCATCCCCTTGGCAAAAGAATTATCTTTCCAGGCAGAGTGGGCACTTGGTTGCCCACCTCAAGCATTCTCCCCCACATCTCCCTCCAGGCTGCAGGTTGTCAGAATCCCCTGTCCACTACAGGCTAGGCAGTCCATGCAGGGACCACTGGGTTCTGCTTGTTTCTGTCCTCCACCCGCCTCCGGCAGGTGCTTTCTAAAGTAAAAGAGTACTCGAAGTTGTCAGGAAAGTTCCTTCCCTTCAGCCACCTGAAAATGTCCTTCGGAATTCAAGCCACGTTCTTGTAATTGGCCTTCCCCTTCCAG
Source organism: Phyllostomus discolor (assembly GCF_004126475.2). NCBI lineage: Eukaryota > Metazoa > Chordata > Mammalia > Chiroptera > Phyllostomidae > Phyllostomus > Phyllostomus discolor. Next base: position 162,105,883 of record NC_040905.2, on the reverse strand, counting down.
ATTCTGGTAGGGAACCACATTGGTACTAGGGTTGGCCTGGTTTCTCCTTTGTGAACTGCCACCGGGAAAGGGAAGTCTCTGAAAGAGCCTGCTCCAAATCAAGTGTGTCTACTTCAGAGCTGAGCCCTTCACCCCAGCCTTCCTTCCAAAGGCACCAGTGTGAACTTAACCCTGACCAGGCTTGAACATTTGGACAGGGGAATACAGTACACATCAGCTGGCCCCTGACACATTGAGCACAGGTCTAGTGGATTTAGTTTGAGCAAACAGGTGAGTTAAGACAGTGGGGACATGGGAGAATCAACATGGCTCTACCTGACCTCCTTCCGTGGGAAACTGATGACTTCATGAAGCACCGTCATCCTCTCACCAAACCCTTCCCTGACCCAGCTCATGGATCTGGATCCTCATTGTCTCGCCTTCTCTCTCTCCCACTCCTTTTACACAACAACCTAGATTCTGAGTTTCTCTGTTAAAAGGTCAGATGATGAAGCCACCCTAGACACCATGTCCATGTGATGGTGCTTGGCTGGAACTGTAGTGACCCCACAGACCCTGGGGCCTGGGTCTCTCACTGCTGCCCTAACTCCTTGCCTTGGACACTTGCAATCTTTGATGTACTTAAAATCCATATTTAAGAATGAATTAGTCCCTCCTTTTGATTTTAGGCAAGGCAGCCAAGGAGTTCTTATTCCCTAGCAGGGTGGGTGGAAAGTTATGCCCCATTGCCTGTCAGTGCGGGGTCAGAGGCCTCTTCCTGGTGGAGCAGCCAGCAGTCCCATTCTGTCTCTCAGGGAAGAGTGAAAAATACCAGATCACTCTGCTTCCTCTGGCACCTTTCAACTCTGGTCTCAAGGCGGGAAGCCACAGGGAAGGAGGAAGAAGAGGAAGAGAACTTTCTCACATTACACTTGATTCCTTGTAATCTTTATCCCAAGCCCCTGAGTCAGATAACATTCCTTCTTGCCTGGTGGGAAACAGGAGGCAACAGGAGGCACCAGGAGGCTGTTGTTCACTATGGCCCAGGAAATAAGGGACGAGCGGTCTCCCAAGTGCCAGCTGTATCTGACTTTTGTCATATCTTCCCTATTCTGTCTGCTTAGGATGCAGCACCTTCCCACCATGTTTCTAACACTGCTTTTTGTGCAAGTTCTTGTTAGTTTGAAGACAATTAAGAGCTGAGCTGAAATAAAACTTGAGCTTCTGCCTACTTTAAATACTCGAAGTTTGTGTTCAACACTCCACTGAGAGTATGTCTTCAGGCCCCCAAATTTTCCATCATTAATCTCTCTATAATTTGAATCGTCTTCATGAACATGGAAACAACTAAGAATAGATAAATACAATGTAAAATAAGAAGAATATAAGACATTGGTTTAGCTCACAAAGTACTTCCTACATACATTTTTCTCATTTGCTTCCCATGTTTCTGAGATAACCTTCGTTGAAGGTTTTAGATGAAGCAACCAAACACGAAAGCATTAAATGGCAGCTAAATAATGTGGTAGAGGTGGAATTAGAATCCAGAGTCCTGGCTCCTTGTTCCACTTTATGCTCCTGCTTGATGTTTCCTTACACCAGGGTATAGTTTTGAAAGCTGTTTTTTCTCCCCTTTTGCTGCCCCTATTATCGCATGTTGTTATTCCATCATATATAAAATTGACTGAGCCTTCCTGTGGGACATGGGTGGGGCTGAATCCTTTGCATTCATTATAACCACTTAACACACCCACAGCCACTCGACAAAGCTGTTGTTCCTATGATGAGGATGTGGACACTTTACTGGGTTCAGTGGCTTCCCTAGAAGTCACACAGCTCGTAACTGTTACAGCAGATGCAACTCCAGAGCTGGGTGACAGATGGAATTTCTAATGTGACGTTTCTCTTCACCTGAAGGAAACCACCTGAGCACCAGGACGATGAGTGTACGCTCCACAGAGCTTGGGAAAATGCAGGGAGGACGCAAGTCATTAATTAATGGCAGCTGAGTTTCTTTTTCCTAGGACATTAGTTTGATTTTTCTTTTCCTGCAGGAATTCACAAGTCATACTGTTCTCAGAACAATCCTGGTTTTCTGTTGGTCATTTTGATTTATTTTTATATGCTGCAATTGAAAATTGAGCTCTCAAACACCTTTGTGAGCTATGAACTACAGTCTAGCATCACAACTTTTTTAAAAATTGATCATCTTCTTTTGAGCTTTTAACAAAATGTCTGGCTTCACTTGGATTTTCAAATTGTTAGATTCAGATAGTGAAGCCTTCAGATCTGGTAAGCTGATACATATCCTACTAAGTGGAAGTTTGAACAAAATGCCACATCTTTGACAATCTTTGTGCTGTTGGTATAATAATTAAAAGGAAAAAATGTTTCCCTATTTTTTATCTTCTCTTCCACCCCATGAAAAAGCCATCAAATTGTCAACAAATCAAAATAAGTTGCATTTAATATTCTTAACTGTCTCTTTTTATTTTTTTTAAATCAGCTTAGTTTATTTGAGAGTATCTGTGTATTTTTTAAAGTTGAGATACAATTGACATAACATAAAATTCACCATTTCATGGTGTACAGTTTAGTGGTGCTCAGTATGTGTACTGTGTTGTACAGTCATCAGCACTGTGTGATTTCAGAACGTTTCAGAACACCCCCCAAAAGAAACCTATTAGTAGTTAGGTCCTGGCCCTCAACCTTATCTTATAGCCGCCACTAACCTACTTCCTGTGATGAGGAAGTAGGATTTGCCTTCCTATAGACTTGCCTGTTCTGGACATGTCATAACAATACAGTCATATAATACGTGGCCTTTTGTATCTGCCTCCTTTGACTGAGCATGAAGTGTTCCAGGTTTACCGATGCTGTAGCATGGATCAGTACATCGTTCTTTTTGTGTAGCTAAATAATGCTCCATTGTATGGATATACCACATTGTGTTGATCTAATACTTAATAGAGAGTTTGTTTTTCACTGCTTGCCTGTAAAGAGGACCATTGCTGTGAACATTTCTTGTATACATTTTGTGTGAAGATGTGCTTTCAGTTCCCTTGAGTCTACATGTAGGTGCACAATTGCTGGGTCCTGTGGTCACTCTGTGTTTATTTTTTGAGGAACTGCCAAATCGTTTTCCACAGAGGCTGCACCATTTCGCATACATACAGTGTAGGAGGGTTCCACATCTCCACCAACATGTGTTATTTTCTGTTTGTTTATGTCTGTCTGTGTGAACATCCTCCCCCTCCTCTTCCTGGCCGCCGTGGGTTTGGCCTGCTGCGTGTGGATGCTGCCTGAGGCCTGGCCGCAGTGGCCTTCCACGCCTGAGTGAAGAACAACAACAGGCATCAATCTCCCTGCAGGGCTCTCAGGCTCCTATACATTCCATAGACGTCCTGAAACAGTTACCTATTGGTGTTTTGAATTTAATTAGATTACTGAATCACAGTGAAAATTATTTCAGAAGACACCAAAAACACTTTTTAGTGCCTTTTCTTCCAGTGCCACCGAGATGCTGAGACCTGGTTTCAGCAATATTGAGTGGCAGAGAGATTACCAAAGGTCACATTCACAGGTGCTTTATGTGTCGTCATTTTAGCCCTGGCATTTTTTTTATTTATAGGGTAAAAGGAAATATTTCTATGCCAAGATAAATACAGCAGACTAAGGGAATAATTTTGTGCAGTTAGTTACTCTGAAAATAATTTACCTGAACTTTTCCCCTCAACTCCTGACTTCGCTGCTTTGACCTTTGTGGCCAATACTCACCTGTTTGAGCACAAGTGTGTTGAGGATTTTATGGAAAAAAAATCTGTGACGTATAGCCTACAGCAATAGGCTGCTATTCATTTATTACTTATTATGTGAGTAATATTTAATATTTATTTAGTACTTCCTATGTGAGCCACATATTTTTTATTCTAAGCACTTCATATATAATCTCCTTTTAAAATCACCTACTGGCCTGTGAGATTGATACTTTATTTTGTCCATGGTTACAGATGAAGAAGCTGAGGCACAGGCAGTAGGATAAGTATTTTTTCCAGCTGATAAAATGGCAAAGCCAGGATTTGAACACAGTCTGACTACAGAGCCTGCCTTCTGAAGAATTGATGCTGAATTAGTTTCTTCCCTCAAAATGTCTGATGGGATTTAATATGCCTTATTTCTTCATGTAGATTAAAGGCCCCTTGATTATGTATTGCTCTCATCAATGTTCCCCCATTGGGCAATGTATTGCAAGAATTAGGTGGTCTGTAAAGTATTAGCTAATTGATTCCGTGGGATTACTTGAGAGTACTTGAAGAAGCAATGGTTCTTTTAATATAGTAAGTCCTTACTATAGTAAGATCTTCCCGATATATTATGGGACTCTCAACTTTATTCTTCACTGCCTCTGTCAACCATTTTTAAATGGACATACTGGAAATGGTAAGAACTAAATAATTGCTGGTTCTGTAACAGCCAGAATATGGCAATCGAGCTACTGTGGATGAGTTCTCCCGCCATCCCAAACACACAGCAATATAACACTCTCTCCAAAGTAATAGATAGCCAAACCCTAACTCAGAAGAAATAAAGGAAATCTCCCATGTGCCAGAAATAAAAAGGAAAGCCAAAGCCAGAGTACGAACAAAAACTGATACTAAGTTCTAGGCCCAATTTTAGCCCTTACTTATGGGAGACGGGTTTTAATGTCCACGTGGGAACCAGATATAATCTTGACCCATATGCATGAAGGAGCCAGAATTATACCTCTGCATAAAACCTGGAACCTCAAATTTTGGTCCAGTCCTTGGAAAGAACACCAAGAAAATTCTACTTGGGAAAACCTCAAGGAAGCTTACCATCTGCCCATAGCTAACAGTAAGAGGGAAAGAGAACAGCTATGAGAAAATTGAAACCTAGATGTACACTTCCTTACCTAGATGTATGATGTAAACACACACCACCATGTATGCTGACTTCCTAAACTGAAAAGCTAATATAAAATGGTCTGGATTCTTTGAAACTCCTAAGTCCCCAAGAAAAACAAGTGTCTCATAGGGGGCACTTTCACAATTCAGAGAAAAGAGCCAGTCCCCTCCCCAAAAGATAAGGACAGTCAAAAATTACAAACCACACAAGGAAATGACGCAAGCAAAAGAATACATGTTCCCAAAACTGGAGATGATACAACAGTCTGAAAGGATACGTACTAGAGATATTTTAAATGATTAAAGAAAAACAGATGGAATAGAAACTGGAAAGTAGAAAAGTGATAGGAGGAAAAGGATTCTATAATTCTAGAAATGAAAGTTAGAAACAGAGGATTTTAAAACTTAATAAATTAATTAAACATCTAATTGATGAAACTGAAATAATGATTGGTAAATTGGAAAGCAGATCTAAGAAAATTCATCAGAACGCATCATGGAGAGATAAAAAAAGGAATTTTTAAAAACCCTTAAATTCTCAAATATTAATATACTGAAAATCATGTTTTTTAAAAAAAGTAGTTTGAAGAAGAGATTACAACAGAAATTATAAGACATTTAGAACTAAATAGGGAAAATACTAATAATTTGTCACACTAACAGAATTTAGAAGGAAATGTATACTCTTAAGTAAATATATTGGGCAAAAAAAGCTAATGTAGTAGGCAATGAACTCAAAAAAATTAGAAAGAGAAAAGGATACACCTAAAAAAATAGAAGGAAAAATCATTACATCAGAGCAGAAGTTAATTATATAGAAAACAAAAACAAAATAGGGAGCGTGGTATGGAATACTCAACAGCACTTAGAATGGATCTACCTGAATTAATATGAATAAACCCCAGAGATAAAAGGAAAAAATCTCAAAAAGAAAAGGCAGGTTACAAAATAATACATTCAGACTAATACCACATAAGTCAAAATTTCAAACACAAACAACATGGTACATTTTAATGAGTAGAGGCATATGCAGAAACCTGTTAGATCCTTCCTGAACCAGACTGATTTTCCACTGCAGGGGCAGGCAAAAAGGGACGGACGACTCTGTGTTAACCAACCATCCCTGCTACTGACAGCACAGTGCAAACCACATTCCTCCTCGACAGCGGACAGATCCAGTAGCCACAGATCCATGAAGGAAGGCATTTATTATTGCAATAATATCAAAACTGTATTCTTGCTTTAAACTCCCCCCCCACCCAGTCCTCAAGCTCTTGGTACAATACGTGGCATATAGTTGGATGTTAACAAATGTTGATTTGTTATTGCTTTTTCTTGAATTTATGTACTACAAAGAAAGTATATAATATGCTTTCCTCCCTTGAACGTGAAAATGTACAATGGCTAAATTCTTTACATCCTCTTTTGTACCTGTCCCCTTTGGTTGTTAGGAAAACAACCAAAAACCATCAGTATCATGCAGCAAAAATGTCAAGAATTGAGATGTTTAACAGTTGGGTGATGGTCAAGACATATGTCCATCCAAAGTCGTATTATCCAGCATTTTAACAGATGATGTGTGATGAGGAAATATTTATTATATAATATTAAATGAAAAATACTAAAAACAAACAAAAACCCTTACATGCCATAACATGCATGAGCTTTGAAAATGTTATGCTATGCTAAGTGACAGACTCCAGACACATACACCACTGTATCAGTCAGGATTCTCCAGAGAGACAGAATCCCCTTACATACATACTCTATATGAGATTTGTTTATTTATTTATCCCTACCCAAGGATATGTTGATTGACTTGAGAAACAAATGAAGAGGAAGAGAGAGAGAAACATTGGTTGGTTGCCTCCCGTACATACCCCACCCAGGGATGGAACCCACAACCTAGGTGTGTGCCTCAACCGGGAATTGAACCCTCAACCTTTTGGTCTACAGGATGATGTTTCAACAAACTGAGCAACCTGGCCACAGCTACATGAGACTTATTTTAAGGAATTGGCTTACACAATTGTTGAGGCTGGCAAGTCTGGTACGTCTGAAATCCACAGGGCAGCTTGCAGGCTGGACACTCGGGCAGGAGTTGCTGCTGCAGTCTTAGGACAGAATTCTTCCTCTTCCAGGAAAACTGTTTTTACTGTTAAAGCCTTCAGCTGATCAGAGGAGGCCACCTAGATCATCAAGGGTAACCTTCTTTATTTCAAGTCAACTAATTGTAGATATTAACCACAATAGTCCTATAGCCTAGCCAAGTTGAACCATAAGACTAACCATCATAGCCTCATATTGTATGACTCCATTTATATGAAATGTCCATAATAGGCAAACCCATAGAGACAGGAAGCAGATCAGATCGCCAGGGAGGTGGGGAGGAGGAATGGGAAGTGACTGCTAGCTGATAAGGGAGTTTCTTCTTGGGATAGTAGAAGTGTTCTGGAATTCCTAATACATAGTGGTAATAGTTGCACAACATTGTGAATATACTAAAAACCACTCATTGTACACTTTAAAAATAGTTAATTTTATGTTATGTAAATTTTATCTCAAAAACTTGCCCCCAAACTCTGTAATTATAGAGCCATTATAAATAATGAGATAAAATACAAGAAAAATTCATTTGAAGTAATTAACACAGATTCTGACATATGAGGGGGAACCCTCCCAAAAAAATGGAATTATCTTCTGGAGGGTAGGCCCCCTGTAGCTTAACCCCTGCTAGGTGAGTGTTCTAGAAACACATCTGTATCAGTGTGCCAGCTGGCATTGCTGTGAGAGGCTGCATTTGGCTTCAGTGAAAAAATTTTTTAATGCATTTGCTGTTTTCATGATGGGTGTTTTATAAGCATACCTGTCCACACTCTGCTGAGTGTTAAGCAGTTTTTGACTAAAAACAACATGACCTTCATGCCCCTCTGTCCCTATTCACCTAACCTCACCCCAAGCAACTTTTTTTTTTGTTTCCCTGGATGAAAAAAGTCCTCAAGGGAAATGTTTTGCCAGTGTGGAAGAGGTGAAACAAAAAACAGCAGAAGCACTAAAAAGCATCAAAATCAACAAATTCAAAAACTGCTTTGAGTGGTGGGGAAAAAGTCTCAATAGGTTTATTGCATCAAAGAGAGAATACTTTGAAGTGACTGAAGTTTAAACACATAAGAATAAATATACAATTTTTTATAAATAAATTCTGGGCCTTTTGGATCCCCCCTTGTATAGCATATACTCAATAATGGTTAACCATTTTATTTGGATTAACTATAATAGTAGATGGAAAAATGAAAACTGTTTCACCTTACATATACATATTTGAGTTGGTAAGGTCGTGGGTGAATTTTTGCATTTATTATTTCCATTAGAGCTGTGTTAATATTGCTTGTGCAGAAAATACATTTATAAGGGTTTAAAAATAAAAGCTGTACTGACTCTGAAGCATCTATTTTTGAGCCAAAGTTCATGTAAAAGCTTGCCTTGGTGGAGCTACTCAGCTCTAAAGAAAAAGATGAGAAGAGGGACAGATACATTTCACTGGAAGGACAGGATGGAGAAGTCATCTCCCCACCTAGTCCGTGTGTACGCATTTGGTGTATACACACAGTCATTTGTTAGTAACTCCATCCATTCTGTACTGTTTATTTTCTGGTCATCAATATTAACCTTAGATTAGCTCCCAAGGGTGAAAAAGCACATTATTAATATGCTTAATAGTGTCTAGCATAATGGCATAGCTAGATAACTATTTCAGTGATCATTAAAAATATTTTTTCCTCTGCCAGTAATTCTTGTTTAATCAATCCAAAATCAACCTGTATCAGAGAACTATTCTAGCACCTTTATTAAAAAATGACAGATTTTCATCTTTCTGCAAATATTCTAAAACAGGAACAATGCTATTTTCATAAACATGAGTCAAATGCACTTCAACTATTATCACCGGATTAAATTTTTATAACTATAAAATAATGCACATAATACCTAAGAACGAAGGCTGGGTAGGTATGGCTTGGAGAGTGGGAGGGGGATAAAATGGAAAATGAGTGAAGGAATGGATAGGTTCATATAATTGTCACTTTTTATTTATTTTTATTTTCATATTTCTCAAACAATAATTTTTTCATAAACCTAGTGGGGGGGAAATCACCCACTACCTCCGAGATAAGGCTACTGAACCAGCAGTTGTTCGAGATAATGTGGACGTGAAGAGATGCCACTCCTCTTTTAAGCTTAAATTTTTGCACATGAACCTAAAGAAGAAATCTCTAGTTGAGGTCTTAATTGCGTTCCTCCCTAGTTTCTCTTTTTCCTGTTTTGCCAGCATACTGAACATTTAGTGTGGAAACGGGAGAAAGCACAGCCAGCTCTGTAGGAACGAGTGAGCTGCTCCTATGATCCTACATTTCAAAGTTGAGGACACCAGGCCCAGAGATGATCACAGCGTTGTGGGCATAAGGAGGGGCCTTTGAAGGCACCTGATCCAAGCCTTTTGCCCCTACCTCTAATCCCAGCTCTTGACTATTGGGAAAGGTTAAAGTTATGGCCAAGGACACACCTTAGAGGTAGTGGAGGCAGAACTGGAGCCTGTCCTTCTAACACCATGTTCCTCCCAAGCTGCCTCAGTACCTGCTGAGGATCTTGCCTGTGTGCAGGAAGGCAGCCTGGGAATGAGCTCCTGGTATTTTCGAGGGCTGCAGAGGTCTAGGTAACAGTTTTAGCTCCAGGCTTCCTTGTGGGCCCTGCTGCAGGCCTCCACAGCGCTATTCCATTCAGAGATGGCCCCACTAGGTGGGTCTGACCTGTGCGACCCCAGACAGGCACTTATTCCCAGCAGCCTTTTGCTGTGAAGACCTCTCCACGCTCCTTAATCCAATCCAAGGTTCTGTCTCTGGAAAAGGATAGGGAAGGATTGTGCCCTGCGAAATCCTGACTTCATCTTGGAACCTGAAAAATCTTTCAGTGATTTTTCTTATCCCACATCCAGTTTTTCCAAACTTGTTTAAGACCAAACCGAAGCACACCCCATTTCCTAGGTGTAACTCCTGGCCGAGGTCGTTTGCCAGCTATGTTTTGTACTTGAGGGTCCCAGGGATGGCATGTGTAGCTCAGGGTGAAGCTCCCAACTGCTTTTCAAGGTCTTGGTTGGTTTTTATATTCTTTTCAGTTTAAAAAAAAATACTGGAATACAATTTGTGATAACTCAAGAGCAAGCTTGAGAGAAAGCTTTCATTACTAAATACAGTAACCTATTTATAGGGCCTGTCACCTTTCATTGCTTTCAAATGACTCCTTGTGGTGACTTTTTATCTCTGCCATAAAAACCCACATTTGGCCAAACTCCGAAAAGGCGAGAGCACATGTCCCTCTGACTGCCCCGCATTCATTTGGGTGGAGGTGAGGGGAAGCACAGTTAATTGTCAGTAATGTAAACCCTGCGATCCGAGCGCTTTGGCTCCGTTGCTGCTCAACAGAGCGCTTTGTGGTTGTTGTGCGAGCACAGACACATCCCCTTTATGGTTGTGCACAGAGCTCCCTTTGACATGCCCGCCAGAGATTCACTCGAAGAAGCCTCCATGGTCTGAGAGAAAATGTCTGTTTGCTTGTTTTTCCAAAAAGCTGAGCACTACTCAGTATCCTTACCACATCATATAGGTATGTTCCGTATAGAACAGCAGAACATAGGCAGTTTATTGGGTAGGAAGTGAGCACAAAAAGCTTTTTACATTCACCTAAAATATTTTTTAAGTATCTTAACCACTCAGGAGTCTCTAATACTAGGTTTTGAAATACGAACCAAAAGGGATTGATAATAGTTTTTCTGTCTTAGCTACAATTTTTTAAACTTTTTTTAAATTTTATTTTTTCAATTATAGTTTACAGTCAATATTTTGTACTAGTTTCAGGCATACAGTATAGTGGCATAAACTATTTATTTATTTTATTTTTATTTTTAATTTGTTTTATTTACTTGTTTTTTATTATTGTTCAAGTACAGTTGTCTGCATTTTCTCCCCACCACTCCCCCCATGCCAGCCTTCCCCACCTCCCTCTCCTGCTCCCCCTCCTTGGTTTTGTCCATGGGGAGAGTCCATGATCATGTCTTAGCTACAGTTTAAGAAATGTTTATGTGTATATGGTTGATCCTCCCAAAATTTGAAGTGGCTGATCAGAAATTCAGTAATGCATGCACAAAATAAAGAGATCAAAGCAAAAGTAAAATATATGGGAATATAAAATTAAGATAAAAATAAAGTTACTACACAAATTTATCTTGTGAGGTTCAACTATTTGGTCTACTAATAGCCATGGGAAGTATACCTGAATTTAAATGAAAATTCTAGTATTGATTATAATTCACATCTCTTTTCATTGCCCTAGGGCTCTTGACTATGCCCAAAGAACTCTGAATTTTCAGAGTTGTGAATGAGCGTATCCATTCAGTGAAAGCCTCTGTGAATCTGCCTGCTCTTCTGCCATCTTACTTACAATTATGTGTCATCTTCAGTAGCTGGTTTAAAAAGAAGGGGTTGGGAATGGGAGTATGGGAGGAGTGGGATAGTGTAGGGCAGTTGGATGTTATTAGAATCATTTGGAAGAGGATAAAGAAGAAATATTTAAATTTTGTGATTTTGAGTTACAAAGTTATCACAATGGAAGGATTCTATATAGACATTTTGTTAAGGCAAACTTTCAGAGAACGTGTAACTTTTCTTGTTATTGAACATTCCCCTGCTCACATAATTAGAAGCCTAAATGTCCAAGGTACTACTCAAGACTAGAAACTTTTTAGAAAGCCTCTTGATCAGACAGACTTGAACATGTCATTTCTAGAAAGAACTGAAAAGAATGCGAAGCATTAGAGTTCAACAATATGGTAAATATATCAAACCAACTAAATCTTATGTTGCTGTTAAAATTATAAAAGTTGCATAAACAGAGGGGCTTTTTATAACAATTATAAAAAGAGTAATATGATAAAACAGGAGAAAGTGAAAACTGATATGTAAACGATTAAATATATAAGATATCTAAGCTAGAAGAAGATTAAGGGTGGTGTATAAAAACAAAATAGTTATACTGGGTTGGCTAACATGATTAATTTATTTTCTCACAGTATATTTGATGTTTTGTCATTATAATAGATATGATTGGAGGAAAATAAATGAAAACAAATTTTTCATGTGAAGAATATCTTTTACAGGTTTACCACACAATGTATACTTTCTACTTAACCACAATGTGATTTGATTTTTTTAAATCTAAAATTTATAGACTCATGGGAGATTCTCTGAACTGTTTCTCTTGCCATTAAAATTTGCATTTTAGGGGAGTACTTTTTCCATAGAAATTTATATAGGAGAACTCAGTCATTCTTTCTTTTTCTTTCTTTCCCATTTTTGTTTTTTCTTAGGGATTGCCATAGGAGTCTTGGTTCGAGAATACAGCAAGTTCTCTAATCTGGAGAAGTTCTACTTTGCGTTTCCTGGAGAAATCCTGATGAGGATGCTGAAACTCATCATTTTGCCCTTGATCGTATCCAGCATGATCACAGGTACCTTGAGAAAACTCATGTTCCCTATGATTATTTAAGGAACTTTCACTTAAGTTGTTCTTTTCTAATTATGGGAAAAATCCAAGTGTTTTTGATGCATCTCTCTCTCTCTCTCTCTCTCTCCTTACTTGGAAAGTGTACAATATTCACTTGAGTGGAAATACTGTATTATTCACAAAGTGACATTGCTTTGTGGCATTGCTCTGCCTGTAGTACTGTCTACCACAGATCAAATCTGCATTTGACCAACATACTATAAATAAAACTACCCAGGGCACAGAAGGTTAAAAAAAAAAAGCAAGTTTTTTTCACTGCAACATCAGCCAGTGTTCTCAGGTGAAATGTGGTTGTCAGTTTTCATCATGTTTTCTGTAGGTCACTCATTTGTCTCTCAAATGCAGCTGTCCTGCCCTTGGTCCTCTCTGGCAGCTGCCTTCAGGGTCTTCACCCCTTCTCCTTACCCACTTCCACTCCTCCACACAGCTCAGAACTTGCAACATTCCTGCCCTGGAAATTGGCCCAGGCACCAGCAGCCACATCCCGTGGGACAGGTTCAATTACAGGTTTGCACCATGTTTTAAAAGCCTAGTATACTAACATCTGAACTTGTGACACAGTTGCATTTGGAAGTGATTTTTCTTTAGTGATCACTATATTGCAGTTTCCCTTTAAAGAGCCCAGCTCCCTTATGGAGATTGAGATTCATTTGGTTTACAAAAATATTATTTGTCTGGGTCTGGTAAGCTTCTTTGTGCATTTCATAGTTTCTTATAGTTCTGAAAATAAGCGAAATGTGACTTGACAGTCTACTAGTGTTGTCAGCTTGAAACCCAAGTTTTTGTATAAATATGCAGTTGGGATCTTTTAAATTTTACTTTTCAATAACATTTTACATTCAGAATGATTTTGTATTAGTTTCAGGTGTACAGCATAGTGGCTATGCAGTCATATTGGGATTCTTGACATCCTTCTTCTGGAACCACTACTGGAACACTTGTCACCACTGCTGCTGGGGACCAGGGCCTGGTCTGTGGCCCGCACTGGACACTGTCAGGGTCTGTGCACTCAGCAGCTGCGTGGCTTGAGAAGCTGTAGATTTGGCCATTGAACTTTTCAAAGCCCGAGCCAATCTGACTAGAATCCCTTGGGAGCCTTGTTCTTAAATGGTCTTGTTGTTGGCTTATTACAAACCTAAAGAAAGCATTTAATTATTTTATTTATGAATTCAATTATGTTTTGAAATACTGCCTTCTTTTAGGCCTGGTATCTTGAGGGCCAAATCAGTAGACCAGTTGTTGGTACCATACAATGTTTGTTCATTTAACTTGAAATTATTGTAAGCATTTAAAATTTGGAAGATTTTTCCCTGACTGGTGTGGCTCAGTGGGTGGGGTATTGTTCTTCAAACCAAAAGGTCACCAGTTCAGCTCCCGGTCATACCAAATGCCTGGGTTGTGGGCCAGGTCCCTGACTGGGGACGTAAAAGGGGCAACTGATCATTGTTTCTCTTGCACACCCATGCTTCTCTCCCTCTCTCTCCACCTTTCTCTCTCTAAAACAAGTAAGTAAAATCTTTCAAAAATCAAATTTGGAAGATTTTATGTAAGCATCCAGATTTCAAGTTTCCTCTGAAAAAAAATAAGATCGGGAAACACTGAACCTATGTTTCCACATACCAACAATGGCTTGAAGCTCAAAGACAGCCATTTTATTTAGTTGGAGTAAATGCATTTGAGGATGCCACAGTCTCCACCACTCCCTATTGTATATTACCTCATCCAATTTATATCAACCTCTGGCCCTTGTAAGTACTGCTGTTACAAACTTTTAGCATTTTCTCCATATGAAAGACTCTTAATTTTTTTCTCCTTAGGCTCCTTTGAGAATATGATGAAAGTTTTGGACTGTTTCCCAAGAAAAATGGTCACAGTTGTGCATATGTAGTATATTGTGCATGAAGTTGCACAGGGTTCATAAATCACCTGATGATCAATACTATTTAAACCTGGTGTCTATAGAGGAAGATATGGAATTTTGATCCAAAATAGGCAGCAAATCAAAAACTCATGCAGTAAACCAGGTTTTAGAAGGAAAGGTAATACATGTATTACTAGTTGTATGATATTGGATGTTTGAAAACATTACTGCTCTTGGCAGTCAGCAACTAGTCAGATGTTTGCAATCTGGCTGTTTGGTGCTACTTCAGCCTTGCACATATTCTAGGAAATGATTTACAACCTTCAGCATTCCCACCCACATAACCCAGCTGGTTTTTGTACCTATAGCACAGATCTGGTAATTTCTACAATTTCCCTTCACCAAACCCCCAGCAGTTAAACAGGACTTAGAGAGCAGAGCCGCTGCCACATCTTTGATGTGGAGCAGTAAAATGGTCAAAAATTCAAGGGCCATGAACAAAACAGGATGGAACAGTGATGCCATGTTCCTGTTTCAAATTGTCAGACTAAAAGGAAAAAGTAGTAATACTAGTGTTGGCAAGGTTGTGGGAACATGAGCTCGATCATACATTTTTGGTTACCACATAAATTGAAACAAACTTTGTGGGGGGGCACTTTGGAAAATATTCTGGTCTTTCCACTTAAAATTCTGTCTCATGCAATCTAGCATAAAAAAATAATCAGAGATGTGCTCGAAGATTTAGGTGCAAGGGTGTTCATGGCAGCATTTTTTATTAAAATAATGGTGATAAACTACAAGCAGCTGAAATAGATGTTAATATTAGTACTCCAAAGTTAGGATTCCATGCAGCTATTTAAAACCTTGTTTTAGAAACATATTTAATGAGATATGGAAATGTTTCATATATATAAATATATAAAGTGGGAGCATTAAACAAATTATATAATAGGATGTTGTTTACAATCTAAATTTTATTAAAAGTTGACATCAAAACCAAACCATTAACCATGATTAGATCTGCACAGTAAGAATACTTGATTCCTTGGGCTTTCTTTACATTTTTAAAGCAAACACATTATTTTTGTTTGTTTTATTTAGTCTTTCCTTTCCTTTCCTTTCCTTTCCCTTTCCCTTTCCCTTTCCCTTTCCTTTCCCCTTTCCTTTCCCCTTTCCTTCCCCTCCCTTCCCCTCCTCCCCTCCCCTCCCCTCCCCTCCCCATCTCTGACAGGTCCCTGCCACTCTGCGCCACCTAACCTGGTGTGCAGTCCTTCCCGAGACCCTGCAGTGGAGCTCAGCCTGCTCCCCCTGTGCAGTCAGGAGGGTGAAGCAGAAGTTGGCAAAGACACAGAAAGACCTGTTTTCACATTTCAGAAGCTTTTATAAGTCCAACAGATCAGTAGCTTATTTTAACATTAACTGGGCCAGCAGAGGATGCATGTTGGAAGCTGGAGAGAGTTGAATGAGTGAGCCCTAAGGATACAAAAACTAAAGATAGAGAGAGACACAGCAAAAATGACACCCAAGACTAATAATCTGAGCTTCTGCATAAAGGAAATGCTCTTGCCAGACTAACAAGTAAGGAAAAAACCCTCTGCCATCAAAACCTCTGCTGACATAAAAATACTTACTTTATAGCTATTTTTTGTTTAAACAAGAAGAATTCCTGTTCATGTGATGGTAAGAGTAAGATGTCATGTTAATCAGGAGAATTTGAATATAGACTGGCTATTAGATGGTGCCAGGAAATTGTTGATAAGTTTGTTAGTGGTGATGATGATATTAGTTATACAAGAAAATGTCCCTCTTTTTAAATGCATATAGGATTTCGTAGGGATGAAATGACTGTTGCAGTTTGCCTTAAAACAAGAGAGAGAAGGCACAGTAGGCATAATCTCAGGGCATTTGTACAGACAAACAGTGCAGGCACTCACAGAATTTTACCCATAATTTATATCACAGACACATGTGTGCCATGCATGGTGTGGGCCCTGTTACCATTTAGGTTTGAAAGCTGTATTTATGACAAACCATGAGGGAGATACGGCTTATGAACATGCCTGAGAATTGTGGCTCTGGAAAATCCTGATCCAGGTCTCGCCAGCCAGCGAATGTAAATTCAGGCCTCATTTTCTTTCATACCAAAATTATGATGACTTGACCCTTCTATGACCAGCTCAGGAATAGAACAGCCCCTCCGTTCCCACCTCCAGAGGTTCCCAGAGCATCCTCCCAGGGCGTCATGCTCAGGGGGAGGTCCCCATCTCTTCCACTCCAGCCGCTTTGCTGCGGACCACTGGACCAGAGTGCTCCGCTGGGCACAGCTGCCACCCCAGTTTCTCCTGTGGCTGCTGCCACCCCTCTGATCCTGAGGAGCTCCCCACTTTGCTCCTCCATCCAAACATAGGAATGGGAATTTAAATCTTCATAGCACAGCTGAGACTAGGGTGCCATTTGGCACAAAGTTTTATGAAACATTGAGGGATAAAAGCAGATGAAACATCAACAGCAACATCAAGCTACTCCCTGAAGGGGCACTTCCAAACACCTCAGGGTCCCTTAAGAGGGCTGCTCCTCTACTTAGCTGTCCCTGCCTCCATGAGTCTGGGGCCAGCATATTCTTCTACACGAAGATGTTGTTGGCAGTGCTGCACCCCAGACCTGTCACCCAGTGCTAGATTTTAAGAGCGAAAAGTTTTATTCTGCCTTGGCGCAGGAGCATCCTCTTCCTGCAGTGATCGCCATCGTGGAATAGCCCCTTCAGAGGAAAGAAACCCCATCACAGCCACAAGGGAATGGCCTTGTCCGGTGGGCCCCATCAGGAGACTCACATCAGAATGAATACCATTAGTACCAGCTGGGTTGTGGCTTACCCACCCAACGTGGAGGATTTGGACTCTGTCTAGTTCAGGCTATGCCCAGTCTATGCCAGTTCCTGTGCACAGTTCCCCCTCCAGAGCAAGATGCTCATTCCCACCCACAACTGTGGTCTCTTACTCTGGATTCCCTACAAGTGCTGGCCCATCAAGAAGCAACACCAGTTTGCAGCTCCATGAATTCCAAGTTTATACCTAGCCAAGAAAACTCCCTCCTCTACCTCCACCTCAAGCCACAGAGTCGTGGGTCCTAACACGGAAGACTTCGATAAAAACTTTCATGATGTTTGTCCATGACTCCCCAGTTTCCACGGGCACTGGCTGGGTAATGGATTTACCTCTGTGGGGAGGATTGGAAACATCTTTGTATCCAAAGATGAATTTAAGACTCCACCATGAAAAAATTTTTTTAATTGCTCCCAAGTTTTCAATGTTTGTTACTCCAACTTCTGCATCAGGATTTCAAAATTTTTAGGGCTTGATCTCATCCCTCAGGACAGAGGTTTTTCTACTCCTTTCTAATGAAAAAAATTAAAGGCTTAGATATAAACAATATTTATTAAACAGTTAAAGAATAACTCTGTGAGTTGATTTCTTTTCAGATGGAAGTGTGCAAGCTTACTTTATAAAGGGCCAGATAGTGAATATTTTGGGCTTTTCGGGCCACAGGGTCTCCATTCAGCCACCCAACAGGGCTGTCACAGAAGAGCAGCCACAGACAATGGGGACATGACAGTGCATAGATAGCTCTGTGCCAGCAAAACATTTGCTTACAGAAGAATGGGAGGCCAGCTGGGTGCTGATCCCTGCTGAGATGAAAGATTAGATTCTGACTCTCAAGACACAATCTAGTTGATGTGGGATCCAGGTGACAAAATAAGCCAACACACTGAGCAAATACAGGCAGACCACGCAATGAGTGTAGAGGCCCTGCTGAGAGCATGGAGGGCGCAGGGATGGGGCACGCTGAAGTGAAGTCAGTCAAGGCTTTTGGAGACTCCTGATTTTACATTTGAGTTCTGCAGATGACACACTTGGATTACTTGGGCTGGGGAAGGCATTTTTTTAAATATATGTATTCAGTTACCCATAAGCAGCTGTGTGCCTGGAAACTAGCTCACATCCTGTATTGGAAAGAACTGTGCCATGTGCTTCCCTCAAAAGGGGTTCATTTTATTCAGCAAACCCTTTTAACCCCTATTGTATAAAAACAGACTAACAGAAAAACATCCAGGAGAGGCTGAGGTTTCTGCCACCCATCTGGTGGTGAACCCCAGGTCTTCTGCCAGCCAGGTCTGTCCATGAGTCCCTTCTTAGGCAAGAAGGTGTAAGAGTTGAAAATCATTACATCACTTGGTTATACAGCTCACTGTTAGGTAGCTAAGTGCATTTAATGTCAACTTTAGCTATGGGGGAAAGTATGCATGCTTTTCTTGAAACATTGGTGGTTTTTTATGCAATTCAGTCTCTATGAAAATTGCCATTTCAAAGTGGCTTGCTTATAAACTTAAAACTCCATGCTAGAGCCTAAGATTTTGAAGACTGAGAATGAACACCTTGCCTCATTTGCAACATCTAGAGCAAATAGGCTCTGCCTGCATTTCTTTTTTTTTCTTTTTTTTTATTTTATTTTAATCATTGTTCAAGTACAGTTTTCTCCCACTTACTCCCATTCCAGTCCACCCACCCAACCCTCCCCTCTTCCCCCCCATTACCCTCCACCCCTAGTTTTTGTCCATGTGTCCTCCAAATTTGTTCCTGTAAACCCTACCCATTCCCCCCTGAAATTCCCTCTTCTCTCCCCTCTGGTCACTGTCAGTCTGTCCCCTATTTCATTTCAAAGGCTACCTCCTTTCTCTTTCTTCACAGCCTTGTTTGGAAATCAAGAAAACATGATTGCCTAAGCAGTTTTGCACACATGAAGTAAACATTTCCCTAAGACCATCAAGAAATTTGTGTTCCACCCCTGGCCAGGTAGCTTCATTGGTTACAACATCATCCTGATACACGAAGGTTGCAAGTTCGATCCCTAGTCAGAGCACATACAAGAAGCAACCAATGAATGCATAAATAAGTGGAATAACAAACCTCCCCCTCCCTCTCTCCTCTCTCTCTCTCTTTCTCTCCCTACTTCCTCCCTTCTTCTTCCACTTTAAAAAATTTTTGTTCTTTTAAATTTGTGTTGAGTTAGAACACAGCTATTCAAGCCAAGGACTTGGCTGTGTTAACTGCATTTCTACAATGCCTTTTGTCTAAAGGTGGGGGCACACGGTATATAAGGAATGGGAATGTTCTACTTGCAACAGTAATAAAATGAAAAGTGGCAGGATAAAAATATGCCCTGCTTCAGCCTCTCTCTGAGATAGTAAAGCCTGATGAGTCCACCAGACTTTCCTTCTGCCTCAACTGGTACTAGACAATTTCACAGCTCTGTTTGACTATGAGTTAACCTAGTTCTGTTTCTTTAAAAAAAAAAAAAAAGACTGAGAAACTTTGCAGGGATTCTAAGGAAATTCCTATGTGTTGAATGCATGGGCATGGGAGACCACTCATTCATTCATTCATTCCATCTTTGATATCCCAGGCTCTATGCTAGTCACTTAGACACAAGAGAAGTCCTGTCCCATAAGGAAGGGAAGTCCATTGCAATGCTGTGTGATAAGTGCTTTGTGGAAATGAGGACAGCAGCAGGGATGACTGAGGTAGAGTTCTGAAGAGAAGTTAGAAATCAGGTCAAGTGGAGTGGGCGTTCCAGGCAGAAGGCATGGCTCTTGGGAAGACAGTGAGACTGACTGGAATGCCAGAAACATGGGGAGGAAGAATGGAAATGGAAAAGTGAGTGTGTGGTTTCATGAGGGTTGTGTGCCTTCCTGAGGGGTCTGGACTTGAGTCTGTAGGTATGGAGAAGCAGGTGATATCTGTGAGAACCTCTAGTGCTGCTTTCTCCAAAGGGACACCATCAGCAATCTTCAAGTGGGGAAGTATTGTCAAAGAAAAAAATGGCACTTGGCAAAGATGGTCAGGCAGACTTTCATTCCGGCCCATCATGATAGGTATAGGGACCCCTGCAGTGGGGCTGTGCAGTAGGGAACAGATACTGAGCTCAACTCTGAATGAATACAGCATGAGCAAGAAGGAACTGAGGGCCAACCAGCAGAGTAAAAGGAACAGTAGATGGATTGCTAAGAGGAAGCATCAGAGGTAAGGACGTTTCTGGCTAAACTGACCTAACCTGATCCATCTAAAGGTGGGCCAGGGTAATCAGACATCACCTGGAGGACAGTGGATGACAAGGAACCTAATTAGACATCAATAGTGATATCAAGAATGAAGGGTTCCAATTAAATTAGGATTCTTGCTAAAACTAGATTTTACAAGGAGGTGTAAGTGGGCCTAGGAGAAGATTCAGGAGCCTGACTAAAGTTTGGTCAAGCAAAGAATCTTTGTTAGTATCAATAGACATAGGTAGAGGGAGAAAGGAGTCTAGAGGTTAAGGGTGCAGCCATAGGAGCCAGACTGCCCAGGTTTGAGTCCTGGCTTTGCCGTTAACTGACTGTGAAACTTTGAACAAATTGCTTAAGTTGTCCTCAGCTGTAAAATAGGAAAATAATAGTACTGTGTTATGGTGCATTTAAAGTGCTATCTAGATTTTTCATTCATTCTCTTCGAACATTGTCAGAAGTGTTGACGTAAGAAACATCCAGACCTGTAGAGAATTTCTGCAAGAGTTTATTTGAGGCAAAATTGACAACAGTTGCCAGGAAGCAAGATCTCAAATGCTCCAGAGAATGACAGTTTTACAGTTTTTCTCACCAGGGTGGTTATTCCTATTTCAAAGGTGTGTTAACCTAGGTGCACAAAAACAAAGGACAGGGCTTGCTTAAGGCAAAGACAATAAACAAACCTTGTACTAAAATAGTTACATGCCTGGGACATGACTACCCATCATGACCTGCCCAGTGAGGAATTTATGATCAGGTTGCCCTTGGAGGTTACTTCCAAGTAGACCCATTTTTCATCCACAAGAGTTAAAGTCTGTGCACTGGCATTACAGACTATAGGGCCAGTGTTAGAATTGAGCCATGCATGTGGGAGTGCACACAATGCATCCATTCTAGAAATGAAAACAGTATAAAAGGACTTGCTCTGCCACTGGTTTATAATGTTCACCAGCATTCAAGTAGCTTCAACCCAGAAGCCTGAGCTGCCAGTTTTATAAAGAGAAGCAAAGAGAGAGCTTAATAATAATTAGATTGTGGTAAAAATCAGAAAAGTTTTGTGGACCTTTTAGCTATCCTGTTGTCAAAGCATTCATGACAAGCTCTGAGGGCAGTAGGTGAGTTCCTCAGATCCTCTGAGGTGTGTTTAATGCTTGTATTTAGACAATAAGCCTCTTCTAAAAGCTCATGGGGTCTTCTAAGAAACTGGTCCCATGCAAATACCATGACACTCTGTGGTATTTAAAAGAGTGTTAAAACAGCTCCCCAGATTGCTGAGAAAGCAGGAGGCCAGCCCACTGCTTTGTGTTTTGATGGGGGGAGTGCAGAATTTTTTAATTTGCTTTTGTTTTTTTTGCTTATAGACAGATCATGTAAGCTTATAGCCTTCTTTATCGCACATGATCTAATATCTCTTTTCTTCTTTTTTATTGTATTTTTTCTATTATCATTTATCCCCCTTTGTCCCCCTTCCCCCTACAGTCACCACACTGTTGTCCATGTCCATGAGTCCTTTTTCCTTTTTGCTTAATCCCTCTACCCCCTAACCTCCCCCATAGCTCTTATCCTACTCTCTAGCTATGAGTCTTTCTCTATTCTGCTTGTTATTTCAGCTTCTTCCTTAGATTCCACATGTGAGTGAAATCATATGGTACTTGTCTTTCTCTGACTGGCTTATTTCACTTAGTATAAGGTTCTCTAGTTCCATCCATGCTGTCACAAAGGGTAAAATGTACTTACTTTTTTACAGTTGAGTAGTATTCTATTGTGTAACTGTCTCATAATCAACAAACAACAAGTGCTGGCAATGATGTGGAGAAAGGGGAACCCTTCTGCACTGTTGGTGGGAATGTAAATTGGTACAGCCACTGTGGAAAGCAGTATGGAGAGACCTCCATAAGTTAAAAATAGATTTGCCTTTGACCCAGTAATCCCACTTCTGGGAATACATCTGAAGAAACTCAAAACACTAATTCAAAAGAACGTAAGCACCCTTATGTTTATTGCAGTGTTATTTACAATTGCCAGGAAATGGAAGCAGCCCAAGTGCCCATCAGTAGATGAGTGGATAAAGCCCACTGTTTCTTGACATGTTTTGAACATCAAATGTGGACCTGCTGACAGAGGCAGCAAAGTGACCTTTAGTTGGTTCTGCCTGAGGACCAGGTTATTTTGTTAACTTCAGAGAACAGTGTATGCTGGTGATGACTATTTTAAAGGAGTTCTTTATATTAATGTCTCAAAAGAAAATAGGCGTGCTATATTTTGCATGCTCCCCTCTGCCTTTTCTCTTCCCTTTTACCATCCCAGGTAAAGTCCAAGCTGCAGAGATTTCCCTGCGCCCTGGATTAACAGAGTGAGATCATACCCAGCCTTATTTTCCCTGGGCAGTAAATTTGTTTATTAGCTCCTAATAGAAACCTAGTGTAGCAGTACAGTGGGTGGGATCTTATCCATCTTTAGAGATGAGGAAACAGGAGGTTGAAGAGAAATTAAGGTGCTTTTGCAAGATCACACAGACCCTAAGGGCAGCACCTAGGACTGACACAGGCTCTCGAGTTCCATTCTGGAGCATTCTGCTGCCCAGGAGCTGGACTCTGGGAAGAGGGGTCCTGGGGGCAGGCAGCTGAACATAAGCAACTAGGTTAATCATTCGCTCCCCACACGGTTATCAAGCTCCTCTGTGTGCAGGGCGCTGAGTACATACTGGCGAACAGGCAGCTCTCTAGGTCTCCTGCCATCAAGGAGCTACATTATAGTCTAGTGAGAAAGGCAGATGTTAAATAAACCCATTGATGAAAAAATGTGAAACATGACATGAACTAGATGCAAGTGAGGAAAACAGAGGAGCCTGGTTCATCCTGGAGACTCAGGGAAGGACTCTGAGGAAAAGACGTGAAAGTAGCCAAATGAAGGGTAGGGAAGAGTAGTCCGGCAGAGGCAAGAGCCTGTGAAAAAGCCTTAAGTGGTGGGGAGCTCGGTCTGCCCCAGGGGGCCAGAGGTAGGCGATGGGAGGGTGGCCCACCCAGGGCAGGGAGGCAGGCCAGTGCCCTTCCTGCAGGGTCTCGTTAGCTAGATTAAGGACTTTCTGTTTTATTCTAAGTACCAGAAGGTTATGCATACATGTGAAATGCCCTGATTTATGTTTTTAAAGATCTCTTTAGTGACATGTGAGGAAGGAATACAGAGGGATTACGGAAGACCGAGTGAGGGAATGAATGAGCTAACCCTTGTTAAATGCCAGCCATTTGCTCAGTGATATGCTTCACATTGCTCATTTCATTCAAGAATAACGGAGGCTTTTTACTGAGTACAAATTGAGTTCTAGGTGCTCTACCAGGTGTGTTACAGGTATTATTTCTAATGCTCACAATAGCTGTACAAGATGAGGTTCTCTTTCTCCTCAAAGTTACCTTTTAGGGTGCAGAGGCATTTGAAACCTCCATTTCACAGATGGGGAAACTAAGGCTGGTAGGAAAAGGCTAGGATTTGAGTGCAGTCTGTCCCACCAAAGCCAAGCTTGTTTCTCTCCATGCTGGTGACAGAGACTGGAGTTATCTGGACACAAGGATGTACCACTGAGTTTCCTGGACGTTGTTTCCATTCACAATTAGTAACCACCATCAAATACCAGACCAAAAAAACTTCCAATAGCAATTAGTCCTGACACCCTAATGGCAACGTGGAGAGATTGTCACGAAAACTTTGTTCTCCCGTGGGCGGTAAGCTTAATCAGAGAGTTCTCAGAGGAGTCTTTTGCCCTCAAGTGTTTATTTTTAAAATGTGCTATTGTTTAGCCCACACAACTGCTTCCTTTGTGGTGTTTTTCTGAAAAGCTTAGTAGATTATCACAGTTGTGGCCAGGAACCAGCACCTTAGCTTATCAGAGACCCTTCCCAAAGTGAAAAACAAAGAGCTAGCAGGTGTTCCTAACTTCCAAGGACAACCTTGGATTGTACCCCTGTCTCTAGGACACAAAAATCACAGAGCACCCTATTTAATGCACTGGGGACCAGAGAAAAAGAAGCCTCGGGCCTTAGAGCAATGTGGTCAGTGTGGCGATGGAAACACACACCAGGTGATGGCTTACCTTTATTCTCTCCCCTGCCCCTGTGCTAGCAAGGTAGAGAGTGTCCTAAATTTTGTAACCGAGTCAAGCTTGACTGTGTTCATTCAGCATTGTTGAGCATCCACTAAATGCTGGATACTCAGGGAAGGTCTAGAGGTCATGCTGTCCGATATGGTAGCCATTACCCACATGTGGTTATTTAAATTGAGATCCATTAAAATTCAGTTCCTCACTCATAATAGACACATTTCTATTGCTTACTAGCAGCGGTGCTTACAAGCCACATGTGGCTTGTGGCTACTGCAGTGGACAGCACAACTAAAAGACATTTCCATCATCGAAGGAAATTCTACTGGGCAGCACTAATCTAGAACTCTGCAACATGTGGACAGAACGAGCATGACATCGTGGGTACGGATATGGCTTTTGGGGTCAGACGTGGGTTCAGGATCCTGGCTTCATCAGTCAGTTGCAGGATTGTGGCACGTTACTTAGCTACAGCTTTCTTCTCTATCAAATGGGAAGAATAATGCCTGCCTTTTAGGGTTATTGTGAGAATTAAAGATAATACACTCAACGTTAAGTCATCGCTCCATACACGGCCATACAGGGTCTGTTGTCACCCTTGTCGTCATCAGTCATCATTTGTTATTGGCAGGTGGGGCCTTCAGACCTCTCAGACAGGCATTTTATATTCACATTAAGTTCTGTAGTGTTCCTTTCATCGAGGCTTTCAAAGATTAGGCTGTTTCTCTGCCTATGTGCCTTCCCTCTCTGGTGGTCACCGCTGCATCCTCAACGTCAGTTTATAAATCGTCCACAAGCCTGGAGTTGGGGCCAGCTCTGCCCTCAGTCAGTGATGACTGGAGAGGTAGAGGAGCAACCCTAGAGAGGCAGAGAAATACAGTTGTTGGTCTGAATACATTTCTGAAAAATCCAGAAGAACTATAGGACTATGGTAAATTTGAGGAATGAAAAACAAAGCTCTGTCTGAAAATAACGACAGGTTAGTTGCTGCACTTGGGCAGGGAGGAGATGGCTGACTCTTTGGGGCGTGTATTTGTTTAGGATTTTTCTACCGAGAATCATTAGTATGAAGCCTTTTATTGGCAGCTGGGTCCTGGAATAGAAGCAGAGGCACCAGCCCTTGGCCAAAACATTAAGACAAATTAAGATATATTGACGTATGCTGGAAACAGTTACCCGTGTAGATCTAATTTGTTTCACTGCTGGAAGAAAATCCTGAGAGGACGTGAAGCACATACTCGAGAACAGTTCTGCAGCCGCCCTGTGAGCCTGCCACTTACCAGCATCTTCGGGGTTGCAAGCCACTTAAATCGGACATCTACCAAAGGCCAGTGTGTCTGAAAATACATCTTCTATGAGGGTCAGGCATACAGGTGCCTATACAGGTTACTCTGTTCTGTTAATCTAGTGATTTTTCTTGTTTTTTTAAACCCAGCATATTGTTATACATAATTAATATAATTGTTTAGGGCTCTAAAATGGAATAAACACATTTAATAGTCATATAATATACTTAGCAAACTTATATGTTTGCATTATTGTTTGCTCTTTTTTCCTATTCATTCATTTATTTTTATTGTATTTTTCCCATTACCATCTATTGCCTTACCCTCTTCCACCTCTACCTTCCCCCTGAGCACACCAAGCTGCATTTTTCCCAAAGAAAGAGAATAGCATCTAGCATTATGGTTATTCCAGGATGTGACTGTTGCAATATGCCCATCTCACTCACACACACACACACACACACACACACACACGTGAATGGGCCCTTAACAGCATCCTGGGTGGCTGTTAAAGAAGTCAGAGCCCCTTCTCTTGAAATTTTAATTTCCAAAGAAGCAATCAACAGCCAGAGGAATGTTGTGTTTAGATTGAGAGATGATAGCTTCCTTTTGGTTTTTACTGTATTAAATATGTTCAATTGTATGTAAAGAGCATAATCCTCCAGTCACTTTAAAAAAATGGATAGGCCTTTTCTAGCGAGAGGAGTGAATATAAAGCTGTTTGTGCCTGCTGATGGCCTGCAGGTTTACTGCCTTTTCCTTGAGGTTGCTTTATGACAACCTCTCCACGTTTCCTGCTACACTGTACTTCAGGTTTTACCATCAGTGTGGGACAAGTCACGCATGATGCAGGCCCAACAAACTTCTTTGTCCCTGACAGGTATGGCTCAGCTGGTTGGGCCTCATGGTCATGATGCATACCTGCATTGTGGATTCTGTCCCTTGTCAGGGCACTGGCAAGAGGCGACCAATTGACGTTTCGCTCTCACATTGATGTTTCTCTCCCTCTCTCTCTAAAGATAAATAAATAAAAGATTTAAAAAATCATTTTCAGCCCTGGCTGGCGTAGCTCAGTAGATTGAGCACAGGCTGGGAACCAAAGTGTCCTAGGTTCGATTCCCAGCCAGGGTACATTCCTGGGTTGCAGGCCATGACCCCCAGCAACCGCACATTGATGTTTCTCTCTCTCTCTCTCCCCCCCCCTTCCCTCCCTAAAAATAAATAAATAAATAAAAAATCTTTTAAAAAAATCATTTTCTTTGGTGATCATTGGATTCAGAATGTGATTCTCTTTTTGGAAATCAGGCAGGATAGTCTGAAACCTCCAAATGACAGCTCACTGAGAGATGATTTTGTTGCTTCTCAGCTTGCTCCGTGCAGTCAGTCGACTTACCGAGCTGTGCCATCGACTCCGTTTATACGAGCATCTTTGATGGAGGGCAAGGCCTTCTAGCAAGGAGGACTGAATGCTTCCCACCTCTGCAGCTGTCCTTGGCATTCTAGACAACCCTTGCTGCCCAAGCAACGTTCAGTAATTTTATTGGCAGTCAAAGACCATTTGAAACTACATCTAACAATGTAGCCATACACCTCTTAAATCACCTGTGCTCTCAAAAATTTTTATTTATATGCTACCTCTTTAAAATGGAAGTTTTAAGGTATGTTACAATCAAAACCATTCACAATAAAATTAACATGGAAGTGATTTGAAATCATTAAAGGAGAAAGGAAGTATGCTGGCCAGAACAGTTAATGACATTACTGTGGCTTACTGACTGGCGCTAAGACTACCTGAAGATCCAGCATACGTGGGTGACAAGTACATTATGGTGCAGCCACATGAGAGAAGCCTTTAGAATTTTCCTCAGGGTGAGTTTATAAGAATAAGGGGAAATGCTCATAATATAGTATTAGTAAGAAGAAGATTAAAATCTATAAAATTATCTCAGCTGTGTTTACAAAACTGAAAAATAATATTAGAAGATAGTTCACCAGAATATTAACTATGGCTGATGAGCTGAAGTGATTTCTTTTGTATTTCTCTTTGTTTTAGATAATTATCATGAACATATATTACTTTTACAAGCACATGTAAATTTTAGCTTTTGACTCTGAGCTTCCTGACGAAAGGCAAAAGGGGTTATATGACTTTCATTATGTGATGGAAAGAAGTATCTCAGTTCTTCAAAATAAACTCTTCCTTGATACAGAATTCCAGAAGGATGTTGAGTGGCATATGTGCAAATCTTGATAAAGTTCTTAGGGCAGATGCAGAAGGGGCACCCCCTCTGACTGTGTCTCGTGACCACCACCCAGGAGGAGCCCAAGGGCGACGGATGTCACCATGAGCTGTGGCAGTGAGGGCTCGCCAGTCAGGGAGCATTCCCCTCATGAGGCTTCCATCTCTTACTTTTGTGTTTGGAGTTTCGAAGTGCTTTTTTCACCCTGTGCATCTTTCCCAAGTGTGTGCAACAGGCTTAGCCGATCCAACAACAGTTCTCAACTCTTTCACACCATCAGGATTGGATTATTACTAGTTCTGGAAATCAGTCTTTAAAAAGTGAAGTAATTTGACTTCTCCCCCATTTCAGGTGTTGCTGCCCTGGATTCCAACGTATCTGGAAAAATTGGTCTGCGTGCCGTCGCGTATTATTTCTGTACCACTATCATTGCTGTCATTCTAGGTAAAATTTATCACCGAATCCTTATTCCTCTATATAATTGCGACTTTTCATTTGAAGGGTTGGGCTTTTAATAATGCTCATGTTTTGTTTTGTTTCGTTTTTTAATCAGAAGGTGGTATTGTTACACTACCATGAACCTTTTCGTCTTGAAGTCTACACAGCACCTTAAAATAGAATGCCAACCGAATTCCAGCCGTGGCGCCCTTTCTCAAAGCCTCTAGGGATAAACAGGAAGAGGGTGGCTGTACTATGGCTTTTCAAGGTTATTAGGGAGAAGGAAGTGAAGCCAAGAGCTTATAAAATCTTTAAACTGATTAGTCTATAATAGTGGAGTTGAGTATTATTTAAAAAGATTTCCAGAAAAATAGCATTTGAGTCCATTTCAAACTTCACATTGTACTGAGAACTAATGGTTGAGTCTTGCCAGGTATAAATTACACTTGAAAGAGGGAGCACATTCTAAAGGAATAGAGCTGCTCCTGTACTTTTGGCGTCCTTTTGTGAAGAAGATATGGTCCGTCCTTTGTGACCTGGCGTGGTATTTTAAGAGGGACACCCCAAGTGGGAAGAGAAGACGGGAATGGACTCATGTGCAGCCAGCCTGACCCTTGCAGCTCTGCGTTAATGAACTGGCGAGCAGTGGTGAGGGTTTCGAGTTATTACACCAGGGGCCTAGGAGGGCCTGAAGCCTAATTTTAAAAAGGCCCCATCTCCTCATGAGGTGCCTAAGGGAGGTCAACACAAAAGAAAAAAAGCTGGATGTACATCTTTTCTGCAACCCTGGGAGGGAGGAATGGGCCATGGCCACTCATGGCTTTTCCATTGCCCAGTGACTCCTCCCACTAGCAAAACTGACCCAATCGGCATCCTTGAAGCCCTACCCCCTTGGGGATAAAGGAGGAGCCATAAAGGGCATCAGGATTTTTTCCCCTTCACTTCTCTCCAGTGCCTTGGTCTCTTCTACAACTTCCCACCCCTCTGCTTGGACACTCAAGTGACAGGAGCCCATTACCTCCAAAGGCCAAAACGGTGGTTTCAGAGGCTCTCTGCTTAGACAGTTCTTCCTTACTGTGAGAAGAATGATCTCCCTGTAACTCCTGTCTGTTTCTGCCTCATTCCACCTCTGGAGAGTCACATGAAACAACACCGTTCTCAGCCCTAACACTTTTTCAGGTTACATGACAACTTTCCAGGCTTGTGGTGTGTAAGGAAGATAAGGCTTATTCTGTGTGACCTTCTGGGAAATAACCAACATCTGTGGGTAAAAGGGGCAGGAAGATACCGAACAAGTGATCTGAGTTGGAAAAGGGATCACCCTCACCCCAACTCCTGCCTAGGTTGACCTCATAAGCCAAAGTAAAAGAAAAAAGAACAGTTCTCATCAGCAGGTATTTCCAGAAGCAGTTCTGGAATATACAGAATTTAAAAAACAAAAACACAGGAGCCTTGACCAGTTGAGCATTGTCCCACAAAGTGAGGGGCCGCCTGTTCGATTCCCTGTCGGGACACATGCCTGGGTTGCAGTCCTGGTCCCTGATTGGGACACGCGTGAGAGGCAACTAATCGATGTTTCTCCCATGTATTGTTGTTTTTCTCCTTCTTTCTTCCTTCCCCTCTCTCTAAAAATAAGTAAAATAAAATTTTTTTAAAAGTTAAAAAAAAAAACACGAGAAGCGTTCCCTCTGCTTCATTTAAATGGAAAAGCAATTAAGGCTGCTGCTGAGGTTGCAGCTGAGATTGAGCGTTTTGGCTGCCCCCAGGGTCCCCATGCCCATACTGCCTGGCCCTGCCATGCCCACTGGTTCAGAGAAGGATGCACAGGCGGTCCCAGGTGCTCCGGAAAGGTCTTAATGCTCTGTGGGTGCTATCCTTGACCACAGGTATTGTGCTGGTGGTGAGCATCAAGCCTGGTGTCAGCCAGAAAGTAGAAGAAATTGACAGGACAGGCAGCAGCCCTGAAGTCAGCACGGTGGATGCCATGTTAGACCTGATCAGGTGAGTGTGGTGCCAGCCAGGTGGCTTCACTGGGGTTCAACCTGTGTGGTCACACTGGGCCCCGTACTTGGTTTAATGCTCTGCTGTTGCCGTCTTGCAATTTTTAATACTTTTTAAATTATTGTGCATTTTCATTTTGCCCTGGACCCTGCAAATTGCATAGCCAGTTCAGCTTGCCAGGTCATGGCTCCAGCAGGGTATGGAAGAGATAAGTTCCTCTGTTAGGATTTAGGATGGGCAGAGATGCAGAAAGTGCACTTATTACATTAAGATGTTGGGCTGGGTTGGGTCGTCAGTATGGAAGCACATTTGAAGAAAAAAAAATTTAATTGTACAGGAAAAAGCCTCTTAATCTGAAGCAATCAGGGCTGGAAATTAGTCAGTTAATAAATAACAAAGAAGAGAATCACTAAAATGATAAATATGCATTACATATATTGTTTTACACTTAAAACAACGTATTTATTTGCCAATTTTTTGTGTATGGTGAAGGTCTTTTTCTTGAGTGTGTGAATTGGTTGTGATTTTCTATCATTTCTGTTGCATGTGCTGCTGAATGCAATAGAAATGCATCACCTAACAGGAGCGTCCAACCCGCAGCCTGCAGGCCACATGTGGCTCAGGGTGGCTACAAATGCAGCCCAACACAAAATCATGTTTACTTAAAATATTATGAGATTATTTTGTGATTACATGTCGCAGTGTATTTAATGTGTAGCCCAAGACAGCTCTTCTTCCAGTGTGGCCCAGAGGCGCCAAAATTTGTACAGCCCTGAGTCCAGATTCAGTTTCCAAAAAGTGGAGCAAAAAGAGCCTTAGAAATTGAGGCAAGCCCTGGCTGGCATAGCTCAGTGGATTGAGCGCGGGCTGCGAACCCAAGTGTTGCAGGTTAGATTCCCAGTCAGGGTACATGCCTGGGTTGCAGGCCACAGCCCCCAGCAACCGCACATTGATGTTTCTCTCTCTCTCTCTCTCTTTCTCCCTCCCTTCCCTCTCTAAAAATAAATAAATAAAATCTTAAAAAAAAAAAAAAGAAAGAAAACTGCAGGCCAAGCTGAGTGCCAAATCTTTCTAGTTTTCCTTTCTTTTCCATTGGTTTCCCATGCCTAATTTAACCATAGAAATTTTAGTCACTTGTCTTGATTGAGTTTCTAGGCATTTGTCTTAGTTTTCATAAAAACCATACCTTCCTTTTCACACTCATATTTCATTGATTTACATAACTTCTTATTTAGTAATTACAATGATAATTTGCAATTGGCATAAAGAATTTGGGAAGAATTGCAGTAGACTCCTGGTAGGCATACATTCTCATTGATGAGAACAGAATTGTGTAGAATATCAACAAAGTCTTTTAACTGTGAGTGTCCACCTGCCAGTGCTGTGTCTCATCCAGGGCAGCATGCACATCAGTCACCCAGTGAATCAGTTCAGTCATGGCTGATTCAGAGAGCTTTCTATGTACTTGGGTGAAGCTTAGCAGGGAAAAATACATCTTACTACAAGGAAGTATTATGCAAAAAAGCCAGAAGAGAAACCAGAGTACTGATTCCATGTTCTACTCATCCCCACCAACGTGTGGGCTGTGACAAACGAAATAGAACTCTTGCCTTAACACAACCCTGCTCTTCCTGTCTCCAACAGGAACATGTTCCCCGAGAACCTCGTCCAGGCCTGTTTCCAGCAGGTAATAACACGGACTTTTGTCCACATCACTCCCCTCTTCCCGCTACCAATGAATTTTTTTTTCTTTCTGTGACCCAACAAAGAGAGTTAGGCCATGAAAAATGGCAGGAAGTGTACCATGTACGGAGGAATTTCAGGGGAGTCCTGTGTTCTGGACCCCTGCTCCTGGGTCACAGTGCAGTCAGTGCCTGCCGTGACTCAGATTGCTCCCTTTCCTTTATGCTTTTCCCCACAAGGGCTCAAATGGAGTAAGTCAGAAAACTGGCAAACAACAAATGTTTAAAACATGGCATCTAGTTCCTAGTTTTAGAGGACCACATTGTATTTGTGGAAAACCTTGGGCTGTCGGCGGTGAAAAAAGTAGCCTGCCTTCTCCTCTTTCGGGACATTAGTGCCTGGCCCACATGGGTGGCCGGTGTCACTGGTGTCTGGTCTTTTCCTCAGTCATTCTGTCCCCATTGCTGGCGTTCTACAGAACAGCATAACAAAACCCTGACGGTTTTTATCTCTAGGAAAGTTTAAAAATCTCTTTGTTCCATTTTCTTCAGGTCTTTTTCTCTCCTTTGTCTATGGACTTAGACAGCTGAGTCTATCACAGACTGCTGACTTCATTTACATAAGTATATGCACAGAGACCGCTGTGTGCACCAACAGAAACGGCAATTAAACTGCTCACTGCCAACCTCCAGGCGGCACAGAACCACCTCTGTTTCGGGGGTGGCTCTGCAGTTCAGCCACAGTGGTCACTTGTAAGGTTCTTGAGTTGGCAGAGCCTCGGAGGAGTGCCATTTATGCCTGGAATAATGGTGCACTAGCTCTTCTTAACCCTCTCTGCGGAAGCTCCATGGAACCAGACAGGGCTGAAGGAAGAGGATTGAACAGAAACCTCACGGAGTGGCCCTAAAAGGATTGCTGATATTAGAACAACCTTATAGTTGTTGTTTATTAAAGTCATAGTGGTGACATTTATCAAAGTGATGAGGTTTCTGTCAGCATAAAAATAATAAACTAATAAATACATAAGTAGAAACAAAAATAACTGACAGGACTCCCATGGAGTCTGTCGGCTGACGTACCTATAAATAAAACCTGTACTTTCTTTCATGTTATTGCTCCATTAATTTGTTCTCTATTATGAAAGTGAGAGAACATTTTGACATCACTGAATGGTGGCTGTGGGAGGCAGGGGTTTGGATTTCTCAATTCCACTTTTGGTTCCAAAGCCTCATAGGAGGTTCTGTCAACACCTGGAGTCAATGGAGACATCGTAAGAGGTAGAAACTTTCTGTGGTACTTCTTTCCCCAAAGTAACCGTATTCCCAGGGTTTAGCCTCAGATGCTTAAAGAAACTTTTTTTGTTTGTTTCTTTGTCTTTTTCCCCCTCCGACGTGCAGTATAAAACCACGCGTGAAGAAGTGGAAACTCCCAGTGAGCCAGGGGTGAATACGACCGAAGCATCTGTCACAGCCGTCATGACTACTGCTGTGCCCAAGGTATTCCTCCTTCCGAGTCTCCCGCACCCCACCCCAGTCAGAAGGGGCTGAGTTTCGAGTGAGCAGGAGATGCAAATACAGCCGGTCGTCATTATTCATGCCTTCCGCATTTGTGGATTCACTTCCTCGCTGAACTGTGTGTGCAGCCTCAAAATCAACCCCTGAGGCACTTTGGTGTGTCATTTGTAGATATGCAAAGAGTGGTGAAAAGTTTAAGTCGCCCAATGCACACGTGTTCCCAGCTGAGGCTGAACAAGGCTCTGCCTTCTTGTTCTAGCTCTCATACTAAACACAAGTATCTTTTTGTGGTGTGTTTATGCCACATTTTTCACAGTTTTATACTTCTCATGGTAATTTCACTGTTTAAAATGCCCCGTAGTGCTGAAGTGCTGTCTGTGGCACCTAAATGCAAGAAGGCTGCAATTTGCCTTATAGAGAACAAAGGATGTTAAATAATCTTCATTCAGGCATGAGTTACAGTGTTTTGGTTATGAGTTAAATAAGGTGTCTCTGAACAGAAGCAGGCATAAAGCAAGATTATATATTATTTGATGAAAACTTTGTGAACATTGGTTCCTAGGAACTTAATTACGTACTTTCCCTAGAAAAAAATAACTCACTATTCACTGATTCAGTGTTGGTGACCACTTTTGTAGAACATAACTACCACGAACAGTAAGGAGCCACTGAACCACACAGAAAAGAGTGGGCCCTGCTGCCTCTGTATCCTCGCCCCTCCTCGGAGTCAAGTTGGGCACCTCTGGGAACTGCTGTTCCCCATAGATCTGCAAGACTACGCAAATACAGAATGCAGGCCCATGATTTCTTATTTGAAACTCTGTGCCCAGATGCCTTTCAGAGACCAGAGTTGTCCACTTTGGATGGGCACACACTCAGGTGGTGTGTGTATACATCACACACCATCCTTAGCATGGGATTGGCAACAACACTCTAGAATCAGGTACATCAATGTATGGCGACAGACTTACGAATATTCTGCCACGGAAGAGAAATAGACCGTAAGTAGTCTTATCTCAGTTCAGGGTATGTTTTGCCACCAAGAATTCAGCATAAACTCATTGATAAAATCAATGGGCTTTGAGGGCTTTGGGGATTTCATTAGTGGAGGCTAGAATGTATGGGCCTGATATAGTACATTTTTAGTCCTGTAGTAGATTTGTCCTGAATGTCTCTGCCTTCACACAGGAAGGAAAGACTTAAGGAAAAGAGAAATATTCAGTAGACTTAAGAATTAAAATCAAATAGGCCACAGTTGGCTCCCTACTTCTTCCTGCAGAATGCCTTAACTTGCCCTGGCCAGTGTGTCTCAGTTGGTTGGGCATCATCCTGCAAAACCAAATAGTCACAGGTTTGATGCATGGTCAGAACACATGCCTAGGTTGTGGGTTTGGTCCCTGTTGATGCACATAAGAAAGGCACCAATTGATGTTTCTCTCCCTCTCTTTCTCCCTCCTTTCCCCTCTCTCTAGAATCAATAAGTATGTCCTGGGTGAGGATTAATAAAAAGGAATGCCTTAACTCCTCAGACAGGGTCAGTGGCCCTCCACAACTTGGCTTGTCCCTAGTTTCTGGGCTGAATTCCCAGTGGGCCCCCTCTGTTCTATCCAGATCCACCTCTTCAATTACTCCTTACTCCTGCCTTGTGATGTGGTTCCACAAGGATTTTCTGAGCACCTCCGTGAGCCAGTCCCTGATGAACACAGGACTGCAATAGTGAAAAGACAGATGTGTCAGTTGCCCTCATGTGAAGAGTGGTGAATATACAATAGGGAAGAACAGAGTACTCGGGGCATTCAACTGGGTGGTTTAAATTCGTTTGGGTATCATAAAGGGTGGGTAGGAATTATCCAAACATGGTGCAGAGGTCCAGTGCATGATGACATTTGCCTTTGCTCACCATTTTTTAGGAGTATGTTTGCGTCTCCTGGCTGCCTGCTCCTGGGGCCTCACTTCCGCTAACCTCACAGCCCTCATTCATCTCCCCAGTTCCCCTATGACACCCATAACTCATAGCTTCGCTATGTCATCTTGCTATCATTGACTTATCTTTCTCATGGTTAGTTTTGTATCTCCAGCTGCACTGTAAGACCTGATGGTGTAAGACTTTATGCAGTTGGCACACACTAGCTGCTCAATAAATATTTGTTCAATTAAATCAGACCATAATTAAGAAATGACTGGTGCCCCAGGGGCTCATCTGATTATGTTATGTCCTTTAGAAATCTCTCAGTAAATCTCATGCTATTCTTACCCAGGATAAAGCAAAGAAATAGTTCATAGTAGTAGGACTCTGGTAAACTTTTATATCTCCAAAATTCTGTTGGTCATTCAAATTAGCAGCAGTAAAGAATGTTCTCATGCTTCATTATCATAATAAAACAGTAAAATGTCCTAAAAAACATCAACATTAGTAAATATTGTGTTTCCCACATTATTAATTCCTGTCTTTGTTATGCAGCTTCCAAATGTAGCTAGTAGTTAAAATAACCCTGAAAATGCCTTGATTCTAAAGTTCTTATTAAAAACGTAAAAGCATCCCAGAATAAGAAATCTTCACAAGAAATATTGAAATAGGCATTTGTTGAGAGAAAGAGAAAAAAGAATACTTTACACCTTGATGGCTAAGGGTGAGGGTGGTAAAAATTTGATATGTGTGTAGGTGTAGGTGGTTTCTTTTTTTTTTTAAATTAAATTCCCCAAAGTGTTGTTGACTCTGACTTGTAAATCACTGTTGGTTATGTTTGGCTATTGTATCTTCTCGTTGTAATGCCTGTGCAGTCTAACAGGATTATCATCATGCATCAATATATTTTCTTGGTTTCCATCCACAGAACAAAACAAAGGACTACAAAGTCGTAGGCATGTACTCAGATGGCATAAATGTCCTGGGCTTGATTATCTTTTGCCTCGTCTTTGGACTTGTCATTGGAAAAATGGGAGAAAAGGGGCAGATTCTGGTGGATTTCTTCAGTGCTCTGAGTGACGCAACCATGAAAATCGTTCAGATTATCATGTGGTAAGCAAATGCCCCTTATTCTATCTTGCTTCCCCCGAAAACTATCCCCTCAATATCAGAACCAGGAGTCTTTTGTTTCTGAGCTGACTCACCCTCTCTAGGTGAACCCTGACTATCAAGGCACTGGAGTATTAAGTCATTGCACATACTAGTTTTCTCACCAACAAAGGTCTAGATATCAGCCGTTGTCTTCTCTACCAAAGCCCTCGATCATCTTGTGCCCAGCCAACATTTGCGTAAGAAGTGACTCTGAAGGAATGATGGGAAGGGATTCCTTGCACATCAGAACACAGGTGCTTTCCTTATCAGGCCGTGTGCAGAAGTGGTATTCAAAACACTTATAACAAGTGCAGCAGGAGCACTAACCCATCCAAACGGAAGCTGCTGGAGTGTCTGCCCTATGTCTAGAGATGCTGAAAAGTCCAGCTTTCCTCAGAGACCTCTGTCCCACTTAAGTCACATCGAGCTGGTTTACCGCCATTTACTCTGAAATGTAGACATGACAGTGACATAAAGGGCTCAGTTATTTCAGTCATTTAATCCCACTCAACCTCAGCATCATCATCTATTAAAAATGATAAGAATAAAATTTACCACTGGGGTTGGGAGAAGTATATATACTAAGTGAATTGATGCCTGTAAAATACTTATGCCAACACAAAGCATGTGATGAGAGCCCCACAAACAGCCGTTACAACCACTCCTGCTACTGACCCTATTGCTCTGTTGTTGAGACTTCTACCTGGGAAACAAGATGACTGTGGCTAGAAAGAGCCTAGTGACTGCATTCAAAGGAACAAGCTAAAATGACATCTCAAGTGTGACAGTTGGTCAAATGTTTGTGTACTGGGAGCAAGGAACGGGATTACACAACAGTTTAACCATAGCTTCTTTTTTATTTTTTATTGATGCAGTGACAGCGGTTAATTAAAGTTTTATAGGTTTCGGGTGCACCATAACCACACCTTCTTGCCAAGTTTGTCCCATTGTGGTAGCTTAGGTGGGTAGAATTTAAGGTGAACACAGGTGTTGAAACCTGGAGCCACTGTGGTCCCCCAGGGCCTGAAACTGAGGTGAAACTGTAAGCTTAGCTTCACCGTGTGCCCTGCGCAGCTGCCAGCCGAGAACGTGTGCAGAGCCGAGGCGCGGGCCCTGGCCTGTTTCCTCCCCAGCGACCCCACCGAGAGGGAACACCTGCTGACGTTGTGCTTACTTTCTAGTTACATGCCAATCGGTATCTTGTTCCTGATCGCTGGGAAGATCATAGAAGTGGAAGACTGGGAAATATTCCGCAAGCTGGGCCTGTACATGGCCACCGTCCTCACTGGGTATGTCAGACACAAGAGGAGAAACACAAACCTCACTTGAACTCATGAGGGGCTGGGTTTCAGTTGGTTAAAATCAGCTTCTCTTCCACGTGCAGGGGAAGATGGGGTTCAGCGATAAGAGAGCGGCGTGGCGGGGGAGGGGGGCAGGACTGCCCTTTAACAGCTGTGCTGGAGGTGGATCTCACTGCACTCATTGCCGGATCTTGGCAGAACAGCCTGGACCAGCCTCTGTCACTGCTTTTATTACTTGTGTTCAAATAATTTTTTAAAACAAGAGCAAAACCCATTGGTATTCAGTCTTGGCTCTCTCCTGGCCTTTACTTCCTCAAGGATATAAACTAACTAACCAAGCAAGTAATAATAACTCCCATGCACCCTGAGCCTGAAAGAAATTAGGCAGGGCCTAAATAAAAATCAAGCAAGTAGGAGCAAGACAGCCGGTTGGTTGCAAGCCTGTTAGTGGGGCTGGTGACTGCTGTCACTCCCTGCATCATCACAGGGCCAGAGAGGGTACTGGGGAAATCTTAAGGCTGGTAGGAATTGTGGAAAGCTGGAAGGCAGCGGGAGACAGGTAATTTACATATTTACTTCAGCCCAGTTATTGGTTTGCCGAGGGGATGAGTTATAAATGGTGCCCCCAGATACCTCGTCAGGGGCAGGATACATCGCATATGCCGAGAAATGTGGACCACGGGAATGAGTAAACATCATCAGTTTGATTCCCGAAGGTCAGTGCCCCCACACACCCAAAGTGAATAATCAGCCCACTTATTGGAACTTGATCACCTTGGGGAGTTTCCACTGCACAGCATTTGCTACTTATTCTGTGTTTACCCAAAGCATAGCCCTGATGGCCAACAGGGAAGAAGCCTGGGTTCCTACAGCGTGAGGGTCAGTCACATCCCAGGGCCATCCACCTATGAGAGGCCAGGGGCTGTGTTCAAGCAGTGATGGGGCTGAGGGCCAGTATGCCGAGCCATTTCATAGACGGGTTCTGCTGGTTTCTGTCCTCTTATCCTAGCTCGGTTTCTAACAGAAAACTAAATAAGCCAGTTCCTCATAGTTCTTAGCCACAAGCTCTCTGTCCAGAGGACCCTCTCTCCAGACCTCCAGGAACTATATTTTCAATGATTATTTCATGTTCACATAACTGATCTTTAACGTCTAAGTTGCCACTTACATAGCATCTGCTAAATTGGTCTCATTTCTGAAGCTCCTGTTTTGTGTAACCTACATATTTCCATGTGAAACAAGGAATCGTTTTGGAAGACAGGAGTAATGTAGAGCATCAGTCCTGACTATAGAAGAGCAGGGACGTCCTCCTCCTCATTGCGTTCCTCACTCCATTCTTAGACAGTGGGCGCCACCAGAGTGGCGAGGGCTGTAATACGGACTATACCAGAGGTTTGGATGGGGCCACGGAGTCACCAAGTAGGGAGGAGTCAGCCGGGTGTGGAAAGGCGAGGGAAGGCTCCCTGAAGGAAGGGAAGTTTTATGGCGCCTGAGAGGAGGAGTTAGGTTTCTGCAGCAGAAGGAAGTGAAAGCATTTGAGCGCAGTCAGCAGGAACAGTGTGTACAGGGCTTGGAAGCGTGACGTGACTGTCCTCTGAGCTCTGAAATGTGGGTTCAGCCTCTGGCTTGGCATCTAACTTTGACAACATGCTTCATCTGCTGAGTGAATCTCTGTATCTTCATATGTGGAATGGAGATGTGTTCCTGCCCTGCTTCTCATTTTCTCATTGGGTCATTATTAAAGTTCAATGATGTTATGAATGAAAAAGCTGTTTGAAAAAAGGTTAATATGTGGCTGTGATGGCCGAGTGGTTAAGGCATTGGACTCAAAAAAGGTTAATATGAGAAGGTGGTATCACCTATGAACTTGTTTCTCTCTCTTGTTTACAGACTTGCAATCCACTCCATTATAATTCTCCCACTGATATATTTCATAGTCGTAAGAAAGAACCCTTTCCGATTCGCCATGGGAATGGCCCAGGCTCTCCTGACGGCCCTCATGATCTCTTCCAGGTAACCGGAAGGGGGTGTCTAGAAGAAGTCTCTGGGCCTTCCCTTATCAACTCTCACCACACTCGATGAAGTACTGACTGTAGCTTGTCATTTTTGTAGCTGCCTTTAATTCAAGAAACAATGTCCATGTTCTCTGCCCATGTCCTTGAATGTATTTCTTTACCCTATTGGATTTTTCCTGTCCTCTTGGCATGGCCTGCAGCCCGGGAACGGGTTATGCTGCAACTTGGAGCAGTGGTGGCCATAGCACCTTTTGAATTCTGAACCTGTCAAAAGTGCCAGCATGCTTTGGTCTCTTGGTTTAGTTTTTGGGATAGAAGTGTCTCCTCAGGCAGGGACTGAGGACCAGCATTTCTAAACCATAAGTTGCTTGTCTTTTTACCACACAGTTCGGCAACACTGCCTGTCACGTTCCGCTGTGCTGAAGAAAAGAACAAAGTGGACAAAAGGATCACCAGATTTGTGTTGCCCGTCGGTGCCACCATCAACATGGACGGGACTGCCCTCTACGAAGCGGTGGCAGCTGTGTTCATTGCACAGCTGAATGGCTTGGACCTGGGCATCGGGCAGATCATCACTATCAGGTGGGGCTTGGTGTCACGCTCCCTTCCATCACCCTTACTGGAATTGCCTCTAGCAGAAATCACCTGTGAAGAGAGATCAAGTGTGATCCAGTGGTGGATTGATGTTTTTGGTCTACAGAGTCTCTTCCCTGGACTAAACACGACTAAAGGCGTTTGAAATGCCTTTAAAACACCCAGGTGGAAATAGGCAGTGAGCAGTGAGTTCTCAACTGTAGATACAGAAGCCAGAGTCCTCGGCTTGTTAGTCAATTATCTGTGTTTGAATCTGAGTTTTACCACGATTAGATAAGGCCTTTGCCAAGTTTCTTGAATTCTCTAAGCTTCTGCTTCTCACGCATAAAATGAAGATAATCATAATACCAACATTTTACCCAAGGAGTGATAATTAAGTTAGATGATGCATATAAAATGCTTAGAATGATGCCCACATGGGGAGTACTCAGTAAATGTTCAGAATGGATGACATTACATAGAGAGAGTCCACACAGTGGAGAAAAGGACCAAGGACTGAGCCCTAGACAATCCTAACGTGAGAGGCAGGCAGGGAGGGAAGAACCCAAGAGGAAGAATGACAAGGAAAGAAAGGCAGGAAGAGGGCCATGAAACCACGGTGTCACTGAACCCCAGAAAAGAGAGATTTTCAAGGAAGAAGTGGTCAGTGGAGCCAAATACTGCAGAGAATCCCAGTCAAATGGAGACTGAAATTGTCCACTCAAGTCGATGGTGAACATGTCATCAGTGAAGTTACAAGAGCTGTTCATTGAGAGCTGCTCTGTTCATTTGGTGGCCGTTAGCTATACACACGAATTGGGTGGAGCAAACACAGAAGGTCCCATTGTTGCAGACATAGGTGCCAGCATTATAGGTTCTGTCACTGCAGAAGGTTCTGCTGGTCAGCACGGCTTTGAAGTGTGGGTTGTGATTCGAATTCATCAGAGACTTCAGTTTGGAGAGAAGATTAAGACTAAACCGGGCCCCTGAGCCTACTCAAGGACGACCTGACCACATCAGAGTTAATTCACTCTTGCGTCCCCAGCACTTGGCACAGGCATAAGTTCCAGGCATAAATTAAGTTCTAACAGTACACACATCTTTAAACCTTCCCCAACCCCAAGTCATAAAGTATTTATTGCAGTTTGCTTGAAATCAACTGAAGACAAGCACAAACCAGGCCATTTGGCTCATCCGCTGGGCAACTCTATGGATGCTGCGGGAGCTGTGAAGAAGTGTTAGTGGCTAAAGAAGATCCTGCCAGAAGAGCTTGAATAAAGTCGTATGGGTTGAACTGCAACAAGTATGTTAGAACTGAAACCTTGAATCATGCTGGAGAAGGTCCCACAGCCACTGTGGTTCCAGCAGTTGGTACTTTTAGACTCCCAAGTGCCTTTTCCCACCTCCCTCACCTGGGGCTGTGCAATCCTGGCTGCACTGCGCTGATGTCCAAGCAGTGGCTGTATGAGATGCCAGTGCTTCGGGGTACTTGCCACCTTGTGATGAATTCCCTCCCTCTGCCTCAGTCATAAGTTTCCTATCTCTCTCTAACCTTTAAAAAAGAAAAAGAAAACCTGCTGGAGGAATAAACTTGGGGCCTTGAGGCTAAATAATCAATTCACATAAAAACCTCTCTCCCTGTCTGGTATATTCTTATAGCTGACTTGGCTGATAACTGCTGGCCCAGAGCCAATTACAGCTGCCAGGTCCAGAGTAATCACTCACTTAAAGTAAAACATCCTTTCTGGCTCTACCCGGGAGGCCATGAATTAATGAGTGTTATTTTTAACTGTACAAGTTACCATTGTGGCTCCTGTGTTTGGTGGTTAAAGAGGTTTTTGGGCCTGTAGTTTATCTCTTTCTGTGGCCCTGTGGGACTGGACATCAAAGAAATGTAGGCATTGTCCCCCCAAAACATACTCTTTTGTGGTTTTTTTCATAGCATTCATTTACCAAACGTCACAACTGATTGGAAGTAGGATGTGTTTTCTTATAATGAAAGCTAATTATAACATTTGGGGCCTAGAAAGAGCTTGGAGGAAAAGGTAGCAGTAACAGTACTAGCAGTTGTTTTTGTGGTAGTGTTACCAAATGGATCCCCCTTCTCCTGGGGTCCCCCTGTTCTAGGTTCACCTTGCCTGCCACCAGGGAATAACATCTCTCAATGTCAGAGATTGGTAAAAAGGAAAGGAAGTATTCATTCAAAAAGTTATACAGACTTAGAGTAGTGACTTAATGTCTTCATTAAAATACTAAAGTTCTTTAGAACACCCACAAACACACATAGTCCTTCCATCCCCTCTTTGCCCAGTCTGGGGTACCGTATCTCAGGAAAAGCAATAGAAGTCTGTGGTTCAGGTAGCTTCCGGTTCTTCCCAGTAACCTGTGCTTGGCTGGCAGGCCTCCTGCAGTTCTCAGAACCATCAGCTGTGTTGCCGGGATCTCCAGTTCTTAATCCAAATCCATGTGACACCTTCTCATGGCCCACCAGCAAGAGTCCTTTCACCGCTTTCTCACAGCATCTCTCCCGCATTCTTCTGAACTGCTAAGAGAGAACTCTCCATCGCTGATATATATTGCTCATCTGCTTCCTAGGCTGCGTGGCAAAGGGAGCCCCAAAGCTCCCAAACCTTGCCAAACCTGCATGGTTCCCTCTCTCACCAAAGCTGCATAGGGCCCCCTCACATACCTGCCATGACTGGGTTTAAATCCCAATACCAATCTTCCTCGGCAGCCCCGTTTCTGACTCCTCCCACAACTGGCTACATGTGCCAGCATTCCTGTATTTTTCCAGCTTTCCTGGGCTGCCACAGTAAGTACGGGCAGGCATGGCCTCATGGCGTGGAGCGAACCATCTTCAAGCTCTCAATAGGCGCTGTAACCAGAGGGAGTTGCCTCCCAGTTACATCCTGGGTCACTCCCATCTCTCTGACTCAAAACACAGCCACAGCCATTTAACATATCTAAGAAACCAGTTAAAGGTTATAGATATGTTAAATGACCATGCCAGAGGTTAGCTGCAAAGCTGTGGCTGTACAAAATAGCTCTGCATGGCCCTGCGCCATGTGTCCCATGCCCCAGTTCAGACTTGTGGGGCTGAGGACATCCTATATTTTTAATATTTCCTGGACACCTTGAGTTCTGTACCCCATTACAAATCCCTCTTTCAGGGGGCTCTGGCTGCACCCTGTTACAGTAGTAGTAATAATA
Source organism: Phyllostomus discolor (assembly GCF_004126475.2). NCBI lineage: Eukaryota > Metazoa > Chordata > Mammalia > Chiroptera > Phyllostomidae > Phyllostomus > Phyllostomus discolor. Next base: position 162,061,995 of record NC_040905.2, on the reverse strand, counting down.
CTAGCAGCAGTGGTCATAGAATAGCAGCCACTGCTGAAGTAGCAGCAATGGCGTCAGTTTTTAAGCACCTACTATATCCGGGTGCTATACTGGGTGCTTTACATGTATCACCTCACTGAATCTTCACAGCAGCCCTGCAAAGGAAACACATGAGTTACATTTAACAGGTGGGAAGTAGATTCAGAGAAGTACTTGCCTAAGGACATGGTGTCAGTAAAATTCCCCTATCTGAAGATTTATACTTCAGACCAAAGCCAGTTAAATAGCTGAAGTCTAGTAAGCAAGGTCATGGTCAAAAGCAGAGTTTTGACCAAAGCAATTTTGAGCTTCGAGCCCAGCCTCAGGCTTATAGGGACCATGTGGTTAACAGTGATGTGTTGTGGGTTCCGAGAGGGATCCGTGGACATGGATACATACCACTTCTGACACAGAAGACCCATCCATGCATTCAGTTTAAAATTTTTCAACAAGCACTGAAATAAGCTTAGGCTTAACAAAAAATATGTAAGTCAGAACAGATCTAAAGGATTATGCAGGCCTGAAATGTTGAGAGGAATTGGAACACCCCAGAAATCTCTGATTTACTGGAAGTTGGGTGGCCACAACCACTGAGGAAAGACACACTTGTGAAAGAACTCCGGCCTGAGTTTAACCATACCCTGAAACACTGTCTGTGACCCATCGCTAGGCAGGTGAATGGGCAGTAGAGTCAGCCTCATACAAACTCTGAGGCTTTATGAGCTCAAAGAATGTGGCTTTGTGGCTAGAATCAGGGATTCCTCTAGTTTGAACTGGCAGTTTCTGCATCTTCACCTTTCCACTCAGTGGCGTCCTGGAGGCAGTTCAGGCCTTGGCCCAGGGGGAGGGCACATCTCCAGAAAATGTAGTGGGTGTCCCTTTCCAGCTGACTCAAGTCAAAGGACTTTTCAAGGCATGGTCAGCCCTTGTTTCCTCCAAAATGACCAGATTTAAGTAAGGAAGTTGCTGACGAAAAACTGCATATTCCAAAGGGAAAAATTCCTAGTGCCATGTTTTATCTGCCCAAGAGACATCATTTTAAATACGTAGAATGAATTTCACATGGCTGCCTCTCCTGGACTCCATATCTATCTTTCTTTTGCACAAAGTGCATCCACTGGCAAAAAGGAGCAGTCAGGAATAAATGCTTACACCTTGGACAGGAGTCATAGCTATTTCTCAATTCACTGCTCAAAAGGGCATCTCCCAGAGAGATCAAGAGTCTTGTGATGTCAAAAAAGTGAGTAAAACCTGCTTGAACACTTCCAGTTTTGCCTTCACCTAAAATGCCCTTCCACTATCCCTCTACCACCCTTCAAGGCAGCATAGATTCCTGGCACGTACTACATGCTCATTAAATGACTGGGTGAGTGGATGGGATAAGGGAGAAAGAATGCAGGTGGGAAGGTACCTGTCACTCGTTTGGATGAATGGGTAGGTAAAGCCTTCCATAAACACCCCAGTTGGTAAACTCTTGCCTTCTTCCTGGATCTCTCTCTCACTCTTTTGTGTGCCACTCACGCAGTCCTTGCATTCGCATGATTTGCTGTGTCTCCCCCTGGAAGGAGATCATGCTCCCCTCAGTTTCTCCCAGCCCTCTAATAAGGCAGAGCTGGTACTCAGCAGATAACAGCTTCTGGCTGGCTAATTTGGGGACACAGCAGGAACAGCCATTAGGACTAACCGTTTTGGGCCAGGGGCCTTGAAGGAAGAAGTGGGTGTCTAACTCCTTTCACACTTGTGTGTTCTGGCTACAGCGTCACAGCCACAGCTGCCAGCATCGGAGCTGCTGGTGTGCCCCAGGCTGGCCTGGTGACCATGGTGATCGTGCTGAGCGCCGTGGGCCTGCCCACTGAGGATGTCACCCTCATCATTGCTGTCGACTGGTTCCTGTGAGTTGGAATAAATGCGCTGCTGCGGCCGGATGGGGAGGCGGGCTTCCCGGCCATGCAGAATCTGCAGTCTGTCATCATTCTCTCCTCAGATTGCCTAATGAGCCATCTGTTGCTATTTTAATTTCCCTCTGACCAGGCCATCTGATAACATGCTTAAAAATTAACTTCTCATAACTTCAAGCAGTGATTTTAAAAAGGCAATGCCCTGTACTAGCTCATTACACCTGGTAACGCTCAAGGTTAGGAGTTGGGTATTAGATGAGACAAACACAGACTAATAAACTGAAGAAGCCAGGAATGGCTCTGGCTGGTGTGGCTCAGTTGGATGGAGTGTTGTCCCGTAACCAAAAGGTTGTGGGTTTGATTTCTGGTCAGGGCACATATCTAGGTTGCAGGTTTGACTCTGGTCCAGGTGAGTATGATCCCTGGTCCAGCAGTGTGTGGGAGGCAACCAGTTGATGCTTCTTTCTCATTTCTCTGTCTCTCTCTTGCCCCTCTCCTTGCTGCGCCCCCCCCCTCCACTTCCTCTCTAAAAGCAATGAAAAAATGTCCTCCAATAAGGATTTAAAAAAATACATGTTTTTAAAGCAGCTACGGAAGGCCCCAGACGTTCCAAACCTCATAGGCTACCCTAGCCTATCTTAGCCATAGGTCAGCATCATAGGTTCAGAACCATCTGGTTCAAAATCAGCCTATCTTCCCAAGCATCAGACCATCAGGGGCAGTGGTATGAGCAGAGGCTTTGCAGTAAGACTGACTTGGGTTTGAATCTGCATTCAGTGTCTTCTTACTGGCTTTTGACCTTGAGTAAGTTCTTTAACCTCTCTGAGATCCAGTTGCATTATCTGTAAGATGGGAAGGATTCTATCTGTCTCATTGGGCTGGTGTAAGGACTGAGTCAGCTAATATAGACCAGTGTCTGGAAGACAGTATGTGCTCAATAAAAGGCAAGTCTTGTTAAAAATAGAGTGAGTTAGACCATTCAGGCCTCAACCAATTTTCATTCTCTCTCCCTTTCTCATTCTCTCTCTCTCTCTCTCTCACACACACACACACACACACACACAGCTGAGGAACACAGCAGAATAGCTGTAGTATGTTCAGGGTAAGGGTAAGAATGTGCCTTTGTGACCCCCAAGATGAGAGTTGGAATGAGCCTGATTCCCAGCTCTCCCCTTGGTTGATATCCACACTGTGCATTGGTCTTCCAGCATCGAGGTCTGGCTTTGTCCCCCGGCCATCAGGGGAGGTATAGCTCCTTAGTGAGTCTTCCCTTACAACCAGCCTGGGCTTGCTGGGGAGTCCAGGGCTATGTAGTTTGCAAGTGGCTGCCGAGATGGAGGAAAGGGGAGCAGAAACATTCCACATGGTCTGAAGATAAAGTCTTCTTCAAAGACTTTAAGGACTTCAGAAAGCAGAAGCTCCTGAACTGGGGAGGCTGTGCCATGTGAGGGCCCCCTTAGTAGCTGGTTGGTTCTACAAGGCCCTTTCTTGCAAAGGTGCCCTACCATTGAGACAGATGCTTCCATTTGTTCTTTCTAATGCAGAAGGGCATCCAGAATGCACATGGGTAAGCACTGTTGACCTTTTCTGCCCTGATGGTGTAGTTTCCACAAGAATATTCATGCACGTAGTTCCTACCAACTATGCTCCAGCATCCTCTCACCAGTGTGCCTTCTTTACCCACACAACTTCCCGCCTTCAGCCTCTTCTCCACGCTGTCTGGGAGTTAAGATTAACTGGGGATGCCTCAAGGAGAAAGCCATTCCCAGGCAAACCTGTGTTTTCTGACCGTGCTCTGTGGCGTCTCTGCTGGCTCATTTATGGAGTGGCCTAGTGTGGTGAAGAAACAAGTACACCAGGGACACACACACAGCACATACGCCACCCACAAAACATCCGAGTTCTCTCACCTTGGCCAGAAGAGCTCCTGGAAATGTCCACGAGACAGGGGTTAGAGGTGAAAGACTTATTGAATGTATTTACTTATTTTTATTGAATTTATTGGTGTGACATTGGTTAATTGTATAGGTTTCAGGGAGTTCAGACTTACTAAATTTTGACTCTCCTTTGGCTCCCCCAAAATAATCTGTGAATACTATTCCCATTTCTTTGGGACAAAAAGAGGGAATTTAGGGTTATTAGTGCTGAATTTATGGGGGTCACTTACTGGGAGCACAGGCACGGGGAACTGGTTTGCTCCTTCTGTCCTTTCGTGAACCACCAGACCCGTGAGGAGAGCAGCCTGTGGTCAGCCAGCCATGAGACAGCACTCTCTGCATTTGCTTAACGTACAACTTAACACTTCGGGTCCTTTCTTCTCTCCAGTGGGGAAGGAAAATGAAATCCAGGCCCCCTGTCTGACTCACCCTCTGCCTCCCCCAGGGACCGGTTCCGGACCATGGTGAACGTCCTGGGGGATGCATTTGGGACGGGCATTGTGGAGAAGCTCTCCAAGAAGGAGCTGGAGCAGATGAGCGTTTCATCTGAAGTCAACTTTGTGAACCCCTTTGCTGTGGAAACCACGACGCTCGATAACGAAGACTCGGACACGAAGAAGTCCTACGTCAACGGAGGCTTTGCCATAGACAAATCTGACACCGTGTCGTTCACCCAGACCTCACAGTTCTAGGGCCCCAGGCTTCAGATGACTGGGAAAGATGAAGGACATCTCTTAGCAATTTCAAACATTGAGGGAAAGAAAAACAATTGTACATTTGACCTGATATTACAGACCTCAGATTATTTTCTATATTTGGACTCAGAGCTTTTGCTCTCCAGGTTCTGGGACTTGGGGGTGGGGTAAGATAAAAGGAAATTGATTAAAAGGAAAGCTGTCTTATCTAGAGTTGTAAAATTCTATGACAAAGTTCGGAAGCATGTAACATAGCAGCTGTTGGAATTAGGTAACAAATGTGAAAAAGGAATTGCTTTCTCATCCATGGACCAGTGTTTTGGGTTTTTAAAAAAATACTCTGTCATTGACTACAAATTTTTACTCAGGCTTTGTATTGGCATGGAATTCCTTTGACATCTCATGTTTTTATAAATTATAATGCATCTCAACCACCCCCTCCCCCAGGTTAATGTGCCAAATTGTCCATTTTGAACTCATCTCTGGCCAATTTCAAAGACACTGCTTTGAAAGAAAACAGACCAGCACCGTTCTGCAATAACAGTTGTGAGATGGGCGTCGGGTCTGGGAGGAGGGAGATTCTCTTGTCGATGTACTGTATGGGACACTGGGAACTCCTAACCCAGTGTTCAGTATTGAGCTAGGTATGTATGTGTGTAAATACTATTTTCATATAATTTGTCCGACAGAGATCAGAATTGAACTGTCAATGTGAAATAAAGCTCTCCTTATACTTGAATAATGATGATGATTCCAGTCCAGATCTGCTTTGGGGCTTGTCAGACTCCTCTCTCGGGAGCACCAGCATGAGGGATGGTGGTGTTCAGCCGTTTCACGTCTGGGAATCTGCCCCAAAGCACAGACGTATCATGCTGATACCCTGAGGTGGCACAGCCGTTCCTTACAACTTCCAAATTCTGCTGGAAGGGAATCCACGTCAGCTCTGCATGAGATTATGTACAAAGGGGTCACTCAGATAAGGCTGGGTGTGTCTGTATCCAACTGGAAGGCTTCATTCTTCCAAGGTCAGCCATACCTACTTAAAAATGACAGTACTTTGCTCTTTTGTACCCATTAGGGCCCATGCAACAGTGGCAAGCTTACCAGCTAAGTTGTATTTTAATACTGACTTGATAGGTTGATCAAGCCACACTGACCAGAACGGCGCTATCCCACCCTGATTCTTGCAGGGTAAATCCCACAACCTGAGACACTGGGCTCAGCGGTTCAGGAAAACTCTTCACTTGTGTGTCACTTGTCTCCTCCTCCAGAGAGGGCTGTTCTGACTGGTAGTCTAGTAATCTTGGCCGGGCTTGTTAAAATCATCCTTTGTCATTCTCCTGCTAATTTATGAAATCTTATTAAGGTCTGTGCTTCCACTCACATCTTGTAAATAATGCTTAACATAAACTTGTATTTCCACTGAGATCCAAAATACTTGTGCTTCTGCAGTGTTGAGTAGCCCGTGTAAGCCTGTGCTTTCCTATTTAAGAAACCAGAAATTGTGCCAAAGAGCATGGAAAAGTCAGTAAATGCTCAGTATTGACCACTTGTACCTGAACTTGTAAGAGAATGATACTGGACTGACATGTAAACATCATAATAAGAACCAGTAATTCAGTGTGAGTTTTAAAATGCAAAGACTAGTGTTGTTTATGGAAAGTCAATCTAAGTATAACACAGTTAATCAGTAATTTGTCTTGGGCCGAATGGTTTACCCCCTGGCAGGGCTCTCCGATTTGGGCCTCTGGAGTTGGCAGGGCGGTTCCTGAACGGCAGGTCATCCTTATTTTGGAGTCGGTTTGTAACTGACCTCTTCACACACTGTGCTGTTCACTCATCAAAGAGAACAATGTTCTATTTCAGTCTCAATAAACATTGTTCTTTCTTTCCTGCCTTTTTCTTTATCTGTTCTTTATCTCACCCTGGTGGATGTGGGAAGGTGGACGCATGGTCAGTTAATCCAGACAGGACACAGGTTATCATTTCCAAAACTGTGTTTATACCCAAGAATTAAAAAGCAGGGCTTGAGGAGAAGTAATCCTAATTCTTCACGTCCATCAGTGGGGATTAAAAGGTTGAAATTCAGTGTCATTATGAACAGCTGGCCCACACTCTCTGACTACGATGAAGAGGAAGGTAGATTTGGGTGGAAATTACAGCGGGAGAAAGCCACCACAGAGACGGCGACCTGCTTTCACTGAAGGGCTGACCCTGCCATCTGCGACAGCACCGCACACCACGAAGAACGGCTATCTTCGGAGAGCACTTGGAAGGGCAGCACAGTCCCGCCTGGAGCCCGAGTCACACCGGGGCTCCGCAAGGGGACCCACCAGCGAGTGAGAGACACGGGAGCGGCAGCTCTCTCCGCTCCACTGAGACAGTGTCTCATAAAAATGCTCATCACTTCCTGGCAAACTAATTCACAACAGTTTTCTCTTTTGGCAACATGGGATGAAATACCCAACACCACAAACCCTTAAAAGAGAGAGGTCTGTTTGGAAAAGTTAGTGAAGCTGAGCAGGGACCTCCCCTGTATGATTTTGATCCTACCCAGAGTATATTCATGTACAGAGGAACCACGTTACCAGTACTAGAAATGACTCCCTTTTGAACAAATATTACTGAGCTCACTGGATACAAGACATAGAAGGCCTTTTATTTAAAACACCTGATTCTTAGAAGAGCATGAGGAAACTGTGGTTTATAATCTAGCAGTGGGCCAGCAACAGTGTTGGCTTGGCAGGTGTGTAAGAACCTTCCGTCCTGGAATAGAAAGAGGAACTGGTCATGCAGAGCCTTGGCAGAATTCTAGAAGGTTTTATGCAACAGAATATTCTGTATCCTCTTAACTGCCCAGCAAAGGACCGGTGAATAGGCACACAGCTCTGGCCTCTGACCAGCTTTGTGGCCCTTGCCAATAATCTCAGCCTTGGTTTAATCTTCCGTGAAATGGTGATAAATATTGCCCCTTGAGATTGCTTTAAATGAGAAAATGTGAAAGATGCATTTAGCAGAGACTTTGTCACATAATATGTTTGATAAACACTAGTGTGTTCCCCCAGAAAAAAACCCTACACCCTCACCCCCTGTGTACATGGGAAATCCATAGAGAGGCAACTTCAATTGCTATCCAGTTTGTTGGGACCTTTGCCACTGATATGATTAAGGATTGTAGCTTTCATCACTTGACATCAGCTGAGTTATTAGAGCAAAGAGTACATCCAACCTAGTGAGACAATATATTAACAACTCCCATCCATGAAGGGTAAACTCTGAAAATAGGACATTTTGATTTAAATAGTGTAAGACTAAACAAAATAAGCCAGTCAGAGAAAGACAAATACCATATGATCTCACTTGTGTGTGGAATCTAATGAACAACATAGAAACAGAGGTGTAGATACATGGAACAGACTGACAGCTGTCAGAGGGGAGGGATGAGGAGGGGACTGGATGAAAAAAGGTGAAGGGATTTAGCAAAGAACATACACATACAACCCACAGTCCCAGACAACAGTGTGGCAATGGCCGGCAGGGGACAGCTGGGTGGAGGTGGGCAAGGGGGCGGGGAGGACAGGGAATAGGGACATCTGTAATGGTGTCGACAGTAAAAATCAAGTAAAAATAAATTTTAAAAATAAATAGTGTGAGACTTAGAATATTTTCTTCTGTAAAGTATCACATGAGGACTAAACAAAAAATGTTTGCAATCTTTTCTGTGGCCTGAGACAGAGAGAGAGCTTTGCGATCAGGCTGCATGGAGGCTGAGATGTACATTCCTGTAGCACCCTTTACATTAAGTCCTGGATTAGTGACATGAGGTTCACTTCTGCTGTCTGGGCCTGTATATCTCATGTGACTGTCTTCCCCATGCTGGGACTTCGTTCTGGGCTCCACATGGGGTTTTACAAATAACCCCCATGGTAGAAAATGTGCCTCCCTCCCCGCAATCTTAACTTTTTAAGTAAAATCCCTATAACATACACAAGAAGTGAACCTTTTTAAATTAGCTTTGGGAACAACATATACTGATCCACATATACTGAATTAGGTGATTGCTCACAAGCGTATGAGGTTATTGACCATGAATGGAGATGACTGGCCCAGGTTAAAGAATGCCACCAAATTCCTAAGACAGCATTAGGTCGGCCACACAACTGCTGTCCCATTTCTGCTGAGAGAGACAAGTGCCATGTATGGCTTGGAGGATATCTCTCCAGGATTACGAAGACACTTGTGGTTTCATCTACAAATCTCTCTCCTTGGTCTGCCAATTTTAAGATACCACAAAGTTCAGAACAGTTATTAGTACACCCCCAAAGCCAAGATAAAATCAACATCCCTTTTGGTATTCTGGTTGAAGAAAAGGAAAGATGAAAGTAGTGGCCTCTTTTAGAGTTTGACTTCTAGAAGGCCTCGCCAGCCTGAAGCTGGGAAACTGCCCTCCTCAGAGCAGAACCAGAATGGTACACAGAGAGACGCTCCCCCCATAGGAGTACCACTTATCAAAAGATGGAGGCAAAGACACTAGAAACAAAGGCACAGAATCAACCAAACTCCTGAATAGTAGTGTCTGGATCCCCCCCCACACACGTGTGCACACACAGGTTTTCCAGACTGTAGACTCTGGTAGCTGCTGTTCCTCTTGACTCAGAGTAGCTATCAGCAAGGTTACACGATGTCCCATTCTTGTCTCTCACTTCGAGGAATTTGAGGGAATGCAAGTAATGCAGCTGGGTAGTTCAGAGTCAAAGGTCTGGCTGCCAGTGGTAGAAATGAGGCACTGGCCAGGAGCCACTTTATCTTGTTCAGACGGTGTGGAAAGACCCCTTTTTCCAAGGTAAGGATAAGACTGATTGAAATGAATTGAGTGGTCCACCATCACACAGGTGCTTCACTTCATGGACTCACCTTCACAAAGTACTGAAGACATGCTCATTTTAAAGATGACTTTGATCGTCCTCCAAGCATTTGAATGTGACTGGCATTTAAGGAGTCCTCGTGTTGTGTTTCCAAAGTCATCAGTTTAGCTTGGCAAGAATAATAACAGGACAGAAAAAAAACTTTGTCTGAGCTGAGGACTCTGGAGTGGGGGAAGGGCAGGGGAAGGCTCTCCAACAAGAATCTGAGGATAACGAAAGTCCAGGTCTTTAGGAAACTGGGAGGGCCTGGAAGGTGTCAGAGAACTACTACTGTGTAACTCAGAGTTATGTTATGAATACGAGCAGTCGCCGTTAGCAACAGAGGAACAGTGGCTGGTCCTGCCTCAACAACTGCTTTTGTATTCTCAGCATGCCAAACACGCTTTAATTCCTAGCATTTACCAACTAATCTTCCACTTCCGGATTTAGCCAGACAGGAACGTGCCAACTTCACATTAAACACATACAACCTCCAGACTCTGCTCAGTCAAGAGGGGCCAGTTAGGTTAGGGCATATGCCACCTGCAGTTAATGAGAACATGAGCAGCACACACAGCAAGGCAGTCTCAGGCTGCAAGGATACTCGGGATGCCTTTCTGGCGCTAAGGAAAAGTTCGCCCCCATACCATTCCAGGTAGATGCCACCTACCCTATTCTTGGGCCTCATCACCTTTCATAGAAATGACACTCTTAAGGCAAATAAAGGTCCCCTTTTTCTTAAGGTGTTGACCTAACACCTAACCGCTGCAGGCACTGAGGGAGGGGTGTTCTCCCTGCCAGGGTGCACACAGGAGAGGATGGGATGTCATGTCTCCCCAGAAGAAAAAACAGCAACAACAACATAGAGGAAACTCATTTTTATTTAGTTGACAAATGTTTGCACAACAGTTACTATGTGGCAAGCACTGTTCTTAGCACTTAACAAATATTAACTAAGTTAATCTCAACAACATTGTGAAGTACTATAGGTGAGAAAGTGATACAAAAGGTTAAGGAAGTTTCCCCCAAGATCACACATGAATAGGTGGCCCAGCAACTTGGCTCCAGTGTCAAGATTCTTCACCAGGCATTGAGAGTCAGAGAAGGCCAGGAGTGCTAGAATAGTCTAACCCAAATATAGGGTGGCCTAAAATTTTCAAGACAAATAATAATCATTGTTAATACTTACCAAGTATTAACTATAAGCCTGCCACTGTACTAAATATTTTAGATGCTTAATTTCATTTTTTTTTTCTTTTCAACACTCCTATCAAGCAGGTATTATTGCCCTCCATTTTCCAGATGAGGAAACTGTGGCGTAGAGAGGTTAACTTGCCTGAGTGCACAGAGTTGGACCTCCAACCTGATTCCAAAGTCTGTGTTCCTAACCACTGAGATGTGGCGCTTCCCAGTGCCTACAAGTTCCATGCAAATAGAAACCAAAAGAAAGCAGGGGGAGTCAAAACCCCCCAACAAAGAGAAGTCCAGGTCCCAATGGCCTCACTGGTAAATTCTAACATTTAAAGAATTAGTACCAATCCTTCTCAAACTGTTCCCAAAAATAGTAGAGGAGGGGGGGAACACTGTCAAATTCATTTTACAAGGCCAGCATTACTCTGAAACAAAGCCAAACAAGGACAATTATAAGGAAAAAAATTACAGGTCAATATCCCTGGTGGACATAGATGCAAAAATCCTCAACAAAATATTAGCAAACTGAGTTTAACAGGACATGAAAGGATCATCCACCATGATGAAGTGGGATTTATTTCTGAGATATAGTAGCTCAACATAGACAAATCAATAAATGCAATGCATACATTCACAAAATGAGGGTAATAATCACAATTATCTCAATAAATGCAGAAAAAGCATTTGACAAAATTCAACAACTTTTCATGATAAAAACCCTTAAAAAATTAGGAATAGAGGAACATTTCCCAACATAATCCAGGCCTTACATGACAAGCCCACAGCAAACACACTCAATAGTGAAAAGCTGGAAGCATTTCCTCTGAGATCAGGAACATAAGCTCCACGGTAAACAAACCAATGTCCTACTGGCAAAATCCAACAAGCCATCTCTTAGGCATTAATTTTCACTCTTTTGTAATATTTGCCACTGTTAATTAGCTCATTTTCCACTAAGTTCTTTCCCTTTGAATTCTAAGACATGACAGGGTTCTGCCCCAAACCTCTCCCTGCTACCCTGTTCTTCAGTAGTTTTTGTGACCTCCTCCTGCTGCTCCCTTCCTGTGGGCCTCCTCTCTGCCCGACACCCCACCTGTGCCAGACACACAGGGATCCCTCAAATGTGGAATGAATGAAGCAGCTCCATTTCCTCTGGTCGCTCTCTCTACACTCTCTCCACACTCTCTCCATGGGAAATTCGCCCATTACTGTGGCTTCCAATGCCACCTCCATTTAGATGATTAACAAAAATGTGTATCCCCTAAATCTACAGCTGCCCTTGGTTTCGCCTGCCCTGCCCTCTCGACCAAACTTCAGATCTACATTTCCAACTTCTCTTGGACATTTCCCTTTTACCCTTGTACCATCTTTTTAAACTGAACTTATCCAAGATCAAACTTATAAATTTCTTCTGTAGTCTCTTTTCCTAAATTGAATATTGTATTTTCAAAATCACCAGGATTTCTACTGCAACTTAGGATCGTAACAATTTCTTTGACCCTCTTTGACCCCAAGAGGTCGGAGGTGACAAGGTAGGTCTACTTGGAGCCTGAGTGGCAGGCTGTCTCCTTGTGAAGTGGGTCATCTGTGGCTTAGCTTCATTTCAGCCACAAATCACTGAACATGGTGCATTCCTGCATTTTCTCTTCCTTTGTCATTCTCAAATAAATAATGTGTACTTTGATAATCCTCAGTTCTACTTACAACAATGAGAACCTTCAAAACAGGAACAAGATTCAGAGAAAACAGTAACAACAACAACTAAATCCAAGAGAAGGCCCCCAGGGCCTCTGAGCACCCACCTGCCTCACAGAAGCCCCGCCCTGTAATGCTGAGGGTTCCCCACTCTGACCCTACTACCAAAAAACACCACGAGAAAGAAATTCCTCTCCAAAAGGTTTTATTTGGCCCATTTTGCTCTCTTCATCCTGAGTTCATCTCACCTCATGTCATGAAGAATGTGAATCTACAAAATGAAGAACACTGTAACCTACTATCTGCAGAGCAAATTATTCTCTCAATCAATATTTCACTCCTGATGATTAAATAGTTCACCCTCATTTTGCAATTCAGCCCAGGCCTTCTGACTTAACTATCTCTTTTTTAAAGGAGCCAGACTCCCCCTCCACCTCCTCCACATTCAAGCACCATTAAAATAAGGTGCCTGGTGGTTTCTCCCCACCATCCATGTTTAATGAGCCCCTTTCTTCTCTATGACCCTCCCACCCTGTCCTGGCTCTAACTCCCAGACTTCTTCAATGGCTTTGTTAAAGTCTCCCTGCTGCCAGCCTCTGCCCACTCCCTGACCAGCCTGAACAGGATTGTCAAGTTAATTGTCTACTTTCCCAGACCAAAACTCTAATGGTTTCTTACTGTCTACAGCACAAAGTCTAAAATACCAGGCCCAATATTTAGGACACTTCAGAAGATATCCTTAGAGGGTATTCCCTTTTTCTCCAAACACATATCCTTCCTTAGATTCCAGTTTCTCTTCTCCCAAACCTCTTCTCCACCAGTCTTCCTATTCCTTAATGTCAAAAATAAATTCTTGGCACCTGACCCCAAGGCTCCATTATTTCTTACCAAATGGGACCTAGAGAAGTAATAGTATCTTGGTCCATAATCAGATATTGCCTTGTATTATTAAGTTAATTAATTTGAGACAATTATAAATAAGGTTCCACAAATTCAGTTATTATTATTTCATACTATTAAATAAGAGTCAAAACTGGTGGCTGTGGGCAAGATCCAGCTTCAGACCACCTTTACGTGGCCACAGAGCCTTTTGCTGTTTTAGATTTGAATTTGAAGAATTTAAAAACCTTGCAGGAGGTGAAGGAAGTGGAGTAACACCCCAGCACTCACCATTATTTCAAACCCCACTGCTTCTGACAGTCACAGATCCTGCCTGGTCCTGAAGGCATTTGAGTTTGCAACGCCTTTTGATAATCACACATGAAACAGCTCATAGCCCTAATAAGTCTGGAGACTCCAGAAGGGCACAGGTTGGATCTTACACTCATTAGTATAACTCATCCTCTACCCCACAGGGCCCAGTACAATACTGAGCACAACGTAGAGGCTTAATAAATACAAATTGAGTGATTCCATGCAAGGCTATGGAATCAATTTAGTTATTTGTCAGGGCTGGGAGGCTGCACGACTCAGTGAACAAAGGATGTCATCATTTGCCTCTGCTGAATTTCCTCATGCAAAGACAAAATGAACTTTCATGACAAGGAACTCTCCCCGTGAATCCAGCACTTCCAACAACAGCTCCTCTTACATACAGTCTGTTCCTGGAAGCCATCGCACTAAAATAAGGGTGATATTTATCTCAGTTCAAGATACCAATTTGAGTGTTAATTCCTGGAGGAAAAGGAACAGGGATATTTATTTTGGAGTGGGAGAGGGCTTCCTAAAAATGCTATTTACAAACATAATATTCCAATGACAGGAAATAAGAGCAGAAAGCATCTTTTGTTGGCCTAAACAAGGAGTGATTAACCTCATTCCAGCTTCTGTCAAGAAATCTTAATTGCCCTGTTACTCTACTGAAATAATAAGTTCAATTTTTCAAACCCTTCAGGTTGAGTTACCCAGCATGCACCAGCTTCAGGGACAGTGAGGTGACAACCAAGGGGCAGTAATCAAGAGGTCTGGAGACAAGGCAAACCAGGTTGGAAATTGCCTTTGATACACATTTGTTTTTCTGAATCTCAGTGTCCTTAGTGGAAAAAAGAAAAGAAAAAAAAATGCTTTCTGCAAATAATTTAATGAGAATAATAACAACTAATACTTACTGAGTGCCTATTTTATGCCAGCCACTAATTTCAAGTGCTTTAAGTGTGTGGAGTCATCTATCTATGACATCACAAAGTGGATACTAATTTTGCCTCCATTTCACACAGAAAGACACTGAGGCACAATGAACTTATTTGCCCAAGTTACTCAGCCAGTAAATGGCAGAATCAGGATTCAAATCTAGTTGCTCTCACTCTAGAGCCTTCACTCTTCACACCCACACAATAATGCCCTCGTGAAGCATTATACAGTGCCTGGAAAACTAAGGTACTGAACAAAGGAATGAAAAAATAAGAGAAAAGGTGGGAAGGAAAAAAGAAAAGTCCTTTGTCCATTTCTTTGCTGGCCTTCTGGGTTTCCCAAGGATGGATGGGAAGGTTTTTAAAAGTCTGTGGCTCAAGCCCCTCCACGTTGCTCTTGTCCTGACCTCCTCTGTGGAAGAACCTAGAATAAATCACCCTCCACACTCACCCAGGCTAAGAAGGACATTCAGTAACCTTGGCTCATTCAAAAGCACCCACAACCAATCACAAAATAAAGGCCCAATACCCACCACATGTATTTCAACTCTCTTACCTTAGAGCCAACTCTCTGCCTTACCACGGGTCTTCCTTCTGCCTCTTCATTTGAAAGTTCAAATCCATGCCCTACTGGGTAGCTCATTTGCTTAGAGCATCATCCTAATATGCCAAGTTGTGAGGGATCAAAACCCGGTCAGGGCACATACAACAACCAACAAATGAATGCATAAATAAATGGAGCAACAAACTGATGTGTCTGTCTGTCTGTCGTCTCTCTTCCCCTGCTTCCTCTCTCTCTAAAATCAGTAAATTAAAAGAAAAAGGAAGTCCTAATCCTGGTGACTCAGTAGCCTAACAGCCCTCAGATTCCCTGCATCATTTCTGGGGCAGGCCATGAAGTGCTGAGGCACTCACTGCTGCCATCTCAGAGTTCATGCTGTGGAGACTAGCGCCCTCCCCGACATGACCCTCCCACACATATAAAGCAAACCTGGCCATACAATATGATGTATTCTGTCTGTCCTATTGACCCACATGGTCTTGGAGAGGAGTAGAGCTGTGTTTGCCACAGAGAGCAAGTGAGCCCCAGCAGGTGATTCTTATGGGTAAATTCTTATGAGCTTCAAGCTACTTTTAAATAGAAAAAAGAGGGGACTGACCAAGATGGAGCCATAAGTAGATATACTTTGCCTCCTCCCATGACCAAAAGGAGGACAAAAGCAAATTTAAAAACAAAAAATAACCAGAACTGCCAGAAAATCGAACTGAATGGAAGTCAGACAACCAAGGAGTTAAAGAAAAAACATTCATTCAGACTGGTCAGAGGAGTGGAGACAGGCAGCCAGAGCAGAGAGGATGCATGGCAAGGTGGTGACTGGAGGACCGGGCGGTCCCACATTTGCATACAGATAAATGGGGAGGAACAACTGGGGAGTGAGACAGAGTGTGCAACTCAGGGTTCCAGTATGGGAAAAGAAACCCTCAAAACCTCTGGCTATAAAAACCTGTGGGTGTTGTAGCAGCAGGAGAAACTCCCAGCCTCACAGGAGAGTTCACTGGAGAGACCCACAGGGTCCTAGAATGTACACAAACCCACCCACCCAGGAATCAGCACCAGAAGGGCTCAATTTGCTTGTGAGTAGCAGGAGAAGTGACTGAAAGCTGGTAGAGAGCCAAGCATTGTTTTCTCTTGAACCCCTCCCCCACATACAGTGCCACAACGCAGTAATGTGGGTTGCCTCAACCTTGTGAATACTTAAGGCTCTGCCCCTTATTATGTAACAGGCGCAAAAAGACAAAGCAACATTGCCCAAATGAAAGAACAGTTCAAAGCTCCAAAAATAAAACTAAGCAAGGAAGAGACAGCCAACCTATCAGATGCAGAGTTCAAAACACTGGTAATCAGGATGCTCAGAGAAATGGTTGAGTATGGTCACAAAATAGATGAAGAAGTGAAGGCTATACAAAGTGAAATAAAGAAAAATATACAGGGAACCAACAGTCCAGAGAAGGAAACCGGGACTCAAATTAACAGTTTGGAGTAGAAGGAAGAAACAAACATTCAACCAGAACAGAATGAAGAAATGAGAATTCAAAAAAATAAGGAGATGCTTAGGAACCTCTGGGACAACTTTAAACATTCCAACATCTGGATCATAAGGGTGCCAGAAGAAGAGGAAGAGCAAGAAATTGAAAACTTCTTTGAAAAAAATAATGAAGGAGAACTTCCCCAATCTGGCAAAGGAAATAGACTTCCACGAAGTCCTGGAGGCTCAGAGAGTCCCAAAGAAGTTGGACCCAAGGAAGCATACACTGAGGCATATCATAATTTTATTACCTAAGATTAAAGATAAGGAGAGAATCTTAAAAGCAACAAGAGAAAAGGAGACAGTTACCTATGAAGGAGTTCCCATAAGGCTATCAGTTGATTTCTCAAAAGAAATCTTGCAGGCAAGTAGGGACTGGAAATAAGTATTCCAAGTCATGAAAGACAAGGACCTACATCCAAGATTATTCTATCCAGCAAAGCTATCATCTAAAATGGAAGGGCAGATAAAGTGCTTCTCCGATAAGGTCAAGGTAAAGGAGTTCATCAACGCCAAGCCCTTATTATATAAAATGTTAAAGGTACTTATCTAAGAAAAAGTCCTCTATCATCTGATCAAAAATATGAACAGTAAAATGACAGCAAACTCACAACTATCAACAGCTGATCCTAAAAATAAATAAATAAATAAATAAATACTAAGCAAACAACTAGAACAGCAAACAACAGAATCACAGAAATGGAGATCACATGGAAGGTTATCAATGGGGAGGGGTGGGGAGAGAATTGGGGGAAAGGTACAAGGAATAAGAAGCATAAATGGTAGGTACAAAATAGACAGGGGGAGGTTAAAATAGTATAGAAGATGGAGAAGTCAAAGACCTTATATGTACGATCCCTGAACTAAAGGTAAGGGGGAATGCTGGTGAGAGGGTGGGTACCGGGTGGAAGGGATAACGGGGAAGAAAACAAATGGGACAACTGTAATAGCATAATCAATAAAATATCTTTTTTAAAAATTAAAAGTTTGATACCTCCTGCTCTAGGATAATTTGGGGAGCAATTAGTTTTATTTCCTATGAATATGTGTCACTGTATCCTTGTTTATCAAGCAATAAAAGAGCTTTCATTTACTAATCAAAAAAAAAGAAAATAATATATATTCTTACTGGGGTGTGGGAGGGTCATTCTAAAAGATAGAGAATCTCAAGGGGAAAGTTTCAGAGTGGGAGCTCCTCACTCTGAAGAAGCTGAAGAAGCTCCAGATCAGAAAATAAGAAAAGGGCCATCCATCCTGGAAAGGACCCATTTGCACCAGGGAAAAGCCTGTATCCTAGGCATGACCCCGTATTTGCCAAATTTCCTAGTTCTAAGGTGAAACTAAGCACAGGCTCTTCCCTCTGATGAACAAAGTAATTGTTGCTGTCCCTAGGCCCAGTATAGAGGACTGGGAGGGAACAGACTCCAGGATGCTTAGGGTTGCAGCTCTTCTCATTGTCAGCAGAGTTCCCGAGACAGGGGAAGATAGGGGGACTTCTCCCCAAAACCTGCATATCCCCAAGGAAGGCTGGGGTGGGTCCCCTATTCAGAGATGCACAAAGGTCCCATCAGGTGGTGCTAGCAGATTCATTGGTCACACACACAGATCGGAAAACGCAGCATTTCCTTGGGTTGCTCTCAGAGAGGCCAGAGGGCTCCTTAAATGGAACTAATCAGGCAGAGCCATCCATGGCTGTTACTGAGAGTGGCCAGGCATTCAGTGGCTAGGATGAACTTGCACACATAACCCATCCATCCTCTAATTATACATTTAAAACCAACCATTTTCTTTTATGTTAAACTAATCATATACACTATTTTTTTTGGAATCTTTATAGGCACTTTATTCAGATGTCTGGCAATCTGAGAAGGCAGCGGGTTATGTACCCTAATAGACTATTTTACATCCCATTTTAAAATGACCCTTTTTTTGAATTCAGGGCCTACAGACTTCAGGTAACTTTGAGTCAGTTGGGTGACCATAGGGAAATGACTTCATTCTAAGGTGGCTTCACTTACAGGGCCCAGGTTCCATGAGGGAGATTTTCCCAAGAGTCTCTGCAAACCCAGACCCTGTGAAACATGTTTGGAAAATATGGTGCAGGCTTTGATAGACTGGCAACTGTGAAAGTCAAGAAAGTAATAATAAACTGAAGTAAGACAAGAAGAATTTTTATTATGTTTAATGACAGATCTTCCCAAAAGGAATCCAAACCCCAATATGTCACAAAATTATTGATGTTATTATATACTCCAAAAGCAAAAGGTCTCAGCAGCAACCCTGGCCCAATATGATTCCTCAAAACTAAAATAATTCCTGAAGAAATCAAAAGGTAAAATCAGAATAATTTAAACAATAGAGTTAACAGGTCAGAAAATGAGAAAAGGGCAGATTGAGTTGTGAAAAAGAACAACAAAAAGACTTTAAATAAGGGTGGGCATTTAAGATCTTATTCATAAATCAAATTAAGAAGTCACGCTAAAAAATGAACATGAATGTCAGAGTATATCTGAGCAATAAAGCCACACGCGGTACCAACTAATTAGAATGACCTCCTTTGCTTACGTCCTCCTTTGTAAGTGGCCCTTTTCCAAGAATTGTACCTCAGTCTTAATGTGATGCAGTACCTTTTATTTCTGATGACTACTTAGACACCAAAGTAAACTGACAACTATAATTTTAGATGCTCTGAGAACGCACAAACAGGTGTAATCTAAGCCTGTTGTCTGTTTTCCAAAGGTGCAGTGTTTGTTGCAGTATATACCTTTATTTGGCTGAGATCCTGAGAAAACAATAAATGAGTTTTGTTTTATTGTTTTTGTTTGGGGAGGGCTTTTTTTTCCTCCTTTAATTTTGAATTTCCTTTTCCTAATTTACCTAATGAACCAATTCCTGTAGTCATAATGAGAAAAGAAGCCTTGACCCTTCATTGTATCTTCCAAAACTCCCACGGCTGCAGGGCGTGGTGGAGGAAGTGCTCGGCCTATGGTACGGAAGACGGCAAAGGTTCCGTTTTCAGGCCCTCTCTTTCCTGGGTCTGTGCCCAGGGAGGCCTCCAGCTCCACTTCATCCCGTTCCATCCTCTTTGTGCTCCCTCAAACTGCGTGCGCACCCTTCTAACTAATTTTAAATTCAGTTTTGGCAGTCATATTTACAAAGCCTATTCACTTAAAGTAGATCTTTCAGAGAAATATGGAGGAAGCTGTTGTTCCTCGTGTAAATTTATGAAGAACTGCTGACCAAGAGGAGGGATAGTGACAGAAGAATGAGTTTAAACTACAGTCCAAAGAAACTAGCCTCTTCCTACAAATGTATCATAGAAATTGAACCTTTTTAAAAAATATTTTATTTATTTATTTTTAAAGAGATGGGAAGGGAGGAAAGAAGAGAGGAAGAGAAACATCAATGTGTGGTTACCTATCACAGGCCCTCCACCAGGGACTTGGCCTGCAACCCAGGCATGTGTCCTGACTGCAGTATTGAACCAGCAACCCTTTGGTTTGCAGGCTGGCGCTCAGTCCACTAAGCCACCACAGCCAGGGCAAAATTAAACCTTTAAAGCAAGATTTGAATTCTCCATATGAAAGCCTCCCTCTTCCTGTATTTTCAGTGGACTTCATGTACAGAAAGCTTACCACTAAAAAACAAATAAACAACATAAAAAAAAAACCAGATTTACCAAAAAGAAAAAATCAGGTTGGCAGTCTTTTCCTAGAGAATTTATCAGGTTATTTCATGAAATAGCATCTTCCTCTAGCTGATGTAAAATGTAAGTTGATTTGGAAAGAAAGAGAGAGGGGGTGGAATTGAGGAGGAAGGAGGGAGGGAGGGGAAAAAAGGACTTTTCAAGGACACTCCATGCCAAAAATGAGGAATACCTGAAAAGGCATCTTGACATTTTCAGTGAAATTCTAAGGAGTACTTTCTAAGCATCTACCACTCAACTATTGTTATTTTTTATTTCAAGCTCCAAACAAACACACAAACATATTAAAACACAAATTTTCCAGCTCCACAAGAAAATATGAGCTCCAAACAATGAACACTTTAATTAACAACTCTTACCTGGGTACAAAAGATTGAGCACAGGGTTTGATTTAAAGGGGATTACACATCGGCAACTCCACACACATAACAAAAATCGTTGTTCATTTCCCTAAGGATGTGTCAGTTGCCTGGATGAGGGAGTTCTTCATGATACTCCTTCAGCTTTCATTCAGTGTCCCCCTGCAGGTGGGACTGAGGAAAAAGAACACACAATCAACACAGCCAAGGAGAAGATGACCTCACTCTATTCTAATCTTGGCATGCCGCTTCCTTGGGATCACCTGGTGTCTGAGCCCTGACCCTTGTCCTGTGTTCCCAGCGCAGAATGAGGCAATACTAGTTAGCATGCCAAAGCAGCTGTGTGGTCTTGGGCAAGTTACCTGACCTCTTCGTACAGTTTGAGGGTGATAATCAGCAGAGTATCTGCCTCTGGAGAATGCTATTGTGAGGAGTGTATGGTCCTTGGTACACTGTATACCAGCAGGAACTGTTAGATGTCACTGAGCGAAACTGTTAAACATTCCCCCCATCAATTCCATTCTGTGGAACAATCATTTTTCAACATGGACAGTGTAGGACTGGGGGTGTTCCAAGTCCCCATCCTCAATGCACAGATTCTCAAACTGAAATATGCATCAGAATCCCTGAAGAACAGTTTTAACAGTACTGGGCACAGTGCAGAGATTCCAATTGAATTGGTCTGAAGTGGAGCCTGGGCATCAGTATTTTTCAGAGGCCCTCCCTGCTTCCCCGTGATTCTAATGCTCCTGGAGGACTGCTGACCCGAGGATCTGCCTTGTGGTTTGGGTGCACAGCCACTGCCTGCAGGGTCTGTGGGACTCCTGGGGTGAAGGGAGGTGAGTCACTATCCACTGAGTCAATCCCCACAAGCCACCCAATGACAAATCCCTCAGAACCTGGTGACCAAATCAAAGAATGAGGATCCCTAAAGTTGGAGTTCAGAGTCTATAGCCTGGCTTGCTTTTTGCTTCAGTTGTAATGGAGGTGAAGGAGCCCCTGTGGAAGGAAGTAAAATAGCTCCTGTCTGCCCACAGAGAGGTCAGCCTGGAGGCCATGCTAGCTACTATCTTAAGAGCTGGAGGCCCAAAGAGCTCCGACAGAATCAGAAACTAGTCCTTCAGTTAATTTTTGCCCTGTTTTTCTTTTCTTGGTTTACTTCCTTTTGGCTATTCTTTAATTTTAGAAAAGTTTTGTGCTATAATTCTTGTCTGTGCCTGCATTCCTTGCTCACCCTCTGACTGGGAGCATTACAAGTGGACTAGCTCACCCTGAAGGCCAGCCATGGTGGTGGGAAGCAGGACCGCAGGACACTGCTCCCAGGTGTGCACCACTCAGTGGGGCCAGAGTTGGTGCCATGTGCTCAGTCTCCCCTGCGTTTAGAGACTCCCCTTCCAGTCCTCCATCCCCTTCTTGGGGGAGTTTTCACAAGGAAAACCAATTGCAGTACAAGGCTGAAGGGAATAAGTACTAAGTGTAGGCCTGTGGAGGAGCAAAAGACAGGCCCTGGCTCTGCTTGAGGGACCAGGGGGTTCACAGAGGCAGGCCTTGCAAGTCCGTCCTCCAAAGTGGAATCTCAGCAAGTACATACTGGATATGGGCAATCAGCTCACACACACTTGTTAAGAACCATAACACAAAGGTAATCATGCCTTCTAAGAGAACTAGGAATCATGCCTTCTAACAGAACTGGGTGTATGTGTGTGCTTATGTGATTTTTTTGTGTGATAAAATTCACATAACATAAAGACCACCATTTTAACCATTTTAAATTATACAAGGGATAAGCTTTTTTTAATTCTCACCCAAAGATATCTTTATTGATTTTAGAGAGAGAGAAACATCTATATGAGAGAGAAATATCAATCAGTTGCCTCCTATACACACCCCAACTGGAGATTGAACCCACAACCCAGGTATGTGCCCTGACCAGGATCGAACCTGCAACCTTTTGGTGTACAGGACGATGCTCCAACCAACTGAGCCACCCAGCCAGGGCAGGGACCCAAAATACCACCTCCCAAAACATCCAGAATAAGGAGAAATGTATTCCAACCCCTTCTACTCATTTCCTCTACACATTCCCTAGTCAAACAATTTGGGACTTATTATTTTTGGCTCAAGAATCCCTGGCCTTTTGTGGTAAGATTCTACTTTTTCAGTTCCCCCAAATCTTGAGGTCACTAGGAAACCAAGAGAGGGAAAGCTGAGCAACAGTGAAACAGTAGGAGGGAAGAAGGGAAGGGGCAAGAACTGGCGCTGCCCTCCAATCCTGCAGTGACTCATGCCAGGAGGTAGGATGTGAGTACCATAAAAAAAGAAAGAAAGAAAAGGGAAGGAAGGAAGGAAGGAAGGAAGGAAGGAAGGAAAGGTTCTTGACATCAAAAGTAAATTTGAGGTGGGCAATGATTAAACATACTAGTATCTTGAGTCAATTTGTTAAGCTGAATGCACCACCTCCTCTATTCTGCGATCCTGACAAAACATTCCACTCTAGAGGTGAGAACACAGAGGCTTATTCCGGGGCGGGAGGGTCAGGACATTAGGACATGTAGAATGTTCAGTGCAGCGCTGTTTTTTAAAAATGGTGCTGCAAGCAGGAGGGCTTCATTGAGAAAAGCGGGGGAGGAGGCGTGTAGTGGAAACCCACTGGGTCTTCTGCCGGATGCTCCTCTCTGGGGCTGTCTTCCGAACTCACGGCATGTCTGGGGCCGTCCTGCTTTAGCTGCTTGACCTTGCTTGTTTGGGTCTTCTCTGAACTCATTGTGATATCAGCCTCTTTCTAATAAATATCCTATTGGCTTAAGGCAGCCAAAGCCATCCGGGTTTTTATAACCACGAAAACCTTTACTACTGCAGCCCTCCAGCACCCCTGCCTCACCAGGAGTCCGTGACCCGGGAAGTGGGTGTAGAGACCACTGGAAGGGATCTTGTGTTGTATTGGAAACCTATTTTCTAAGAATTTACTAATTTTTTTCTCACTTCCTCTCCATCCCCTCACATCAGTGTCCCCGTATTAGCTGGTTCAGGGCTTTCTGTAACTCAACGTCACCTGCATTGAATTTCAGCGCAATTTGGCATTTGGTAATTATGTGGGCCGTGTTCCCTAAGTGGTAATTATGTGAGTTATGTTCTGTGTAACTACCTAATAAGTGCCTAGATGACTGTTTTGGCAACCGGAGATGAAGTGGGCCAGAATCCATCCTTTAATCTACCAAGCAGAACGTTCTAAGGTAGGAGCCTGCAGAACTGGCAACTACTGAGCTGTCCTTCTCATTCCTCTGTGCTGAAGGTGGGGAGTCCTGGCCAGCCCTGGGGCCCTCAAACCAGATTTTCAGGGGCCTGACCCTAAGTAAAAACCTAGCATATTATCCCACACTCCTTTATTGTTTAAAAAGACTCATAATTATTTCGAAATTGCTAGAACAAGGGACTTCATAAAACAGCACCAAAGGATCCTTGTGGGAGATAGTCCCAGAAATGCCCACAAACTCTCCTGGGGTCCAAAGGGCTCCTCTGCTCTTTCTCCCCAGGGTTCTCCTATCACACGCCCTAGGTCTGGAGAAGCAACAGAATGTAATGGTTAAAGGTGTGATCACTGAAGCCAGACTACCCAGGTTCCTGTTTCGGCTGTGCCATTTGCTAGTCGTGGCACCTTCAGCAAGGTGCCTGCATGCTCTGCACCTCAGTTTCCCTACTCATAAAATGGAAGTAATGATAGTAACTACTTCAGAGGATTGTGGGAATTAAACATGAACCCATCTGATACATGTGAAGTATTTGGACCAGTTCCTGGCACTCAGGAAGCACTTGACAATGAAGAGCTATTAGCTATTATTATTTTGGGCCCGGGTTAGGAATGGAAAAGAATACCTGAGAAATGATGACATCTTACTATGTGGCCAACTACTTGCCTCATATCTGAATTCTAGGGTTGCCTCATTACCTCATTCAGCATTCACTCATAAAAAATATTTACTGAGCACCAACCACAGTGGAGAGTCATCTGATACAAGACGACAACAGGCAGGGAGTGGGGGTTTGGTTCTTGTTGAGAACACAGGCCTAGCACATGTGGTTGAATTCACCCAAGTTAAATGAGATTCCATTGTAGCACACTAAATGCTGGCTATAAAATAGTGAGCAAGAGAGGCAGGTTTCACTCAAGAAGTAGGGGCAGACTTTTAAGCAGTCAAGCCATATAAACATATAACAACAAACTATGTCATACTTTATGAAAGTGCTGGGTGCTAAGAAACAGGTATGCCTCAGAAGGGGAGGAAGTGTCATAGAAATTCATGAGACTCAAAGGATAAACAGAAGTGACCCAAGCAGGAGCAGGAATAGTATCCCAAACAGAGAGAACAATGTGCATAAAGGCATCACGGCAGGAAAAAACTCATGTTCCAGGAGCTGAAAAGAGAGGCCATTAGATAATGGGAGAGAGACGGAGACACAAGGGAAGGCAAGAGAGCTGGCAGACCCACATATGTTCTGTTACTGCCACTCTGTGAAGGAGGAACGTGGTTCTTAGGTCTCTCTTGCATCTGTCCAGCGCGTTTTCTAACTACCTCATACCTACAGCAGGAAACTAAAATCACTTTAGCAAATCATGATAAGAAGCACTTAAGCTGCTTACTTGCATAAAACTTCAGCTTAAGAATATTTCTGTGCATGAACCTGGTAGTTCTTCAGAGGGTAGCTTGGTCTTTCAAGGGTGTGATTTACTTCAGAGATAAAATCTTCCTATAATAAAAACAAATGCAGCAATTGCATCACTCATAATGTAATAAGGATCAATGACAGCACAATGAGTAGTTTGCATTTCCGAGCCTAAGAATGCCATATACTCTGTATATGTGGGGTTCACACACGTGTGTGTATGTAAGTACTCTTTCTTTCTCTTCCTCCTCCTCCTACCTCCCTTCCTTTGTTCTCTCCCTTCCTTTCTTTTTACATTTTAAAGGGATTTCCTTACTTGGAAAAACTGTGACTTTTCAGAGAGGAAGTAAAGTAACCCACTACCCCATGGTTAGAATAATCATTACTCATTTTAACTGTCACCCTATAGATCTAGGATACGCCAGCATTTTTAAGTAAGTCAATACAACCAATTCAACTATATGGTACGGTGAAATCCAACCACTGCGGGCACTGTTAACCTTCCATTTGAATTCTTTTGAAATGGTGATAGGTCACGTAGCTAATGACTGTCCATCTGCAGTAGACAAAGTACTGGCTGTATCTACCTATGAATCAGAAACACTCCCCACAGCCCCATAAAAGATGAAAAGCCAAAACACCTTATTAACTTTGAGAAAAGAGTGACGACAGGGAATATATAAAATGGGGTCACTTTAACCAAGCTGCTAAAATTGTTAACATTATCAAGATTCAGGCAGGAGGAAAAACCCCATTTTTGTTCTAACTAGCCTAGGAACTTAAATCATTTTTTAACTTCCCAGTCCTGCATCAATGCCTGGTTATGCATATGGACCTCCAGATAACCCTCTAATTACCACCGGAAGGACTCACTTATACATCAACCTGACACCTAAGTCACTGGACGTGACCAGACCGTGTGGTGCCCATCCTCCTACCACCTGGCATCCATCATTCTTCATCCTGACTAGCTGTCACCTGACAACCATTCTAGGCAAATCCTAGAGCTAAGAATGTAGGACTGGTAATTCTCAAGAAGGCACCTTTTACTGTAAGAATTTTAACTTTTCTCTCTTCTTTAAAACATCAGGGTTTTGCCTGGCTGTTTCCAGTTTGAAAACTCTAGGACTCTTGAACAAATCTATGATTTATTTCTAGGAAAACCACCAGACTCTTTTTGAGTTTGTTCAACAGCTTTTAGGAAAACTTTCTTCCATGCTATGGCCTTACACAGACCACACACACTTCTCTGGGTTCTCCCGTGGACCAGAATTCCTGTGCCTGGTGGAAGGGAATGTGCTTTGGGTCAGTTACACTGTCTTCTCTAAGTCCTTTGAAAGGACATTCCTCCCTCTTGCTGCAGGACCTCCTCTTGATGCATGCTGTGCTCCAAATTGGCTGCTACTCATTGTTCAGTTCCAAGCTCCATTGTCAGCTCCAAGCTCTCCCCAGGGGAGCTGCTCTGACTCCCAACCAAGTCAAATACTCCTTTGCCTACACTCCCAGGACACCGTGTAAGTCTCCTGGGTAAGTGTCACAATTTTACATTTATTTTTGTAGTTACTTGATTAATGTCTGTCTTCCCCAATGAACTGTAAGTCCCAGTTCCCATGTCATTCTGCCAGAAAATATCTAGTTTGACAAGAAGCCCTAACCTCGTTTAGGCGCTGCTGAGCTCTGTGGGATGTCAGAAGATCGCATACCCTTTCATGGATCTTCTTCCATGTGGACTGAGAACCAGGGTGGAACCTGCTCAACAGATTAAACGGGGAGATTATGCCCCTAATAAAAAGGATAGTTAGAGTACATAACAATATGGGTTGATATTTATAGCTTAATAGTAAGAAAACAGAAGCAACATATAAAATAATACACATAATACAGTTTTAATACCCGTATAAAACCTGTGTATAGGAAACTCACTAGGAATAAAAACAACTGAGATGTTAATAATGGTGTGTGTTTAGGTGTATGGCTGTGAGTGACTTTCTTCTTTGTACTTAACTATGTATTTTAGATATTTCTCTAAAGAACAAATCCTGCCTTTTACATTAAGAATTTAATCCAAAACTTTTAATATGAACATCAATCCCATTGTTTTCCACCATAAGGATTTTGTTTTGTATCTCATTTATTCGAGGCCAACCAGACCCAACCTTAACCACAGGTCTTAACATCATCTTCCAGTTCTGTGAACATGCTGCACTTCCTCCTCCCAGAGGCATCTGCCCACACTGCTCCCTCTGCCTGGAGTGCTGCCACCCCAACCCTGTCCCCACTCATGTAACTCCTACCCACCCTCCAGAGCTCAGTTCATGTATTGATTTCTTGGGAAAGTCCTTCCTGATCCCTTTTGTGCAGAGGAAGTCAGAGTCCCTATTTTATGCATTCGGAGTCCATTTACCCTGTATTCAGTGCGCTTCCCCTAGCAGACATATTGTCATTATTCAACTAGTGTCTCTTTCTACTCCTAGGCTGAAATTGGGAATGCAGCTCTTGGATTAATAGTTCATCTTATGGTCTCATGGGTATTGAATACCACAGTAGGTATATTTAATAAATATTTCTTGAGTGATTGAATTCACCCACTCATTAGTTGAATTCATTTATTCATTTTGAGGAGGGGATGGGTACCAACTCCTAAATTCTGAGGTGGAATTAGAAATTTGATTATGAAAATCTTGTTTCCTCAAAATGCCTGAAGAAGATTAGCAATTTTGATAAAACTGTTCTCTTTAATTAGCATACAGTAAACATTAGGAAGGACAGGAACATTTGGGAATCAATTGGGGATTACTATGGCCAACATATTATTGAGCTCCTGAGCAGTTGCCCCTCTACTTAGTTTGGGACCAACATCTGGGAAGCCCATCCTGGCTCTCTCTATAATAAGCACATGTAGCTTGTTTCCAGGTCGACAAGACCAAGAGTATTACTGTATTTAAACAAACCCATAACCGAGTCAGAAAAATGACTCAGCAAATGGAAGTGCCACTCAAAGCACTACCCATGTTTAAGAAAAAGCCAGGCACATCATTTCTACACTTCTCTAAGAATTTTTAAGAGGAAGGAATAAAAATATATTGAAGCTATAAATAAAGCTAGCATCTAAAAAGATCCACTAACTGGATACCATAAATGTATTTTCTATAAGTGTTGAGTAACCAGTACCAAAACAATTCCTACAATTTGTTACCATTATTATTCTATACAATCAATATTACATTTGAAGATTTCTGAGAATGAGTCAACAGACAGGAGCAGTGCTGTGCCTTTACTATAGCTTTCTTCTTGTGCTGTGGAACAGTGAGGATGTGTGTTACAGGGATGTGTCACTATCCAGATGACAGTGATCAGGCTTAAGAGTGTTTGTTCTTCCATCCTTTGGGACTACCGTTTTTCAACCCACTAGTTAAAGGGGTTTTCTTCTTCTTCAATTAAAAGCTTGGGCTGAGTCTCACCCCAAAATTTGTCTCCCAACTCATCCATACAACCTTCACCCTTACTGATTTCAGTATTAAGCTAGCAGAAACAGAAAAGGTATTTCTCAGCACTCTTGTGATCAGGGCACAGGGAGACAGGTCCCAATTGTGCTGATGTGGAAAGAATAGTGAATGAGGTTGAAGCAAAGTACTAGTAGCACCTAGTATTCCAGAGGCTGCCTCTGTGATCCTGCTGAAGTCAACAAGGAATGGACTCATCCAAGAGGATATAAAGGATATCTTTCATTCAAAACAGCTATCTTACTTCTGGTCAAGATGGAGGCGTAGGTAAACACAGCTCACCTCCTCACATAGCCACATCAAAATTACAACTAAATCGCAGAGCAACCATCACTCAGAACCATCAGAAATTGAGCTAAATGGAAGTCCAACAACTACTGAATTAAAGAAACTACATCCATCC
Source organism: Phyllostomus discolor (assembly GCF_004126475.2). Taxonomy (NCBI): domain Eukaryota; kingdom Metazoa; phylum Chordata; class Mammalia; order Chiroptera; family Phyllostomidae; genus Phyllostomus; species Phyllostomus discolor. The sequence continues at coordinate 162,032,808 of NC_040905.2, read as the reverse complement.
AGACTGGTAGGAGGGGCAGAGATGCAGAACAGGCTGGGTCCACAACCATGTGAGGAGGAAAAAAATTCAGGAAGGATATCTCAAGAGCTAGGAGTCCCAGCCCAAACCAGGCCCCCCAGCCCGGGGTTCCAGTGCCAGGAAGGTAAGTCCCCACAACTTCTGGCTGTAAAAAACAGTGGGAATTGAGTTGGTGGAAGAAACTTCTGGAGCCCCAAGCAGTTCCCCTTAAATAACCACACATAGACTTACTGAGACTCACTCCCTCAGAGTTCCAGCACTGGAGTAGCAGCTTAAAAGGCACCAGTGGCCTAAGAACAGAAACTGAAGTGTCTGGAATCAAGGCAAAATCTGGGGGACAGCTTTCTCCCAGACAGAAAGGCGGGAAGAGGCCACTGTTCCTTTTCTGAACCCTCCCCCACACAGAGCTGCAGAGCTGGCAAGCAAGTGCCATATCTGAGACTCCATTGACCTGACTATCCCTGTTTCTCCTGCCTTAGAGATCCCCTGAGGCTCCATCCCACCTATCTTATGGGCCCATCCAAGCTGTTGACAGTGACTTTTCCATACAAATGGCTAGTCTTGGCTCAAGCTACAAAACTTCCTAAATCCTCTCAAATAAGCAACATCTGGCCTCAGTGAGCCCCTAGCCCCCATATATCTCTTGCTAAGTGGCACCAGGCCCAATGCTAACAGCAGCCACCCTGGGTTCACAGCTTGGTTTTGATTGGAAACTTCAAAGCCCAGCACAGGTAGCAGCCCTCTCAAATTGCTTTAAAGCTCAGGAAGGGTGGCTCTAGGCAGAACACAGGATGGGGCTGACCTTGGCCTGTACCACCCAGGAAACCCCAGAGCCTGAGCATCCAGTGAACAACTACAGACCACATCAGAGTGCCACCACCCTACCCCTGCAAAGCTGATCCTCCATGGAGGGCAGAGGTTGGTCATCAGTGGAACAGTCAGTCCTTGTAGTTGACTGTCCTAGGTAAATCGCTACCATTAACCTGCCAACAGCAATCAAGGCTCAACTACAAGAACAGAGTGTACTTAGCCCTAACAAAGGGTGCACCTTCAGTACCCTTCTTAGGTGATAGGCGAAGCTGGGTCACTGGACCCTATGGAAAACCTAGTACATTAAGCCATGCTACCAAGACAGGGAGTCATAGCAGCTCTACCTAATACCTAGACACAAACACAGGGAGTCTGCCAAAATGAGGAGACAAAGAAACATGGCACAAATGAAAGAACAGATCAAAATTCCAGAAAAAGAACTAAATGAAATGGAGATAAGTAATCTATCAGATGCAAAGTTCAAAATACTGGTTGTAAGGATGCTCAAGGAACTTAGTGAGGACCTCAAGAGCATAAAAAAGACCCATTCAGAAACAACGCATACACTAATTGAAATAAAGAACAATTTACAGGAAACATCAATAGAGTGAATGAAGCCAAGAATCAAATCAATGATTTGGAACATAAGAAAACAAAAAACAACCAATCAGAACAAGAAGGAGAAAAATGAATCCAAACAAAACAAGGATAGCATAAGGAGCCTCTGGGACAACTTCACGCATTCCAACATTCACATCGTAGGGGTGCCCAAAGAAGAGAAGAAAGATCAAGAAGTTGAAAATGTATTTGAATATATAATGAAAGAAACTTCCCTAAGTTAATGAAGGAAATAGACATGTGAGGGACTTTCAGCCAAGATGGAGGCATAGGTAAACACACTGTGCCTCCTCACACAACCAAGATAGGGACAACAACAATTTCGTAACACAATAACCACCAGAACTGACAGAAAATTGAACTGTATGGAAGTTGGACAACCAAGCAGTTAAAACAGACACGTTCATCCAGACCAGTAGGAGGGGCAGAGTCGGGCAGCCAGGCGTGGGTCGGGTTGTGGAGAACAGAGAGCATTGGGACTGGACGTGTAAGGCATCCAGGGCCTGCAAGACCACGGCAGGTGGACCCTGAGTGCGCATGTGGCAGCTGGAAGACCCCGGCTGTGGGGTGGCAAATGGCAGACGCAGTGAGGTGGGAATTGTAAAGCAAGGCACTGTGCGCAACCCAGGCTCACAGCGCTGGAAAATAGAGCCTCCGGACACTGATTGAAAACACCTGTGGGGGTTGAGGCACAGGGAGAGACTCACAGCCTCACAAAAGAGGTCCTTGGAAAGTCCCACGGGGTGCACAAGCCCACCTACATGGAAATTGGCACCAGAAGGGCCCAGTTTGCTTGTGGGAAGCAGTGGAAAGGACTGAGGTCCAATGGAGAGCACAGCAAATGCCATCGTTCCCTCTCAGACCCCGCCCCCACATACAACGTCACAACCCAGCAACTGGGGTTCCCCTCCCTGGTGAACACCTAAGACTCTGCCCTTCATACATAACAGGCATGACCAGACCAAAGCAAGGGGGGTTGGAGATGGCTCAAACAGAATAAAAGCCTCAGAGTCAGTACTTTAAAGCAACCAAGAGATAGCCAATCTATCAGATGCACAGTTCAAAGCACTGGTGATCAAGATGCTCAAAGAATTGGTTGATTTTAGTTGCAAGTTAGATGAACAAATGCAGGCTACGATAAGAGAAATGAAGGAAAATGCACAGGGAACCAATAGTGATGGGAAGGAAACTGGGACTCAAAACAATAGAGTGGATCAGAAGGAAGAAAGAAACAACCAAACAGAAAAGAATGGAGAAATAAGAATTCAAAAAAAATGAGGAGAAGCTTAGGAACTTCCAGGGCATCTTTAAACATTCCAACATCCAAATTATAGGGGTACCAGAAGGAGAAGAGGAAGAGCAACAAGTGGAAAAGTTATTTGAACAAATAATAAAAGAGAACTTCCCCATTCTGGCAAAGGAAATGGACTTCCAGGAAGTCCAGGAAGCTCAGAGAGTCCCTAAGAAGTTGGACCCAAGGAGGAACACACCAAGGCACATCATAATTACATTAGCTAGAGTAAAAATGAAGGAGAGAATCCTAGAAGCAGCAAGAGATAAGGAGACAGTAACCTACAAAGGAGTTCCCATCAGACTGTCAGCTGATTTCTCAAAAGAGACCTTACAGGCAAGAAGGGACTGGAAAGAAGTATTCCAAGTCATGAAAGGCAAGGACCTACATCCCATATTGCTCTATCCAGCAAAGCTTTCAATTAGAATGGAAGGGCAGATAAAGTGCTTCTCAGATAAGGTCAAGTTAAAGAGTTCATCATCACCAAGTCCTTATGTTATGAAATGTTAAAGGGACTTATCTAAGGAAAAGAAGATAAAAAAAAATGTACAGTAAAATGACAGCAAATTCACAATTATTAACAACCACACCTAAAACAAAAACAAAAAGAAACTGAGCAAACAACTAGAACAAGAACAGACCCACAGAAATGGAGAACACATGGAGGGTTAGCAACAGGGGAGTGGGAGGAGGAGAGGGGGGAAAAGATACGGAGAATAAGTAGCATAGATGGTAGGTAGAAAATAGATGGGGGAGGGCAAGAATAGTATGGGAAATGTAGAAGGTAAAGAACTTATGACACATGGACATGAACTAAAGGGGGGAATGTGGGTGGGAGAGGGTATGCAGGGTGGAGGGGAATGAATGGGGGGTAATGGGACAACTGTAATAGCATAATCAATAAAATATAGTAAAAAAAAAAAAGAAAGAAAGAAATAGACATGCAAGTTCAGGAAGCACAGAGAGTCCCAAATAAGATGGATGCAAAGAAGCTCAGTCCAAGACACAGCATAATTAAAATGCCAAAGGTTAAGGATAAAAAAAGAGAATCTTAAAAGCAGCAAGAGAAAAGAAGTGAGTTACCTAACTTACAGGAACAGGGCAATTCCCATAAGACTATCAGCTGATTTCTCTAAAGAAACTTTGCAGACTAGAAAAGATAGGTAAGAAATATTCAAAGTCATGAAAAGCAGCGACCTACAGCTAAAATTACTCTACACAGCAAAGCTATCATTTAGAATCAAAGGGCAGATAAAGTGCTTCCCAGGCAAGAAAAAACTAAAGGAGTTCATCATTACCTAACCATTATTATACAGAGGATTAAAGGGACTTATTTAAGAAAAAGAAGATCAAAACTATGAACAATGCCCTGGCTGGCGTAGCTCAGTGAATTGAGCTCAGGCTGCAAACCAAAGTGTCGCAGGTTCGATTCCCAGTCAGGGCATATGCCTAGGTTGTAGGCCATGACCCCCAGCAACCTCACATTGATGTTTCTCTCTCTCTCTCTTTCTCCCTCCCTTCCCTCTTTAAAAATAAATAAATAAAATCTTAAAACATATATATATACTATTAAAAAAACTATGAACAATAAAATGGTAATAAATACATATCTATCCACAATTGAATCTAAAAAACAAACTAAGCAAACAAGAAGAACAGGGATAGAATCATGGATAAGAAGAGTGTTACGGCAAAATCGGCGCGACAGCACGACAGCAATCCAGGACGCAAGAGCGCAGCAGTGTAGCGGTGATCCCTGAATACGCAAGCAGCGGCTGGGGGAATCAGTGGGGCAGCGACTGGGGACCAGAGCAGAGCTCACGGCCCAGAAGCCCAGGGAAGTGTCTGACTCCAGGAGAACGGAAGGGTCGCCATTGATCCCTCCAGTCCCCGCTCCCGCCCCTGCCCCAACATATAACGTCACAAGCTAGCGACTGGGGCGCCCAGCACCGGTGAACACCTAAGGCTCCGCCCCCCACCGTAACAAGAGCGACCAGACCGGAGAAAAAATAAATAAATAAGTAAAATAATAGGAGAGACAGGGAAAGACGTAAGACATGTTTCCAGCAGAACAGATCGGTCCCCCAGGACTCATCCTTTTGAGTGACCAAGAAACAGCCAATCTATCAGATGCGCAGTTCAAAACACTGGTGATCAGGAAGCTCACGGAACTGGTGGATTTTGGATCCAAATTACATGAAAAAATGCAGATTACCATAAAAGGGATGCAGGAAGACACACGGAGGAGAGCCAATTGTGAAAGGAAGGAATCTGAGTCTCAAAACAACACAGTGGACCAGAAGGAAGATAGAATCAACCAAGCAGGAGACCATGATGAAATAAGAATTCAAAAAATCGAAGAAAAGCTTAAGACCATCAAGGACACCTTTAAACGTTCCAACATCCGAATTATAGGGGTACCAGAAGGGGAAGACCAACAAGTGGAAAAGTTATTTGAACAAATAATAAAGGAGAACTTCCCCAAACTGGCAAAGGGAACAGTCTTCCAAGAAATCCAAGGAGCGCAGAGAGCCCCAAAGAAGTTGGACCCAAGAAGAAACACACCAAGGCACATCATAATTACATTAGCCAAGGTAAAAATGAAGGAGAGAATCCTAGAAGCAGCAAGAGATAAGGGGACAGTAACCTACAAAGGAGTTCCCATCAGACTGTCAGCTGATTTCTCCAAAGAGACCTTACAGGCAAGAAGGGGCTGGAAAGAAATATTCCAAGTCATGAAAGACAAGGACCTACATCCCAGATTGCTCTACCCAGCAAAGCTCTCATTTAGAATGGAAGAGAAGATAAAGTGATTTTCAGATAAGGTCAAATTAAAGGAGTTCATCATCACCAAGCCCTTACTTTATGAAATGCTAAAGGGACTTATCTAAGAAAAGAAGATAAAGAAAAGACATGTATAGTAAAAGGACAGCAAACTCACAATTATTAACAACCACACCTAAAGCAAAACCAAAAGAAACTAAGTAAACAACTAGAATAGGAACAGAACCACAGAAATAGAGGGCACAAGGGTGGGCTAGCAATAGGAGTGGGAGGAGGAGAGAGGGGGAAAAGGTATAGAGAATAAGTAGCATAGAATGTAGGTTGAAAATAGATAGGGGGAGGGCAAGAATAGTACGGGAAATGTAGAAGCTAAAGAACTCATAAGTATGACATATGGACATGGACTAAAGGGGGGGAAAGTGGGTGGAAGAGGGGGCACAGGGTGGAGGGGAGTGAAGGGGGAAATGGGACAACTGTAATAGCATAATCAATAAAATATATTTAAAAAAAAAAAAGAAGAGTGTTACGATGTTGCCAGATGGGAGGAGGATGTGGGGGAATGGGTGAAGATGTGAGGGGATTAAGAAGTACAAATAAGTAGTGACAGAATAGTCATGGGGATGTAAAGTACAGTGTAGGAAACAGAATAGCCAAAGAACTTATACACAGGACCCATGGACATAAACAGTGGTGTGAAGATTGCCTGAGGGAGTGAGGTGTACTCGGTGGAAGGGACAAAGGGGGAAAAATTGGGACAAATGTAATAGCATAACCAATAAAATGTTAAAAAAGCAGCTGTCCCATGCACCCCAATGTTCAAAATAGCATTATTTGCAGTAGCAAGTGCTGGAAACAGCCTAAGTGCCCATCAGTAAATGAGTGGGTCAAAAGACCATGGTACATTTACACAATGGAATATTACACAGCAGAAAGAAAGAAAGCTGTCCTCCCCTTCACGACAGCATGGAAGGAACTGGAGAATATTATGCTAAGTGAAATAATCCACACTGTGAAAGACAAGTACATATGATCTTACCTGTAAGTGGAACCTCATCAATAAAACAAACAAGTGAGCAAAACAGAACCAGAGACATAGAAATAAGGAACAAACCGAGAGCAACCAGATTGGGGGGAGATGATAACAGGGGAAGAAGGAGAAGGGTCAAGTCACAGAACATGTATAAAGGACCCATGGACAAGGACAACCGGGGGCAAGAGGACTGAATGTGGGAGGGGAGGATGGGCAGGGCAGAGGAGAGCAATGGGGCAAAAATGGGGACAACTGTAACTGAACAACATTAAAACAATTTTAATAAAAGTGTTCTTTTTCTTTCCAAAAACCCCCAGCTGTCTTTAAAAATATTATTTTCAGTGCCACTTCCCTGAAGGTAAAGTGACCAACTGTCCTAGTTTGCCCAGAATAAAGATATTTCCCAGAACACAGGACTTCCAGAGCTAAAACTGAGGTAGTCTTGGGCAAACCAGACAGCCTTCCGTTAACCATATATTCTTGTCACTCAATTATGGCCTAATTTCCAAATTCACAGTCCAAATATTTCCAAACTTATCAGGTTAGATGACTTTGGCATATAGAATTTGCTGACTCATCAGAGATAGATGCTAAAGCTCTGCCCGACATACAACTGTGCTTATTGCCTGTGATAAACTTGCATAAACTTCCCAATGCCCTCCAGCAAAGCCCAAACTTTTTTAGCTTGGCTTAGATGGCTCCCCTCAGCCTCGGCAAGCTGGTCTAACCTCTAACACCTGAAAGTGCCCCTTGCCGTTTCACCTCACATCCCTCTCCTCCATTAACTGTATTATACCAAATCTCCTCCCTTGAAGTCCCATATGAAAATGCTTCTCCTCCATGAAACATTCCAGAAGTACCTTCCTCCTCTCTGATATACTAATAACATTCTATCTGTACTAGTTTCAAAGTTCCAACCTGTAGAAAGTTCTCAGTGTACTTTTTTTTTATATCCTCTGCTGGGTTGCAAGTTCTCCAAGATGAGGAGAAATGTCTTTGACATTAGCATTTCCATTGTAGGCCTAGTAGGTTGACTATCCTGTTTTTCCCCTGAGGCATTTTTTCCTTGTATTTGGCAAATATTCATTGCATGTCTATTAAGTGCCATAAATTGGTAACTAAATTTTCATGTGTCTTTTTCTTAATTGAGGTATAATTGATGAGGCACTTAAAAAAGAGATTTTATTTATGTATTAACAGAGGGAAAGAGAGGGAGTAAGTGAGTGAGAGAAACATCAATGTATGGTTGCCTCCCACACACCCCCTACTGGGGACCTGGCCCACAACCCAGGTATGTGGCCCTGACTGGGAATCGAACCCACGACCCTTTGGTTTGCAGGATAAGGTACTCTTTTAACAGCAGGGATTATACACTCCCCTACTCATTCTACCCTCCCCTACTAACACACAATGCCAATCCCAAAGATTTTGACTCAATAGACATGAGGCAACTCTTTACTGAGCCAGAGTTGAGAACCACTGGCTTGCTTCATAAAAATACTCATGAACTTCCAATCAAGATGGCAGTGTAGGTAAACACAGTAATGGCATCCTCCCACAACCACATTGAAATTACAGCTCAATTACAAAACAACCATCATTCAGAACTACCTGAAACCTAGCTTAATGGAAGTCCTACAACGAGGGATTTAAAGAAGAAACCATGTCAAAACTGGCAGGAGAGACAAGGACGTGGCATTGGATGGCCCCACATCCACTTGTGGCAGATAAAAATCGGGAGGGATATCTTAATAGTGGAGGTCTCCCCTGAAGGGTGAGGCCCCCGAGCCACTGCCAGGAAGAGAAGTCTGCATAACTTTTGACTGGAAAAACCAGCAGGGATTGTGCCTGAGAGAGGGACACGGAGGGCTTCTGGACTCCCAGGCAGATCCTCTTCAAGGGCCTAGGCATGGACTTACTCTGATACACTCCCTCTGAGCTCCAGCACTGGGACAGCAGCTCAAAAGTCACCAGGGACATACAGGGAGGAACTGAATTGTCTGGCATCATGCCAAGAGCTGTGGGCAGCATTCTGACAGACAAAAAAGCTGGCAGAAGCCACTGTTCCTTTTCTAAGCCCTCCCCCAACTAAGCTGATAGGTGAGCACCATATCTGATTACCCATCAACCTGGCTCATACTGTTTGCCCCACCCTGTTGATTCCCTGAGAACCTGCCTAATCCAACTTGTGGGCTCACCCAAGCTGTTTCTATGGCTTGTCTTGGCTAACACTTCAGACTTTCATTAAATCTCTCAAACAAGTAATTTCTGGCCTCAGCATGCCCAGTACCTCTTGCTAAGTGGCCCTAGGCCCAGCAGTAGCAGCAGCCAGCCTTGGTTCACAGCCTGGCTTTACCTGGGCACCTCCAAGCCCAGCACAAGTAGCATCCATCTGCAAATCACTTTGTAGTTATGCCGGGAGGCCACAGGCAGAATACAGACGGTGATTAGCCTTGGCCTGCACCTCCTGGATGTCCCAGAGCCAGTGCATATAGTGGACAGCTTCAGACCATGTCAAAGCACTATTCAACCACCTCCACAAGTGACACACTCAAGGGGCAGACTCAGTGGGCACCAGAGTCCTACTGAAGTAAGTCCTGCTCTGTGAGGTAAGCCCCTGCACAGCTGATCTTCCATGGTGGTTGGAAGTTGGTTGTCACAGCAAGTCCTTATAGCTTATTGATCAACCTGGGGGTAAATCCCTCCCACTGATATGCCAACAGCAATCAAAGCTCAACTACAAGAGAAAGGTGTACACAGTCCACACAGGGGAGCACTCATGGAGTGCCCAGCTTGGATGATTGAGGAGTGTGTGCCACTGGACCCTACAGAATAACTACTACATAAGACCACTCTACCAAGCCTGGGAGATGTAGCAGTTCTACCCAATTCATAGAAACAAACACTGGGAGGCTGCCAAAATGAGGAGACAAAGAAACATGCCCCAAATAGAAGAACAGAACAAAACTCTAGAAAAAGAACTAAACAAAATGGAAACAAGCAATCTACTAGAGGCAAAGTTCAAAACACTGTTTATTAGGATGCTCAAGGAATTTAGTGAGAACTTCAACAGCATAAAGGAGGACATGGAAACTATAGCAAAGAACCAGTCAGAAATGAAGAATACACTAAGTTAAATGAATAATAATTTACAGGAAAACAACAGTAGAGTAGATGAAGCCAAGAATCAAATAAACCATTTGGAATATGAGGAAGCAAAAGACACCCAATCAGAACAAAAAGAAAAAAGAACTCCCGCAAAATGAAGATAATGTAAGGAGCCTCTGGGATAACTTCAAGTGTACCAACGTAAGTGTCATGGGGGGCGCTGGAAGGTGAAGAGAGAGAGCAAGAAATTGAAAACCTATTTGAAAAAATAATGACAGAAAACTTCCCTAACCTGGTGAATGAAACAGACATACAAATCCAGGAAGTGCAGAGAGTCCCAAACAAGATGAACCCAAAGAGGCCCACACTAAGACACATCATAATTAAAATGCAAAAGGTTAAAGACAAAGAGGGAATCTTAAAAGCAGCAAGAAAAATGTAGTTACCTACAAGGAAGCTTCCATAAGACTATCAGCTCATTTATCAACAGAACTTTGCAGGCCAACAGGGATTGGCAAGAATTATTCAAAGTGATGAAAAGTAAGGGCTTACATCCAAGATTACTCTATCCAGTAAATCTATCATTTAGAATTGAAGGACATATAAAGAGCTTCCCAGACGAGAAACAGCTAAAGGAGTTCATCACCACCAAACTAGTATTATATGAAATGTTAAGTGTCTTCTTTAAGAAGAAGAGCCCTGGCTGGGTGGCTCAGTTGGATGGAGCATCATCCCATATACCAAAAGAGTGTGAGTTTGATTACCAGTCAGGGAATGTACAGGAGGCAACCAATTGATTTTTCTCTCTCACATCAATGTTCCTCTCTCTCTCTCTCCTTCCCTCCCTCCCTCCCCTTCTCCCTCTCCCTCTCTCTCTAAAATCAATAAACATATCCCTGGATGAGAACTTTTTTAAAAAAGCAAAAACTATGAACAATGAAATGTGATAGCCCTGGCTGGCATGGCTCAGAGGATTGAGTGCTGACCTCCAAACCAAAGGGTCACTGGTTCGATTCCCAATCTAAAGCATAAAGTCTGGGTTGAGGGCCAGGTTCCCAATAGGGGGTATATGAAAGGCAACCACACATTGATGTTTATCTACCTCTCTTTCTCCCTCACTTCCCCTCACTAAAAATAAATATTTTTTAAAAGAAAGAAATGTGATAAAGTGACAATAAATACATATCTATCAACAACTGAATCTAAAAAAAAATGAACAAGCAGAATGGAGATAGATTCACAGATACAGAGAACATTCTAATGGTTGCCAGATAGGAGGTGGGCTGGGGGATGGATGAAAAAGGTGAAGGGATTAAGAAGTACAAATCTGTTTTTCCAGAATAGTCATGGGGATGCAAAGTACAGCATAGAGAATATAGTCAATAATATTCTAATAACCATGTGTCAGATGGGCATAAGATTTATTGGGATGATCAGGATTTACATATACAATGTCTACTCACTTAGGTATACACCTGAAGCTGATATAATATCGTATATAACTGTACTTGAAAATGATTTAAATAAAGAAAAAACAAAAAGATACTCATGAAAGGTTGGTTGAATCAATGAATGCATAAGCCATCTAACAAATTTATTTAAGAAGAAATGAGGCCTTCTTAGATCTCCTTCCTGATGGAATTAGCCTCTTCCTGCTCCGTCTTTCCCTGTCTTTGGATTGTACTTCTGTCAAGTGCAGATCACAATCCATTTCACATTTAGGACATGGGGGCATGCCTGCCTCCCTTATCTAGTGTATGAGCTACTAGAGAGCAAGGATGTGTGTGTCACGATCATGTACGCTGCACATAAAAGGTGCTCAGTAAGTCGATACTCAATTCACTCTCTCTAAAAAGTGTGCTATGCTGATTATAAAGGGTTTAGGTGATGTAGAAAAACTAGGCAAGCCCTAGTTTTGTGTGGCTCAGTGGACTGAGTGCCAACCTGCGAACCAAAAGGTCACTAGTTCAATTCCCAGTCAGGGCACATGCCTGGGTTGTGGGCAGGGCCCCCCGTTGCAAGAGACAATTGATCGATGTTTCTCTTCCTCTCTTTCTCCCTCCCGTCCCCTCTCTCTAAAGATAAATAAATAAAATCCAGTAAATCTATCATTTAGATTTTTCTTTTTTAAAAAAAAAAGAAAAAGAAAAACTAGGCACATGGATAAAAGCCATGGTAGAAGAGAAGTTCTTCAGTTCTGGTAGAAGAGAAGCACTTTGTGGCTGTCAGAGGATAGATGTTTGATCATTACCCTCATTTTACAGCTCAGCAAACTAAAGCCTAAAAGGCCGAGTGTTTGTGTCAGATTGCACACATCAGAGACAATGAGCACTACAGCTCAAGTTTCCTGCCTACCACCAGCTGATGGCTATTTCCCTCTCCACTTAAAATCAATTCTATCCTCACATCTCTCAGGTACCCCTCCTGCTCTGCCAACCTGCCACATCCCAGGACGGTAGAAACAGGATAACCTGACAGAGATGCAGGCCAGGCACATAGGGGGTATAAATATATTTCTGACCACCTGTTTTGGGGGGGACAATGTCAATTTTTTTAAATCTATGTTATATTATTTTCTCTCAATACAGTAACTTATCAAAAACTCACATTCTTTAATAGATTTTATTAAAAGACTTGATTTAGTTTCCTCAAGCCCATGATTAAACATTTACTATAAAGTTTTTCTATCATTTCTGAAAAACACTAAGAATGCACCACCACTTTCTTAGTCTACCTCAAACTTAACATAATTCCTATTAAAATTTCAGGGACACTTTTAAGATATTTCCTATGAGTCCCTTTGTGAGTAACTGTTATTTTGACATAGGGATTTATCTTATTCTCATCACTAACATTGCAGAGTAAAGCAGACGGCACATCTCCTATTCAGAACAACTATCTCACTAACATTATCTGCAGTGCCTCCTCCTGGGAGTTAAGGTGATCAACTGCCCTGGTTGCCAGGGACTACGGGGTTTCCCCAGAATGCAAACCATCAGGGTTAAAACAGTCCTGGGCAAACAGGACAGTTAATCACGTTGCTGGAGAGTGAAGTTTGGAAAATAAAAGTTCCCACTCTCCATCTCTGGCCTGCCTTCTGGACATATGCAATCACAGTTTTTAAAGTTTGTGGCAATAATATAAACACACCAAGAAACCATGTCTGGAAAAAGAGAAAGAAAATATATCCACACATCATTCATGTTTGTCTTTGGGTGACAGGACTGTGGGTGATATTTTTCACTCCCTTTTGTTTTTCTGTAATTTCCAAATTTTCTATAGTGAACACTTTTATATTGGTGGAATCAAAAGCTTGTTTTAAAATATGTAACATCTAAAGATGGATAAATAGTATCTATGCCAAGTTAGCTGTCTGCTCCATTCTCAACAAACATCCTGAGATGTGTGTTCCAGGGACAAGCGAAAAGGCTAAGCTTTTACTTTCGGGAAGATCTGGAAAGGAATGCTAATTTTTTTGTACCAAGGGGCCCCAGCTGACTATTCCTGAGGAAGCAGACTGGCACAGTGACCGGCCTCACCCCTGCCAGACACAGGCACTCTTCCAGCACAGAGGTGGGAGCTTGCTGCTGACCTTGCTCGGCAAAGGGGCCGATCCAGACGAGGGCTGGGAGATCTGGAGTGCCGGGAGGTGGCAAATGAAGTTTCCAGGCGGCAATCAGCATCCCCTTGGTTATCATAACTGGGCGAGGGCTTTCCAAACTTACTTGAATCTAACCGTGACGGTGACTCATTCCTTAAAACAATCCGTTCATCTGGCTCTTTGATAACCTGAGTGACAATGTGCATTACTCTTTAGTAATAGTTTTCCTTTTCTTTGCTTAATTCAAAACTGGGGTGGAGTGGGACAAGGAAGAGAACTGTGGGCAAGGGGAAGGAATACCTGCCCTGGGGTATCTCCTGGTATAAAAGAGGGGTGGGCGTAGAGAAGACTAGAGACAAAATGCTCAGGACTCAAGGTCAAGGAAAGATGACTAAAATTCTGTATGTCTGACAGGTATATATTAACAAGCCAAAATAAACTCATGCTCTAAACTTGTGAAGACTGGGGATTATTTGGTTTGGGAAAGGTAATAATTTTTAAACAAAACATTTAAATGCTCTAACATAACAGAAGCACAGTATGCTCCATCTTCTTTGCATACTATCTGTCCCCATGTTGTAACACAGAACCTTGCCTCTGCACCTTGACAAACCAATTTACCACCTCTATGTATAAAAGTTATCTGATTAGATAAGGAGCAAGGATGATTCTACAGATAAAGTAGGTATTGGGCCTACAAACACCCTCACTAGTGATTCATCCTACAAATGAGAACAGTTTCTATGAAGGGGAAAAACAAACTAAAGCAAGGCAAAGCGGACAGTGGAGCCTGGGGACCTCTTAAACTCCAGTTAAACTACAGCAATTCCATAAGCAGAACTAGCTAGAAACGTACTTTCCACCAGTCATTGGAGAAAAGCACAATAATTGACATTAAATAGCTGGAAATAAATTATTTTACAAATGCTACTTCTAAAATTACCTTTATGTTAGCGGCAAGGCTGTCAAGAGAAGATGCTAGAAGAAAGAGGAAGAGGTGATTCAATGACTCATTATTACCAGTTACCCCCTACAACTGCTGTTACACTTACTCCACAGCAGTACAAAAGCATTACACAATGAATTATTAGAGAACTGAAATGCTCCCTTGCAAATTACACCATCACTTTGAAGTCTCCCCCGAGCCACAGCAGTTCTATGAGTTATTCTGTCCTCGTGAAGTCAACAATGAGGTTACGTTGTTAGCGATAGCACATATGGATATGGGAAGGGTAAAAGAGAGTCTAAAGTGAAACAGTAAGTTCAGTAACCCCTAAGCAGCTGGGGAAATTCATATTTGCCCAGGTGCTCAGAGCCTAAAAGAAAGCCATGTGCTTCAAATATAAAATTCATATATGCTGCTGCTTCTGCCATTCCCTTTATATGTGGTTTTCGTGGAATCCTATTTAGGCAGACACTCTTGAGGACACTTGTTCAACGTAAACACAAATGTTAAATTGGGACAACGAAGACATGAGAGCTTGGAGAAACTTGACACGGCAAGAGAGTAAATCATTACGATTACCCCAACTACTCAGAATGAGTAAATAGGCCCCATGCCAGAGAACGGTGAGAATGACTAGGAAGTGAATTAATTTAATACACATAAACAAAACCAAGACTAAATTGGATTTTTCTAGGTTGAGAAGTAAAGTGGTTTTGAAATGCACATTTGCAACACTATGCTAGAGCTCCCGTGGCTTCCTGCAGTGTGACTGGGGCTTAGGCAGTGAGAGGGGCTTTCCCTGACTACTGATTGCCCTTGTGCCACTGGCAGTAAGAAGGAAACTCTAAAAAGAGATTTGAAAGTCTGGAAACTGTCATGTCCTCTGGGCAGGCAGGTATGTGCGCGTCCCTCTTATCCCAGATGCTCCCTTCTCCCAGCTGGGCAGGGAACGGGCAATGCTAAGGCCTTTTTCAGACACAGCCACAAACCTGCGGCTACAGTCCCCTTGCTCGCAATTTTGAACACTCCCTCCCACAGGGGCTTGCGTTTGTTCCTCTGCTTCTCACAGTGAGGTCCGTGGACCAGCAGCATCGAATCACCTGGAAGCTTGTTAGAAAAGAAAGCTCACAGGCCTCACCCCAGCCCTACTGAGTCAGAATCTGCAGCTTAACCAGATCCCGAGGTGATACAAATGCATGTTCAAATCTGAGAAGCACTGCTTTGCTCTACCTTAGGCCTGGATGAATGAGCTGACAGGTGGCCTAAGCACAGGTCTGGCTTGGAAGCTACAGGATCTGAGCCCAGAGGTCTGAATGTCTTCTCGAAATATAAGTATGCCAAAAACTTGGTGTGTGACCTGTACACATTCTGTAACCTCTTTGGAACCTTAGTTCTCCACTTGCCAGAATAGGGAAAAAATAAAGGCCGAGACCAATGTCGTGTGTGAGTCCTATCATAATTGGGCCAGCATTAAGCCCAACTGGTCCTCTCAGGGAAAGGACATTTGCTATTGCCGGATTTCACAGCAATAGGAAAGATGGTGCTGCTTTTACAGGCGACCCCGGTGAATTTCAATCCAAAGGATTGAAATTAAATGTCAGAGGCGATAAAGCACTTTCTGTGTCAGAAGGATACTCCATCCTTGGTTGACTGCAGTCAGTCACCAGGATCCAAGGACACGGGCTTCAGTTGCCAGAAGAGACTGTGCAGCACTTTAAAACTATAAACCTTTAGGCTTAAGATAGGAAACCCTGTTGTCAGGGATGGTACCAGTCCAGTCCCACCAGGAGGAAGAGAATGGGCCACCATCATCCCTTTCTAGCCCAATAATTTTTATTAAGTTGAGGAATGGTTGAACTTTACTGCCATGACCTTCAGTATTGGCACAGTTCATGCATTTCAATCAAAGGCAAAGGTCTCCACGGGATGCTTCAACCCAGGGACTCTCAATGTGTGGTCCAGGGACCTCCCCAGGTGGTCCCCGGACCCTTCAGGGGATCTGCAAGGTCAAAACCATTCTCCTAATAATACTATGACATAAGTTGCCTTTTTTACTCATTCGGTTATCACTATACAATGGAGTTTTCAAAAAGCTACATAACTTCTTGGTCTTTTATCTAAGATCAAGTGTAATATCAAAAAGCTACATTTACAAATTTCTCAGTTTTCATTTCTAATGTGCTAAATATTAATAGATATCATCCACATAAATGAAAGCTCTTTGATGACCTCAATTTTCACGACACCTGAAAGTCTGAGGTGAATAACTGCTGCAGGCAGAGTTGACTCACCTCCTCACGAACACGGACTCTTATAAAGCAAATGTTATGTCTCCTAATCACCGATACCCTGCTCTTTCCTATCCAGAGAAATGGTGTGTCTTATTTGTTAGCTATCAATGGTGCCTTTGCAAGGAGTTTGCACCAAACAAGCTGCTCCCTGCTTTCCCAGCCCAGCCAGGACACAAATGCTGCCAGAGCATACATGGGGACCACACTAGTCAGAGCAGTCTCCCCAGCAGCTAGGGGAACTCTGGAACAGCTTCTCGGCTGACTCTGCTCCATGGAAACTCCTTCCCTGGAAACCCCACAGCTGGAGAGTACTTGAAGTTCAACCCCAAGCATCCAAAGAAACTTGTGACTCCACAGTATGAAAGATTTAGAAGTAGGGTGCATTTGTTCCTATAGGGAAATGTACAGGAGTAACAAGAAACTTGAATACCTCTTCTCATTGGAAAGGGACAGTGTGAAAACTTGGATTTTCTTCTAGACTTCCCAGAATGATGCTCTGAAATACTCTCACCAAAGGGCTTTGCACTGTCCACCTGAAAGAAAAGGAAATAAGATTTGAACCCACCATAGCCTGTATTACCCTCTCCACCTTACCTGTAATGCCTTCCTCCCCCTCTGTCGTGGCTCATGCAAGTGGGAAAAGAAGGTTGGGAATAAACTAAATCACAGTCTCCATGTACATTCAATATTATCCCGGTAGGAAGAGAAGTCTATCCCTATCTCCACTGAGGCCAGGTCACAGAGAGACGGGCTAAACGTTAGCGTAAAGAACTAAAGTTGGACACAAGTTATATTCTAACCACTGGTAAGGATCAAGCCCAGAAAAGAGCAAGTGAAGTTCATTTTGCATTCTTTTAAAACAGGGCAGATTTTCGTGTTCCCAGTCTGAGCAGTGCTGGCCTAGGTGGGCTTCTCCCTGAAGATGAGGGATTATCACAAGATGACCGTTCAGCTTCCACATCCCCTGCCAGTCTGAGTGACTATATTATTTTACTTAAAGTAACCATATTTTCACAAATTGGACAATGTGATCTGTAAACAGGTAAAAACAATAAGGAGAGTTGCTGGATTTTTTTTTACTTTGTTTATTTGTTGTTGTTTTAATTTCAAGAAGAGAGGTTATAACATTATTCTTCATTCTACTTGAAGAAATATATTGATTAGAATTCACAGTCTCCACAACATTAGGTCTTGTAAACTTAAATGCTTCTACTTAAAGCAACACCAGATATCAGGAAATCTGGCTAAATAAAAGAGAATGTATAAAGCACTTAGAAAAGAGCTTCGCACTTAGTAAAGGCTAGATAAGACTTTGTTCAATGAAATAAATATCAAGCTAGTTTTATTACCTAAGAAATCTACCAAGATTTTAAGGTTATTTATCCCATAACAACTCAGACTAAAGTTGTATTTTACAAAAATGTATTTCAAGTGGAATAAATCAGACTGTCCAATAAACTCAATTCGATAATATTTTTGTGATGCCATGTTGAAAGACTGGTTGCTAGATTTTTGTCAGACATTTTTATCCAAGTCACCATGAAGAAAACAGCTGTTCTGTGTTCTTAGCCAAAGAACATCTCCGCACTAGCTAAAAATCAACTCTGAACATGGTCATCTCAACGACAGCATGACTTTGGGGTTTACCATGCTTCCTCTCTGATATCAAATGCACAGACATCACCACTGGTGACTTTAAGTCAAATTATCAATTTGACTATAATATCAATAGTTAACTAATAGAATCATAAGAACTGCTGGAGAATAAGTCATGAACTAGAACACAGAATGGTGTCAAGAAGAATATGAAATATTAGAAATGCTTGTAATGTAATATTAATTGTATAAATTGAGAAACTTATCAACATATATTATAGTATAATTACAGCTTTGTGGAAAAATAAGGCCTTTTGAATATAAAAAGGTGAAAGAAAATGCATTAAGTTAAATAAATTATGTAGTTGTTTTTATTATGCTGGTGAGCCTATAAGTAATTATTTTGAATATTTCAATATTTTCCTTTTTTTATAGTAGTCAAAACATTTAAGGAGACTAAAAGAACTAGTGCAATTAAATTTGCCAATTTCTCTGAGGTTTAAATCTAAAATAAATTTAATCAAGGGCTTTGACTATGGTACATTATTGCTTCTTCCTGCATATATATTTTCCCTGCTCTTATGGCCAATGAGCAACAACTTCATTTAAAACTTCAAGCAGTTTTCTTTAAAACTGGCCAAGCTTTAGTTTTAGATTGATACAGAGTATATGCCAGCCTTTGTTATGTGTCTTCCACCTATTAGTTCACTGATTCTTCTGGATGACAGTTGCCATGACACTCTTAATTAACAATTTTCAAAAATTAAAAGCAGGGATAGCTTCTAGAGAGCAAGTCCTCTGTATAAAACATCTTTATAGGAATTTCCTAAACATGACTCTAGGACGGAAACATAATTTAATCAGTTATTATTCAGTTTGAATTCCCTCTTTAATATTTTTAAGTATATTTTATTGAGTATGCTATTATAGTTGTCACATTTTTTTCTCCCTTTTATTCCGGTCCACCCTGCACCTCCACCTCCCACCAGCATTCCCCCCTTAGTTCATATCAATGGGTCGTACATATAAGCTCTGTGGCTTCTCCATTTCCTGTTCATAGTTTTAATCTTGTTTTAAATAGATTTTATTTAGAGAGGTGAAGGGAGGAAGACTGTGAGAGGAACATCAATCAGTTGCCTTTCTCTTGCCCCCAACCAGGGACCTGGCCTGTACCTTGGCTGGGAATTGAACCAGCAACTTTCTGGTTCGCAGACTGAAGCTCAGTCCACTGGGCCACACCAGCCAGGTGATCTTTTTCTTAGATAAGTCCCTTTAAAATTTCATATAATAAGGGCTTGGTAGTGGTGATGACCTCCTTTAACTTGACCTTATCTGGGAAGCACTTTATCTGCCCTTCCATTCTAAATGATAGCTTTGCTAGATAGAATAATCTTGGATGTAGGTCCTTGCCTTTCATGAGTTTGAATACTTTTTTATTTAATATTAACCAATTAGTTTTATGACCTAAACTTCCTGTATTCTGAGCTCATTCATACCCTGACCATTCCAAAGAACTCCAAAAGATAATTTTAAGCTCACATGTCTAACTACAAATGGAGGTTTGCTTTCTCTGGAGATTTTGAAGTTATTTCCAAGGTTCAGCTGAGCTGGCTGGTCCTGGAAGAAACGCCTGGTAGAATATGGAGAGGGCACCCGGGACTGCATGCTCTGGGGCGATTTGTTGAGATTATGCTCCCTTGGCTTCCCATGTGTATTATTTAAGGGGAATTTTGGTCCATATGGTGTAGATAAAGGACTTCGTGACTTATAACTTTCTTCCTGAAACCAAAAAGGAAAAAGAAAACAATACTTTTTAAAACAAAAATAAAAAAAAGAAAATTTAATCAGAATATAACTATACCTAATTGAACTTTAACTAAGGTAGAAAACTGACCATCTCAAATTTGTAAAACAGAAACTCAAGTAAGGGCATTTTTCTACTTAATTTTTCTTCAGTTCAGCTTAACATTACTAGTATTTATAACGTGCTATTATGTTGTATTTCAGTTAATAACAGTGAGTGAGATATATTTGTATCAGGAGACAGTAAGTATTAGAAACTTCCCCCAGTCATAGACAGATGATCGATCAATACACAGATATTAAGATTGAGATTAAGAGAATCTGGTATATAGTCAGATCCAGCAATTTCATACCAATGAATTTATTATAAGGAAATAATTATGACTATGTGTTTAGCTAAAAATATTTTTATAACAGTTCAAAACTGAGAAACCAACTATATTGGAAAGTTGTGAGTAAGCAATTGCCTCTCAACTACAAACCCACCTTTTCTAGACTCTGCTTGTAATACAGGGCTGTCACTCTGCAAAACCCTTCTCCTTCTCCTGCTATCATTTGACTCTACCACCACTAGGAGGCGCTGGAGGGAGCCTGCAAGACTGCACCAAGAAGGCAGAACTGACCACTGCCAGTTTTGCATTCTATTCCTGTCAGCATCAGCCCAGCAACCATGCTTTATCTTGGCAACAGCACATGGTTCCAGTGTATAGTTCCCACCACTCCAATAATCCCAGAACTAGCCTTAGTGTGACCTCCTCAGACATACCAGCACTCAGAGATTTGAGTCTAGCCCCACAGGAGCTGAGGCACTCGCTATGAGCGATGGCCCCCCTCAGAGGTCTGAGTCCCAGCTCATCTAAGTCCTACCTCTGAATTCCTGAGGAAACACCCAGGAAGGCAGCCCCTCCACAGGGTCCTTCTCCTATGGGATTCCCTTTCTATGGGGTCTCTTCCTCAAGCTTCTATGTTCTCGATGACCCAAACTCTTTCATTTGTTTCCTCAGTCCCAAGGGGTGGAAGCAGCTTCCTGCAGTTACTATCTCCATCACTTCTGTGTTCCTTTTACCTCTCAGTACTCCAGCCTCTGTTTAGCCTTTTTTTTTTTTCATTAAATCTTTCTGTTAAAATAACATGTGTGGTTCGTTTTCCTGACTGGACTGTGACATATCAGTTAAGTTCCCAACTAGGAAAATGGTTGGCCAAATAAATTATGGTGTTACTGAGCAATGGCATACAATGAAGCCATGACAATTTGCCTGGTGTAAAAGTACTTAAGGAGTCCTGGCTGGGTGGATCAGTAGGTTGAAATGTCATCTGGTACACAAAAAGGTTGCAGGTTCAATTCCCAGTCAGGGAACATACCTAGGTTGTGGCTTTGATCCCTGGTCGGGGGACATAGAGGAGGCAACCCTTCGATGTTTCTCTCTCACATTGATGTTTTCCCCTCTGTCTCTCTCCCCCACCCTCCCTCTCTTCTTCTCTCTCTAAAATCAATAAACATATCCTCAGGTGAGGATTTTTTAAAAAAGCACTTAAGTACATGAGAATATGTTCATGGTATATTAAGTGAAAAAAGGAAGGGTATAAAATAATATGCAGTATAGTATGATTTTGATCCTTAAATAAAAGTATATGTGTTGTATAGATGAATATACTCAAAAAATTATACTCATCTCTAGATAGTAAAAATGACATATAATTTTTATTTTTATACCCTTTTTGCTTATTTCTATTTTCTAATTTTCTAAAATAAGTGGGATACGCTCGTTATGACAAAAAATAAAAGATATTACTTTTACTTTATTTTTGATTGATTTGAGAAAGAGAAAGAGAGAGAAACATTAATTTGTTGTTCCACTTATCCATGCATTCATTGGTTGATTCTTATATATGCCCTGACCAGAGATCAAACCCACAACATTGGCATATCAGGACAACTCTCTAACCAACTGATCTACCTGGCCAGAGCAAAGATATTACTCTTACAAGTTAAAAGGAAGATTACATATATATATATACACACACATATACATATATATAAAAGGAAGATAGACATATAAAATTTATATGTATAAAAAAACCTCCTATGTATAAATATATATAAATAGGAGGAAGGTATATATTATACATATAAAATGTATATGTATATAAAAGATGTATATAATTTTTTATATACACACACACACATATATATATGGAGGTTTTAAGGAAAAAAGATAGATGGAAAAATTCACTGTGCATACATATAATTGGAGAAAATAGTGGGTAAATAAAGAAAAACTGAAAAGCAGCTAATTACTTCCTTAAAATTAATCATTGGTCTCCTACTGTATGAGTTATAATGCCCAGAGGATTGATGGATTTGCACAGACTCTTGTGATTAAGTACCCACACCCCACATTTTCAAGGTCTTTTGAAGGATCAGGCAAGATTTAGGATGACAAGCAAAGTATTCAAAGAAGCTTTACAAATTACATTATATTCATTCTCCATAATGTTCTAGAAAGGACTTTAAATTGTTACAAAACTGTGTACAATAAGGTAAAAGAAACACAGAAAGAAATTAGGGTGAAGGGGAAGCTGGACTGAACAAGAGAATGAAATGGAGGGAGTGCTCACGGATGCCCCAAGACCCTCCACAATGACCAAAGGTGGCCCACAATAACACTCTGACCTTCAGCCTCAGAAGAAGAAATAAGGAAACACTATTGTTCATAAGATCAAGAGTAAAAATCATGGAACAACAACCACCAAAAAAACTAACTAGCTTACATGTCAAACTTGTGATCTTAGCTTGAGATCATTCTGTTCCACCAACTGTACCATGATGAATGTGTCAAACATATTCACTCTAATGTGACAAGCTGGGCAAACAGTTTTATAGAAATTCAAAGTTAGCAATAAGTCTCCAGGTTTCTATTTATCCAGTTGCATCTAAACTTGATAAACCTAGTTCTTTAAATTTGTGGAGAAAATTCTTGACATTTCTATTACTGACTTCTTGATTATACTTACAAGAAATCTGTTTCTATGCAGAAGCACACATTCTCTGATGGCTGTCCTTGTAGAAAACTCTATTTTTGGAGCAATGCCCTAAAAATAAAACAGCATAAAAGAGGCAAGTAAAATTATTGGAAACAGGTTCTTTGCCCATCCATTCTAACTTGAAATCATGCAAGAACTTAATTGCACTTTTGTGTGGTTGGCATAATCCACATGCATTACTTAAAATATACATGTAACAAATATATATATATATATATATACACAATGAAAAATTATTCAGCCTTAAAAAAGGACATTTTGCCATTTTCAACAACATAGAAGAACCTAGAGGACATTATGCTAAATGAAAGAAGCCAGACACCACAAGATGAACACTGCTTGAACTCACTTATATGTGGAATCTACAATAGTCAAACTCATAGAAGCAGAAAGTAGAATGCTGGTTGCCAAGGGCTTATAGGATAAGGGAAATGGGTAGATGTTGGTCAAAGGGTACAAAAATTTCAATTATGCAAGATGAATAAATTCTGGACATCTAATATCTAATGTACAGTGATGTGACTATAGTTAACAATACTATATTGTTATTAGATATTTGAAATTTCTAAGATCTCAGGTGTTCTTACCACAAAAGAGAAGAAAATGGTAACTAGTAACAGTACGTGGTGGATAAATTAATTAGCTTGATTGTGGCAATTATTTCACAAAAACATCAAGTTGTACATCTTAAATATATACAATTTTTGTCAATTATATACCAATAAAGATGAAAGATAAAAATAATATGTAATAATAGCTAAACACGCAAGTTGTATTATGTGCCAGGTCCTGACTTAAGTCCTTTGCATGTAGGAATTCATCTAATTCTCAAAACCACCTAATAAGGTAGGTCTTAATAGTATCTCTACTTTGTAGAGGAGGAAACTAAGACACAGAGTTAGAGTAACTTGCCCAGCTAGTGATGGCAATGCTGGCTATTGAACCCAGGCACTCCAGAGTCCATGCAGTTAGCTACTCTAATGAGATTAGATTACCTAGGGGACATGAGGGATAGGAGTTCTCCTTCCTTACCTACTGGCTTTGAAAAACTTGCTTTATATCTCATACAAAATATTTATGTTCATTTGACCTATTTCCAAACTCTTCATTTTGTCGCATTGTTTGATACTCCTATTTTTGCTAAGTATCACATTGTCTAAAATATTGTGAAATATATATATTTCAGATCAAATATTATATCCAATGTCACACAGCTGGGGATTGGTAGAGCCAGGATTTGCAACTGTCGGGAAGCAAGGCCCATATTCTTCCCGTCACCCCATGCTACCTCCTGAGGGGTAGGGAGACTCAGCTTGTTTCCTGTGTATTCATTCCTATACACATCCACCCCTGTGCATTCCTCTTGTCTACAAAATAAGTCCTTAACAGACACAACCTACATTAGCTCCTTTTTTGTGGTATGGGGAGAACTCTAGAATGAATAGTATGCCCTTAAGAGTACTCAGTGTAGACTGGTGGCTCAAAATTTCTGGGCTTATAAACACAAGGGCCCAGGTGCTGCACAGGGTCAGATCACCCAAGGGAGCATTTGATAAAGAACATATAATGCCATGACCAGTACAGCATCACCTCCAGCTGACAAGACTGCCCAGATGAAGAAGAGGACTGGGGGCAGTTCCAGGCTCCACAGTGCTACTGGTGAAATCACAAGACCTCACATGTGTGGCAGGCCCCTGGTCCCCCATGGTTCAGTTGCCTGAGCCTGAACAAGTCATCTCTTGAGTCACAGACTTGTACAGTCTCTTGCACGGACTTGTACTGCCTCACAGGGAGGCAGTATTAAACCTTCAGTGACAGTACAATAAAATACAACTCACCTTCATTGTGCACTTAACTATACAGCAGTATTATGCTAAACACTATCCATATATTACCTCATTCAACCCTCACAATATCCCTATGAAGAAAGAACTATTATTAGTCCCATTTTATAGGTGAGAAAACTAAGGTAGATTAAGTAATTTACCCTAAGTCACAGTGTCAAAACTGGGATTGAACCCAGATGATCTTAGGCCATACTCAACCACTATCCCTATAGCTGCTCAAGAGTTTTTCACATTCTGGCTCACTGTGCCTGGAGAAGAGAGGAGGGTCCCTGCCAGGAAGGAATCTGCACCCTGTAACACACTCTTGCTCACCTTAAATAACCTCCACTCCTGGCAATGATTTATAGACAACGAGAAGGAATGTGTTCTCTTTTTCACAGCAGCACCAATTTTAGCATAATAGTTTAGAGCGAAAATTTACAGGCTCTGTTTTGTCCCATCATCTTAGCAATGGGATGATGGCGATGATGGTTAGGTCAATAAATGGATTTAACAGTAGGATTTTTCTAGAATCATTACACAAAAACATAAAATTAACTAAAAGTTAATAATTTAAAAAAATAATATTCTCCCTGCTTATCTTACAAATTCAGTCCTCACCTAACAAGAAAACAGATTATCTTTTTAAAAAAATCTTGACCTCAGCAGTAAAAGGGAAGTGAGGAGGGAGGGAGGCTGTCAAGAGTATCAAGTGAATAAAATAAAACAATATGGAAATACAAAGAAAAAGCCACAGTTGAGTGGAAGAAATATATCTAATTATTAAACAATTGATAAATTAAGAGAAAAAATGAAGTGAATGATTTGCCTGACCTACACATGTAATTTATTCTCATGTCATATAATATTAATAAAAAGAAATCTGACAATAAACATGAGAGAACAGCATCAGGCAGTGACTAAGAGCGCACACTTCAAAGTCCAACAGGCCAGCATGAGGATCCCTGCCCCACCGCTCACCTGCTCTGGGACTCTGAGTACATTTCTTAAACTCCCTATGCCAGCTTCCCCATCGATAAAATGAGGGAAAAAATAGTAGCCACCTTGCAGGGAGGAGGAGGACTGGCAAGATAATCCATGTAACAAGCTCAGCACTGTGCCTGGCATCTTATGAGCACACAACAAATGCCAGCTATTATTAAAACTTCAGCAAGTGGTTTTATTTTGCTTTATAGGATGTATGAGAGAAACTGGGCTCCTCTATCTTTCTAAAAATTGTTTAAAATATAGTTTGATTAACTTCATTGTAAGAATTGATACTTTAATGCATGAGGATCTTTCCCCGCAGTTTTAAAGCCTTTCTCATAAATCTGTATTTATGAATAACTATAAATACAACTTCCTATAGATTCTTCTTCCTACGTCTGTTCATAAAGGTAAACAAAGATAACATTTGGAAAATTGTAAGAGGCTGTGTTTCTCCTTGTCTGGATACTTAGCTGAATACCAGCCCAATGTTGATCAATGGCTTTTACTCACTAGAAAACTCAGGTAAATCAAAGTTAATATAAAGCAGATTCCTCACATGATTCTCACCAGTTTTTACTCTTTTAGCTTCTGAAGAACAATATCCCAATAATTCAAAATAATAAAGGCAAACATCTCATGAATACCATGGATATAAGTGAAACACGAAGAATATCTCTGAGAAAAAAATGGTGTCAGTGACATTCACAGAACCCTTCAAGATAACGGAGGGCTTAAAGTTACAGTCATCAGGAATTCTGATTAGGACAACTTTTGATGAATTCTAGTGTTTGAAGGATTAGAACTACAAGTTCTGTCATCATAAATGTCACAGAAATGGGGCCCCACATGTTATCTATTCTGCACAATACTCTCAACAAAATAGAGATGATAACAAGTTGAATATTAAATACATATTTTATAATTTACAAAGATGTGGCCCTTAAAATGGAGGTCATCCAAGTGACATAAAAGTCAAGTACATTGTCAGAGTTGCTGCAGAGTTAGAAATCACCACAGATAATGTCAAAATGAATATTTTGAATTTGGGTTCAGATAATGCCCACCAACAGTTAGATTATCAACTGAATACCTGAAACCTATATAATTTTATTAAGTAATGTCACCTCAATAAATTCAATAAAAAATAAATAAAAAGATTATCAACTGAATAACTGCCCTATAATTTAAGATCTGGCATTAGTATCAGTCTGTGAATCTCTGTCAGTTTCCCATCCATTAAATGGGGACCATAATGTCTGCCTTGGCTGACTTGAGAACTGTTATGAGGAAAGTAAGATATCATGTGAAAAACTAAAGTTCGAACTAAATGAGAGGTAGCATTATTACTGTTACTGCCCTATTTTACTTTCTTACTAAAACAACAGCTATAATTAAATAAATTGATACCACATCTTTCAGTTAATCTGCATTAAGAGGAGGTAAAAAAATCATCCTTTTTATAATTATGTGACAGTGTATGATTTAGCCAGATTAGGTAAGACTCCCACCCCTCGGATCAATAACGGGGATCTTTCTGAGTGGGGCATCTGAACAAGGGCTACTAAGCAGAATAACAGGGGTTCCGACCAAGATGAAGGCATCATCAGCCCAAGAGCAAGCCCTATCAGGAACGAAATGATCAGGCCCCAAGGATTTCTCTTGTAACAGAAGCCCAGCTGGGCACAGATCGCTTACAGGAAAACCTGCAGCCGTTTTCATGAGCACCTCCCTACACATGCCAGGGTTCGAAGGTGTCAGCTTAGGCTCAGGGAAAAGAAACTCCCGTGTGTTTTCTTCATAGTAGGCCAACTCTTCCCACACTAGAAGAAAGAAGGAAAGGCATAAGTAGATTTACATTCTAAAAATAATGTATCTACATCCCAAGTTTAACAAAATAAAAGCTTAGATGACAGCAGTGAGGCAGAGATGGCACATAGATAAAAAGAGATATTTTGATTACAGCACCTATTTAATTCAAGAGGCAGATGACTTCTACTACTTTTTATCTCATGGATAATTTTTAAAGGCCCCCCACCAAGTCATAACAGGGATAAAACACTGTCTAAAGGTTTGTTCTACAAAACAGAACAAAGAGGAAAATCTCTTTCTGTCCATCCATCCATCCACCCATCCATTCATCCATCCATTCTTTCCTTCAACAAATGTTTTCTCGGGACATACCACGGGCCAGGTGCTGGGGACAGAACAGGAACAAGGCAGACAATGCCCTGTTTGTGCGAAAGTCACAGTGCAGGCGGGGGTTCAGTGTGTTCTGTGATGTAGGGATGCAAATGTCCCAACGGCCCAAAGAACAGCTAGAGCTGCAGTTCTTAGCAGGGCTGGTTTCAGCCCCAGGGGCACTTCCAAAACTCATGGAGACACTTCATGGGAGGGAGCCAAAGGCCCTGGAATGCTCGAGACACTCCTGCACAACCGCCTGACCTCCTACCAGACATTCTTGCCAGTGAGAAACCACTGTATGAACCTAACTGATACATATAAATACAATTTTTTGCATAATTTTAAAACACACTGGATTTTCAGGAATGCAAGTAGTATGTACATTAAGGAAGAATTGTACTTTCCTGTTTGGATCTTTACTGGGATCCTTTTGGCATTTTGAAAATCATGTCACATCTAAATACTTCACTATGCCCAACATTTACATGCTGATACACATATTTTATTTTAAATCACTTTCCTTTTATTTCTCCTTTATATCACAGTTCAAATACTGTGGTTTATATAAGTTGGTTCTATTAACTATGAATATTATTTCAGTATGGTAAAAGGGATGCTACAAAATATTAACCAAAGTAATCTTAGGTCTAATAGGACTGAGAGTCACTGAGCTAAAGGATGGAGAAGCTGCCATCTGAGCCCTCCTCGTCTACATGGTAGTTGCTACACAAGTGGTTTGGACTGAGCGTGGCCCCTCTAAGGAGCATTGCCAAAATAGTAACCTAATCAATGAGGGAGCATTGCTGCCTGGCAACTGCCATTTTACTGGTGACAAGAATTCTGATGAGGGTATTTTTTGGTACATCAACTGTAGAAATAATTGACCTTTTATCCAACAATATAATGGATCAATTTCTTCCTACTTATTTCACTTACTGGGTTCTAATAAGGATAATATGCAAAAAAAATGTATTCTGTATCTTTCATTACAATATCCTTTCTTTCTACTCTTCCTCTCTCAGACGTACCCCACCCACCATAAACTAATAATGTATCTTTCCCTCCCCTGCTATGCACTTGCTCAGCGTAGACTATTCCTTCTAAAATGTCTTTTCTGTCTTCCCATCCTGCTGAGATCCTGTTCATCATTCAAGTTTCACCTTAAGTGTCTTACAGTATATACAACATAACAGGTTCAAAATAGAATACTTGATTGTTTTTCCACCACAAATAAGCTCTTCCCTCCTCCCATCAGAGGAACCAGTACCAGCTGCTCCAGCCAAATATTTAGGATTTATCCTTGATTCTACTCCTGCATTCCTTACATAAATCCATTAGCAAATCCAGTTGACTCTATCTCCAAAATAAACATAAAACTGTCCCCTTCTCTCCATTCATATAGCTACCACCCTGGTCCAAGCCCTGTCCACCTCTCTCCTGGACTACTGTCATGACCTCCTAGCTGGTCAGCCTGCTTCCACTCTTCCTGCACTCAAATCCATTCTCCACACACTGTGATGTTATAAACACATCAGAAGGAGCCCTTCATCTGCTCCCCTCAATGGACATGACCTCCTCGCTTTTTTGGCGAAGGAGACTCCCTCCGTTTAGTGACCTCAGAAGTGTAGCTTGAAAATGGGAAGTGATGTGACAATTTCCTCACCCATCACTAGCAACAAAATACAAATTTCTACTGAAACCTACAGCTTACTGGGTAAAAACTCAGGCTCTAGGTTCAGACAGAGCTGGGTTCAAATCCTTGCTTTACCAATTGCCAGCTATGTGACTGAGCAAATTATGTAAACTCCTTAACTTTAGTTCCCTCTTCAGAAAAATGTAAAACTCATAACAGTACCCGCCTCTTAGGGCTATTGTGAGGACAAATGACAAACACGTGTGAAGTGCAGAGCACAGTGCCTACATTACCTACCATCACCAGGATGGCTCCCCGACACCAGCCCAGCAGCGGTCTCAGCACTACCCTTGTCTCCATGACTATTGTGTTTTCAATAATATGCTCCTAGTCGGAACAAACACCTTGATGCATGGTATGATGCTCTACACAT
This sequence comes from Phyllostomus discolor, assembly GCF_004126475.2. Taxonomy (NCBI): domain Eukaryota; kingdom Metazoa; phylum Chordata; class Mammalia; order Chiroptera; family Phyllostomidae; genus Phyllostomus; species Phyllostomus discolor. The sequence continues at coordinate 162,002,804 of NC_040905.2, read as the reverse complement.
TGAGATTTTCCTTTTTCCTTTTCACATGTTTTTGCCTAGTTCTTGTCACTGCATCCAAGATGATAAATTATTATTCCTGAATGTAGCAAAAATTAAGATGCAAATAAGTTGTCAGAGAACTGGAGGTGAGCTCATCTACTATCTTTGGAATCACAGGGATAAAAAGAGACAGAAAGCATTAGAGGAACAGAAGGCTGCAAAGCTTCTCAATTCTGCCTCGCTGGTTTGGTCTAGAGATCCAAAGTGCCACCCAGTATGAAAATGTCAGCACACTGAGGGGATATTACAGCAAGAGCCTAGGTTGTAAATAATAAACAAACAAAGACACAGGCTGAGCAAGTGGAATGTCTGAAAAAGTCCACATTTTTAATAGGCTATGGCACAGACAGGGACATCATCAGTCCCATCAGCAAACAAATTGGAAACAAATTTGTTTCCAAGAAGGAAACAAATGAGACTTCAAGGGAAATAATTTTAATAATACTGGTTCAAGAAATACCTAGCATTTGAAGAGCATATCGGAATTGACAGCTTGTTTCCCAGTACGGGGTCTCATTTGATTCCCTCTTTGCAGATAAGGAAACTGAGGCTCTAAGAGTTGAAGACACTTGTCACAATGCCACATGGCAAAGTAGAAAGTCAAAACCAGAACATCCGAGGCAAAAGTTCTTTCCTGCTGATGCCTAGTAAACATTCTGACGAAGTATAAAATCAAGCTCTGAATCAGGGAGCGGGTGCCCACTAAAATAGCATTTTACAGCTGGACTGACTATACAAGACACATACCAAAGTAGGGGTTTTATTTAAGTCACTAAAAGAAAGCATCAAGTTCACTGTTGTCCGGGATTATGCTGCCCCCCTGTGTCCATTCGCTTTTTCCCAGCTTTGTAAACTGGACAGATGGATTGGGGGCGAGTCTATTGCTTCTAAGACAAATAATTGGATCTTTTCTTTCTTTAGCTGCAGAGCTGTATGCAAATCAGAGGTACATGTATCATTTAACTTAATGATCATAATGTCTTTGATGATAATAAGTGTGTTTGGAAGCAATGTAAAAAAGTACAAAACAGTAAAGTAATATATACAGCAAAATGAAAAGGTATCAATTCAGCCAATGAAGAGCTGGTCCCTGTAAACCCAAATGTGGCCCATGTTACCACATGGTGCAGTCTACATAAGACTTCAAGCAAGCCATATTTATTTATTTGTATCAAGGACTGGTAGATCAAGAGGTTGTATCACTGGCACCCCGGGACTAATGCCACCTGCATGATTCCAGGAAGTGGCACAGGGTAGGGCCTGCACACCCGCAACAAACACGTGCTGCATGATGAATCAGCCTATAATGCATCTGAAACTGAGTGCATTTGTTACTTTGAGCAATTAAAATTTAATTATACTCTGAAATTGAAGGAATGTAGACCCCCAAAAATATATACTAAAGCCTCCATTGTGTATCTGATTAACTTTTAAGTTATAACCAATATACATACACCCAGCTTCAATATTCTCCAATCATCATAGTTTCAAACAATTCTTGCAACCATCTCACAGACAGATTTCTGGTCATGTGAAAAACATATGGCAGCCTAGGATATATTAAATTTTAAAAAGCAAATTGCAGAATATATACATTGAACCAAAATATAATACTAAGCATACATATATAAATACTAGATATAGTGTATATATATGCATGTATGTATATATATGCACCATTTTAGGGCTCGGTGACTATACTAAATGCATTATATTTATACTAAATACACCTTAAAAGGTCTAAAAATATACACAAATTGTTAAGTAATTATTGTCAGTTGATGACTTTAAAAAAGTCAAGACTTTTGACTTTTTCCTTCATAAAATTTGTGTTAATTAAAAATTTATAGTGAGAATACTTAGGTATTGGTAATTTTTAATTCATATAAAATTAAACTAAAATGGGCCTATTTCTATCTTACTAGTATACTAAAATATAACTTGTCAGTTAGTGATTTATGTTTAAATGTAAAAGTGGGTCAAATAAGAAAAAAACTTAAGCGAAGAAAAAAACCTCAATGCCCTGATTTTAGTCTGAGAAACACTCAGTGGGAATTTCTGAAAAGTAGAGAGGAGACATTGCTGGCCTTCTCTCTGTCATGTCAACCCAAGAAAGCAATGACATGTGCAAGAGTGTCTGTCCCTAGATCCATGGAGAGTGGGGTTCTTGTCTGGTTTGAGAGCCTGCTTCTGTCAATGAACCAAGAGGCAGAATAAAGGACTACAGACTCCTGGGTCTGCTCCATGGGGACCTTGACCTGCTCCAGGGCAGCCACAGTGGGCAGAGCAAGGATCCTCCTAAAAGCCTCCACAGCTACCTCTGCTTTAGCTGAGGCATCTGCCAGTGAAGTGGTGGAAACTTGCTGGAGATCAGTTTACTCCCAGGTTCCAAAATATGGCTCAATCTAATAATTCTATCCTTTGTAAACATACCAAGAGGAAAAAGTAATTTTTATAAAAATGTGAAACACAAAAAACCCCTAAATGCTCAACCATACCAATTTAAGGATAATTCTAACACTACAGAAAAATACATAGTTATTGAAAATAACAAGTAAACTACAGGTAACAATATAGAATGAAAAAATAAAAATCAAAATCGTATGTACATACTGTTTACAAACCTATAAAAACATATAAGTAAATTAATGAAACTATAACTATTTAAATAATGATGTAGAACTATGATTTTTTAAAAGACAACAGGAATACAGGATGGGAGAAGCTAATAATCAGAGAAAATGTATGTGATACTATGTAAAAATTCCATACCTTGATATTTTCTTCTGTCCACAGGAAAATATCAAGAAACAGGTTCACCAAAATATAAATAAAAGTTTTCTCGCCCTGGCTGGCATAGCTCAGTGGATTGAGCGCGGGCTGTGAACCAAAGTGTCGCAGGTTCGATTCCCAGTCAGGGTACATGCCTGGGTTGCAGGCCATGACCCCCAGCAACCGCACATTGATGTTTCTCTCTCTCTCTTTCTCCCTCCCTCCCCTCTCTAAAAATAAATAAATAAAATCTTTTTAAAAAGATAACTGAAATTTGATATTAAAAACAATATTATAAAAAAGTTTTCTCATAATTTGGGGATGCTTTTTATGATACGGTAAAACTATGAAGATTTATTTGAGGGAAGGGAAGGCAAAAATTTATAATGGCAAAGATCAGAAGAGCATTAGAAATGTTTCTGAATTTAGGTATATTCTCTCTCTCTCTCTTACACACACAGACACACACACACACACGCACATGCACACGACTCGAAAATCACCAGATAACTATTGGGTTAGCCAAAAAGTCCATTATGTTTTTTCTGCAAAGTGGCTCTAATAGTGCTTAGTTGTCTTTAACTTCATTTGAAACAATTTTGTTAGATTGTGACAGCTGTCATATCTGGGTGCATTTCAAAAAAAACTACCAAAATTAGTGAATTTTTGTGCAGCTATTTTAATACTGAAGGTGGAAGAAAATATGCAACATTTTGGTATACAATGCTTTATTAAATTTCAAGAAAGGTAGCACAACTGAAATGCAAAAGAAGGTTTGTGCAGTGTATGGAGAAGGTGCTGTGCCTGATCAAATGTGTCAAAAGTGATTTGCAAACTTTCTTGTACTGTTGACATTGTAGCCAAACAATTCTTTGCTGTGGGGCTGTCTTATGCACTGGATGATGTTTAGCAGCGCTCCTGGCCTCTACCCACTACAAGCCAATAGCATAAGATAGCCGACATACTCAAAATATCCAAAATGATAGTTGGATAAATGAAACCAGTTATTGGTGAAAACAAAAAGTGTGCCTTTTATTTTATGGAAAAAAAGTAGCAGCCTTCTTGGCCAACCCATTTCTTTGAGAGACTATGTATGAGAATTGGTGCCATCAGGTGGAGGTTCCCACTCTCTCACTAGCTCAGGTCGGCAGCCATTCAAGACACCGCAAAGCAAAGGCAGCACAAAACATTTTCCCCTAAAGTCCTGTTATTCTAGTATAGGAGTCACAAACATTTTCTGTGAAGGGCCAGACAGTAGATATTTTTAGGCTTTGAGTATGGTCACAACTACTCAAGTCTGTCACTGCAGCATGAAAGCAGCCCTAAACAATAGTTAAATGAATGACTGCAGCTGTGTTTCAATACAACTTTATGAACAATGAAATTTGAATTTCATATAATTTTCATATCACTAAATATTTGCATTTTTAAGTTTCTTTCCAACCATTTAAAAATGAAAGAACTGAAGACAGCTTGGCAGTTCCTTAAAAAGTTAAACACGGAGTTATGCAACAATTCCACTCCTAGGAAAATACCTAAAAGAACTCAAAACATCAACTCATCCAACAACTTGTACATAAATGTTGATAGCAGTATTACTCAGAATATTCAAAAAGTGGGAACAACCCAATGCCCATCAACTGATGAATGGATAAGCAAACTTACCCATGTAAAAGAATAGTATTGGTTATGTGGTATATCCATATAAAAGAATATTTGACCATAAAAAGGAATGAAGTACTGACACATGCCCTAACATGGATGAAACTTGAAACATGATTAACTGAAAGAAGCTAGACATAAAAGGCCATATATTATCTGATCCCACTATATAAAATATCCAGAACAGGCAAGCCAATAGGAACAGAAAGACTGACAGTGACCAGGAGCTGTGGGGAGGAAGCAATGATGAATGACTGTGAATGAGTGCGGAGTCTCTTTCCAGGTAATAAAAATACTCTGGAATTAGTACTCATGGTTGCACTACCTTGTAAACATACTAAAATAACTCAATTGTACACTTTATAATGATAAATTTTATAGTATATGAATTAAATCTCAGTTTTTAAGTTGTAGAAGATTTAGCTCATGAGCCACACAAAAACAGTGCAGCTGGATGTAGCCTGGGAATTATAGGTTGCCAATCCTGTTCTAGCACCTAACAGAGAAGATGGCTTTGGGAGGTACACACACACACTCCACAAATTAGAATACAGTCAAAGGCAAAAACCTGAAAGAAGCTGAATAAGGAAAGTCAAATAACCATTGAATACAAAGAGTTCCTCTTCTGAAAATGGACAAAATAAAACAGACTGGTGGGGTAAAGAACACTATTATAAAGCAGGACTTTTAAATACCAATCCTCATTTTGTCATGCCAAAAATCCTTTTAAATTTAAATTAAGCCAATTTAAAAATGCATTTACTGGCACATTACCTGGAGACACTAGCTGTATTAATTCAAACCTGGTTAGAAAGCCTGAAAAAGAAAAAATGAGATTTTAATACTTTGGAAAATTGCCAGTTTTTTCATTAATTGCTATGTTTAAAATTGTCATAACATCCCATTTAATTCCCATTTGAACAACACCATAGTTAGGGACGCCTAACCATGTCTGCATTCTCAGCAGTGGAATTAAATTGGACTTAAATGTAATAATAATGTAATAGTTATTACTTTAGTAATAATAAATGCCATAACAATAACTAAGGTATTTTTAGACTCAGTAAATCATGGGCAATCGAGGACAATAACTGAGTTATAAAAGCAGCATTTCACCCCCTGAAAAGTACTGACAAAATAAATGCAATATTTTTCTCTCTTAAAAATATATTCATAAATCACTTATATAACAATAAACACTTCATTTTAAAAATTCAAAATACAAATGTTATCCATTAACCTATAAAATTTATCTTGATTAAAATAGTATGTTATATGACTGTATAAGGGAGACATAAAATTAACATTGTTTATATTTCCTGAGTTCAAAATATACTTAGAAATAGTGAGCCCATGTACAATGTTTACAAGGATGAGAATACAATTCAAATTTTAAAAAGTAATTTAAAATATAAATGGCAGAACAATAAAAAAATCAATAAATATAATTCCCACAAAATATTAAAAGTGAAAACACTTAAAATACACAACAATAGTAATTGTGGTTAAAAACACTGTGTTATATACATTTGACCCTTGAATAACATTGGTTTGAACTGCACGAGTCCACTTGCACGTGGATTTTTTTCAATAAATACAGCCAGCCTTTTACAGCTAGAGGTTTGCATCCGTGGATTCAACCAACCGTGGGTGAAAAAATTATTTTTGCATTCCCAACTGTAACCACAGATTGAAATACTCGGATGCAAAGGGTTGAGTCAAAAGTTACGCTTGGATTTTCCACTCCGTTGGGGGTGGGTACCCCAAACTACGGTGTTAGTCAAGGATGAATTGTATCTTAAAGATGCCAAGAGGGCAAGCCTTACGTGTTCTCACTACAAGAAAAGAAATGATAATTGTGTGAGGGGATGGAGGTGTTGGCTGACACTGTAGTGGTCATCGCTTTGTAATATGTAACTGAACAAATCAACATGCTGCACACCTTAAACTCATACAACGTCATATGTCAGTTACACCTCACAAAAACTGGAAAAAGACACAGTGAAAGTAAAATTCTCTCTGTAAACTAATGAAAAACATATGAATGCACGAGAACAGAATTTTAAATGCCAAAAATACTTAAAAGCCAAGACTGCCCATAATTTAGGTTTTCCAAGTGGGAGAAGGGAATATATCCTTCCCAACCATCACCTTGACAGTAACACTTAATTTGTCTCAGGCTCTAAACTCCTTACAGTCAATTAATTCTCACCACCTCCCATGTTTATGGATTAGATGATTTAATATTGTTAAGATGGCAATATTCCCCAAAATGATCTACAGGTCCTATCAACATCCTAGCTGGCTGGCTTCTTTGCAGAAATTAATAAACTGATCCTAAAGTGGAAAACCATGGGAACCCAAATAGCAAAAACAATCATGAAAAAGAACTAAATTTCAGGATTTACACTTCCTGATTTCAAAACGTACTACAAAGCTTCAATGATCAAGAATGTGTGGTATTGGCATAATGATAGGAATATGGTTCAATGAGATAGAATTGAGGGCCCCAAAATAAACCCTCACATTTATAGTCATTCATTTTTGACAAAGGTTGAAATTCAACAAAGGACTATTCAATGGGTGAAAAAATACTCAATACTCTGATCAATAAATAGAGCTGAGACAACTGGATATCAAGATGCAAAAAAATTAAGTTGGGCCCCTACCTCATGCAATTTACAAAAATCAACTCAGTACGTATCAGACCTAAATGTAACACTTAAAACTATGAAACTCTTAGAAGAAACATAGACTAAATCTTTGTTACTTGACTCAGACAATGCTTTCTTAGTTATACAAGTAACAAAAGAAAAATAGATAAAATAGAATTCATCAAAACTAAAAACTTTTGCCCTGGCTGGTGTAGCTCAGTGGATTGGGCTATGAACCAAAGTGTTGCGGGTTCAATTCCCAGTCAGGGTACATGCCTGGGTTGCAGGCCAGGACCCCCAGCAACCGCACATTGATGTTTCTCTCTCTCTGTCTCTTTATCCCTCCCTTCCCTCTCTAGAGACAAATAAATAAAATCTTAAAAAAAAACCTAAAAACTTTTGTGTTTCAAAGAACACCAGAAAAGAATGGGGAAAAATATTTGTCAATCATGCATGTGATATGGGATTTGTATCTATACTATATGAAGAACTTACAACTCAATAATAAAAAGACAAACAGCCAATTAAAATATAGGCAAAGGATGCAAATAGACATTTCTCCAAATAAGAGACACAAACACCAGAAAGAAAGCAAAAGAAAAACTGCTTACCATCATTAGTTATCAGGGAAGCACAAATCAAAACCACAATGTGATTCCATTTCATACCAACAAGGACAGCTACCAACCAAAAGTACAGATAATAACAAATGTTGGCCAGGATGTGGAGAAATGGAACCCTCATATATTGCTGGTGGAATGTAAAATGATACAGCTGCTTTAGTAAACAGTCTGGAAGTTCCTCAAAAGATTAAAAAGCATGACCATCTGACCCAGAAATTCCACTTCTAGGTATATACCCAAGAGAAATGAAAACATACATCCAGAAAACAACTTGTACACAAATACTCATAGCAGTATCATTCATTATATCCCCAAAATGAAAACAACTCAAATGTCCACCAACTGATGAATGGATAAACAATATGTGACATATCCATACAATGGAACATTATTTGGCCATAAAAAGAAATGAAGTACTGACACCTGCTATCTCGAAAACATCATGCTAAATAAAAGAAACCAGTCACAAAGGATCACATACTATATAATTCCATTTATGTGAAATATCCAGAATAAGCAAATCTAGAGATGGAAAGGTTAGTTAGTAGTTGCCTAGGGCTGGGAAAGAGGAGGAAGAATGGGTATAGGGTTTCTTCCTGCAGTAATGAAGATGTCCTAAAATTGATATGGTGATAGCTACACCAGCTCTGTGAATATACAAAAACCATTTAATTGTAAAAAAAATAAACAAACAGAATTTTATTTTCTGGTATATTCCATCTTTATCTAGGAAAGTGTAATCAAATCCAAAACATGACTCAAATTTTACAGACTCTCTTTAATATAAATCTAGATCAAATATGTAAGTATCACAACTTAAAAAATAGTAGAATTTTATATCTGTGAATTACAGACACACAACAGTATCCCCACATCCCTCTATCTCGTACCTACTTTCTAAAATGTCTGCTACAGCTCCAGGATCTATTGCGTTTTCGAATAACTGCAGAAAAAAATGTGGAAAATAAATTTTCAAAGTTTTCTTAATATATACTTATAGAAATTATAGATTACATTCCTCCAAATAATTAACACATATCAAATCCAGCCATATAATAGTTTAGAATTTAACAGAATATCTTATCAGTAAATGAATGGATCAAAAAACTATGGTACATTTACACAATGGAATTCTATGCAGCAGAAAGAAAGAAGCAGCTCCTACCCTTTACAACAGCATGGATGGAACTGGAAAGCATTATGCTAAGCGAAACAAGCCAGGCAGTGAAAGACAAATACTATATGATCTCACCTTTAACAGGAACCTAAACAACAAAACAAAAAAACAAGCAAAATATAACCAAAGACACTGAAATAGGGGACAGACTGACAGTGACCAGAGGGGAGAGAAGAGGGAATTTCAGGGGAGAATGGGAAGGGTTTACAGGAACAAATTTAAAGGACACATGGTCAAAAGCTAGGGGGAGGGTGGTAATGGGAGGGAAGTGGGGAGGGTTGGATGGGTGGGATGGAGTGGGAGTAAAAGGGAGAAAACTGTACTTGAACAATGATTAAAATAAAATTTAAAAAAAGAAAAAAGAAATATCTTTAACAGATATGTGGTTAAAAGTTCAACAAATGACTACAAAATAAATGAATGAGAATTAGCGAAACAATACCGAGTGCAAGGAAAATCTAAGCTGGATCTACCACACCCTCAAAATGTCATCAACTTGACATAGCCCTACTGTTTATTGCTAAAAGCACATGTGGCATCAACCTTAAAGAGCCTTGAGTATGGTGCCCTGGCCTGACAGCTCAGTTGGTTAGAGCATAGTCTAAATACACCAAGGTTGCGGGCTTGATCACTGGTCAGAGTACATACAAAAATCAAGAAGCAACCAATGAATGCATAAATAAGTGGAACAACAAATCAATGTTTCTCTTTCTCTCTCTCCCTCCCTCCCCCTTTCTCTCTCTCTCTAAAATCAATAAATAATTTTTAAAAAGATTCTTGAATACCTAAAAAAAACACATTCTGGAATGGTGGGGGGAAAATGGAGACAATTGTACTTGAAAAATAATTTAAAAATGTGAAAAAAATAAAGAAAAACACATTCTGAATATCACAGATATTCATGAAATGTTAACTAAATGAATGACTTTTCTTGCCAAGTAATAGGTTGTGTTAAAAAGAAACATAAATAAAAATTCTACCTATGTGTAACACACACAAAAACAGCTAAGTGCTAGTAACCACACTCTCACAAAATTAAATAACTAGAGAGAGGGAGAGACTCATTAAGTGTATTGTGAAGCACAAGAAAACCACTACGATCTATGTCTAGCTATTGCCAAATCTGCATATTTTGTCCTTGAGATAAAAAGGGCCTGGAATAAGACTGAAATAAAAGACGTACCACATCCCTTTCCCTGAACTCTAGAACCCTATGAAAATAAACCAAAATGTTTTCAGTGGAGTTTGATTTCAGGCACTAAAGTTCTGATTTAAATAGTGTTTAAACTTAAGCATGGTTAAAATCTGTTCTTAATCCAAAGTCGGGCCTATTTTAACTACAAAAATGTGGCTCTCCCTGTTTTTTTGTCTTACTGACTTGGATTTATCAAGCTAATGTGGGTGATTTTTTTTCCCTAAAGTTATTTCAGTAACTACATTCTTTCACTCCATCCACATCTAAGTACGGTATCTTCTCAAATATGATCTTTGGAAGTAAATGACCAGCATGAACTGCTCAAACACAATGGCTCATACATTCTTTAGGAGTAACTTCTTGTTTATCCAAATGCTTTAGAACATTCAATTCTGAATTACACAGAAGGTACAAGGAGAAAAGGTTTTTGCTACTTGCTGCAAGTGTTTGCATTATAGAATGGAACAGATACAAACAAATGCTTGCAGCAACAGAATGGAACAGATATAACCAAAGCTGGAGCAATTGGGAAGTTGGAATACAAACACAAACAGTTCACATAAAAGGGCAATTTTAAAAATTTAAAATTAAGCATTCAAAATAAATAAATAAGCCCTGGCTGGTGGTTCAGTGGATTGAGCAGCAGCCTGTGAACCAAAAGGTCACTGGTTTGATTTCCAGTCAGGACACATGCCTGGGTTGCGGGCCAGGTCCCTGATTGGGGGCATGTGAGAGGCAACAGATCAATGTTTCTCTCCCTCTGTTTCTCCCTCCCTTCCCCTCTCTCTGAAAAAATAAAACAAAGCATTTATGTAATTGCATTTTTTGGAGTAAAAAGTCCATGGATTGTTTGACTAGTAATCTCATATGCATAGCTTTGCAGCAGAGCAGTAGTGGCATCAGGAATGTGACTCTGAGGCTCACTCTTCTCTTCTATAAGTCAAGGAGCTTGGACTAGGTGGCTTCCAAGGTCATTTACAAATTTTTCATTCTGTGTTATGATTTTGTATTCTTGGGCTTCTTACAAAAAAAGATTTTTTAAGCCTTCTATAGAAGCAAACTTACAACTGATAAAAATAAGGATATTCTTGGGGGGGAATAGGCCGGATTTCTACCACCCACTTTTTACCACTATCAACATCTAAATGGTAGAAGTAGGCTCCTTTTGATTCTAACTGTATATTCCCAGGTAATGCTCATTTGTTCCTCTTCTCTCTCACCCAACCAGTTTGGTAGACTTTATTTAAATTAACCCTGTAGTTTATAAAAACACTACATAGGGCTCTAGCCCTGTAGACAATCTGTCCTCATCTCCTCTGCCATTCTCAGGTCAAAATGGGTCATTTTCTGGCAACTCCATCCACACCTTTAAAAGGGTTAGACTCTCCCTATATCCTTCTTATACTCATCCTCTATCCCAAAGAACAACCTCAGTGATATTGTTTGAGACAAAATCATCAGACATATCACTGTTCGAGAAATCAAATTGATTCCATCTCCAAATGTATAAAAAATACAAATTCAAAGGATTGTGATTGTGTAGTAATAAAGTTAATATTTTATAGTGGAAAGATTAAGTCATATCTGGTGTATATGACCTAGGAAAACTCAGTAAGCCTGAGACTTCTTGTTTTGTTATAGAATTTCAGATACAGAATTTAACAAATTTGGTTATAGTCCTCTAAGGTCTGCTAGTTTATCGATTATCCCTGTCATAAATGTAATGCAACTGCCTCAAACAGCTCCAAGAACATTCAGAAAATGCTCTATCTGCTCCAGTTAGAACACGCCATGGGAGTTCCCAGAACAGAAAACATCATCACCACTAGGGTGGCAGAACCTGGCTCGGACCTGGGCTACAAAAGCAAGTCTTCCAACTGATTCTACACTGCACTGAGGTGCCTTTGAGCAATTTTTTAAAATGAGGTTTACAAAATAACTTCATAAGAATTGTGTTCTTTGTAAGAACCACTAAATGATCTTCAGAGAGCAAAATTTCAATTTCTCTATTTAGCAATGAAAAAGTCAAGATCACCTTTTTAAATCTCATTCTCTGCTGAATCATAATAGGGAACACAGAGGGAAAGCAGTCGGTCTCCAGGTACTGATTCAGGAGGTAAACCCCAAGGTACACATCTTGCTTGTCAGGCAGGAACACCCCTGGGCAAGAAATCTTAAAAACAAGGGGAAAAATACAGGACAGTTTTTGTTTTGTTTTAAACGGGATCTACTTTTCCTAACCAACCACACAATGTCAAATTTCCTCCACTACCTCAGCCCTTCACAGAAACTTCCGATAACATTCTTCCCTCCTCTCTCCTTCTTCAAACTGGAATTCCAATTCCAACCCACGTCTCCGCCAGGTGTCACAATCGTCCTCTCGCTCTTTCCTCTCCCCGCCCCTCCAGGATGGCAGTGCGGAAGCGGAAGAGGCTGCAGAGCTAGGAGCCTTCAGTAGGCCGACCAGGTCCTGGGCTCCGGGCCGCCGGTCCCAATGCCGAGCCCCCGTAGGAATGTCGAGGGACGTCCGCTGGGCGCCTCTGCCTCGAGCAGCAGCAGCGGCGGCGGCGGCGGAGGCCCTGGAAGCCCGACCCATGGCGGCGGTGGCGGTGGAAGCAGCAGCAGCAGCAGCAGCAGCAGCAGCAGGTTCGAATTCCAGTCCCTGCTCGGCAGCCGAGGGTCGGGTGCAGACCCCACCTGCGCCCGGCTCCGCCTGTCCGAGAGCCCGGTGCACCGCCGCGGCTCCTTCCCGCTGGCAGGAGCAGGCCCCTCACAGGCACCACCTCCCCCCTTGCCTGAGGAGGACCGCATGGACTTGAACCCGTCCTTCCTGGGCATAGCCCTGCGCTCGTTGCTGGCCATCGACCTGTGGCTGTCCAAGAAGCTGGGGGTGTGCGCCGGAGAGAGTTCTTCCTGGGGCAGCGTGCGGCCCCTTATGAAGCTGCTGGAGATCTCCGGACATGGCATCCCCTGGCTGCTGGGCACCCTCTACTGCCTGTCCAGGAGCGACAGCTGGGCCGGGCGCGAGGTGCTGATGAACTTGCTCTTCGCCCTGCTTTTGGACCTGCTGCTGGTGGCCCTGCTCAAAGGGCTGGTCCGCAGGCGACGCCCAGCCCACAACCAGATGGACATGTTTTTCACCCTCTCGGTGGACAAGTACTCCTTCCCCTCGGGCCATGCCACCAGGGCAGCCCTGGTGTCAAGATTCATCTTGAACCACCTGGTACTGGCTATTCCACTGAGGGTGCTGGTGGTACTGTGGGCCTTCATCTTGGGCCTCTCTAGGGTCTTGCTGGGACGACACAATGTCACGGACGTGGCTTTTGGCTTTTTAATGGGCTACATGCAGTATAGCATCGTGGACTATTGCTGGCTCTCACCGCACAATGCTCCATTGCTCTTTGCACTGTGGAACCAACAGTGACACCATCTCATTCATTACGGCACCAGGAAATCTAAAGGTTTCCACATGCAATCATGCCATCATGCTGACAGAAATCAGCAGCCATTCTGTTTGTCCCCTCTTAGGACATTTCAGGCTTCCTTTGGGATTTCAGGTGTCCTACCATCTTGATGGGTTGCTGGGCTGGAGCACATGCTGGCCATCACTGGTCATACCCATATTACAGAAAGAAAAAAAAAATCCTTCTATCATACATTCAACAATTGTTTGTATCTCCAGGAAAACTGCGAAGAAACCAAGCTGGGTGATTATTAACATTGCTGTTTTCTAAAAGTTGACATCAGAAAAATTGTGTTCTGTAGTGATCCTATACATCAACGTATCACTTGTAAATTAAACTTTGAAAAAGAAACATGATCTTCATTCTGTACATATACATGCAGATAAGCTGCATACTAATCCTAGTTCTTATTTAAGAGCCTAAGACATAGGTTTTTCTAGTTGATTCCCTGAAGATCTGTTGCCTTGGCTGGGGAGATTTCCTCTTAATCCTGACTTGGTAAACTTTTTGAGTTCATGTCTCTTCCATCTTTGCAGACTGGGTAGTAAGAACAGAGATTATAGTACATTATCTTTCCTTTCCCTCTAGCTCCTCAAAAGATCTTTTAATTTATATATTTATTTCCCACTACTCTAATACTGTCTTTTAGAATTCAGAGAACAAGCCAAGAACTTAATTGAAGAAACACTTAAATATGGTCATGTCTATAATCCCCCACAAAAGGGAAGGATAGGATAGCTAAGCTGCTTAAGCCGTCAGAGGAACTGAGAGGTTGCAGGTAGGCTACCCACATACTATGCCAATGGACCAGTATGGCAAGAGATGGGGCCTGCTGCTGTCATCTCTACTGAATAAAGAAAAATGCTCTTCTACTGAGATAATAAAATGGGAAAATAATGTGATTCTTTGCAATGCAAAAATGTAAGCTTTTTCATATATACCACAAGGATGAGCTTGTGTGTTATAGTTTTTCATATGGAATTCTGTTTCCCTGTATACAGCACCCATTAGGTAGCAATGGTTAATTTGAAATTCATCAGAGGAGTTGGCTGCTATACCAGGCACAAGGTACAACTAACTCCTAAGGTCCATTTACACTGACCTTTACATTTAAAGCAGTTTATCTGTGGTGCCTCCCCAAAATCAAAAGACCAAAGACCACGAAATGCAGGGTGCACTCTGTTCATTATCCTTTGATCAGGAAAGAATAATGAAAGGGTATGCGCTTTAAATGCTGCTCTACCTGAAAATGAGAACTTTTAAATTACTTATGGAACTGGTATCTTCAGATAATTTTAATGACTAGTTATTTTGAGATTTATAAATAGAATGGATTGTGGCCTTTGACCTTCATGTAGAGGTGCACATAGGACTCTGGAGAATGGCTGTGACAGGTGGGCTCTGATTGGGTGGAAACAAACTTTCCAAGTGTGAGAGGCCCATTGAAAGAGGGACAGATACTCTTCAACATAAAATCATTTGCATTCCCACAACATCCTCAACACAGACTACCTCTTCACTCGCTGAATCAGACAAACTGAAACTGAGTGGTTTGCTTTATCGTTTCATCTTAGATCCTTTCTTTACTTTAATGGCAGAAATAATTCAGGCTAGATATTTGGAAGCATGATATTTTCTCTGGCAGAGTCCAGAAGTCTAAATATTAGGGACTCAAAATTAGGTTTACTTTCTAGTTTCAGTTCATAATTCTGGAATTCTGTCTTAGTTGCTGGGGCCTAGTTTGCTGGCTTTAAAGCACAGATCAATTCACCTTAGGATGCTTTTTGGAGCATCCTAAGTATTGTAGGGTAGAAAACTGATTTCACTATTAACTGTATACTGAGTAATGCTTTTTTAAAATTAAAATTAATAATGTTGGATGAAATGAGGTGGAAACTTGTTTAATTTTTGCCTTGATGAGGAGGAAAGCTGATTTATCACTCGAGAACTTCTTCATCCTACTGCACACTTTGAGAGCTCGCAATTGATTGAGCACAGTTGCTATAGCCTGGTTTTATTTGCTGACAAATCCAGGAAATCCTGCTCTTTATTTCATAGCTGCATGTATGATGAAATCATAGCATTTGTCACTTGTATAGAGACTAACCAGATTTTCCACAGCCATAACCTGTTTGGTATTTGTGCTTGTAATCATGGCCAGGACAGAAGCCCCTACGTTTGGAGGCAAACATACATGACAGTCTGTCACTAGAGATGGAAGAATTGGAAAATTGAAACTGAAATAAGATGAATGACCAACCCCAATAAGAACAATAGAGTCACTCTGCCATAGCATCTCACTTAAGCAAGATTCAGTGGATGATTATGAAACAGTTATAGGTTGATTTCCCTTTTGGAATTAGCAAGCCAGAGCCACCTCTAAGTGAAATAGTTTAGAAATATTTGATTGGTTCGTGGAGGCGAGAAATTACCAGGAAGTGATAAGGCTTTTTGAAATAAAATTCCAGCCTGGTTATTTAAAGAAGAGGGTTAAAAAAAATAAAAATTTTCACAAATTTTTATCCTGGAAAAGAAAAGAAAATCCTTCTTGGACTTAATGTGGGGTTATTTTAAAAGAATAGAAAATTTCAGGATAAAGCTAAGAAACAAGTTGGCTTTAATGAGGGAAAAAAGTAGGAAGAAGTTGAGCTGAATTAAAGGTTAGGAAGTCAGGGAAGACCAGTGTAGAAAATCTTAGGGACAGATGTACGATTTGTTCCAAAAGATAACGATGTCTGTGTAGTGAGGTGGCAGAGGGTGGTGAAAACGACGTGAGGCCATTTAAGAACCTGGGGAAAGAATCTGCTTTGGGGGCAAGGAGGGGAGATTCGTCGTCGATCTCTCTTACCGCCCGGATCTGCAGCTCCACCACCACCTCCATAGGCATTGTTCCCTGTTCCCTGTGAGGACGAAAGGACCGGAATGAAAAGATCCTTTTGCGCTGAGCCTTGGACCAATTTTTCTTAGTTTAGCTCAATCCCTGGGGCAAATGTTTCAGGTAGCTTCCCCAGTCCTGCCCCCCTCCTGCCCCCATCTGTTCCCCTGTGCCCAGGTCCCTCCCACCCGGACCGGCCTCACAAGTGGAGCTGGAACAAACTAAAGCTTCCAGAAGGCGGAAGCGTCGCGTTGCCATGGACACTCAAACGCGCAACCTTCCACCTTAGAACGCGATCTACTGCGCAGGCACGCACGCCCAAGTGCTCCCCTGGGAAAACTCAGTCCCTTCGGCCTTCCAGGCTAGTGGGAGATGACCTGTTACTGAGGTGGTAGCCGGATTGCGAGATGCTAATAGCCCTCGTTTCCTTTACACCAAATGTTTACAGTGTCCATGTAAAAATAGAATGTGATGATAGATAGCTCCACTATAATTGAAGTGCTACCCATTTTTAGTAGCTGTACGATCCGCCCCCCGCCCCACCCCACCACCCCATACACATACCCACAAGCCCTGGAATTGCTATAACAATTGCAATTATTGTAGTCGACTGTCCCTAAAGGTACTACTCTCCTCCTTATGAAATGTTATGTCCTCATGTTTGATTTGGAAAATATAGCCGCTGTCAACAAAAAATTAAACATGTGCTGTTTAAATATGGAAGGGTAATCGTTAAAGAGGTTAAAAAGTTAGGTATCCCGCTTAAGCCACAGTAGAAATTGTCAGTCTCTCTTTTTGGAGTTTAGTTAACCTAAGACAAGCAATGAATTACATTATCTCCCAAAGGGTAATTACTTGTAGTTGCCAGGGTTACACTGCAAAAACTGCCACAGGTGGCAGGCAGGGCAAGAGTTCTTAATGGGTAGGGAAAAAATTGCTTTTTTCTTTTTCCCCATTCAATGTATTTAACAAATAAAAGTGAAGGAGGGGAGGAGGGAGTTACTGCTTCTATCCAATCAGAAAAATCTGGTAGGGCCAATGCTGACTTCTAAAAATATTTGTGATGAGTCATGTATTAATAATATTGTAATAAAACATCAAAGTGAGAGATTTGGAGAGTATTAGAGATTTATGCAATTGCAAAATGCACGTGAAGAAAGATGTCCTGAGACAAAAATTTAGTAGTAGTTGGAGGTCTTTTCCCTGGAAAGGATAAACTGATATGATGAAGGAGGAAATATTGTGTCCTTATCCAGTCCTTGGTTCTCTGTCTGCAAATGAAGAGGTACACAAGTGGGTGCTTGGCTCCCTACAGTATCCAGAGCACTGATGTGTCAGCTCGGAACAGCTTGCTGGCACCCAGACTAGTACAATGATATATGGGAATAGACCTGTGCTGACTTTTACAAGTGAGTCACCACCAACACCAACGTAAAACATCAAGAAGAGTGACAGTCAAAACAATGAATAAATAAGGGGTCAGAGACATAATGGGAGAAATCAATCTTTACTGAGAACCTGAGAAGTGCTAGGCACATTGCATATGCTAATTCATTTTATCCCCACAATAACTCTTTGAGGAAAGCATTATTATCCCTATTTTACAGAGACGGAATCTGTAGGATGAAGCCAGAAAACCCTTTGCCCAAGGCCACATAGCTAAATGGAAGCTGCCAGGCTTGAATCCAAGTGCACATGCCATATTACTGACCCTGTAACATAAACATCCTAGAGATGCCATGTCCCATGCTATGCTCTTCCTAGACTTAACTGAACTCTCCCAGACATAACTGGACTCTCCTTGCTTGGCTCCTAGGACACTTCCCTCCAACTCTTTGGACCTTATTTCTTTGTCTCTGTCCGTCCTCCCCTACCTGCCTAAGCAATGTTTCTAGGTCCTTTTCTTTCCTCACAATACCCTTTATCTAGTGTGTCATCCACTGTATGTGCAAATTAGCATAGGTACACAGATTTATATATCCTACCCATACCACTCTCCCTGACAA
This sequence comes from Phyllostomus discolor, assembly GCF_004126475.2. Classification (NCBI taxonomy): domain Eukaryota; kingdom Metazoa; phylum Chordata; class Mammalia; order Chiroptera; family Phyllostomidae; genus Phyllostomus; species Phyllostomus discolor. Next base: position 161,984,337 of record NC_040905.2, on the reverse strand, counting down.
GGTGGAATCTCATGATTGAAAACACACACACACAAACACATATACACATATGTATATGCATATATAAACATATATAAATTTAAATTACTTGAAACTAAATTAAATTTAAAACTTACTCGCATTAGTCACATTTAAAGTGTTCATTCAATAGCTACATTAGTTACAATAGCTTCAATAGTTACAAAAATGAAACTGTAACCAAAATTTTAAAATAAAGTTAAAAAAATAGCTACATGTGGCTAGTGGCTACTGTATTGGATAGTGCAAGTAGATATCCATCATCACAGAAACTTCTACTGAGCAGTGCTTCTCTAGAGCTAACTTCACTGAAAGGAAATCTGGGGGATAAAGAAACATGGTAGTGACACCTCAAGGAAGCAAACACGTCTAGAATGTGGAACATTTTATAGGACAACTGATCCAATTAGTCCGCAACAAGTTAATAACATTGAAAAACAAAGGAAGCAGGGGAGGGGAAATGCTCCAGATGAAAAGATACCTCAGGGACCTGACAACCAAATGTAGTATGTTGACTCTGTTGGAACCCTGATTCAAACAAACCAACTTAAGTAGAATATTTGAGAGCATCAGGGAAATTTGATTATGGTTTGTGTATTAGATAATACCAAGCAATTACTATTTTCAAGTTTACATTTCAACTAGCCTGTGTTGGGGTCCAAGCATCAGTAGATTTTTTTTTATCCTCACCAGAGGACATGCTTATTGATTTTAGAGAGGGTAAGGGAGTGAGGGAGAGAAACATCAAAGTGAGAGAGAAACATCAATCAGTTGCCTTTCCTAAGTGCCCCAACTACAGACCGAAACTTCAACCTAAGCACTTGCCCTGAGTGGGAATTGAACCCGTGACCTTTTAGTCTGTAGGACAATGATCTAACCAACTTAGCCACAGCAGCCAGGGCAGCAATTAATTTTGATGGGTGTGATAATGTCCTTGTGTTTATATAAGGTGAATATTGATACTGTTTAGAGATATATATTTAGGTGTATGATAGAAATGATTTAATGTCTAAGATTTTCTTTCAAATATGGAAATGAATAGAAGGAATGGCTAAAGTAAATGTAATAGCTTGATAATTGTTGATCTGGGTGACAGATATATGGATTTTACTATAATTCTATACTTTTGCACATTTAAAAATATTCATGATAACAATTTTAAAATCTTTAACATATACTTAAGTAAGGGGAATCATAGCCTTATGAGGACCTCCTTCTGTCCTCAAATGACTCACCAAGAGGATTCTTGGTAGCATCACTGTGAAGTTCCTTTCAATACAAGCCTTATATACACTTAAAAAGAAAAATATGGCCCTGGCAAGGTAGCACAGTTGGTTGGAGCATCATCTCAACATGCCAAGGTTGTGGGTTCAATCCCTGGTCAGGGCACATAAAAGAATCAACCGATGAATGAGTCAATAACTGAAACAACAAAACACTGATGTCTGTTTCTCTCTCTCTCTCTCAAATCAATAAATAAAAATTGTTAAAGAAGAGAAAAATATGATGGCTCAATTCACCTGAAATGCAGATAAGAAAATTATTGTGGTACGTAATACTTTACAAGTAATTCAGAGGGAAACCCACTTAAGGAAAAAAAGAAGCACTGTATTACAAGAATATTGGTCTCTGCGTGAATGTCCAAAATGGGAGCTGGCAATTTTGAGTAGTATTTCTTTAACTATATATGCCCCTCTAGAATTTCCTCCAAGTATCAGGAATGCTTCCAAGAAAGGAATTAAATTGCAATTGAACAACTTTTAACTTTAAGTTATTTGGGATCTAGGCCCACACATGGGATGTATTCTACAAAATTTACTGTAGAGTTCATGAGTCAAACATGTGTTCCTCTTTAGCTTCTGCTTTGACTCACTCACATTTGTAGGATCAACACCATACAAACCCTTCTACAAAGACTGCCCTTGGGCATTCCGGACTGCACAATATATATCCTTCCATTTTAAAGCAATTTCTGTTCAGTGAAAAACTAATTTGCTCCTTAGACTTTCAGCTGGCTACTTCTATGTCCATGGGAGTACTAGGCTAATTATAACCCAAAGCAATTTTCAAGGAATTATATTTATTATCTAATATCAGGAAGTAGAAAAGAGTATAATTTAGTTCCAAGGCTTGTAAAAAGTGTTCACTCTACCTGGGCATAGGATTAGCCCCCAAAGTCAGCAATAGCTAAAGTGAGGCTATGTCTGATGTTGTTATACCCACCCTTTTTTCTCTGACCAAAATATACCTATTTCCATTCCCTTTTTATCTTATTTTGTCTTTATTTAATGCTGTATCTTTTTCCTTGTTTCTACTAATTAGTTCCCTATTCATCTTTTCAGCACATATTTATTGAGTACCTACTATGTGCTAGATAGTTCTAGACAATGAAGATACAAGGGTGAGCAAGAAACAATCTGCAATCTATGCTGTTGTAGACCTTAAAGTCTAGTGCAGGAAGAAACATAAGTGAATGGCCCTGACTGGTGTGGCTCAGAGGATTGAGTACTGGCTCTGCAAACCAAAGGGTCACTAGTTCAATTCCCAGTCAAGACACATACCTGGGTTGCAGGCTGGGTCCCCAGTTGGGGGAGTGCAAGAGGCAACTACACATCGATGTTTCTCTCCCTCTCTTTTTCCCTCCCTTCCCCTCTCTCTAAAAATAAATAAATAAATAAATAAAATCTTTTTTAAAAAAGAAACATAAGTGGACATAAGATAATAACAGTATGATAAATGCTAAGAAGGAGATAGCCAGGGGGGGAGATAGAAAGTTATAGGTTGGAGAGAGAATAAGAACCTAATTTAGTGCCAGTAGAGAGGTCAGCTTCTCTAAGGGTATAACCATTTGATGTAAGATCTAAAGGAGAGCATGACCACTCACATGTCTTTAAAGAACAAAAAAGATAACCAGGCAAAGGGAACAACAAATGTAAAGGACCACGAGTCAGAAAAAAATTGGTATGTTTGAGGAACCGAAAGGAGGCCACTGAGCATACCAAGAGACCAGGTCAGGGGTAGAGGAGGTTAAGAGATGACACTCAAGAATTAGGCTGGCACTAGATCTCACAGGAATGTAAACAGTTATGGCAGACAATGTATTTGAGTACCTAACACCCACAAGCTCTTCTTCCTTGCTAAATGGAACCCAAGTTGTGCCTGGCTGGTAATGCATCTAGTTTCAAAGAATGAATCCTAATTATTTCTGGTGAATGATATATACAGGAAATCACTGGAAACATTTTCAAAGTAATTTCATTTGAAATAGCTCATATTACTTTAAATGAAAGCTACAAGTGAATAAAGCTGTTTTGCCTCCTCCCCCTTTGTGCTTTAGCTGCTGGTATATTTTCTCCTTTGGTTTTCACTCCTAAACTAAAAGGTTTAGACACAGTGCTTCTCAACTTTTATTTGTAATTATTTATCAAGATATAACAGATGCTCATTAGAAAATACTCAAAACAGCATAACACAGGAAAGCTAAGAACGGCAAGTAAAGATGCTCAAAAACTTTCCTCCTTGCCTTACCCACCAGGGATAATCATTAACAATTCTTGTTTATTCTCCAGGATGTTTCTGTACACATGTACATGTACACACACACACACACACACACACAGTTTTTACACAAATGGGATCATTCTCTTTCTTCATAGATACCTATCTATATCTATCATATAGATATGCACACACATATAACTAACTTTGCAACTTGCTCTTTTTTTAACTCAACACACTTTGGATATATTTCTATGGCAGCATATTTACATCTATTTTACTCTTTTTTCAAGGCTGTCCGGCCAAGATGGCGAAGTAGGTAGATACACTTTGTTTCCTTGCACAACCAAAAGGACACCAACAAATTTAAAAACAAAAACAACCAGAACTGTATGGAAATGTACAGAAAATTGAACTGTATGGAAGACCAACAACCTAAGGAGTTAGAGAAGAAACATTTGTCCAGACTGACAGGAGGGGCAGAAACAGCTGAGTGGAGAGGACCCGTAGGAAGGTGGTGACTGGAGGACTAGATGGGTGAGGTGGCAGCTGGCAGACCAGGTAGTCCCACATTTACATGCAAACAAACCAGGAGGAACAACTGGAGAGTGAGACAGACCATGCAACCCAGGGTTCCAGTGTGAGGAAATAAAGCCTTAAAACCTGGCTATAAAACCTATGGGAATTGTGGCTGCAGGAGAAACTCCCAACCCTCATAAGAGACCCCTCATAAGAGAGTTCATTGGAGAGACTTACAGGGTCCTAGAATGTACACAAGCCTACACACCCAGGAATCAGCAGCAGAAGGGCCCAAGTTGCTTGTGGGAAGTGGGGGAAGTGACTGAAAGCCAGACGAGAGCCAAGTAAGTGGCACTGTTCCCTTTCGAACCCCTCCCCCACATACAGCACCACAACACAGCAAAGCAACAATATGGGTTGCTCTGCCCTGACAAAAACCTAAGGCTCCACCCCTTATAATTTAACAGGCATGCCAAGATAAAAAAAAAAAAAATGTGGCTCAAATGAAAGAACAGATCAAAGCTCCAGAAAAAATACAACTAAGCCATGAAGAGATAGCCAACCTATCAGATGCACAGTTCAAAACACTGGGAATCATAGGCTCATAGAAATGGTGGAGTATGGTCACAAAATAGAGGAAAAAGTGAAGGCTGGGCAAAGTAAAATAAAGGAAAATGTTTAGAGAACCAACAGTGACGGAAAGGAAACTGGGACTCAAATCAACAGTTTGGAGCAGAAGGAAGAAACATTCAACCAGAACAGAATGAAGAAACACGAATTCAAAAAAAAAAGAAAATGAGGAAAGGCTTAGGAACCTTCAGGACAACTTTAAACATTCCAACATCTGAATTATAAGGGTACCAGAAGGAGAAGAGGAAAAGCAAGAAATTGAAAACTTATCTGAAAACATAATGAAGGAGAGCTTCCCCAATCTGGCACAGGAAATAGACTTCCAGGAAGTCCAGGAAGCTCAGAGATTCTTAAAGAAGTTGGACCCAAGGAAGCACATACCAAAGCACATCATAATTATGTGATCTAAGATTAAAGATAAGGAGAGAATCTTAAAAGCAGCAAAAGGAGACAGTTACCTACGAAGGGGTTCCCATAAGAATACTAGCTGATTTCTCAAAAGAAACTTTGCAGGGAAGAAGGGGCTGGAAAGAAGCACTCAAAGTCATGAAAGGCAAGGACCTACATCCCAGATTACTCTATCCAGCAAAGCTATCATTTAGTATGAGAGGGCAGATAAAATGCTTCCCAGATAAGATCAAGTTAAAGGAGTGCATCATCACCAATCCCTTTTATATGAAATGTTAAAGGGACTTCTCTAAGAAAAAGATAAAAAATATGAACGGTAAAATGGCAACAAACTCACGACTATCAACAACCGAACCTAAAAACAAAACAAAAACAAACTAAGCAAATAACTAGAACAGGAACAGAATCACAAAAATGGAGATCACATGGAGAGTCATCAGTGGGGAGGTATGGGGGGAGAATGGAGGAAAAAGTACAGGGAATAAGAAGCATAAACGGTAGGTACAAAATAGGGGGAGGTGAAGAATAGTATGGGAAATAGAGAAGCCAAAGAATGTATACGTTCAACCCACGGACAGGAACTAAGGGGGCACAGTGGTGTGGAATACTGGTGGGAGGGGGAGTGCAGGGCAGAGGGAAATAAAGGGGAGAGAAGGCCCTGGCTGGTGTAGCTCAGTGATTGAATGCGGGCTGTGAACCAAAGGGTCGCTGGTTCGATTCCCAGCCAGGGCACATGCCTGGGTCGCAGGCCAGGTCCCTAGTGGGGGCCATGTGAGAGGCAACCACACATGATGTTTCTCTTTCTCTCTTTCTCCTTTTCCCTTCTAAAAAATAAATTTAAAAATAAAAATAAAATAAAGGGGAAAATGGGACAACTGTAATAGCACAATCAATAAAAATATTTTTTAAAAAAGGACTGATAATATCCCATTGTGTTTACAGACCACAATTTAAGTTACTCTATAGAAAGGAACTTAAGATTATTTTGGCTTCTCTTCTTTCCACGAAAAAAAGTTGCTGCAGTAACTTTGTAGGTAAGTAATTGCATATTGGTGCAAAAATAACTGCTGGATAATTTCCTGGTAGTGAAATGGCTGAATCAAAGCACTTAATCATCCAATACAGTCAAATTGGCCCTCCCCAAAAGGTTATACAAGCAATATAGTATCGCTTCTCTAATAGTATTTCCTCACATCTTGTCAACACTTTGTATTAAATAACCTCTAAATTTTGAGCTAATAGATTGATACAATGACTTCTCATTTTTGTAAGTCTCTAATTATGAGTAGGGCAGAAATACCTGATTGCTAAATGTGCACATTTTGAGATCAAACTCCCTGAACTAATCCTAGTTTTTCCCCTTAATGTGTGACCTTGGGCATATTGGGTCTATAGAGAGAACAAATATGTAGGATTAAACAAAATACACAGAAATACAGAAAGACTTCCCTGAAGGTCCACTATTGCTGCTACTCGTCTTAATCTTTTCTCCCCTCCCCTCTGGTTACTGTCAGTTTGTTCTTAATTTCAATGTCTTTGGTTATATTTTGCTTGCTTGTTTGTTTTGTTGATTAGGTTCCAGTTAAAGGTGAGATCACATGGTATTCATATTAATTTTTTAAAGCAATGCTTGGTCCAATACTTATCCTTCTGTTCTTACTCCTAAGTTCACAGAACTCGTTGCTTGTAACTGGAAATGAGAGGAAAATTGGCCCTGCTCTTCAAAATTCTTTCCCTACCCCCTTTCAAGAAATACTAGTTTTCATATCAATGCTTAACACTGAGTTGCAATTTTTTTAAAAAGTGGACCCTTGGTCTGAGAACCACCCGGGACCAGGACTCACTGTTTACAGCACAGGGAACACCACATAACAAGTATTTACTACTACAAGACCCTCAGCACCGGTACGCATAAATTGGCGTAACTGGAAGTCTTCAGAACACCGAGTTTTAAAAATAGACGGTTCCAGTTCCAGGCACTATACGGAAGCGGCAAGATGCCCCTCCCACAGCCCAGCCCTACAACCGGAAGTGACGGTTCAAGTCGCGTCTGTATTTTTCCGCCGTGGGCCGGTGGCCGAGTCTATCCTCACGTGTGGCGTGCGCCGAGTTCGCAGCCAGCGGAGGGATTCTGGGTAACGGCCCCGGCGGGCTGGGGCGGCTGGCACCGCACAGCAGGTTTCACTCACGCCAAGCCCGTTGGTTGTGAGGGTTGTAGGGCTTGGGGCCCCCGGACATGGAGCAGCCATGGCCGCCTCCAGGACCTTGGAGCGTCCCTCGGGCAGAGGGTGAGGCTGAGGAAGAGAGTGACTTGGATATGTCTCCCAGTTCTCCCCGGTGCCCGCAACTGCCCGGCGGCGGTGCCCAGGTGAGAGGTGGGGGTGGGGGAGTCCTCTTTCTACGGGCGGAAGGGGAGTTGCCGTCATCAGTCTCCCCGAGTCCCCTGTCTCTCCCCCTTCTGTGCCCTGTTCTGCGCCCCCACCTCCCCCGCGGGGGCCAAGGGCCTGATGCCATCCCACCGCTATTGTAACATCTTCCAAGCCTTAGAATCTAAGGGCTTTAAAGAGGTGCTGGCCATATATTTTTAATCTGCACTTCTATGTACACCTTTTCACCTTGGCTTCTTCACCCTTGGAAGACGTTCGTTCCCCCATCCCGCCCTGACAGCACCCAGATTGGGGGCCGCTCGTGCTGTAACATTGACCCTTTGTCTTCTTGTGTGTGGTTGAGCATTTTATTGTGTTGAAGAATAATACGTGTGAATTGTTGGTCGTTAGGAACAGTAAATGGTGGTATTTCAACAATTCATTGAGCTCCTGACCTTTAAAGGTTTCTCATCCAATTTGACTCACTTGACATCTGAGCAAATTCTTTAAATATCGCTTTTGATACTGGCATAAATCTCTCCCATTCGCGTGACCATTTTACGTCTTCAGTTGTTTTTAGTTTTGCTTCACATAATTCTTCAGTGAAAACACGTAGGTACACGTTTGCCTTTTCCTTCAGACTTCCTGAGATTCCTGATGCTACTCGTGGTTTTCACCGCAGAATTCCTTCCTCTGAAATTTATCTAAATGCTGTGTACCATTTAGGATTTTTCTGGATCCTATCTTAAAAGAGTGCTTCCATACCCATCACCTTTTCCTGGTTTTTCTCCTAACCTGAGTGTTTTGAAAGTATATTTCAGGATTATCTGTGCCTGCTTTCTAGATTTCATACAAAATAGGGTCCCTAAGAACTTAACCAAATTAATACAGTTTTTCCCTATACTCACCCTGCAAGCTGTTAATGAATTAGCAATTTAAATTGTTTGTCAGTAAGTGTAGGGTCATTGATCCAGTGCCCAGCTCACAGGGTTGACTTCACACAAAGAAAAATGCTGTTTCATAACACAGACTCTACTTCAGCCAGTCAGTCACTGAGAAAGTGCAGGCCATTTTTTAGGAGGACACAGTGAGAGTTGATAGGTCAGTACTCACCCACTAATTATGGATCACTGGTGTCATCTTTGTCTACAAAGTGTGTTGTATAACCACATAATGAATGTGTTAGAGGAAAAAAATGAACAGTAGCTGCCATCACCAATTTTGAAGGCATATGGAGAGGCTAGAAGAATTTTAGTACGTGTGGTTGAATCACAAGAGTAACCTAAGAAACTCAATTTTTAAAATATTTCTATATTAACTTTTACTCATACACTTGGAATGATAAGCTTATTTAGCTTAAAGGTATTTTAGAAGTGAATAGGCTTATCTCCTTCATTAAAAGTGTTTTCCCTGAGACCATATAGGTAGTGAGTTAAAACTAAAATTAAAACTAGAACCCTCTTCTGACTCTTAGTGTTTTTTCCCCCCACCTACTGCAATGCCTTTTCTGTGATGTAATGTAAAACTCAGTTTGGCTGAAACTACCTTTGAATGGTGTTAAAATTTATAAAGTGATTACTAATTTTAAATTAGTTAATATCTTTATAACCTACTTATTTGTCTTACTGGCTTTAGGACTTAAGTATTGAGTTGGAATTTTGGAAGGAATAAATGTTTAATTTGATTTGTAAATAGTTTATAATATTTATTAAAATAGCTTTGGTTTAATTGTACTGACTATGGGGAATCTAGACTTCTTAATGTCATATGTGATGTATAATTCCTAGATCCAATTAATGTAAATTTAGAGATACAGTTACATAAATATACCTTAACATTAACAGTTTCTTTTTGAGTTTATGTTCATTAAAATTATGTTTAATGTCCCTTTAAAATCTCAGTATTTTCAGATAAAATGTGACTTTTTATTTAATCATCTCAATACTGTTGCATAGTTTGGTCAAATGTCCAAATGTCTTTGTAGTCTGTAGAGAAGAATTTAAACTATAAATCATCTTTAGAATTTGGAGATAAGATTTAAGTGTTTAAAAATGACTTTTAAAAAAAGCATTTTCGTTCTTGTTCCCCAGCATATGTCATCATTTTGGCTCAAATAAAATCTTATTGAAATTAAAAAAAGAAAGAAATGACTTGAGAATTTGCTTCCCCATAATTTGAAAACGCAAGATCCATTTGTACGTGTTTTTTCTTAGTATATCTTAGTCTTTTCTTACACTATAAATTTTATTGCTTAATTTTTCTCCTCTTTCTGGCCACTTCTTAAAACATAGCTAATCTACATTTAGTCTTGATTCTATTTTAAGATAGCACAAAATAAAAATTAAGCACTTATAGCTATGTGGTGCCTGGGCTCCAGACCTGCTAAATGATTAACTAAAACATCTGAAAAACAACAGTGTTCACATTTGCTCCAGTAGAAATCTAAGTTTGCCTGAAGACTCATCTAAGAAGTAGGAGCCTGGCATGCTACTTGCCTCAGAATTCTTTACCACCACTAGTCTGTTCTGTGACATGGAGAATCATTTATTCACCTAAGATTTCTTGAATTCTAGCTCTAAACAAGCTGAGAGTTGAGTGAACAAATAAGCACAATATTGTGTGAAAACACTGCTGTAGAAGTATGCATAACTTGGATGGAGACAAAAGAGATAAGAGATAATTTAGGAATGTGATGCCAGAATCTGGAATGGAGAGAGGAGTGTGGTGAGGGGAGGGGGTGCCACATGGACAGGTCAGATGGAAAGAATAAACAAACACATAGAAGAGTAACTGAAACTGAGTCCAGAGAGATAATACGGAATGAGATCATGAGAGAGAGTGCCACATTACAGTTTGCACTTTATCCCAAGACTCTAAGAAGGAGTGAAATTATCAGATTTGGTTTGTGGAGATCACTCCAAGTCTGACAGGATAGAGAATGGCTTTAGATGATAAAGGGTGTGTTTATATAATTAAAGGCATGAATAGTGATGCACATAAGGGAATAGGCTGAAGTAAAATTATTTTGAAAATTTAGTTTGAAACTGATCTACATTTTGGCTAAGAAATCATAAAGAATGTGCCTTCAACTTTTATTTTATACAGGTGAGGAATATAAGGCAACCATCACATATCGTGGGTTCAATAAATATTAAAGCTAATGGCTATTGCTTCTGAGTGGAACAGAATCACCAGGGTGAACCAGTTGGCTTTTCTTTATTTAATAACTGCCTGTTTTGATTAGGGTTAAATGGTATCTATTTGATATAGTCAATTAGAAATTGTCAGTGAGAATTTATCAGATCACCAAGGATTGGAATAATACAGAAAGAAAATAGAAATCAAGAAATTACTACTTTTAAATAAAGTTTTGCAATGAATAATTTGCAGAGCAAAATTCTAAAGGTCTGGTTTTCAGCACGTTGAGTGATAAGGTGATGAACTAGATTTTAAACTTTTGTTTTCTAATTCTATTTCCGATTATAAGGACTACAAATAAAATGTTTGTTGAACATCAGCCATATGCAGGACACTGTTAGTTTCCAGGCTTTATGTTCATTGTTGGGGGAGGGGCACAGATTAACGAAGAATTTTGAGTCTAGTTGATGAAACGAGGCCTATAAAATAAAATGTGACTTCATACACAGAAGGTGGCATACCTTTGCATCAGAAACAGTATACGGTAATCCTTGACTGAAAAAAATTGAACTGTGCTGCATAAACATACTCAATGCTGTCTTCATTTCTTACAAATACTATTTCTCATCCAGATGTATAGCCATGGAATTGAAATGGCTTGCCAAAAGCAGAAAGAGTTTGTGAAGAGCTCTGTGGCATGCAAATGGAATCTTGCTGAAGCTCAGCAGAAACTTGGTAGTTTAGCACTGCATAACTCTGAGTCCTTGGATCAAGAACATGCCAAAGCACAAACAGCAGTATCAGAACTGAAGCAGCGTGAAGAGGAATGGCGGCAAAAGGAAGAGGCTCTAGTACAAAGAGAGAGAATGTGTCTATGGAACGTGGATGCCATTAGCAAGGATGTTTTTAACAAGGTATGACCTTTTTTTGGACAGTAATGAAGGGAGAAAAAAACAAAGTGTTTGTACACACGGTTGTGTATATTTGGTAGCAAAGCAACAGAATCCTGTAAACAATTCATTTTTGACAGTTTATGAAGAGTGCTTGTTACAGAAACCTGTATCCCCAATAGTGTCTAATGTGGGTAATTCTTAATACAAATATATGGTTGCAGCATAGCACACTGAATATAAGTGTGGACTCTGGAATTAGACTGCCTCAAAACTTAGCTTTGTCACGTGCTGGTTTGACCTTGGACAAGTCACTTAACATCTTTTAAGCCTCAGTTTCCTCAACTTTATAGAGGGGGGATATGAAGACTGACTAAGGGGTATCTTAAAAGCAAGTAGCATGGGACCTGTCACATGGAAAGCTAAGATTTTACAAGTGCTTTCTAATGTTGTTGTATTATCAGCTTGTTCAGTTTTTTAACACTAATATATAGTTATTGGATTTACTGAATAAAGTCTTTCTCTGTTACTTACCAGTACGTATTTGGTAAACCTCACATAGTATTCTAGACTTGGTATTACAAAAGCATTGTTAGTGAAAGGACTAGTGTAGTACTTATGCCAAGTTAGTAGTTCTGTTTCTTACTGGATTCTCTAGGCCTTATTTTTTGACTTTTATATCTGAAGTAGGTACAGACAATGAATTTCAGTCATTTTCAACATGTAAAGTAGTACTTCTTTCTGTTTGTACTAAACTTTTCAAGCTTCAGGGATAGACTGCTCATTCTTGTCTAAGTCCACCTTCACTTTATCTATTTTATTTAAGATTTTATTTTCAGAGAGAAGGAAAGGGAAGGAGAAAGAGAGGGAATGAAACATCAGTGTGTGGTTGCCTCTCATGTGTCCCCTATTGGGGACCTGGCCTGCAACCTAGGCATGTGTCCAGACTGGGAATCGAACCGGTGACTTTTTGGTTTGCAGGCCCATGCTCAATCCACTGAGTTACACCAGCCAGGACACATTCACTTTATCTTTAACCATCATTATTCTGCAGACTTCTCAGTCTGTGGCTACTTGTTTCTGTTCTGGTATTCTCTCCCAACCCACCCTTTTAAGAACTCTTAATTTTCTTCCTGTAGACCAGTTCTAGTTCTGCTACAGCAATAAATAATACACATAGGTAAATGGTAGCACTGGCCTTATCAGTACTTTCTTCTTTAATTAACAAAATTATAAGAGAACAACATGCTTATTGTAAAAACAAGACACATAAATATGTAAAATAAAACAGAAGTCCTTCCTTCTCTACCAGTTCCATTTCCCAGAGATAACCACTGTTAACATTGAGTCATATCTTTCTAGACTTTTTCTGTGCTTGTACCAATTTATATTTACATATTTTTCCTCCCCCACAACAGGATCACTTTTATCTGAATGTTTCGCTGTTTCAGTATATACTGTTCTAAGGGCTATGTGTTCTTAAGTGTTATTTTATTTCTGATACTCATTTATACCCTAAAACTATTCAAAATAATTTTCTTCTTCCAGAGAGAATGGTCAAAACAGTGTATCTTTGTTATAAAATTAATGTCTCTTAGCACAGTGGTCACAAATAATGTATTTTCACTTGTCTGTTTTTAATTGTTTTTTAAACTTTGGTTCTAACAAGGCCTACATTTATACTGCACATTAATTAAGACTATATTTATGTTCCAGTCATTTGCTCAGAATTGTACATTGATTTTGTCTTGGAGCTTGAGCTTGAGAGGACTAGTCTAGATCTGCACTGTCCAACTTGATAGCCACTGGCCACATGTGCTTTTGGGACCTTGAAATGTTACTAGTCCAAATTGAGATGTGCTGTAAGTGTAAAATACACACCAGATTCCAATCTGTACCAAAAAAAAGTACCAAAAAAAATATTTCACTAATAATTTTTTTGTATTGCTTACATGTTAAAATGATATGTTGGGTTAAATTAATGTTACCAATTTATGTATTTCTTTATGCTTTTTAATATGGCTGATAGAAAACTTTATATTTGTGACTTGGATTATATTTCTACTGGACAGTGCTGGTATAGATAGCAGAATTTTTTAAAAGACTTTTATTTTGAAATATATAAACGTGCGCTTTTTTATTATAAACTGGCAGAGAGCTAGTTTGTGATTTTAATTTTTGGCAATGATGGTCTCACAGTTTAAATGTGACCACAGAATTTTCCAAGAAATTGTTCTGCCATTTTTTTCTGGCCAGATACAGATTCATCTTGGTCTGTTTTATGACTTGTTTAATAAAAAATAAACACTTCCTTAATAGAAATTTGTACTTGATTTCAGAATCAAACTGTTTGGCTTCTCCTAAGAAAACTTTACAACAAAGGTCTATTTTAAGTTTATGTCTTGTCAAAGAATTTATAGTAAATATACTTTATTTTCTATATGCTTTTGAATTTTTGAGTTTATGTCCAAAAAGATTGCCAAAGATTCGTCTAGAGCAGAGATTTTCAACTGATATGCTGCAAGAAGTTTTAAAATATGCAATACCTGACTATTTAGTCAGGGGCACTGACCTCCTTTCCCTTAGACTGTCAAATTAAAAAATGAAACAACCAAAACAATAATAGCGACTTGATGTGAATGCCCTGTCCTGAACCATAAATATATAGGTCATATCATAGAGGTGCATCTTACTGGTCGCATCACATAATAAGGTTGCTTCTGACTGATTAATTCTTAATACTAGAAATCCTTATATACAAGTATAGGTAGGTACCTGCTTTTTTTTAAGCCTTATTTTTTTAAAATTTTATTTTATTTTTATGTATTGATTTTTAGAGAGAGTGAGAAAGGAAGGGGGAGAGAGGGCGAGAAACATCGATTTTGTTGTTTTGCTTATTTATGCATTTATTGGTTGATTCTTGTATGTGCCTTGACTGGGAACCAAACCCGCAACCGTGGTGTATCAGGATTTGCTCTACCCAGCTGAGCCACCTAGCAGGCTATACTATAGACACTTGATTTTTTAAAACAACACGTTGGAGTGAACAGGGTAGATAGTTACATTATTGTTATTATTATTTTTGTAACTCTATCAAAATTATACCTTATTTATTTTTGGTCAGAATGGCAAAAAACATAATGTATTTTTTCTTGTGCTGCAGAATTTTAATAATTAGTTTATGTGTGCCATGAGATGAAAAAGGTTGAAATTTGCTAGTCTAGAGTTGCAAATACTTCATGCAAATAATATAAAAGGGCAATTTTTTAGCAAAAAGGTTATTCATTTGTTTTTCTGTACAATTTCTAAAGTAATTCTATAATTTTCCACACATCTATATTTTAAATAAAACTAAACTCCAGTACAAGTATATTTTAATAGTTTAATAGAGTTTAACAGGTGACTTTAATTATACAAGCAGTATAATACTATACCACCTTTTTTATAGTGTCTGTAGGAAGGATTGCTAGACATTCAGTGTCTAAGAAAGAAGAGTCAATTAGAATATAAAATCTGATTTTAGCTTACTTTTTTTTAGAGTTTTATTAATCAAGATAAAGGAAAAGAAGCAGAAGATGAAGATAAATCAGAATCATTTATGCAAAAATATGAGCAAAAAATCAGACATTTTGGTAAGCTTACTTTTGAATTTCCACCTTCTGTAACATTTGATATCATAAATATATGTATAAAAAAGTGGACTTATAAAATGGAAGCTGAAAA
The DNA here is from genome assembly GCF_004126475.2 of Phyllostomus discolor. Lineage (NCBI taxonomy): Eukaryota > Metazoa > Chordata > Mammalia > Chiroptera > Phyllostomidae > Phyllostomus > Phyllostomus discolor. The sequence goes on along the minus strand of NC_040905.2, from coordinate 161,969,147 downwards.
GGTAAGGGACAAACTACTTCTGGAACAGTTGTGCAACTCTTGTTTTAGACACTTTGTGTGGGGTGTGGTCATAACAGAAATGTACTGATGAAAGTAAACCAAATTGTGAAGAGCAGCAAATGTAATCTGTTATTACATAGTACCACCCTCTAACATACAGTCTTTAGTCACTCTACAGTGTCTTTTCATTTCCCAACTAGTCTTTGCGTTGTCTTTTTGCTTCCTTGGTTTCTGGTTATCATATGGTTATAGGAATAGCATTCAGATTTCCCCCCCATGTTTTGGGTATGATGCTATATAATTCATGCAGATTTTTGTACTGTTATTCACATAAATGTAGTAATAGAAATGTTTATAGAAAGAACTGAAAAATAGTTTTCTCTGTAGGGAAAAAGTGATGACATAGGGATTAATATAAGTGAAGGCTTCCCAGGGGAAGTAACACTGGAACTGGGCTATGAGGAACACATAGGAGTTTTCCATGTAGACAAGGAAGGCAAAGCAACAGCCTGTGCAAAGGCAGAGATGGGAAACAGCATGCCATATTCCAAGATTTATAAGCAGTGTGATACTGCTGGAATGAAAATGCAACAGGGAGGGTTAGGAGTTAAGTAAGGTTCAAGGCATATTTTTTTTAATTTCAAGTACATAATATGTTAATTTAGTAAGTATAGTTTTTATTTGTAGTATGTTAGTAAGTTTTTAAATGGTATTTTAAGATCTTTTTTCTATTGGTGTCTTGGCATGACCCCCCTACAAAGTATTTAGAATGTTCATTGATCCTCAGCTACATCATAACAAAAGAAAATACTTCAGATTTTTTCCCTTTTTAAAAAAAGTTTTATTGATTGATTTTAAAGGGAGGCAGTGAGGGTATAGGGAACCTATGCATGTGACATGCGAATGTAGCCCAGCCCCTGATTCAGAAAACTGAGGGAAGAAGAGAGATTTTAATTGTTTTCCACTTACTTATGCATTCGTTGGTTGATTCTTTTCTTTAAAATTTTTAAAATATATTTTAATGATTATGCTATTACAGTTCCATTTTTTCTCCCCTTTATTCCCCTCCACCCTGTGCACCCCCTCCCACCAGCACTCCCCAATCTTAGTTCATGTCTGTGGGTCATATATAAGTTCTTTGGCTTCTCTATTTCCCATATTATTCTTAACCTTCCTCTATTTTGTACCTACCATTTATGCTTCTTATTCCCTATAACTTTTCCCCATTCTCCTCCACACCTCCCTGCTGATAACCATCCATGTGTTCTCTCTTTCTGTGAATCTGTTCCTGTCTAGTTGTTTGCTTAGTTTGTTTTTGTTTATTTTTAAAAATACTTATTTTTAGAGAGAGGGGAAGGAAAAGAGAGAAGGAATGAAACATCAATGTGTAGTTGCCTCTCGCACCTCGTACTGGGGATCAGGCCCACAACCCAGGCATATGCCCTGACTGGGAATTGAACCTGTGATCCTTTGGTTCATAGGCCCACACTCAATCCACTGAGCTACACCAGCAACTGTTTTTGCTTTTTTAGGTTTGGTGGTTGGTAGTTGTGAGTTTGTTGTCATTTTACTGCTCATAGTTTTAATCATCTTCTTTTTCTTAGATGAGTCCCTTTAGTATTTCATATGAGAAGGGCTTGGTGATGATGAACTCCTTTAATTTGACCTTACCTGGAAGCACTTTATCTGCCCTTCCATTCTGAAGGATAGCTTTGCTGGATAGAGTAATCTTGGATATAGGTCCTTGCCTTTCATGACTTGGAATACTTCTTTCCAGCCCTTTCTTGCCTGTAAGGCTTCTTTTGAGAAATCAGCTGACAGCCTGATGGGAACTCCTTTGTAGGTAACTGTCTCCTTTTCTCTTGCTGCTTTTAAGATTCTCTCCTTGTCTTTAGTCTTGGATAACATAATTATGATGTGGCTTGGTGTGTTCTTCCTTGGGTCCAACTTCTTTGGGACTCTGAGCTTCCTGGACATCCTGGAAGTGTATTTCCTTTGCCAGATTGGGGAATTTCTCCTTCATTATGTTTTCAAATTTTTAGTCTTCTCTTCTCCTTCTGGCACCCCTGTGATTTGGATATTGGAATGTTTAAAGTGTCCTGGAGGTTCCTAAGCCTCTCCTCATTTTTTTTTTTTTGAATTCTCATTTCTTCATTCTGTTCTGGTTGAATGTTTCTTTCTTCTCCAAACTGAGTCCCAGTTTCCTTTCTGTCACTGTTGGTTCCCTGTACAATTTCCTTTATTTCACTTAACATAGCCTTCATTGTTTCATCTAATTTGTGACCAAATTCAACCAGTTCTGTGAGCATCCTGATCATTAGTGCTTTGAACTGTGCATCTGAGAGGTTGGCTATCTCTTCATGGCTTCATTGTATTTTTTCTGGAGCTTTGATCTGTTCTTTCATTTGGGCCATATTTTTTTTTATCTCTCTGTGCCTGTTATGTAATTAGGAAGGGAGCCTTAGATATTTGTCACAGCAGCACAACCCATGTGGCTGTGTTGTGGTGCCGTATGTGGGGGAGGGGTCCAAGAGGGAACAATGCTGCTTGCTCTACTCTCTGCCAGTTTTTACTTCCCTAGCTACCCACAAGCAGATTGGGACCTTCTGGTGCTAATTTCTGGGTGGGTGGGCTTGTGTACATTTTAGGGACCCTGTGGGTCTCTCCAGCAAACTCTCCGGTGAGACTGGGAGTTTCTCCCACTGCTGCCTTACCCCCCACAGATGTTTTTGATCAAGAGGTTTAAGGCTTTATTTCCCTGTGCTGGAACCCTGGGTTGCACGTCTGTCTTGCTTCCCAGTTGTTCCTCCTGGTTTATCCACATGCAAATGTGGGACTACCTGGTCTGCCAGCCACCACCTTGCCATCAGTGCTCCCTGCCCAGCTGCCCATCTCCGCCCCTCCTACCAGTCTAGATGAATGTTTTTTTTTTTTAACTTCTTGGTTGTCAGACTTCCATACAGTTCATTTTTCTGTTCTGGTGGTTTTTTGTTTTTAAATTTGTTGTTGTTCTTCTTTTGGTTGTGCAAGGAGGCACAGTATGTCTACATATGCCTCTCTCTTGGCCAGAAGTCTGATATCGTCCTTTGAAATAAATACATCTGGACTAGCAGCTGTGATTAAAGCTTCCAGATGGAGGTTTTCCAAACTTGAATTGCTTTCCAGACTCTTGGAAGACGTGGGCCTGGTACATGTGAGACTATAAAGAGCTATAGTGGCTTCCATACCAGTTCTTCTCTGGTCTGGTGTGCTTACAATCTTTAAAATTTTTCCTAACTTGGCCTTGGCTGGTGTGGCTCAGTGGATTGAGCACTGGACTGCAGATCAAAGGGTTGCAGGTTCTATTCGCAATCAGGGCACAAGCCTGGATTGCAGGCTGGGTCCCCAGTATGGGGTACGCAAGAGGCAGCCACCCATTGATGTTTCTCTCTCTCTCTTTTTCCTTCCCTTCCCCTCTCTCTAAAAATAAATAAAATCTTTAAAAATTTTTTCCCTAACATTCCTAGTAGTATTTGTTGACTCTTATGTTGTTGCTTTTAATTGTTATAGCTTGATAGAGTTTGCCACCTAATGATAAATGGTATGACCATATCATGATTATTGTGAAGCATTGAAACCTTGACTTTCTCTCCCTACATTTGTATTTTACTTATTAATTTATTTAATTCATGTTTTAGAAATATAAATATATCAATTTAGAAACAAAGTTTTTCTTTTAAATGTCACAAAAGTTTTATTCAAAATCACATGCATCTTTGATATTACTTTCTTTAATGTCATCAGAGCTGCTTTTTGATGATCTAACAGTTTTTCAAGGCACTTCATCTGTTCACCTCCAGCTGAACTTAGCTATGATTCAGCAATTTTTGAATCTGTAGTATGTCACTGGGAATTTTATCAGAAACTGAAACACACACATGAACGCTATGATGGTATCTTTTCCAGTTATACTGAAGGTGGATAATCACAGCCTCTTCAATGTAATCATTTACACATTGCTTTTCAAACACGTCAGTATCTTATTTTTGAAAAGCATTTGATATAAAGTACTTTTGAATAGAATGTAAAGTAAAATGAGTAGAAAATTAATATAGAGGATATGATTTTAATTTTGGAGTTTTTTAAAGTCATTTAAAAATAAGCCCAGCTCTGGCTGGTGTGGTTCAGTGGATTAAGTGCTGGCCTGCAAACTGAAAGGTCACTGGTTCAATTCCCAGGCAGGGCATATGCCTGGGTTGCGGGCCAGGTCCACATTTAGGAACATGCGAGAGGTGACCAATCGATGTATCTCTTGCAAACATCAATGTTTCTCTCCCTCTCATTCTCCCTCCCTTCCCTTCTCTATAAAATTAAATAAATAAAATCTTTTTAAAAAATTTTAAAGAATAAACCCAGAAGGGAATACACAAAACTGTTAACATTAGTTATCTCCTGTAGAATTGCAGATGATTTTTATTCCTGGATTTTTCCAGTTCACAATAAATATACTTTTAATCTGAAAAAGAAACATTTAGAAGAGTTTATATACTAAGAATTCAAGGATGGCGTAACATTAGGGAACTGCTTAATATAATTCATCATATTAACATATTATAATGGTATAACTGCCAGATTTACTGATCAGTTTAATGTGGAAGGAATGGAACTGTCAGTGGAATTTCTAGAATGCTTGACTGGGTCACGGAGCCTAGGAAGCACTATAGATATCAGGGAAAGAAGAATGGGTTTGGTTTCAAATAAGATGAGTTTATGTGCAGGCATATGGGTAGAAACAATTATCTGGTGGTAGGTGATTGGGAATAAAGGAAATTTGGGGCTCAAGAAGTAGATTTTAAAAGGTCATATATCTCTCATTAAATTCACAACCTAGTTGGGAGATTTTTAGCACAGAGGAATTAAGATAAATATAATTTAATGGATTAAAATCTATCACTTTTATTATAAGTATAATACAAAAAAAGGGAAATCATCAAAGTTGTATATTTGGGAACCCTGTTAGGAATCAGGTGGAATGTTGAAAGCTGATGGATGCATTGGGATTTAGATGTTCACCAGGAAAACTTATAGGTGAAATTAATTATTTTTAATTTGTCAAAGTAAGGTTTTTCAGCATTTGGAGAAATTTATTGGCTACTTTAAATGACTATATTATCCTTAAACAAAGGGTTACCTTAATATTTGAATGAGTGAATGAATTGTTTATGTTGTGTGAATAATACGTAACATTTATAAAGTGTTTACTCTCAGATGCAGTTTTAAGTGCTGTATGTGTATTGACTCATTCAGTCCTCACAAAAATCCTGTGAGTTAGATACTACTTTTAATCCTATTTTACATATAAGAAAATGGAGGTATAGAAGTATAAAGGAACTTATCCAAGGTGTAGTAAATGGCCAGTATTTGAACCTAGGCAGATTAACCTTAGATTCTGTTTTCTCAGTCATCATGCTAGATTGTGTTTGTTACTCTCCCTTTGTTTATAAGTTTGTTTACAAATTCCAAAATAACATTAGCACTTTCAGGTATGTTCCGTTTCATCCACTAAGTTATTGATTCCATTGATATATTTATTCATAAAATTCCACACTCTTCTTACAAAGGTCTGTTTGGAATACCTATAACCTAACTTCTCAATTTGATAATTTGGTATATATATTTTTTTTATTCCTCACCCAAGGATATTTTTGTTGATTTTAGAGAGAGGAGAAAGGGGAGAGTGAGGAGGGGAGGAGAGAAACATCAATGAGAGAGAGAGAAAGAAACATTGTTCAGTTGTCTCTCGTATTGACCAGGGATCAAACCTGCAACCTTAGGTATGTGCCCTGACTGGAGATTGAACCCTCAGCCTTGTGGTGCATGGGATGAGGCTCCAACCAACTGAGCCACCCAGCCAGGGCTAATTTCATATGCATTTTTTAAATCAAATCATAGTAAGTATTCCTTACATAAAGGTCAACCTCGTGTTAATTTTGTCTCGGATATCAAATAGTTAAAATTTAACATTTAATGAGACTCTTCCTCATGGCCCCTGCAAGTGTCACTAACCCTTTCATATTATATTTCCTACCAAAGAAACCAAAGTAGGTAAGATTTTGGTGCCTCACTGAGTTCCGATGCTGCCATGGAGAAGTAAGTAGGAGAAGCAATTCTCTCTCTATGGATAGCAGATCGAGTTGAAAACATTGCCTCTTCAGAAGTGTCACAAAGCTAAGGCAAAACAGCTTTATAATACTTATTCTGTGTCTTCAGGTATAAGAAATAAGGATTATGTTTTCTTTAATCCTTCTGACCCTCAAAAGTTACTAAGTTCTTTAATTATAACCTGAGAAGTAGTTTCAAGTAACTTCCATAATCATTATGCTTCTCAGAATTTAAAATGACCTAATCACTGTTTCCAAAGTTTTGGGGAAATAACTTTATAAAGCTTGTAAAACTCTTCACAAAGAAATGCTAAAATGCTTTTGCCCTTTTTTTTTTAATGAGGGGGGACAGTTAATCACTTATTTTTAATTGATTCCCATGTGTTGTTAAAGATGTATTTCGCAGGCATACATCCTCAGTTTTGTTCTTTCTTGTGTTACAATGTGGAACTTGAATGTGTAGAAGTTTGTTTTGTGTCTAGAGGAAAGATTTACTGCCAGACTATTAAGACGGCCTTATAAAATTTTCATGATAATTCAGTAACATCCAGACTTCCTTGGATGAGTCTAAAGTCCCTAAAGCCAACAGTGTTATACTTAATTTATTCAAGTGTAAAGCTGACTGGAAAAAGTTAAATAAAAGCTCAACACTTGCTGGTTCCATGATCACTTGGGTGGTATTGACTTTTTTACTAAGTTCTTACTAATTTGCATTATGAAGATACACCTTAACATTTAGATTAGTTTGGTTTTTGAAGCCAAGTGACAGCCATTTGTTCATATGTGTGACTAATTTTTATTTATTTATTTTTAAAAGATCTTATTTATCTTTAGAAAGAAGGGAAGGGAGGGAGAAAGAGAGGGATACAAATATTGATGTGTGAGAGAAACATTCATTGATCAGTTGCCTCTTACACACCCCTAACTGAATACCTGGCCCACAACTCAGTAATGTGCCCTGACTGGGGATTGAATCAGCAACCTTTTGGTTTGTGGGGCGATACCCAACCCACTAAGCCACACTAGTCAGGGCTTAACTAATTTTTAAAAGATTTTGTTTTCAGTATACATAAGCAGTCATCATGACTAACTGGTTAAAGTATATTGTTTTTATAACACTGACTGGATTGGTTTCCCATGCTATCAACATTTTGCCATATCATCCTAGACATATTTTAATAAATTAGAATATAACTTTTTTGAACCTTCTAAATCTTTGTTTGCTAAGTGTAGTTTCTCAAGATTTTGTTGTCTTTTGCATCTTTTTTTTTTAAGATTTTATTTATTTTTAGAGAGGGAAGGGAGGGAGATAGAGAGAGAGAGATAAACATCAATGTGCGGTTGCTGGGGGTCATGGCCTGCAACCCAGGCATGTACCTTGACTGGGAATCGAACCTGTGACACTTTGGTTCATAGCCCGCGCTCAATCCACTGAGCTACACCAGCCGGGGCTTTTTGCATCTTTCTAATAGAAAATATTGTATTCTATTACTAGATAATTTTTAGTCTGTTAAAATCTGTATTCCCCTGGCTCATGTGGCTCAGTGAATTGAGCAACAGTCTATCAAGTGAAAGGTCACTATTGGGGCACATACCTGGGTTGCGGGCCAGGACCCTGGTTGGGGGTGTGCAAGAGGCAGCTGATCAGTATCTCTCTCACAAACATGAGTGTTTCTCTTCTTTTCTTTCTCCCTCCCTTTCTCTCTCTTTAAAAATAAATAAATAAAATATATTTAAAAAATAATTTGTATTCACTAAGATAATCAGGTATCTCAACTTGCCTTGGACTGTAGGCATTCTCCAGGTGCAGGAATTTTGCTTTAAACCAGTCACTCTACTTAAGCCTAATTATCTGAAATAACAAAAAAACTTTCTGTGAATTTTGGAAGTTATTTAAATATAGTGCATTTTGCTTAAAAAGAATTTTATCCCTCTTCATTTGCTTTTTTACCATAACATATTGCTGTGGTAATATAAATCATCTTTAAAGAGAATCATTTTAAAATACCATTTCCTTACTTACATGAAGAAAATACTTGATTATTCATGCTTTAATTCTTTTTTACAGGTATGTTGAGTCGATGGGATGATAGTCAGAGATTTTTGTCTGACCATCCGTACCTTGTGTGTGAAGAAACTGCCAAATATCTTATTTTATGGTGTTTTCATCTAGAAGCTGAACAGGTATCGTGTGAACCTTGAATTTCTGGGAACCTAAGTTTTCTGATATCCTTTTTTTTTTTTTTTTTTTTTTTTTTTTACATTAAGTGAAAGCAGGAGGTCTTTAAATGGGATTACAATTTTGTTTTCAGATCTACTTGAGTTTTCTGTGGGAATATTTTTTAGCTATTTTAGTTAGCACATGGGAACTTTTTTTCTAACGTGTCTTCCCTGTGCCCCATCTCTCTCGTTTCCAAATACTGCGAGCTTTTTGAAATGTCTCCAGAGGCATTTGTTATAATTTTAATCTTTCTATTTTCAGAAAGGGGCTCTAATGGAACAAATAGCACATCAAGCTGTTGTCATGCAGTTTATTATGGAAATGGCCAAAAACTGTAATGTGGATCCAAGAGGGTGTTTTCGTTTATTTTTCCAGAAAGCCAAAGTAAGTAGCTATTTGGTTTTGTTAAATGGAAGGTTAGGCCTTAACCTCTTTGGTCCATACACATCAAAGGAAGCCATTCAACCAGGATGCCACAGGTTAAATTCTGTAGATTTTGTAGTGGAAAGAAAAATTGTATTGCTGATTTCATGCTAATTTAGACATAAGGGATCTATATAAGAGACTATATACCATGTATGTGAAATTGAGGCCTGTTCAAATAAATGTCTGTATTCAGGAAAATTAGTGTTCCATCGTTTATTCAATAAATATGAATTAACTGTTAATGCAAAAAGCACAGCTGTTTAAGATGCTGAGAATGCATTGTTGAATGAAATAGATAAGTCCATGTTTAAACTTAAAGCTTAATGAGATGTCAGACTTTTGTAATGAAAAATAGGAAACAACTTAAAAAATTCAATAAGGATGAATGACTAAAAACCAAACAAATTGTGGGATGTAAAAATATTATGCAGCCATTAAAATTGTATTTTGAAGAATTTCTAAATTGAGATAATACTTTGCTATAAAGTCAAAAGAAGTGATATGTATTTATGTATATAAGATAATGTTGGCCACCTTAAGGAAAAATAGAAATGTCTAGAAAGATTAAGTACCATTTCACACTCCCTGGATTAGTAAATTAGCAAGTTGTACTGGAAGTAGAGCAGTAGGAATCCACATTCACTGCCTGTGGGAGTATAAATTGGTACAACCACTTTGGAACATTTCCTTGTAAAGTTGAACAAGTACTAAGAAATTCTCCTAGTTATATATATTCTAGAAAATAGATTTTTCAGCATGTGGTCCAGGGACACTCAAGAGTCTGCAAGAGCCTTTTAAAAGGCCTTGAATCAGAAGCTTTTTGTAATATTAATGCTAAGATATTATTTGTTATTTTCACTATAATCATGAGTATAGTAGATATTGATACAGAAGCAGATGTATGAATCTAGCTATCTTCTGTTAAACTAGACTTCTCACTAAATTTGCTTGGAAATATTTTTATTTTAATAAAAATGTGTTATGAATGTTAGTATGCAATATATTAGTTATTGTTATGTTTCAGTTAATTTTTTAAAAGATTTTATTTATTTTTAGAGAGAGGGAGAAAGAGGAAGAGAAACATCAATGTTCGAAAAATACATTGATCAGTTCTCACCCACCCCTTTACCTGGGGACCTGGCCTGCAACCCAGGCGTGTGCCCTGACCAGGAATCAAATCATCGACCTTTTGGTTCACAGGCCAGCGCTCAATCCACTGAGCCACACCAGCCAGGGCTTGTTAATATTTTTTAAACTCTCCAGTTTTAGTTGCTAATATAATAAATATTAATAGAATTAGCCCACATAAACAGGAGCTCTTTAGGTTCCTGAGTAATTTTTAGGAGTATGAAGAAATCCTAAGACCATGAAGTTTGAGAATTATTGCCTTAGAGAAACTTATATATGTGCACTAGATACCATAATGTTCACAGCAGAATTGTTTATAACAGCAAAATGCCTGGAACCACCCAAATGTATTAAACAGAATGAAGCAGCATCAGCATGAATAAAAGATGAGAGTAAAAAAAAAAAAAAGAAAGACATGCTACAGAATGATATATCCAGCACCACTTTTTGAAAAATATTTATTTTTTTAGAGAGGGGAAGGGGGGGAGAAAGAGTGAGAGAAACATCTATGTGCAGAGAATCATCAGTTGGCTGCCTCTCACATGCCCCCAACTGGGGACCTGGCCTACAACCCAGGCATGTGCCCTGACAGGGAATCAAACCGGCAACCCTTGGGTTCACAGGCAGGCACTCAGTCCACAGAGCCACACTTGCCAGGGCTCCAGTACCATTTTAAAATACAGTACATTTTTTAAAGTTCAAAAATGAGCAGAACTAAACAATATATTATTAAGAGACACATATATAAGCAGTAAAACTAAAGAGGCAAAAGAATAACAAAGACGAAAGTCACAGTAATAGTAAGTTTAGAGAGGGAATGCCTCTTCAGAACTGATTATCTAAAGTATTAAATAATACTAATGAGCTGTTTCCTAGTATGTGTGGATCTATAGTGAGTTTTTGTACAATCAACTATACATATATCTTTTTTTAAGGTTTTATTTATTTATTTTTAGAGAGGGAAGGGAGGGAGAAAGAGAGAAACATCAATGTGTGGTTGCTGGGGGCCGTGGCCTGAAACCCAGGCATGTGCGCCCTGACTGGGAATCGAACCTGCAATACTTTGGTTCACAGCCCGCGCTCAATCCACTGAGTTACGCCAGCCAGGGCAACTATCTTTACATGCTCTTGCATATACATAATTTAGTATGCATAATTAGAAGTTAGAAGGAAATATGCCGTAAGTTTAACTTTGATTTTACTTGGGTGGCAGAATTATAAATGATTTCTATTTTCTTTTTCAGTAAACATACTTCCTTTTATAAATGGAAGACAGTGTTGTATTTTAAATTAAAAAGTGTGTATATCAGGGTGGTAGTAGTCTTCCCTTAAATGCTCTAGGAAATTTTTCCAAAATAATACAGTTTTAGTGAGTAAATGATTGAGTTGGTATTTTAATTAGCTAGGTTTCTGATGACTATTTGAAAATTTCACTTAACACACAGGTATGCAAAAAACATACTTTCTTTTTCATCTTACATTAATCGCTCTGTTTGAACTAATCCTTAATCAGATAATGAAGATAGCCACACTATGTATATTCTTTGAAATTTACTTTGGCAAAATTGCACTGAAGTCTTTAGATCTTAACATTTTGTTCATAATAATAATTTTTTTAAATTTTTATTTATTGCTTGTTTCTTATATGTGCCCTGACCAGAGATCAAATCTGCAACCTTGACATATCAGGACAGTGCAGTAACCAACTGAGCTACCCAGCCAAGGCACAGAATAATAACTTTTTTAAATTAAAAAATAGCTTTCATGGTGCTTACTTTGTGTTAGCTACCATTATAAGAATTTTTCATGGATTAATTTATTAAATTGCATAACACTTTATGAGGATTATCCTATTTTACAAGTGAGGAAGTTAACGTAGAGAAATTAAGTAAGTGACCCTTAATTTACTTAATAAAAACAAAAATCAGTCAAGTCTCACTAGATCTAAATCTCTAGGCTTTAGGCATGCCGTGAGACCAGCAGTTGTGCCACTTGATGTCTTTAATGGTTTATTACATAACAATTTTAGAAGAGTTACTTTATGATATTCCATGTGTCCACATAAGTACCATATATTGACCAAAGTGAAGTGCTATATAATATAATCAAGGAAGTGATTCTAAATTTGTAGAAAGATAGAATGGTACCATAGAACATTATTTGCATGATTTTTATAGATATTTACGCTAATGACTAATCCACAGCTTTTAATCTAGTTATACAATCTAAACTCCATTAAAGAAAAAACAGCATTTCAGACAAATGGACACAGAGATAATAAGAAATGGACTTTGACAAAATCGTTTCTTTCCACCACTTGAACTTAAAGCCTATGTTATGTTAGTGGAGGATCTGCACTGTCATTGTTTATCTACAAAGGAAATCATGGAGGCTACTGCCAATAGGGTGTTTGGTTTTAGAAATTTTATTTATATTATCCATCATCAGAGGGAGTTCCCACACCTCAGCATAACTCATCGTACTTTTTTCTTTCCGTAATATTGAAAAGAAGGTACTTGATTAAACACTAAGATATTTTCATAAGATATATTGAGTGTTGAGTTATTTTGTTTTCATGGCTTTTACAGATAGGGAGTATAGAATCAGAATCACTAGAAAGAGGTAATAGTGCCCCCTCATTAACTGGTAGAGAACTGAAAGGTTTTAAGAATATCCCTTGGTTGTTTCTTGGCAATGGGAAGAAAAGAGGAGAATGTGAGAGGGTAACTGAGGACTATTTTGGATCCTATCAAGAATTCAGATAAATATAAGAAAAACAAAAGGCTTACTTTCCTTTGTTACATATTTATGTGTTTAAAGAATGATTGTTTATTTGTTTTATTTTGCTGAAGCAGATGGAAATGGAATAAACCAATCACTAATATTTCTTGGTGGTTTCTACATTTAAACTGTTCCTCTCATCTTAACTTACTCTATTTCAGGCCTGATATATGCTTGTTAGAATTTACTGTGTAATTTGGAAATCTTCAAAAACACATTTTTTGTGTTTGGTGTTTTCTAGGCAGAGGAAGAAGGTTATTTTGAAGCATTCAAAAATGAACTTGAAGCTTTCAAGTCAAGAGTCAGACATTATTCTCAATCACCAAGTTTTCAGCCCATGACAGTTCAGAATCATGTTCCCCATTCTGGTGTTGGATCTATAGGTTTATTAGAATCCTTACCACAGGTAAGTTGGAAATGCAAATGTTTATTTATAAATGTAGAGTTCACATTTTTCTTCTTTTGCACTATTACTCTTTCTTCTTATATGTAATATATGTGTGGCCATTCTAAATATTCTTGCCTTAGAACATAACTCTGAGTTTCATTTCGTACCATGTTTTGGCAATAAATCTGTTCCATCTCTTAGTTATTTAGAGAGAAACCAAATTCCACTCTTTTAAATATAGGAAATGAATTGTGCCTAAGCATTCTTAAAGGCAAGTGTTACTTATTATTGATCATCTGAATCATAAACTCTCAAGATGGCTCCAAAGAACTTCTCATTCAGAGAAGACTTCTCATTCTATACTGTTTTAAGATTTTATTAAATTAGTTTCAAAGTGTACATCCAGTTGGCAACCAAGGTGATGTGTTGCATGAGTTTATTTAATATTGCTAATTGTTGGTATTGCCTACCATATGTAACATTTTTAGTCCACATTAGTATAGCTTATGCTGAGCTGTTCTTTCTGGTAATACTGGCTAGCTGTTTGAGCCTCTTTGAAGTCTGCTGTTAGAGTAATATAACACCATGTCACTAACATGGAGGAATTTATGTCAAAAAGAAGAGGTTAGACTACTGGTCTGTCTAATACTAGTTAGGGTTAAAATTTTAAGTTATCCCTAGAAAGGTGCTTCCCATTTTTATTTTAGTAGCATTTTAATTGAGCCCAATAATCTTTCATTTCCAGGCCCCAAGATTTTAAATTAAGAGCAGCTTTAGCTTTTAAAGTTTAGTCTCCTGCCTACACAGTGAAAAAGGAAGTCTCATTCAGAAGACAGTGTGAGAAGAGGCCTGTGTTTATTTTTAAATCTCATGAAGAAAGAATTGAGATTTTCTATATCTTGGCCTTATGTATCTGTAATTTCACCATTTCAGTTGTTACATGTATTGTAAGCCAAAGGGACAATTTAAGGAAAAAGTTGATCATATTTAAGTCAGCCAAAAATGTTACTCTGAAGAATGGAAATAATCAAGGTCTGATTTTTAAATAATTAGTCATGCTACCCCACAGTTAGACATGTAAGTAATATTCTCTTTTGATTTGTCCTATAGGTTATCTCTTATTGCTCTTTAAATATAGTGATGATTTTCTCTTCAGTTCTTTGAGAAATAACCCACAGGAAACTAGTCTTTCCAAGAGAATTTTATGACCAAGTCACTGTCAAATCCAATATATAAACCTAAAATTACCATGCATATAATGAATGCAAAGGAAAAATATTTTCAAAGGATATCTTTATCAGAAAAGGGGAAGATACATGTTAAAATAATCATGAGAGATTACATTACCAAAGATTTACTTCTGGTTTGAGAGAAGTAAATTCGTGTTCATGTAAGATAGCAACTGAGATCTGCTGCAGGCATCCCTTGCAAGTCATTTTGGTGCAGGACCTGGGATTATACAATTTTGAATTGCTGATATTACCAGAGTGGTTTAGATTTAATTCATCTAACAGACCAATGCTCATGGTGGGAGAAGAACATCTTGGTCTACCACTCTTGAGGGAGAGAAGGGTTGGATAAGCTTTCAGCTAGATGCACACGACCGTCAGCTGGCTGAGGGAAATACAAGATGAGAGGCAACCTGAGGGACAAACTTGTCAGCTGAGAGGACATCTGGAAGGAAAACTTACATAACAATAACATCCCATTTTTATTACATCACTTTATAGGTTGCAAATCACTATTATATGTTGTATCATTTAATCTCAAAAACCCTGTGATTCATTTTCATTCATATTATAAACCGAGGCTCATGGAGGGTAAGTAATTTGCCTGGAGTCAATAGAATAAATGATGGAGCTAATGTTCTAATCCTGGATTTCTATCCTATGTCACTGCTCATTCATCTGTACCGTAGACTGTTGTTGAATCATATATAAGAAATGTCTAAGACAAGACAGTCATGTGCTCTTGGGAAGAACTGGTCGAGAACTGGGACAAGAAATGTGTTTAGAATGTTACTAGATGAAAATATCATTAGTGGAACTGAAGTATAGATATGGTTAGGTATATTGATTACTTTTTATTAAGTCTCTTCATGGTGACATCTTACAGTTCTTAAGCAGATGGGTTAGATGAGTTCTGGAGAATCTCCTTTGCCAACTCTCATACTCAGCACTCCATCATTGGAAAACTGGAGGCTGGTCTTCATAGAGCTTCTGTCTGAAGGCCTTTGGACTTGGGTCTTAGCTCCTTTGGAGAATGGGATAAAGTGATGAGAGTATTAATAATTTTTTATAAAATTAAATTTGGGTAATAGTTCAGCTTTTAATTTTTTTAATTGACAACAGTATTGAGAAATAAGCTAAATATTATTATCCTTAGTTTTGAGAAAACTAAACCAAGGTCTCTTAATAAAGACAAAGGTAATGTTTACCTTAGGTTTATCCTATATATTAGCTTTTAATTCTATTAAGTTGTCATAAATTATTTTCACTTTGAGGTTTTCATTATACTAAGTGGTAGAGGCAGGGTTTGAACTGAGGTCCAATGTCATTTTAGTGTTCCAGACCTCAGTCAGTTATTTGTGCCACTTCCTTCATAAAAACCTGATTGGGAATAATCCAACTTCTGGCTAGCTTTTTTTACTTTTAAAGTGAAAGAATCACAAAGAATTGTACTTTTATTTAGAGGATCTTTTGAAAACCCTGTCTTCCTATGGCATGGGGAGGTTTGAGACATCTATCCTTTGGTCGGACTGTTTCCCTCACTGATGTTTATTAAATAAATTAAATGACACTAGGTGATACACTAATAAAAGCTAAGTAGCTAGCAGATTTTATTTATTTTCATAGAGAGGGGAAGGGAGGGAGAAGGAGAGGGAGAGAAAGATCAGTGCTTAAGAGAAGTATCAGCTGGTTGCCTCTCATAGGCCCCCAACCTGGGACCTGGCCTGCAACCCAGGCATGTGCCCCAACCAGGATTGAACCAGTGACCCTTCTGTGCATAAGCCAGCGCTTAATTCACTGAATCACACCAACCAGGGCTATTTTTGCGTTTATTGTATAAAGTTTTCTGTTCATTCATAGTTTTAGAAATGGACAAATAGAACATTTATGAGTTCTTTTTCTGTTTAAAAAGTAAATAAAAACTAAAACTGTGCTTCCCAATTTTTAACAATTGGATTAGAGTACCTCTCAAAAGATTGATTTCTCACTTGAGTTTGTTTTAACCTTTGAGAAACCAAAATAAACTGAAGAGAGCTATAATTTCTTATTCATGTTGCATATTTGTATTTACTATTGTAATTAGATAATATACATTTCTGACTTAAAGTCATGTTTGTATTTTAAATTATTAATAGCTACATGTAATAATCACATGGAAGATGTAGCCTTGCATTATTAAATTAAAATTACACAGTTTTTTTTCTTTCATGTTTTTAGTTGATTGACTTGCAAGAGAGAGAGAAACATTGATTCGTTGTTCCATTTACTGATGCATTCATTGGTTGATTTTTCTATGTGCCCTGACTGGGGATTGAACCATGAATGGGGTCGACGCTCTAACCAACTGAGCTTCCCAGCCCGGGCAATATACAGTATTTTTTAAAGGAGAAAAAAGGTAGTGTTCATTGCATTTTTATTTTTTATATACATCTTCTTTTCACATCTCTTTGGATTAAGTGGTCATCATCTATTTTTCTGTCTCTTTGTCTTGGGTTTCAACCCAAGTCTGATTTCAAAGTCCATCTTCTTTCCTACTCTCCTACACTGCAGAGAAAAAAAGAATGTGAGACTGATTATGTAGTTGCATATACTTGCATAAACCTAGTTATTATCCATTGTTGCTTCCCTATACTTTTTTTTTTTTTTCAGAATCCAGATTATCTTCAGCATTCTATCAATACAGCTCTCTGCAGTTTAAATTCAGTGGTACATAAAGAAGATGATGAACCCAAAATGATGGACACTGTATAATTTGGTTAAGACTGCTGAGGCCAAGTACTATTTTGTTACAAGAAAGGAAGAACTTGGCTATTTTCTTGACACTTTTATGGGTGCTGCACTTTATTTTTGTTCGGTTTTTGATGGGAGGGGAAAAAAGAGTACTGAAATGTTTTGTAAAATTTTTTTTATGTGCTGCTAGATTTTTTTGTTTTGTTTTCTGAAGAGAGGAGTGGTACCATAAGTTACAAGAAGTCAAACTGAACTTTGTTTTTTTGCTACTAAATTTGCCTTTAATCTTATTGTTCTCAATTTTGGAATCAAAGTATGAAAATCTGCACAAATGCAATGTTTACAAGAACTGGTTGATTCTAGGAGGCATCTGCTACAGTCTTTTTATATGGATATGTATATGCCCTACTCTATAAAAATGATTAAAGACAAAAATGTCCTTGTATCCTACTGCTAATTTAGCTGTCAAATCTGGTGTTTTATCATATTAAAAGCAATAAATCAGTAGTTGATAATCTACTCTACTAAATAAGCTGGGTGATAGCAATTTTTAAAAAGTTTTCTCCTTAAAATAATATTGCATTTGTATTTTCGGCACCACCAGTTAAATAAATCCTTGACTATAATATCAAATTTATATAGACACTAAATTAAACCCTTAAGTATTCTCAAAAGTGTATTCCTTAGAAATTGATTTTACCCTGTTGACTTTTTAATAGTAAGGGATGCAGTGATTTAAAAAGTGATAAAGCTAATACAGATTTTTTTTTTAAATAAGACCAACTTTCAAGCTCACTCTTAATTTCTTGACATAGTGTGAGATCTCTCAGGGAGCAAGTTTTAAAAGGATACTCATGGCCTGTAAGACAAATAGGAAAAATGATCTGACTTTTAAAATTAGGTTTATTGTTTGTTTCACTCTGATGTAGCTCAAGGACTTTTTTAAAAGGCAAGAGAACTCTTGTAGAGCTAACTGCCTCAAGCTGCCAACACTTACTTGTAAGAATGTGGTATTCCGTATTGGTAATGATGGCTTTTACTGCATTTGTCATTTCTCTCTATAGTTCAGTTACCATAGAATACTTTTGAACTTTACTACTTCTTATATAATTCACGTCAAATATGCCAGGATATTTGATGTTTCACTTTATTTGGAATTAGATGACAATGTTAATTATGCCATCCTTGCTATTTGAGGATTAATCTTTGGACTTACAGGAACATGAGCTTTGATTTATATTAGGTATAGCCTTTGGGCTATATCCCATTTGAGACTAGTCCCATTGAGGCTAGTAGCAAACATTTGACTAACTGGGATTAGGTATACATGTCTCAACTTGAAAAACCAAATATTGCTAAGGAACTCATATGATGACTTGTAACCATGGCTTCATTTGCACCTTGTTTTAACTAACTGAGGTGATAAGGCACTTAGTACCCATACAAATGGACTGGACTTACTGAATCATACTTACGTAACATCACAATCTTACTGGTTTTCAGAATAAAACCCTTCTGCTTTTGATATAAAGATATACTCTACAATAAAATGTTTGATTAATTTACATGGTAGTAATTTTTTTTTTGACCAATGACCTAGTTGCAGAAGTTTGGTGTTTTTCTTTTTTTCTTTTTTTCCTTGTTTTGTTTATCTGTTCTGCAGCAAGCTCTTACTTTTCTCTTCCTGTCACATAAAGAATGGACACAGCAGTAACATCCTCATTTTCACAGAAATGATACTCAAACCATTACTTTCCATTCCTCAGCTTCACTTTTCCCCAAGATTTGCTTATAAGCATCCAGATTGTTTTCAGTTTCGCTTTGCCTTCTTTAAGTTAGAGGTATTAATGATTGTAGACTGGAAGGAAAGAAATTATCAATGAACTGAGTAAACTATTCTTGAAGGATTTTCTGTTTTTGTTTTCTAAAACAGGTATTGTTGAAGAGCTTTTTTAAAGCTTTATGTATATATGTTTTTTTACTTTCAAAGGGAAGTGTGTTCTATGTTTTAGTGCGAAAGTAACTGGATTTATTTTTGGGATCCAAGGACTGATGCCATAATTTGCACTTAAAGACTGTAATTTTTACATACTTAGCAGTACTTTACTTCTAAGAACAGTAAATTGACATCCTTTTTATTTTTCTTTAGTATTAACTAATTCCTATTAATAGAAATGTCCTTTTTTCTGTTTCTTAAGAAATAATAAACATATACTAAGCAAAGGGATAATTCATATTTCAGATTGGATGGTTTTCTGTAGACACAAATCATGGACAGTCCAAGCAGCTAAATGAAACATCTTTGACATCAAAGTATCCATCAAGGTTCTTGTTTCACTAATAAAAGTTTTTTTAAAAATCAAATAGCTATCACTCCATTTACTCCCTGTTAACTTTCATTTTTATCAGTGGTGGTGGAGATAGTACTGATTTAAAATTATTCCTTAGGAGAGTCAGATGGTTAACATTTTCATTCAGTTATACTATTACTGGACTCTCATATTTTGCCTAATGAACTTATGATTGACCTATACCTTCTTTTTAGGAAAATTGGGTCGTCTTTAAGATTATCCTACTACCCCAACCCCCTTTTTAAAAATCCTCATCTGAGGATATATTTATTGATTTTAGATTATTGATTAGAGAGGGATGGAGGGAAGCATCGATCAGATAACTCCCATATGCACCCTAACCAGGGATCAAACCTGCAACCCAGGTATGTGCCCTGATTGGGGATTGAACCCACAACATTTTTGGTGTATGAAACAATGCTCAACCAACTGAGCCACCTAGCCAGGGCTCCTGTTACTTTTCTAAAAGTGAATTAACGTGCTGCCCAAAGAATATGAATCTAGTAAGTGGATTTTCTTATAGAATGAAAAAATGGTGGGTTTAGAAATGTAATCCTGAAGTTAATCTATTTTCTGAGAAAAATAAAAAGATGTCAATTTACTATTCTCAAAGTCAGTCATGTATCTCAGTTCTTAAATTGATGTGGGACAGATATGTACTTGTCTGGGTTGCAGCCAAGCTTTTTAATTTCACTTTTGCCTCTATATCATACATGTTTTATTAAGTCCCTAAAACTCTATGCATCCATTTCTCATTTATAATGGGCATGTATGTACTGTTTCACAGGTCTAAGAAGCTGGTTCATTTAATAGGTATCTGCTTGCTTACTATGTAAGTTAATGGGATACAAAGATTAATAAAAATTTATTATGAATTGCTTACCATCTGATAAATCATAACCATTCTCATAAGCCTTAAAGAATTAAGACTTGAAGTTTGATCTTTTCTAAGTAGGAAAATGATAAAAATTCCCATGTCTTTCACTTGTTTTTTTTAAACAGCATGATTCTTTATGCTATTTAATTCTTCAAACACTTTAGAGTCCTTTGGTAAAATATGACACATCACCAGACTGATTTACACTTTGGTAAAATCCTTCCAAAGTGCCATCTGGCATGACGGTGTAGTTTTACGCAGCGCCATATATATGTGTGTGTATATATATGTATATGTAAACACATGGCCGTTAGTGAGCTTTAAACAAAAAGAAAAGGTACAGTAGGGTATGAACACTACAGAGACAATAGCTTTTCCCAGAAGCGTTAAGCAC
The DNA here is from genome assembly GCF_004126475.2 of Phyllostomus discolor. Lineage (NCBI taxonomy): Eukaryota > Metazoa > Chordata > Mammalia > Chiroptera > Phyllostomidae > Phyllostomus > Phyllostomus discolor. Next base: position 161,948,482 of record NC_040905.2, on the reverse strand, counting down.
AGCTAGACTTTATTGTGTGTTTTAAAATTTTTAACAGGAACTTCCAAAATCAGTCTTGGATTGCCAAGACGGAAGGTATTTATGCATTTTACTAGTGTCTGGGAATATGTTTTTGTCAATGAGGAGACACAACCTATAAACATGTTTGAAAATACAAATTTATTCTTGCTGTTGGTTGCAAATATTAAAATGATTTAATACAAGTTCTATAATTACCATGATTTGTTATTAACATAGGTAAATTTTGTCCCAAACTATGAGTATCCAAAATACTTGTCTTTGCTGGACTGCCCTTCAGAATAGCTGGGTGAAATGTAGCTATGGTCTGGGGTTTAGAAATTTAAGCCAGTATTTAACCTATTTCAAATGGAATTGAGAAATAAATTTTTTTAAAGATTTTATTTATTGGGGGGAGGTGAAAAAAAGATTTTATTTATTTTTAGAGAGGGAAGGGAGGGAGGGAGAAACATCAATGTGCAGTTGCTGGGGGTCATGGCCTGCAACCCAGGCATGTACCCTGACTGGAAATTGAACCTGTGACACTTTGGTTTGTAGCCTGTGCTCAATCCACTGAGCTATGCCACCAAGGCTGAGAAATAAAATTGATGGTACTATCTGTCAGTTTCCATTTCCCACAATACATCCTGCTTATGAAGGGTGTACCAAAATAAGTGGTACTCCAGAAAATAGGGTTGTAGGTTTAAGTACTGTTCTCATTAGGCTTTAAGACAGTAGCTTCTAGCCATGGCATTCAGCTCCAGGCATGTTTCTATGAGACACATAAATCATAATCGTAATCATTACAGCATTGTGGCTTTTTTTTTGTAGCAGATGTGCTCCTCAGCAACGCTAGTCATCAGAACTGTCTGACATTAACTCAACATAAAACAAGTACTGTTTGCTTTAATAAAGAAAAAAGCAATAGTGCAGGTGTTTCCCAAACTAATGGATGCATGTGCAAAACTTTGGGTTGTTTTGGGGGTGAGGAGGGAATGGTCACAGGGAAGAAGAATTTTAAATTTCATAGCCATGTTCTCCCCTGTTTCTGATTCCAAATCTCAAGGGTGTCAAGAAGGCCAATATGGCTGCCATACTATAGCAGGAGATGAAGTGTAACATGAAAGGAAACCAGTTTCTGTACTGTTTTAAGAGAATTATTAGAAACGAGTCACCAATTCAGAGGCAGTGAGTCATCAGGGCAGCAGAATGGAAGGTGGAATGGAGCGGGCTCTGTGACCTACCTACCAAAGACAAAGCGATCATTACAGTTGTCAAATTGGATTGTATTCTTTAATACCTTAATACTAATGTATGTCTGATAACCTAGTGATAATTCGTAAGTTCAGTAGTTCACATTTTTAGAAAGCATGTTAGTATTAACATTCAAATAAGGCATTATAGAAAGTTTTATAAAGAAAGGAATGTTTACAGTAATCCTTTTTAAAAGCTTTGGTCCATTTTGAAAGATCAAATTGAATTTTTAAAAAATCGAAAGAAAAATAAGTTTTTCCCCCCCACAAAATACATAAGAACCACTTATAGGCAATTGCATTTTAGGTGCCTAGAATAAAACAGGCCACATTTTCAAAGGCAGTTTTTAACAGCTGTAGGAGGACTCGTTTCATTTGATTTGGCACCAAGTAAAGCCAAGAGTAAGCCTGCCACTGAAGACACACAGTCAGGCTTCTCCACTCTCCTATTGCTCCCCTCGTTCTGCCAGGCCGTAGTGTGCACAGAAGCATCCTTGCTGCTCCACTAAGGAATCAAGTCGCTTTGATTTTGAAATGGCTGCTCAGGTTTCACCCACCAGCAGAGTCCTTTACCCTTAGGACAGGGCAGCAGTGAATGCCAGCAGGTGTCAACTTCTTTGATTAGGACTGAACCCCTTCCAGAAACGTAGCATCTAGGCCCTTTTTAACCTGGGATGTAAGTCCTTTTCATCGCCACACCTGTTTACTAATTATGATTGCTATTTTTGTCCAGACAGTTTTCCCCAGGCAGACCTGATCTATTTCTTAATGAAAAAGCATGCTTGCTTTATCTAATGCCATGAGGGGTTTTTTTCTTCTTTAGTGTTACTCATCAAGGCAGATCATACATTCTGATCAAAAAGAGAAACCAGCAAGTAGGTCCAAAAGCACATATCTTAACCCAAGTATCACCTGAAAACATAGGCCTTTACATTTTCCTTTGAAAATACAACTCCAGTCCTTCACAAGACTTAATGTCAATTTCTAATTAAATCCTATAGGAAAGTACTTTCTATGCTAATTGATAAACTGAAAATTCTGAGTAACCTGAAGGTACATTTAACAACAAAATAAATACAACATACATGGCTAGCTTACAAATTTCTTTAGTGTAGAAGCAGCAGTGAATTTGCATCATTCAATTAATACGTAAATCCAGTTGCTTTTCTTCTGGAATTTTACAGACATACAGTACCACAAGACCATGTACCACAGTGCTAAATATGGCTTTTTGGCATATCTAATTAAAACCCTCTGATGAGATACTTTTCCCAAATGACAGAGGACTTTTTTTCTTTTACTTTTCCAGAAAAATAAGGGAACTTGATCAACCACTTACTCTTCTGAACAGAAGTTAGATTACTACCAATTGCTCTAAATGATTTTTTACAAGTTTCGTTAGAGATCTCTGATGTTTTTGAATTGTGCACCCATAGAAGATAACTGGATAAAATATACTAGATTTCAAAAAATGAGTATCTGATGCATTTGGCACATCCTTAATTTCCAGAATAAAATCAGTAGAAATTAAACAATTTTCAAAGAATTCATACATTAGAGTCTCAGGACAAGGAGCCTCTAACTACACAAATGAGGAGCTTCTGCTCATCTTACTAGTTACACATGCTTTCCTCATGGAGTAACTGGTGCTTTCTGGTTAATTTGTGGAACTTTTGTTTGTAGGAAGGCATATACATGGGGCCAGATCTTGTTGGTTTCGGTTCCAGAGAATGTTTCCAATACTCCTTTTTTCCTAAAGATGACAAAACAAAAAACACAACTCTTCATCATAAGCTTTTTCAAAGTGATTCTTAAGAGATGATAATGTGGATTTAGGGCTCTCTGTAGTAAGTATTAGGTCTGTGTGATCAAGGCACTTGGCTGGGCATGGAAAACCTGTATTTTAGCTTCAGTTGGGTCCTCTGGCTTACAGAAACAGTCGCTTAAAAATAATAGCACTTACGGGGTGGGGGTAGGGTGAGGGGGAAATGAAGACAACTGTTCTTGAACAACAATAAAAAAAATGTGAAAAAATAATAATAGCACTGCCCTGGCCAGTATGGCTCAGTTGGTTGGAGCATTGGCCCACAACTGAGAGGTTGTGGGTTCGATTCCCAGTCAGGGCACATACCTAGGTTATGGTTCTGTCCCCAATCCCAGTGCATATGATCCCTAGTCCAGGTGTGTGTGATCTCAGGTTGGGGTACCTATGGGAAGCAACCAGTCAATGCTTCTCTCTCGCATTGATGTTTTTCCCTCTCCCTCTCTCCCTCCCTCTCTCTCTAAAAAGCAATGAAAAAATGTCTTCAAGTGAGGATTTTTAAAAATGTAAAATAATAATGATAGTAACAGCACCACCTATCATCTATTGAGCATGTAATAAGTGCTTTACATGTAGCAGTTCATTTAATCTTTTCTAAAGTTCAAGTTCCTTATTTCACTGATAAAATGGTGTGTTACAGATATCAAGTAACAGCCCAAACCAAGGTTTTCAAACATAGGGCCTCTGAGACACCAGTACACGCCCTGGTTTTCTTTATCTACTACTCGTTTGCAAAACAGCTTCCTAACACTTGATTGTGCTTCCCCTTTTTTCACCTATGTTTTTTTTTCCCCCCTATGCTACTCGTGAGTTTCAGGGGAAGAGGAATAACTGTATTCTTTTTTACTGTATTTCTCCTTTTCTTCCCAGGCAGTTTTGTCTGACTTGGTATCAGACCAGCAATAGACTTGATATCAAAGTCTATTTATTCCAGCTTTCTGGGGGGGTAAGTGGTGAGGACAATGAGAATCCTGGGGTTCTTTTTCAAAACACACAGGTTCCCGCCACAGATACTGGCATCCCTCTTGCTTACCCTGCTCCTCCAACCAGCTCACTCACACTGGCCTCCAGGCTGCACAAGGGCAACAGAAGAACTCTAGTTAATATTCTTTCCAAAAATAAGATCTATCATGCCTCTGCAACCTTTTTACTGTATTTTCAGAGGTTTCACTGGGGGCAGAAGCATTCCTTTCTGATACCTCATTTAAGTTAAGACTACCTTAAATAATTCCCACCGAGTTCCTGCTAAAGTGAGGCATTATGCATATACAGCATTCTTTTCATATTAGAAGCCCTCCTGTTTCTAACTTCACAGGCATCTCCTAAAGCTTTCAAGAGAACAGGCTTCTAAACAGCTGTAAGCCTCTAGAAGAGGCACTTTAAAATCAAGCTAGTGTCAAAAATGGGTTAATTACCAAGGACACAACTATAGGCACCTATTCAGTCCTAAAGATGTACCTTGGACAAACATTTTAACTTTTATGTAATAAAACCAGCTTCGAATATTGGTCCTCTAAAGAGTAAGAGCATCATATTGTTTGTAAACACAGGTCTAATTACACTATAAATGTCCTGCAGCTGAAAGAGTTTTAATTCAGTTTTTCGACCCTCTGTTCTAACTCCCATTTTACAGGGGAGAAGACAGGTTAAGGCCAAGTTAATAAATGGGATTTGAACTGGGGCTGACTGGCTCCAGAATCCACCCTAATCACAATACGGTACTGTCTTGATGCTATATCATTGTTCAGTACAAGAATGAATAAAAGGAAAGGGGTTGTGATTAAGTCCTTTGTAAGAGAGGCAAAGGGTGAGTAAGGAAACTGCACTGTTTCTTAGCCTGAGTCAAATATTATTCAGTATAAATCCCATATTTGTTGTGAAATTCCCTGCAGAGCAGACAAAAATATGTTAGAATATAAGCTTCAAAAATTAGCCAAATAAATGATGTGAGGATTGGTTGCTATTTGAGTCTTCTGTCCTACTGAGGCAAGCAGGGGCATGATTGGGTTGGCCTCCCGGGCGTTTGTTCTAGCCCTTCTTCCCGCAGACAGCAGAGTGTGGGTGAGACTGACCCACTCCCAGCTCCAGGCGTGGACCAATCAGTGCAATCTCTCCCAACCCCGGGCCTGGTTCAGGCCTTGGGCTACAACAGTTAGGGCAGGGCATTCTCTCACCACAGTGGCTGGTCCAGTGGGTTCAGTGTACATGATACTCAGGGCTTTTGTTCACTGGGGAAGAGGGGACCTCTATGCCCCTCATGCAAGGGCTGTTCCTGGCAACTGTCTGCAACTATGCAGGAAGCCTGAGGACAAAGCCAATGCAAAGTTGAGGGAATGGCAAAACACTGTTCAAACCGAGGGGTGACTGAAGCCCAACCTACCATCTGGACTTCTCTATTACAAATGCTAATAAATGTCCTTTTTATCTAAATCAACTGGAATTGAATCTTCTCTTGTTTTAGCGTTTCAGCTGTAAAGCACAGACCATCAAAAACTGCTTTAGTGGTTCATGTGAGAGAAGTTCTGAAAAGTGACACTCACTGGTAGTATTCCAAGACGGGCTGTGTTTGAGCTTCGTAAGCCTTCAGCCTCTTGACAACTGTCTCTGGTCTGTCGTCCTCACGCTGAGTGAGAGGCTCTCCGGTCAGATCATCAATGCCCTGAGTGGGAGTTAGAACAGGCTGGTACCAAACATCTTATTTTTATAAGCAGTTATATGATTTTTAAACATATCTTCTCTATGCAAGCTCCAAGCACACAAATGTGCTTTTAAATAAGTGGGATCAAATCCAAACCCAGACCATTGCAACACAGAGCCATGAGACCCCTAGGATCATTCAACAGGGTCAGTCAGTCTCCTTAGAATAAAAGGTTTTCTAAACAGCCTCTAAATACACACTGTGGACCAATAAGGGGTCCTACAGAAAGTAACCTCACAAGGTAACCTGATCATAAATTCCTAAGTGGGCAGGTCGCAGTGGGTAGTCATGCCCAGGCATATACCTTCTTTAGTAAAAGATTTCTCTTTGCCTTAAGCAAGCCCTGTCCTTTGCCTCTGTGCATCTAGGTTAACACACCTTTGAAATGCCTCTTTTCAGACCCCTCAGAAGCCACCCTCAAGAGAGCACATAATCTTGTTAAGTGTCCAGCAGTCCAGTCCCTGCCTTGCTGCTCCCACCTTCCTGTAATCTTCCTTCTGTTCCCTCCTTAATTCAAAATGCATAAAAGAAGCTGCAAACTGCCATTCCAGGGAGCATTTTTCTCAGTCTGTTGAAATCTTGCTCCCAGCTATATCACTGTTTGGCTCAAATAAAATTTTATAGAAATTCTGTACAGATTTGGACATTCTTGTATCGACTATATGTATCACATATACATGATTGAGCCACAGACTGGAACTGAACTGCAAGCCCTAAATAAGCCAATGTGTCGCTATTTCCCCAACTCCTAATGCACTCCCTGGCGCGGAGTAGAAATCAATACATGGTTTTGAAGGAACAACAAGCGCCTGTTACTCCTGGGGATGCCTTCACTAACAAACTGAGTGGAGCACACAAGGACTACACCAAGTAACCTGAGAATATAACCTGAGGAGTTCTGGTCAGGTAGGATTTCCAAAGTCATAAAACTTCTGTCTGTGAGAACGAGAGGACTGGAGACTGCTATGTGGAAGGCCAGCTTCACAACTACTCACCACATTTTTGGGAGGGTTGAATTCGATGTTGTAGACTCGGCCACTGGCGGGATGAATCCAGCGAGCAGTGAGGCGTTGCTTAATGACTTCAAAGGGCACGTTCAGATTAATCACTAGATCTATCGGATAAGCTCTATCCAAGGCTTCTGCCTGAGGAAGAGTCCTTGGAAAACCTTTACAAATTAAAAAAACAAAAACAAAAGAACAGAGGAAGAGAAGGGAGGAAGAAAGGGAAGAAGGAAGAGAATTAATTAATGTTGAGCAATTTGAACAGAAGCAGTAGCACCAGCCAAGCTGATCACAACTGTAGGGCAACTACGATGGTTAGTTTCACGTGTCAACTTGTCTGGGCCACAGGGTGCTCAGATATTTATTCAGGGTGCAGCATTTTGGGGGGTGTGTCTGTGAGGGTGTTTCTAGATGAGATTAACATTTAAATCAGCAGACTAAGTAAAGCAGGTTTTTCTCCTCGCTGTGGATGGACCTCATCTAATCTATGGAAGATCTGAATATAACAAAAGGGCTGACCCTCCCCTGAATAAAGGGAATTCCTCTTGCCTGGGAGCCTTGGAGCTAGGACATGGGCTTTTCCCTGCCTTCATACTCAAACTGAAACAGCTCTTCCTGGGTCTTGAGCCTACTGGCCTTCAGACTAGAAGTATACTATCAGCTCTCCTGGGTCCCCAGCTTACCAACTCACCCTGAAGATCCTGGGATGTGTCAGCCTCCATAACCATGTGAGCCCACTCCTTACAATAAATACTTCTCTCTTCAAAAATTAAAATTCAACCCATTCTGCCACTCTGCCAGCTTATAGCTGATTGTCAATTAGCCTCTAACCTTTCTTCCTTTCCTGGTAATCCTTCCTCTTCATAAAAAATTCTCAAACGAGGGGAAAGGAACTAAAGTCACATCCAAAAAACTTAGAAATCATGCAGTTCACTTCCCTATTCCGCGTGGATAAGGATGCAGGCAGAGCCCTGCCAGCACGGCTCAGTTGGTTGGGTGTCGTCCCACAAAGCGAAATGTTGCTGATTTGATTCCTGGTCAGGGAGTGTGTCTAGGTTGCAGGTTTATCCCAGGCTGGGGCCCGTACTAGATGCAACTGATTGATGTTTCGCTCCCTCTCTTTCTCTCTCCCTCCCCCTCTCTCTAAAAAAAAAAAAAATACATAAAATCTTTAAAATAAACATAATTTTTTTAAAAGAAGAAGATGCAGGCAGAGAAGATGACTGGCCCAAGACCTCAGGGTAATTAGTGGCAGAACCCAGGCTCCCTGCCCACCATCTGTGACGTCTATAGCCCATGAAAGGCTCATTCTCCTGCCCACACTCATTTTGAGCAGCTGAAATGCTAGTGACACTTCACTTACCATCCAATAGCCAGTTATATTGGGTGAGGTTTTTCAGCTCATGAAAGGCCAGTCGAGTCATGACATCATCTGGAATGAGCTTCCCTTGTTCAATGAAAGTCTTGGCTAACACACCAATCTCTACAGCAGAATGAGGGGAGAAAAGCAAATCAGCAAATCAGTTTTATCCCATTCCAGGCCCCTTAGGAAACTGGGTGCCTAAAGACCTCTAGATAACACACTCATTTGAAAATGTGCTTCATCAACTTTTTCGATAAAAACAGAGGTTACGAAATAACCTATGCCTATTTCAAATTATCCATTATGGAAAACCATAAATAAGTAGGCAGAAAAATACTGGGAAGCTATCTCTGTGAAAGAAATTGTGTGATTTTTTTTACACTTTTGTACTTTTCTATGTTTTCTAAATTTTCTATCAGAAAAAGTATACAGAATTATGGAAATTAGTTTCTCTTTAAGGAAGAATCATGATTTTTAAGTGGGTTGGTTTAAGTGCTCTAGAGACTTTTCTAATCACTAAAATAGATGCTGCTGTCACAACTCAATTTTTGACCAGATGAACACTATGATTATATTACATTTCTATTAATAAAACACCCCAGAAAAGAATGTATGACCAATTTAAAAATATTACTCAACTATACGTCATTCTTATGCAATAGTATTTTAATTTTCTCATCATCTTTTTCCAAACTATTTATATACATTTAGAATTATAATACCATTGTAAAATGTGTACATATAGTTTCGTGGTCTTTTCTCCCTTAGTATTATTATGTAAATAGTTTTCAGGAAGTAGACAGACACATTTCACCTTCTCGAGCAACCACAGAAAGAATTATAACTAAACCTCAAAACAAGTAACACCCAGAACTGTCCGAAATCCAACTGTATGGAAGTTCCACAACCAAGGATGTAAAGAAGCCACATTCATCTAGACGGGTAGGAGGGGCGGAGATGTGTGGCGAAGGGGCAGAGAGATGCACAGACGTGGTGTGGTGTGGAGAGGTGCCGGTGGTGGTGGTAGAAGGGGCAGTCACACACTCACATGTGGTAGATAAAAATCGGGAGGGATACCTTAGGAGCAAGCGATCCCAGCCCCAGGCCAGACCACACAGTCCAGGGTTCCAGGGCCAGGTAGATAAACACCCATAACTTCTGGCTGTAAAAATCGCTGGGGATAGGGGCGGTGAAAGAAAGTGCCAGATTTTCAAGAGACTCCACCTAAAGGACCCACACGGTCTTAGAACATATGCAAACCCACCCACTCTGGGATTCAGCACCAGAACAACAGCTGAAAGGGCGCCAAATACGGGGAGTGAGTTAAGTGACAGGAAATGGGGTGAGCGCTGGGCAAACCTCCAGAAGCCAGACAGTGGTACTGTCCCCTCTCTGAGCCCTCCCCCCACACAGAGCCACAGAGCAGTGAAGCAGGCTGCCCCACCCTGGCAATTACCTAAGCCTCTGCCCCACAGAATTTACTGGTGCCTTTTGTACAATAGGCTACACTACTGAGACAGGGAGTTAAGCAGCTCTACCTAAGATGCAGAAACAAACACAAGGAGAATCTTAAAAGCAACAAGAGAAAAGCAGGGAGTTACCTACAAAAGAGTTTCCATAAGACCATCAGCTGATTTCTCAAAAGAAATCCTGCAGGCAAGAAGGGGCTGGAAAGAAGAATTCAAAGTCATGAAAGGCCAGGACCTCCATCCAGGATTACTCTATCCAGCAAGCTATCATTTAGAATGCAAGGGCAGATAAAGTGTTTCCCAGATAAGGTAAAGCTAAAGTAGTTCATCACATCACCAAGCCATTATTACATGAAATGTTGAAGGGACTTATTTAACAAAAAGATCAAAACTATAAACATTAAAATGGCAACAAATTCAGCCCCGACTGGTATGGCTCAGTGGATTAAGTACCTCTGGCCTGCAAACCAAAGGGTCACCAGTTCGATTCCCAGTCAGGGTTGCAGGCTGGTCCCCAATGGGGGGCACTCGAGAGGCAACCACACAGTGATGTTTCTCTCCCTCTCAAAAAAAATGGCAACAAATTCACAACTATCAACAACTGAATCTAAAAAAACAAACTAAGCAAACAACCAGAAGTGGAACAGAATCATAGATATGAAGATCATTTTGAGGGTTATCACTTGATAGGGAGAAGGGAGAGAATGGGGAGAAAGGTGGAGGGGTTAAGAAGCAAACTGGTAGGTACAAAATAGGGAATGTTATGAACAGTATAGGAAATGGAGAATCCAAAGAACTTATATGCACAACCCATGGACATGAACTAAGGGGAGACTGATGGAGGGAAGGGGGAACACCAGACATAGCGGGACAAAAGGAGAAAAATTGGGACAACTGTAATAGCATAATCAATAAAATATATTTTAAAAATATTTTTCAGTGATTTTTAAAATGATTTTATTTATTTACATTTAGAGAGAAGGGAAAGGAGGGAGAAAGGGAGAGAAACATTAATGTGTGAGAGATACACCAATCAGTTGCCTCTCACATGCCCCCAAATGGGGATCTGACCCACAACCCAAACTTGTGCCCTGACTGGAAACCAAACTAGTGACCCCTCAGTTCTCAGGCCAGTGCCCAATCCATTGAGCCACAACACCCAGGGCTATTTTCAGTGATTTTATATAGTCATTTTTTGTAACTGTATTTCATTCCATCAACATATACTCACATTTGATATATAAAAAATACACTTTCACATTAGTGCTCTTAGACATTTAAATTATCTAAATTAGTCTTGGTTTTTCCCTACTACTACTTTTAAACATTTTAATACTCTTTTTTTCCCTACTTTCTATTTCTTTTTTTTCTTCTGAATTAATTCTGTTGGATAAATTCCCAGGAGTCAGATTAAAGGGTCAAAAATATATTATTGTTTTCATAATTCTTGGTATGACTTACCATATGGACTTTAAAGCATATTGTTTTTTCTAAAAGTTGTTTTTATTGATTGTGCTATTACAGTTATCTCAATTTTTTGCCCTTTGCCCCTCTCCACCCAGCACCCCCATTCCCTCAGGCAATCCCCACGTGAATGTTCATGTCCACAGGTCTTGTATATAAGTTCTTTGGCTACCCCATTTCCTATACTGTACTTAACATCCGCATGGCTGTTCTGTAACTACCAATTTGTCTCAGAGGCTCTTTACACTATCCTTGTTTTCTTAGATTCTTTTTTCTTGTTCTGATTGGTTGTTTTATGCTTCCAGCTGTTCCAAATCGTTGATTTGATTCATGGCTTCATCCACTCTACTGTTGTTTCCCTATAAATTGTTTTTTATTTCATTTAGTGTATTCTTTGTTTATGACTAGATCTTTTTTAGGCTGTTGAGGTCCTCACCTTGTTCCTTGAGCATCCTTATAAACAGTGTTTTGAGCTCTGCATCTGATAGTTTGTTTATCTCCATTTTGTTTAGTTCTTTCCTGGAGTTTTGATCTGTTCTTTCATTTGGGCCATGTTTCTTTGTCTCCTTGTTTTGGCAGCCTCCCTGTATTTCTATATAATAGGTGGAGTTTCTATGACTCCCTGTCTTGGTCATGTGGCCTAATGAAATAGGTGTCCCATAGGATCTAGTGACACAGCCTTCCCTATCACCCAAGCTGGGCACTCAAGGTGTAGGCTGAGTACACCCTCCTCTTCTGGCTGAGCTTTGATTGTTGTGATAATGGTAGGAATTGGTAGGGATTTACCCAGGCCAGTCAGCTGCTATAACTAGCTGTGACCACTGACCACCAACCTTCACCCTCCGTGGAAGATCAGCTGTGCAGTGGCCCACACCACAGAGCAGAACTTCAGTAGGGCTCTGGAGCCCACTGCATCCACTCCTTGAGCATGTCTCTTGTGGGGATGGATGGGTGGTGGTGCTCTGGTGTGGTCTGTAGCTGTCCAGTTGGTGTGCAGGCTCTGTGGTTTTCTGGGTGGTTCAGGCCAAGGTCATCCACCTTCTGTGTTTCTCTGGGGTCACTTGGCAGAAGAGATAAAGCATCTGCAGATAGTTGCTACTTGTGCTGGGCTTGGAGGTAGGTACCCAAGTGAGCCCAGGCTGTGAACTGAGGCTGGTTGCTGCTAGTGCCAGGCCTGGAGCCACTCAGCAAGAGGTACAGAGGCTGAGGGCTTGCTGAGACTGGCTGTTGCTTGCTTGAGAGAATTTAGAAAGATCTAAAGCATGACCCAAGAGAAGCCATTCATATGGAGAAGCCACTGTTAACAGCTTGGGTGGGCCCATAAATTGGGTGGGTTGCAATCTCAGGGAATCAGGGGGTTGGGGGCAAGCAGTGTGAGCCAGGTTGATGGAGTCTCAGATATGGCACCTGCCTGCAGGCTCTGTGGCTCTGAAGGGGGAGGGCTCAGAAAAGGAATAATGGGCCTCTACCCACAGTTTTATCTGGGACAGAGCTGTCTTCCGGCTCTTGCCTTGATGCCCAGCACTTCAGTTCCTCCCCGTATGCCACTGGTGCCTTTCAAGCTGCTACCCTGGTATTGGAGCTCAGAAGGAGTGAATCTTAGTAAGTCTTGTGCAGGCCCTTTAAGAGGTACTGCGTGGGACTCCCAACAGTTTCTTCTGCCAACTCAATCCCCACTGGTTTTTATAGCCAGATATGGGGACTTACCTTCCTGGGACTGGAACCCTGGGCTGTGGGCCTAGTGTGGGGCTTGGACTCCTGCTCCCGAGATATCCTTCCCAATTTTTTTTCCATCACATGTGTGTGTGGGACCAGACCATTCCATGCCTCTGCATTTCCACCCTCCTACCTGTCTGGATGGATGTGGTTTCTTTAATTCCATAGTTGTCAGATTCCCATTCAACTCAATTTCTGATGGTTCTGAGTGATGGTTGTTCTATAGTTTAGTTGTAATTTTGATGTGGTTGTGCGAGGAGGTGAGCTGTGTTTAACCATACCTCCATCTTGACCAGAAGTCTAGAGCATATTGTAAATTGCCACGAACTTTTAGATTTTAAATAAGCACATTAACTGCCTGGAAACTGGCAGCCATTTGCCAGGTGTACTGCCTGGGTTTACCAACTGCATCTGGAAGAGGGACTGGGCTCAGAGAGAAAGTACTCAGGATTCACTAAAATAACCTGTTGGGAAGGTCCACATACATAATACGCGCACACCTCTCTGTTCCCCATCTTTTGACCACTGGCCCTGGGAAAGGAGAGCACAACTTCAACAGTGTTTTGGAAAAGATGTAAAAACTTGAAATCCTCCAGGGCTGAGTCCCTAAAATTGGTATCAGTCACACCCCTCACCCCTCACTCTTCAGGCCAAGCCCTCTTCTGAACCCTCAAGTACTGACAATAAATGGATTGAGATGATGAGACTAACTGAAAAAGTATCTAATTTCATCAGTATAAGAATAGCCTTAAGAAAAGATGACTTGCTCTCGCCATTTCTATTCAGCATTGTACCAGAGACTGTAGCCAGGGCAATTAGTCCAGAAAAAGAAACAAAAGACATCCACAAAGAAAGAAGTAAAGCTATCTCTATTTGCAAATTACATGATCTTATATATAGAAAATACTAAGGCATCCACTAAAAGCTATTAGAACTAATAAATGAGCAAAGTTGCAGGATACAATGTCAATATACAGAAGTCTAACAGTGAACATCTGAAAATGAAATTCAAAAAACAATTCCATGTATAATTGCATCAAAAATTAAAATACTTAGCAATACACTTTTTTAAAAAGAGCAAAACTGTTAATCTGAAAACTGTATTTTTAAAAGAAATTAAAGAAGACCTAACTACGTAGAAAGACAGCTCATATTTATAGATTAGAAAAGTTACTATTAAGAATTCAATATTGCATGAAAATGACTGACAGATTCAATGCAATCCTATCAAAACTACCCCAGCTTGTGCCTGCCTGGTGTGGCTCAGTTGGTTGGGTGTTGTCCTACAAACGTAAAAGTCATAGGTTTAATTCCTGGTCAGGGCACATGCCTGGATTGCGGGTCAGGTCCCCATTTGGGGGCTTGCAAGAGTCTCTCTTGCACATCAATATTTTTCTCCCTCTCTGCTCTCAAAATAAATAAATATAATCTTTCCAAATACACACACACAAATACAAAATCCCAGCTCATGCTTTGCAGAAATTGACAGACTGATTGTAAAATTATGTGGAAAGCAAAGGACCCAGAATAGCCAAACCAAACTGGGAAAAGAACGAAGTTGGAGAACACACTTCAGATTTTAAAACAGCCATCAAACTGTGTGGTATTAGTATAAGGATAGACATATAAACTAATGGAACAGAACTGAGAGTCCAGAAATAACCCCTTAAATTTACAGTCAATAATTTTGAACAAGGATGCTAAGACAATTTAATAGGGAAAAATATCATTTTAAACAAATGGTGCTGGGATTAAACTGAATAGACATACACAAAAGAATAAAGTTGGACCTTATACCATATATAAAATTAAATCAATATGTTTTTTAGACCTAAATGTAGGTATAAAACTACAAAACTCTTAACTGGACACTTCATTAAAGTTAAAAACTTAAATGCTTCAGAGAACAGCATCACAAAAGTGAAAAGACTATCCACTGAATGGGAGAACATTTTTATAAATCATGTATCTGATAAGGAACTTGTATCTAGAATATTTAATGAATTCTTACAACTCAATAATGGGCAAAAGATTTGAATACAAAAAGGAGATATACAAATAGCCAATAACCACATTAAAAAATGCTCAACATTATTAGTCCTTAGGGAAATAACAAGTGGTAACCACAATGATATACTACTTCATACACACTAGGATGGCTATAATCAAAAGACAAATAAAAGTGTTGCCAAAAATGTTGAACATATATTGCTGGTAGAATTAATGATATAATCAATTTGGAAAGCAGTGTGGCAGTACTTTAAAAGGTTAAAGAGTTACCATATTACCCAGCAATTCTACTACTAGGTATATACCCAAGAGAAAAAAAACCATGTCCACACAAAAACTTACATGTGTTCATAGCAACATTATTCACAATAGCCAAAAAATGTAAAACAACCAAATGTCCATCAAGCAATGAATGGATAAGTAAAATGTGGCATACCCACACAAAATTATACTGGTTAGCCATAAAAAGATGAGAAGTACTGACACATAGAAAGTGTATGAACTCTGAAAACACGCTAAGTGACAGAAGCCAGATACAAAAGACATGTATCACTTCATTTATATGAAATGTTCAGAAGAGCTGGATATGTAAGATTAGTGGTTATCTAGGGCTGGGACCATTGGGGGAAAATGCAGAATGACTGCTAATGGGAATAGGTTTTCTTTATGAGGTGATAAAAATGTTCTAAAATTGATTGTGGTGATGGTTGCCAAACTTTGAATGTCATATGAAACACTGAACAATATATTTTAAGAGGGAATTTTACTGTATGTGAATTATATCAATAA
Source organism: Phyllostomus discolor (assembly GCF_004126475.2). Taxonomy (NCBI): domain Eukaryota; kingdom Metazoa; phylum Chordata; class Mammalia; order Chiroptera; family Phyllostomidae; genus Phyllostomus; species Phyllostomus discolor. Next base: position 161,932,897 of record NC_040905.2, on the reverse strand, counting down.
AGTTTTTTTTTAAGGAAAGATGGGAAATGCCTGGTAAGCGAAACAAAACAAAAAGCCATTAATTTATAACTAACAACAGAAAAACCTCCAAATATTGTGTTTTGTGAAAAATAGTCCCATGCATAGTCTTATCATCTTTTTCATTTATCACTAACAACTTTCTATATCAATAAACATTTGTGTACAATAGTTACTAAAATCTAAAGTATGTAATGCTCCTGTTGGAGTTTATTTAAAAGAAAAAAAAACAATTCAACTTCCTATGTCAAAGCCTGAACAGATTGTTTATTATATTTCAAATTTTTATCTCCTCCCAAAATTAAATGCAAGGACACTTGTCCAGTATATTCTTTGCACAATTGGTTAATTTTTATTCCCTTGATTGGCTATAATTTAATATTGTACCTGAACAGACTCCTCATAAAAATACTATTTTGTTTTGACTCAAAAGTTAACAAATGGGAGCTTCCACACTGACAAAATATAAACAGGCAGTTTAAAAATTAATTATTCAAAATAAGCTAATTTTCTACAAAGGTATACACAAATCAAATAGAAAAGGAAATTTAGAGGAAAATAGGGAAGTTAAAGCCACCTTTTAATTTTAAGGAAAATTATCAGTAATTCTACAAACACGGACATTAATTTGAGAGATGAGTCTTTGTATTATATAAAAAGCCATCTGTAGTTGTACCTCTCATTTTAAAGTTTGGCCATTCTTATAACATTACCCAAGCCAATGGCACCTCTTATCTGAATGATCTCTAAACAGTTTGAGCATCTGTGAAGCGCAAAAGCAGGCCTGGCCAACCTGTAAGTAACAGTTGTCTTTTACATGTGCAGAAAAGGGCTACAGAGAATTAACCTAGTTCCTGCCAAAATTCCTCTTAGGAAAGTATAAACTTACTTTAAGAACTTGTCAAAAGAAAACAAAATTAAACTACTGGAGTAAAAGGGAATGAGATAAATAACCTTACACCCAATCAAGGGCTTTTTGTAAAAACCTTTCTCAAATAATAGTCAGTCAACATAGTAGTTACCATAGCAGGAAGGAGATGTGACTTGGGATTACAGCAGGTGGCCCCTTAAGTACCAGTTTTCTGCCTGGGGTAAATAGGCATTCATATTCTTCTTCTAACCATTCATAAAAATTATAATACCTTCATCCATGGGATAGGTCACAAGATTATGTTGAAAATAAAAACCTCTCTCTTTCTTTATCAGCAAATGTTTATTTAGAAAGTCACAGAAGTAGACAAAGTGAGCCAGCTGGGCTGCATGGGCTCAAAAATGAGTTATAGAAGCACAAGAAGGGGCCCTTGGAACTTAGGAGAAAGAAAGTGAGGATCTAGGTGCTTGGGGGAAGGAAAGGGGAATTGTTTGGATGTGAGAAAGAGTAGCCAGGAGAGAAGGAGGGAGGGAGGGGGAGAGGAGGAGAGGGAGAGAAGGAAGGAGTGAGAGAGGGAGAAGAGAGAGCACGCACACATATAAAAACCTCTCTTGACCACTGGTCCCTCTCCGACCATCACCCAATCTCCTCCTCAGTGAAGCACCTAGTGAGAGTTCCAGTCCCAGGTCTATACTCCTCCCCTTCCCACGCAGCTTCAGGATAGAAACACAACTCAGAAACTGTATAAAGAAACTGGGTCTGGCCTCATCATGTCTCTCCCTGGCCCCTTCCCACCATCTCCACCAAACACTCAAACCATACCCCTTAGCAGGGAGCTCCATATACTCTAGGACCTCCTCCTGGCCTCTGCACATGTCTCTGTCTCCTCTCTGCTGCCTCATAAGCTCTTGCTCATCTTTCAAGATACACCTTAAAGGGACCTTCATAGTGAGGTGTCCTTCAACTTCCTAGGCAACTAAAAGTTCCACCTCTGGACTTGTTTCTATTGGAGCACTTATCACACTGCTGAAACTATCTGTTTATGTGTTACTATGGCCTGAACTATGTCCCCTGATCCATGTGTTGAAGTCCTAAACCCCAATGTAGGTGTATTTAGAGATAGGGCATTTAAGAAGGTAATTAAGGCTAAATGAGTTCATAAATGGGGGACTTTAATCCAATCTGACTGATCTTATTAGCAGAGGAAGAGACACCAGGAATATATGCAACAGAGGAAAAGCCCCATAAGGACAGAGTAAGAAGGTGGCCCTTTGCAAGCCAGGAAGAAGGGCCACACCAGAAACCAACCGTCCCAGCACTTAGATCTTGGACTTCTAGCCTCCAGAACTATGAAAAATAAATTTCTATTGTTTAAGCCATCTTATAGGTAGTATTCTGTTACGGCAAACTGAGCAGACTAACACACATGGCTACCCACTCACCTGCCTTCCACTCCTACATTCCAAATGTGAGCACCCCCACTGAAATACATTTGTCTGTTTCTCTAGCACCTAGCATACACTAGGTGCTTGATGGCGCCATGGGTGGATGCATGCATGCATGGATGGAGAGCTGGGTGGATGGATGGAGAGATGAGTTGCCTGGATTCCCTCTTGCAATGGAATTTTAAAAGGCCTAACTTACTTTGTTTTAAAAAAAATCTATCAAAAGCCTACTTTCTTTGAGATGATATTAATTTTCAGGTTCATCTTTTTAAAATACTCTTCATTTAAACATTTTATGTATGTTTGTATGTATGTATGTATGTATTTTTAGAGAGAGAGGAAAGGAAGGAGAAAGAGAGGGCAAGAAACATCGATGTGACAGAAACATCTATCATTTGCTTCTCTATTGATTGTTTCTCATATGTGCCCCGACTGGGGATTGAACCAGTGACCTTTTGTTTTGTGGGACGATGCCCAACCAACCAAGCCATACTGGTCAGAGTACTCTTTAAATTATTTAAACAAACTTTAGTGTACCCATAAAATAACAGAAAAGGGCAAAACAACCCAAATGTCCATACCTCAGTGGTTAAAGAAAGGCAATATATCCATTCAGTGGAATGTTATTCAGCAAAAAAAAGAAATGAAGTACCAATACAATATGGGTGAGCCTGGAAGACATTGTGCTCAGTGAAAAATGCCCGACATAAAAGACCAGATATTGTATGATACCATTTACACAAAATGTTCAAGTATGAAAATAAGGACAAGAATGTAGATTAGTGTTGCCAATGGCACAGATTGGGTGGGGAGAGACGGGAAGGGAGTGATTGCTAATGGGTATGAGGATTATTTGGGGGAAGAAACAGGAAAACTGGGTAAAGAGTCGTAAGTGCATGAAATAGCCCTGGACAGATCTTTTCACTAAATGCTGTCTTATACTTTTTGGAATTCCAAACCAGGTAATGCAATGCTTATTATAAATCATTTTTTTGCCATTGTAAAAATAGTTTGCCCTGCTGTCAGTATCATTCTAATTAGGCACACCTGTCCTCCCTGGGCATACATAGCAAAAGGTTTGTTAGACCTACAGAATCCTGGGAACTGACAGAGGCTTTGAAGATATCTACTGACTTTAACCTCCTCAGTTTACAGATGAGAATAAATAACATTCAAAAGGGCTAGCCATCCAGTCCAGGGTTACATCTTCGAGAAGCACTAAGCTGCAGTGGAGTCTCTCAAACTTTGGGCAATCACATGGCAACCTCACAATTTCTGCCATAGTTGAGCTCTTATCTACTATTTTGATCCTATTTGATCATACCATATTTATAGAAATTCCACACTCAGGAATTTATCTGGAGTCAGTAAGCAGAGATGCTGCCAAATATTCATGTACAGGGATAGTCATTGCAGCATTTATTATAGCAAAGTATGGTTAACAACATAAATGTCCAATAACAGATAAATGTTAAATTAATAATTGTGCAATTTTTTAAAATTTTATTTATTGATTTTAAAATTTTTGTTTATTGGTTTTAAAGAGAGAAACATTGATTTGTTGTTCCACTATTTATGCATTCACTGTTTGCTTCATCTGTGTGCCCCAACTACAGATTGAACCCACAATCTTAGCGTGTTGAGATGATGCTCTAACCAACTGAGTTACGTGGCCAGGGTTTATTGATTTGAGAGAGAGAGAAGAAGTAGGGGGGGGAGAGAGAGAGAAAGACTGATTTGTTGTCCCACTTACTTATGCATTCACTGTTTGATACTTGTGTGTGTCCTGACCAGGGAGGGATCCAACCTGCAACCTCGGCATATTGGGATGGTGTGCTAAACCAACTGCACTACCTGGCCAGGGCCAATAATTGTGCAGTCTTGATGAGACTAAATATTCTTAATGGTGTGTGAACATGCTCACAATAAGTGAGGTAAAATATATCTAAGCAATAGATTAGAATATAACAAACTGCAAACACATAATAGCAACAGAGAAAAAAAGAATATAAGAAAAATCAGCAAAAGGTTCATTATAATTGTCTCTAGGTAGTGACCTCAACAGAGGATTTTCATTTTCTTTTTTATATTCTCATGACATGTTTTTCCTCCTTTATAATACATATACTTTACTCTTAGTATCAAAAAACACTAAGCAATATTTTAAAAATAAATAATAACATATCTCTTTTGGCTCTGATCCTGTGGGAAATACCTAATTTATTCACAATTATTATTGAAAATATATTCTTTGTCCTGAGATACAAAACATCTGTAATAATAGTCTCATGACCTCTCTATAAACTCCATTTTCTGTTTTCCTTGTTAAAGAATCGCCTGTAAAAACCACAGAAAGAACAGATGCCTGAGAGAAAATGACCGTCTTTCCCTCCCTCTAGCTTCTCTTTCCAGGTTGTGGAGACAGAAAGAGGACCGCGGCCTGTCAGGGATGCTAAGGGTGAGCAAAGAGTATTATACCTGAATTTTTAAAAAAAGTTTCCTTACTCGCTTTAAATTAATATTGTAAATGTTTTGTGCTTTCACAAATTAACACTGTTAAGGATCTTAACAAATTAAGATCCCTAAATCTTCGCTGAAGGTGTCCTGTAACCACAGTTACGTATCACTGCTGAGTTATTTTTCAGAGTTGCTTCAGGGTTCTTGACTCCTTTCCGTTTTGAATCATCTTACCCAACTAGGTGCAGTACTGGAGGCTGTTTGTTGCCTAACTACTTCAATATGTTGCATCAAGAACACTTGGCACGGGAGCCAAACAATTCAACCTTTTGAAGAAGTTGAGTTAACTACAAAATACTTTATGATTTTTTTTAAAGATCAATGTTAGAAGAGAAAAATGAAAGTAGTGATACACCAACTAGGTGCTGAACCAAAGAACTCCAAGACACAAAGTACAAACACTGGGGTGGTTCTTTTCTTCATCTAAATGTCAGTATTTTTGAAACAAACATAAAACCCCACCTAGAAGTAACTTACATGCTCATAAATTGGGGACTGAGTAAATAAATTATAGTCGATTCAGCAAATAGATAGAGAAATATTAATAAAATAAAGGGATTTCCATGTTTTCATGTGGAAAGACATCCGAGATATAAAGTGAAAACACACTGGTGCAGAATACATATATAGCATGATTATATATTAATAAAACAAGGTGTATACATGTTTGTGCTCATACAAAAATTTCTAAAACGAAAAACGTAACACTGTTCCCTTTGGAAGAATGGGACTGAGTCAGGTCATGAGAAAGGGCTTTACTTTTATTTTATGTACTTCCATCCTGTTTCCAATACCTTTTTTTTAACCTCGTTCAGGCATTACTTCTACAATATTTAAAAGGGACCCTCGCTCTGGCTGGTGTGGCTCAGTGGATTGAGTGCCAGGCTTGTAAACCAAAAGGTTGCGGGTTGATTCCTGGTCAGGGTACATGCCTGGGTTGGGGGCCAGATCCCCAGTTAAGTGAGTGAGAGGCAATCAATAGACGTATCTCTCACATATCAATGTTTCTTTCCCACTCTTTCTGCCTCCCTTCGCCTCTCTAAAAAGAAATAAGTACGATCTTTTTTAAAAATAAAAATGAGCTTCAAATGAATTCCATTTTGGAAAATGAAGATCAGCACTTTTGAGAAAAAACAGAAAACCTCACTCTAATGTTTGTTGACTTTTGGAAAACAGTTTTAAGATTTAATTTACATAAAATCGACTCATTGTAAAGTGTACAGCTTGTTGACTGGATTTCATGCTGAGTTACAAAAATTTATTTGGCATGAGAACAAAACAATCTTTCAGATAACTACGCACAAGAACAGCTTTTGTGTCTAAGAAATCTCTAGGGGTGTCCAAGATCTATGCCAATTATGTGGCTGCAGTAAGAGTAAATAATGCTCTGCCTTAAGATTATGGGAGAAAGCTTGGAACCAGAAAATCCCGTAGTTAAAAGAGGGAGGGGAGGGAAAGAGGGAGGGGAGGGAAGAGGGGAGGGAGGGAGGAAGGGAGAGAGAGAGGAAGGAAGAGAAGGAGGAAAAAAAACAAGAAAAAGGAAGCAAACAATTCTCCCAGGGGAGTTCAAACTGCAGCCCACTGCATGCGGCCCAGGATAGTTATGAATGCACCCCAACACAAAATCGTAAGTGTACCTAAAACCTTTTTTTTTTCCTCATTAGTTTTAGTTAGTGTTTATATATGTAATGTGTGGCTCAAAACAACACTTCTCCCAGTGTGGCCCAGAGATGCCAAAAGGTTGGACACCCCTGCTAGGCTGAAGGGCACGTGGAGAACAAGCCACAGTTCTATGGACTCTTAGGCAGTTGCGACTGGGGCTGAACTTGCCTCTCAAAGCCAAGCAGTTTCCTTTAATCTTTGAACTTCGAACGTGTCCTAACTTCCAAGTTCCTTCCCCTAATAACCCGCCTGAAGCTGTCCACGGAGGTCGGAGGTTTCGGTGAGCAGTCAGTCGCTCAGCATCAGGAGGTCTCACCCCTGGACAGCGGGAAGCAAATGCTGCATTCGCATGCCCGGACTCAAATCGCCTGCACCCAAATCTATGGATCCGCATCCCCGGGACGCGCGCATCACCCACCCACAGCCCCTCCGCCCTCAAATCCCAACCCCGGCAACTGCGCACGACACCCCTCCAGCTTGGGCTCCCACCTGTGCCCCGAAGCATGTTGTCTCGGAGCAGATCCCCGCTGGAGAGGTGCTTCAGCTCAAAGTGTTTAGTGATGCGCGACGACACGGTGCCCTTGCCGGAGCCCGGCGCCCCCATGATCACCGCGCGCAGTAGCCGCGAGGACGCCCCCATGGCGGCAGGGAGAGGCGCGACTGTGCGGGTTGTGCGGCTTCGGCCTGGCTGGGCGCTCCCCGGCTCTGCGGCCGCGGCCCGCGGACTGGCTGCAAGCGGGCGGCGGCGCTGTGCCCGGGCGCTCCCGGAAGTGAGGCGACGGCCACGGGGCCGCCCCTCCTGTGCCCGGCCCGCGGCAGCGCCCGCCCCTCCGTGACCCGAGCGCCTATTCCCCAACGTCCGGCCAGGCCGGCCCGCCAAGCCGCGCCCTCTCCGCCACCCCCGCGAGCTCCTGGGCTAACCGGGTACCCACGTGCGCCTCTACTGGCCTGCTCCCCACCCACCTGCTTCGGTCCGCTCCCACCCGGCGCTGCGCCGCACCTTCTTGCTCTCCTCCGCTGCCGGGGGCCCTCTCGGCGACCCCTGGTAGTCCTCCACCTCACCTTCCTCGGACCATCCCCCAGCCCCGTCGGTGACCCGCCCTGTCCCGTGAAATAGATCGCTCCCTGGGCAACCCCGGTGCGTCCCCTCCCTATCCCTAGCTGTCCCACCGCGCAGGGCGGTTACCTGACGCCACCCTTCCCCACCACACCCCCAACATCTGCGCAGCCCTCGCCTCTCGTCCAGACCACCTGCTGCCCTGCCAGTCCCAGCTGGGGAGACGGCGCCCCCTCTGTGCCTCTCCCAACCTCTGGGCGCCGGTCACCACCACCACCCGGACCCCTCTGCTCTCCAGAGTCCCCAGACCGTCCCCTGCTCCTTATCCTACCCACCTCGCTCCACTCTCCTCCCTCTCTTCCTCAGCTGCTGAGCGACCTTAAAAGAACCAGTTCCCTCATGCTTTCACTCTGGTTTGTAAGGTAGGTTTATTCCTCGTGGAATTCCAGTAGGTGAAAAAGAGCGGAAAGAGCCTTCCTCCTCATTTCACAGGGAAGAAACCCTGTTGAAATGGAGTGAGGGGCCTTAGGTCACACACACTTTCAAATTCAAAAGTAGCTGTTAAGTTTATTCAGCACAGCCTAAGAGTACTGGCTGCTCAGATCCCGTTATTTGCCTTCGACAATGAATTCATTCCATAAATATTTACACAGTGGTCATTATGTGCTGTTATTCTAAGGGGACTTGGAAATGCTGTGATGAACAAGACAAAATTTCTATTCCTTGGAGTATGAAGTCTAGGGGAGGAGGCAGATCATAACAAGGAAAAGAATAAATGAGCAAGATAATATGAGTTAGTGCTATCAACAAAGTAAAAGATGATATATGAAAGTGTGGAGGAAGGTTGTTTTAGATCCACCCCATGATCAGTAAGGCCTTGAAGAAATGGCATTTGCTCTGAGTACTGAATTAGAACATGGAAGGACAGCAGCACAGGTAAGGGGGAAAGGCCCTAAAACTGAAGGTTTGGCATGTTTCAGAAATAGAAACACAAAACAAACTTCTGGTACCTATTTCCTCTGTAAAGAGGCCGTGGAATATTAGCACAGCATTGTTAAAGTGATGTGTATAAAGTATAATGCCAGGCACAGGGTACGCACTGAGTGAAGGTTATTCATTGTTGTTGTCACTTATTTGTTGTAGGACACAATTCCAAGGCAGACACAGTACCATCCTCCTCAGAAGTTGCCAAATGAGTAGATCAAAACTGCTGTCAGCCATGGCTGGGGTGGCTCCATGGATTGAGCACTGGCCTGCGAAACAAAAGGTGGTGGGTTCTATTCTCAGTCAGGGCACATGCCTGGGTTGCAGGCCAGGTCCCCAGTGGGTGGCATGTGACAGGCAACCACACATTGGTGTTTCCCTCTTTCTCTCCCTCCCTTTCCCTCTGTCTAAAAATAAATAAATAAAAATCTTTAAAAAAAAAACTGCTTTTGATTTCAAAGAAAGAAATTATTTCAGAAAGGAATGGTAAAGGAAAGATTGTTCCCTGGTGAATGTGAGCTATGTGAAGGGATTTAATAGATAAACAGTGCAACACTTAGGAAAAAAAATTAGCCCTGACTGTGTAGCTCAGTTGGTTAAAGTTGGGTTACAGTATTGTCCTGACCTGATAGTCAAGTCTCGGGTTCCATCCCTGGTCAGGGCACATACGAAAATCAACCAATGGATGCATAAATGGATTGAACAACAAATCACTGCTTCTCTCTCTCTCACTAGAAATCAATAACTAAAAAAAAATTTAAAAATTGTTAGCTCAGCCCTGGCCAGGTTGCTCAGTTGGTTGAAACATCATCCTGTACACCAAAAGGTTGCAGGTTTGATATCCAGTCAGGGCACATACCTAGTGTGCAGGTTGGATCCCTCTTGGGGGCACATGTGAGAGACATGGTTCTCTGTCATATTGATGTTTTTCTCTCTCCCTTCCTCCCTCTCTAAAATCAATAAACATCCTTGTGTGAGGATTAAAATTAATAGCTCATGCATATTCATTTCTAAGAAAGAATGAAAAATAAATGAATTAAACATTCAGTTCACATAGAAAAATAACATCAAAATAATTCAATGAAAGCAAAGAAAGGGATTAAGTAAAGAAAAGAACAAAAACAAAAGGACTGGAAAATTTAAGAAACGGAACTAACAAACTGCAAAGCACTGGAAAACCTACAGGTATAGGGAAAGTGCTTCCAATCTCCAAAGCTGGGAACATTTGCAATTTCGGCTACAAAAGAGACCTGAAAGAAAATCCTCAGGAAATTTGGCTTGGAAAAGAATGTTGAAACAAACAAAAATAGCTGAGGAATCATTCTGTCATTGAGGAGGAAAAGCTAAGTGTTGTGGTCACGTCAACAGGCCCCACAAAATGCCGACTAACTGCAGCTTTGCTAAAGCCTGTGGATCACGAATGAGTAAGTAACTGCCAAAATGGGAAATCTCCTGGCAGCTCTGCCTAGCACAGTCATTTCACCACACAGAGGTATTTGTATGGGTGGGTTCTTCACTATTTAACTTGCTCCAATTGTAGACACTGAATCCAAATGAATATACATTAGGAAGTGTGAGTCAGGAAGAGATTTTAGAAGGGCTTGTATGTTGGGACTTGCCCTCTAGGAATTATGAAGAAGCCAGGATCTGAAGAAGCCTGAGATAGAAGACCTGTGGAGAGACGCCCTGCAGTCTGAGTTATTCCAGACATCCAGCTGAGCTGCCCGTTGTGGTCACAGGAGTCCACCTGAAACTGGAAAAGTCGGCATTTGTGCTGCTGGTCACTACAAGTACCAGTAAATGGAGACAAGGATTGAATCTCTATGGGCACTTTATTCACATGCTGGCGATTAGAGAAGATGACTGATTATGTACCCTCACAAACTGTCTTAACATCTCGTCTCAAGCCGACCGTGTTTTTTAGGGAAAATGAAAGGGTAGATCAAGGGTTTGTAAAAAAGTTGGCAAAGAGTTGCAGTCCAGCAGCAGTTTTCCTAGTATTTCTTTATCTGCTGGTCTACAATTCTTTATCTGCAAGATGGACCAGATTTTTACTCCCTGGAACACAATGGCTCAGACACCATCTCCATCCTTGCAGACCCCCTGGGGCACAAAGTTTGAATGCTTGTTGACCTCCTGACCTCCTGGAGTCCCAAGAGCCCTGCATTCCAGTTCCTGGAATAACAGCTTCCTACCTCATTAACCACTTAAGCCTATCAACTATGACTGAAGCTAAAATCTTTAACTCTTGAGTTTCCCTATCAAACCCAAGGGTAGGTGGATTAGAGAGTCGAGAAAGAATTTTTGCCTGAGCTACTGGAAGAGAATTGTCACTAACTGAGATTGGGAAGACTATAGGAGAAACAGGTTTGGGGAAGAATATTAAGAGTTGTTTTGAAGTAAGTTAAGTTGAAGACAGCTTTGGGACATCCAGAGGGAGTTGGCAAGGAAGCAGTTAGATCTACAAATTTTGAGTAGAGTTGTTGGTGCTTTTAAATTTATGAAATACTATAAACTCACTTTAAGGAGTAAGTTTAGATGGGAGAAGAGGTCTGAAATCCGATTTCTGGAGTTCTCCTACATTTAAAGGATAAGGAGCAAACACTAAAGTTGCCTGACAAGAGAGGCTAATTCTTTAGGAAGAAAAAAATGGGTGAATATTGTCAGTGTGAGAAGCATCCCAGCGTGTAAGAATTTCTGAGAGTATCTGAGCCAAGCTGATGACAACTGCCCTGAAGCAACATCTCAAGGGGCTGAGAAAATACTCTAAAAATGGCAGAGACAGAAGTGGGTTACAGGAAATCCATTGTTGGTAGATTAGGGAAGTGGGAAAAAGCAAAGGGGGAGGAATCTCTGGGATTGGATAAAAAGTAAAAGGTAGATGCATAGTTTTATGTAAACTGATATAGGATAGTTAACAGTTAACAATTAACATTATAATGATAACAACAAGGGGATTTGTGGTCTCTGGTGGTGTGGTTGTGCTGGGTGGGGGGGGGCTTACTTTGATTTTCCAAAGGTATGTTATCAGTTATGTTATCTTAGATGCAAAAAGACAACAGAAGCTCAGTTAAGGTCAACACTGACCTTTGTTAGGGAAAAATACTGGCCCAGGACAGGATTACCTGCCATGAACCACTTTCAGTTAGAAAGTTTTAATTTCAGACCCTGCTTTGTGGTTACTTTAGGTCTCTGAGTTTGTAAGCACCCCCTGCCTCCCCGTGCACCGCTCCCCGCCCCAATGCAGGCCTCCCCTGAGCTTGTCAGGTTTAGTGTGTGGCCCAATTTTGGTCCACGATGTGGAGTCGTGGAAATCCCACGAAGAAGGTGTTTTAGGGGAGTAATTCTGTAGATTCTGCTGATAAATAGGACTGAGACCCGACTGACAATTATTTCCAATTGTAAAAACAGAGACCCACAAAACCTATAAAATAGATTATTTTCATTTACAATGTTTAGATCACAAAATCTGAGAATGGTTTTGATCAAAATCCAATAGATATTCAGCAACTGAATTAGTGATTTCAAAAAATTCTAGGTGAAATGTAGAAAACACTTTCTCTGAAATGTAGAAAATTCTAGGTGAAATGTAGAAAACACATTATAAGCAGGAGAATTCATGCTGTCCAGAACAAGGTCATTAGGGGGAAAAGAAAGTCTAGACAAAAGTATGGGAACTGAACAGAGGAGGCTGAAGTCAGGAAATACAAGGCCATATTATTTTTAGCACTTTGCAAAAGCAACAGAAGAGGGAGTCTTAGACCATTTTATTATAACACAGTTTTTAAAGATTCTAAAATTTATTTTTAGAGAGGGGAAGGGAGGAAGAGAGGGAGAAAAATATTGACCTGTGGTTGCCACTCCCGTGCCCCCTATTGGGGACCTTGCCTGCAACCCAGGCATGTACCCTGATTGGGAATTGAACTGGCAACCCTTTGGCTGGCAGACCAGCACTCAATCCATTGAGCCACACCAGCCAGGGCTTATTCTAACATATTTAAAAAGATAAATAAACAAGAATGTAGGGGAAAACTCTGAAAAACAAGAAAATGAACCTTGATCCATGTGGCTCAGTTGGTTGAGTGTCAAGTTGCAAAGTGAAAGCTCACTGGTTCGATTCCCGGTCAGAGCTCATGCCCAAGTATGAGACTCTTTCACATTGATGTTTCTTTCCTCCTTTTTCTCCTTTCCTTCTCCTCTCTCTAAAAAATAAATAGATAAAATCTTAAAAGAAAATGAGCAGAGGCTGGCCCTACCAATTATTAAAACATTATAAAGCCAGTACAGTAAGAAGATGGTATTAGCACATGAATACATACATCAATAAAACAGAATAGAAAATCCAAATATAAACCTAATTGCATTTGGAAATTTAATGTGATAAAGGTAGCATCTAAACTTGATGGAGGAAAAAACCTTGTGGGAGTAAAAGTATAGTCAGTGGAGAGAAATACAATCATATTGGTTTCTCCACACAAGATGACGTCCAAATGAATTAAATATTTAAATTTTAAAAAGCTCAACAAATACTAGAAAAAATGATGAGCAGATTGCCAAGGAGCTGGGGGAACTTTTCTAACTAATTCACAATCCAGAGGGAATGAAGGAAAAGACCGAAATTTGGATTATACAAAACAACAGCAATGGGAGCATCATCCCGTTGTGCCAAGGTGGGGGGTTCAATCCCAGCCAGGGGTTGTATAAGAAGCAACCAATGACTGCATAATAAGTGGAACAACAAATCAATATTTTTCTTTCTCTCTCTAATCAATAAAAAATTAAAAATTAAAAAAACAGCAACAACTAAATATTTGTATAGCAAAACACATTATAAGCAAAATAAAGACAGATTACAAACTAGGAAAAAAAATTTCCAGCTTATTATAGACAAAGGATTAATGCCCAGTGGTGTGTTCTGGAAGGAAGGGTGAGGAGAAGCCCCGATTCATAGCATTTGCCGACTACCATGGTATAAGTGTTCTCACCACGGCAAGTTTGTTTTAAGAAGTAACTTTTACTTGTTTAATTACAGTTGATGTACAATATCATATTAGTTTTAGGTCTACCAGCCAGTGATTAGACATTTATGTAATGACCATAGCAAGTTTTAAGTTGCCAAGATGACATCAACTGTACCAATATGATATCCACTGGCTCACAAAATTCCTGAAAACTTAACAACAGCACTTGTGAGCTGGCGCTAGCAAGCTCTAGCACATTGCTGTCAATATCCCTCGTATACATAAAGGGCTTCAAAAGATGCAGAAGAAAAGGAAAACTGCTCTATGGGAAATAAGCAGCAGCTATAAACACAGTTCACAAAAAAGAAAAGAGAATGAAGAACCTTAAATGTGTGAAAAGATGTTCAGTCATACTTATCATACTTACGGTAAAAGAATTTAATGCAAAATAAAACCACAGTGAGATGATTTTTCAGCTACCATGTAACCTAATTCCACTCCAAGGAATATACCCAAAGGAACTGAAAACATATGTCTATACAAAAATTTGTACATGATTGTTTAATTGTTTGAGAAATTGTCAGACTGTTTTCCAAAATGACTGCACTACGTTACATTTCCACCAGCAGTATGTGGGAATTTTCTTTTTTTTTTTCATATTTATAACTTCTGCTGGTTTTTAAAATGTATTTTATTGATTATGCTATTACAGTTGTCCCATTTCCCTCCTTCTCTCCCCTCCACCCTGTACCCCCTCTCCCACCCACGTTCCTCCCCTTTAGTTCATGTCCATGTGTCATACTTATGAGTTCTTTAGCTTCTACATTTCCTGTACTATTCTTGCCCTCCCCCTATCTATTTTCAACCTACATTCTATGCTACTTATTCTCTATACCCTTTCCCCCTCTCTCCTCCTCCCACCCCCCTGCTGCTAGCCCTCCATGTGCCCTCCATTTCTGTGGTTCTGTTCCTATTCTAGTTGTTTACTTAGTTTCTTTTGGTTTTGCTTTAGGTGTGGTTGTTAATAATTGTGAGTTTGCTGTCCCTTTACTATACATGTTTTTTCTTATCTTCTTTTCTTAGATAAGTCCCTTTAGCATTTCATAAAATAAGGGCTTGGTGATGATGAACTCCTTTAACTTGACCTTATCTGAAAAGCACTTTATCTGCCCTTCCATTCTAAATGAGAGCTTTGCTGGGTAGAGCAATCTGGGATGTAGGTCCTTGTCTTTCATGACTTGGAATATTTCTTTCCAGCCCCGTCTTGCCTGTAAGGTCTCTTTTGAGAAATCAGCTGACAGTCTGATGGGAACTCCTTTGTAGGTGACTGTCCCCTTATCTCTTGCTGCTTCTAGGATTCTCTCCTTCATTTTTACCTTGGCTAATGTAATTATGATGTGCCTTGGTGTGTTTCTTCTTGAGTCCAACTTCTTTGGGGCTCTCTGGGCTTCTTGGATTTCTTGGAAGACTGTTCCCTTTGCCAGATTGGGGAAGTTCTCCTTTATTATTTGTTCAAATATGTGCTCAATCTGTTGCTTTTCCCCTTCCCATTCTGGTACCCCTATAATTCGGATGTTGGAATGTTTAAAGGTGTCCTGGATGCTCTTAAGCTTTTCCTCAATTTTTTGAATTCTTATTTCATCATGCTTTCCTGCTTGGTTGATTCTATCTTCCTTCTGGTCCACTGTATTGTTTTGAGACTCAGATTCCTTCCTTTCACTATTGGCTCTCCTCCGGGTATCTTCCTGCATCTCTTTTATGGTAACCTGCATCCTTTCATCTAAATTGCGCCCAAAATCAACCAATTCCGTGAGCTTTCTGATCACCAGTGTTTTGAACTGTGCATCTGATAGATTGGCTATTTCTTAGTCGCTCAAAAGGATGAGTCCTGGGGGACTGATCTGTTCTGATCTGTTCTGTTGGAAGACATAAAACATGTCTTATGTCTTTCCCTGTCTCTCCTCCTTTTTTTTTTTTTTCCTGGTCTGGTCGCTCTTGTTACGGTGAGGGGGCGGAGCCTTAGGTGTTCACTGGGGCTTGGTGCTCCAGTCGCTAGATTGTGACATTATATGTGGGGGCGGGGGCGGGGGCCGGAGCGGGAGGGAACAATGGCGGTAGTTCCGTTCTCCTGGGCTCAGACCCTTCCTTGCTTGGGATCCTGGGCCTCGAGCTCTGCCCTGGTCCACAATTGCTGCCCCACTGGGTCCGCCAGTCACAGCTTGCGTACTCAGGGATCACCGCTGCGTTCTTGCGCCCCGGATGGCTGTCGCGCCTATTTTGCACCAGATTTCCCCCGACCTCCGTGCGCCGCCAGCCCACGCCAGCCCCATGCCCGCCCGGCTCGTCGTCTCCTACCAGCCTGGATGTATGGGTCCACTTCAACTTCTCGGCTGTCCGACTTCCATTCAGATAAATCCTCTGTCAGAACTGAGCGATATTCTGTCTGCAAATCATTGTTGTTCTAATCTTGGTTGTGCGAGGAGGCACTGTGCGTCCACCTATTCCTCCATCTTTCCGGAAGTCTCCTGCTGTTTTATCAGTATGTGGGAATTTTCATATCTCTGAAAGAAGCTCTGTACCCTTTAGCTGTTACTAGTCTATCCTCTTTCCACCCCACATATTCTGCAGCCCTAAGCATCCACTAATCTACTCTCTGTCTCTATAAATTTTCCTGTTCTGATCTACACATGAATGGAATTGTATAACATGTGGTCCTTTGTAATTGGCTTCTTTTGCTAGCATAGTGTTTTCAGTGCTCATCCATCGTTATAGCATATATCAGTAGTTCATTCCTTTTATGACCAAATAAACTTTATTGTATGAAAATACTATATTCTGTTTATGTACTCATCTGTTGAAGTACATTTGTGTTGTTTCTAGCTTTTGCCTATTATGAACAATGTTGCTCTAAGCATTTTTCTTCCCATGCACCTGAAGAATATTTACAATGACTGTGTTCTAAGCCACGGCAGGGTTCAATAAGATGCCCAAGAACAGTTAGCATACAAAGAAAAAAACAAACACAACCTAAAAGTAATGTCACACTTAATGGTGAATATACTCTCCCAAATATGGGAACAAGACAAAGATGTCTACTCTCATGAGGTCTATTTAATACTCTTTTGGAGGTCTTAGTGCAGTAAGGCAAGGGAAATTGAGAAGGAAGAAATAAAACTGTCTATTCACAAATGAGCATGTACGTAGAAAATCCTAAGGATCTACCAAAAAAAATACTAGAACTAATGAGTTCTAATTGCAGAAATCAAGGTCACATATAAAGAAATGATAGTATATCCATACACTAGCAACAGGTAATTGCAAGTAAAAAAGATTTTTTTAATGCCATTTGCAATAACATCAAAATTAAAAAAATTTATGGGTGAATTTAACAAATTGGAATGCCAGAACTGAATACTGGAAACTAGAGAATGTTTCTGAGAAAAATTGTAGGAGGCCTAAATAAATGGAGGGGCATATACTATATTTATGTATCAAAACACTCAAGGTTGTTACAATGTCAAAATCATCTATAGGTTTAAATAGTCTCAATCACACCTCAGCATGTTTTTTAAATTTATTGTCTTTAGAGAGAGAAACGTTGATTTATTGTTCCACTCAATCATACATTCATTGGTTAATTCTTGTAAGTATCCTGACCAGGGATTGAACCCACAACCTTGTTGTATCAGGACAATGCTCTAACCAACTGAGCTACCTGGCTGGGCCAAGCTCAAGATTTTAAAGATTGCTATTAAAACACTGATGTATTAACATATTAAGATACTATCATTATACAGATACCTTTTTAAAAAATTAATTACTCAAACGAGTGTTGGTAGATAGCAGAACTTGATGGCTGGGGGCACATTGAGGACTGGGATGTAATGGGAGGGGCTTCAAGAACAATCCAGTTCCAGGCTATTGGTGCTTTTAAAGGAAACCAGTTGTACAGAAAGGTGAGTGGAAGGACCCTCAAGACTAACTCTGCTGTCTTTCCAGTTTTGCCTTGGGCTTATAGTTCACAAGTCTGGAGAACAGTACAGAATATGTGGATAAACAAATGAAAAATATTTTTCATCAAGCACTAATTGACAAGCAGAAAGGAAAAAGATAAATTCTTCTAGAATCTAATCTGTTCTAAAAATCTCACAAGTTTTCTCCAGGGAAGGCCCACAGTGATGAAGAGCCCTGTTATAGGATGAGAATTCATCACAGGTCAGGAGAATTCTAAGCTGCTGTGAAGATCCCATGCCCAGACTAATATCAAATTGCAAGAAGGGAGAGTGATGCAAATGCAATGAGGGGGGAGAGTGAGTTGTAAAGCAACTGATAGAGGGAACCTGAAGTAGGACAACACCGGGCGGTACTCCGACTGCCCATTCTGGATTAAGGCAGTCCACAGTGGTGTGTTGCAATTCCTAAAACAAATAGGAGGAGCCATTCCTGTGTTCTTCTGGCTAACTAATGAAGTGCCTAGTTATAAGACTTATCACTTAGGTATATTTCATTTTACAGTTTTGACAGTGTTTCTTATTTGGTCCTTAAAACAACTAGATAATGGTTAGGTGCAGGTCCTGTTCTCTCCTTTTTCAGACAGAAAGCTGAAAGGGAGCCAGTTTAAGTGACTTCATATCAGACAAGCAGCAAAGCTAGTCATTTGACTCCTGAGTCAGTGCCCTTCCCACTCCACTGTCAAGAATAAAGCAGGTTTGTCAGGTATAACTGAGAAATGGACAGAGGCCCAAGAGCTCTGAGACAAAGGGAATGGAGACCTACTCTGGGAGCCACTCCACACAGAAAATGGCCTTGGGAAAACTGCTGCTCTCAGGATGGTTGGAGGTCAAGCTCAACCTGCTCCTAGGTTTCAAACATATCATTAAAGTTAGCTTTGTTGGGTCATTCTGTGGTCTGGGCCATGAGTTGAGATTGATCAAGGGGAAGGAAGGGTATAAGCAGAAGTCGGTCGGGCACCTGCCATTTTTCCGGCTCCTGCCTCTCTTCTCAGGGATATGAAGACACCCAAAGTAACCCTTCAGGGGCCACAAGTTGGGAATCCTCTAAAATGATTGCTCTTGACAAGGGCTAGAAGGCATACTGTCAGAGATCTAGGGTGCCTAGGCAGCCTCTGCTTATAACAAGCCTAGAATAGAGACACAAGAGCCTTTAAATCAGTGTAAAAATGTGGCTATATCAGCATATTCCTTGGCCATTATTGCAATAATGCTCTGAAATAAAAACACTCATTGACACACTACCAAAAACATTTGTTTTCTTGCTCACAAAACTATGGGTTGTCTGAGCCCCCTCTGGACTGAGGCTGGAGGTCTAGCCTCAGGCCTGCTGCCTGGTCTCCACCATTCTAGTCTTGGTCACGGTTGGTAAATGGCATAAGCATGAAAGAGCAAGCCAAACCTCATGAGCACATTTAAAGCCTGCTTGTGTCACAGGGTCATTAACACTGCATTGACCAGAACAAGTCATGGATACCAAACAGGGGAATGTACTCTGTGCTAGTGGGAGGATCTGCAAAGTCATTTAGTGAAGAGCACAGATGCAAAACACTAAAACGTGGAGATAGTGAAGCATTGTAAACAATGGTCCGAAGCACCACAATCAGTCAGTAATCTGACAAACATTACTATGAGTAACATTTAAAAATAATAAAACAGCAGCTAACATTTATTGTCTTATCATGTGTTAGGCACTGTTGTTAAGTACCTTGCATGTATTAATTCATTTCATTCTCACATCAATACTGTACAGTAGATACTACTGTGATCCACATTTTACAGACGAAACAACCCTGGCACAGCTAGGTTAAGGAAGAACTAAGATCACACTACTAATGACAGAGGAGGACAGTGACAGTTACATTGGAAAGGATCACTGTCCATTTCCTCTTTCCCTTTTGTGTCTCTCCTACTTTTCCCTGCCCTCCCCCAACCCTGTCCCTCCCTCTATGTGCCTGGTCTTGGGAAACTGTGACATTTTGTCACCCAAGCCAGAACACTGAGTGTCGCCGTGAGGCCCCTTTCACTTGCCTCCTGTCCCAGTATTTGTGTATTAGGTTCTACCGTGTGTACCTCCTTCACTCCTCCCACACCTGCTCCCCCCTCTTCATTTTATGTCGTTGCTCTTCCACATCTTTTTTTTAAAAAAAATTTTATTGAATTTGTTGGGGTGACATTATATTTAACAAAATTGTACAGGTTTCAGGTATACAGTTCTACAATACATCATCTGTACACTGTATTGTGTGTTCATCACCTGAAGTCAAGCCTCCTTCTGTCACCACTTATCCCCCCCTTTACCCTCTTCTGTCTGCCCTGCTGCTTCTTTCCCAAAGAATCCCCCATCCTTAGTCCTGACCCTTATTATTGCTATCAGAGGGGTTTTCCAAAGACCTGGACAAGCTATTCTCCTGTTTCAGAGTTTCCACATTCCCCAGAGCTTTTAGGATACAGTTGGCTTAGTGTTCTAGGCCTTCATTTTCTAACACTCCATTTCACTTTTCTCTAGCTTTCCACACGACCTGCAAGTCCTGTGCAGTTCCTTTGCACGTGCCACACCCTCTGTCTGCATCCCCTGCTCCCCTTCTTCACCTTGTGAGCTCCTACTTATATAGAGTCTTACCTCTGGGAAGTCTCCAGTTTCTCCCTAGTCTGACAATGTCCCTTCTCTGCCTCCAGCAGACCATGTCCACACTTTGTGGCATTCACCAGACTACATTGCAACAATGAATTCCATTCTCTGCTTCTTCATCTTTAGTGTTCTGAAAATGTGATTCATGACCTTCCTGTTTCAGAATCACTTGTGACGTGTGTTTAAAATACAGGCTCCTGGGTCTTATCCCAGACCCACCAACTCAGAATCTTTGTGGGGCAGAGCCTAGGAATCTGCATTTTAAACATTTCCCAAGATGAGTCTGACTTGTACCAAGTGTAAGAACCACCACACTAGCTAAGGAAGTGGCCATTTTTTGTACCCCCAGCATCTAGCACAGTGTCTGGCACAAAGTAAGCACACAATGAATGTGTTCTGAGTGAAGGAGTTAAATGAGCAGCACTGGTCAAGGACAACCAAATAGAAGGCCAACAGATTCGGCTGCAGAGATCCAGAAGCCAGCAGATGGCGCTGTGTCAATATAAATGCTCTTCCCGTGAGGGACAGGAGGAAGAGTTTTGTTTTACCGGAATTCAAGCCTCAAGTGCTGCATAATTAAACTTAGTTTTTCCTATTCAGTTTGTCTACCATTGTCCTACTTGCATAAATAAATGTATTGTTGAAGACATGAAGACTTCAAGAAGAAAAACAAGTGGAAGGAGACTAGTTATAGAGGAGAGCTCAGCAGGTAAGGAAGGAGATGGGAAGGATATTCTAATTACTCCTTTTTCCATCCTCAGCAATAGAAAGCTGCTTCCAGCAAGCACTAGTGTTGTGAAATTACCCAAAGCATTCAAAAGAATATGTCATTTCAGCAAGAGGGTGGAGCCATCCAGTAAGTTCTATTAGTCATCATCTGTTTCCTTTATGCACTATGAAATGCCAGAGTGATTAACCTTTTAAAATCATTTTCCTTAAAAACAGAAGTCTGAAAGCCCAGGTATTCCTCCTGGGGTAAGTACGTTATTCTCCTGAGGTGTTGGAACTAAGTTCACAGTCTAAAGGCCAGGGGCCCCATAGACAACTCTCCCTCCCGCTCTGAGTCTCCCCTCTCTTCCCCTCCCCCCAGGCACCCCTGTGCAAATAACTGATAGCACTGGCCTGGGATGCTGGGAAGACTATCAGGCAAGGCCAGAGCTGAAGCTGAGCCGTTTCCCTCCCAAGGCGGAGCTTTCAGCCAGAGGCCTTCAGAAGGGAACCAGGGAGGAGCTTGTAGCCTTACCAGCTCTAGGTAAAATGAAAAGGGTGGTAGGCCCAAAGAAGGAGGTGGCAAAACCCCTGCTCTCAGCCCCGTCTCACTCTTATTGGGAAGGCATTTAAAGGCATCACATGTCCTGACAGGCATGGCTCAGCTGGTTGAGCATCACCCTGCAAAGTGAAAGTTTACTGGCTTGATAGCCAGTCAGGGTTGCAGGCCCAGCACCCCGGTTGGGGCGCATGCAAGAGACAGCTGATCGATGTTTTTCTCCCTCTTTTTCCCCCTCCCTTCCCCTTGCTCTAAAAATAAGTAAATAAAATCTTTAAAACAATAAAGGCATCACACACATTAAGGACAATATATGGTACAAATAACTATCAAGTCCTGAATGACCATGAACTAAAAGGAAGTACCTTAAAGTAATGAGAGAAGATACAATTCCCATTTCCATTTCCTTTTATTTCTCTTTTTATTACAATTTTTTTATTGTTGTTCAACTACAGTTTTCTGCCTTTCCCCCCACTCCTCCTCACCTCCCTTGACGCGTGCCCATCTGCCTGCAGTGAGCACGGAACGGGTTCGTCGGTCGAAACACAAGAAAGACATACACAGAGACAACCAGGTCCTGTGGGGGAATAGGGACAGAATGGCCACCCTCTCTCTAGTGGGGAGAGTGCCCCGTCTCCATACCCAAGCAGATTTTTATTGAGAAAACAGACTAAGTTTGTGGATTCATAGTCTGGCAGAAAAGATCAAAAGATGTAGGTAACTGACAAAGGTGCAGACAGGATTCCTGCTGTGATTCTGGGCAAAGGTTTGGGGTTTTCACATATGGCTCAAAGGGTTAGTTTTGGTTTCCTGTCTGTACCTTTAAATTTCAAGTTAATAACATCCTCCAGCAAACAGATCTCACAGGATCTTGCATATTCTATGTCCCACGCCTGATTATCCCGGGGCCCACCTTTCTGGTCTGGGCTGCACTGCCCCTGCAGGCAGAAGACAGAGGCAGTCAGGAGACTTGGATTTCTCACATCTAAGAACAAAAACTCAGGCTTTGACAAAGCCAAAGGGGGCAGGGGTTCCTGTCGATCACCCCTTCATTTCCACAGCCCCGTGAATTTCTTCCCTAGGCATTCCCACGTGATCGCGTCTGTCTTAGATTCATTCTCTTTCTTAGAGAATTGTTACCCGTCACTGACTGCCGATCATGCAAAAGGGAAGCCAGGCATTAGAACAGGCAGTGTTCATACCAGGGAAATAAGATTTGTCTCCTCAGTGGCTCCTGGTCCGGAGGTCTTTCACTCAGCCTAAGTCACAGGGGGTTACAGCTTCCTAAGACCAGGCAGGGCAGTCCCCAACACTCCCTCCCCTACATTTCCTTTTATTTCTTGAACAATCAAATTCAAAAGTTATTAGGTGGAGACCAAACAAGGCTGGGACTTCGTGGCCTGCTCCTGGTCACAGCTGTAGCACAGGGCATCCTCCTGGGCTCTCCACATGTGGTTTGTTTGTCCTTGATGAGGGGTTGGCTCACCACTACCCTGAATGGGGTCAGTGGCCAGGATGTTGGGGAGCACCAGGCACGAGTGTGTCAGGTGGCAGATGTTCTTGTCTTTGTCCAATGTCTTTTCTCCCAATCTGGGAAGAAGGCCCGCTCTGGGGCTGAGGGAGCTGTCCCTGGGAGCAGGAGAGCCAAGCCTGCCCCAGCTGCAGGCAGCACCCATGGTCTCTGGCCATACTGAGCACTCAGAGGAAGCATTTTGCACAGTCTGGGCAGCCTGAGTAATAATGGCACTAGCACCAGCAGTAATGCAGTAATATCTGTCTCCAAGAAGGCAAGAGCTTCACCTGGGTGTTTGAGGTGACAGTAGCCAGCTGAGAGCAGGTTCCACAGGCCACAGAAT
The DNA here is from genome assembly GCF_004126475.2 of Phyllostomus discolor. Lineage (NCBI taxonomy): Eukaryota > Metazoa > Chordata > Mammalia > Chiroptera > Phyllostomidae > Phyllostomus > Phyllostomus discolor. The sequence continues at coordinate 161,909,617 of NC_040905.2, read as the reverse complement.
ACATGTTAGGTGACTAGGGAGGCAGATCTGGTTCAGCTTGCTCAGGAAGGGCCACATGGAGGGGAACAGGGAGCCATCCAGCCAGAGGTCCCACCCCCACAGGACAGGCCCTAGCCTGCAATGCTGGACTGGACAAGATGCCAAGACTCAGCCTCAGAACAGCCATAGACTAGGAAGGGGATGATTTTGCCTCTTTGCTCATAGCAGGGAGAACACATCCTCCAGATCAGAGAGAGGCAGATCTGCTTCCTTCTGGTCCACAGTGAATTGTGTGTGTGTGGGTGGGAGCGGGGGATCTCTCTGCTTCTCGGAAAAGATCCTACCATTGGAGGGATGGGAAAGAGAAGTTCCCCTTCTTTCCATTTCTCAGGCAGTCTAGAGAGGGTAGCCCTGCAAGATGAGGGAGTCTTTGGGAGAATCCCCTTCTCTCTGTCCCTTCTGCTCAAGCTGGCAGAGGGTTAGGAGTAGGTGCTGCTGGGGGAAAGCTGTGGTCAGACTTTTCCTGCCCTGGAGGCTGTAGAAGATAACTCAACAGGCTAAGGTCAAAGCTGCTCTGGGCTGGGCCTTCAGCTGGGATAAGGATCAGCCACTGGTGCCCAGAGGGTTGGGTTCTCTCAGGGAGAACTGGTGCCCTGGGTCAGAGGAGCCAGCTCTCTGGTGCTGTTATTATTGTGAGCCCAGGGCTGGTTCCTCCTCCTTCTTAGATGGTTTGTTAGATCCAACATGGTTTTCAGTTCCTCAAATCCACTCTTCTCTCATATTCCTCATCTCAGAACTGGTGCCACTGTTACCATGGGTATTTAGCTGGGAAAGGGGAGCAAAAAAGTAGACATTGAGCTGAATGAAATGTGTAACATAGGCCTATTTGCTTCACCTGGAAACTACGGCTTCACGCTCCAGGGGAGCATAGCATATGCTCCACCAAAAGGACTGACACTCCTCTCTTTCCCACTCTGGCACGACATTGCCAGGTGGGAGCAGGGGAAGGCAGGCACATGAAAAACAGAAATCAAAATGGCACAGGAAGAGGTGCTTGACCAAAGAGGCCTGTCAGTCTAGCCTGGGAAGAAGGGATTAGTTGGGAGGTGAGCTTATCAGAAGCCCATGGAAGCCTGGGAAGTTGATTGGTTCTTCTTTTTTTTTTTTTTTTTTTTTAAGATTTTATTTATTTATTTTTAGAGAGGGAAGGGAGGGAGGGAGAGAGAGAGAGAGAGAGAGAGAGAGAGACATCAATGTGCGGTTGCTGGGGGTTGTGGCCTGCAACCCAGGAATGTACCCTGGCTGGGAATGGAACCTGGGACACTTTGGTTCCCAGCCCGCGCTCAATCCACTGAGCTACGCCAGCCAGGGCTGATTGGTTCTTCTGAAAGGCACCTGGCCCATCCCAAACCCAAGCTCCTGGTTATAAAACTCCAGGGAACAAAGAAATCTCTCTTTCTCTCCCTGTCCCTCTCCCTTTCACCTCTCACTGTGCACTCACCTGTCCTCTCCATGGCCTTATGGACCTGGCAGCCACATGGCCCATGGCTGTGCAAGTCCACACACAGACTTCAGGAGGGAGCCTGAAGTGAACTATAACTGGAAACACACACTAAGCTAGCTGGATGCTGGGCTGGACTATACTTTAATATGGAGCATAAACTCTGGACAGTGGCCTTCTTCCTGGCCCTACTGAAAATGAGACTGGACTTTTTCCATGGTGAGATAGACAGAGATGGCACATTGGGAAGTCAGGAGGGGAACCCCCTTAATTGTATATCATCAATAAACCATACCACAGAACCACATCCTCTCGTGTGGGTCTCAGGAAATTCTTTTCCTTTAAACACTGCAAGAGCCCCACTTCTCCTGGTAACACCACCATCTACCAAATGGTTTAAACCAGGAAGTTGGATATGATCATTGATTCAGCCCTTTCCCTACCCCTTCATATCAAATCCATTAGCAAGTCCTTTCATTTTTACTTCTTAAATATGGCACTTCCCTCTCTACTGCCACCACAATAATCAAGACCATCCTCACCTGCTGCTCGGACCATGAGAGGAGCCTCCTTATTGGTCTCCTCACTTCCTCTTTTAGTCACCCCCTCCAATTCACACCTCACCTACCAACCTGGGATTCTTCGGCACAGCGCCCTGCTTATTCCTTCAGCATACTTGTCACAAGTCACAAGTCTTTATTTTGTTCACTTTATTGTTGTCTCCTCCACTGCACTGTGGCACCGGGAGTGAGGAACCCTGTCTGCGAACTGCATCGTTGTGTACTTCCTAGCAGCGCAGCGCAGAAATAAGGTAGTTTTTAGATGAATGGCACTGGACCAAAGAGTTTAGTTTTGAGTCAATAAACAATGAGTCAGTAAGCAATAAAAACTAGTTTCAAATGAATGGCATTAGATCAAAGAATTTAAATTTGAGTCAATAATCAATGAGAATTATATATATTTTAAAAAAGGACTGATAAAAAATAGACCATCACTTCCGGCAAGATGGAGGAATAGGTGGATGCACCGTACCTCCTCGCACAACCAAGATTAGAAAACCAATAATTTACAACAATAATTTACTATCAGAATAACACCCAGATCCGGCAGAGGATTTATCTGAATGGAAGTCGGGCAGCCAAGAAGTTGAAGTAGACGCGTTCATCCGGACTGGTAGGAAAAGACGAGCCTGGCAGGCGCGGGGCTGGCTTGGGTCAGCGGCGCGTGGAGGTCGGGGGAAGGTTTGGCGCGAAATCGGCGCAAAAGCCATCCGGCGCGCAAGAAGGCAGCGGTGATCCCTGAGTACGCAAGCTGCAGCTAGCAGACCCAGAGGGGCAGCGATTGTGGACCAGGGCAGAGCTTGTGGCCCAGAAGCCCAGACAAGGGTCTGAGCCCAGAGGAACGGAACTACCGCCATTGTTTTCTCCCGCCCCGCCCCACCCCGCCCCCACATATAACGTCACAATCTAGCGACTGGGGTGCCCAGCCCCGGTGGGCACCTAAGGCTCCGCCCCCCACCATAACAAGAGCAACCAGACTGGAAAAAAAAAGGAGAGACGAGGGGGAAAAAAAACCATGTTTTCAACAGAGCAGATCAGTCCCCCAGGACTCATCCTTTTGAGCGACCAAGAATTAGCCAGTCTATCAGATGCGCAGTTCAAAACACTGGTGATCAGAAAGCTCATGGAACTGGTTGATTTTGGTCAAAATTTAGATGAAAGAATGCAGATTACCATAAAACAGATGCAGGAAGACACGCGGAGGAGAGCCAATAGTGAAAGGAAGGAATATGAGTCTCAAAACAATACAGTGGACCAGAAGGAAGATAGAATCAACCAAGCAGGAAAGCATGATGAAATAAGAATTCAAAAAATTGAGGAAAAGATTAAGAGCATCCAAGACACCTTTAAACGTTCCAATATCCGAATTATAGGGGTACCAGAATCAGAAGGGGAAAAGCAACAGATTGAGCACATATTTGAACAAATAATAAAGGAGAACTTCCCCAATCTGGCAAAGGGAACAGTCTTCCAAGAAATCCAAGAAGCTCAGAGAGCCCCAAAGAAGTTGGACCCAAGAAGAAACACACCAAGGCACATCATAATTACATTAGCCAAGGTAAAAACGAAGGAGAGAATCCTAGAAGCAGCAAGAGGTAAGGGGACAGTCATCTACAAAGGAGTTCCCATCAGACTGTCAGCTGATTTCTCCAAAGAGACCTTACAGGCAAGAAGGGGCTGGAAAGAAATATTCCAAGTCATGAAAGACAAGGACCTACATCCCAGATTGCTCTATCCAGCAAAGCTCTCATTTAGAATGGAAGGGCAGATAAAGTGCTTTTCAGATAAGGTCAAGTTAAAGGAGTTCATCATCACCAAGCCCTTATTTTATGAAATGCTAAAGGGACTTATCTAAGAAAAGAAGATAAAGAAAAAACATGTATAGTAAAAGGACAGCAAACTCACAAATATTAACAACCACACCTAAAGCAAAACCAAAAGAAACTAAGGAAACAATTAGAACAGGAACAGAACCACAGAAATGGAGGGCACATGGAGGGCTAGCAGCAGGGGGGTGGGAGGAGGAGAGAGGGGGAAAAGGTATAGAGAATAAGTAGCATAGAATGTAGGTTGAAAATAGATAGGGGGAGGGCAAGAATAGTACGGGAAATGTAGAAACTAAAGAACTCATAAGTATGACACATGGACATGAACTAAAGGGGGAAATGTGGGTGGGAGGGGGGTACAGGGTGGAGGGGAGAGAAGGGGGGAAATGGGACAAATGTAATAGCATAATCAATAAAATATATTAAAAAAAATAGACCATGAAGACATAGTGGGGGGCATGAAGGCAGCTGGATGGACATTAATTAAAGTCTTCCTTAATAGCAGCTTCCCAGTTGATGGGGCTTAAGGTAGTGACATAAAATTCAAGGGGCAGGGGTGGGAGCCTAGAGAGAGTTTAAAGGAGCAGTTGCTTCTTTGTGAATGTGTTGGGGAGAAGAGGCATTAATGTTGTGAGTCTGGTGAACCAGAAAAATACCATTACTTCATCTCTTTAAAAAGAAGTTGCTCGACTAGTGAAAACCTCAGATTTGAAAGGAAAATGAGCTTAGTTTTTAGATATGTTGAGTTTAAAATGATAAATATTTCCAATGAGCTACTGAAAACAACCAAACTGGGAAGCGTCTTTGACACTTTGGTCAGCCGTGAAGTAGTCATGGCGTTTATTATTCTTGATTTCCTTATCTGTAAAGGCAAGGAATTGAAATAAATTCTATAGCAGTAGCAGAAAACAGAGGGGTAAACTTTACACTTCAAAATCCTGTTAAGCACATTTTAATGACACAGCCAAATAATTCTGAACTGTAATTTTGTTACATCAAACATGACCACTCATAGGTTTGTCTGTCTATTAAAACCACAAAAGTTTTAATTGTACGAGTACCTGTCAGAGTTTATTTAATTTTTACTTATGTATATTTTTCTGTGTTTTCCATATTTTCTGTGGCAACATGTAGTATTTTTATAAATCAAAAAAAAAAGTAGGACACATTTTTTAAACAAGAAAATAAAAGACTCACTGTGTCAACTTTTGAATGAAAACCTTTGGGGTAAGCCCTTGCCTTTACACACCGAATGTATGTAAGCACAGAAGTTACTAAATGTTCCCAGAAATCACTGGACATTTCCCTCCAAGAAGTACACACATGTTGATGTTTCTTGGAATTTCTTGCAGCTGGTTTCCCTTCTCTAATTTCAGACTGTCTTGGTCCCAAAAAATCACCGGTCTGCAATTATACAATAAGTCCATTGTTCCAATACTTCTCCCTGAAGGCAAAACTTGGGGATTCATCTTTTTTGTTGTTGTTATTATAGTCCCAGACTTAACTATTAACTATTATTCTCAAGGTGGTTTTGATTTCTTAGAGGACTGTCACATCAAAAGTGTCTTTTATGGGTTTATTTTTACTACAGTAGGGCTTTCATTCCAGCAGCAACGGGCTTGGGATGGTGGCGGCAGTGGGTGTGGAGGGCCTGGCAGGGGGGAGGGGGTTAGAAAATAGTGCATGCCAAGTTCAGAGTCCTCTTAGGCTGAAGAAGGGCCCAAAGGTACTTGACTTGGAAAGAGAATGGTCTGGAAATAATGACATCGAGGAATAGTGCAAAAATTGGGTATATTTCACCAGAAGAAGAAGGTAATATGTTAGGTCTTTGTAGCAAGAGAGATTAAATTTACTCATAGAACCAATAGCATTGCAGTAAGAGAGAGAAAGAAGTCAACATGATATACAAAGAACTTTCAAACAATTCGAGTTATTGGGAAATGGAGCACACTGCTTCTGTTTAACATAGACTCTCTCCGTATGTGGGTTTTCAAGAAGAACCTGGAAGGCTGCTCTCTGGGAATCGTATAGGGGGCTGTGTGTTGGATAGAGCATTGGACTTGGTCATCTCTAAGATCCTATCATGCTCTGAGAACCAGTGATGCTATGAATAATTAATTACTTAATTAGTCTGTAAACTCATATTGATCGCACAGATGATATACATTGTTCTTTTAGTTACAGAGTAATCATTTGCTACTTGTGTGTGATTTCAGAGGTACATTTTTCCAATGTCTTCAACTGCATTGGAAGCTCAGGTGTCCATAATATAGAGCCACTTTAGACTCTTTGATGTAATAGGACAGGCTGGGTTGTGTCACAATAACAAACAATCCCCAATCTCAGTAGCTTAAAACAACACAGGTTTATTTCTCACTCAGGCTCTATGTCCGTGGTGGATTGACTACAGCGTCATATTTGTCTCCACTACAGGATCCAGGCTTATGGAGCACCTGTAATTGGAAAAATGCTGGTCACCATGACAAAGGGAAAGAGGAGCTTCACCTTGAAAGTGACATATGTAACTTCTGCTCACACTTCACTGGCCAGAACAAAATGCATGGTCACACCTAAAATCAGGTGGTCAGTGAAACGCACATGCCTTATTTTAAGGGGCAAACAAAAATGATTTAAAATATAAAGAGTGTATAGCCCTGGGTGGGTAGCTGAGCTGGTTAGAGCATTGTCCTGGTATGCCAAGGCTGCGGGTTTGATTCCTGGTCAGGACACATAGAAGAATCAGCCAATGAATGCATAAATGAGTAGAACAACAAGTCATCGTTTCTCTCTCTCTCTCTCAATCTCTCTCTCTCTCCCCCTCTCTCTCTCTCTCTCTCTCTCTCTCAAATTAATCAATATATTTTTTAAACTTAAGAAATAAGAGCATATAATTTATAATTAAAAAAAACAAAAACTTAGATGTGCCTAGAAGTGTTGAAAGGCTTCACTGAAATTGGAAACAATTTTTTTCTTTGTTCTCTTAAGTAGTTACAACATTGTTGCAGGTAGAGGACAAAAGGCTCTAGGCTCCAGAGTAAGATCTAGTTCCAACTCACTGGTTAGGGAAAGGCAAACCTTCTCAGGTGGAAACTAACAAGAATCTATATATCATGTATGGGGTTAGTTTTTTAATACAGAGCTTTGTAAACGGTATAGCTTCCAAGTATCTGGAGATATCAAAGGCCTCGTGCATGCTTGGGGTGGTTGGACAGAGTCTGGGGGTACTGAAACTCCTGAGCCTGTTGTCTTTGGTAATGACCAGCTTCACTCTCTTATTCCTGAGTACTATTCATAATAATAATTACAAACATCATTATTTTGTATGTGCAAGCAAGAAGTACTTTTGGAGACTGATACTGGTGGTGTATAAGCAAGTACCAACCTAGAGAGAGTGAGAAAAATAAGTAATATTTAATGAATGCAATGGACTGAATATTTACCTTCCCTCAAAATTCATGGTTAAATCTCGATCCAGTGTGATGGTATTTGGAAGTGGTGGTCTTTGAGGCATAAGTAGGTCAAGAGTGTGGAGCTCTCAGGGACGAGATCAGTGCCTTTATAAAACCAGGCCAGAGAGCTAACTAGCTCTTTTCAACCATGTGAAGACAGAAGAAAAAGAAGATGGCTATCTGTGAGCCCAGAAGAATGCACTTACCAGGAGCCCTACTGTGCTGGCATCCTGACCCCGGTCTCCAGCCTACAGAGCTGTGAGGAATAAATGTCTACTGCTTAAGCCACTCTATTTGAGGAAATCTGTTAGAGCAGCCCCAACTAAAACAGTGAGTAAGGGTTGCCTAAAACTGTTTTGAATTCAAAGGGTTGTATTTTATTTTGAAATTATGTCCTTACCATTTTTGTGAGAAAATAAATGTTTTTGTACAAATCCCAGAGTGTTGAAACTGCAGATTGTATGTAATCATACTTCACAGGGCCTCCATTGATTCCTCAACAAACGTGCAAAGTACTTGTGCCCAGAAACATTGTTGGGAGAAAGGCAGGCACAAAGCAAAAATAAGGAAAACTGTCTCCTGAAGGAGCTTAAAGTTTGGTTGGGGTTATGAGTAACCAAATGGTCCCCTGGTACAGGAAAGAGATGATGAGGGACTGAAACAAGACTATATGGCTATAGCAATGAAGACGGGAAAAAGCAGATTTGAGAAACACTCAAGAGATAGAATTAATGGGGCTGAGTGGCTAATGGATGAGGAAGAGAGGAGTAGAGGCTAATGACCACGTCTCTGCTTGAGCAAGTGAGTGTACTGGGACGTTCTTCTAACCAAGATGTGAAGAGGAAAGACTATAGAAGGAGGCCAGTGAATTTTGTGAAGACAGTTAGCCTTGTATATAGACTGAGTTTCGAGGTCCCCATGGGGCAACGAGGCTGAAGTTTGCAGTAAACAACTTATGTTTTGCTGCTCAGGGAAGACTACAAAACCGCAATTGTAGATACGGGATTCGTACTCATACAGATGATAAGTTAAAGCCATAGGAATGAAGAAGGTGGTTCAGATAAACAGTAGAGTGAGAGAAACATTGTATACAACTCTAGGAAACACAATTTAAGGGATGAGGAGAGGAAGCAGAGCCTCAGATGAGGTCAAATCACTAGTAGATATTTTGGATATTTTTGATTTAATGAGGTGGGGGAAAAGTCAAGAGAGTGGAACAGAATCCAAGAAGGGTGTGATTAACGACATGAACTGCTGCAGTGGGAAAGGGGTATTTTTTTTCTACTCAGTTTACCATCCTCCCCCCCATCCTCTTTGGGATTTTAGAACTTTATGGTCATTCTCCGGTATTTCCTGAAAAGGAACACTGGAAAAACGGAAATTAAATAAGGCTAAGATTAGGTCTTCCAAGTTGTTCACCACAACCGCCACTAGCACCTCCGGCTTCCTCCTGTTTTCAGCAGATACTTGTGAAAGAATAAAATAAACAAACCTAATTTCATTCCCCCAAAAAGAAAACAAACCTCTTTATAAATTAAAAATACACCGAAATACTGCCTACAGCCTCTCAGATTGGCAAACATTCAAACGTTTAACAATATACTCTTTTGTTGAGATTATAGAGCACCAGGCACTTTTATATATTGCTCGTGGGGATGCAAAATAATATGATTCATATGTATGGGACTTTGGGAGTATCTAGAAAAATTACATATGTATTTACTCTTCGACTCAAGCACCCTGCTTTTAGAAGTATATCCCTAAGTTATACTGGGGAAATTTGAAAATATATATGAGCGGAGCTATTAATTGCCTTAGTGTTTTAACAGCAAGACACTGGAGGTGTCCGTTTTTTTGTGGGCTGTTGAATAGGATTTGGCCCATCTACACAAAAGAAAGCTGTAAAGAAAATGAGAACTGCATGAACTGCTATGGAGTGAATTCTAAGATATGGATTTTTCCATTGGAAGTTAACATGAAGAAAGTTGTGTGTGATATGATATTGTTGACAGGAGAGACCTGGTTCTTCTTGCTGAGGCATGTAAAGAATCATAGATCAGCAAATCTATTAGCGTGCAATCAGTTTATTATTGATCTGTTCCCATGGAAGAGAATGGGACTAGTTAGAATGGAGGATGGAAGCCAAAGTTTCAGGGCAAATCAGGGTGGCAAAAGTAAGAGCAGCTGAAGACCAGGTTGGCAAGCCCCCAGATGGCCTGAGTCCGGGTGCGCAGAAGCCCAGTGGCCAGAGATCCAAGAGTGCCCCCAAGCTCCCTGAGCCCCAAAGAGAGAGAGCAAGTCCTTTGTTCTGAGGACTTACATAGTTGGTGGGACAGAAGAAAAATGTTACATATTGATTGGCAGGTAGAGGTGGTGCCAGCTTTCCTGGGGGGGATGTGACTACCCAAACTTAGGTATGTATGTGAGGGTCTGTTAGCCTGAATCCTTTTTTTGCTCCAGACCCCATTTGTTCATCTTGTTATAAAACAAATATGACAGGAGGCAGTTAATTAAAGTTAGGGCACTTTCCAAAGTTATTTATGGGCTCTTTCTGTAAGCATTAAGGACTCCCTCATAAAACAGATAGTGACCAGAGGTAGCCAATTAATGAAAGTTGTTTTATGGGCTTCTTCTTTGGGCACCATGGACCTTATCCCACATCCCAGGCCCTGGAATGAATACAAAGCTTCAAGGCTTTCTTTCCCAGATAATTGAAATGCTACATAGAATTTCAAGGACTTCCCTCCTTTCTTGCTAACATAGTGTTTCTTGTGATGTTGGAATGCCTGGAAATATTCTCAGACCAGGCTCAAGACTACTGAGTTATTGTGTGAGACATGTTTCCCTCCTCCTCCCTGCCTCAGTTTACTATTCATTCTGCCTAAGCGATAAAGGCGTTTCTTGGCAACCAGGATGCTAGATGCTGGCCAGTAACAGCAGTGCAGTCTCAGAGTTCTTCCTATGCTGTCTCCTGCCTCATTACTACTTATCTAAGAAAGCTGAAGGGAGAAGGAATAAAATTACAGATATATATTTATATATTTTTAAAATAATGCCCTGGCTGGTATGGCTCAGTAAATTGAGCACTGGTCTGCAAACCAAAGGGTCACTGGTTCAACTCCCAGTCAGGGCACATGCCTGGGTTGCAGGCCAGGTCCCCAGTGGTGGGTGTGTGAGAGGCAACCACCCATTGAAGTTTCTCTCCTTCTCTTTCTCCTTCCCTTCCCCTCTCTCTAAAAATAAAATAAATAAAGTCTTTTAAAAAATGTTTTAAAAGGTAAATTTTATAAAAACATAATAATAAATTAATAAAATTAAGGCTAACCCAAAACGTAAAAAAAATTAGCCCTCTCTGGAGGAAGAGAAGGACAGAGTAGAGAGGACAGGGATAGTAACTACATTCTTTTCTTTATATACTATATTTTGTAAATATGACTTGTTTTGTAAATTTTATATAGTTATGAAATAAAGTTAAATTAAAAATCATAAATCCCTAAAAGTTGGAAGTAAAATGAAACAAATGAGTTTAACTGTACATTGAGAAGATATGACCACACAGAGAGGAATTATTTCAAGTACTTTAAAAAGACATTAACCTCACTATATATTCCTTGTGAAATATGTCCTAAGGACAAAAAAATATTGTAAACTCTTTTCTGTTATCATATTGGTGGTGGTAGTGTCGGTGTTGTTATCTGGAACCGTTTTTTTGTGTGTGTTTTGTGGGATAAAGCAATTGAGTAATTATGTTGGGGTATTTGGGAACCAAGATTTTTGCTATGGAAACAAAGAGATACAAATGTAAGAATGATGAGATTAATTTAAATGCCCTGAGTCCTGAGTTTGAATTGGAAGTACTACTCTAAACTCACAGTGTATTTTATCTTAAAAAAGAAAAAAAAATGTATTTTCCTGCTCTATCTACTGAAAAGACCTAGAAACAAGAACAAAATAGCAAAGAGTGCCCCAATTACGGCCTGTAATTACCACTGCCCACTGAAAGAAATCAGAGCTTCTTGGAAAAATGGCTGATTCCAGATCAGAGACAGGAAACAAACAGGTTGAGCCTGGAACACCATGACATCTAAGAAAGCAAGAAAGTTGTCAGGGAATACTTGGGTCGTGCAAAAAGGCTCAGTAATCCAAGAGAACGAATGAGCAGGAGGTTGCTTTGCCTTTTGTGACCCAGTCTCAGAAGTCATACTCACTTCTGCCATATTATTCATGAGAAGTGAGTCACTAAGTCCAACTTACCCTCAATGGGAGGAAAATTATGATCCACCCATTTAAGGGAGTTTTGAAGAATTGGTAGACATATTCTAAAATCACCACAATTGGTCTTTTTTTTTCTTTTAATTTTACTGATTTATGACATCCTAAAGTGATAGAAACTCTAGTCTCAGAAATTTATCATAGTATAAAATAGAATGCAGAGTCAGTTTTTAAAATATTGAATGACTGTATCTACATTTTTCTAATGAAATTAAGGTACATTCTTACTTAGTATTAGGAGAGTCAGACTAAAGGGAACACTAATAATATATAGAATAAATTATTTTTAAAGGTGAAAACAATATGTTGAAATAACTTTTTAAAGATTTTATAGCCCTGGCTGGCATAGCTCAGTGGATTGAGTGCGAGCTGCAAACCAAAGTGTCACAGGTTCAATTCCCAGTCAGGGTACATGCCTGGGTTGCAGCCCATGACCCCCAGCAACCGCACATTGATGTTTCTCTCTCTCTCTCTTTCTCCCTCCCTTCCCTCTCTAAAAATAAATAAATAAAAATCTTTAAACAAACGATTTTATTTATTCACTTTTAGAGAGAGGGGAAGGGAGGGTGAAAGAGAGGGAGAGAAATATCGATGTGTGAGAGAAACACCAGTCAGCTGCCTGTTGCACACCCCCAACTGGGAACCTGGCCCACGCCACAGGCATGTGCCCTGACTGGGAGTCAAACCAGTTACTCTTTGGTTAGCAGGCCAGCACTCAATCCACTGAGCCACATGAGCCAGATCTGAAATAATTTTTAAAATTTTCAGTTATTTGAAGAAACTTGGACTTCCGGCAAGATGGAGGAATAGGTGGACGCACCGTACCTTCTCGCACAACCAAGAACAGAACAACAATAATTTACAACAATGATTTGCAGTCATAATATCAGAACTGTCAGAGGATTTATCTAAATGGAAGTCGGACAGCCTAGAAGTTGAAGTAGACCTGTACATCCAGACTGGTAGGGGACGACGAGCCGAGCGGGCGCGGCACTGGCGCGGGTCGCAGGCGCACGTAGGTCGGGGGAAATCTGGCGCAAAATCAGTGCGACAGCAATCCGGGGCGCAAGAGCGCAGCTGTGCAGCGGTGATCCCTGAGTACGCAAGCAGTGGCTGGGGGAATCAGTGGGGCAGCGATTGTGGACCAGGGCAGAGCTCACGGCCCAGAAGCCCAGGGAAGTGTCTGGCTCCAGGAGAACAGAACTACCGCCATTGATCCCTCCTGTCCCCGCTCCCACCCCTGCCCCCACGTATAACGTCACAATCTAGCGACTGGGGCACCCAGCCCCGGTGAACACCTAAGGCTCCGTCCCCCACCGTAACAAGAGCGACCAGACCGGAGAAAAAATAAATAAATAAATAAAATAATAGGAGAGATAGGGAAAGACATAAGACATGTTTCCAGCAGAACAGATCAGTCCCCCAGGACTCATCCTTTTGAGTGACCAAGAAATAGCCAATCTATCAGATGCACAGTTCAAAACACTGGTGATCAGGAAGCTCACGGAACTGGTTGATTTTGGATGCAAATTACATGAAAAAATGCAGATTACCATAAAAGAGATGCAGGAAGATATATGGAGGAGAGCCAATAGTGAAAGGAAGGAATCTGAGTCTCAAAACAACACAGTGGACCAGAAGGAAGATAGAATCAACCAAGCAGGAGAGCATGATGAAATAAGAATTCAAAAAATTGAAGAAAAGCTTAAGACCATCGAGGACACCTTTAAACGTTCCAACATCCGAATTATAGGGGTACCAGAAGGGGAGGAACAACAAGTGGAAAAGTTATTTGAACAAATAATAAAGGAGAACTTCCCCAAACTGGCAAAGGAAACACTCTTCCAAGAAATCCAAGGAGCCCAGAGAGCCCCAAAGAAGTTGGACCCAAGAAGAAACACACCAAGGCACATCATAATTACATTAGCCAAGGTAAAAACGAAGGAGAGAATCCTAGAAGCAGCAAGAGATAAGGGGACAGTAACCTACAAAGGAGTTCCCATCAGACTGTCAGCTGATTTCTCAAAAGAGACCTTACAGGCAAGACGGGGCTGGAAAGAAATATTCCAAGTCATGAAAGACAAGGACCTACATCCCAGATTGCTCTATCCAGCAAAGCTCTCATTTAGAATGGAAGAGAACATAAAGTGCTTTTCATATAAGGTCAAATTAAAGGAGTTCATCATCACCAAGCCCTTACTTTATGAAATGCTAAAGGGACTTATCTAAGAAAAGAAGATAAAGAAAAGACATGTATAGTAAAAGGACAGCAAACTCACAATTATTAACAACCACACCTAAAGCAAAACCAAAAGAAACTAAGGAAACAACTAGAATAGGAACAGAACCACAGAAATGGAGGGCACATGGGGGGCTAGCAATAGGGGTGGGAGGAGGAGAGAGGGGGAAAGGGTATAGAGAATAAGTAGCATAGAATGTAGGTTGAAAATAGATAGGGGGAGGGCAAGAATAGTATGGGAAATGTAGAAACTAAAGAACTCATAAGTATGACATATGGACATGGACTAAAGGGGGGGAACGTGGGTGGGAGAGGGGGCACAGGGTGGAGGGGAGTGAAGGGGGAAATGGGACAACTGTAATAGCATAATCAATAAAATATATTAAAAAAAATTTTCAGTTATTGAGTGCTTGCCTTGGCAGCACATATACTAAAATTGGAATGATACAGAGAAGATTAGCATGGCCCCTGCTCAAGGATGACACACAAATTCGTGAAGCATTCCATATTTTATATAAAGGACACATGGACAAAACCAAGGGGGAGGGTGAAAGCAAGGGAGGGAGGTGGGTTTGAAGGAGGAGAGGGGTGGGGAGAAAATACGGACAACTGTAATTGAACAATAATAAAATAATTTAAATTTAAAAAAGAAATAAGAAAAAACTTTATGAGAGAGAGAGGGAGAGAAACTACTACTTGTTGTTTCACCTGTCCATGCATTCATTGGTTGTCACCTATATGTGCCCTGACCAGGGACTGAACCAGCAACTTTGGTGTATTGGGATGACTCTCTAACCAATTGAACTACTTAGACACATTAAACTTAGGGCTGCTTAGGGCACATTGAAACAATTTAAAAAAAATAAAAGGGTGAAGGATTTTAGGTAAGAAAATACTGAAGGGTAGGGTAAATTCTGAAGGGTAAATTAATTTGTAGTGTCACTAAAAATTCTCAGTGGGATAAAAGGAGAGTGGATCTACAGGATTGCTACAAGCAAATGAACAAAGGACAAATCTTAGCTTCTTATCTTCCAAATATCCCCAGGTTCATCATAATCATAAATTTTCACAGTAGGCTGGATATAATCCTGTAGTTTCCTTTATTGGAAATCATCTCTTGTGCGAAGTACCTGACAAGCTAAACAAGAGCCCTTTTTCCTCCTCATTTCCCCGGACACTCGCACCGATCTTGCAGCAACTCTCAGATGTCCTGCTTCTTCCTTTTTGCTTATTTTTCTCCTCCATCATATCAGAGACTCTCAGAGTAGTTCCTGGGCCCTGTGCAGTATGGTCACCTGGGGTGTCTTTTTAAAGACACACTTTTAGAGCCAAGACATCACCAATGAAATCAGAAAATCTTGGATTGTAGCCCCAAGACATGTATCTTTGAAAAGACTGCTGCACCCCCACCCCTAGGTGAATTCTGTGATAAGGTTCAATAGCTACTGGATTAGGCTGTGTACACCCTGAGAACAGGATCTGCGTTTTACTCATCTTTGCATTTTTGGTCTCTCACTATATACCCTTTATCTTTTCTGGCATAGCTAACCCTAACACTCTAGTTAGTGTTAGATACATGTTTACAGCATTGAATGAAGTTGGAAAAATATCTGCATATTATGAAGCTTTAACTCCACAAAATCATAATCATGATATGATAAGAGACTCTTTAACCTTGTGTGGGTTTGGTGAGGTCATCATGTGTTGTTTTTGCTTGTCTAGTGTTTGTTATCTCTTGTAATAATTCATAAAACTTTATTTTTCCTTAGGAGAGCTGCTCCTCTTTCATGCTCCATTCTTGTGGTTTGAGAGCTACTAAGACTACTTTCTCTGCAAAGGAGGTATGTGACGCAGGTGAGGCCAATCAGAGAACATATTCTCCCAGCAGACTGCCATTGGTTCAGAAATGGGTACATGACCCAATGAGAGCTCAACCCCAGATTTAATGGTGCTGTTAGAAAAGAGGTGGCCCCTTCATCCTGGGTTTGCTAAGCTGGTGGAAAATGAGTCTGGATTTTCTAATGACTGTCTTTGACCCTACCTAATCAACTTTCTGTCTCTAGAAATTTGCCTGTTCCAGACACTTCATATAAACAATTTAATACATGGATATTTTTGAATGTTTTTTTTCACTTAGTATAATGTTTTCAAGGTTCATTCGTGAGATAGCAAGTACCTTGCTTTATTACTTTTTATTGTCGAATAATATTCCACTGTACGGATATACTCCATTTAGTTTATCCATTCATCAGTTAATGGATATGGGGATACCCCTTGACCTTCAATGGATCAATAGATTCCTTTTTATGGTTAAGTGCTTTAAAATAGTAAAGAGTTACAATACAGACAGTTCAAAATCAAACATTGGAATGTGACCTGATAAGTGATGAGTGCAATTTGATGGAGACAGTTTAATAAGCTATGGGAACTTCAGAGAAAACTGCAACATCAGAAATGATGTAACATTTGTGCAACACGGCTGCATTTGTGTATTAGGCTTCAATTCACATTTGAAGTTTCATAATTATAAATCATGATGTTTCATAACTATGCTATGATGGCTTTAATGTTCGCAACTGGTGCCTTAAAAATTCTGCTCCGAGTGTCTGTCACCTGCTGATTATCTACTTCTTTCACTTTCAGTCGGTGAAGATATTTATGGTCATCTGTAAAACAAGACGCTTGTTCCTCACTCTGCCCCTCTCCTAAAGGCTCTGAAACAAGCACACGAACTTTTTCAAATTTTATCAGTGTTTTTACTGCTAAGAATTATAGGAAAACAGACAAAATGTCACCATCACTGCATCTCCAAGAGTTGGTAAAAGTAGGGGGTTGGGAATCCTTCTCTATGGACTGGGGAGAATCAGTTTCTACTCTGGCCCCTAAGTCCAATGTCCCATTGCTGAGCCAAGTATGCTTTTATCCTTATTAAAATGAATGTATCTGTGGAAGTGATTACAAGGAAATGTGTATGTCATTTATCATTTAGTATGAAAGAATAGGAGCAGATTAAACATTCGTAATGGGTAATTTCAAATGTAAACAAAGGTAAAAAGAATTGTATAAACAATTTTTATTACTCATAATCCAATTTTTGAGCTAGCAGGCATGAGGAACAAGTGAGATCATGTATAGAAAGCCTTTAGCATAGATCCTTGAACTGTTAGCTTTCAGTGAGGACTTCTGCACCAGTCAATATTCACCTGAAGAAGAACCACTAACTAGAGGTTTATTATATGGATTTGACCTCTTGCAATTGTGGGGACTGGTTTCACAGTCTACGAGGCTGTTGTCTTTGTGCCTGGAGATGGAGCCCAAAATCAGCAGGATGAGCCAGAACCTGTGTGTTTATCACTGTTTGTAAACCTCCAATTTCAATGATGTGAATGACCAGCAAAAGATGGTGTTCTTTATCATGGGGATAAATGTATAGCTTGGTCGAGTCAGCAGTGTGAGTTGCTAAAGTAGAACCAGATGGGAGTTAGAGGTGACATGGGCTTCGCTGCTACCCCATACCAATAAGGTCAGCATCAGATTAAGTATGTGAGCTACAAAACAGCCTGGTACCTTACAGTGACTTACCAACATAAAAAAAAATGTGTCTAGGACTTTATTTTGGCACCCAAATCTCATGAAAGATGTTTCTTGTGGCTTGGCAACCCAGAATTATGCAGGGAAAGGAGCTTAGGGACATGTAGTTTCTGTTATATATACTGTGTAACAAACTACCCCCAAACCCATAGCTTAAAACAGTAATAATCATTTCTTTAGCTCAGGAATATGCAGTTTGGGCAGGGCTCAGTGAGGACAGCTCATCTATGTTCCGTAAGGCATCAACTAGGGTGGCTCCAAAGACTAGTCAGAGGCTTGCTGGGGTCTGGAGTCATCTGAAGACTCGCTACTCCCACGTCTGGTGGTTGATGTTAGCTGTCAGCAGGAACAGCTGGCTCTCTCTTTCTCTGTGTGGTCTCTGACGTGGCAGCTGCATGGTAGGCAGACTTCTTGTTAGAAATTCAGGATTCCAAAGATATCTGATGAGACAGAATACGAATGAACAATGTAGAGACAGAGATAGAGGGAGAGAGAGGAGAGAAAGGGAGGAGAGGGAGACTTTCTATTCTGGTTCTGCCATTTGTTAGCTATGTCACTTTAAGCAGGTCATTCATTCTCTCTGAACCCCAGTTCTCAAATTTTA
Organism: Phyllostomus discolor; assembly: GCF_004126475.2. Lineage (NCBI taxonomy): Eukaryota > Metazoa > Chordata > Mammalia > Chiroptera > Phyllostomidae > Phyllostomus > Phyllostomus discolor. The sequence goes on along the minus strand of NC_040905.2, from coordinate 161,891,596 downwards.
AAAATCAGGACTTCTTTTGGGTTGCCCAGAAGAAGACTGTGAGGCAATAATTTGAGTGAAAGTAGTTTATTTGGGAGTTAATCCCAGAAGTTATCAGAAGGGAGCTGGGGAGGATACAGGGAAGGGAAGTCGGTAAAAAGTACTTAAGCAAGTTACCCTATGGGCAACTGTAGCTAAAACCTCTGGGGAACCCTGGGGAAACACTGTAGAATCTCAGAGCTATCTTGCCCAAGTGGTGGAGTAACTGGGATATTTACACATCACCTCCCATCCCTCATTGGTTAATGACTGGGTGGGGGGCATTAACTCCTCAGTACCTTTGCCCTGCTTAGTTCCATACAGGTGGGAAAAAGTCCCAGATAAAGAGATATAGGTACTGCTAGCAAAAAATAAATAAATAAAAATTGGGCAGGTTTGCACTGAAAATAGTTAAGAGCTGAAGGGATATGAACCGACAGGCTTTACTACAGAGAATATTAGTTGTTGTTTAAGATGATTGAATATTTAAAGAGTCTATTTATTTTTATTTTTTAGAGACAGGGGAAAGGAGGAGAAATCAGTTGCCTCTCCTATGCTCGCCAACTGGGGATTTGGCCTGCAACCTAGATATGTGCCCTGACTATGAATTAAACAAGTGACCTTTTGGTTTGCAGGCCAATCCTCAATCCACTGAGCCACACCAATCAGGGAAGGTGGTTGAGTATGGAAAATTAGATAATATAAAAAACATCCACTCCTGATTGGGGTTAAAGGTACAGGGAATAAGAAGCATAAATGGTAGGTACAAAATAGACAAGGGGAGGTTAAGAATAGTATGGGAAGTGGAGAAGCCAAAGAACTTACAATTATGAACCATGGACATGAACTAAGGTGGGGGAAGGATGGTGGGAGGAGGTGTATACCAGAAGGGAATAGAGGGGAGAAAAAAAATGGGACAACTGTAATAGCGTAATCACTAAAATATATTAGAAAAAAATCCACTCTTGGTGAGATGGCTCCTCCCCGTGTTTTGGTATCCCACAGGGCAAAATTCAAGGGAGGCCCCCAGAGGTCCTGGAGTTTTCAACATTCCCACATCACCACTGTCAACTTCCTAAAGGGTAGTCTGAAGAAATGGCAGTAATAGACATGGATTCCCTCCCTTGCTCAATGGACTTCACTGCTAATTCTCTTAAATTCTACCTACACCTCTAATAATCTGTCACCCTACAGGAGCTCAGAACTTCAGGTTGGTTCCTCATGACTGGGACTTATCCACCTAAGACTAGCTACCCTCGTTAATCTTAACTTAAGCTCCCACCTTTCTAGATTCCCGCCCCCCCCCCCCCCCATGTGTTCTGGAACTCAGGTTCTGGTGACATTGTCCTAGAAAGGTTGCAAAGCCACGTTATTATGATACTGGACTACTAAGCTTGTGGTCATTTAATAGTTAACTGCGCATCTTTGAAGGTTTTGAACCGAGGTCTGACATAATCCAGTTTTTGGTAAGATTTTGGTGTGCAGGATTCGAAGAGGACAGGAAAGAGGGAAAAAAAAGAGTATGTGTTTGTGTTCGAAGCTATCACAACCCATTTTTAGGTATGTGAGATGGGAGGACCCGACTTTGCGCTGTGAGTGGAAATTAACAGACGAATGTGAAAGGAGAAAAACTTGGCGCCTCACAATAAAATATAGCAATGGCCTGGTGTCCGAAGACTGGAGTCCCAGTGAATGCTGGCACTGCCAGTTTTGCAATGTTCTTCACGTTCTTTCCCCAGGTGTAAGGCGGGATTGGAGGTATAACAGGGGGAATGAATGAGGGGACAGTGCCAGCAATGCGCTCACAACAGCGTCCGCAACAGGGTAAGCGCGCCAAACCCCTTTTCTCCTCTATTAAGAGAAAGGCGGGGGAGATAATACCATCCACATTCCAGTGGTTGCCTTGAGTAGGGACCGAGTATCTGACCCGTAGCAGGCACTCCCTCCCTTCGCTCCTACTCAGGGAGAAACCCCGCGCAGACTGCGGGGGCCCGCAGGCTCCCACGCCTCCGCTCCCAGGTCACCCCCACCCCCGCACTCGTCTGGCCGCGCGCTGTTGCCGGGGTCCGGGCACCGCCCAACTGCAGCGCGGGCCAATGGCAAACAGGCCTGGACTCCGCCCAGCTCCAGCGGACCAATGGCGACATGATGCGGGAACCGCCCAGATCGAGCGACGGCCAATAGCGGCGTGGCCCGGTACGGGGCCGCCCTCACTCCGGCGGATAGGCGGGGAGGCGGCCACCGGCTCCGCCCTGCTCCCCTCTGACCCGGTGTCTCGTTTCTGCCTCTTCCTGTTCCAAACCACGTGGACGCGCGGGGGGCTGCGGGGCTGCAGGGCTGCGGGAGGGAACCCCGGTCGCCACAGCTGCTGTCGCCGCCGCCACCGACGTTGCGATCCGGCGCCTGTCTGAAGTAGCCGCCCCCCGGGTGCCCACGCCTTGCGCAGAGCGCGCACATGGCGACTCAGACGCACTCTCTCAGCTACGCGGGCTGCAACTTCTTACGCCAGCGTCTGGTACTGTCTACTCTGAGCGGGCGCCCAGTCAAAATCCGAAAGATTCGGGCGAGAGACGACAACCCGGGCCTCCGAGGTAATGGCAGCACAGGGGTGGGCGCGGGGCCACTGGGAGACCGCTTTGATGTTATGGGGACCGGCGCGCCGAGAGTCTTGGGGTCCCTCGGGCATTTTGGGGAACACTGGTGGCGCGCCGCTCCCTAGCACGGATGCGCCCGAGGCGGTGGGGGAGGCGAGGTCGGGCCCCGAGGGTCAGCTCTGCTGTGTGCTGCGCTCCTCGTCTCCAGGGCGCCGGTAGTAAACAGCTACACGTTTTCCAGCATTACGTGTTGTCGTAAGCCCCAAGGTTCTCCCCCTCGCTTGTTTTCAGTCTCTCTTGCTCTCTCTATAAATCTCTAAAAGGAGAAAAACAGTTTGTTGGACCGAAATGTGGTGAATGGGCAGATGAAAAGATGGAGGGAGATTTGGAGAGAAAAGTACCACCAGTTGGTTCTGTGCCCTGTCCCAAAACAGGTCTCAGACGCAGCTGCCCCCTTGGATACTGGCTCTCCCTGTCGCCATGATTTCTCGGCTGTCCTCACACCTCTCCCTTGAGTGTGGATTAAAGAATCTTTAAAAATTCTGTTTGTTCTCATCCGTGACTGTGATTGATGTGCACAGGACAGCAGCTTTTAGATAAATTTTTAACAGTCATGGGCCTAATTGCCTTGACTTGAGTAAATGGTTGGTGACAAGCGCTAAAGTAGGTTTCCAAGCTCCCTTTTTGCCCTACAAAGGTAGCTGGATTAAAAGTAGGCCCCATTTGAACACACACAGATTAAATGTCTCTGATTTTCAGCTGGTCCCCTGGAATAAGACGCATGCATTTAAAAGCTTCAGTATGATTATCCTGAATTGGGAGGCTCAGTTAAGAAAAAAAACAAAAACCTATCGGCACATTGAAGGATACAGTTGGTGGTTGGTCCTGGAAGATTTCTAGGTCGTGTTGATGTGTTTAATTTTGCCCTGGCTCCTGTACTAGGTGGCCAGCCCATTTCATCATCTGTCTGCATTTTCTGGACAGTTACATTTCTGCCTCTCTTGAATGGTGATTGGTTGCACATTAAGGAGAAAATGCCATGTCATTGATGGAGGTACAAGGTTAGGAAAGAAAGAACCAAAGACCTCCATACCATGGGAAGGAATCTTGACAGTAGGAAAGGCTTGTGCTGGCGTGTGATTATTGCCCTTGCTGTAACTGAAATTAAGGAGGGACTGCTAGCCTGGTTTATGTCAGGTGCTCTTCCTCCTGAACATCTCTTCCCCTTATTTTGAGATTGGCCCTTGGGCAAAGCAATTGCTTGATTGGCCTACTCTGGTATTCCCAGCCAGCTTTTCCTTTTCGAGTCCCCCAGGTTAGTCTAGAGAACTCACCACTAGCTGGATATGGTAAGAAGACAGGTTTCTATTTCTATGGATACTGGGCATAGCTTGCTTTTTTTTTTTTTAATAGAAGTACTTTAACCTGGAGATTGGAATTTTTAATGGAAATATAGTGCCCATAAGCTACATTTAGTGTTTGTCTCTTGACAGGTGGCTTGCAAACTAATGCTTAATGTCTCAAAGGATACATTCCTGCCTCCCCCTTCCACTCTTTATGAGCATCTCTTCACTGCCACGCATGCGAACAGGGCTTGGCTACTTGGCATTTTCCTGAGAGGATATCTGGGGGAGGTAGAATTGGTTGGCAGATGTGCTGATATTTTTTGAGGAACGGCATAGCATTATTTGTCTTACCTTATTAATATATAGGGGAAGAAAGAGGCCTCTAATTTAGATCTCTTTATGCTGGCTTGAAAACCTCAAAAATCTTATAGACATTGTTTAATTTCTTATAGAGGGAACTGAGGTTTAGGTAAACATGGTTCGCCTTCTATATCCATGGTTTTTGCATCTACAGATTCAACCAACTGTGAGTCGAAAATATTTGGGAAAAAAAATCCCAGAAAGTTTCAAAAAGCAATAACTTGAATTTGCTACTCACCAAGCATTATGCTGAGTCTACGTGAATGAAGTGATGTGTAGGCCTACCCTGCTGTAGCCTACATGCAAATACTGCACCATTTTATAAAAGGTACTGGAGCTTCCATAGAGTTTTGTATCCACAGGGTCCAGGAACCAATCCCACACGACGCCAGGGATCATTGTACATGCATACATAGATATGCATGGATATTTGTATATGTACATATACATAAATTAAGTGTATGTGTGTATATGCATATACAAATATATGTAGCCCCTGGTCCATGTTATCTGGACGTAGTCAAGCAAGTCCTTGTGAGCTTGATTGACGATATAGCCAATGGTCTGTGTTACCAGTCATCTTTTCCTTTCTGGCTCTTTTGTGTACTCAGACTGAGAATTGGGAAAAACTCAGAGCATTTCCAATAAAATCTTCAGCTTACGTGCAAGTATTACTGTACATCTCAAAAATGCTTGCTTAAAACATTGCTGCTGTGTGAGCTTTGGAGGGTGGGGTGGTGCAGTCATTCAGAAAAGGTTTATTGAGCCCCCGTATGTGCAAGGGTTTGTGGGGGTGTAAATGTGAGAAGGTGGTTGCCCTGCTCTCAAGGAATTTTCCAAGGAAAAGTTTGACAGAGTAGCTTGAGTAACTTGAAGTAGGAAGGGCGCTGAATGTTGTAAAGGGGCTCAGCAGAGTTAAGAGTGTGACTTCCCTGGAGGCTGTTAGGAAGGTAGGGTTTCTGGATCTGCTTCTGGCCTGGATGGACATAGAGGATTGAGATGTGGCTGCAAGAATCAAAGGGTGAAAGAAACAGCTTTTAAGTCAAAAATTTCTTTTTTTTTTTCTTTAAAAAAATCACTATGTTGAAGAAAAATCCTTAATTTGTCATAGGGATAGTAGCTTGGTGGTTAAGAGCTTGGGTTCAGAATTAGGACTCAGTTTGAGTCCTGGTTCTACCTTTGCTATTAGCTCTTGGGCCTTCAGCAAATTCTGTAACATTTTTGAGCTTCAGTTTTGTCATCTGCAAAGTGGGGCCAGTACTACCAGCTTCATAGGGTTATTGTAAGAATTAAATGAAATAACACTTGAAAGTGCACTGTACAGTACCTGGCGTGTGGGAAGTATAAATGTTAGCTAGTTTTGTTATGTATGGTTTTATCTAATGGGAATAGTTCTGCTCTTTGGCATCCAAAATCTGTTCCCCAACCTGTATGGAAACTTGAGATATTTATAGAGAATCATGACTTTCTCTTTGTTTTCTCTTTTTGGTCTAAAGGTTTCCTTTTAGGTGACGGCCTCCAAGTATTTGTGTGTTATATGTGTAATGTCATGGTTGTTTACCAGGGGCAGTTTTGCTCGCCAGGAGACATTTGGCACTGTTTGGAGACATTTTTTGTTGTCCCAGCTGGGCGGCTGCTGTTGGCATCTAGTGGGTAGAGCTCAGGGATGCTACTAAAAAGCCTAAAATGCACTGGATAGCTCCCCACACAAAAAATTATTCTGCCCAAAATATCAGTTGTGCTGATGTTGAAAAACTCTGACCTTCTGTACTTAATTATCAGCCTTTTCTTTTCTCCAGTCCCTCAAAGTTGGGAATAACAGTATGTGGTACCAAGAAAACTGTGCAAGGATTCAAAGGGGGATGAGACACAGCTCAAACTGTGACTTCTGGCAGATCGATTAATCTCTTAAATAAAACTGCCTCCTTCCAATGCAGAGGGATTATAAATAATGAGAATTTTAACTGCAAAGAAATATGATCCTGGAGTGGTTTTTATTACATAGCTATGGTATAATTTTTGCTTCACTCTTAATTATGTTGCCTCATTAGGCTCTTTCTGTCAGTGAGGAGGAAGTAAATATTTTTTGGTAGTTGTTTTTCTAAAAGTAAAAAACCCAAGATAGTTAAGTAAGATAGCTAGCGAAGTTGAGCATCCCCTGAGTCACAGGGCTGGAAAGCCTGGAGGGCCTGTTCTCCTGTCTCACTGCATGCCGGACTTGTGTGTGCAGGGGCTGTCCAGAATACCTGTCTCCGGATTTCCCAAGGCTGTCTGTCATGCAGGGTTCAGTTGAATTAATATTTTCTTGGTAAGGTGAGGTCTAAATGGAAAAAATTTCACCAGAATAATAATTGTTTAAAGTGAGAATACAGAAATGATGGATTTGGGCAAGAACACTGTATTTAGTAGTTAGGACATGGGACTGCAACACCTAAGTTCCTGGGCGGGTCACGTGACCAAGCCTCACTGTCTTCCCCTGGGAAATTAGAGGAGGTTTTTTTTTTTTAGTCCCATTGGAGTGCTGCCCTTTGGCTTAACCAGTTGAGATTCTGAAAAAGGAGGGATAAGTGGAGTTTTAATCAAAAGATCCTTTAAAATATGGTGAGGAAAGATGCTACATAGCAATTCTTTGAAAGGTAAAATCATCTTTTGGTTAAACTGATGTATTGTATTATGGGTCAGTCTGGCTGTTCATAAATTGGATCTTCTCAAAGGAGAATTGTAAGGGAAAACTTTTTCTCCTTTGCTCTCGATACTTCTGACACCAGACATGTTGTGCCCCCTCCCTCCCTAAATCAGGCAGTTCTCCAGTTCTCAGAAGACACCAACTGGACATCCAGAAATTTAACTCAACTCTTATGCTCTCCGTATAGTGATAGCCTCAGATCCTAAAAGTTAAGGACTCCCTCAAGACTGCCTCCTACTTCAAATGCCAATCACAAATCCTAATCCCAAGTCTGAGTCACTTGCACTTCTGACCAACCAGCTGTGAGTTGGAGAATTCTATAGCCCCCTCCCTGCTTCTGATAATTTGCTAGAATGGCTCACAAAGCTTAGGGAAACATGTACTTTATTTGGCAGTTTATTATAAAGGACATTAAAAGGGATAGGGATGAACACCCAGGTGAAGAGTTATATAGGGTCAGGTCTGGGAGGATCCTGAAGCAGGGTGTGCCCCTTCTCAGAGCTTGGATTCCTTCTTCAACCTGCAAGTTCTCACCTTATTCAAAGGTTTTTATAGGGCTTAATCTCCCTGGTTGACACTTCCCACTCACCCAACCAGGTCAGTAGGTGGGGCTGAAAGTTCCAACCCTTTGGTCATTTGGTCTTTCTAGTGACCAGCCCCCAGGCTCCATTCTGAGGCTTTTTTGGGGCCCCATACTAAGTCACTTCATCAGCATAAACTCAGGTGTGTTTGAAAGGGGCTCCATATGAAAAACTTTTAAAAGATTTTCTATCACTCTGGACACTTCCAAGGATTTTAGGAGCTCTGTGCCAGGAAACCAGGACATAGGGCAGCTGTATTTCTTGTACCACCAGAATGTGCCATTGTGCTCCAGGAAGCGTAGTTGTTGATAAGTGGATTTGGGAAAGGTCAGTGACTTTACTAATGGTAAGTGTAGATTGAATATTGTCTTGTTACTTAGGAACCTGCCCTCGTGCCTCTGTTGACAGTTAAAGTTTGCTCCCATGTTTTGATTATTAGCTCATCTTTTAAAGGCAAATGCCAAGAATTCTAATGGTCTATTTTCAGATCTGCTTTTGCTTAGAAACTGTAAAATGCTATTCCAGATGAAACTATACACAATTTTTTTATCTAAACTTTTTATTTTCAAATAATTGTAGGTTCATACACAGTTGTAATAAATAATACAGAGAGATCTGCCTGTATTTTACCCTGTTTCCCCCATTGATAACATCTGGAAAAACTATAGTAGTAGTAATATAACCAGGATATTGACATTGGTAAGAGTGAAGGGATTTAGCACTTCCATCACAAAGGTTCTTCAGGTTGCCCTTCTATAGCCACACTCACTTTCCTCCTTTCCCACCTGCCTCTTAACCCTTGATGATTACTAACCTGTTCCCCATTTCTGTAATTTCATCATTTGTTCTATATATACAATCATACAGTAAGCAATCCTGTGTGTTTGACTTTTTTCTTTCAGCATAATACTCTGGAGATTTATGTATCTAAGTTGTTTTTACCAAGTTTGTTCCTTTTTATTGCTGAATACCATTTTATTGTATGAAAGTGTCTCAGTTTTTTTTTTTAACTATTAACCTGTTGAAGGACATTTGGATTGTTTCTAGTTTTTTGGCCATTCTGAATAAGGCTGCCATAAAAATGTGTGATAGGTTTTTAGGACATAAGTCCTTCTTTCTTGGGGATAAATGTGCAGGAGTCCAATTGCTGGGTTGTATGGTAGTTTGCATGTTTAGGAAGCTGCCAAACTGTTTTTCAATATGGCCTTAACATTTCATATTTCCATTAGTAATGTATGAGTGATTTGGTTTCTCTGTATGCTTGCCAACACTTAGTGTTGTCACTATTTTTATTTTTTTGAATTTTAATGAGTTTATTTGAGATAGACTGATGATAATTGCTGGGAAGGAAAATCTCAATGGATTGAGAAAATGCTCCTCTGTTGTCACTATTTTTATTTTTAGCCATTCTGATAGTGTGTGGTACTATTTTGTAACTTAATTTGCATATTTCTAATGGCTAATGATGTTGAACATGTTTCCATTAGCTTATTTGCCGTTGACATAGTTTCTTTGGTGAAATGTCTTTTCTTGTCTTTTGCCCATTTTTTAGTGTGATTCTATGTTTTTACTGTTAAGTTTTGAGATTTCTTTACATCCTCTAGTCCTTTGTCAGATATATGGTTTGCTGATATTGTATCAACTCCATAGCTTGTCTTTTCATTCTCTTAACATGGTCTTTTTCAGAGGAAAATATTTTAATTTTAATGAAATAGAATTTATCGAAATACTTTTATTGCTTGTGCTTTTGGAGTCAAATCTAAGAACCCTTTGCCTCTTCCTAGATCCTGAAAATTTTCTGGTTCCCCCCTGCAATTGTATTACAGTTTTATGTTTTATACATAAGTTAACTTTAGGTCATGGTTCATTTTTTTGCTGTGTATATCCAACTTTCTCTAGTACTATTTGTTCACAGCTATCTTTTTCATTTAATCACTTTTGTACCTTAAAAAAAAAACCTGTGGAGCATATTTGTGTGGGTCGGGGTTCTCAGTTCTATACCACTATCTATATGTATATTCCTTTGCCAGTGCCACACAGTCTTGATTGCTGTACCTGTGTAATAAGTATTGAAATTAGGCAGACTAATCCCTCCCACTTTATTCTTGTGTGTGTGTGTGTATGATTATTTTAGTTCTTCTAGTTTCTTTGACTTTCTATATAAATTTTAGAATAATTGTGTCTACATCTAAAAAATCTTGCTAGGATTTCAACAGGAATTATGTTAAACCTATATGTCAGTTTGGGAAGAATTGTTATCTGGGCTATATTCAGTCTTATCTGTAATGTAGTATATCTCTCCATTTATTTAGATTTTTTATTTTTTTCATCAATATTGGTAGTTTTCAGCATATGAGTCCTATTCATATTTTGTTAGATTTAAACATAAATATTTCACTTTTTTGAGTAATCATGTATGGTATTTTTTATTTTATTTCATTTTTTAAAAGATTTTATTTATTTATTTTTTATAGAGGGGAAAGGGAGGGAAAAAGAGAGGAAGAGAATCATCAATGTGTGGTTGCCTCTCACATGACCCCTTCAGGGACCTGGCCTGCAACCGAGGCATGTGCCCCGACTGGGAATCGAACCATTGATCCTTTGATTCGCAGGCCGGCACTCAACCACTGAACCACACCAGCCAGGTGATTTTGTTTTCCATGTATTCATTGCTGGTATATAGAAATGTAATTCAGTTTTTTTTTAATGTTTTTCTTGTGATGTGCAACTTTGCTGAATTTACTAATTCTATTTTTTTGTAGACTCGGGATTTCTATGTAGGCAATCATGTCATCTGCAAATAAGAACAGTGTTATTTATTTCTTCTTTTCTGAACTTTATTCCTATTTCCTTCTTGTTGCCCTCGCTAGAACTTGTAGCCCAATGTTAAATAAGACTGATGAGAGCAAACCTCCATGTGTTGGCCCCTGTCTTAGAGGGAAAGTGTCCAGTATTTGCCTCTAAGTATAATGTTAACAACATATATTTTTTAGAATGCTTTATTATCAAGTTGAAGAAGTGCTCTTACATTTTTTTGAAGAGGTTTATTTTAAATTGTGATTAAGTATTGTATTTTGTCAAATGCTTCTGCATTAATTAATGTGATCATGTAATTTTTCTTCTTTAGCCTGTTGATGTTGGTGATATACCCCCTTTTCCTTCCTGATAGTGATGATTTATGTTTTCTCTTTTTTATATTTGCTAGTCTTCCTAGAAGTTTAAGTTAACTTTTTTCATTGACCTTCCTTCCTCCTTCCCTCTCCCTTTTTCTCTCTCTTTTCTCCTCATCCAAGGATATATATATTTATTGATTTGAGAGAGAGAGAGAGAGAGAGAGGGAGAGAGAAACATTGATCAGTTGTCTCCTGTATGTGCCCGTACTGGGTATTGAATCCACAATCTAAATGTGCCCAGACCAGTGTACAGGATGATGCTTCAACCAACTAAGGTACTGGCCAGGGCCTCTAGATAGGGGACCTCTGTTTTCTTTTCAATTATATTTATTTCTGTTCTTTTATTATTTTATTTCTGTTCTTTTATTATTTTTCTTTTTTTTTTAAAGATTTTACTATTTTATTTTTAGAGAGGGAAGGGAGGGAGAGAAAGAGAGAGAAACATCAATGTGTGGTTGCTGGGGGTCATGGCCTGCAACCCAGGCATGTGCCCTGACTGGGAATCGAACCTGCGACACTTTGGTTCGCAGCCCGTGCTCAATCCACTGAGCTACGCCAGCCAGGGCTATTATTTTTCTTTTAAAGATTTTATTTATTTATTTTCACAGAGAGGGGAAGAGAGGGAGAGAAACCTTAATGTGTGGTTGCCTCTCGCACACCCCAACTGGGGACCTGGCCCACAACCCAGGCATGTGCTCTGACTAGGAATCAAACCCAAGACCTTTGGTTCGCAGGCCAGTGCTCAATCCACTGAAGCACACCAGCCAGGCTTGTTATTTCTTTGCTTGCTCTGGGTTCTTGAGGTGGGGCTAAGATTATTGGAAACTTAGTCTTTTCTAATGTATGTATTTTAAATTTTTATTATGATTTTTAAACAACTTTTAAAAATATTTATTTTTAGAAAGAGGGGAAGGGAGGGAGAAAGAGGAGAGAAATATCCATGTGTGGTTGCCTCTTGCATGCTCCCCACTGGGGACTGGGCCCACAACCCAGGCATGTGCCCTGACCAGGAATCGAACCAGCGACCCTTTGGTTCTCATCCTATGCTCAGTCCACAGAGCTACACCAGCCAGGGCTAATTATTGATTTTTATAGATAAGAGGAAGAGGGAGTAGGGGAGAGAGAGACAGACAGACATTGATATATTTTTCCACTTATTTATTCATTCACTGGTTGATTCTTGTATGTGCCCTGAGCGGGGATCAAACCTGCTACCTTGGCACATTGGGTGGATGCTCTAACCAACTGAGATACCTGGCCAGGGCACTGTGTCATATTTTAATATTTATTCAGTTCAGTGTGGTTTTTTTCTTTCTTTTTTTGTGATTTCCTCTTTGAACCAGGAATTATTTATGTGTGTTTAGTTTCCAAGTACAGGTATATTTTTCTGTTATCTTTCCATTATTGATTTTAATTTGATTCCAGTATGGTCAGAGAACATGCTGTGTATGATTTCAATTTATGATATGAATCATAAATTTGTTGAGATTTTTTTTCTTTTTTTGTCCAAGATATGGTTTATCTGGGTACATGAGGTCTGTCCAGAAGGTATCCAGCCATGTAATATGAAAAATAGAGACATTTATTGAAGGAGATACAAGATACAAGAAACACTGTACATAGGACAGTGATACCTCAGTCCCCTTCAAAGTAGGTACCTTGGGACCTCCCAGAGTCCTCCCAGATCTCTTCCACTCTGCAAAATCCTCTGTTGGAATTACTATCGGCGGCCTCGTCATATTTTCCTGAATCTCATCGACCATCTGAAAGCTCTTGCCTTTCAAAGGTGATTTTAGTTTTGGGAAAAGCCAGAAGTCGCAGGGGGCCAAATCTGGGCTGTAGGAGGGCTGAGTCACCTGGGTAATTTCATGTTTTACCAGAAAACTCTGCACGAGACTTGATGCATAGAATGGGTGCGTTGTTATGATGAAGCTGCCAGTCACCAGTTGCCCATAGGTGTGGCCTTCTGTATCATCAAAATAGTTTCTGCAGAGGAATGTTGACGCTTAACCCAAAATTGGATGCAGATTCATCACTGTACTCACTCATTTTGAATGAGATGGCCACACAGAATATGTGCTCACTCCAACGGTGTCTACAGCCCCCCCTGACTAGTACAGTGAAGTCGTCATTGTTCACACACGCACATTCTAGTCCACTCTCCTTGGCTGCCAGGTTACATCAATGTAGTGCAAACTGTTATTATATTAACAGTGGCTGGACTTTTTCTGGACAGACCTCATATGTTCTCTGCATACTTGGGAAGAATGTGTATTTTCCTGTTATGGGTGGAGTGTATTAAATATTGATTAGGTCCTGTTGGTTTGTGGCATTGTTGAGTTCTTTGCCTTTCCTGATTTTCTGTCTAGTTCAGTGATTTTCATCTGGTGTGCTGCAAGAGGCGCACAGGGGTGACATGAAAATTTTTAAAACATGCAATACCTGACTTTTTAGTCAGGGGCACTGACCTCTTTGCCCTTAGTTTGTCAAATAAAAAGATGACAGCCAACATAACAATAGCCGTCTAGTGTAAATGAACCAAAATCGTCCCTTTTTGGGTCAGATTTGCAAAAAAATACATATTTTTGATGTGCCACAGAATTTTAGTAATTAATTTATGTGTGCCATGAAATGAAAAAGGTTGAAATCACTGGTATAGTTATTATATTAATTATTGAGAGGAGTATTGAAGTCTCCAACTATAATTGTAGACTTGTCTTTCTCTTTTCAGTTTGAACAGCTTTAGCTTCATATATCTTGTAGCTTCGTTGTTTGGTGCATCTAAGATTGGTGAATTGGCTCTTCTATTATTATATAATGTTGTTCTCTGTCTCTAATAGTTTTCTGAGCTGGAGGAAATGCTCTAGTGCAAGGGTCCCCAGCCCTCAGGCTACTCATACTGGTCTGTGGCCTGTTAGGAACAGGGCTTCATAGCAGGTGAGTGGCAGGCAAGGGAGCTAAACTTCATGTGTAGTTACAGCCACTGCTCATTGCTTGCGTTACCTCCGCTTCCTGTCAGATCAGTTGCAACATTAGATTCTCATAGGAGTGCGAACCCTACTGTGAGCTGCATGTGCGAGGGATCTAGGTTGCACACTCCTTGTGAGAATCTACTGCCTGATGATCTGAGGTGGAGCTGAGGTGGTGATGCTAGCACTGGGGAGTGGCTGCAAATATCCAGATCATCGTTAGCAGAGAGGTTTGACTGTACAGAGACCACGATAAATCAGTTGCTTGCAGGCTCATATCAAAACCATATCAGTGAGTGGCAAGTGACAATTAAGCTGCATCTGATGGCAGGCTATAAAGCCTCCTCCCCATCCCACCCCACCAGTCTGTGGAAAAATGGTCTTCCAACTTCCGGCAAGATGGAGGAATAGGTGGACGCACCGTGCCTCCTCGCACAACCAAGATTAGAAAACCAATAATTTACAACAATAATTTACTATCAGAATAACACACAGATCCGGCAGAGGATTTATCTGAATGGAAGTCGGGCAGCCAAGAAGTTGAAGTAGACGCGTTCATCCGGACTGGTAGGAGAAGACGAGCCGGCGGGCGCGGGGCTGGCTCAGGTCGGCGGCGCGGAGGTCGGGGGAAGGTTTGGCGCGAAATCGGCGCAAAAGCCATCCGGCGCGCAAGAAGGCAGCGGTGATCCCTGAGTACGCAAGCTGCGGCTGGCAGACCCAGACGGGTAGCGATTGTGGACCAGGGCAGAACTCGCGGCCCAGAAGCCCAGACAAGGGTCTGAGTCCAGGGGAACGGAACTACCGCCATTGTTTTCTCCCGCCCCGCCCCCACATATAACGTCACAATCTAGCGACTGGAGTGCCCAGCCCCGGTGAGCACCTAAGGCTCTGCCCCCCACCATAACAAGAGCAACCAGACTGGAAAAAAAAAAAAAAGGAGAGGCAGGGGGAAAAAAAAACAAAAAACAAAAAACTATGTTTTCAACAGAGCAGATCAGTCCCCCAGGTCTCATCCTTTTGAGCGACCAAGAACTAGCCAATCTATCAGATGCGCAGTTCAAAACACTGGTGATCAGAAAGCTCACGGAACTGGTTGATTTTGGACGAAATTTAGATGAAAGAATGCAGATTACCATAAAACAGATGCAGGAAGACATGCGGAGGAGAGCCAATAGTGAAAGGAAGGAATATGAGTCTCAAAACAATACAGTGGACCAGAAGGAAGATAGAATCAACCAAGCAGGAAAGCATGATGAAATAAGAATTCAAAAAATTGAGGAAAAGATTAAGAGCATCCAAGACACCTTTAAACGTTCCAATATCCGAATTATAGGGGTACCAGAATTGGAAGGGGAAAAGCAACAGATTGAGCACATATTTGAGCAAATAATAAAGGAGAACTTCCCCAATCTGGCAAAGGGAACAGTCTTCCAAGAAATCCAAGAAGCTCAGAGAGCCCCAAAGAAGTTGGACCCAAGAAGAAACACACCAAGGCACATCATAATTACATTAGCCAAGGTAAAAACGAAGGAGAGAATCCTAGAAGCAGCAAGAGGTAAGGGGACAGTCACCTACAAAGGAGTTCCCATCAGACTGTCAGCTGATTTCTCCAAAGAGACTTTACAGGCAAGAAGGGGCTGGAAAGAAATATTCCAAGTCATGAAAGACAAGGACCTACAACCCAGATTGCTCTATCCAGCAAAGCTTTCATTTAGAATGGAAGGGCAGATAAAGTGCTTCTCAGATAAGGTCAAGTTAAAGGAGTTCATCATCACCAAGCCCTTATTTTATGAAATGCTAAAAGGACTTATCTAAGAAAAGAAGATAAAGAAAAGACATGTATAGTAAAAGGACAGCAAACTCACAAATATTAACAACCACACCTAAAGCAAAACCAAAAGAAACTAAGTAAACAATTAGAACAGGAACAGAACCACAGAAATGGAGGGCACATGGAGGGTTAGCAGCAGGGGGGTGGGAGGAGGAGAGAGGGGGAAAAGGTATAGAGAATAAGTAGCATAGAATGTAGGTTGAAAATAGATAGGGGGAGGTCAAGAATAGTACGGGAAATGTAGAAACTAAAGAACTCATAAGTATGACACATGGACATGAACTAAAGGGGGAAATGTGGGTGGGAGGGGGGTACAGGGTATAGGGGAGAGAAGGGGGGAAATGGGACAACTGTAATAGCATAATCAATAAAATATATTAAAAAAAAAAAAAAAGAAAAAAAAAAGAAAAATGGTCTTCCATGAAACTGGTCCCTGGTGCCAAAAAGGCTGGGCACTGGTGCTCTAGTGAATTCCAGCTACAGAAAGCTTAGCTTCTCCCACTGTGTTTGTAAAGAAAAGGAGTAGAACTGAATAATTTGTATATAAATAGAAAACTTGAAAGTGCTAGATCCCTCTCACACTTGAAAGGTGGTAAAAACGGCATAAATCAGAGTTAAGTTGACCTTTGTTGATTTTGTTTCTTTTACAGGTTTTTATATAAGCAAAACACAATATATAGGAACATTTGAAGGTGTGGGACAATAAGAGTAATCTTCAATGTTTGTTATTATAAATAAAGTAGCAGTAAAGTTTTTGTACATAGAGCCTAGGATACCTCTTATTTCTGCAAGATAAAGTTTTAGATGTAGAATTGCTGGGTCAAAGACTATGCTTTTGGAAAAACACTGGGAGTGGGGTCAAATCAAAGCATGTGAAAGTCTCATGCTTAATTGGTGAGATGACTTTTCCCTTAATTAATTTCTTTTTTCTAAATCTTTTTTTAAAAGATTTTATTTATTTTTAGAGAGGGAAGGGAGGGAGATAGAGAGAGAGAGAGAGAAACATCAATGTACGGTTGCTGGGGGTCATGGCCTGCAACCCAGGCATGTACCCTGACTGGGAATTGAACGTGCGACACTTTGGTCCGCAGCCCACGCTCAATCCACTGAGCTACGCCAGCCAGGGCTAATTAATTTCTTGTATTGACACCTTCTGTCATTTAAAAATATATATTTAATGGCATTTCTGTCCTGGTAAATTGGAGAGATGATTGGGTTTCTTTGCTTCTTTTGTATTTTAAAGGTATTATTTCTTTGAACTTGATTTTTCATTTTTTCAAATAATCTTTTATTAAAGTATACTACACATTAGGTACACCAATTATAAATGTATAGCTTGATGAATTATTACTACGTGGATATACCCATGTCAAGAAATAAAACATGACCAGTGTACCCCAAAACCCTTCTCATGCTGCCTCCCACTCAGCCTGTTTCTTCCTGTTGCTAACATAAACAGTAAATTGACTTTTTACACAGTAGACTGGGTTTTAAAAAGTATTAACCACAATTTGAGTGTGTATTTTGTGTGTGTGTCTGGCTTCCTTATTTCTGTGTTGTGTTTGTGAGATTCTTCTGTTGTAGTAGTTTCTTGGCTTTCCTTGCTATATTGTGATACTACATTTTTAATATGCTACAATTTATGTATTCTGTGTTGCAAGTCCCACTATGAAGAGTGTGACTTTTCACACTCTTAATGATGTCTTTTGATGAACAATAGTTATTACTTTTAATGTAGTCGTGTTTATAAATCTTTCTATGTTCTTTTAAAGAAATCTTTGCCTACCATGGGCCAGAAAGACATTCTCCTTGAACTTTTAAGGCTTCTGTTTTTATATGTAAACTCTGTTACATTAAATAAGTTTATTTATATTTTTAAAACAGAATTTTACTGAAAAATTTGTGTTGAATTTTAACAGATGTCCTTTCAGTAGCAACTGAGTGCGTTACTTGATATTTTTCCCTGGTTATATATTTAACTTTGTATTTAATTATGTTCTTGTTTTCATTATGCTTTATCTGAAGTCCATTTTTGGGATGCACCCTTCTTAGCCACATTGGGCAGTCAAAAATGTGTTACGGTGCTTTCCTGAGACTTTGTTTAGGAGGTTTTATCCTCATTAAATGTGGTTAGCTTGTAATTTAATATTTTGTGTGTGGTGCTTTTAACTATTTTTCAATTGAAACCATCTCTGCACATTCTTCCTTGTTCTTTGGAATGTGTAACGTAAGAATTTTCTAGTGTTAGAAAAATTTTCCAATAATTTCACTAGTGCTCTTTTCTGTTTACTTGATAAATTTTCTCATTCCTTTTGTTTTGGGCTATCTTGTATCTTTTTTGTTTATTTTGATTTGTCATTGTTGTACATAGCTATTTTAATTTCAAATGTATTTGTAAATAATAGAGAATAATTTACCACAAAATCTTGTAATTGTTTTTGTTGATTATATTATTTTTATTTCTGATTTTATTCACATATTTTCCTGTTAAAAATGAATGAGGCTTTTGAATTGTGTTGTGTTTTCTCAATGAATCACTGTATTTTTCGTACTATAAGATGCACTCCCTCTTTCCCCCCACCCCTGCCCCAGATTTGGGGTGAATAATGGTTGTTCATGCTGCTGTTGAGTTCTGTTTACATTAACATTGGTGAAATACTATGTTGTGTATGCTATTAAATATTTTACCACATTTTTTTTGCTTCAAAATGTTTTTCCTATTTTCCTTCTCTAAAAACAGGTGCGTCTTATGGTCAGAAAAATTCAGTAGCTTAATTTTTCTATTATATTTTCCATTTTGTCTTTTCTCCTTTTGAGATTATTTTTACTTTTTGTCTTATAATTTTATTACATTTCTAAAATCTCAGTTTATTTTGCTCTTGCCTTTTCATTACTCAGAGTGATACCCTTTTTTTCAATCTGTATACTTTTTGATTTGGAAGAATTTCAACTTTTTCCTGGTTATTTATCATAGAGTGGTAAATTTTTCTTTAGTAGATGTCCATGTATTTTGATAAAATTGATATTTTTTAGTATGTCAATCACTGTTTTTCTTGACCTGGTTATAATTTAAGAAAGATGTTATTTCTTCAAGTTAAAATATTATATCACAGTATTCATATTAATAATATACACAATATATAACTATAATTATGTCTTAAAGTATAATATGAACATATTTTATAGATACATTATTTCCAAGTGGATGGATATCTTTTAATTTATTGTGAGTATTGGGTATGTGTTTGTAATTTCTGCCTTTTGGAATTTGGTGAGGAAAATAATGACTCCTAATTTTGCATGTTAATACATAGTTTGCTGTCTCATGTTTTAGTTATTTCTCTAAAGAAATTTAAATCACATTTTATATATTTTTAGTTTTTTCTTTAATATAAGCATTTCCTCATGTAATTAAATAATTGCTTAAAAATATTTTGATGCCTGCATAGTATTATAAACATCTTTTATAGACTTTAATGAGAACAATTTTGTTGACCTTTTAAATAGTGTTGCAGTAACTTTATTTGTATCTTTATATTTTATGTATTTTTAAAAACACACACACATGGCTTGAAATCCGAAGGGAACAAAAGGATTTACATAGTCTGTTTCTGTCTGTCCCCCAGTCTTTCTTCCCTGCGAACTAACTAGTGTTATCAGTTGTGTTTTTTTTCAGGGCTGCTGCTGCTGCTGCTTTTTAAATTACTAGACGAATCCATATGCACTTTTTTCTTTTTCACAGAAATTACCATCTTTATTCCCACTCAGTATACCATGGAGAGGATTCACATCAGTGTGTAAAAACACCTCATTAATTTTAAGGCTGCAGAGTGTTCCAACACATACATGTGTCATAATTTATTTAAGTAGACTAGTATTTCTAGATATTAAAGTTATAACACTTTTTAAATTAAAGTGTATTTACTGAGATTTCCTCCTTGTTTTTAAAGTGTAGATCTCCAGAGTGTGTTTTTCCCCTCACTCCCCTTATTTGACACGTGGTTTTGCTAGTGAAGAATGGGTCAGGCTGATGACTGCCTCCGTCTTACAGGAGTTACTGTCCCTGTAAAGAAATGCTGAGCTTACTTCCTTGGGGGGGTGGGGTTAGGGAGACAGGGGCATTAGGCGTTGGAGTTGGTATTTAAGGAATCCTGAGATTGAAAATCCCAGCAGTACAAATATTTCACATTTGTTTACAATGTGAAATATAATAACATGCATAAGACAGAAAAGTAGTACTTAAAGGATTATGAAATGAACACCTGTATGACCCCATTCAGATCACAAACAACATTGCCTAAGCTTGTGGGGCCTTTTTCATTTATAGCTCCTTGCGCGCCCCCAGTGGTGGCCACTTTCTTGACCATTATTGCATTCATGTTAATTGTCTTCATAACTTTATAACCTCATTATGCATTCTTAAGCAATGTAGTAAAATTGTGCTTATTTTTGGAACTCTTCCCTAATGTTTTTAGATATCTGAAAATTTGTACCCCCAAGAGCAGGCTTGAAGAGTCACAGAGGGTGTGTGGGAAGTGAAGGGGCAAAGAATTCTACATATGTTGTCTTAATGAAGCATGGGGGACTCAGTCTTAGTATTATTAGGTGAACTTGAGATCTTTTTTGTACCAGGTGATGGAGCTGTATCTTCACTGTTGCTGGATTCTGGAACTGGCTTTGTGTTTGGTGCTTTGAAGCACTGCTTCCTAAGCACTTACTTGCTGTGACCAGGGCATAGTCCTGCCTGGAGCTCTCTTTATATGCCCATTCCCTGTGGATTGCACAAGAAAATAAAAAGACAAATTTTTTCTAAAGCCATGCTTTTTTCTTTCCTAATTTATAAGAGCATTAGAGTTTAATTTAGGGCTTTATTCATAAATCCTGTTGTCTCATTTAGGGACCTTGGAAGCTTGAGCAAATCAAAGGTTTTTCAATGGTATATAGATCATATGTGATTTTTAAAAAAAAAAATTATTCTATATAAAAAGACCATAGAAGTAATTTCTAGTTAAGTTTATAGTTGAGTCGCTCACAAAATTTGTGATGGTGCTTACACCACAACCTAATACACATACAAATATATGTGTGTGTGCCAAAGTTTTACAAACAGTACTTTTACTATATATAATTAATTACTCTGATATCATTTGTTCTGGTCTAATTTCATTAAAAATAAATGGTGATTTATTTTTGAAAGGCATCTGCCCTGCTAAGTTGTCTGCAGGATCCTTTAATAGGTCACTGCTTGCATTTGGAAAGGTGCTGTGATTTTCTAGAGGAAAAGGTTGGCTTCGCGGGATTAAACGGAGTTAGGCAAACTCGAGTCATGGTGTGTGTGCTTAAGAGTGTGAACTTTGCTCAGCTCCTGGCCCTACCACTTGCCAGTCACAAGCAAGTAGGTATTCTTGAGCTTAAGCCTTTTATAAAATGGGAAGGGCCTTCCAACTTGGGTTTTTGAGGATTAAATGAGAGAATATGTTTCTGTAAGGTAAGCATTAATAAACACCTGTTGTTATTAGCCTTTATTACTTGTTTCAGGACAAATTGGAGTTTCTCTGACTTTTTAGCTCAGTGGTTTTTGTACAGATACAGAATATACTATGACAGGAGTCACGGGACAGTGTTAAGTAACAGAACAGGTGGATGGGAATTGCTTAGTTGATCTGCTGACCCATTGGAATCAGTTCAGGTGGCTGCTGGAGTCTGTGCTTGCAAATCTGCTAGTTTATTATGGGAGCGGGAACTGCAGAAGATGCCAGGCAGTCACAATGCCTTCAGTGCAGAAGAGTTGGACTTCCTGTTCTTGTTCATGGGCAGGAGGTTAAAGCTAAATTATGTGTATGTGTGTAAGATCAAGTCAAAAAGGCCAGAGGACATATTCAAGGTCTGTCAGGAAAAAATCCAGGCATTGCTAATATAATGAGAATGGTTTGCACAACATGGATGTAACCTGGCAGCCAAGGAAAGTGGACTAGAATGAGCATGCATGGACCGTGATGACTCCACTATAGACTCCACTATACTGGTCAGTGGGGGGTGGTAGACACTATTCAGTGAGCATGTGTACTGTGTGGCTGGCGCATTCACAATGACTGAGCAAGTAGAACAACGAGTGTGCATGGAAATTTTTATGAAGTTTGAACATTCTTCCATGGAAACTATTGGGATGACTCAGAAGGCTTTTGGGGATGATGCAGTGAGTGCAGTGCAAATAAAAGTGACACAAATGCCTTAAAGGTGATTGAGAATCTTTCAAAGTGGTCCACGTTCTGGAAGGCCTGTAACAAGCAGAACACCTAAGAATGTTGAACGTGTACAGGCTGTAATCAACAAAGATTTCTGCTTTCCCAAAACGAAAATCACCTTTGAAAGGGAAGAGATTTCAGACCTTTGATTGGATTCAGGAAAATACAACAGGGCAACTGATGGTGATTGAGAGAACTGGGTGAGGTCCCAAAGTGCCTACTTTGAAGGAGACTGAGGTGTCATTGTCCCATGTACAGTGTTTCTTGTATCTTGTATATTCTTCAGTAAATGTCTCTATTTTTCATAGTACATGCCTGGATACCTTCTGGATGGACCTTGTATTCTTTCGAATCTTCACTCTGCCTCCTCCCATATTTCACTTTGAAAATCAGTTTCTGCTCTTTTACCGCCCTTTTTAAAAGAATGACCAGCTTTTATATTTTAAAGATTTTTAAAAATTTATTTTTAGAGAGGGGGAGGGAGGGGAAAAATGGAGAGAAGAAACATCAATCAGTTTCCCCTTGCAAGGCCAGCATTGAGGCATGTGCCCTGACTGAGAATTGACCAGTGAGTGGCCTTTTGGTTCTTAGGACTGCATCCGACCAACTGAGCCACACTGGTCAGCATGACCAGCTTTTATATTTTAGATAATTGTCTGTTCTTAAAGTGAATTGAAGCACATTTGAATGTTAAAATTTAAACAAGAAAATTAAATTTGTTTAAAGTCCTGTCCTGAAGAGAAACCCATTTATTAACGTTTGATGTTTTTCCTCCCAGTCTTTTCTCATGCATTAAAAAAATAGTCCTTGAATTTAAAAAAATATTTGGCAATAGTATTGTACATCAAGCACTTTTATAGTGAAATTAAAAACTGAACTGGTTAGATAGCTCTAGAGCAATCAATAAGATGGTAGAGGAAGGGAGAAGGGACGCTGTTGAACAGAAGAGACAGTGACCTCATACTGTCTCGGACTGAAGGGTAGCCCTCAAATTAACCTGCCCTCTCAGGTATTCTGTAACAAGTAAGAATTTGACTTTAAAACTCTTCCCTACTTTTTACTAGTTCTCCCTTATTAGGCATGTGCTCCTTGAGGTCAGAAGAACAGGTCTTATGGTTGATAATGTTGCTAAAATTATTCCATTAGATTGCTGGTAGAGTTTCTGTTTCTTGTGGAATATGAAAGCTGAACTGTTTATAATAGTTCTACTAAGCATATATGTTAGTGCTTTTCAACTGCTTCAGGTTCCTCAACCAGGGAACCCACCCAGATCCTGAGAAAAAAAAAAACCCAGCTGCAATGCAGGAAGTTACCTGCCCTCCATGGCAGGGCCTGAATGGGCCGTGCTATCTGGCCATGGTGACCTAACATGAGGCCAATCTGTTTTTTCTTTCTCCTGCAGATTTTGAAGCCAGCTTCATTAGGCTGTTGGACAAAATAACAAATGGTTCTCGAATTGAAATAAACCAAACAGGTAAGCTCCTTTTCTTCCCATTCCCGAAAGCATCTACACATGTACTACTTAAACATTCTTGTGCTTCTTGCTCCTTTTGGTAGTATAAATACTGTATTCAGATGGGAAAAGTCCAGTTTCCTGTTTGTGATTCAGTTGTTTGGAGATACACATGAACTCTGCCATTTTAAGGAGCACACACTTGATTTAAGGAAGTAAGAAGAATGAAACTTTCAGATCAACAAACGAGCATGCCCCCTTTCTTTAACAGTAAAAATATTTTATACCTAACATTTATGTGCAACTTGTCAGAGTGCATTTACTTATCTTGTCACAACAAAACCTTACAGCAGACTCTATGAGGTAGCTGTATGTGCTGAATTTTATTTTTTTATTTTGTCTTTAAAAATAAGGTTCAATAAGTGTATGCAAAAATTACGAAAGTCCCTTCGCCTGTTTCCTGTTGCGCTCCCTCCCTGGGTACAGCCGTGGGCACATTTGCTTGTACGGGTACTTCTTAGACCATCGACAGGGCTGTGCTTGCTGCATGCTCTGCAGCCAGCTTCTTTTTTTTTTTTTTTTTTTTTTTCACTAGCACAAATGTTGCAGGTTAATCTCAACTATTTCCATAAGCCTAATATAGTATTCTGTTGTATGAATGCATAGTAAGTTATTTAATGGCTCCCTACTGATAAACATTCAGGTTGTTTCTAGTTTTTTGTTTGCTATTAGAAATTTTTTTATCTACATTGTATAGGGAGGAGACCACACAAACATCTTTTGACAAGCTCCATGACTGTGTACATTTTTGCATATGTGCAACAAAAGAAACTCTGGACTTTCCCCTATGTTGTCTCTTTTTGGAAAGAAGACAAGCTTGGCTTCATAAGTGGCCTGACACCACACTGAAGTTGTTCATCTGTAGCTGCATTCAGAGAACAGCTTTTAGGCATGAGGCTTCAGATGCCCTTTGCAAGCTGATTCCATTAGACTTCCTTGGCTTGTTTACTTTGAAATTGCTGGAGATGTTTTTTAGCACATTATATTGGTGATTCAGAGGGCAGGTAATTCTGTTCTTGTCTAGTCACATCTGCAGCTTAGGTTGGGAAGTAGACATTTACTCGATCCTGCTTCTGCCTCCTGTCTCCCCCGTCCCAACACCACCCCAGAGTAGAATATTTCATTCTGATGATCTGGTCAGTGTTTCATTTGGTTGATTTGCAGGCATAAATGTATTTGTGGCGTTTAGTGGTTGTATAGCTTTTTTTCTGTTTTGACTTTTGACCTAAAGGATTGATTTTGTGACTCATTCATGGTGTTTAGAATAACTGGTGTAGAATCTATAAAACCTATCCCTTTGAGAAGTGTAGGAGGATATGATTCTGATTTTGATTGATTCTGATTGTGATTGTTGGGATTTTGGTTTTTAATATAGTATAATAAAACCTAAATTTATTTGGTGAAACTCCTGAAAGCTGCTTTCCTTTTGAGTGAATGAACATATTTTATTCCTCTGTTGCTAAATTTGTCTATTGATAAATTGTGCCAGAAGACATTGTAAAACATTTGAGCAGCAAAAGGAGTTTGCTCACCCATTTGTACACCCAAGATACTCTTAAGTATGTTACTTTGGTTTTCCTCTAACATCTTAATCTGGTAAGAAACTTTTTGGATGATAGGCATATATGGAGAAGTGAATTAAGATAATAAGAGTTTCTAATAAAACTATTAAGTAAATTTAGATGTTTTCATTTGTTACTGTTAAAATAGCTACTATTAATGGAATTGCCGTAAAGTACCTGCTTTTTCTATGTGTCTTCTTTGGTAAGTGCAGGATGTGGGAAACCTTATTTCCGGAGCCTAGAAGAAGCTGATTGCCGGTGTGATGGCTTCAGAGCATCATTGTAAACGCCCTTCTCCAGCGCAGTCTGGGAATGTGCGTTGGGAGACTAAGATGCACATTCGGGTTTTTTCTCTGTGCCCTACCGTGACTTTGGCAGTTCAGAGGGTTTAGGGAAGGGCTTAATTTATTACTGTTTATTAAGTTAAACTCACAGTTTATTACTATTACAGGGACTTGACAGTAATGAGTCAGCTTTTGGATTGAAGTGTGGGCTCGTAGGTAGGAATGGCATTTGAAGTCTTCTGGATACCCGTGCCAGACTTTCTCCTTGGGACTCACTACCTTTGTTGTTTTTTGTTTTAATTTTTAATTTTTTTAATTTATTGATTTTTAGAGAAAGAGAGGAATGTGTGTGTGGAGGGGGGGATCACCAGTTTGTTGTTCCACTCATTTATGCGCTCATTGGTTGACTCTGTGTGTGCCCTGACAGGATTGAACCCGAAACCTGGGCTCATTGGGACAACACTCCAACCAGCTGCACTGAGCTGCCCAGTGCGGGCCTCTTTGTTTCTTTCATGAAACTGATTTTTGTGTGTGCTGAATGTGGCTCTCTCCTCTTGTGTAAGGAACAACCTTGTATTATCAGCCTGGCCTCCTGTATGGTGGATCCGTGGAACATGACTGTAGCGTCCTTCGCAGCATTGGCTATTACCTGGAGAGTCTTCTTTGCCTGGCTCCATTTATGAAGAACCCGTTAAGAATAGTTCTGCGAGGAGTGACCAATGACCAGGTTGACCCTTCGGTGAGTAGAGAGGCCAAACCATGGTGTGATTTTTGTTTTGTCTCTTGCTACAACGCAACTTCTGAGAAACAAGTTCCTAATAAAGCACAGGTTTATTGTTGAGTGTATTTTTGTTGTTGTTATTTACCTTGAGATTTAGAGATTGATCATTCCAGGATGCAGATGGATCAAGATTCATAATCAATCAAATTGAGTGACGATTGTTACCCTTCATCAAGGTGCCTTTCATTGTGGTGCGTAAGCACCTTCAGAACAGATGCTTGCAGACTCGTCGTGGTTGACAAGAAATAGGCTCTGCCGACTGGAGTGTGTGAGAGGGGAAGTTTTGGAAGGTCATGTGACAGCAGAGACTGGAAAGTAGACCAAAATTTTAGACAGAAAATATTATCTTCTTGGTATTGTTGCAGCATAATCTTGTTTTATTTGGGCTTCAGTCATAAACTGGAGGGTGTTTTTCACCTGAGAAGAACTTGCAGATTTAGAATAAAGGCATAGGGACAGGGACAGTATATAGGAACTTTGATAGTTTGTGGGCACCAGCAATCTTACTAAGCAGGCTAATTTTCTGCATGTATGGGGAGGATAGTTAATATTCAGGTGGAATTTTCATTGTGGCTACCACAACTGTCTTAGTGCCAGTGTAGGGGGTGTGTGTGTGTGTGTGTGTGTGTGTGAGAGAGAGAGAGAGAGAGAGAGAGAGAGAGAGAGATTCGAATAGTCCTGTCCAGACCTGCCTTAGACCTCTCATGGAGTGAGGGGTCCTCACCTTTGGACGCTGTCAGTGTAGGGATCTTAATGCCTAGGGCCATGATATGAAGCCCTGACTGAGAACACTTATCTTCACCCCTACCGACAGGGAACTGAGACTGATGAAGGGGCAGTAATATCATAATAACTGTGTATGATGCCAGGTGGGTACTGGCAATATCAGGGGGAGCACTTTGTAAGGTATATGATTGTCTAACTGCTATGCCATACACCTGAAACTAATATAATAAACACCTATAGTTGAATGTAAACTATAATTGAAACATTTTTTAAATTTACAAAAAAATCTGAAAACAGACAAACAAACAATGGAAGGGGTGGCTTCTAAAGCAGAATGTGAAGTGTGTAACTTTTCTAACCAGGGAAGACCAGTTAGGTGGTTCATTAAGCTGCAAAGTGGAGAGTGCTGGTATTCACCAATGCACTTATTAGCGTATAAACCTAGTTAATGTGTTATTAGGCAGTAAAAGACTTATTTCCCAGTTCTTGGGAATTCAGGTACATAAACTCTTTTCCTAGAATCTGAGTACATTGTATGATCTGAAATTCTTAACTGTAAAGAAACGTTGAATAAACTGTTTAGAATTTTAAACTAATTTCAAAGGATTGCCTTTTTCCTGCATTTTTCTGGAAGGCCCTGGGAAGTGGGCCCTGAGTTAAAAGTGTGCGTGGGAGGAGGTCTTTGCACGCGTGGACGGGGGCAGGTGCCCTGAGCAGTGGGAAGGGCCCGAAGCGCACAGCAGACCTTGGCACCGTGTGTCCCAGTTTGTGCTCTTTCTGTAATCGCTGGTGATCTTAAAGGCTGTTAACACTGGCAATATTTAAAAAAGGTTTATATACTAACAAAGATTAGTTGATGAATTCCCCAGAAATAGTACCTGTACTTAACTCTTTTATGCAGAGTATTATGAAAGAAATCTGTTTTCACATATTACAGGGCTCTCTGCTTTAGCTAGCTGCAAGATTAAAATGACCTTGGGTAGTACTTGGCTCCAACCCAGAATAGAATAAATATACCTAATCTTGGGTAAAAGGTAACTTCTTCAGCTTGTGGTCCCTTCATTTTGAGCTTTCTTTTTAATGTGAGGTTTCCCCATCAGTTACTGTCCACATTTACTCTGCACCAGAATGAATGTGATGAGTTCCTCCTTCTAGGTCTCATGGGGTGGGCAGTGTGAACACATCTGGGGAGATTATAAGGCTGAGTACGTCTGGGCTCTAATAGAGGTACCAGCAAAGCACTGAGGATTGAGGAGGGTTTTCTAGAGGAAGGGAAGCCACAGAATCAGTCTGGTTTTGGGAGGAAGAGAACTCTGGAGGCTGAGAGAAGGATGAATTGAAGGGGGCTGCCAGTTAGTTTGAACGTAATGGAGATGGAAGTAGAAAGGAAGAGACAGATACGAAGGACAGTGTGGAGGGGAAATGTCATAGTTTGACAGCTAATTGGAGATGGAATAGGAGGGACTGTCCTGGTTGACTTGAAGGCTAGAGATCAGAAAGTTTGACATAGGGAAGAGGGAAACTGGTTGGATGATGGGCGATGTGTTTGGTTTTGGTCCTGTTCCTGGTAGGTTGGGAGGGTATAATTACAGTCTAGAGCCTCAGAGATAGGTCCTCAGCATCTTACCCAGGAAGTTAAGTCCTGAGGAAAATGAGATTGACCAGTGTTGAGGTTGAACACTGACGGCTTTCTGGTTGAACTGACCCTGCTGGAGTTTTTCCTCTGGCCTGCACAGTGTGGTGGTGTGGATATCTGAATTGAATGTTCATGTTTGCAACCCAGACTTTGCATTATAGGGGTTGATGGAGCAGCACTGGACAGCAGTTCTTCCCCGACAGCCACCAATTGGAGCTGGGTAGCAGCTGCCTTCTTTGGAAGAGGCATGAGCTCCAGTTAGCTGGAGGTCTTGGCTGATCTCATCATTTAAATTCACTTTCTGGCCTGTGTTGAGCATTAGAGTTTTTGCTCCATGATGATCCCAGGGCCTGAGAACAGAAGACGAGGAAATGAATGTTTAAGGTATGAGGAGGGGAAGAGGAGCCACAGACAGTGACTGGGGAGAAAGAAATGTTTGAAGAAGCCAGGGAGGACCCAGGCAGTCAGTGTCTGCAGGAGGTGATTTAGGGGTTGGGCAGGGAGATGCAGCCATTGAGGCGTTTTACTGACCTTTGAGAGAGCAGTGTCATTGGAGTGTAAGGACAGTCATAGGCTGGGGAATGAGCAGGAAAGAGAACCGTGGCAAGTTAGGCGATCCAGAAGGTTAGATAGTGATTCCTGAAGAGCTGAGGTTGGAAATACTTTTTTAGATAAGGAGAGACTTATGCCTGTTGTGGGCTGAGGAGACGCTGTAATTGAGAAGGAAGAATTGAGGAGGGTCGGGGATTTAATGAGGGTGACTCCGGCAGAAATCTGGAGGGGATGGGCACGGAAAGCAGAAGTGGTCTGCTGAGCCACCTCCCCTTTAACTGCCTGTGTGGTGGGCATCAGCAAGGTTATGACGTAGCTGTTGAGTAATGTTTTTGGTTTTCTTTGGCTTTGGAGTGCCACAAACTTGAAAGGTAGGGACATTTTCCCCCCTTCCTCACAGACAAAAGGATAGACAATGAGGAGAAATTTTGAGAAGCAAAGTTCCAAGATGTTTCCTTTGAATCTCAGTGATTTGGCACCAGAGCCCCCTGTAAATATTTACGGGTGCCAACACCCTGGTCAGGTGGTTAATGAAGATTCCATTCTTTTTTATTCCTGCCCTGGAAGGGGAATAAAGTCTGCTGTGTGCTGGGCCCTGTTCTAGTAGATAAAATGTATCCATATTTTTTCAATTCTTGTACAAACCATGAGGTGGGTATTCTTGTCCCTGTTTGAGACAAGATAACGGAGAGCGGTTTCTTCCTTTCTATTGCATGGATCTGATGACATTTCTGCCTGTTGGTTGATTGACTGAACTTGTCAGGATGACTGACACCTTTGTCCTAGGGTCAGACTTTTGCTTTTACTCCCTAACACAGAGTGACCGTTCAGTTTCCCTTAAGTAGAACTTGCGGCCCACCCCCACTCAGCTAAAACTAGTGTGCAGAGTTGGTGGAGACTGGAACATGTGTAGTCCAGCTCCTCGTTTTGCACAGCAGGAAGCCAGGGCCCTGGGGAGAGAGGGGAGTGTGCAGCCTCACAGCTGGTAAGAGGCAGAGTTGGGACTCACGCCCGCATATGCTTTTCCAGCCCTCGCTCCACCACACTGAATTGCCTGCCCTTCAGCTCAGGTGGAGGGTGATTTAGGAGATGGGACCATGCCGGAAGTGATACGCAGGCTTCTGGCTGACCCTCAGAGTAAATCTTGACTTTATCCTATATGACTCCAGGTATAGGTAGGATGAGCCAGAAGGACTGTTCTGTTTCTTGCCTTTCTTGTCCCCAGGGGAGCTGGTAGCTGCCTAGTTCCAGGCAATCAGGTAGATAAGAGTAACCCACATCCTGTATTCCCTGGTTTTTTCAGAATCTAGCTTGGCCATCTCCCCAGCTGCTCTGAATACTAGCCTAGACTGACTTCTTGGTTCTGGCAATCCCAAGTGCATATGTTTAGTATTTGCATATGTTTAATTTTAATATGTAGATTGAAATTAGCTAATTTTCAATGAATTTTCCTAGTAACTGCTGCTGCGTCTCCTGATCCATTGTCAGTATGTTCCTAGGCTTCGTAGGTCATTTCTACCTCAGGTTCATTTTCTGATAGCAGAATATGTAGTTGGGGCCTATTCTGTGCTGTAAAACCTTATTGGAGTATCATTCTGTTCAATCCTGGCATGTTGGGAGGGAGCAGCTTGGAGCCAGACAGTCTAAGACCCTTCCCTCAGAGATAAGGAAATTCAGACAGTTGGGATCTTGTTGTCTGAGGCCACGCTGCTCAGTAGAGGTGGAGCCAGGGCTGGTGCTTTCCCCTGCACCCTGTGCTCGCCCTGCCTGCCCCCATGGCCTCCTGCTAGGGTCAGCCACAGTGCTGAGGAGCTGCCCTTTGCCCTTTGGGAGCAAGTAAGGGAGTAATTTTCTTTCCCATGTTGCAGTTGAGGCAGCATTCATTCACTGATGTGTTAGGTCAGCATGATTTAAATATCATCCTTATACTCTGAGGATTCCGCAAATGAATAAGAAAGGACCCCAGGCCTCCTGTGAATTTGGAATAGGGAGGAGATAGCAGTAATACTTGGTGTCGTCTTGCCATTAGTTGTGCAGTTGTGAGTCCTGCATCAAGTAGTTTGAAGTGACCATTCATTCCCCACTGCCTTCACTTTCTTGTACAGCCACCACCTACCTTTTAACTGCCTATGTGGTGGGCATCAGCAAGGCTCTTAAGTAGCTGTCACAGATTTTTTTCCCTTTGCCTTTGGACTGCCATAAGCTTTAAAGATTAAACAATCATGCTGGGGAAAAAATCTTTTGAAAGATTAATTCAAAAATCTGATATTTTTCCAAAGTGTTTTTACCTAAAAGAATGAGCAGAGGTCCCAGTTTGTTTTCTGTTTGAGCCTGAGAGTTTCTTATGCTTTTTGTTTGATGCTCATGGTGATGCCTTTGTAAGGTAGGTGTAAGTCTCCATGCTGTACGTGAGGAAAGGGACTCAGAGGATCTGGTGGTTTATAAAATCTCCGTTTTATTTGGGAGCACGGTCATTCCATGCCCTCACTTGGAAGCCAGAATCCTTTCTCTGGACCAGAGCACACATTAGCTGCCTGGTTGCTATGCCTCAGCCTGCTTCGTGAGCTCTTTCCCATTTGCTCAAAGTTTAATGAAACTTTTTTTTTTTTAAATTCTGAAACAATTCTATAGGTTGATGTTCTTAGGGCAACGGCCCTCCCTCTTCTGAAACAGTTTGGAATTGATGGTGAATCACTTGAGCTAAAGGTAAGAATGTATGAATTGTTACCTGTATACGAGTATATCTGTGTAAACCATTTCCTTACCAATTCATTGGAAGAGCTGCATGACTATGTGTGTGTGTGAGAGAGAGAGAAAGAGAGGGAGAGGGAGGGGGAGAGGTAGAGAGAAAGAGAAACAGACATTTGAAGTCACCATTTATGAGAAGACCCACAGGACATGAACTAAATATTACAGACTTTGAGCCAAAAGGGGCTTTTAGTAATGACAATGGTAGCCGACAGTTATATTGCACTACCTTGCAGTGGAAGGCACTGTTGCAGACATTCTGCATATATTTATTCTTTACTCTTCATAACAACACCATTTGTGTCACGCAGCTGATAAGCAGTGGAGCCAGGATTCTAGCCATAATGCCTCTCTAATCTGGATCATCTACATATATGTCCAGAGCCTTCCCACTTGGATGCCCCTGAGAATTTTCAGTATTTTCCAAACCTAGTAGAAGGAATATAAGCATCCATTTGTTTGCACTTGGAAGGAATTATATCAGGTTGGTGTGATAATACTGGATGTCATAAGCTGTTTTAGCATCTCTACTTTTTACAGGGCAAATGACTTTTTTTTTAATATAGTCATGTGTTGCATAATGATATTTCGGCCAAAGACAAACCACATATACAATGGTGGCCCCATAAGGTAATAGCACTAAAAAATACCTATCACTTGGTAACATAGCTGTCGTAACATCATAATGCAATGCACTACTCACATATTTATGGTGAGGTTGGTGTAGACAAACCTACTGCACTGCCAGTCATATGAAAGCATAACACATGCGATGATGTATAATATGTATTGCTTGATACTGGTAATAAATGTGTTACTGGTTTATGTACCTCGAGTATGCTATTTATCGTATTTTAGAGTGTATTTTTTCTACTTGGGAAAAAACGTGGCTGTAAAACATGCTATGTTACAGTGGTAGCAGCCTCATATATATTTACCACATCTCATTTTCTTTTGTGCTTGATTCAGTCTTGTGGGTTTTTTTCCTCATTATGGCCCCTAAGCAAACAAAAATCTACTGTTAATATTGCCAGTAAGAGGCCATGTTCAGTGGTTGACTTGGAAACAAATTAAAAAGTGGTTAAGGACTACACAGGTGGAAAACTAGTGATGGTTGTTGCTTGCCATCAGGCACGTTCCATTCCACCATAGATAGCTACAGTCTTGAAGAGCAAAAACAAAGTGACGGAAGCTGTTAAAGGGTCTGCTTCATTAAAGGCAGTGAAACCAACAAAAATTACAGAAGGGCCTCTATCAGGCACAGAGAGACTTCTAATGACCTAGATTCCAGACGGGACGCAGTTGTTTATCCCTCTCAGCACTATGGCACTTGCGGCCAAAGCAAAATGTTTGTGATGTTGAAAGAAGGGGCTGGACTCGATTACAGTGTTAATTTATTGCTCGCTCTGGGTGGTTTAAATGATTCAGGAATGGTTATTCATTATAGTGTGAAAGTGAGTGGTGGGTCTGTGAGTGGTGATGTGAAGGGAGCTGAGGAATTTTGGGACACGCTGGATAAGCTGATTGTGGAGGAAAATTACTTGCCAGCACAAATATTCAGTGTGGGTTGAACTTCCCTATTCTGGAAACAGATAAGCCTGAAAGGACTTCGAGTTCATAAGGAGGCCAAGTTAGTGCCAGGCTTTTAAGGACAGGATAACAGTCTTGCTCAGGGGCAATGTTGCAGTTATAAACTGAAATACTTAGTAGCTGGCACACAGTGAGGACCCACGGGCCTTTCAGCCTAC
This sequence comes from Phyllostomus discolor, assembly GCF_004126475.2. Lineage (NCBI taxonomy): Eukaryota > Metazoa > Chordata > Mammalia > Chiroptera > Phyllostomidae > Phyllostomus > Phyllostomus discolor. Next base: position 161,858,243 of record NC_040905.2, on the reverse strand, counting down.
CAGTAAGTGCCCCTGCCAGTGTAAAGAAGTCCTGCGTGACCCAGCTCTGCTTCCACGATACCTTCCTGAATTACTGTTGTCAGTGCAGTGGGGCAGTACTACTGTTCGGAGAATTATATACCGTTTAAGACGTAATAATTAAGATGTAAGGTGCATGACCATAATTTAGAGTTCTGATAGATCAATTAATTGCATAGGAGAAAACGGTTAAGAAATGGGATTAACGCATGAACTAGGCCAGTCCCTCATTTTAAGGATGAAGACCCACTTGACTTTGGGACATGCTGGCTCTGTGCTATTTCTGAGACACTGTAGGGTGTCCTTGCTCATCATGTGCCCTCTTAGAGCTAACATCAGGTGCTGCTGACCTTGAAAGGATTGCCAAGTTAAATGTGAAAGAGCTGTCTCCCTTCTAAGGAAGAGCCCTTGGTGTAAATTGTACTGGGTTGGGTGTCTGGGTCAACTATTTTCTGTTGCATCCTTGCCTCTTCTTTCTCTTCATGTGTGCAGATTGTGCGACGGGGAATGCCTCCTGGAGGAGGAGGTGAAGTGTTTTTCTCATGTCCTGTAAGGAAGTTCCTGAGGCCCATTCAGCTCACAGATCCAGGAAAAATCAAACGTATCAGAGGAATGGCGTATCCTTTTTGCATTTGGTTTAGATTTCTTATTTTTTTCTTACCTTATGAAGATAAGAGTGACTCATAACAGCTTTACCTCTTCCCAGGGTTATTTGCATTTTAGATAACAATCATGGAAAAGTTTTAGGAGTGAAATTGTAATGGTTGGCTACGATATGATGCTTTATTATCTGCCTCACCTTGACCAGATTGATTGATTCATTTATTTTCTTTCTTCCTTCCCTCTCGCCCACCCTTCCTCCTATCATCCATCTATCTATCTATCTATCTGTCTGTCTGTCTGTCTGTCTATCTTAATCTTTACCATTTTCTTTCCTGGTTAACACTTAAATGGCTCCCATGTATATGATCCTCTCCTGAGGGCTTTGGTTTGGGGGCCACCGATGCAGTTGCAGCCCCGCCCTCAGAAGAGCTCATCATCTGATGAAGGAAACAAATATGTAAGCACATAGTTCTGATATAATGTGTAAGATGATATAGACACGTGTGCAGTGGGCTGGGGGAGCTAAGAGTAGAGAGTGGTTAATTTTGTCTGGAGGATGTAGGAGGGCTGAAATAATATCTACTGTTCATTAAGTGCTTACTCTGTACTTAAAGGATAATTATTTTATATATTTAGTTTTAAAAAACTACTTTACTGAAGTACAACATGAGTGACATCCAGAAAACTTCATGTTTAATGATACAACTTGATGAAACTTTGGAAATAAGAGTTGGTGAAGAATAATGCCAAAAATATATTCATCGCTTCCAAAAATTTCCTCTCATCTTCTTTAAAGTTTTCTTAATTAATTTATTTTTGATAATGCTTGAGATCTATCCTCTTAGCAAATTTTTAAGTACTGCAGCACACAGTCCAGTGTCACTAACCATAGGCATTATGGTCTCAGTGTATAGAAATAAACCAATATACAATTGGTTTTTGTGTGTTGACTTTGTATCCTGCAACTTTATTGAATTTATTCTAGTAGTTTTTTTTTGTGTGTGGAGCCTTTAGGGTTTTCTGTGTATTAAATTATGTCATTTGCAAACATAGACAGTTTTACTTCTTCCTTTTCAATTTTGATGCCTCTTAATTTCTTTTTCTTTCCTAATTGCTTTGTTGAATAGAAATGGTGAGGGTGGGCGTCTTTTGCCTTGTTTCAGTTCTTAGAGGAAAAGCTTTAGGTTTTTCACCACTAAATGTGGTGTTAGCTGTGTGCTTTTCATGCATGATCTTTATTGTATTGATGTAAGTTCCTTCTATACCTAATTCACTGGGAATTTTTATCATGAAAGAATGTCGAATTTTGTCAAATGCTTTTTCTGTATTGAGATGATCATGGTGATTTTTATCCTTCATTCTGTTATGTAGTGTATAACATTGGTTGTACATGTTGAACCAACCTTGTGTCCCAGAGATAAATCCCGCCTGGTCATGGTATATGATCCTTTTATTCTGCTATTGAATTTGGTTTGCTAGTGTTTTGTTGAGGATTGTCACATCCGTATTCATCAGGGGTATTGGCCTGTAGATTTTGTTCTTGAACTGATTTTGTCTGGCTTTGGTGTGAGGCTCATATTGGTCTCATACAATGAGTTAGGAAGTGCTTCCTCCTCCGCTTTTGGAGGTTTAAGATTAGCTATTTGGTGGAATTTGCCAATGAAGCCATCTGGTCCTGTGCAATTTTTTGTTGTTGGGAGGTTTTTGATTACTGTTTCAGTCTGGCACATGTTATTTGGTCTGTGCAAGCTTTCTATTCTCAGTAAACTTGGTAGTAGGTTTTATGTTTCTAGGAACTTATTCGTTTCTCTAGGTTGTTTAATTTGTTGGTGTAAAATTATTTGTAATAATCTCTTATGATCTGTTTTAATCTCTATGGCATCAGTTGTAATGTCTCTGCTTTCCGGGTTTTACTTACTTGTGTCTTCTCTCTCAGTCTAGCTAAGAATTGGTTGATTTTTATCTTTTTATGAGACCAACTCTTAGTTATGTCAGTTTTTATAGTCTTCTGTTTTCTATTTCATTTATTTCTGATTTAATCTTTATTATTTCTTTCCTTCTGCAATTTTGAGTTTAGTTCTTTTTCTGTTTCCTTGGGGGTGTAAAGTTAGGTCTTTTGAGATCTTTTTGTAGAAAGCATGTAGATGTTTATCGCTCTCAACTTCCCTTAGTACTGAATTTGCTGCATCCCATAAGTTCTGGTATGTTGTGTTTTTATTTTCATTTGCCTTTAGATATTTTCTAATTTCCCTTTTGATTTCTTCTTTGACACAGTGTTTGTTCAGTAGTGTGTTGTTTCGTTTCCATATATTTTTAAGTATATTTTATCGATTATGCTATTACAGTTTTCCCAATTTCCCCTCTTTATCCCCCTCTGCCATGTACCCCCCAACCCTCCAGCATCCTCCCCCCTTAGTTCATGTTCATGGGTTGTACATATAGGTTCTTTGACTTCTCTTTTTCCTGTACCATTCTTAACCTCTCCTCATCTATTTTATGCCTACCAATTATGCTCCTTATTCCCTGTACCTTCCCCCACATTCTCCCTTCCCTCTCCCCTCTGAAAACCTTCCATGTGATCTCCATTTCTATGAATCTGTTCCTGTTCTAGTTGTTTGGTTAGTATTTGTTTTTGGGTTGTTTGTTTATTTATTTGTTTTTTAGGTTTAGTTGATAGTTGTGAGTTTGTTGTCATTTTACTGTTCATAGTTTTTGTACTTCTTCAATTTCTTAGATAAGTCCATTTAACATTTCATATAATAACGGCTTGGTGATGATGAATTCCTTTAACTTGACCTTATCTGAGAAGCACTTTATCTGCCCTTCTATTCTAAATGAAAGCTTTGCTGGATAGAGTAATCTTGGATGTAGGTCCTTGCCTTTCATGACTTGGAATACCTCTTTCCAGCCCCTTCTTGCCTGTCCGGTTTCTCTTGAGAAATCAGCTGATAGTCTTATGGGCACTCCTTTGTAGGTAACTCTTTCCTTTCCTCTTGTTGCTTTTAAGATTCTCTTCTTGTCTTCAATCTTGAGTAACTCGATGATGTGCCTTGGTGTGTTCCTCCTTGGGTCCAACTTCTTTGGGACTCTCTGAGCTTCCTGGACTTCCTGGAAGTCTGTTTCCTTTGCTAGATTGGGGAAGTTTTCCTTCATTATTTGTTCAAATAAGTTTTCAATTTCTTGCTGCTGTTATTCTCCTCCTCACACCCCTATAATTTAGATATTGGAACATTTAAAGTTGTCCAGAGGTTCCTAAGTGTCTCTTCATTTTTTTGAATTCTTGTTTTCTTCGTTCTGTTCCAGTTGGATGTTTATTTCTTCCTTTTGTTCCAAATTGTTGATCTGAGTCCTGATTTCCTTCCTGTCACTGTTGGTTCCCTGAATACTTTGCTTTATTTCACTTTGGGTAGTCTTCATTTTTTATTTCATTTTTCGACCAAGCTCAATCAGTTCTGTGAGCATCTTGATTACCAATATTTTGAATTCCACATCAGCTCATTGCTTAGCTCCTCATTGCTGTTTCTCTGGAGTTTTGCTCTGTTCTTTCATTTGGGCCATATTTCTGTGTCCCTGCGCACCTGTTAAGTTGTATGGGGGCAGGCAACCTTCTTTGCTGCATTGTGGTGCTGTCTGTGGGGGAGGTGTCAGAAAGGGAACCATGCAGCTGGCTTGCTGGGCTCTAGCCCCATTTTCCAATGAACTCTCATGTGAGACTGGGAGTTTTTCCCACTGTGGCAACCGCTGCCGTAGTCCAGTCAGTTCTGAGTCTCAGTTTCCCGTTCAGCCAGCCCCACCCATGCGGTACACCACCTTGCTCCAGATTCTCTCCGTCCGCCCGTCTCCCTCACACCAGTCTGGTTGACTGTTTCTTTAATTTCTTGGTTGTCAGAGTTCCATGCAGTTTGATTTTCTGGGACTTCTGGCTCTTTATTGTTTTTAGATTGGTTGTTAGCCTCCTTTTGGTTGTGTGAAAAAGTGAAGGGTTTCTACCTATGCCTCCATTTTGGCCAGAACTCTCTCATTTCCATGTATTTGTGGACTTTCCTGTTTTCTTTCTGCTATTGATATCTAGTTTTATTCCGTTGTGGTTGGAAAAGATACTTGGAGTGATTTCAATCTTAAGTTTGTTAAGATTGTTTTATGACCTAGCATGTGACCTTAGAAAATATTCTGTGTGTACTTGAGAAGAATGTATGTTTTACTACTACCAGGTGGAATTTTCTATATGTCTTTTAGGTCCATCCTGTGTATGTCTGTTGGTCTGTTGTTTACTTAATGATTTTCATTCTGGGTGTTCTTAGATCCATTATTAAAGTGGGGTATTGAGGTCTCCAACTACTATTATATTGCTGTTTCTCCCTTCAGATCTGGCAGTGCTTGCTTTATATGTTTTAGGTGCTCAGATGTTGAGTATGCACATATTTATCATCCGTATATCTTCCTATTGAATTGATCCTTTTATCACCATATAATGATCTCTTTGTCTCTTGTGACTTTAAGGTCACTTTTGAATTAAAGTCTGTTTTGTTTGATGTATTTTGTCTCTTCTCTTTGGTTACCATTTGCGTGGAATATCTTTTTCTCTCCCTTTACTTTTAGTCTATACATACTCTTGAATCTAAAGTGAGTCTCTTATAAACAGAATGCAGTAGGATCTTGTTGTTTTATCCATTCAGCTACTCTTTGTCTTTTGATTGTGAACTTTAATGTATTTATATTTTATATGCTTTATTTTTAAGCCTCAAAGTTACTGAATTTACTTATATCCTATTTTGTAGATAAGAAACTGGGGCTTAAAAAGCTTAAGGAATTTGCTTCCAAATCACACTGTTCATAATGGCAGAGCTAGGGTTTGAACCCCATCTGTCTGACTCTGCAGCCCCGACTTTTCACCTCTGCTTTTTCCTATAGAAAAGATAGGACATTTGGACTGAGCCTTGAAGAATAGAGACTTATAAAGTGGAGCAAGGAAGGAAAAGCACTTCAGGCAGAAAAGTGGGACTGTGTAGAGGTAACAAATGTACAGTGGCTCTGGGGAGTGGCGATTGGTGTGGTGTGGCCCAAGTGCAGGTCAGCTGTGGTGTTTGGCAGTAGAAGAAGGGACATGAAGATGGCCAGGAACCAGTGAAAGTTGAAGTGTTATTCTTCATTCCAAAGCTAGCAGTTTTCTTCTGTAGAATGAATTTGTATATTATGAGGACAACCCTGGTGGTACCGAAAGAACTTTTGGCTCATTGTACACCTTTTGGAAGGCACAGGTTTTCTAAAAATCAGCTGGTGATGAGCACTTAGAGACAAAGATGACAGGGAATTATGGTGCTCTAAAGAAGGGACAGTAAGAGTAGTGGCTGGAGGACAGGTGAGGCCTGCTAGTTTATAGGATCCTAGAAGTGGAATGAATAGACCACAGTGATTATCTGTGTCTGTAATAGAGGAACAGGGAGTTGTGAGGACGATTTTGATGTTTCTCACTTAGGCACATGGGTAGAGAGGTTTGTTCTTATAGTAGTCACAAATGTGTGGGGTAATAAGTGGCAGAGAGTGGGGAAGTAAAGATAAGTTTAGTTTTAATTCATGTTGGGTTTGAGGGTCTTTTAAGATGGTTACAGGGAGACAAACCTAGAAAGGAAATTAGAAATGTAGATCTCTAACTTAGGGGCAGGGTGAGGACTAGAAATAAACACTTTAGAGTCAGCTACCCTGTGGAACAGGAAGAGGGGAGGACAGAACCCTGGGAGGCCACTAAGACTTGACAGCAGAAGCAAAGTAAGTGCTCCCAGAAAGGGAGACTATGGAAAGTCAGAGTTGAGAGGACAACAAAGAAAATGCAGCTTTTGGAAGCCCGGGTCAACACCTTAAAGAGCATTAAGATGCACGGAAGTGCATCTTTTCCCCTTCTGATCAACTTGCCAGGGCCTGGGAGGGGGCTGGTGTTTGTTCCTGCCAGCAGCTGTCACTGGATGGTGCAGTTAACCATTTATTTAATGCCACCCACTCTCATTCTCCCCTTGCCCGACACGGGGTGAGACAGAAGAGAACAGTCCATTTCAGTTTTCTAGTGTTGTCCTGCCAGCTCATGATCTGGTACATAAGAGTTAAGTGAGTATATGAGGGTAGAAGCAGAAGAAGGGTGTGGGGTGTAATTTGTGGGACAATCTGGTTTCCTTTTTCTGACTATAGGGAAGGTACTTAGAGAACCACTCTCTCTTTCCCTCTTCCTTCTGCCCCCAACGCCCACATGCTCGCACACAAGCACGCACATGCCTTGGGTTTCTCTGACCTGCAAGCCGTATGGACTATTGGTATGGACTTGTCTCTTGGATATGAGTTCTTAGTATGGCCTTCATGAATGAGCTTCAGGTCGTTGATAACCCTCAAATTACCTGTAATGATGTGTGTTCGTGTATTTCTTGAGAGACTGTCATAGCTTTCATCAGGTTCTCAGAGGGGTCTCTGATTCCTGAAAGGATAAGAACCTCTGCTTTGGGATTTGAATCTTGGACTAACAGTAAGAAAAGCAGTAGCTGACATTTATTGGGCTCCGACCATGTATCAGGCACCACTGACTACTTTGCATGCATTATTTCATGTGAGTCTCCAAACCCTGCAGGGAGAGTGTTATGATTATCCTTTTCTTACTGAGGAGGAAGTGGATGCACAGAGAGTAGCACATCAGATCTGGTGTGATGCGGTTTGCTGGAGCCGGGACTTCAGTATAGTCTGATTCTAGGACTCTTGGTTGTCCCTTGGTAGGGCCTCCATGCCAAGCCAGGTAGCCCCATAGTGACTCTGGGATATAGCCAGTTTAAAACTCCTTTCCCTCTTCACTGACCCTGAATGGGCACCATCTCCTTCCTGGTTTCCATAGCTCTGGAGGGGTAGGGGAAGAGGTTGTCGTTGGGAAGTGGATCTGTTTGATTTTGAACCTTAGTTCTGTGACCCACTTGTCCTCAGCGTAAGCCCTGGAACTGGGGATCCATAGCCCTTGACAAAGGGTTACCGTGAACGTAAAATAAGTTGATAATGTACCTAAAATAACTTTAGGAACCACGAACACTGTGGGATTATGTGTCAGGGTAGTGACATCTGTGCTCTCCTAGGGAGATTGAACAGCCTTAGGCCTCAGAAGGACAGCACCTACCTGGTCCAAAGGCTGTGAGACCTGGGACTGTTTGTCTTAGCTGCCTGTGGTCAAAAGTACATTCTGGACAGCAGAGGTGGTGATGTAACTGGGTTCTGTGTGTGTATTGAAAAATCCCTCTTTGCTCTTTCCTCATTTCAGGTTTGCTCTTTGAGTCAAGTCAAATATTTATCACATATTTCTGAGTACAAAAGTAGTGTATTAGAGAGTTGTGAGGGACGCAGCAGCAGAGCCCCTTTCCGCATAGAGTGTGCAGTCTTGTTGACGAGCAAGAACATGTGCGTATGTGAAGGGAGGTGTGTGGTAAGTCTAAGTGCAGACCACAGTTGGGTGCTGGCCGGGGGGTTTCAGAAGAGAGGGAACTCTGGACTTGGAGAATGAAGGAAGGCAGTTCAGGATGAAGAATCTGGAGAAGTGGGATGGGTGGACAGTGTGCTGTTACTGGGTTGGGGAGAAACACTGAGCGAGGCAGAGGATCTGACCCAAGAAATGGGAGGGTCCAGGTCCAGAGTTACTGGCAGACTCTGACTAGCTTGAGGAAGATGATCTTTGAGTGGAATATGCAGGATGGGTCAGGAAGGGAAGCTTGATGCTAGTCAATTTTTTATACAGACTCAGAGCATTATGTTTTGCAGCTCAAATGAAAATTTAATGTGTTATTTGTAGTAGTTTTTGAAGAGCTGAGCTGAAATGGGCAGACCACCACACACCTGGTTTTCCCTGTTGGACTTGCCACATGAGGTCTCTGTAAGGGGAGTGGGAAGATCACGTGTTATTACTTCTCCATTCTTTCAGCCCCTCATCTCGCAGGTGCAGCTAGCTTATGGCCGTGCATTGCACATTGAAAGTACTCAGTACATACTTAGTTTTTATTTGATTCATGGGGCTGGGGAGAGCCAGTCTCTGTTTCTACTTCCTCAAGAACCAGCCTTTTTATTTGAGTTGCTAACATCTTCCTCCTTTTCTTTCTGGTGGTGCCCTGTTGTAAAAGTCTGGTTACCAGTATTGTGACCATAAAGTAGCTGTTGTGAGGAGTCTGAACCATCCACAAATGGAGTGAGTGATACTTAAATAATTGAAAATAGGCTCTGCAAGTTAACAAAGAAAAAATCTGTTTACACCTTTGTATACAGCAGCTACCATGCTCTTTCTATATTCTTTTTCTGGAGGAGGTGGGTTGGGCATCCCCAGTGCGGAATCTGTTCTGGTCTGAGGTTCTAAGAGAAAGACTCGGTGGTGGCGGCTGTGGGGATGATCAGGGAGTACTTCAAAGGGAGCTTGGCTCACGCCCCTACCAAGAGGCGGTTGTCTTCATTTATTCCAGAATTGAGTTGATCATTTGTAAGGGTGGGGGTGTGGGTAGGAAGTCTAGGTCAGGGTTGGGAGGTTTTACTTTCTAACTTCTTATGTTTGGCTTTCTCACCATGAATATTTAAGACTTTTGTAACTATCGTATAAAATTATGTATAAATAATAATAATAATATAAAAACTGATGATGGTACTATACAGTTAAGTAATGAACTACCGTTAGAAAATCAAATGCAATCTGATGTTACTGCAGGTTCACAAATATTTGCTAGCTTTATAATTGATTTTTCTGTGTTCTGAAGTCCAAGTAGAATGATGACCTTAACTCCAGGTTGCAGGTACTCCGTACGTGTATCACCTCAGATGGCGAACCGGATTGTGGATTCTGCGAGGAGCATCCTCAACAAGTTTATACCTGATATCTACATTTACACAGACCACGTGAAGGGAATCAACTCTGGGAAGTACGTGTGCATTTTTGCGGCCTGATACCGTAGCTACCCAGCCTTTTTCATGCTCCTGTTCTGATTGAGGTTAAAGCTGTCAGCTCTGAGGTTGGGCAGCCAGAAGAAGAATAATTTCAGGTTTAATTTCCTTCTGACTTAACTGCCATTGTCACCAGTAACTCCTGTTGCATGGAAGGCACCTCAGTGGCCAGTGCTGAGAGATGAGGGGTCCAGTCCCTAGCCTAGGACCCCTAGGCTATTTATAAACAGTGCTTTAAGCTTTAAATCCCATCTGCTCTCTAATCCCACAAAAAGTTAAGCAAGTTCTTTTGTCCTGTGTAAGTAACAGTTTAAGGGGGTAAAAAACTCTTTGTTGGACTAAATGCCAGTTAGATTCTCTTTCCACCAAGGGAACACCCCTAGAGCCAGAGAAAGCTGTTATTGCAATTCGAATTTCATTTAGTTAAAGCCTTTGCGGAAAACCTCAGTTTAGAAAATAAAAAGTTAATGATAATCTGTGTAATGAAAGTGTCTGTTTTAGGCTTTCGTTGTATATTTAGAAGCCAGTAGGTTAGGGAAGCAGTTAAAACCAGTATTTTCCCTGGCTGGTGTGGCTCAGTTGGTTGTCCCGTTGTCCCATAACCAAAAAGTTGCGGGTTCAGTCCCCATCCTGGGAATGTACAGGAGGCAACCAATTGATGTTTCTCTCCCTTCCTCTCTTAAAAAATTTTTCTTTTTACTCTAAAAATGATAAACATAAAGAAAAGTTGACCTGAAACTAATATAAAATAATATCAAATATAACTATAATTGAAAAATAAAATAAAAGAAAAATTGAAAGGATGGTATAGTGAGCACCCATATATTCCTGCTACCTGTAGTTAACAGTGAGTATTTTGCTAAATTTGCTTTACCTGTGTGGGTTTGTTTGTTTTTGCTGAAACATTTCAGTGTGAATAATAATATTATTGTACTTTGAATCTGAACGTCTCCTAAAAATAAGAATATCAGAGTCTAAGATTGACAGTGGTGTGTTAAGAAATCAGTTTTTTTCTAAGTGGTGCTGCAACTAACCTTTTTCATAGATGTTCTATTTGATGTTTCTTTTAACTTCAGCAAAAGAAGGAAAGGGAGTGTGAAGGGGGGGTAAGGGTGTCACGGGATCTCTGGCCTTCCTGAGGCCTCAGGGAAAGATCAAGGTGATTTCAGAAACATGATAGTGGCTTGTAGTCCAAAGTGACAGAGGTGCTCGTACCAGAGGTTAGAGTTGGGAAAGGGTTTGTGCGCAAAGCTGGCTCTTTCTTTGGGGGGGTCAGAAAGGTCAGTGATGGTCCTAAACCTTTGGGTATTGCTCAAATGTCACCAGTGCTCTCCTTGTTCATGCCATGGGAGTGATACTGCTTGCATTTCTAGGTAACTGTGAAGGTGAAAGGTGACATACGCCAGCCAGTAAGGCAGTGCCTGGCACATAATAGGTGCAACAGAAATGGTAACTGCTAAGGCTGTTCTTCCCTTTCTCTTCTCGGCCACAGGTCTGGAGTCACTGTCAGCAGTTCTCAGGGGAGAGGGGATTACAGAGGGTGTGGGCGGATCAACAGCCAGGGCAGCTGTCGCATGGCCTGATCTGGATAGAGCCTTTTCTGTCTGGCCTCTTCACCAAAGGGTGGCCAGGGGTGAAGCAGAGCAGGCTTGAAGGCCACACTGCCACCAGCTATAGTGCAGCTTTTCGTAGTGACTGCTTAGCTGACCCGTTTGTGGTTACACTACAGGAAGCTCACGTGGATCAAGATGAAGCTGTATGTAGACTTGGTGGTCATCAACTCCAAGCTCCCCATAGAAAATTAAAACCAATGCATGATAAGGTTGTTTAATTTTCTAAATCTTAAGTCACAGATGACATAGTGATCTTCCTTCTCTGTTATGAAATTGTAAAGTCATGAGTGGTTATTAATCTCTTCTGAACCGGTGAAGTATCTATGTCAGTTAGGCTTATGAAATCCAGGCGTGAGAGTATATGTTACGGGCACGGCCCAGAACCTTGGGGCCGGCAGTTGCTGGTGGCCTGTGTCAGTGCTTCGACCAGTGTGCACATCTGTCAGCTGTGGACTTGGTACAGGTTGCTTAATTTTTCCAATTTCTCGTTTGTAAAATGGGCACTACTATCTGTTCTGCAGATGTGTAGTGTCAAAGCTCCCAGCTCAGAAAGGGGCAGAAACTAGTGCTCATTTTCCGGTGTCCCCAGTGTGGGGGGAGGAGGAGGGGTTGGGGGCTGGAGGGCTGACAGGAAAAACAATGCAAACTTGGGTCCTCCTTGGTTCTGCCTCATGTGCTTTCACGACGTCGTGTATATTTCCTGTGTAAGCTGGTAGGAACTGTGATAAGGCTTGACAAAACAAACCAGAATGCCATCAGAAAGGTGTTCGCATTTTCTTTCCTTTTGCTGGTGAATGTGAACCCCGCTTCATTAACTCTACTCAGTGTCTGTGTCTTTGAATTCCCAGGTCTCCAGGCTTCGGGCTGTCACTGGTTGCTGAGACCACCAATGGCACCTTCCTCAGTGCTGAACTGGCCTCCAACCCCCAGGGCCAGGGAGCAGCGGTGCTTCCCGAGGACCTGGGCAGGAATTGTGCGAAGCTGCTGCTTGAAGAAATCTATAGGGTATGTCTTCAGCCTCTGCTGGCTGGGGAGAGGGGCCACCAGGAAGCAGCTCACTGCCTCTCATTTTTAATCCTAAGCAACTATCTTCCCTTCCAAGGGCTTAAGCCAAGGAGTTAACCTATTCTTACCCATTTAAAAACAGTTTAATATGACTAGCTTAATAGATTAGCTAAACTAATCAGTGAGCAGAGATCCAGCCTCTCCTGGTTTACAGGGCAGGTAAGCTTGAACAGTTGGGAGAGGAAAGATCTGGAACAGTGATACAGAGGAAGGAGAAGGTAAAAAAAAATGAAGGTGGTTAGGTGGTGACTGGCCACTTGAAGAGAATGCATGGCCAGGAGCAAAGCAGGTGCTCTCAGCTCCCCCAGTCGTTGCCATGTGAGGGTGGGGACTCCTTGTTTTCAGGTGTTTCATGAGAAGTGGGAAATTTGGATTTGTATGTGACAGTTGATTCAGATAGAAAATAGTGTCAACAGGGTAGAATTTGCAGTGTGTTCTAGAGCAGGGGTCCCCAACCCCTGGGCCACGGACCGGTACCAGTCCCTGGCCTGTTAGGAACAGGGCTGCACAGCAGGTGGTGAGTGGTGGGCAGGTGAGCGAGTGAAGCTTCACTTGTATTACCGCCTGAGCTTCGCCACCTGTCCTCCACCCTTTCCCAGTCTGTGGAAAAATTGTCTTCTGTGAAACTGGTTCCTGGTGCCAAAAAGGTTGGGGACTGCTGTTTTAGAACATGGAAGAATGTTTAGGGAAGGCAGGCCTGTGTCAGAGCATGGCGGGGGCTTTGGAAAGATTAGAACACAGGAAAGAGAAGGGACATGAAGCCGAAGGTGAGACTTCATTGATTGTCATTTGCTTCTGTGGATGGGCCATGGCTCAGACCAGCCTGGACCAACCTGTCCTGTAAGTTGCCACAGTTTTTTCTCTGTCGATTTATATAAGCAACATACACATAGGCATATGAAGGGGGACCCCCCAAAAAGCTGGAATTATCTTCTGGGAGCTGGGACCCTTGTAGTACAGGCTTCCCCCAGTAGGTGAGTGTTTCAGGAACCCATCTGTATCAGTGTGCCAGCTGGCGTTGCTGTGAGAGGCTGTGTTTGGCTTCAGTAAATTTTATTTTGAAGAGTCTTTTGACGCTTTTGCCCATTTCATGATGGGTGATCTGTGAGCACATCTGTCTACACTGCACTGAATGTTTAGCAGTTTTTGACCCAAAACAGCATGACCCCTGGGCCCTACCTTCCCTATTCACCCCATCTTGTCCCAAGGGACTTTGTTTTGTTTCTCTGGATGAAAAAAGTCCTCAAAGGGAAACATTTTGCCAGTGTGGAAGGGGTGAAACAAAAAGCAGCCGAAGCACTAAAAGGTATCAAAATGGACAAGTTCAAAAACTGGTTTGACCAGTGGAAAAATGTCTCAATAGGTGTATTGCATCAAATGGAGAGTACTTTGAAGGTGACTGAAGTTTAAACATGTAAAAATAAAGAATTTTTTAATAAATAAGTTTTTTAGTTTTTTGGGTTCCCTCTCGTACATGCACTTTTACTCTGCTTCCCAAAATAAGTCGAGGTGACCTGAAGTAAGGAAATTGGGAGGGAAGGAAAGATGATGGCCGGGAAAATAAGATAAAGCTGCTTCAAAACACATTCTCTAAATCCTGTAGGCTTGGCTGGAAGAAAGTCCCCAGTCTGTTTCCAGGACGCTGGTTGTGTTGTCTTTTGCCTTGGATTCCTGTCGGGAAGGTGAAGCCGAATCCGAGGCAGACTCCCGGGGACAGTCATTTCTCCGCTGTGTGTGTGAGGCCCACAGTCTTGAGCTGGGCACTAGCAAGAACTATACTCTGTGTGATTCGCTTTTGTGTGGTGTACAATGTTTGTGAATTGTTTTTTTATTCAGCTGAAGAGTTTTCATCCCTGTATTTCTGTGTGTTTATTCTCAGCTAGTAGACATCTCTGTGGTTTTTTCCTGAGGTCTCCAAGGAAGCTTTGCCCCCTTTAGTAGCAAAAATCATTATGTGATCTCAGTGAAATAAAATGAGTAAGGCAGGGGCACAGTGGTGATTTTATTTTTTAATTCTTTCTGTCACTGTGGTTTATTCATCACTGCGGTGGAATGAGGCCTGGTTTGGCTCACAGGTATTGATCCCTGTGCTGGCCTCACGAAGGAAAGCAGCTTGTAGCCACAGCGCTATTCCCATCAGTCACCGTCCTTAGTAGTACCTCTCTTTGGTTGCACAGTGGAAGAAGTAAGAGTGAACTGCTTCAGAGTTCATTAAAATGTCCAGGTCTTAAAGGTGTTTTTTTAATGTTCCCCTAATTAAACTGGAAGACAAAGAACCTACAATTGTGTCTTCAGTATTGTGACTCCATTCCCTCTACTCAACATTCAGCCAGCAGATAGTGGCAGAAAGAAGTATCCTATCAAATGAAATCCTCCTGAAGGGGAACAATCTTCTTACAATTTTTGTGTAGCCAAGGTCTTGGTGTTAGCTTTTTTGATGCTAAATCAGCTCAATGTTTGATGCTTAATTTAGTGATTTTTTTTTGAAAAGTGGGTAATAACCAGAAATTGGAAGTAAATAAATGATCAAGAGGTTGTCATGTCATCTAGGAAGTTTGTCATCTGGACGTCTTTGAAGACGGGCCGTGCATGTGATGCCTGTGTCCCTGAGCCCCTGGTGACCTGTTCAGGTTCCCATCCGTGGTGGCTGGAGGCCCCCTTTCTGACCCTGGGGACCCTTCCATGTCGTTCCAGCAGAGCTGGGGGAACCGGAAGCACCACATCACAGAGCAGCCCCGCTGGAGTGTGGGGTTTTATCCCGTAAATAGCACATTATAGGCCTTAGGGTGGAAACATGCTTTCTCTCTTGTGAAGCTATACGTTCACAAGAGAGAAAGCATGCAGTCTGGATTAGGTTATTTTATTTTGTTTTTTCTCTTTACTCTAGTTAACTTCTATATAAAAACCATTTTGTTGTGCCTGCACCAAGTTTCCTTTTTTAAATCATTAAGAAAACTTCCTTATTCTTTGTCTACGGTCTTCAGTTGTTAAAAGGATGAAAATGCTTCATGTTTTTGTGAGTAATTTATAGGCCCGTGTTGTGACATGGTTTCCATAAGTAATAAAAACTTATCGCCTTGGAAGGCGCTGTTTATTTTTATCAGTTTTAATCCTCTGTTCTAATCCCTCCTGGTCTATTTGTGTCTCATCGTTAACCAAGTCCTCTTGATTCTGTCCCAGGCTCTCTGGAACTGCCTTTCCTATCCATCTTTGCTGCTTCCGTCTCCTACCATTGTGTGGGTTGGCTCTGCCTACTTGCTGAGGGGAAGTCCTTTCTACATCTGCTCCAACATCCCCTTCGTTTCTGAATCTCCTAAAACACTTACTTGATCTTTTCACTCCTGTGCTCAAAAGACCTTGAGTAGCTTCTCACTTTCCGGACATAAATCAGAACCCTTGCTAGACTCAGAAAAGCCCTCAGTGTGCCTACTGTACCTTCTCCCTTGCATACTTCTCCTCTGCAGGTAGCATACAGCCCTTTCAGGCTGGCCTCCTGGTGGTTCCTTGCTGGCCCTAGATCCTATTTCCCTCACCCTCCTGCTTTTCCTTCTTCTCCAAACCTCTTCCCTCCAGGGTCAGTTCAAGTCCCCACCTCCCCAGTGCCTTACCCTGGTGCGGTGAGTGACAGCCCCTCCCCACTCCCCTTGGCCGTCCAGTGTCCACAGCCCTCAGGGGCTGCAGAGCTTTGGCTTCACCTCAGATTGTTTCTGCTTCCTGCTTGTATCTCATCTTTTAGCCAGACTGAAGCCACTTTCAGTGAGATTGAAGCCAGTGAGATTCAGCCCTCAAGGGTTGTATCCTCTGCTGAGGGGTGACCCTACCACGCCCTCCATGGTGTCCTGTACACAGAGCCCCCAACATATTTATTGTGCAAAATGCTGGTCTAGTACATAGTCAAAATTGATACAAGTCAGTTGAGAATGATGGAATAGCAGCATAGTGATAGGAAGCAGAAGTCGAAGAGGACAGCTTAATTTTAGACCGCCTTACTGGGTTGGCCCAAAAGTACATTTTTTTCTGTAAAATAAGATTCATTTTTCATTTTCACCAGTAACTTTATTGATTTGGATATTTTGAGTATGTCAGCTGTCCCCATGTGGTATGATGTTGGATATTCTCAGTTAATGTCTTGATTTGATTGCTCTCAACTTTGGCTGGTCTGCCCAATCATGGAGCATTGTCCAGCGAGAAACCTCCAGCACCAAACTTTGCAAACCACTTCTGACACATTCGATCTGTCACAGCACCTTCTCCATACACTGCACAAATCTTTTCTTGCGTTTTAGTTGTGTTTTCACCTTTATTGAAATAATAGAGCATAATATGCCAAAAATGTTGCATATTTTCTTCCATCTTCAATATTAAAATGGCTGCACAAAAATTCACCAATTAAAAACACATACCAATATGACAGCTGATACGATACAATCTAACAAAATTGTTCTGAATGAAGAAGTTAGTTAAAGACAACTAAGTGCTACTAGAGCCATCTTACAAAAACCGAACAATCTTTTTAGCCAACTCAAGTGAAAAGCAACAAGTTTTATAAAACCGTTTTGTTGGTCCTCATATTTTCTATTGGTCAGACTTTCTTTTTTGGATGGAAATATGTATGTGCTATACTTGCTCTTGTCCTAACATTTGCTTAGTGGGGGTAAATACCATTTAAGGGTGTTTAATACCCTTTAAGGGTGTTTTAAAATACCCTTTAAAGGGTAGCGTATTTAATACCCTTTAAGTACCCTTTAAGTGTAGGAAGAGCAATAGATTTTCTTAAAGGCTAGCTGTAAGATAAAGCCACTTTATTTTCCTACACCATTGTCATAAATGAAGTCTGACAGCAAAGAGTGAGTGTCTGTGCCTGAGAATCGATTTATTCCCTACACTACAGGCATTTAAAAAGGAGAGAGGTGTGTGCCACAGTGAGTGGCCACCTGTTCTGCTTCTAGTCTGGGACTTGAGGCTTGGCCAGTGATGTGCCATCATCAGAAACTGGGTTCTTTTTGTGACATGTACAAAATGTGTAGAAATTCAAGGTCATCCTACTTTCACTGTACAATGTAAGTTTGAATTGTTGTAAGTAAAGTTATCCCAGCAAGAATGATCAGAAAGGAAGACATTTTTAAGGCACGCATGTAAACAGTAGTAATGCATGCATCTAGTAGAAGCAGAATAGCTAAAATGGTTGAGAAATTAAAAAATGAAAGAAAGGCAACCAAAACGTTTCTCAGGAGAAAGTTCGTGAGAATTCTGTTCTGCTTATTGGTTTGAAAGAAAAGGAATGAACAGGGGGGAGAATAGTGCATGAGTAATAAGAATGGATGGAGCCAATCTTAACAGTTCTTCAGTTTTAAGGCACACAGGAAGGGTAGAGAGGAGGAACTAATGTAACTTGCGAGCAGTTTTTGAATGTGACTAAGTCTTACAGGTAAAGGTCCTTTCATGTCACATTGACTGTGGTGTTCCACAAAAGTAAATAACTAGAAGTGCATTCACTTTGCCCTCATTAGTTACCTATACATTTCCTAGAAACTGATTTTGCTGTTTTGTTTGTACGTCCTACTGCTGCTTTAATTAGAAGGGAAAGTTTTGCTTTTCTCTAGGTGCACCTCTGTAAACTCAGTGTCTCTGTATTTATTCTGATAGTCTCAGTTAATACAGTTGTTTCAATTAACTCTTAGTTTAACCTCCACAGTTAAGTGATACAAGAATGACTCTTAAAAGACTCGTATTCTGTTTTATAATTGCTTAAAGTTTGCAATTTGCTCTTCTGTGGTTCTGCTATCCTTGGTATTTGTGGCTGTTTTCTTGGTTTTCCATTTTCTGGTTGGTATAACGATTAATCTTTAAAGTGTTTGTATTTATAGGGTGGATGTGTGGACTCGACCAACCAGAGCCTGGCTCTATTGTTTATGACCCTGGGACAACAGGACGTCTCCAAAGTCCTGCTCGGACCACTCTCTCCCTACACGTGAGTTGTTTTCTTTCAGCCTCATTATGCTGAAATTCCAATGGCATGAAATGACAGAGGTGTTGTACTGTGCACAGCTTATCACTGTGAACACCTGCCTGTTCTGATCCTTAAATAAGCCAGAGGTTGTCGCTCTTAACCTGGTGTTTAACAAGATTCTTGCCTTTCTCCCTCTCCTGTAGTTTCATCATTCCCATGTCTCACTTCCATGTCCTTGAAGTTGTGTGGTATACTAGGCAGTTCTTTTGTCTATGCTTTAGATTTTTTCCCATTTTGGAGGTAAACTCCAGATTTCCATTTTAGCTTGGATTTTATGAGTTTTTTTAATCCCTTTTTTCCGTAGCTGTGGCAAATAGGGCTGTCCTTTCATCCAAGATGATAGGGTATAAACTGGCTGGAAAGATGAAGAACGAGGCAATGTGTATAGTAATGCTGTCGGACTGGTAGGGAAATTGTAAAGGTGAGTTTGTGGCCGTTGGATGTTACCGGAAGTTGACAGCTGAGGTATTAAAGCAAGCACTCTCCAAAAAGAGCAGCTCATCGAAGACTTGAATTAGTGAATGAGTTTGCTGTACCATCCTGTTTGAGTGCTGACATCTGGCTGCATGTATGTGTGCCAGAAATCATTACATGGCCATCGGCAGGTGGGCCTTGCGTGGGAGGAGATACTCAGGTAGATAAGAGACTGAACTGTCCTTTTTCGGTTATCATGGTACCGATGCTGTATATCTGAAAGGTACAGTACTGTGATAACTGAAGAATGGTGGTGCCATCACATTGAGAAAGGGCAAGCACTGCTGAGGGGACGTTGCACCATTGGGTTATTGCACCATTGGGTCATTGCTGGGGGGCATGGAGACCAGGAGCTTGACAGAGATTCTTTTGGAGGGTTTTTTTAAATTTTGTGTTGGTAGTGGAGATCTTTTTGGAAAAAGGAAATGGAAGAAAATACATTCTGTTAGCAATGGGAGAAGACTGATAAGCAGCAAACTGATGAGGACTGCATTATCTGCTGACAACTTGTGTAAAGTGTTTCACAGGACAGGAAGCCTGAAGTTGGGTAATCCTCCGAGGCATGCCAGCACCAGGAATCAGCATTGCTAAAATAGACTGTGCAGTTAAAAGGCATTTGGAGGGGAGGTGAGGACTGGGAGTACAGCACCCTGCGTGCAGAGATTCACTTCCTGCAGGGAGTTTGCTGGAAGCGGCCAATAGTCTGTGGCCACCATGGCCCTGTCAGCTTCTCGGCTCTCTCTTTGCTGCTGCTCTCCCAGCCTCGGCTTCGGGGCAGCAGCAGGGCTGGTTGCTCACATAGCGCTGAGGCTGTGTCCAGACGTGTATAGTTGTGGGGCATGAGGTTTGGCAGAACATTATGTGAGAAATGGAATGCATGTTTTTATTTTTCCTTGACACTTTTTTTTTTTTGCCGTTAGAGATTTTTTTTCCAGTTTAGCTATAGGGCCTTTATACCTTTTCAAGACAGCAGCCCCTGTGGAGTTCGTCAAGATGTGACTGGATTTTATTTTTTTAAGTTCCTGTGCTCTCCTTGACACACCCTCTCACCAAACATTAATTGTAGTGTCTAGTCTTCAGAAACCTTGCCTAAAATTACTACATCTCCCAGGAAAACAAAGTGGTGTACTCTGAATGGAGTTTTACAGGACTGGGGCAAAACGCAAATTATATGTGAGACTTGGGCTATCTTTCTCTGGATTTCCTGCCTCTCCGGGTTTCATGCAAGGGGGGCCGCTGTCGGGTGGGAAAGGGCAGTATCCTTTCTCTTTGGTAAGCTGGCACAGGGTGGGGGTGTGGGGGTTGTAAGGAGTTTGTTTTTGAAAGCTGTATCTGTTCGGGACCCTTTTCCCCTTTTTCATTGTGGGAGGCTGCAGCGGCCCAAAATGATGAAGGATGACGGTAGGAAGAAATACATGTCCTTCAGGAACCCAGTGGGCAAAGTTAATGTCATATTTGTGGGTGCAGGGCAGGGTAAAAAGGCCTAGAGTCTATCTTCAGCATAATCATGGTTGGGGGGTCAGTTTATCCTAGCTGGATTCAAGAGTTTGAAGAGCAAACTACCACTTATTTTTACGTATGGTTCAAGTCATGAAGGTCTGTTTTTTGAAATCTCAAATTTCTCAAGAAAACTAGAAGCAAGATCCTCCTTGGGCTAAAGAAATGTGTTTTTTTTTTTTGTTTGTTTGTTTGTTTTTCCTGGCAGTGTTCACATTCTGATTTGTCTAAATAGCTTTTTAAATGTTTCTTTTTTTAACAGAGCATGGAGATTAAGGAGGATGCTTTTTCTTGCAATATTGCTTTCAAACCCTTTCTGAAAAGTAAGGTCTAGGTTCTTCCTTTTATTCTTCCCTCTGTCCTGCTTATGTTGGGTTTCCTGAGTTATTCTTTTTTTCATCCAGCTATGTTACTTGAGAAGGCAAATCTATGTATGAAATTCCTCACAAAGTCCAGAGAGTTTTTTCAGTAGAATTAAAATAGTACTGGATAACATACTGGTATGTAGAGAATCTCTTTTTATAAAATTAATCTTTTTTTTTTTTAAGATTTATTTATTTATTTCTAGAGGGGAGGGAGGGAGAAAGAGAGGGAGAGAAACATCAATATGTAGCTGCCACTTGTGTGTTTGCCACTGGGGACCTGGCCTGCAACCCAGGCGTGTGCCCTGACTGGGAATTGAATTGGTGACCCTTGGTTTGCAGGCCGGTGGTCATTGCACTGAGCCATACCAGCCAGGGCTAATTTAATCTTTGTTGTTTTTTTCCCATTACCATTTAGTCCCCTTTCCCTCACTCTTCCCAGCAATCACCACACTGTTGTTCATATCCATGAGTCCCTTTTCCTTTTGCTCAGTGCCTCCACCAGCTGTCATCCTGCTCTCCATCTGTGAGTCTGTCCCCATTTTCCTTGTTAGCTCAGTTTGTTCATTAGATTCCTCATATGACTGAAATCATATGGTATTTGTCTTTCTCTGACTGTCTTATTTCACTTAGCATAATACTGTCCAGGTGCATCCATGCTGTCATAAAGGGTAAAAGTTTCTTCTTTTTTATGACTGAGTAGTATTCCATTGTGTGAATGTACCATAGTTGTTTTGTCTACTCACCCACAGATGGACACTTGGGCTGCTGCCCTGTCTTGGCGATTCTAAATAACACTGCAAAGGACATAGGGGTGCTAATGTTCTTTCAAATTAGTTTTGTGGGTTTCTTCAGTTACATTCCCAGAAGTGGGGATCACTGGGTCAAAAGGCAGATCCATTTTTAATTTTTTGAGGTGTCACCTGAAGAATCTATTTCCATTCAATTGGTTGAATTTTAAGGGTTTACAGTTGGTGACAGTGGTTCTATCTTCCCCTAAGAAAGCTTAATATTACAGTTTAGGGAGGGTTTATACTTTTATATACTTAAGAGTGGAATCAACAGCAAGAAAATAGCAACTTTCATGAATTATTTATGGTTGCAGACTGCGGTTACCAGAGCTTTCTACATTTTGTTGATACGTGGACGTTGAAGTGCAGCCCGTCTGATTTCAGGCCTGGCTCCGCCCTGGAGCCCCGGGAGATCGTGGTCATGAGCATCTCTGAGCCTTGGTCCTGTCTGCGGAGAAGGTGAACGGGCCTGCAGGCATGGGCTTGTGGAGATGGAGCAAGGCTTAAATAAGATCAGGCACTTAGTGTTCCCAGCAGTGCCATATGCCTGGCAGAGCTCGGTCAGTGCTGGCCATGCTGGCCACTGCGGTTTCCACCCAGACACTCCTTTGTCCTGCTGCAGTCTGGGACATCCAGGCTCCTGTTAACACTAGGAGGCCCAGTCACTTTGAACACTAGGAGGCCCAGTAAACTTGCTTTGGGTAGTTTCCCGGCTAGAGTCAGCTGTAAATTATTTGCTCAGATAGCTGTAAATTTATATCTGTTAATTTTTAAATGTATGACTAGCTTCCTGCAGTCATATTGCTAAACAAAACTATGCACATCTTATTTACTGTCCCCAAGTATTCTGTAAAGTAGATGTTTATTTAACAAAAACTTAATAGAATTTACTGTTGGCTGGATGTGGTCTTAAGGCTATCCAAATATGAACTCACATAGTTTTCATAATGACCCAGTGAGGGTGACAGAGGCAGGTGCTAGTGCACACTCCACTTTGCAGGTGAGGAGACTGAGGCACGGAGGGGCTGAGTCGCGGGCCCAGGATCACGCGGTCAGCACCTGGAGTTCAGACCCAGGCAGTCTCGTCCAGAGTCCATGCTTCCCTGACCCACTGCTCTTATGTAAGTGCTGGGATTCCATCCACATTGGTGGACTCCAGACGCCTCCCTGCCTGAGGCAGGCAGCCGTGCTACATTTTTTTGGAGAGTCCTCATTTCAGATGCTGCTGTAAAATTATCTCCTTCTATCTTTATTTGGAGGTCTAAAATGAACCGTGCTGCTTTGGGATTTTTGTCCCTTTAATAAATAACCCCTTTCTGCTGCTTGAGAAGTGCTGGGGAGTGAGAGCCCGGGGTCCTTCTTAAACACGGACTGGCTGGGGGTTCTTGGCTTGCCCACCTGTCGCACAGCAGCGTGCAGATCACAGGAAACCGTGCGGGGAGACTGATGTGCTGGCTGGGCCTACGGCTCTTTGGGTTCGGTTGTTTGCTCTCCTGAGCCAGCAGGATGCCATGCCACCTTACATTTGTGATTTACTTGTGTTTAGATTGCTGCAGAGCCCTGTTGCCTTCGTTGAGCTGTTTGAACCCCAGAATATATTTGGCATATGGTAAAAGCAAGTGATGTCTTTACTTTTCAGATGAGAGAGAGGTCAGGGAGTGTGTAACCACTGCCTTAGTGAGTTTTGAACCAAACTTGTCCTGGGACTCACATCTCCCAACAGTGCCACCAGCCTGTCTGCCTCCTTCTGCCTTTATAACCCAGTTTAATTACTTAGTTTTTAGATCAGAGGCCAGCTGGGCTTTGGGAAAGCCACTATTTGGCAGAAAAAGCACTGACAATACATTTTAAAAGCTGAGGCGTGCTGACTGTAGGGGGCCCACCCAGATCTCTTATCCCCGCCAAGACCTGAGAAGTAGTGTCTCCAATATCCAAGTGGCTTGGTGGAGCAGGAATTGGGACGCTCTGTTGTCATTTGGGAGCTGCCAGAGGAAGAGAGCTCCCCAGGATTGCTTTCTCCCCCACCCCCTAACAGGTGTCAGAAGAGGGACTCGGTGCGAGGGGCTGTATTTTAAGGGGCAGGGCCCAGCAACCTGGCCGGTCCTGGGCTGTTGGGATTCACTGGACAGACAGCTTTGAGCCCCAGCGGCTGTCACCTGCTGACCAGCAGTGCTGGCAGGAACAGCCCGCTCTGGGAAGATGCACAGGAGAAATTATCTCCACGTTCCAGGGTTCCCCGAAACCTGCTTTTGTGGGTGGCCTGGAGGCTTTCATGAGAAGTCAGTTACTGTTTGTTGGTTTGTTTGTTTTTGAATAAATCACTTTGTATTGGGGGCTGGTTTACTACAGATACAGTTCTCTAAGTCCTTCACAGGGGAGTTGCACAGTCCCATCTGCCCGACATGGTTAGTGTGAAAAGCTGCCAGTCACACTGTGCGAGGGTTCTCTGTCAGGAAGCAGCACTGCCCTCAGCAGGCTGCGGCACTTGCTGCCCGGCTGTGCGGCCATGTGGTTGTGTCTGGCAAGTGTGGATCTGCAGAACAGCCTTTGGAAGGAAAGGGACGGGAAGGGGTGGGGTGCGGTGGGGCTGTGTGTGGCTGGAGCTATGTGGACCCGTGGGGCTGTGGAGAGAAGGCTGTGGATCAGCACCGGATGTGACTGTTCGGCTGTGTGCCCATATGGGGCAGGTTTATTCTGTTTGTTTTTCGTTTTCTTAAAGACACTGTTTGTTAGGATTTAATATTGTCTGTGGTTATTTCTCAGATTCTGAGCATATTGGCTTTTTGACAACCCAGCTATAGGAGACAGAGAATGTGGGGCTGGTGGTGAGAGGACATTCTGAAACATACCTTAATCCTTTTTCATATACGGTCTTTCTCAGATAGGTTGAGGGGTTGGCAGAACATTATGTAAAAAATGGAACAGGCTTTACTTTTTCTAACTATTCCAAAAACTACAAATATCCCACAGCTGCAAATAGGTAGGCCTTCACACTCAAACCTGTGTTTCTCCTATCCTTCTCCAAGAGATCAGAAGCAAGCTGAGGCCTCTTAGGTGTCCTGCCAGCTGGGGAGGGTGTCTGGCTTTCGCAGCACAGTTGAACGATTCACAGTGACTTGGGCTGGGGCGGCTCTGGGAGCGGGCCTGCATTAGAGCTGAGAGAGAGAACAAGCTGTTTTCTCCTTGGGGTGCAGGGGAGTGGGTGAGGTGGCTGGCTTTGTCCATCCGCACTGCTGCCAGCTGGACCCTTTGCCCACAGATGTGGACTGTTTATCTGTGGGTTTGATGTGTTTGTTTTCTTTTTTCCTAGGACAGGGTGGGGTGAAGAGCAAAAAAACTGAAAATTGGTTAGTAAGACAGGAAAGCCAGCAGGGGAAGAACTGACTTCCCTTAATTGCTAAGAATGCTGAAGTCATTTCTCAAAATTAGTCCTTACTCCTAAATTCTCATTTGTGCCTCATTATTGAATGCCTAGCAGTTATAGTGGGTTTCAATATCTTAAGGTCATTGCCTTTGAGGTGCTTATATAATTTGCCAAGGGGGGGGCAACATTATGAGACAACTACACATAAGCGTTTAATTAGATGCCACAAGCAGAGCCAAGAATGCTGGAGGGTTATTGGCCAGGGAATGCTTTGCAGAAGAGTTGAGAAATGGTAAGTTATTTTATATTTTAAAGAAAGAGATGAAGTAGCATGATCCTAGGTGGAAGAGGAGTAAAGAAGTGAGGAGTTTATCTGTGAGCATGCAGCCCTTACCAGAACTACTCTCTAGGGCAGTTCCTGTTAACCCCTGACGTGCCTGCTGGTCACGTCAGTCAGCCAGACCAGGTGAGGAATTGTTTTGGCCCCCTTTTCTCCTTTTTGTCTCTCCCTCCCTTAGCTAAATCAAGTGGAACGGGAATAGGGAGAGGGGAAAACTCATTGCAGTAGGCTTTGTACTTAGTTTGGTATATACTATAAGGGTGGGAACCAGGATCAATACTTTTGTTAAACTCCACAAATTATATATCTATATATCTATATATATCTTTGTTGAGGTATAATTCATATGCCACACATTAAAATGTACAGTTCAGGAACATTTGAGATCTTGTTCCCTGGCATATGTCATCAAATTGGATCAAACTCTTAGAAAAATTAAAAAATAATATTAGTAAAATGTACAGTTCAGTGGTTTTAGTATATTCACAAAGTTGTGTAAACATAACCACAGTCTAATGTTAGAACGTTTTCACCACCCCAGAAAGAAATCCTTTGCCCATCAGTGGTTGTTCTCTGTCAGCCCCCCAGCCCCCGGCCTGCCTTCTGCCTGTAGCAGGCTGGCCTGTTCTGTCCATTCCGTGTAAACAGACTCCGACAGTGCGGGTTTCTCGGTGACCAGCTTCTTTTCACCTAGCACAGTGTTTTCCGAGCTCACCCATGTTGTAGCGTGTGTTAGTGTTTTGTTCCTTTTTATAGCTGAAAAATATCCCGCTGTATGGATGGACTGCATTTGTAAGTTCATTAGTTGGTGGGCACTGTTTCCACTTTTTGACTGTTACAAATAATGCTGTTTTGAACATTTGTGTTCTAAAAACACAAGTTTTTGTGTGGGTATATGCTTTCATTTATCTTGCGTATATATTTAAAAATGGAATTGCTGGATCATATGATCACTGTTTGTTTAACATTTTGAGGAACTGCCAGGCCATTTTCCATAGTGGTGATAATTTTCTGTTTTCCGTCCGAACCGCACATTAGTTACTATCTGTCTCTTCGATGGTAACCATTTTGCTGGGTGTGAAGGGGCAACTCACAGTGGTTTCGGTGTGGCCGCCCTGTGACTGGCGATGTGGAGCAAGTGTTCATGTGCTCCCCGGTTTCGAGCGCGTCGTCTTCAGGGAGCTCTCTGTTCAGACCCTTTATCTGTTTTTAAATTGGGTTATTTGTTTTTTTTATTATTGTGTTGTAAGAATTTTTTATATATTCTAGATATTAATCCCTTATCAGATACATGATTTGCAAATATTTTCTCCTATTCCGGGGATTGTATTTTCACTTTTCTTGATAGTGTCCACAAAATATTTTAATTTTGATAAAGTCCAATTTATTTTTCTTTCATCACTCTATCTTTTGTGTTCTCAGAAGCCATTGCCTAGTCCAAGACCATGAAGATTTACTTCTGTGAGTGTCATTGTTATAGCACTTACATGCAGATCTTTCGATTCGTATTGAGTTACTTTGTGTGTGTGAAGTGAAGAAAGGGCCTGTGTGAAGCTGTTCCGGCACCATTCATTGAGAAGGTTATTCTTTCCTCTTTGAGTTATCTCGGCACCCTTTTTGATAATGAGTTGAACATAAAATGAGTGGGCTTATTTCTTGAGTCTCAATTCTGTTCCATTGATCTGCATGTCAGGATCAGTGTTTTGAAAGCTCCTCAGACGATTCCATGTGCGTTTGGGGCTGAGACCCGTCTGGCTGGGGCAGGGACTTGGGGCGCTTCGATGGGCAGGGAGCACACACAGGATTGCTGGTACTTTATCACAGATATGCAGAACGTCTGTTCATAACTGAACCAGTGTTTTCAGACTTGCCTGATAAAAATCACCTGGGGTGCTTATGAATAACAGATACCTGGTTCCTGTGCAGCAGGAAGGCAGGGTCTGGAAAAGGTGGAGAGGGGACGTCTTTGCATATGGCCTGTGATTCTAGGCTCTTCCACATGGACATGCCTTCCCTGTCATGTTTAATGGATTCTCCAGGTGGGTGTTGTGGTCAGGGTAGCTGGGACAGTGCTAGATCTGCTAGGCGAGACCAGTAGAAGCCTGCATACCCAGACCATGGTCCTTCTGTAGCACTGCTGTTCCCAGGGTACTCTGGGGGTGAAGCCATAGCTCTGTCTTAAGGAAGATGACAACAAACAGCCCCCATGAAATTTCTCGCTGTACTTCCTGTGAGCCCTTTCTTGGCCACCTTATTTAATATTGCCTCCTGCCATATATACACAGATATTGTTTACCCACATTTCCTTCCCATCTGCTTGCTTACATTATTTAAATTTCCCTTTTCAAGAATATTTAACTTACCTTGTCTGCCCCACTAGATTGAAAACTTCATGTGAGAGGGGATTTTTAGTTCACTGCAACATCACCAGCAGCAAGAACAGTGCCTGGCACATTGCAGGCGGTCGATGAACATTTGTTTAGTGAATGGAAGGTGCTGTGGACGCTGAGGGATGAAGAGAGAGACCCCTGCTTGTCTGACATCAGCAGTAGTCGTTCTTCTTGGTTCTACTGCACGAACCTGTGAATCATAACTGCGTGTTTCTCACTTCGCAGGAGCCACTCAAAAGATTAACACCATGTTTATGTCCACAGCAATAGTGCGTAGGACAAAACTTATGTGTCGTGTACTGACCTAACTTTATTTAGTTCCTCTTGTTGTATTATGTGCATCTCTACACAAATACAAGTCCTCTTTAGAGACTGGTAGGCTATAAATAAGTATGATTTAATCAGTTTTGAGAATTTCTTAGTTTTGGTCACTCCTCTTGATCTGGGAAATTAAAAGCTTGGGTTCTAGGTGAGAGGAGAGTTTCTTAAAAAATCTAATTCCTCTTTCATTCCTTCCTCTTTTATTTTTTTTAGGATAGAATTTTTGCGGCATTTGAAGAGCTTTTTCCAGATAATGTTTAAAATTGAAACGAAGCCATGTGGTGAAGAACGCAAGGGTGGGGATAAAGTGCTCATGACCTGTGTCGGCATTGGCTTCTCCAACCTTAGCAAGACCCTCAAGTGATGCTGTCACAAAGTAGAAGGCCCTGACGCCTGCAGGCAAAGCAGAAGCTGCCAAGGACCCAAAGGGAACTAAGTTCAAATTCATCCAGGACAGAATAGCCTCTTATATTAAGCCCTTTAAAAGTTTTCCAATGAAAAACAATCAGAACATCCAAATAAAAGACATTTTTGTATCATGAGGTTTCCAGCCATTTCTCTAGTAGCAGTGACATTCCTTAGGAGGTCCTGTCGTGATGAGAGCCCCCCACGGCTCACCTGGACAAAGGGCGTGCCTTCCGGACTCAGCCACGCTGCCAGACCTCCGCCACAGCTGCATATACCACAGCTGCATACCGGCAGTGCTTCCTCAGCCCACGCCCAGGCTCCATTGTGCGGCTGTCTTCCAGACCTGTGGCTCCTGTCACTGTCCTTTCTGCAAGGACTGACCTCTTTGAACCTTGGTTTCTGTGTAAGGGCTAAATGAGGTAGTATCGGTGGAAAGTCTTTATGAGTAGTTCAGTGTTATGCAAGTTTTAGAAAATGGCCTGTCAGACTATTTCATTCCTTGTCTTCGGAATGGACTCTGCTGTCTTGGAGACAGACTCTGCTCCCTGTCTGTTCACTGTGTGTGGGGCGGGGGGAGGCGGTAAGTGCCTGGGAAGGGCAGGGGTCCAATTAAAGTCTTCAGATATTTTCTATATCTCATACTTTTTAAATTTTATTCTCACAATAACCATGGGATGTAGGTTTTATCTCCACAAGTAAAATTTAAAAGGATATTTTGTTCCTTTGAAATTTATAATGTGAAGACATTAGCTCTCCTGATTTAAAGATGGAATTATAATAGTGTCAGAGTCTGAGACGTTGCCTTACTTACTAGCTAATAAGTCAGATGGTTCCTGTTTCATGGATGCTGCAGAAGACACAAGAGCCTCGGTCAGAGACAGTGAACTTCCTTACTCAGAGCACAGTGAGGGGCAAGAGCTCCATGTTTGTGTTGTTTCCCAAGTCCCACAGTGGTGACTTGGAGGGCCCCAGGCAGGTGCCACGCACACAGTGGGTTTGTGTGACAGCGGAGCAGCAGGCGTGCTTGGGGACTCCTCCCCACACAACACGCCTGCTCCTGCTCCAGACGCGGACGTTACTTCATCCCCCAGCCTGCTTGCTGTGAACAGTTACGAGGAGGGGTGCAGGTAAAGGCCTCCCCAGGGGAATGTGCACGAGCTCGGGGTTGTGTGTGCGGGGTTGGAGTTGGTAGAAGAGGGAAGATCTCATTCTTTCTATGGGAATTCCAAATGTTTTCTCCCCCTGGGGTGGGGTTTTGAAGTATGAAAAGTCTTTGCCGCCTCAGCCCTCTGGGTACCCTGTTGTTTTTCGGTGGTCGGGGCCCGAGGAAGTTTGTGCTCTGTGGCTGGGAGTGCGGGGGGATGCGGAGATGGAGGGCTAGCATTGAAGAAGGCCAGGCACTTGGAACTGTGCGCTCTACTTGCAGAGAGCTTTATGTGCTGCATTAGTTTCCATTGCTGCGTAACAAATTACCGCAAATTCAGCAGCTTACAGTAACACTTTGATCATCTCACTCTTCTGTGGGTCAGAGGTCCTGGTGGGCTTGCTTGGGTTCCCTGCTCAGGGTCTCAAGGCTGAGATCCCAAGGTGTCAGCCAGGCTGGGCTCTGAGAAAGAATGTGCTTCCGGGTCATTCAGCTGGCAGAATTTAGGTTGTAAGGACTGGAGTTCTTCGTTTCTGGCTGGCTGGGGACAGCTCTCGGCTTACAAGGCCTGCACACATTTCTCATAACTTGGTTCTCTCCATCTTCAAGCCAGCAATGGTGCATCAAATCCTGTTGCATCAGATTTTTCACGTGCTTTGAATCTGACTTCCTCTTGTGGTATCAGCTGAAGAAAACATTGCTTTTAGACGACTCATCACTGTCCCACCTGGATAGTCTCCCTGCCTTAAGGTCCCCTGATCACAGCAGAACCTAGATTGGAGTTTGTATAGCCAGGGGTTGGGAATTTTGATCAGCCATCCTAGAACTTTGCATACCACACATGCTGCAGTCTGACATAGTGCTGCTGATGGTTGGACCCAGATCTTCCAACACGTGGATGCTAAGGGGCCACATGTCGAATACTATTCTGCAGGAGCTTTCCATCTCTTAGAAGAAGCTGTGGCAATGGTACTGTTGGTCAGTTTAGGGTGGCACGTAGACTCCAGGCAGTAGAAGGTATGCGTGCTCCTATCTGCCGTGAACACGGAAGCGTCTGTTGGTTTCTAGCCTTCCATCTGACACAGCTGTGTTTGGAGTAGGAACATCTGGCAGTAGTGGGGATGATACTGCCAAAAGGAGAACAAATTTAATATTTATTTAAACAGTCTGCTCCCAGCCCCTTTTCTCAAATGCCCAAGAGAAACAATACCACTTCTTGGGATGAAGACATCCTGTGCAGCTTGCTGATGCTTCTTAGTGACATTCGGCTCCCATGGTCTCTGCCTTGTTCTTAGCTTAGCTCCTGGTTGGTCTAGCTACCCCGGGGTACTTGGGTGGGAGCCCAGCGTTTTGGGCTTGGCTTTCTGCCGTGGCTTGTCTGCTTCCTTCGACGGAGACAGACCACTGAGATAGATAGGCCTCTCAATGAAATTGGTGATTTTTTTTTAAGCATGACCTTATTGGGGTCAAGGCAGAATCATTGCCTTTGCCTTCCCGTCATTCACCAGGCCAGGTTTCTGCCTGTCAACACCCTTCAACTCCATGCTGTGTAAACACCAGCCAGCCAGCCAGCCTCCATCAAGATTATTTTACGGTATTCATCAGGACAGTTGATACGGGGTGGGAGGAACTAGGGTATTGCAACACGACATGCTGATGGGGAAACAGGGGAGGCTCTGCTGAAATCCAAATCTCCCTCATAGGACAGCCAACCCTCGTGGGTTTTTGTTGATGATTTTTTTTTATCTTTTTTGATAAAAAGTGGTGAAGGACATTACTAATTACAGACCGAACAAAAAAACCAACAGTTAAGTTGCACCATGGTGCCTGTCCTTTCACTGTCACTTTACCACCGAAGCCCACGAGGTGGCTATTTTCCCTTCGGTCTTTTGTGTTGGGAGACTCAGGAGGGGCCCAGGCTGGTGGTTGGTTGTACGGTGACTGAGGGGAAGAGCTGACTGCTACAGGTGGGGAAAGTAGGCAGGCTGGAGGAGAGAGACTTAAGAAGTGGATAAGATAGAAAATGCATGGAGAAAAGGAAGCACCATGGAAATAAGAAACTACCTCAGTTTGGGCTATGCCCAAGAGATTCACCTGAGGTGAGGGGACAGACCGAGGTGGGCTGAAGCAGTGCATTTACTGGGGGCCCTGGTCGTGGTGAGAGGATCAGAATGCGGGCTTCCACGGACTTCCTGCTGGGACTTGGTGGGAGACCTGTGGAGGCGCCCGTGCGCACTTGCAGCCAGGCTGTGATGAGTGGAAAGGCAGCGCCACAGGCGGTGTGCCCAGCCTGGAACTCCTGTGGCCTGAGTGGGTGAGAAGTAGTAACTCGTGCTTGGGTGGTGTCCGTGTGCAGACCACTCTGGCCTGTTTTACAGCAGTGACTAATAGTTCGTGGGAATGCCAGTCGGCAAGCCAGGTCTTCCTGCACTCCAGTTGGCTAGCTCCAGGAAAACATTCGAGTGGAACAACTTGTCAATGCTTGGCATCTTACGGAGGCCAAACCACATCATTCCTTTATTCACGCAAATAAAAGCTCATTTTGTCAGGGGCTGCCTGGGTTTAGAGCTGCTTTAATTCTTTGTCACATTTGGCCCATACCTGTCTGATAGTCTGACCCCAAGCCTGAGACATGGGCCTTGGGGGCAGCACCTGTTGATGGGCCAGGTCAGGGTTTTTCTGGTCTGTCCCATGATAGTGGTTCTGGATGTGCATCCTGCTCTGCTGAGACCCTCCCATTGGGTCTGCAAAGGAGGTGATGGTGGTCTCGGCAGGTGAGGCACAGCCTGCTTTCTGGCCCAGCTCAGCTGCTGACTAGCAGTTATGACATTAAGTAATTCACCTCTCCACACTTGGGTTTCCTATGCAGAATCAGGGTAGATGTGTGAGTTGGTGCCAGGCAAATAAGAAAGATGCCCCTCATTGCCTCTTCCACCCCTCCCCTGCTCTTCGATGTGTATATTTGGGGTGGCAGGAAGGTTAGTTGGCATGAGTAGTTTTTCAACACAGATGTTTTCTCTGAGGTCTCCAGTCACTCTATTTCTGGGTTTCCTCCCCATTCCTAAATATTCACGTTGATTAATACTTTCTGCTATGATTTGGGAAATGTTTATTCAAACTGATGAAAGTAGTGGAATTTCTAGAAACCAGAGACCAACTTAAAGACAAAGACAATGAACCAGCCCAGCAATAATACGCTCAGCAACTCGCTGCCACCACGGCCAAGGGAGTGGAGGGACTGCTGCTGGGCTCTCTGGTGGCCCATCTCCGTCTTAGGAGAGGAGGGTGGTCCAAAGGAAGGCAAGTGTGGGGGTGGCTGCCTCTCCCTGCTGCATCTGGGAATGGTAGGACATTCGGAGGCTATTTCTAGTCTTTGAGGGAAGACATCGGTAGGGACTATGTATTTTGAAAAGGTGCCTGGCTTGCTACATGTAGGGATCCAATATCAGGTCATGACAACTCACCTCGGGCTATTTTAAGTGCTGCATGTGCTCAGTTTCTGGACCTGCCCGCATACTCCGCTGTTTTGATTTCTCTGCTCGTTTACCTGTTAGGCAATTAAAGGCACTGTGCCTCAGATCTGTAAACTTTGAAAAACCAATAGGGATGTGTGCAAAAAGAAAAACAGTACTGGCTTCAAGTTATGCAAAATTATGCAAAAAGAAGAGCAAAAATAATTATATTAAATATTCACAAAATAAATTGTTCCCACCTTAATCTTTAGAATATTGAAAACAACATAGGTGTGAATTTTTCTCTTCATAAGCATTTCCAGGCACACACAGTTGCCAAGGAATCAGAGTTAATCATCTATTAAATGAGTTGCTGGTCAAACAATTGAAAAGGGAAAGTTACAAAAAGCACTTCAAAACTGTGGGCTGTGGATACATGTTAATGTGCGGTTTGGTAGTGCTGTCATAAGGGACCTAGAGAGCAAAGCCGTGTGAATGCTCCCCTCCTCGAGCCACCTTGCCAAGCTCGAAGCCTCTTCAGCTTCCCAGGTGGCCCTCACCACGCTGCACATTCTCATCGACCCCTGGCTGCCTCCCGTAAGGTAGCTCTCACCACACTCCACTCTTATGTAATTCTCCTTCCTGTTAACCTATGCGGGTGTGAACTGGGTTCATCTTTTTAGGTTTGGTATAGCCATGATTTTAAAGTTGTTTTTGAAAGCCTCTTTATTTTTAAAAATTTTTATTTATTGATTTTAGGGAGCGAGAGAGAGAAACATCAATTTGTTGTTTCCTTATTAGGCATTCATTGATTTATTCTTTGTATGTGTCCTGATTGGGCATCAAACCCAGAACCTTGGCACATTGGGATGACGCTCCAACCAGCTCACCAGGTTCCAACAGGACCCATCCACGGAGGGTGAAGTGCATGGGCAGGGCTACCTCGGGACTGTTAGATCCCAGAGCTGCTATGTGTACGAGCCAAACTGAGGGTCTGCAACATCCTCAGACTACAATGCCGTCGTCCACAAATACAGTGTAAAAAACTACGCTGTCATCAGAAAACCCTCTTCCTTCCCTCGGCTCTGCTTTCTTCAGTGTTCTCTTCCTTCTCTTGCAGGCATTCCCTTTAATATTCTATTCCCCCACCACGGTAGACAGATTCTCATTACCCAATGCTTAAAAAAATTTTTTTTTAAAGCCCTGGCTGGTGTGGCTCAGTGGATTGAGTGCTGGCTTGGGGACCAAAGGGTCACTGGTTTGATTCCCTGTCAGGGCACATGCCTGGGTTGGGGGCCAGGTCCCCAGTGAGGGGTGCTCAGGAGGCAACAACACAGTGATGTTTCTCTCTTCTCTTTCTCCCTCCCCACCCCTCCCCTCTAAAAATAATAAATAAAATCTTAAAAGAAAAATCCCAGAATTTTGTCTTCCTCTGCTAACTGCAGCACTTTGATGGTCATGGGTTCTGTTCTCTCCCTGGAGTGGTACTGACCCACTGGTACTGACGTCAGCGTCACCCAGTCATGTGGAGTAAGAGGTGGTTTCCAAAGGAAAAGCTGAATGCTTTTACAAAGAAGAAAGCAGACGCTGGGAAGGCAGAGACAACAGTTGTCCACTGTAGGTTACATTTCACAATTCCCTGAATATTCTTGAAAGGATGTTCCCACATAACTGCCTGCCCACCACCATCTTTCAGCATTAAGGTATAGAATTAGGTGGACAAGGATGAGTTCAATTCAATAAATAATGCCTAACAAAGGCCAGATCTTTGTATTGAGAAGGTCAAGGTTAATGTGGACACTAGGCAAAAGTGCATCATTTTAGCCAGTGATATTCTTGAACTAAAAGTGGGAGTATACCCAGGATGGTAGCACAGGGAGAAGTGGCCGTGGCCGGTTCTGGGTGTGGGAGCAGCTTGTGGGCTGTGGGGCAGGGGGAGGGTAGGGGGCTGCCCTAAGGGAAGCGGGGGGGTCTCCATGCAGGGTCAGCTGGTACTTTCTACTGGTTCTTCCTCACCCAGCCCCTGAAAGGCAGATTCAGGAGTGGGAAGTGAAGATTAGGACTGTTTTTCCGATTCCAGGGATACAAGAATTAAAATGATAACAGAAACAGCTGCCTGTGGAAGAGCAATGAAGACATATGAGGACAAGTGGTGACAGAGTGTAAGGAGGGGAGCGCAATTGCGGTTCATCTTATTTTCAAATGACTTGCATTATTTTGTTTTTATGGTTTTATTATATATACGACACACACACACACACACACACACACACGGAATCACCCCCCCCCCCCCCAGGATTTATTTATAAACAATTGTGTGTTTATTCTTATGTGTTTAAACTTCAGTCACCTTCAAAGTACTCTCCATTTGGTGCAGTATACCTGTTCAGATGTTTTTTCCACTGCTCAAAACAGGTTTTGAACACATTGATTTTGATGCTTCTGCTGTTTTTTGTTTCACCTCTTCCACATCGGCAAAACATTCCCCTTTGAGGACTGTTTTCATCTGGGGAAACAAAAAACGGTGCTTGGAGTGCAATCTGGTGAATAGGGAGGGTGGGGCACAGGGCCATGCTGTGTTTGGTCGAAAACTGCTGAACACTCAGCCTGGTGTGGGCAGGTGCGCTTGTAAATCCCCCATCATGAAATGGGCAACTGTGTTGAGTCTTCAAAACAATTCACTGAAGCCGCTGCCTCAAGGACCCTGTCTTTGCGTCTTAGTGGTAACTGGTAGGTGGGGCCCTGGTCAGAGCTCTCTGAAAACCCAGGTGTTTGGGGGCTCGGGCTTGGCCTAAGAAGTACAGCCAACCATTTCTCCATGACACCCCCTCTCCACAGCCTCTCACAGCAACACCAGTTGGTACACCAATACAAATGAGTTCCTAGAATACCCTAGTGGGGGAAGCCTGTACTACAAGAGGCCCACCCTCCAAAAGATAATTCCAGGTTTTTGGGGTCCCCCCCTCGTATACATATATGCTTATGGGTTAATGCATGCATGTTTAGTTATACTAAGAATTTTGAACA
Source organism: Phyllostomus discolor (assembly GCF_004126475.2). Lineage (NCBI taxonomy): Eukaryota > Metazoa > Chordata > Mammalia > Chiroptera > Phyllostomidae > Phyllostomus > Phyllostomus discolor. The sequence continues at coordinate 161,822,427 of NC_040905.2, read as the reverse complement.
CAAGGTATATTTACCTTGGAGCTTCCAGTAGCTCCAAGGTAAATATAGATCAGACATCCCCTTTGTCCCACCCTTCTGCATCTTTCCTCAAAGAGAGGCAACACACACACAAGTGACTTGTGATGTAGCTGGGGCCTGGGGAAGGAGGTACCACCAGTGGAGGTAATCTCTCGGGGATGCCTGATAAAATGCTGGATGAGTGCCTTAGGCTCCTGCACCTTGGCCCTCTTTCAAGGCTGGCAGCAAGGTTAGGGGCCAGAGCACTGTGCTCGCCACCAGTTTAGAGCCCATTGGGTCCACTGCAGCACTTCCCGGAGCACCATGGTGCTGTCCCTGGAAGGAGCTCCATAGAGGTGTGGACAACACTGCAGCCTGAGCCCGGACTCGGAGAGTCACAGTGCACGTTAGCATGGTTCCAAGAAGTCCTGCTGTGTTGAAACTGTCTTTGTCTAGCCTGCCACTTCATAAGCTGACTTGACCATGGAACCTTCCATACCCTGCTCCCCCCACACACCCGCAAAAGAATTGCATGTAGTGCTCTTACTCTGCAGGTCATACTCCAAGGATTCCTGGCCTAACAGGAGTTTTTAGGAGAAGATGAAGTGTTCCATTCTTTATTACAGTTTGTGTGAAGCCAAGTAGTTACATGGAACCTAGTGGGAAACCCAAGCCCATAGGTAATGAACCCGGGCCCCACCCCATAGCATCGCCTCTGCCAGCATGAGCTTCACACCCATGGCCACCGGCCCACCCAGCCCTTTGACATCCACCCTGCTTGTCTGGGCTTCTAGGAGTTAGAGGGGTCAGGGATGTGGACAGGCTGGGACTTGATTTATTGTTTCCATCATGTGATAATTACAATGTCTTCAGTTTCTTGGGAGTCACATCGTTTTCTTTTTGTCTCAGAGCCTTAAGATGGCAGCGGAGCCCACTTATGCTCTCAGCAAGAAGAGGTCAGAATGTGTGTGTAGAAGTTCCATTGTCTGGGGGCAGCGAGGGGAGGGAGGCCCAGGGAAGCGCCAGGGCACTATGGAAGCTTAGTCCAAGTGTTGGTAACGGGTCAGGGAGAAACCCCTGGGAAGGGGGCATGGAGAAACGGTTGGCCGTACTTCTTAGGCCAAACCCGAGCCCCCAAACACCTGGGTTTTCTGAGAGTTCTGACCAGGGCCCCGCCTACCAGTTACCACTAAGACGCAAACACAGGGTCCTTGAGGCAGCGGACCTGGGAATGGGAAGAGGGCTTGGTCTTTTTAAATGGGCTTATAAAAAGAGACTTGCACTTAAAACAAGCCCTTGCCACCCCTACTTCTCTGCCGAGGGGTTTTCCGGAAAAGAGCCTGCCCAAATACTCTCGGAGTGTCTTCTTTAAAATGTAGAACTTAAGATGGGTGCTTTTTAAAGCTGTATGTCAGTGATTTTCAACCAGTGTGCCATAAGAATTTTTAAAACATGCAACCCCTGACTATTCAGGGGCGCTGACCTCTTTTTCCTCAGATTGTCAAATTAAAAATGACAACAGCCAACATAATAGCCATCCAGTGTAAATGAATCAAAATGACACTCATTTTTTAGTCAGATTGGCAAAAAATGTTTTTGTTTTTGTGGCCACAGAATTTTAGTAATTAGTTTCAGTGTGCCGTGAGATGAAAAAGATTGAAACTCCCTGCTGTACATCGACAATAAATAAACTTTTGCAGTTCTTGACAACCTGAGGGGGTGCTATTTGCAGTCCTGAGTTTTGTCTTTTGGGAGTTCAGAAGGTGAAACAGCAGCAAAGGTTCAATCAGAGACGTGAATTTGCAACCCCAGTTAGGAAGTAATGAAGAGAACTTGAGCTTCCTGACCAACTACCTGAGAGGAAGAAGAGTGCAACAGGAAGCGGAAAACAACTTCAGAGCAAAAGAGCGTGTGGCGTGTGGTGAGAGGAGTGCCTTTGTTAACAAAGCCAAGAAAACAGCTTTGGCAAAACAAGGGGGGCTGCCCTGAGAATGCCAGCGGGAGAATGCCAGTGGGTCTGCTGCTCAGGTCCCAGTCCCTCTGAGGCTGTCCTACTTGCTTGTTTGTCTGGGCTCATGTGACCCCAGAGGGCTGTGAGCACAGCATGTGTAATAGGACTTTCCCATTCTTTTTGACTCTCTTTGCCAACGGTAAGAACCACTGCTATTATAAATAATCCATGAATTCATTCAAAGCATTACTTAATTCATACTTGTTCCATTAAGTAGTTTCTCAATCAACAGGTTCTATCATGTGGAAAACAAGTGTATGAGAATTCTAGATGTTTGATAGAGGTCCCATGCTTTGTGTAAGTATTTTCTCCCCAGTAGTAGTCTCCTCTCGGCTACCTACCCTGGCCATGTGATCATTCTGGAATGGTCTGAAAGGTTTGAACTTCTTGCCACAAACCTTGACTCTCTGCTTTTGTGTGTGTGGGTGGGTCGGGGGGGTAAGTCAGGCGAGAGAAGAAGGAGGAGGATGAGGTCAGTGCAGTGACTGAGTCATTCTCAGTCATCACTCAGAGAGATGAAGTTCCATTTGGCATCACTTGTCTGTCGTTACTGAACTGTTGTTTGCACGGAGCCTTGCCCCTCTGAGATGAAGCGCTGCTTTCTCCTTTCAGGACGTCTTCTCTTCAAAGCAGCATCCTTCCAGCACGGCACGTGTTCGGGTTTTCCGGCCACTTTGTGGATTTCAGCACACTTTCGTGAACGTTTCCCATTTCATGCTCACAGGCAGATACACTGTGTTCAGGTTTAGAGACGCTGTGAAACGCAGTCAAAGCCACATTGATCCGTGGAGAAACTGGAACATGAACTCAACACTTTTGAGCTCTGAACTGCGACATGTGAATATGTCTAGCAGGTCATACCTTGGTGGCCTTTCAAATGATGTTCTTTAACTATTTGTTCAGTATTTATTTATTTATTTTTTGTTTTTTAAAATATATTTTATTGATTATGCTATTACAATTGTCCCATTTTTCTCCCCTTTATTCCCCTCCCACCCCCATTCCCCCCACCCCACCTTAGTTCATGTTCATGGGTTGTACATGTAAGTTCTTCGGTTTCTATGTTTCCTGTACTATTCTTAATCTCCCTCTGTCTATTTTGTACTACCCTTTATGCTTCTTATTCCCTGCACCTTTACACCCATTCTATCTACCCTACCAACTCCCAGCTGATAACCCTCCATGTGATCTCCATTTCTGTGATTCTGCTCCTATTGTAGTTGTTTGTTTAGTGTGTTTTTGTTTTTTTCTTTAGGTTCAGTTGTTGATAGTTGTGAGTTTGTTGTCATTTCACTGTTTATATTTTTGATCATCTTCTTTTTCTTAGATAAGTCCTTTTAACATTTCATATAATAAGGGCTTGGTGATGATGAGCTCCTTTAACTTGACCTTATCTGGGAAGCACTTTATCTGCCCTTCCATTCTAAATGAAAGCTTTGCTGGATAGAGCAATCTTGGATGTAGGTCCTTGCCTTTCATGACTTGGAATACCTCTTTCCAGCCCCTTCTTGCCTGTAAGGTTTCTTTTGAGAAATCAACTGACAGTCTTATGGGAACTCCTTTGTAGTGACTGTCTCCTTTTCTCTTGCTGCTTTTAAGATTCTCTCCTTATCTTTCATCTTGGGTCATTTAATTATGATGTGTGTTGCTGTGTGTTTCCTTAACTTCCTTAACTCATTTAAAGGAAAAGTCCAAGGATGCGCTTCATTTTGGGCCTAGCTGGATCCAGGGGCTTAACTGATGTCATTAAGGCTCATCATTTCTGCTCTGCGTCTCTGGTCTTCTTTCTCATGCTCCATTCTCCAGCAGGGTCCCCTACTGATGGTGTCGAGAGACCATGTAAAGTTCTTGGCTTACAGTTTATCTTCTCAGTAGCCCCAACAGAAAGTGTCTCTAACAGTCCCCAACAATATCCCCAAAGAGTTGAGAAACAGAATTGATTTGGGTCATTTTCCCAACCAGAAGTCAATGACTATAACCAAAGGGGTGGGCTGCCCTAACTGGCCATGCTTAGGTCACATGTCAACTCCTAGATCCTGGTGGAGTCAAACTACAATGGAGTCTGATTCCCAAACCACAGGCACTGAAAGTGAGGGGAACAGTCTCCCAAGGAAAAGACGGCTTCTGGTGCCAAAAGATAGGGAAATGGATGCTGGACAGGCCAAGGCAGCAAGTATGTAATACAGAAATATTCTTCTCTCCTTTGAACACACAGCAGCTTATCAAAATATTACTTTAAACCACATTCAGAATGCTCCCTGATCAGAATACTAATCAATACAATTTTCTCTATTCCATTCCATTACAGATTGGTTCCCAAGGCATTTTCCCTCTTATCCCAACTCTGTCTTCACTGGATAATGAAATTGAAGAACAGAGGGACTTGGCCCAGGTGGCACAGCCAGGACAGGGCCGATTTCAGAGCAGATCCTGGCCCTAGAACCAGTAAGCAGTGGGTCCTACAACCCACCCTGGTTGTGGCTGCACCAAGAGATCTCCAGACTTAAAAATTAGGCCTGCCTGGCCTAATGTAATCACAGACTACTGAAGGCTCTGTAGAGGGGGGATCATTGCGGCCACTGCAGTGGACTCTCTATAGCATGCAAAATGTGGGCATTGATCTAGGTATAAGAGCAGGCTTGAGTCCCCAGAGAGAAAATAAGTGGAAGAATATATCTAGGTTGTTAATAGGAGTAGCCAGGCATGTGAGGCTGGGGAAGGGACACTCACTTTTTGCTTTGGGTAGTTCCCGTTGTTGGAGTGACTTAGAAGGAGGCACTGGGCCGCAGGGGGGTATCTCGAGGAATTGCTCATGGCCCTGAATGCTAGGTTTGAGGAGGGCTGGTAAAGGACCTGTAGTGGAGAGCTGGGGCTGGAGACAAGACTCGGGACTCAAACCTGAGGCTGCCACAGACCCAGAAAAGTTGTCTTCAAAGGATGAGGGCTTTTCCTCTCAGTGGCACTGACCCCACTGGACAGCGCACCTGGTACACTGGACCTAACGGTGTCAAGGCCCTGCTGACAGGTGGGCATGATGATCAGCGTCCCACAGGCCTGGTCTCCTCCCCTCTGGGCCACTTCACAAGGCCTCAGAGAGAATCACTGAGCCAGCCACAGCCCGAGTTTGACCTGAAAGGGAATTGCTCAGCTTATTGGTTAAGCTTCAGTCCACATGCCTTTAGACTTGCTCGTCATCAAATGTGTCCTGAAGACTTGCCATTACTGAGGACATCAAGAATAATAAAATGTGAAATCTAAAGGCTGCAGAGGATTTCTTAGGTATTTGTAACAAAGGGCTCCACTTTTAGAATAAGAATCTCATCTTCCCAGGTGACTACCCTGAGGAAGATGCTATCTGTTTGCCTGAGCGGGGACGCCCTTCACATCACTGACCTGAGAATGCCTGGTGGCTGCAGCTATACTTGGGACTCCCCTTCTTGCTCTTCTCTCTTTGATGATTGCTTCCCAGAGGGGTCTGGATCTATCCCCACCTGTACTTCATTCCTTATCTTGCACTAAGTGAAATCTAGAGTGGCAAGGCTGGTGGTTGCCGTGGGTGTATCCTTTTACATCATTGGTACATGGATAGTGTAGTTCTGAGTCACTAAGGACCTAATAGTTTCAGGCCACTGGGTTTTTTCTTATAGAGTCTATATGAAGGGGGATAAAAGGGAGTCTTTTTTTTTCCTGTTTCCTCTTATCAACAAAAGCAAAACCTTTTAGAACTGCAAAAGAGAGGTACCTAGAATGAGATAAAACTAATCCTTCAAGAGATGGGCCCTAGAAGGAGATGGGTGCACAGGAGTGCGGACGTAAGCTTGGGCCAGAGCAGCTGGCCTAGAACTCTGCTGTGCATCCCCTTGGGGTCTTCTGGCTGAATTTCCACGGGATCTACAGCAATGCTGGCACATGGTATGGTAAGTTGTCCTTAAGGATAATTCCAGCTTCCAGATTTGGTGTGCTTAAGTAGTATGTCAAAAACCAAAAGCAATGCCAAAAAAATAAAAAATAAATCCCAGGCCCAGGATTTAATTTCTCTCCTCCATGACAATCTTGGTGGCCTTGGAGATAGCAACCTTTCTCAAGCTGGTGGCAAATTTGTGGTGTGCGCCTATCCCATAGTTCTCTCATTTTCCAAAGGCTGAGGGCTCAGGTTAGCTCTGAGGAGAATGAAAAGGAGGGAGAGGGCGGGGCTGGGCAGGGCCCGGGGGCAGGCAGTTCTGGGCGGGGGAAGAGAGCAGAGGCTGCCCTCACTGACAGTGCCTGGGGGAGGCTCTCATCTTACACCAAAGCCTAACTTGGATGCTTTGGCTGCTGTGGGAGCTCAGTCACCAAAACCTGTCTGAAGTAAAGGACAAGAACAGTTTGACCTACTCTTTGGTGTGGATCTCACTTCAACATTAAATTAATAAATCCAATTGTATGGAGCCATTGCTGGGAATCAAGTATCTGACATCTCCTAGGAAACTTTTTTCTAAGCCACAACTGGCATTTTCTTACTCTTTAGTAAGTATTAGTATTAGTATTCTTTTTCAGTAGGAAGATGTCTCCACACCCCTGCACACTGACTCTCTTTGATGAGACTTGAAATTGTACTTAGCGGCTGCTCGGACAATTAGCTCGAGGGTCAGGGGTGTCCAGGGCGGGAGGCTGGCTGCTGGTTAAAGAGAAGGAAATGTCTGGGTTTTCTGGGATGGCAACTGCATACACTGCCCAGACGCAGATGCTGAGAGGGGGGCCTCGGGTGCCAGCTGGCGGGTACCTGTCTTGCTGCTGGCTCTGCCAAGGTGTGTGGCTCTCCCTACCTCCATTCTCCCACCTTCTAGTCAGTCACAAATGCCAATTTCTTCTGGTGTTTGAGTCCCTTGGAAACGGAGCTCTGAACTCAGTTACACTAGGGTGGACTGTGGGTCACCTTATCAGAATTTCCAGCTAGGCCTTCAGATTCCCTAGAGCAAAAGAAAAACAACCTGTGAAAGGGAAGTGGAGGAGCAGGAAGGTGGTATAAGCACAGTTGTTCCGACCTAAATAAAATGACAGTCCTGTACCTGCCACCGTCACCCAAATGGTGCTTCCTGGTTGGGGAAGTGTTTTAATTCCCTGGGGCGGCTGCAACAAGTTACCACAACCTAGATGGAGGCTAAAACTCCAAAGTCAAGGTCAGCAGATTTGTACCTTAGGAGGGAGAATCCCTGTCATGGCTGTCTCTCAGGCCTGGTGGCCTTGGTGTCCCCTGGCTTGCAGTTGCATCATTGTGCTCCTCCCTCTCCATGTGGCATCCCCCCTGGGCTCTGTGTTCACATGGCTGTCTTCTTACAGGGACACCGGTCCTATTGGATTAGGGGCCCACCCTACTACAGTGTGACCCCATCTTAACTAAGTACATCTTCAATGATTGTCTTTCCAAATAAGGTCACATTCTGAGGTATTGGAGTAGGACTCAAACATGTTTTTTTTTTCTTGTTTTTATGGAGTGGGTGGGAGGGTGGTGTGAAAGTACACAGCTCAAACCGTAACAAAGACCCAAGGCTGACAGAGCTGCAGCAAGTGGACCTGGAGGAATTATGAGCATAATTTGGAAAGCCCTGTCGCCATAGTGGTCTTGTTAATTCTATAGGGATTGTTGTTTAAACTCCAAGACTTCATAAAATTCTGTATTTGTATATATTGCTCTATTAGAATTTTGGTGGCAAGTAATAGGCATAAACTTAATGAGTCAGGGCTGTTTGGGTTGCAAGTGATGGAAACCCAATTCCTGCTGGCTTAAATAAAGAAATTGATTGGCTTATGTAACCAAAAAGTCTAGGATGAAGCTGACTGTAGGCAGGATAGAATCTAAGGCTCAAATGACGTCTTCAGAGGTCCCTCTCTTGGATTGGCTTGTCTCTGCTTGGTTTCAGACAGCATTTCTTCACAAAGAGGGTAAAATGGTGCTGAGTGTCCCAAAATTACATCTTCTCAGTATAGCTGCCCCAGCAGAAAAGAGACTTCTTTTTCTAACTCCCTAGATCAAACTAGGGAAAGCATTGATTGTCCTTGATTGGATGATGTACCTGAACACCAACCAATCACTGTGGCCAGAGGGCTGGTGGCCACGATTGGCCTGCCTGAATCGTGCCCACCCTCAAGGGGAAGCACCCATGATAGTCTGTCCTCCTACAACCTCATGCAGATTAGGAGAGGAATTCCCTCAATTTAAGAAAAAGGGGAAAATCAAAACACGGAATGGGGAGCTACATTGTTAGATAAACACTATAGTTGCTATGATTCATTATAGGCTTCAAGCTAGCTTAAAGAAAAAGGAGTACTTTATTTTTTTAAGTATATTTTATTAATTATGTTATTACAGTTGTCCCATTTTTTTCTCCCCTTTATTCCCCTCCACCCTGCACCCCCATCCCACCAGCACCTCCCCGCTGATCTTAGTTCATATCCATGGGTCATACATATAAGTTCTTGGCTTTTCCATTTCCTATACTATTCTTAGCTTCTCTCTATGTATTTCATACCTACAATTTATGATTTTTATTCCCTGTACATTTTTCCCCTCTCCCCCTCCCCCCATTCTCCCCTCTCCCCCTCCCCACTGATAACCCTCCATGTGATCTCCATTTCTGTGATTCTGTTCATGTTCTAGTTTCTTGCTTTTTGTTTTTAGGTTCAGTTGTTGATAGTTGTGAATCTGTTGCCATTTTACTGTTCATAGTTTTGATCTTCTTTTTCTTAGATAAGCCCCTTTAACATTTCATATAATAAGGGCTGGGTGATGATGGACCCCTTTAACTTGACCTTATCTGGGAAGCACTTTATCTGCCCAAAGGAGGACTTTGTTATAAGGATATGGGGTTGTCTCAGGGAATGCAAGAGCAGGCATACAGCTAAGCCTTAGGAAAGAATTTGAAAGCTATCAGGGCCTAGGCAGCTTCCTTCTGCTGATATGCTTCATTCTTCTCTCTGAAATTCTCCTTTCTTTGCTTCTTAGTCTGCCTAGTGAGAAGAAAGTGGTTGGGCTACAACCTCTCCCAGTTTTTACCTTCTTCATTCAGGGAACATCCAAGTTTAAAATCCCCAGGGCGGGGTCTGACCCACCCAGCTTGTGTCAGTTCCCATCCCCAAAGCTGTCAGTTATGCTCATGGGGGTGGGGGCCCAACGCCAGAAACACAGCATACATGGAGAAGAAGTAAATACCCAACTGTGCGCTAATCTCCTGAAAGTATCAGAAGTCCCTAGGATTATCCAAAAGATCACTTACTCTAGGACCTTCATTTTGCCAATGAAGAAAAAGAAGCTCAGAAAGGTTAACAGAGGCCTGGTAACGACTCTGCTAGAACTGGAACCCAGACCCCAGAAGTTTCATTCCAGTTTTTTCTACAAGACCATGTCTGCACCAGACACCTAGGCTTTCCTGGATTCCTACGTGTCGTTCAGTAACAATCTCAATAATTTAACCCAGTAATCCTAATACTTGGCCCTGGCTGGGTAGCTCAGTTGGTTAGTTAGAGCATCATCCTGATACACCAAGGGGTTCGATCCCTGGTCAGGGCACATATAAGAATCAACTAATGAGCACATAAGTAAGTGGAACAACAAATCAATGTTTCTCTCTTTCCCTTCCTCTCTATAAAATCAATGAATTTAAAAAAATTCCAATACTTAGTAGATGCTTAATTTATTGAGCACCTACTGTATGTATACTAAGTGCTTTATGTTTTAAACTGTAGGATCTCATGTGAGCCTCACAATCACCCCCGAACTAGGTGTTATCATTGCCCTGTTCGGTCTGGGGTCGGTCTCTGTCTTTGGGCTTAGTGCAGGAAACAGATACTACCCAGGCATTTAGTTTGGGGCAGTTATAAAGCAGGAAGGGATTTAGAACAAGGAATGAGGTGCCTACAAAATCGTTAGAAGGGCTGGAGGAGAGGAAGCCACTGGGCCTTTGGTGTCAAGGTCATTCCACCTCAGCTGAGATCTGGAGGCTTGCTGACCATCATTCTGTCACCGTTGCCTTTGCCACCACCCACCTGATGGTGGAGCACGGAGTCTGGCCCCTGCCAGCAGTCCCATTGGCCAGAGCCCATGGAAAGACAGCTAAGCAGAATTGCTTTCTTTCCACCTCTGAAGCTCTCATGAACACACCCAACTGGCAGAACCAATTCACATCAGGAGCTTCCCAGTTTCTCCACATAGGAGATGAAGTAGAGTTTGAGTGAGCCAACCAAAATATGTAGCCCACCCAAAGCTGCATGTTTCCTGCAATGTCTTTATTTGTTAATGAAATATACTTTTCATATAAAAATGCTCACATTTTAAGTGTATGGCTTGATGTTCTGAAATGCATGTACTCACATAACCTACACCTGCATCAAGATACAGAGTACTTCCACAGTGCCAGCGAGTCCCCTCATGCCTCTCTCTAGCCTGTCCTCCCTCCCACTCAAATGTTCCACTGTTCTAATTCCATCCATTTGTTTGGCCCGATAATCACAAATCAGTTTTGCCTATTCTAGGACTTCAAATAAATAGAACAATACAATATGTATTCTCCTGTGTCTGGCTTCTTTTGCTCAAAATAATGTCAGAGAGAATCAGCCACGTTAAGTGTTATCAGTAGCTCTGTCCTTTGAAAAGTGCTCCATGGCATGGATGCATCATATCCTTTCACCAGTGAGTGGATGTTGACACTATTTCCAGTTTGTGGCTCTTACGAAAACAGCTGCTTAACTCTATTTTTTTAAACAAACACTCCTGCAAATTCTGATGCAAGTGGACCACGTTTTGAACAATACATTTTGAACAATACTGTTCTCATGCAGAAAACTGAATTAAGAAAGGTTAAGCAAATTGTCCAAGGCCACACAGTCAAGAAGGCTGATAGCAGAAGGGGATTCACGGGCCCATGCTCTTCCTCCTTGCAGAGTAGGCCTAAGCATAGCAGCTTGAAGAGTTGACAGAAGACCTTCAGGACTAAAACAGAGCACTTGCATGACAGTCAGAGAAGGGCCTTGAAAATAAGGCATGTATTTCAGTTACTGATTGCCTCATAGCAAAACTTTGGCTTAAACAATTGTTTCTTATGAAGCTGTGGCAGGGCTGGGCAGTTCTGCTGACGGTCTTGCCTGGGCTCTCTCATGTGGCTGCATTCAGCGGACAGATCCTCTGGATGCTGGACTCCACTGGGGTGGCTGGGACAGCTGGGCTTCTTTCTCCTTGATCTTTCCTCCTCAAGGAACTGGGGCCAGGCTTGTCTGCCTGGCAGTGGCAGGGTTCCAACAGAGAAAACTGCAATGTGCATGCACTTATTAAGCCTCTGCTTACGTAGTGTTTGCTGGTGTCCACAGGCTAAACACACATCACAAGGCCAGGTTCCGATTCAAGGTGGGAGGGAGCTATCTTCAGGAAATGGTGTGAGTCATTAGATCTGTGATTCATTTGTGACCATTAAGGTAACAATCTATCCGAGCCTGGAATTCATGTTACAGAGGCATCCAGGAGCTAGAGAGAGCTAGGGAGTTAATAATAGAGGATTAGAGAAAATTTCAATGGAGCCAGAAAAGGTCAAAAGAAATGCCCTTTGAAGGATGGCCCCACATTCCTCCTGGTCTTCTTTGTGGCCATCATAGCATTCAAGGCAGAGTTTTACAGATGAGAATATTATCTAAACAGAATCAAAGTGTCAGTGATAATGTTGGGATTACAACCTGGAGGAAGGATGGCTAAATGATAACACAGAAGCCAGACTTCTAAGTGTGGAAGGAGAAGTACTAAGAGGAGAAACAATTAAAACTGTGAAACCAAGACAAACCCCATGGAGAATAGAACACATGTTTGTTCCATAAACAAACTGAATATCTACTCTTTCAACCAGTGTTGTTTGCTTTACTGGAGCTGTGTTTCTCAAACTGTGGGTCACCAGAGCATGTGGAATCCCCAGGTGAGCGGTGAGAGATGGCTGAGAGAGGTGTGGAAGTGGGTGAGCCCATGACAGTTTTCCTGATTCCACGTTCTTCCCACAGCCTATAGGGCGATTTACAAGTCACCGCCTGCCCCAACGGGGGACAGCAAATATGTATACTATAACCATACTCTCTTGTCCTTATCATTTTAGTGCAAGACAGAATATCCATCTGCCAGCATCCTCTGTTATGCCTGGGGGCTTTCTGTGGCCATGCCCATTGTAGAGGGAGCAGCCCTTAAGCAAAGACTGACAGGTGTTGGTATAGAGTATTAAAACCAAACCAGTTATTTACTATCGACCTAGATGCAAAGAATACCCATCATCCCAACAATGGAAAGTTTGGACAAAAATACAAAAGAAAATAGTCTTGTTAATGTCCTCCTACTCAGAAATGTTCAGTGAAGATTAAGGACCAAGGCCTTCCTTGCATTTCTGCGGCTGCCTCCTGCTCGATTTGGTGACTCCAATCTTGCTTCCCTTCAACCGGTTTACTGCACTTCAGTGACTTTGAAATGCAAACATGATCCCTGAGCTCTGTGAAGGCAGAGATGAAGCCTCTGAGTCTCCATTGTACAATCATTTCTTCAGCACCTAGCACTGTTTGCACACAGTAGGCACCCAGTAAATACCGACTGACTGGATAGTATCAGAAACCTCATGAACACTTATATTGCCAAAGATTCTCTCGAAAAGAGGTCTTTGGAATTTGGAATACATTTGGCCATCACAATGATGGGTGATTTTTAGCTTGTCAGACTAGCCTAGAAAAACCAAGTTTATCCATGATGTAGCCTAACTGTAGTCCTAACTTTCCTGGTTCCCTTGAGCAAGAGAGCATAAGATGAAGGAGGAAGAGGAAGAAATGGAAGGATAGGCCTTAGGAGCCATTCAAAATTGGGTAATTTCTTATTAACATCTTCCTTTTTCACACTTTGTCTCATATTTCTCTGTCACTGTGTGAATGCCTCATCCGTGCCTGTCCCCCGCCGTGCCTTCCCCCTTTCCTTCCTCACACTGCCAGTCACACTCTGGTCCCCTGAGTGCAAATGCTTTCAGACATTAAGAGGAAAGCGGCCTCACTGAGCAAAATCACACCCAGGTGTATGTTTAATAACTCTTCAATCTTCCTAGAGAGATTTCTATTTTTTAAAAATCAACATACATGAATCTTTAATTAGTAGAATTTGCTGTAGCAAGATGAAATGAAGAAAACATATATAATGAAAGATCTTTGGAGCAGGTACTCTCATCAACTCTTTAGCCTTTTTCCCCAGGTTCTCCCCCTACAACTAATCATCTGGAATATTCTGAATTTTTATGATTTTATGTTCTTATTTATTTATTTAATTTTTATTGAATTTATTGGGGTGACATTGGTTAATTAAATTGCATAGGTTTCAGGTGTACAGTTCTACTACACATCATCTGTATATTGTATTGTGTGCTCACCATGCCAAGTCAAGTCTCCTTTTACTATCATTTACCCCCCTTTACCCCTCCTACCACCCCACGTCCCTTTCCCTGTAGTAATCACCATACTGTTGTCTATGAGGTTTTTCTTTTTACTTTTTGTTTAATCCCTTTACCTTGTTGACCCAGCCCCCAAACTCCCTCCCCTCTCACAGCTGTCAGTCTGTTCTCTTTATCTATGAATCTGTTTCTATTTTGTTTATTTGTTTTGTTTATTAGATTCCACATATAAATGAAAATATATGGTATTTTTTCTCTGACTGGATTATTTCACTTAGCATAATATTCCCTGGGTCCATCCAAACTGTAGCAAAAGCTAAGATTTCCTTCTTTTTTATGGCCGAGTGGTATTCCATTGTGTAAATGTACCACAGCTATTTTATCCACTTATCTACTGATTGGCACTTGGGGTGCTTCTAAATCTTGATTATTGTGAATAATGCTGCATATAACTTTAGGTTCTTAAAGATCCTTCCCTGCCCCTTTCTCCCCACAGGACTGGTTGACAAGGGGACATTTGAATGAGCACTGCTGTGGGTGGAAAGGTCTATAAAGTGGGCCTTTTCTCTGCCTTTGCTGATTTGCCCCATTCTTGGTGGCTTTGCACCAGCAATGTGCACCTTTGACCTCGCTCTGCCTGTGGGGACGCTGGGAGGAAGCCCAACATCAAACTGTGGTCAGTGTGCCAACAGCAAGAATCAGAACAATTGAAGGGAATTTCTAACTGGATAGTCTGGGGATTTCCACCCTAATATCTGTATTCTCTTTAATTCAGTATTATTCAAATTTATTTAAATTCTGCTACCACAAAGGACTCTGTGACCAGGGGATTTCTGCTTTTGCAGTGGTAGCAAAGACATAGGATTAGAATGGGCTAAAGTGATCCTTTCCCAAGGTCACACAGTTATTTAGAAGAGGGCACACCTGCTAGCTCCTAATCCTATTCTTTTTTTTTTGTTAGAAAGTAGACATTTATATTACTGAAACTATAAAGTTTACCTTAATAAGCTTGAAGACTAGCTGTTTCCTCTTGAGTCAGAGAAAAATAATAAATTTATATTTGTAGCATTTCCCCATTGGCCAGAGAGCATTTTTCAAAGTATGTTATTCCAATGGACACTAGTTATTTTTAGAAGGATTTCATACACAAAAGTCTGCTCTCTGCCGTCTTGGAGACCTATGGTGTACATTATCATCTTAAAAGTTCTGGAAAGTCCTGCAACAATAAAATCAAAGTTTGTTGAACTCAGCAATCCCCAATGTTACTTGGTTAAGAAATGTCTCCCTCTCTTCCTCCCTTCCTCCTTCCTTGCTTCTTTCCTTCCTTCCTTTTCATGAAACACCCAATACCAAGTAAAACACTTTGGGAAGTATTGGATTAAGGTAAAGAGAATTGAAAAATACTCTACAGTAGGTCAATAATTTTCCTCTGAGATCAAGAGCCTAACAGTTTGGTTGTGTTCTATACTGCCCACAGAATTCCCAGATGATACCATGAAAGTGTATTTAGTCAATGTGTGTCTTTGGGAAGGCTTTGACTTAGGTTATTTCTATGATGTTCTCTCACTGCAAAAAGGATGCTTTGGAGTGTGGGAAGCTGAAGTATAGGTCTCGGTTGAACTGAGGGAGACCTGTATATCTGTGGGAACAGATAAGTTTCTGTTGCTTTATAGTAAGTTTTGAAATTCTCCCAAGTTTGTTTTGCATTTTTTTCTTTCAGGATTATCTTGGCTATTCCAGAATTTTTTATTTGCATATACATTTTAAAATTAGATTAAGATTTTGATTGTGATTGCATTGAATCTTAACTGATTTTGGAAGGACCAATGTCTTAATAATACTGAGTTTTTCAGTCCATGAAAACGGTTGTGATAGTGTGATGTAGTAAGAAATACATATTTGGTCTTCATTCCTGGTTCTTGCCACAAGAACTTCTCCAGAGTGCTAGGAGTAACTTTTTGTATGCTAATGAGATGAGGGTTAGCTTGGGGGCCCTAGAGAGTTTCAGAGGGGTTGGTTCCCAGAAAGACCAAGGCACGATTAGAAGATTGGAACTCTCGGCTCTCTCCCACCCCTGAACTCCTGGAAGGAGAGAAGGGCTGGAGATCACCAGTGGCCAATGACTTGATCAATCATGCCTACATAATGAAACCTCCATTAAAACCCCTAAACCAGGGGGTTTAGAGGGTTTCCAGGTTGCTGAACACATCCACCTGCTAGGAGAGCGGTGCGCCCCAGCTCCCTGGGGACAGAAACTCCTATCTGAAAACCCTTTTGGACCTTGACCGTTGTACTCCTTCATTTGGCTGTGCATTTGTATTCTATATAATATCTTTTATAATAAATGGGTAATTGTAAGTAAAGTGCTTTCTTGAGTTCTGTGAGCTGTTGTAGCAAATAATTGAACCTGAGGAGGGGTGTGTGGGAACCACCGATTTATAGCAGGTTGGTCAGAAGTATGGGAGGCCTGGGACTTTCGACTGGTGTCTGAAGTCAGGGCAGGCTGAGCCACTAAGCAGTGGAGTCAGGTACTAACTCTGGGCATTTACTGTCAGGATTAAATCAGATCATTCAATGGGAATTGGATGCCCAGTTGGTGTCCACAGACTTGGAGAATGGTTGTTGGTGTAGAAAAACCCACATAATGGTACATCTCTCCATGTATTTGCTCTTTTAATATTTCTTTGGTGGTTTTAAGTGTAGAAACCTTACATATTTTTTGTTAAATGTATGATTTGATATTTAATACTGCAACTTTCTTCCCTTCCTGTTTCCTGGAATTCCCCTTCCCCCTTCTCTTTTCACTTTTTCTTTTTTCAAAGTACTTAAACCTCCTAGTATACTCTATAATTTTATAATTTATTATCCGTGTTTAATTATAATATACTTATTATTATTGTTGTGTTTAATGCTTAAGTCTGTCTCTTTTAAGCTCCATGAGAGCAGAGATATTTGTTTTGTTCATAGATGTACACCAAGCTCTTAAACAGTGTATGGTACTGTTATTAGACATGTAATAAATATTAATTCCATGGATTAATAAATGTAGTAGAGTAAAGGAAACTAGCTAAAAGGGGATTGTAGTGGGGGGGCTTCACGAGCCAATCTACAATAAGTGATGCAATGAAGCTTGACCTCTTTCCTATTCTTTCCTCTCAGTTTCCAAGTCCAGAGAAATTCGATGCCTCTCTCTTCTTATCTTCATTACTGCCCGCTGTATTTCGGTCAGACTTTCACTCCACCGTGCCAATGCACGGCGTTCTCACCAAAGTCACCAGTGATTTGTCTTTCACTAAATCCTTTGGGTATCATTTAGTCCTACAAGTTTAATCTCATAGCAGCATTTGACATTGTTGACCATGGCCTCCTGGAAATTTTCTTCCTTTGGACTTTGGGACACTCTCCTGATCACCTTCCTACCTTTATGGCAATTTTTTTCTAGTCTCTTTTGCTGTTTTCTCTTCTACTTTCTGACCTTCAAATGTTGGGGTTGCTTTGGCCTTTGCAAATGTTTTCTGTTATGGGCTGCATTGTGGGTCCTCCCAAATTCATATGTTGAAATCCTAGCCCCTAGTACATTATCATGTGATGTATTTGGAGATAAGATCTTTAAAAAGGCAATTAAAAGGTTACAATGAGGTTATTGGGGTTGGTGGGCCCTAATCTAATATGACTGGTATCCTTGTAAGAAGAGGACATTTGGACACAGATGGATACAGAGGAAAGACCTAGGGAGAAGAGAGCCATCTGCAAGCCAAGCAGAGAAACCACAGAAGAAACCTATGATTTCTACCCACACCTTGATCTTGGACTTCCAACCTCCAGAATTGTAAGAGAACAAATTTCTGTTGTTTAAACCACCCAGTCTGTGGTACTTTGTTATGGCAGCCCTGACAAATTGATATACTCTCCTTTCTTCTACCTGTATGCTTCAGTGATTTCATTTACTCCAATGACTTCATTTGCTAACTATATGCTGATTTTTCTCAATCTTTTATCTGTAGTTGAAACCTCATTCCTGAGCTCCAAATCCATGTATCCAGCCAGTTACCTACTTGGAATCTTCACTAGAGGTAGATTCCAACCAGCCCAACTGAGGTGAGAACTATTGAACAGAGACTAGCTGTTCACTGCAGGAGAGGCAGAGTTTAGATACTGAGTTTATCTAAGTAAGAAAAAAATTAATACTCTTCAGAGGAACGTATATCAGAATCAAGAACCTCTACAATGACAATGTATTATTTACAATGCCTATGTAAATTCCAAGTTTTCTAGGCTTATAAGAAATAGGATAATGTGGTTCCATACTCAAGAAAAAAGGATCTGTCGAGATCAATGTCAAAATTACTCTGATGTTGGATTTGGCAGATAATGATTTTAAAACCAGCTATTTTTTAAAATATATTTTATTGATTATGCTATTACAGTTCTCCCATTTTCCTCCCTTCACTCCCCCGACCCTGCACACCCTCTCCCACCCACATTCCCCCCTTTAGTTCATGTCCATGTGTCATACTTATAAGTTCTTTACCTTCTACATTTCCCATACTATTCTTACCCCCCCGTCTATTTTCTACTTACCATCTATGCTACTTATTCTCTATACCTTTTCCCCCTCTCTCCTCCTCCCACTCCCCTGTTGCTAACCCTCAATGTTATCTCCACTTCTGTGGTTCTGTTCCTCTTCTAGTTGTTTGCTTAGTTTGTTTTTGTTTTAAGCATGGTTGTTAATAATTATGAGTTTGCTGTCATTTAACTGTACGTGTTTTTTTATCTTCTTTTTCTTAGAGAAGTCCCTTTAACATTTCATAAAATAAGGGCTTGGTGATGATGAACTCCTTGAACTTGACCTTATCTGAGAAGCACTTTATCTGCCCTTCCATTCTAAATGAAAGCTTTGCTGGATAGAGCAATCTTGGATGTAGGTTCTTGCCTTTCAGGACTTGAAATACTTCCTTCCTCCTAGCCCCTTCTTGCCTGCAAGGTCTCTTTTGAGAAATCAGCTGACAGTCTTATGGGAACTCCTTTGTAGGTAAATGCCTCCTTATCTCTTGCTGCTTCTAGGATGCTCTCTTTCATTTTTACCTTGGGTAATGTAATTATGATGTGCCTTGGTGTGTTCCTCTTTGGTCCAACTTCTTTGGGGCTCTCTGAGCTTCCTGGACTTCCTGGAAGTTTATTTCCTTTGCGAGATTGGGGAAGTTCTCCTTTATTATTTGTTCGGATAACTTTTCCACTTATTGCTCTTCCTCTTCCCCTTCTGGTACCCCTATAATTCGGATGTTGGAATGTTTAAAGATGTCCTGGAGGTTCCTAAGCCTCTCTTCAATTTTTTGAATTCTTATTTCTTCATTCTTTTCTGTTTGGTTGTTTCTTTCTTCCTTCTGGTTCACTCCATTGATTTGAGTCCCAGTTTCCTTCCCATCACTATTGGTTCACTGTCCATTTTCCTTTATTTCACTTAGCGTAGCCTTCATTTTTTTCATCTAATTTGTGATCAAATCCAATGAATTCTGTGAGCATCCTGATCACCAGTGCTTTGAACTGTGCATCTGATAGGTTGGCTCTCTCTTTGTTGCTTAGTTGTATTTTTTCTGGAGCTTTGATATGTTCTTTCATTTGGGCCATTGTTTTTGTCCTGACATGTTTGTTACGTAGTGAGGGGCGGAGTCTTTGGTGTTCGCCCAGGAGGGGCAACCCAGTCACTGGGTTGTGATGCTGTATGTGGTGGAGGGGTCCGAGAGGGAACAATGGCACTTGCTCCACTCTCTGCCAGTTTTCAGTCACTTCTACCATTTCCCCGAAGCAAATTGGGCCTTTCTGGTGCTGATTCCCATGTGGGTGGGCTTGCGTACATTCTAGGACCCTGTGGGTCTCTCCAACAAACTCTTCTGTCAGGCTGGGAGTCTTTCCTGGCACTTCAACTCCCACAGGTGTTTTCAATTGGTGTTTTGAGGCTTTATTTCCCCACTCTGGGACCCTGGGTTGCATGGTCTGTCTTGTTCCCCAGTTTTGCCTGGTTTTTCTGTGTGTGAATGTGGGACCAACTGGTTCCATAAGCCACCTTGTGTGCCACACCCCTCCACAATCCGCCGCCTCACTGGGCCCGCCAGATGCTTCACTGTGTGCCTGGGTCCACCAGCCACCACTGTTTTTTTGCTGCAACCCCTCTCCGCCTGACTCCGCCCCTCCTACCAGTGTGGATGAATGTGTCTACTTTCACTCCTTGGTTGTCAGACTTCCATACAGTTCAATTTTCTGTCACTGTTGGTTGCTATTTTGTTTCTAAATTTTTGTTGTCCTTATTTTGGTTGTGTGAGGAGGCACAGTATGTCTACCTATGCCTCCATCTTGGCCAGAAGCCCCAAAATTTCTAAAACCAGCTATTTTAACAACTTATGGTGATAAAGGAAAATATTCTCATCATAGAAGTACAAATAGAAAACTCTCAGTAGAAAAAAGGGCATGTTTTCATACACTGGAGGGTATATGTATTAGTGGGTTTTAGATTGCAGTATCAGAAACCATTGTCAAGTTGATAAACAATAAGACTCATATGGGTAGATATCTAACAGTAGTGTAGACTTCAGGTGCAGTATGGTCAGGGCTTTCCAGTACATTTCTCTTCAACTGTCTTGGTTTTTCCATTTTCATGCTTTGCCTGTCCTCGGTCTGCTTTCCCTTATGGTTTCAAGATGGTTCCAGCAGTACTGCAGCTTCTTTTGGTATCCAGCAAGTAAGAGATATGAACTTCTCCTTGGTCTCTTAAGGCCAAGAAAGAACTTTGCTAGTTTTAGCAGCCATCCCCTTGTTATCTTATTGGCTAAAATTCAATCATATGCTCATTCTTGAGTCAACCACTGACTGGCTTATACTAATCAGTCCACCTCTGGGGTCAGAATCCTTCAATTCCATGTGCTGCATAAGGAAGCACCTGAACAAAGTTGAAGTTATATTAGGAAGGATGAAGGGGAGAATGAATTCTGGCAAGACAACCAACAATATCCACCTTTGTGTATCATGCTCTGAGAAATTACCTTGCTTTTTTCTTAAAGGTACTTGGCATTTTTTTGGCTGAGCTTATGTTTGATTGTACACTGACAGTTGAAAGCTTGGAGATAAATCTGTGGCCTATTCATAGGAAAAGCACAGAGCTTCGTTCCTGCTCCTACTTTCACTTTTCCTTGGCCTCATCTTTCTTGTCCATTTCTAATTTATTCTCTGTTTTATATATTCTATTAAACACATTAATTAAAACAGAGTAGGCTTAAGCAAATAGGAAACAGATGTTTTGCTTGTAAGGTGCTTCCTTCCCTCTCCATTATGTTGCTTTGTCTGTAAGTATCCCTAAGTATGGATTTTTTTATAGTTTTTTCCTGCCACCCATAGACAGAGTTAGTTGGTGCCACCAGCATGTCTGTGGTGTTCTCACTTTATTTCCACTCCCTTTTGGAATATTCTTCTTAAGCTAATATTATGAGAAGGCAAATAAATGCTTTATTATCTTTGATGACAGAAACCAGGATGCACTAAGAAAATCTAATACATTTATAGTCTTTTAAAAAAACCCTAAGCAGAAATTATTTTTTAAAAGAAAAAGTTGAACTAATTTCAGTATGAAAGAATTGCCCATCCTTATTTTTTCTGGGAATTGTATATTATATAGTTTTGTTTTTTTAAAATATTACCTTGTAACCATTTGGCAAAAAGTAAGTCCCTTCCTTATTCTATATGTACAAATAAATTCCAAGTAGATAAAAGATTTCAATGTAAAACTTGAGACCATAACATGCACCATTGAGGTCATTATGTTAAGTGAAGTGTGCCAGTCACAGAAGGGCAAATGCTGTATCTTTCCATTTATATGAGGTATATGACACAGTCAAATGCACAGAAGCGAAGTGTGGTATGGTGGTTGTGAGGGCTATGGGGAGAGGGAAATGAGGAGTTGATAAGAAGTGGGCATGCTAAATGTTCTTACCACAATTTAAAAACATTTTTGAAGATTTAATTGTAAACCATAAGACCATAAAAGGAAGTATGAGTGAACATACAATATTAGGGAGGGACCTGGCTAGTATGGCTCAGTGGATTGAGCACTGGTCTGCAAACCAAAGGGTCCTGGGTTCAATTCCCAGTTGGGGCACAGGCTTGGGTTGTAAGCCAGGTCTCCATTAGGGGGTACTCAAGAGGTAACCACACATTGATGTTTCTCTCTCTTTCTTTCTCCTTTCCCCTTTGTATAAAAATAAATAAATAAAATCTTTTAAAAAATCTTAGTGAGGGAAAGAACTCTCTAGGTATGATACAAGCAAATGCTTATTACAAATAGTAGCTAACATCTATTAAGGGCTCACTGTGTGCTGGGCCATGTACTCAGGACTTGTATTATCTCACTCAATCCTCACATCAATCCTATGATGTAGGTATGATTATCACCCATAATGAATAAGAAAAATGAGGCACAGGGAAGTTAATTGATTAACTTAAGTTCACAATGTCAGAAAGTGACTGAATTAAGATTTGAGAGGAGATCCAAGATGGTAGAGGAGTAAGTAAAAGCCACAGTGATCTCCTCCTAGGACCAGCCTGGAATTACAACTAAATTGCAGAGAAATCATCCAGAATAAACAACTGAACAATAGCAGAAAAGAAGACTTATAACCATGGACAGACAGAAGAAACAGCTTCACCACAATGTGACTGGTACAGAGTGCAGAAGAGATGCAAGAGGGCTGGCTGGGCTCTATGGGCAGCAGTGGAAGTGCCAGAGGTATATTTCAGTGACTTGGAGGTTCCCATTGAGAAGTGTGAAGTCTAAACTCACAGCTGGGCTCCCTGGCTTATGGCACTGAAAGGAACCTAGGTAACATCCAGCTGTGAAAAGTGGCAGGGTTTCTCTCCACCAGGGGCAGACAGCTGGAGACACAGAGACCTTTTTAAAGGGCCAACACATATGCATCCACTGACTTTGGGCTCTGGCAAAGGGGGTGCAAAGTGGACTAGAGATGCTTGAAGAGAGACTGGGGATGGTGGTTTTGGGGAGAGAACTAAGAAAGCAGCTGCCAGGATCCTGGCACTGAGTCATCCCCTATACAGCAGGAACCATCTTGCTCAGGCAGACCACTCCCCTCCAAGTGGCAGCAGCCTGAGTGGAAGCAATAGCTCCACTCACAAGAATTACTCTGCCCTACCCTGTGGTGCTTAAACCTGACTGCCTATTATAGAGTGACTAGATTAACAACTGAAGCAGTCAGCCATAGACTGTAAATCCCTGGTAGTCTTGAACAGGCTGCATAAGACCAGACTGGGACACCAAATGACATCACCAGAGGCAGATCCAGAAAGAAAAACAAGTGATAAATACCAGATGCTACCAAGACAAATTCCACCACGGTCTTCTTCATGATTTGTGCTATTATCTCTCCAAAGATTTTAAACATTCATTTCTTATCCTTCGAGTTTGTGCATATTAAGTCACTAGATTTTATATTATAGTTTATTTCAAATCTCACATTTTGCTCCTCCCTTCTCTTATCCTATTTTATTTTGTTCTTTCCTCTTATTTTCATTTTAAATTTTGTTTTCTCTCTTGCTATGATTTGTTTCCATTCCACACTTACTATTTCTCCCTCTCCAGCCTCTCAAAATCATTTTTCTTGTCATTGATCATCTCACATTCTTTTTCCTGCTCTTAAAATACCCTTGTCCTCTCTCCACCTTTATTAACCTTTGCTCATTGGTTGTGGATAGGGTAATTGTTGTTGCAGTTCTTCAGTTTTATCTCTAGATCTTCACTATTTGGGTATTTAAAATCTCAGATTCTACTATTCCCCTCTCCTACTCCATTCTACCTTCCTCCTGCCCTTTCTTTTTCTCATTTTAAATTTTAGTTTTTCCTGATCTTCACCTGGTTTTTGTTCCTCACGCTTAGTGTTCCTTCTCCATCAGCTCAAAATCACTTCCCTTTCTTCTAGACATCTTTTAAGCTTTTCTTTCTTTCTCCCCTGATTTATTCCCATTCTACCTGTATTAATCTTAGCTCATTTGTTGTTGATAGTGCTGTGGTGGATCTTTTTCTCCAATTTGGTTTCTATTTTTTATTCATTTATTCATTTTTTCCTTTTTCTTTCTCTCTTACTATGTTTTTCTTAATTTTTGTTTAAACATAATACTATATGCTTACCTTCTCTTGCTCCTCTCCAGCTTCTTCATTCCCTTTTTTTATTTATGATATAAATTTTACTTTCTTCACCTTGCCCCAATTCCCTACTATTATTATTACTCATCCCTTTACTCTCTCAAAATCATTTTTATTTCAGTTAGTCATCTCATATTCATTTCTGCTTTCTTATAATAGCCTTAATCTCTTTATATCCTTATTAATATTGGCTCATTTGCGGTTGGTAGTGTGATTGTGGGTAGGGGTCAATATTGCAGGTGTGGGTTTTGTTTCATGGGTTGTTTTCTTTTGTTCTGGCAGGACCTGTACAACAGCATACAAGATATGGTAGGTGGAGTGACTCTCAGTCAGCCAGCTGGAGGGGAAGACCCACCAAAGAATGATCCAACAAAAAGCAAAACTCAGTTGCAACTAGAGAGCTAACATAAATGGCAGACAGGGCATCCTAAGAGCATCAAGTTCAGGAGATCAGAAAGAATGCACCACTGAATCCCACAGGTCTCCTACCATAGAAGGTCACACCACAAAGACAGGGAGTTAAAGCAGATCAATCTAAAAAGCAGAAACAAATAAGAAGAGTCTCCCTTAAAATGGAAAGACAAAGAAACAACCTGAAATCAAAAGGAAAGGAGGAATCCCCAGAAAGAGTGCTAAGTGAAATAGAGGCAGGTAAACTGTCAGACACTGAGTTCAAGGTAATGGTTATAAGGAAGCTCAATAAGCTCAGTGAGAACTACAGGGAAGCTAGTAGGAACTTACTGCAAACTACATCAGTGTGAAAAAGAGCATAAGACTATCAATAAGAGCCAGGAGGAAATGAAGAAGACAATTTATGAACTGAAGAACATAGTAGAAGGAATTAAAACCAGTCTAGATGAGGCAGAGGACCAAATCAGTGAGCTGGAGGATAAGGTACGAAAAAATTCCCAGACAGAGCAGCAAAAAAAACAAAAGACACTCAGAAAGAATGAAGAGGGTTTAAGGGAGCTGCAGGCAACATGAAACATAATTGTATCTGTATCATAGGAATACCAGAGGAGAAGAAGAGAACAGGCATAGAAAACCTGTTTGAAAAAGTAATGACAGAAAACTTCCCTAACTTGATGAGAAGAAAAGTCACACAAGTCCAGGAGGCACAGATGGTCCCAACCAAGATGAATCCAAAGAGGCCCACACCAAGACACTTCACAATAAAAATGGCAAAATTTAAAGACAAAGAGAGAATATTAAAGGCAGCAAAGGAGAAACAGCTAGTAACATTCAAGGGAGCCCTGATAAGGCTATCAGCTGATTACTCATCAGAAACACTACAAGCCAGAAGGCAATAGTAGGAAATATTCCAAGTAATGAAAAGCAAAGGGCTGTAACCAAGACTACTTTACCAAGCAAGGCTCTCAAATAAAATGGAAAGTGGAATAAGGAGCTTCCCAGACAAAAAAAAAAAAGGGCTAAAAGAACACATGTCCACCAAACCAGCATTCCAAGAGATGTTAAAGAGACTGGTTTAAGAAGATGAAGTGAAAGGGAGAGGAGAGGAACACAAAAGCAAAGGGAAAACTGGCAACAAATAAGTACCTATGAATAATAACCTTAAATGTAAATGGATTAAATGCTCCAATCAAAAGACACAGCATAGCTGAATGAATAAGAAAACATGACCTGCATATAAGCTGCCTACAAGACACTACCTCAGAACAAAAGATCTATACAGACTGAAAGTGAAGAAAAAAATATTCCAAGCAAACAGACCTGATAAAAAAGCTGGGGTAACAATACTTATATCAGACAAAATAGATTTCAAAATAGGGGCCATAAAAAGAGACCCAGAAGGTCACTTCATAATACTCAAGAGAACAATTCATCAAGAATATATAACCCTTGTAAACATATATGCACCCAAAATAGTAGCACCCAAATATGTAAGGAAAATCTTAGAGGACTTCAAAAAAGATATTGATAGAAACACACTCATAGTGAAGGATTTTAACACTCCATTGTCAACAATGGATAGATTTTCCAAACAAAGATATTCTTTCAAGGAACACACTCTAGATCAAATGGACTTAATGATATGTACAGAACTTTTCACCCCAAAGAAGCAAAATATACGTTCTTTTCAAATGCACGTGGAACATTAAAAAAAATAAACCATATTGTAGGTCACAAAACAAGCCTCTACAAACTCAAGCAAATTGAAATCATATCAATCATCTTCTCAGATCACAATGGCTTGAAACTAGAAACCAACCACAAGGAAAAAAAACTCAAAAACATCGAAGTTCATGGAGACTGAATAACATGATGTTAAATAATGAATGGATTGACAGTGAGATCAAAGAGGAAATAAAAAAGTTTCTGGAAACAAATGAAAATAAACACACCACAGCCCAAAACATATGAGACACAGCGAAGGCAGTCCTTAGGGAAGTTCATAGGAATACAGGTCTATCTAAAAAAGATAGAAAAATTTCAAATAAACAACTTAACCCTACATCTACAACAACTGGAAGAACAACAACAAACAAAGCCCAGAGTGAGTAGAAGGTAGGATTTAATCAAGATCAGAGCAGAAGTAAATGACATAGAGATTAAAGGACCTATTCAAAGGGTCAATAAATCCAGGAGCTTGTTCTTTGAAAAGATAAACAAAACTGACAAGCCTTTAACCAGACTCATCAAGAAAAAAAGAGAAAGGACCCAAATAAACAAAAGCAGAAATTAAAGAGGAGAAATTATAATTGATACTGTAACAGGGTGCAGCTAAGAGGGAAGCCTCAAATAGGGATCTGTAATAAGATCCAGAAGATCCTGGAGATAATTGGCTCCACACCACAGGGCCACACCTGCCCAGAATCTGGCAGCTGTAGCCAATTGTGAGAGGAGCCGGAAATGGGGCTTCAGAGGAAGATTGGTGCTGGGATTTAAATTGAGATGCGGCAGCCATTTGAGGGGGAGAATCATGCGCAGCCCTGCAAGAAAGAACCACACAGCTTTAGCAGAGTGAAGACTCTCGCAGCCCTGAGAGGGAGAACCACGCGGCTCTGGCAGAGTGGGGACTCCCGTGGTCCGGGGAGAGAGGACCACATGCCTTTGTCAGAGTAGGGACCCCCGCAGCTTTAGGAGATACTGTACTCTGGACTGGGCAAAGGGGGAAGGAAGGAAGGACTGTGTCTGTTTGTGGGTGCTTTAAGGGACTTTAGGATTTTTGGTGAAGACATTAGGTCCCTACTTTAAGTTTGTATAGCATTAAATAAACGTTTCCTTTCCTTTTCACCAATCTCTGGCCTTGAGAGACGTCTTTCCTCTGGTGGCGGACATGACGGACCTGGGGGCTTCTTTCAGTAATAGTATATTGTCTCAGGCCCCCCCCCTTGTTTGTTCTGTAACAATACCACAGAAATACAAAGGATTATAAGAAATTACTATGAATAACTATATGCCAAGAAATTTGACAACTGGGCAAAATGAATAAATTTCTATAAACATATAATCTTCCAAAACTGAATGAAGAAGAACCACAAAGCCTGAATAGACTGGAAACAGTTAGTGAAACTAAAGCAGTAATCAAAAAATTCCTGGCACACAAAAGTCCTGGACTGGACGGCTTCACAGGCAAATTTTACTGAACATTTAGGGAAGAGCTAACTCCTACACTTCTCAAACTATTCAAAAAAATCCATTAAGAGGGAAGACTTGCAAACTCTTATGAGGACAGCATCATCCTAATTCCAAAACCAGGTAAAGACACAACAAAGAAAGAAAACTACAGGGACTTCTGGCAAGATGGAGGCATAGGTGGATACACCATACCTCCATGCACAACCAAGATTAGAACAACAATTTAGAGCCAGAATAACACCCAGAACTGACAGAGAATTTATCTGAATGGAAGTCAGACAGCCAAGAAGTTGAAGTAGACCCGTTCATCCAGACTGGTAGGAGGGGCGGAGCCGGGCGAGCACGGGGTTGGCAGTGGCGCATGGTGAACAGGGAGAACTCAGCGCAAACTCGGCGCGAAGTCAGCACGTAAGCCATCCGGGGCGTGCAAGATCGCAGTGGTGGACCCTGAGTACGAAAGCAGTGGCTGGCAGACCCAATGAAGCAGCAATTGTGGACCAGGTCAGAGTTCGCAACCCAGGATCCCAGAGAAGGGACTGTGATCCCAGGAGAACGGAACTACCGCCATTGTTCCCTCCCGTCCCCATATACAATGTCACAATCTAGTGACAGGGGTGCCCAGCCCAGGTAAACACCTAAGGCTCCGCCCCTCACCATAACAAGAGCAACCAGACAGGAGGGAAAAAAAAAGGAGAGACAGAGAGAGATATGTCTCCAACAGAAGAACAGATAAGTCCCCCAGGACTCATCCTTTTGAGCGACCAAGAAATAACCAATCTATCAGATGCACAGTTCAAAATACTGGTTATCAGGGAGCTCTCAGAATTGATTTTGGACACAAATTAGATGAAAAAATGCAGGTTACCATAAAAGAGATGAAGGAAGATGCACGGAGAGCCAATAGTGATGGGAAGGAAACTGGGTCTCAAAACAATAGAGTGGACCAGAAAGAAGCAAAAAACATCCAAGCAGGAAAACATGAAGAAATAAGAATTAAAAAAAATGAGGAGAAGCTTAGGGGCCTCCAGGACATCTTTAAACATTCCAACATCCGAATTATAGGGGTGCCAGAAGGGGAAGGGGAAAAGCAACAAATTGAGCACATATTTGAACAAATAATAAAGGAGAACTTCCCCAATCTGGCAAAAGAAATAGTCTTCCAAGAAATCAAGGAAGCTCAGAGAGCCCCAAAGAAGTTGGACCCAAGAAGAAACACACCAAGGCACATCATAATTACATTAGCCAAGGTAAAAATGAAGGAGAGAATCCTAGAAGCAGCAAGAGATAAGGGGACAGTCACCTACAAAGGAGTTCCCATAAGACTGTCAGCTGATTTCTCCAAAGAGACCTTACAGGCAAGAAGGGGCTGGAAAGAAATATTCCAAGTCATGAAAGACAAGGACCTACATCCCAGATTGCTCTACCCAGCAAAGCTCTCATTTAGAATGGAAGGGCAGATAAACTGCTTCTCAGATAAGGTCAAGTTAAAGGAGTTCATCACCACGAAGTCCTTATTTTATGAAATGTTAAAGGGACTTATCTAAGAAGATAAAGAAAAAACATGTGTAGTAAAAGGACAGCAAACTCACAATTATTAACAACCACACCTAAAGCAAAACCAAAAGATACTAAGCAAACAACTAGAACAGGAACAGAACCACAGAAATGGAGATCACATGGAGGGTTAGCAACAGGGGAGTGGGAGGTGGAGAGAGGGGGAAAAGGTACAGAGAATAAGTAGCATAGAATGTAGGTTGAAAATAGATAGGGGGAGGGTAAGAATAGTATGGAAAATGTAGAAGCTAAAGAACTCATAAGTATGACACATGGACATGAACTAAAGGGGGGGATATGGGTGGGAGAGGGTGTACAGGGTGGAGGGGAGTGAAGGGGGAAAATGGGACAACTGTAATAGCACAATCAATAAAATATATTTAAAAAAAAGACTACAGGACACAGTCACTTATGACCATAGAAACTAAAATTCTCAATGAAATATTGGCAAATCAGATCTAGCAATACATTAAAAGGATCATACACCATTATCAAGTGGAATTCATCTATTTTTGTTGAAAATGCTATTTTAATGGAGTAAAAATGTCAGTTTAAACAAATGGTGCTGAGAGAGATCTAGACTGGTACATGCAAAAAAAAAAAAAAAAAAAAGAAACTAGACCACCAACTTACACCATACACCAGAACACACTCACGATGGATAAAAGACACAAACATAAGCCATGACACCATAAAAATCCTAGAGGAAAACATAGGCAGTAAAATTTCAGTTATCCTATGCAGCAATATTTTCACTGATATACCCTCTAGGGCAAGGGAAATAAATGGAACTACATGAAATTAAAAAGCTTCTGTACAGCTAAAGAAAACATCATCCAAATGAAAAGGGAGCCAACCATATAGGTTGCCAACAGTACCTCAGAAAAGGGTTTGATCTCCAAAATATATAAAGAACTCATATGTCTCAATGCTAGGAAGATAAATAATCCAATTAAAAAATGAGCAAAGGACCTGAACAGACACTTCTCCAATGAGGACATACAGAGGGGGCCCAAGAGATATATGAAAGGATGCTCAACATCACTAGCCATCAGAAAGATGCAAATTAAAACCACAATGAGATACTGCCTCACGCTAATCAGAATGGCCATTATTAACAAATCAACAAACAAGTGCTGGCAAGGATGTGGAGAAAGGAACCCTAGTGCACTGTTGGTGGGAATGCAGACTGGTGTAGCCACTGTGGAAAACAATATGAAATTTCCTCAAAATAACCCCCCCCAAAAAACTGCAAATGGAGCTCCCTTTTGACCTAGCAATTACACTGCTGGGATTATGCCCTAAGAATCCCAAATCACCAATTCGAAAGAACTTATGCACCTCTACATTCATAGCAGCATTTTTATAATAGCCAAGTTTGGGAAATAGTCTAAGTTCCCATCAATAAATGAGTGGATCAAAAAGCTGTGTTACATTTATACAATGGAATACTGCACAGCAGAAAGAAAGAAGGAATTCCTACCTCTCATGACAGCATGGATGGAACTGCAGAGCATTATGCTAAGTGTAATAAGCCAGGTGGTGAAAGAAAAATACCAAATGATCTCACCTGTAAGTGGAACCTAATGAACAAAATAAATAAATGAGCAAAATAGAACCAGAGGCATGGAAACAAGGAACAAACTGACTGGGACCAGAGTGGATCAAGGAAGGGGATAAGGGAGGAAAGAAGGGGAAAGGCCTAGTTAAAGAACAAAATACAAATGACTCATGGACATGACAACAGGGTAGGGATTGAGTGTGGGAGCAGGAGCCTGGGTGGGATAGTGGGGAGCAATGGGAGAAAATTGACACAACTGTAATAGAACATCAACTTAAAAAAAGGTGCTTGAAAAAAAAGACTTGAAGCCTAGACTCAAAAACCTGAATACTTAATGGGAAATGATTTCTTCAACATAAGGATGTTGAGAAAGCCAGATGAGGTCTGCATGTGCAGAGGCTGGGTGAGCTGTAAAGGACTACCTCAAGTTGTTTCTGCCCTGCTTGCCAAGGTCAACAAGGTAGACCTGCCAACATCCAGTCCATGACTGCCCAGCTGCTTCCTCCTTTCTTCCTCTGTCTTCTTTCAGCTCCTCTTATTTAACCTGTGCTCATACAGAAATCCTTCCTAAGATAACCTAGCAGTACAAGGTGACTCCCCAATGCTACCTAAAGAGCCTGTTTCTTATTTCCTGGAGACAAAATAGCATAGATTCTACACCTAAAAGATGAAAGAGAATTGAACCCAAATACACACATTAGCTCTCAGTTACTTAGCAATTGGCCATTTCATCTTTCTCTCCCATTCTTTTTTTCTGCAGGTAGACAAACATGGTTAGCCTTTATAGCTTGAATAGAGTTAGGTGTAGAGACAGATATTCAGATAATTGCTAATGTAAGCCAACTTTTAGTTTAAAATATACAAGAAAGGAATATTTGTAAATACAATATTGCCTTTGGCAAAGAATTTGTGGAACATCATATTTGGTGGTATAACACTGGAAGTCACTCCTCTGTCATCTTGCACCCATAGGCATTCTTAAGTGTTTGTTTGGACTGATTACTCCTAAAAATGTGAAGGAAAAACAAACCCCACCCACTTCTCAAGCACTGGTAAATGTGAACTACTATGATGAAGAAATGGATCCCTGACAAGAACGGAGGTTGGGAATTTCCAAACCTGCTACATTCCAGTGGCTGAACAAATAGTTAGAAGTTCTGAGTGGTTCCCCATGGGAATAAAACTGTTGGGTTTACTGACCATGAGAAGAAAATTTTCAAAATTTCCAGTTATGTTACTTTAGGTTGCTTTCTATCTCTGGGAAATCCACTCTCTGGGAAACACTAAGGGCAGTTTCTAAAGAAAAAAGGAGGAAAAAACAAGATACCACTTTGGAAGATGTCATCGCTCCATCTTTCAAATAGCCACATGGGGGATATGAAGCAATTTTCTCCTTAGGAAATTCTGTTCAAAGCATCCTGGACTTCTGTACATGCAGACCGGAACTCTCCTGAGAGTCAGACTGACAAACCTGACCTTAGTTCACTCTCATGGGCTCTGGGGAAAAGATGCTAAACTCAGAAGTCAGCAAATTGCATGGGTATTTCTGGCTGAGCTTTAAATCGTGAGGCAAAGCAGGTATGTATTGGAGTCACAAGCTTTTTATTTTCTTATTTTTTGCATTTCTCTGCAGGTGATTTTATAGCATGATAAAATTAGTTAATGACTATGCTGTACCTCTCTTGGGAAAAATAGCCTATTAATCAGTACATCATTACTGCATGTTTTGGGATTAAGAGTCATTACTTAATGAAATCTAGTAAATTAAGAAAAAGTGTGCAATTCACACCATAGGCATAATGTAACAGTCATTTGAAAAATCTGTAATTTGAATAATTGCTTGAGAAGACTACTAATTTAAGACTAGATTTACTTTATTACTACAACCTGGAAAATTGGGATGCCAGTTTTCATGACCTAAGAACCTCTGGAAGATGATGTATTTTCAATAGCCTATTGTAAGTGAAGTGCCATTGTAGATTATTAAAAATCATTAGCTAGTTCTAAAGGTAGATATTTTCTCTGAGTATGTCTCATTTCCAGGCTTTTGATAAGAAAGGTATTGGGTTTTCTTTTATTACAAAATAATATTTTTCTGGTTTCTAACTAAAAAGTAATGCACAGGTGGCAAACACACGGCCCCTGGGTGCCCTCCACCTTGTTTTATCTGGCCCAGTGCCTTGTTTCTACCTGGTGGCAGCACCTAGCACCTTGCCCCTAGTTAAGGAGTAGTTACATTTACACAGTCCTAAAACTACATTTGGCAACCTCAAGGCTGATGTGGCCCCCAGTGAAAATGAGTTTGACACCCCTGAAGTAATGCACGTTTATTGAAGAGCGTTAGAAGGAAACGTTGAAAAACACAGGGTGGGCTTCGGGGGAAAGATCATCTAGAGTCCTTTAGAGATCATTCCTATTAATATTTAGCTGTAAACATTAATCTTCTGGACAGTTTTTTCTTATCTTTTTAATTGTTTTCAAAATTAGAAAACAAATATATGATCATCATAAGAAATTGAGACAATATAGACAAAATATGGAAGTCATCCTAGTTTGGCTTAATTGTGCCCCCCCTCAAATTTGTATGCTGCTGAGTCGTAACCCCAGTACCTCAGAATGTGACTCTTTGGAGGTAAGGCCTTTAAAATGTGATTAAATTAAGAATGAGGCCATTGGGGTGGACCCTGATCTAATCTGACTGGTGTCCTTATAAGAAGAGAGCATTTGGATCCTTACAGAGACACCCGGGATATATACACAGAGAAAAAGCCATGTGAGGACACAGCTAGAAGATGGCCGTCAGCAATCCAAGGGGTGAAGCCCCAGAAGAAATCTGTGAACACCTTGATCTCAGATTCCAGCCTCCAAAACTGTGAAAAAAAAGTTTCTGTTTAAGCCACCCAGGCTGTGGTATTTGCTTACGGTAGCCCTAGCAAACTAATACACAGCCTTTACCCTTTCTCCCACTGTTATCCCCAGGGGTAACCTTGACCAGCATTACTCTTCCAGATTTATTTCCTAAACGTTTGCACACAGAGTCATATATAAGGAAATTTCTTTGTTTATACCGATGGGATCAGACTATAAATATTGCTCTGTGACTTGCTTTTTCATTTAACCATATGCCAGAGACTTTCTGTGGTGATACATAGAGAGCACTACCTACCACATTCTTCTTAAGGTTGCACAGTTTTTCGTTGTACGACTGATTTATTTTTACTACTCCATTCCTGATGAGCATTTGGGTTGTTTTCATTCTTCTGTATTACCAGCAGTGCTGCAGTAAACATCTTTTTACATTTGTGGTTGGATTTATATGCTAATATGTCTGTAAGAATAATCCCAGAATTAGAATTACTGGGCAAAGAGCACATTCATTTAAAATTTGAAAGCTATTTGTCAAATTGCCTTCCATAATGGTTTAACCAAGTTCCAGTCTTACTATATATATGAGACTCTCTGTTTCCCCATTTAAGCTCTTATTTTCTTTTCCTGTTTATGAGTAGGAGTGTATGGATATACATAGATATCAACAGAATTTTAAAAACTAACATTGGGATTGTAAAAACTGTTTCAATATCTCCCTTTTCTATCTTAGTCATAAGCATGTTTAGTCTTTAATTTCAGTTGTTCTGTATAGAATCAGTCTTTTGGGGGATCTTTTGCTCCCCAAACATCAACCACCATTATTGCCAGTTGTGGGTAATGGAACTTGTGGATTTGAACTAACTTAAACATACCTCTGAAGGGTTTGTCTCCTAGATAGAGGCAGAAATGAGAATGTTCTTTCCCTGGAAATCAGTGAAAAAAATGCTTTGCTTTGAAATAGTTTGCCAAGGTGTCTCTCTGAAAGTTGACTTCCGGTTTTCTTTTGGAAGCTTGTTAAATGATCAAAATGGCATTCAAATCCAGCAGGCTCAATAAATGCCTGTCAAATTGCACTGGAGTGTGTGTTCATCTGTTCAGGCTGCCATAAAATAACAACACGAACTGGGTGGTTTAAATAACAGGAATTTGTTTTCTCACAGTTCCAGAGGATGGAAGTCTGAGATCAGGGTGCCAGCATGGTGGCTATCTGGTGAGAGCTCCCCCAACCCTCCCAACCACCAGGTTGCAGACGCCCCAGTCTTGCTGACACCTCACAAGATCCCTTTGTGATTGTGAGTGTGTGAGGGGGTGGGGAAGCGAAGAGGGAGTGCTTGGTGTCTCTTTTTATAAGGACATGAATCCTATCAGATTATAGCCCTGCCTTTATGACTTTATTTAACCATAATTATTTCTTTAGGACAGGGTTCCCCAACCTCCCCCTGCAGACTGGTCTGTTAGGAACCAGGCCACACAGCAGTAGGTGAGCTTGAATGTAATGTATTTGAATCATTCTCAAACCATCCTCTTGCTCTAACCCCCCTGCCCCCATCCCCATCCCTATCCATGGAAAAATTATCTTCCACAAAACCCATCCCTGGTGCCAAAAAGATTGGGGACCACTGCCTTAGAGCACCTTTCTCCAAAAACAGCCACACAAGGGGTTACGGCTTCAACATATGAACTTCAGGGGCACACATTCAGTTCATACAGAATATCTCTGTAGTTAAGCCAGGATTAGGCCTAAAGATTTTTTTCTGGATGGATCTGAGAGAGATTGACCAAATGAAGGTGTGGGCTGTGTGAAGTGAGAACAGATGACCGATTTGGTTGGGTTAGGGTTTCCTTTTTTACCATCTCATCAGGAATGTTGTTCTATAAAGTCATCAGAAAAATGATAAAAAAATAAAGTGAAAATAAAATGATCATCGTTCCTCACTTATTAATATTTGTGGAAAATTTAACTTAACCTGACATATATTTACTGATGTCTCACTGTGCATAAGATACTGTCCAGTACACTGGGAGCAGAACACAGTGGCTGCCTTCAAATGTTCATGCTTTTTTTTCATGTTCAGCGGTTAACAAACCTGGCATTGAATCAACTGGGGAATAGTTTAAAATGTTCATATTTGGCACAACCGTATTGAAAACCTGTTTGGTAGTATCTGCCAGCAGTTTCAGTCCTACATATGTACCCAACAGGAATGCATGTATAGGTGCATCAAAAGACATGTGTAAGAATGTTCATCACAGTGCTGTCTGTGAGAGCCCCTGATTGGAAAGAACTTAAATGTACATCAACAGAACAGCAATGAGAAGGAACAAACCACAAATGTATGGATGACATCAATTTCAGAAATATGCTGAGCAAAGAAAGCCAAACACAGAAAAATACATATTGTATAGTTCCATTTATGTAAAGTTATAAAAGGCAAAACCAATCTATGCTATCCAAAGTCAGGAGATGGGCTAACTTTGGGGGAAAGAGGTGGAGTCTGGGAAAAGGACGTGCAAGGGACTCTGATATGCCACCAGGCTGTATTTCTTGATGTGATCAGTCACCTGGGACACAGAGCATAGTTGGTCACAATGTAAAAGTTCCTCAAGCCATATACTTATGATTTTTTACATTTTTCTGTATTTATGCTTCCCATCAGAATAAATTTCTGTTAAAATATACAGATTTCTAAGCCCTATCTCAGACCTACCAAATTAGAATATCCACCTAATTTTGCCGTCTACATAAGAGATTTAGGAAACTATGTTTGAAAAGCTCCCCAGAGATTCTGGTGCATTTAGGATTGTGTTTTTGGGAACTGCTGCTCACATGAAGACAGCATTTTAGTTCTCTTTCCCAAGACTTTAACTCTTTTTTGTCATGTGCAGGGATCTTTGTGGGCCATCAGTACTCGAGGGGTTCATAGTACTCTGGAGTTGCTCACAGAAAACCACTAGCAGCCTATTACGTTAGCTGCCACTGTCTGATCTGCTACCTGCTCAAAAAGAAATTGACACAAAGAGAAGGATGGGTGCAGAGATGGATGTGGCAGAGCTTAATGAGGAGAATGGACTGTCATGTTTTTATACTAATTATCATATTGGAGCAAACAAGAAAAATGCAAATGAGATCAGAGGAATGTACCAAGTTTTTCAGGAGGATTTTGCCTAAATATTGGCAAATTATGACATGCAATGGTGATATTGTAAGGTTAGTTGTGTTCATTGGTTCCTTATCATTAGTGGGAACATGTTGAGTGATGAAAGGAACAGACGTCACTTTAGTCAAAGGAGAGAAAAAATATGATAACAGTCATGATAAAGCAGAAAAACTATTTGACAATCAGCATATTTAGCTTCTTAGTTATCAGGAAAGAACGTTGGTATTAAGGAAACAATGAACATTATTAGATTCTATTTGACTCTCTCTTTTCTATTCTTTTCTTTGTTCTGGAGTTTGCCAATAAGATGGTTACTGACAAATTATATAGATTTACAGTCTGCAATTTTATTATGACTGAAGTATCAGAACTATTGGATAGAATCCTTCAATTTAAGGTAGAGAGAATCATAGCCAAGTGTTATTCAAATGTTTTTTAGTATGACCCTCCATAGGAAATACATTTTATGTTGTGACCTAAAACATGTGACCTAATACAGCAGTTCCCAATCTTTTCTTTCGGGCCCCACACCTGAAACAAAAGATTGATAAAAAGTACCTATCTTACTATTCAATACATGTGACTAACTTTTTATTCTCTGCTATTCTAATAATATAAATAGCATAGCATTAATATTATAAATATATTTATGCTCTACTATTCTATTTAATTTCTTAAAGTAAAATGGTTGTTGTTCACTAAACTGATTTCATAACCTACTAACCTGTATCCAGTCCAACTCCAGGACTTGAGACAAAGAGAAGCAGAGTGACTTACCCAATGACACATAGAGGAGAATAAGAAAAGGAGAGACCTATCACACCCACTGCTTTCCCTCTCAAGACAGCTCAGTTATTCCTGAAACTGATTAATTTAGACAATCCTGTGGACTCTACACATTCAAGTAGCTGTCATCCTCTCTGGAGTGATTTCATGTTTTTATAATTTGGTAAATAGTCTGTAACTTGCCCCCAGAGAGAACCATTCTTTGGGCCGCAATTTTAGTGGAATTGGTGGAAACAAGTTTTGTTTCCAGGTTTTAGTCAGGGAGGAGTGCATGCGGTGGGACTGTTGCAGGCTCAGGACTTAGAGTCACATAAGAGTCACACAGACGTGTGTGTAAGGCCTGGCTCCAACCCAGTCTCTAGTTCTGTGATCTGTGGGCAAGAAGCTTCTCTTTTACTCAATTTCCCAAGTGGAAAATGCAGTTAATAATAATAATGGTAGTAACAACAACAACCTTAGAGAGTTGTAAGGATTGGGTGAGGTTGTTCATGGGACGTATTTGTGTGTTAGTTACACAACATGTCAAACATGGTAAGTACTCAGGATCTGCTGACACTATGATGACAGCCATTAGGTAAGTCTAGCCCAAGGGAAAATGAGAAATCTTGTGGATAGAACCCTAAAAATGCAGGAGAGATCAATGGAAACTGCCTACAATCAAATCTACAAAGAGGCAACTCTACTTGGTTTCCATCAATTTCTAGGTCCATGGGGCAGACATAAGATACTAATAAACTTATGTTGATTTACAATAGAAATGATCATTACCATCAGTTAACAAATGATAGATGTAAATATGAGTTGGAATATAAGGACTCAGTGGTAAAAATTCAGTATCAGTGCTTAACCCAGAAAGGACTAGATCTGGGGAGAGGTCTAGGCTTTCTTAAGTTGGCAAATTGTAACAGACGGCTCACTTCTGATGCAGTCACCTTTCAGGACAATTGATACCAGGACATCAGCTGGCTGGCTCAGTCCTCTTGTTCAGGGCTCAACTCCTTCCCCTCTTCTTCACTTTATTACATGTCATCATAAGCACAAAGCTCCAAAAGTGGCTACCTGCGGTGGGTCTGGGTCCAGTTGACTGTATAGATGGAGAACTTAATAACAAACCTTCTGTACTGTAGAATTTCAAACTGAGGATAGAATAGGTACTTCATAACCCAGCGATTCCACTTCTGGGAATATATCTGAAGGAACCCAAAACACTAATTCTAAAAGAATATATGCACCCCTATGTTAATTGCAGCTTTATTCACAATAGCCAAGATTTGGAAGCAGCCTAAGTGCTCATTGTAGATGAGTGGATAAAAAAAGATGTGGGACATTTACACAATGGAATACTACTCAGCTATAAAAAAGAAGGAAATTTTATCTTTTGCAATAACATGGATGGACCTGGAGAGTATTATGCTACATGAAATAAGCCAGTCAGAGAAGACAAATACCGTATGATTGCACTTAAAGTGGAATCTAATGAACAAAATAAACTAAAAAAAATAGAAACAGATTCATAGGAATAGGGAACAGACTGACAGCTGTGAGATAGGAGGGGCTTGGGGGGCTGGGTGAAAAAGGTGAAGGGATTAAGCAAAAAACAAACAAACAAAAAAACACAAATCCTCATAGACAGATAATAGTATGGTGATTACCAGTGGGAAAGAGGGATGGGGAGAGGTAGGAGAGGGTGAAGGAGAGATAAATGGTGATGGAAGGAGACTTGATTTGGGGTGGTGAACACACAATACAATATACAGCTGGTATATTATAGAATTGTACATCAGGAACTTATGTAATTTTGTTAACCAAGGTCACCTCAATAAATTCAATTTAAAAATAATAGGTGTTTCATAGACTAGCTTTATCTTTATTATTTAGAGGAGAATGCAAGCCTTAGAAAAGAGATTCCCATATAGGCCCCAAAGGCTCTGAGCTTTGGTGCTCTGACTCAGTGTGGTAAGAATCATGAGCGCATCTGTAGGAGATACTCAACTTTCGCCATGTGGACAAACTCCACTCGAATGAAAGAAACAGATAATCCCAGTGTGCCCAGTTTTGGACAGAAATGAAAATAGTCTAGGTAGGAATTAAAGTCAGTCCTCTATGCATGAAAGTCTTTTTTGTAAGTCAGTGAGGATCCAGGTCAGCACTGTGACCAGTGTGCCCATATTCTGATGGTGGATCTGGCTGCAGGAGGGTCCTCTGCTCCCCTCATCCTTCTCAGGAGGGAGGGACTCATCCCCTCTTGCAATGATAACACTCCCTGGGGTCTTTGCAAATGTTACCTCAGAAAATCCTCACCACCACCTGGGAAGCAGGCTTCCCTCCCACATTTTACAGGCAAGATAGTGAGATTCAGTGACCTTTTAGGAGCGAAAATGGGGTTAGAAGCCAAACTTATAGAATCCAAATCTCATGATGAAACCCAGCGGGAGGTAGTGAGCACAGAGGTGTCAGGGTCAGATGTCCCGTGTTTTTAGCTCAGTTCCATCTCTGACTAGCTCAGGATCCGTGGATAGTTTCTTAATTTCAGTTTTCCTATGCGCAGTATGGAGATCATAGTAGTAGCTATCTCATACATGTGAATCACTTAGCACAGTGTTTGACACACAAAAACTGATCCATGAACTTTACCTATCATTCTCATCCATCTTTCTGGGGCTTTGCAAACTGAATTATGTCCAAATTGCCATCCTCAGTCTCTAAGAACTCTCAATCAGATCATTTCAGATGTATTGCTGCTTGCTTTATGGTTCTAGGCAAGTATTACTCTGAAATAAAATATTTTAATCTTTTTTGATTACAAAAAGCGGCATGTAAAATATTAATTCTTGCAGGTATAATATGAATTTCTCTTGGTCACTTTAAATAACCTTCTAATTACATGTAAATTCCACTGCCTCCTTGAACATGGTAACTGATAGGTGAAAATATCAATTTGCACCGAGAAGGTTTTATACATTTTTAGCATGCTTACTATGACTTTGGGCCATCATTTATCATCACTCACCTGGTAGCAATATTCCCAATGTTGGGGTAACAGAGCATCCTGGCTGGGCCAGAGCAGGGGCTCAGGCGATTCTGATGAGAGAGCCAGGCACTGACTTGCAAAGGAGCCTCCTGGAACAGAAAACTTGCATCCTGACACTATGGGCTCCAGACAGCATGGCTGATGGACTGGAGTAGCTCCCATAGAGGCCACACAATAGGGAGAACACTGCGATACTTGTCAGCTAACTCCCCATAAGGGAAAAGGGTGCTGCCACAGCAAGCCAAACCCAGCAGCAAAGCCACAGTGTTTTCTGGCGTGGTTCCTCCTGGTGCACCATGCAGACTGCTACCAAAATCTGTCCTGGCCTTGCTAGCCTGGTGTCCCAAGGGAAATGGCTGTGAGTAAGCTGTCCAGAGCAATTTGGGAACTAACTTTGCTACAGAACATCTCTAATTCCCTGTCACTTTTCATGGTCATTTTTAGGTGACTAGATGTCCAGCATTGGCTGGGTGGTGTGACCCCTGTGTGAACTGCTAATGACTTGGCAAATAAAAGAGTATGCTGGCTTAACCACTTACCATTTTGAGACTCAAGCAACTTGGCTACAGCCTGCTTTCCTCCTGCGTTCGCAGCTCAGTATTTGTGGATGTTTGTAAGCCCTTTTGCAGGCTCCAAGAACTAACTGCAAGACTGGAGCTTCTGTGATTAAGCAAGTGAGAGGCTTGATGCTGGTGAAATTTTGGTATTAATGTTCTTATTCTTGTGGAGGTTGGGCTCTTTAGACTGATTTTTTAAAGTCTCAACATCAGAGCACTCAGAAAAGGAGTGATGAATTTTTTAAAAATTGTATTTTATTGTTTATGCTATTATAGTTGTCCTTGATTTTTCTCCCTTTGCACACCTTCTCCCAACATCCCCTCCCATCCCTCAGGCAATCCCCATTTTGTTGTCCGTGTTGATGGGTCTTGCATATAAGTTCTTTGGCTAATCCCTTCACCTTCTTACATCTAGTCCCCGCCCCCCCAAAGCTGTCAGTCGGTTGCGTGTATCTATGCTTCTGTTTCTATTTTATTTTTTTTAAGTTTTTATTTATTTATTTTTAGAGAGAAGGGAAGGGCAGGAGAAAGAAAGGGAAAGAAACATAGGTGTGTGAGAGAAACGCCAATCAGTTGCCTCTCCCACATGCTCCAACAGGGATCAGATTTGCAACCCAGGCATGTGCCCTGACCAGGAATCAAACTTGTAACATTTCGCTTTGCAGAATGATGCTCAACCAACTGAGCCACACTGGTCAGGGCTTGTTAGTTTATTTTATTCATTAGACTCTTCATATAAATAAGATCATATGGTATTTGTCTATTACTGACTGGCTTATTTCACTTAGCATTAATAGTTTCCAGGTGAACTCATACTGCTGAAAAAGGTAAGAGTTCTTTCTTTTCTACTGCTGTGTAGTATTCCTTTGTGTAAATGTACTACAGCTTTTTCTAATCCATTTGTCTACTGATGGTCACTTAAGCTGTTTCTATATCTTGGCTATTGTAGATAACTCTGCTATGAATATAGGGATGCA
Organism: Phyllostomus discolor; assembly: GCF_004126475.2. Classification (NCBI taxonomy): domain Eukaryota; kingdom Metazoa; phylum Chordata; class Mammalia; order Chiroptera; family Phyllostomidae; genus Phyllostomus; species Phyllostomus discolor. The sequence goes on along the minus strand of NC_040905.2, from coordinate 161,780,700 downwards.
TATATTTTCTTGCATTGGTGTTTCAAGATTCTCAGGATATTTTCCCAGAAGTAGAATCATTGGGTCAAAAGGGAGTTCCATTAAATTTTTGAGGAAACTCCATACTGCTTTCCACAGTGGCTGCACCAGTCTGCATTCCCACCAGCAGTGTATCAGGATTCCCTTTTCTCCACATCCTCACCGGCACTTGTTGATTTATTGATGATGGCCATTCTGACAGGTGTGAGGTGATATACCATTGTGGTCCTAATTTTCATCTCTCTGATAATTAGTGATATTGAGAATTTTTTCATATGTCTATGGGCGATTTGTATCTCCAAAGATGGAGACACTTCAAAGATGGAGTGTCTATCCAGGTTCTTTGCCCTTTTTAAAAATTGTATTGTTTGTCATCCTGGTGTTGAGTTTTATGAGTTCTTTATATATTTTGGAAATTAAATCCTTATCAGATGTATCTTGGCAAATATGTTCTCCCATACAGTGGGTTTCCTTTTCATCTTGCTGATGGTTTCTTTAGCTTTGCAGAAGCTTTTTAATTTGATCTAGTCCTATTTGTTTATTTTTTTGTCCCCCTTGCCCTAGGAATTATATCAGCAAAAATATTGCTACATTTGATATCTGAGATTTTACTGCCTATGGTTTCTTCTAGGATTTTTATGGTTTTTTAGCTTACATTTAAGTCTTTTATGCATTTTGAGTTAATTCTTGTGTGTGTAGTGTAAGTTGACGGTCTAGTTTCATTTTTGAGTGCTGATTCCTTATAAAGAAAATTTCAGGTTAAACACTCCTTAATGTCAAAGAGTATATCCTGGGTTTTTTTTTTTTTTTTTTAGTTTACTCAGAAATCCTGGAACAGTGCTTGTACACAGTAGACACGCAAAGGAAAATTTAGAATAAAATTTGTTGCTGATTTTATTATCTTGCTTATTAGTGGACTTACGATTTCTTCTTGTAAATCATCAAATTCTTCTCAGCTATGACTCATACTAACAGGAAGACTGATGAAATATCTAGTCAGCAGTAACTGAAATGTGTTCTTTTCTTTTTTACTTAAAAGTGCAGTGGATTCACTAATAATGAAATCAGATACAACCATGGCTGAATGATGACAGAGAAATGAAGCATTTTCTCTTTCTTTCTCTCTTCTCTTTTCTTCTTTTCTTTTTTCTTTTTTTCTTTCTTTCTTTCTTTCTTTCTTTCTTTCTTTCTTTCTTTCTTTCTTTCATCTTTCTTTCTTTCTGTATTTATTTTTGTTTTTTGAAAACTATGGCTGTCTTTTTAATATCCTCCTCAGGTTCTTTTTTTTAAAATATATTTTATTGATTATGCTATTACAGTTGTCCCAATTTTCCCCCTTTGTTCCCCTCCACCCAGTTCCCCCCTTCCCTCCAGCAATTCCACCCCCCTCAGTTCATGTCCATGGGTTGTGCATGTAAGTTCTTTGGTTTTTCCATTGCCTATACTGTTCTTAACACACCCCTGTCTATTCTGTACCTACTGAATATGCTTCTTATTCCCTGTACCTTTCCCCCATTCTCCTCCTTCTCCCTCCCAGTGGATAACCCTCCAAATAGTCTCCATATCTATGATTCTATTCCTGTTCTAGTTGTTTGCTTGGTTTGTTTTTGTTTATTAGATCCAGCTGTTGATAGTTGTGAGTTTATTGCCATTTTAATGCTCATAGTTTTGATTTTATTTTTCCTAAATAAGTCCCTTTAACATTTCATATAATAAGGGCCTGATAATGATGAACTCCTTTAGCTTTATCTTGTCTGGGAAGCAGTTTATCTGTCCTTTAATTCTAAAAGGTAGTTTTGCTGGATAGAGTAATCTTGGTTGTAGGTCCTTGCTTTTCATCACTTTGAATATTTCTTGCCACTCCCTTCTAGTCTACAAAATTTCTTTTGAGAAATCAGCTGATAGTCTTATGGGAACTCCTTGGTAAGTAATTCCCTGCTTTTCTCTTGATGGTTTTACGATTCTCTCTTTATCTTTAATCTTTTGCCTTTTAATTATGATGTGTCTTGGTGTGGACCTCTTTGGATCCAACTTGTTTGGAACTCTCTGTACTTCCTGGACTTGGATGTCTATTTCCTTTGCCAAATTGGAGATGTTTTCTTTCATTATTTTTTCAAATAAGTTTTCAAGTTCTTGCCCTTCCTCTTCTCCTTCTGGCACCTCTATGATTCAGATGTTGGCTCTTTTGGAGATGTCCCGGGGTCTTCTTAAACTCTCCTCATTTTTAAAATTCTTCTTTCTTCATTTTGTTCTGGTTGAATGTTTATTTCTTCCTTATTTTCCAAATCATTGATTTGAATCCCAGCTTCCTTTTCTTTACTGTTGGTTTCCTGTGGATATTTCTTTATTTCTTAGTAGAACTATCATGTCCTCCCTTATGCTTTTGCTGTATTCAGTGAGATCCTTGAACATTCTGACCACCAGTGTTTTGATAGATAGCTAACCTATCAATTCTGCATCTGATAGTTTGGCTATCTCTGCATTGTTTAGTTCATTTTCTGGAGTTCTGTTCTTTTGTTTCATTTGGGCCATATTTCTTTGTCTCCTGATGTTGGCAACCTCACTGTGTCTGTGTACTAGGTAGAGCTGCTCTGATTACATTTTAGTGCATTGGTTAAGTTGTGTGGGGTGGAGCCTTGGGTGTCTGCCAGGGCTCTGCAACTGTGTGGGGGAGGGGTTGAAGAGGGGACAATGAAGCTGCTGGCTGACTTCTGGGAACTTGCCTGTTCCTCATCCCATTTGTAGTCACTTCACCCACTTCCTGTATGCTACTTGCACCCCTCTACCTGCTGTCCTGGTTGTGGTTCCTAGGGTGGGTAGGTTTGCCAGTATTCTGGGCTCTCCTGAGAAGCTGGCAGTTTCTACCGCCATCCTAACCCCCCGTGGGCTTTACAGCTGGAAGTTATGAGGCTTTCTCCTTTGCCCTGCCCACCCCCTCATGCTGTACAGTCTGGCCTGGGGCTGGGCACACTCGCTCTCAAGGTGTCTCCCTGATTTTTATTCATCATGTGTGAATATAGGGCTGCCCCTTCTGCTGGCCCTCACTCCAGCTTGCCCCAGCCACACCAAGTCCTCTCCACCCCAACTCCCCATCTCAGCCCCTCTTTCCCATCTGGATGAATATAGCGTCTTCTTTAAATCCTTGCTTGTCAGATCTCTACACAGTTTTGGGTGTTTTTCATTTTTAAGTTAGGTGTTCTGTCTCATGGTTGTACAATGTATTGAGGCATGTCTACCTACATCCCTGTTCTGACCAGATACTTTGGAAGTGAAGCATTTTCTTAGAAAACTATCCTGAAACTTGCTCCTTCCCTTTTCATTCATCAGAGTAATTATTATAAATGTAGCAATGATTGTAGGGTGGACTGGTATTCTATCTTCCTGCTTTGAAAACACTTCTCAAGTGAGTTACAATTACTTACCACTGGCCATAAATGACTACAACAGGCATTCATATTTTTAATGCAAAACAAATATCAAATATCTAGAAAATTCACTAATTAGATAAAATTGCCCCCTCTTTCTCAGCTATGGTAATTTTATGAGTTGAGGGGGCTTACTTTGTTTACTTATTGTGTTAAAGACAATAACTTTTATTACCTTCTGAGAATTTGAAACGGTATTGATACTGAAATGGGCAAATTATCTTGGTGTGTCATTTTTGCTGGGGTATTGATCTAAGAGAATTTTTCTCTTGGAGATTTTTATTCCAATTACATGTTATTGCTTAGATAATTTCTCTGAAATAAACTATAAAATCAGCCCTGGCTGGTGTGTCTCAGTGCATTGAGCGCCAGCCTGAGAACCTAAAAGTCACTGGTTCAATTCTGGTGAGGGCACATGCCTGGATGTGGGCCAGGTCCCCAGGTGGGGGTGTGTAAGAGGCAACAGATCAAAGTTTCTCTCACACAAAGATGTTTGTTTTCTCTCTTTCTCTTTTCTTCCCTCTCTCTCTAATAAATAGATAAAATCTTTTTTAAAAACTATAAAATCAGATAAATAAAATAAAAACTGGATATAGAATAAAAATGTCTTTGATTTTGATCCAACTATAAAATGGGGATTAAGATTTAAAATTTAGTATTGCTTTACCCACACTTTCACCTCCTGCCTTCTTTCCTCTCCCCATTCCTATGATTTTAGGTTAGAGGGAAGGAAGGTGGGAGAAAAAACTGGAGTATGGCCTTTCTACTTCCTCCCTTGTTTCTCAACCATAGTTCCCTAATAGCTGTTATTTGCTGAGTGCCTACTTTGAACTAGGCATTGGGAAAACTATGTGTTATTTAATCCATATAATTCTCCATGGGAGCTGCTATTATTGTCTTTATTTTCCTGATGAGAACACTGAGGCACAAGATTGTAAGCATGGTTGGAGCCTGATTTCCACTCAGTTCTATTTAATTCCCAAATGTTCACTCTTTCCAAACATAGAATGCACTGTGTAAATATTTGATCACTTGTGATTCCTTAATTCCCACACCAGAGAGGATATGGCTGAGTTAGACACAAAACCCAGGGCCTCCTTAGCCCCCTCTAAAACCAGGATTAACAGAGGAGAAGAGAATACTTAGTTTTAGGAGAGAAGAAAGGTAGGAAGTGTGGAAAACAGAAAAGTATAAAAGTAAAATAAAGATGAGCCAAAGAAATAAAAAAGAGGTTTTTGGGAGAATTTGTGGTGAATGGGAAATGGAAATTTAAATTCAAGTCCTACAAAAAATCAGGAATGTTCTCACTTGGGCTATTTTATATGAAATATTTCCTAGTCTTTTCACTGGCAGTTCCCCAAATATTGAATATTTTGCTCTAGAAGTTTTACTGTTTTGAAATTTAAGGAATTTAGATAATGAAAATTTAGCCATGGAAAGGAGTGAATAAAAGAGCCTCAAGTTATTTATGTCCACCAATCTTTTTTGACTCAATATTATTTTCCTCCTCTTCAGTTTGTTTTCTCCATTTCCTTCTCTTCTGCGCATCCCCTTGGACTGTATTCAAGTCAATAATCATTGTGTACCTACTGTATCCAAGATATTGTGGGGTGCAATACAAGAAGAAAGTCATTGATCATCTAATAGAGGAAATAAGAAACATGCACAAATGATTTCGATATAAAGAATAATGGTACAACTGATAGAGATAGAACCTACTGAGCATTATTAAGGATCCCTCTCTATCAAAGAGGATAAGGGACTAATAACAATTCACATGAGTTTCTGGTGACAAGTTAAAGTGGGAAGAGATATTAGTGGTGGTGATGAGGTAAGTGGAGGCTTTCATGCCTCCATTTTGAATTTTAATTCTCATAAAACATAGATTTATGTATTATTTGTTCTGGTGGCCAATCCCAAGTCCTGGAAATTGACTGTATTTTATATTCTTATTCTTGCTAGTGTAGAAAACCTAATAATCTTGAATCTTGCTATGTTATTTAATTATTTTATCAGGGCAAATTATTTTTCAGTTGATTCTTTTAGATTTTTAAAGTTATATTTGCAGTTAATGTTTTTTTTTTCTCCAAGATACTTACCTTTTCTTGTCTTACTTCATTGACTATGAACTCTAGTACGATGGTCAAAGATAGTGATGGAAGCTTATCCTCTTATTTCTCTAACAGAAATGCTTCTAATGATTCACCATTAAATATGTATACTTTAGTTTTCTGATTCTCTTCACCAAATTAAGGAAGTACCATTCTCTTTCTAGCTTGCTAAGAACATTTTAAAAAATCATGTGTGGATGTTGAATCATATAAGAATGTTTTGGAAACTTGAAATGCTCAAATGGTTTTGCTCCCTTAAGCTGTTAATGTAGTAAGTTATATTAAAATACACTAATAATAGAATGTTATGATAAATGTTACTTGTTTTCGTGGTATTATTCTGTATTTTTTAATACTTTGCTGAATCAATTTGCTAATATCTTATTAAGAATTTTTATGTCTATTCAAATAAGTGAAATTTGTCTATAATTTTATCCCCTCTCCCATGTTATTTCTGTCTGATTTTTGTGATAGGGAAATGCTAATCTTGTTGAATAATGTGCTCTGTCTTTTTTTTTCTATCATCTGGAACAATTTAAATAATTCAGGAGTGACCTATTCTTTGTGAGTTTGATAGAACAGTCTGGGACTGGTGCCTTGTAAGGGTAGTAGATAACTGATAACTTTTTCAGTTTAGATTGTAGTTAGTGGACTAAACAGATTTTCTAAGCTCTTCTTGAATCTGTTTTGATCAATCACATTTCTGTTGTAGTAAATCTCAGTAAGTTTTGCTCAGTAAGTTTTGCAATGCCCTATGTCCTTTAGGAAGCTGCCCTTCCATTTATAGTTGTCTCAGAGGAACTGTCAATCCAGTGATGGGTGCCCTACCCATCACTTCATCACATGGATGGACAGAAGATTCAAACAGGCCCAATCAGAATCTTCCCCTGAACTGATATATAGGCATCAGAGGAGGAAATTTTCCTTTTTTTTCCACTTTGGTTCTTAAGCCGAAGGTGAGATTTTGTGTGTGCAATTGGCCATTTTCTCTGACACATGAAAAGAAACTTCCTGACTGAACAGAAGCTGAGCTGAGGGATGTAGAGGGGGATTTTTTATTCAGATTTTTAAAGTTTTTGTCTAATGTCTTTTTACTGCTCCAGAATCCTACCCAGAACACTACATTACATTTAGTCTTCTTGTTGCCATAGGCTCCACTTTGCTGTGACAGTGTCTCAGACTTTCCTCATTTTTTATGACCTTGACAGTTTTGAGAAGTACTGGTCAAGTACTTTGTAAAATGTTGCTCTGCTGGGCTTGGTCTAATGTTTTTTGATTTCTTTTTTCATGATTTACCTGGGGTTATAGGTTTTGGGGAGGAGGACCACGAAGGTAACATACCATCCTCATGACATCATATCAAGGGTGCATATTATCAACAGGGTATACTAATGAGGATGCTAACCTTGACCACTGGCTGAGGCAATTAGTGTATGTCAGATTTCTGAACTGTAAAGTTATTTTTTCCCCCTTTCCATCCGTACTCTTTGGAAGGAGGTCACTGTGTGTAGGCTGCTTTTAAGGAGAGGAGAGTTATACTTGACCTCCTTGAGGGTAGAAAACTTACACAATTTATTTTGAATTCTTCTGCAAGGAAGATTGTTTTATTTTCTTATTAATTCAATAATATACTTATTGAATTATGTAGTTATGTACAGGCTCATGGATATTTACTTTATACTATAGATTATAATTCAATACTACTTTACTTCTTTTGTTACTTAAATTGTTCCAGTTTTGGCCATTAGGAGATCTTTTCCTTGGTTCCAGTGTCCCTTCAACACACACCCATTTTTGTCAGTGTGTGTGTGTGTCTGTGTGTTGGGGGGCCAGTGGCACTTCCTTACTTTCTGCCACTATAAGATACCCCAGGATCATCTTGTATATTTCTTGTTCCAGTCCTAGAATGAGTCATTTCTCTAAGGAGCCCTGCTTCATTTGATTAAAGAATAGTGTTAGAAACTGACATCTGAATGCTACTAACATGTCATTGTTTCTAGGCCCTCTCAGCTGACAGAACAAGGAAATTTTTTTTTTAAGATTTTATTTATTTATTTTTAGAGAGGGAAAGGAGGGAGAAAGAGAGAGAGAGAGAGAGACATCAATGTGCGGTTGCTGGGGGCCGTGGCCTGCAACCCAGGCATGTGCCCTGACTGGGAATTGAACCTTCAACACTTGGGTTCGCAGCCCGCACTCAATACACTGAGCTACACCAGCCAGGGCAGGAAATATTAATATATGTGTTTAGGTAATCTGTGTATACACATATATAAATAAATATTTCTATTTGTAACCATTTATATTTATATCAAGCTACATATGTGGTCATATTAATATCTCCACTCTATTACCACATGGATCATTCTAGCTTGCTCCCCTTGCTTATCTGTCTGGACTCTCAACACCTGCCATTCATTCCCTTGATTGTTCAGTCTCAGTACACAGGTCTACAGTATCAGAATTGTTAACCTATATACCCCTGTGGAATATAATTTTAACAACTAGATTCAAGTGCTTATATACAGTTTATTGTCCTTTTATTTTTACAAACTCCACTTATTTTTAAAATAACTTAGGTCACTACCTTTTCTCCCACCTGCTTCCATGAAGTTGTTTCACAGATTTTAAATACAGCATATGGTTTTGTCACATTCTGTGTAATACCCTGGGACTCCCTTGACCTCCTAAATTATTTTTTTGTAATTTGCATACATTAAGTTTCATTCTTTGTGCTGTATAATTGAATGGGCTTTGATAAATGCAAAATGTCATTTAACTACAGTTACGGTATCCTAACAGAATCCCCACCAAAGTTCCCTGCACTTCATCTATTGAAATACTGGTCTACTCCTCGGCAACTCTTGTGAACCACTTATAATTTTTATTGTTTAATTTTGCCTTTTCCAGAATGTCATAAAAGGAGTCAAAAAGCCCTGGCTGGTGTGGCTCAGTGAATTGAGTGTTGGCCTTCGAACCAAAGGGTCGCTGACTCGATTCCCAGTCATGGCACATGCCTGGGTTGTGGGCCAGGTCCCCAGTCGCGGGCGTGCAAGAGGCAACCACACATTGAGGTTTCCCTCCCTTTCTCCCTCCCTTCCCCTTTTTCTAAAAATAAAAAAATAAAATCTTAAAAAAAAAGAGCCATACAGTATGTAGCCTTTGCAGATTGGCTTCTTTACTTAGCAATATGTGTTTAAGATTCATCTATGTCTTTTCATGTTTGAGAGCTCACTTCATTTTATTGCTGAATAATTTTCCATTGTATAGGTACACCACAATCTGTTTACCTATTCATCTCTTAAAGGACATCTTTACTCTTTCCAATTTTTTGGCTATTATGAATAAAGCTCTTATAAATATTCATGCTCACATTTTGTGTAGACACAAATTTTCTCATCAGTTGTGTACATAACTAGGAACATAATTGCTGGGTTGTATAATTAGACTATGTTTACCTTTGTAAGACACTGCCCAATTATGTTCCAAAGTGCCAATTTGCACTCCCACCATCAATTAATGTATTCCTTTTGCCTTGCATTCTCATCAGCATTTTGTATCATCAGAGTTTTGGCTTTCAGCCATTCCAGTAGGTGTGTGGTATACATCATTACAGTTTTAATTTGCAATTCTTTAATGACAAGTAATGCTAAGTATCTTTCTATATGCAGTGTCTCCACCTGTATATCGTCCTTGGTGAGGCACCTGTGCAGGTCGTTTGCCCATTTTTAACTGGGTTGTTGTTTTCTTACTGTTGACTTTTAAGGGCTCTTTGTATGTTTTGGATAGCTGTCCTTTATCAAATACGTCTTTTGCAAATATTTTTTTCCAGTGTGGTTTGTCTTCTCATTAGTGCCTTTTACACAGCAGAAGTTTTTAATTTAATCAAGTTCAGCTTACAATTATTTCTTTCATGGATTATAGATTTAGTTCTGTATCTAAACCAAATTCATATGGACTTTCTTCTATGTTATCTTCTAAGATTTAGATAATTTTGTATTTTACATTTAGGTCTGTGATATATTTTGAATTAATTTAAATGAAGGGTATAAAGTCTAGATTCCTTTTTGGCATGTGAATGTCAAGTTGTTCCAGCACCATTTGTTGAAATGCCTGTCTTTTCTTGATTCTATTACCTTTTTCCATTGTTAAAGATTAATTGACTGTATTTTTATGGGTTTATTTCTTGGCTCCCTATTCTATTCCATTAATATGTTTGTTTATTCTTTTGCCCACCACATTGTTTTAATTACTATAGCTTTATAGTAAGTCTTGACATCAGGTAGCGTCAGTCCTCTGACTGTTCTTTGTCTTCAATGTTGTGCTGGCTATTCCGGGCCTTTTGCCTTTAGAATCATTTTGTTGATAGCTACAAAATAACTTAAAGGGATTTTGATTGAGACTGCACTGAATCTATAGATCAAGTTAGGAAGAACTGACATCTTGACAATAACTATCCATGAACATGCAATCTCTCTCTTTTATTTAGTTCCTTAATGTCATTAATCAGAGTTTTGTGGTTTTTCTCATACAGACCTTATACATATTTTGTTAGATTCATACTTAAGTATTTTATTTTTGGGTGCTACTGTTAATGGTATTGTGTTTTTTAATTTCAAATTCTATTTGTTCACTGATAAATATAGAAAGCAATTGAATTTTGTGTACTAATTTTGTATCCTGCAACCTTGCTATAATTGCTTATTAGTTACAGACTTTTGTCTTTTTTTAAAATTATATTTTACTGATTATGCTATTACAGTTGTCCTGATTTTTCTCTTTTTGCCTCCTTTTCACCCAGCCTGCCACCCACTGCCTCAGGCAATCCCCCCACCCTTGTTCAGGTCCACAGGTCATGGGTCTAAGTTCTTTGGCTACTCCCTTTCTTATACTGTACTTTACATCCCCATGGCTATTCTGTAATCTATTTGTACGTCTTAATCCCCTCACCTCTCACCCATCCTTTCACACCCCCCTTCCCTTCTCTTTATCTTTAACCTTTGGCATTTTAATTATGATGTGTCTTGGGGTGGACCTCTTTGTGTCCATCTTGTATGGGACTCTCTGTGCTTCCTGTACTTGCATGTCTATTTCCTTCACCAAATTAGGGAAGTTTAATTTCATTAATTTTTCAAATAGATTTCCAATTTCTTATACTCTCTCTTCTCCTTCTGGCACCCTTATGGAGTGAATATTGGATAGCTTAAAGTTGCCCCGCAGGCTGCTTACACTATCCTCATTTTTTTAAATTCTTTTTTCTTCTCGTTGTTCTGCTTGGTTGTTTTTTGCTTCCTTATGTTCCAAATCATTGATCTGATTCTTGGCTTCATCCATTCTACTGTTGTTTCCCTGTAAATTGTTCTTTACTTCAATTAGTGTATCCTTAATTTCTGAATGGATGTTTTTATTCTGTTAAGTTCCTTTCTAAGTTCCTTGAGCATCCTTATGAATACTGTTTTGAAGTCTGCATCTGATAGATTGCTTATCTCCATTTTGTTTAGTTCTTTTCTGGAGTTTTGATCTGTTCTTTCATTTGGGTCATGTTTCGTTGTCTCCTCATTTTGGCAGCCTCCCTGTGTTTGTTTCTAGGTATTAGGTAGAGCTACTTTGACACCATGTCTTGGTAGTGTGGCCTAATGTAGTAGGTGTCCCATAGGGTCCAGTGGTACAGACTCACCTATCACCCAAGCTGGGTTCTCAAGGTTCCCCATTAATGTTGGCTGAGTACACTCTCCTCTTGGAGTTCAGCCTTGATTGCTGTTGGCAGGTCAGTGGGAGGGATTTACCCAGACCAGTCAGCTGCAAGGATTGGTTCTGACCACTTACCATCAACCTCTGCCCTTCGTGGAGGATCAGCTGTGTAGGAACAGGGTGGAGGTGCTCCAACATGGTCTGTACCTGTCCACTGGGTATGCTGGCTCTGGGATTTCCCAGGTGGTGCAGGCCAAGATCAGCTTGCATTTGTGTTTTGCCTTGGGCCACCCTGCCTGAACTGTAAAGCAATCTGAGATGGCTGCTACTTGTTCTGGGCTTGGAGATTTCCAGGAAAATCCAAGCTGTGAATCTAGGCTGCCAGCCTGGGGCTCACTGAGGCCAGCTGCTTCTTGTTTGAAAGGATATAGGATGTTGTGAAGCAGGAACCTGAACATCTATTCATATGAAGAAGCCACTGTTAACAGCTTGGGTGGGCTGGTAAGTTGCGTGGGGCAGAGTGTCTGGGGATCTCCAAGGCAGGTCAAACAGTGTTAGCTAGGTTGATGGAATCTTAGTTATGGCACCAGTCTGTTGGTTCTGTGAGAGGAGGGCCCAGAAGAGGGACAGTAGCCCCTGCTGGCCTTGATGCCAGACACCTTAGCCTCTTCCCCCTGCACTGGTGCCCTTCAAGCCACCACCCCAGTGCTGGAGCCCAGGGGAAGTGAGCCTGAGTAGGTGAGTCTGTGTGTGGGTTCTTTAAGAGGAACTGCTTGGAGTTGCAGCAGTTTCTCCCACCAACTCAGTCCCTGCTGGGTTTTGCAACCATAACTTGTGGGGACTTTTCTTCCTGGCACTATAACCCTGGACTGGGGGCCTGGCTGGGGGCTGGGATTCCTTACTCCTGGGATATCTCTCGCAAATTCTTATCCATCACACATGGATGTAGGACCAGTCTGTTCCATGTCTGTGCCCCTCCTACCAGTCTGGATGAATGTAGTTTCTTTAATCCATAGTTGTCAGACTTACATTCAACTTGATTTCTGTTGGTTCTGAGTGATGGTTGTTCTATATTTTAGTTGTAATTTTGTTGTCGTTGTGGAGAGAGGTGAGCCATGTCTGTCTATGCCACCATCTTGAGAAAAAGTTGAAGTTACAGACTTTTTGTTGTTGATTACTTCTGATTTTTTATACAATCATATCATCTACAAAGACAGTTTTTTCCTTCCTTGCTAGTATGTATACCTTTTTCTCCTTTTATTGTCTTATTTTGTTTTGTTTTATTTTTTTAAATTAAAATTTTTTCCCTTGTATTGTCTTATTTTAGTACCTAGGACTTCCAATACTGTGTGAAATAGGACTGGTGAGAGAGGACATATTGCCTTGCTCCAAATCTTTGGGGAAAAGCATTCACCATTAAGTATGATGTTAGATGTAGCTTTTTAAAGAAAATATTTTATTTATTTGTTTGTTTGTTTGTTTGTTTATTTGAGAGAGGGCAAGGAAGGGAGAAAGACAGGGAGAGAAACACCAATGTGTGGTTGCCTCTATGTGCCCCTAACTGGGGATCTGGCCTGCAATCCAGGCGTGTGCCCTGACTGGGAATCAAACCAGTCTTTGTGTAAGAAAGACATACATATGTTTGTTTATATTTTCAAAGCAGTGGAAGAATAACTCAAAATCTAATAAAATTATTGTCTCTGTGGGGGAACAAGATTTGGGGAGGAAGGGAGAAAGAAGTAAAACTTTTGTCAGGTTACTTTATTATAAAGTTTTTACTTTGGAACCATGTAAATGTTTTATGTAGGAAGTTGAATTTAAAAAGAATAAAAACAAATACCTACAAATTGAAAACAAATGGAAACAAATGGCCACAACTTTATAATAAGTTGATGCCAAATTGCACAAAGAAAATTATTACTACAAGCAACTATAATGGGCAGTATTTTGAGTTTACATCCCTAGTGAGGTATATCATAAGAACAAAAACTCACAAAAAATATTAAATTGTATTCAGTAGGCTTGTTGTTTTAAATAATACTGGTATTACTATTTTAAAATACTATACGTCTATCATATTATGTTAATGTTAAAAACCAAGATATTCAGTTCAAGCAAAAATGACACATATAAAGCCAGAAAAATTAAGTAAACACTCTGTATTCTTAACCTTGAAATGGATATACCAGTATAATTTATGTTTTTTTAAAACCGGCACATACTTCCTAATTCTGACCTAACCTTTCTAACTCTGAAAGACCTAAAAGCAATGACAATGCAGTAGCAATAAGAGCATTCATAGTATCCAGAACGTGGAGTGTCCACTAAAAGGAACCTGGGCTCTTTGGAAAAATGGCTGATTGTAGGCTTGGGGTAAGAAATGTAACATGATAAACCTGGAACCTCTCATTGTATCAGGAAACAAGCAATCTACCAAACAGCAATGGGAAAAATCTAGAGTTTGGTAAAAGAATAATAACAACAAGTTATTGAATCACATCTGATAAGTAAAATTTTAGAATAATGCAAAATATAGCAAACAAACTCACTGTTCACTACTGAAGGTTAGGGGACCCACTTATCTGCAAATTGATGAATGAAAAGAAAAAAATGAAGCACTCATTCTGCCTTTCATGGTAACCAAGCAATTGGTGAAAGTTTTTAAAGAAAGAAGTCCAACTAGTAAGGGCAGAAGGAATGATAGAAATAGAAGGTCACTACTTTGCAACCCTAGTGGGCCTAAGCAGTATGTTTGTCAATGAATGTTTAAGCTAAAAAGTTAATAGGAAATTTTATAATAAAGGAATCAAGTTGACACCACCTAATAAATTTTCTGATCATTTTGTCATCCATAAAAGAAATCACCAGATATCACATGTCTTATGATATGAAATGATATGATAGGAAATACATACATTACCTGAAGTATTCTTATCTATGATAGCAACATTTAATCTAATCAAGCCTTTTTTTCCCAGCTTACCCCTCACCCCCACCACTGATATACATGAATACATGTTAACTGAGACCAAGAGGAAGCAGTCTGCCAAATCCCAAATGTCAGTCAAATCTAAAGGACAAATGTACGAGAAAATGGCTGAGTTTCTTCAGAACTCGATGATATAAAATGTAATATATCCATACAACTGAATATTATTCAACAATAAAAAGAAATTACTGCTGCAGCATTGATGAGCTAATGTGAATGAAGTCAACCCCAAAGGAGTAAATACTGGATGATTCCATTTATATGAAATTTCTAAAATAGGCAAATTTACCGAGACAGAATAATTAGAAGTTGCTTACAGCTGGGACACATGGCCGGATTTGGGAGATGATGATTAAGGGCTGCAAAATCTAGCCCTTCATCACAGAAAGTTTGAAAAGTCTCCTCTATACAATGTAAATGTCTTCAGTTTGATAAATAACTTGACTTACCCTATTGATATATGCTATGGCTATATTTTTCTCTTTTCTCATCTATTGTGTAAACTCAGGATATCTAATCCTTTTTCCATGAATTAATATTTTTTCCTAAATGTTTTCTAACCCACTTATGGCACTTCAATGAAATGAAGTGCCTTAATGTAAAAGTTGTTAGGGCCTTACATCTACTGGAGTTTGGTGCTTTTAATAGCAGTAAGTTGAACTGCCTCAGAGGTACAATTTTCTTTCAGGGAATATGTTACAGCACCTTCCCTGAGATTTCCAAGTTTAACTCCTACCACCTAACTTGCTATTATCTTACTATCCACCTTTGGTTTCTGCTTTCAGTTTCCAACATGAAACTCCAACTCTTTAGCTCATATCTTTCTGCAATAACTTTTTCCCTTCTGCCCTCTTATCTCTCTTCCAAGGATACTTGGAACTAACCCAGAATTTTCAACGTGCTTCAACCTCTTCCCTTGGAATCTTTGATTAATCCCTTTTCCCTCTTGGGAACACTGCTTAGTTGTCTTTTTCTGAACCACAAGTATAGCAACTTGTCCTTTCACCTTGTTCCAGGAAGCTTTAAAGTAATACTTGTTAATATTTATTGCAAAACTCCTTTGTGCAAAGCTGTATGCTATTTGCTTGACACATATCTCACTAAGAGGTAGATTTGTTATTATCTACATGAGGTCACAGGGGGTCATACAGCTGATAAGAGGCAGAGGCAGAATTTGAACACTAGTAGATAGGAAAACTCAAACCCAGATAGACTTACAGTCCAGCTATGAAGTCCTTTCCATTCAGGTTGGCAAATACATCATGTTTTTATGAAAAAGTAAGGTTATACTCTCTGTTTCATTTTCAATACCTGTATGAAAACATCTAACAATAGTCTTTTGGGGGCAGGGTAGGGGAATGAGTTGGTCTCTTTGGCTTCAGAAGCAAAATGGCTGCAAAGTTTCAGGTGAATTTTTAAGAATCAATGAGGCAGATTCTTTTTTTTATGAGGTTATGATTTATACCTTTTAGGGTCTCATCTTAAACATTCTTTAATTCATAGCTTTGAGGGCACTTTCTATAGTTCATCCCCATCCAGTTAGCACTTTATCAGATGGAAGTTATACATAACTAATATGTAAAATGTTAAGTAATCAGTCTTGGTACAGATCTGAAGGATACAGCCAGTATTAAAACTTCCTCACTTTCTACAACAAAAGAACAACTTAACTTACTTACTTCATTTTTAATATCAGTTATTTATCCTTGATGTAACTTGCTTGAGAATCCTAAGTGCTTTTTTTAAAAAAATAGCTTTTAATAGAGAATCTTATTAAAGGCTTATTAAAATGTACATAAATGTTCACTTGTCTTTAATTTACATACTTATAATAAGATGACTTTTCTTGTACTGATTTGGAAGAAAATTGATGACTTCAGATTTCTGTCCCTGTTTAGCATTTATTTCTGTGAATTGCCAGAGGTTTTAAAACTTTAAAATTCTTTGATCTTGGGGAAGAGGATATTGAGATTTTTGTATTTTTTTTGGATACTGCCACCCCCTCCAACATAACAGACAGTCCTTTACATATCTATTATATAGCAAAAAGGTAGAAATTCAAGGAAGAAAAATAGCAAGAGAAACCCAAAAGATATTTTTGGTTAATTTTCCACTAAATCATCATGAACAGTGTCTATTCCTTGGCCTTATGTAACTAACACCATGTGGCTTCCCTGTTGCAAAAGGAAAAGTCAAGGTAATTTTCGATCCAGTTAGCCAAAGAGATTAGTTTGATCCTAAAACATACATGACCCAGATTGCTGAACTCTTTTCTTATACAATATTAATGTGGTAATTCAAAGAGAAAGTTATCTAGAATCTGGAGCTTATAGGGAGAAACAAACCTTGAAGGACTATTGAGCTATTGAGAGATACTTCAATCTGGGAAGAACATTCAGTTCCTAATGAACTTGGATTTGAGAAATTGAACTAGGAGAAATGGGATAACCTTCAAATATGTCATCTTAAAAAGACTAGCCATTTAGAATTTTTTTGACTAAAACTCTTTTTTTTTCAAATAAAAATACAAAGGTGATGGATATCTAACTTAGATTCAGAGAAAATTGACATAGAATATACACATTTAAAAGACATGTAAAAAGTAGTTAAAAGATATTTAATAATGAGAGGAAATATAGGAAAACATCAAACTGTTGGATATCTATAATGGAACCGAACTGACTTGGTTATGGGATGAAGTCAGGGAAAGAATTATAGTCTCATGAAGTATCATTGTTGTACATGGCTCTCAAAGAGCTGGTTTAAAAATTTTAGGCCAGAGGACAGCTTTAACAGGAAATTTGAAAACAGTTCTGTTCTCTACAATTAATGTGGTCAGCTCATTTTTTGAGTAAGTGTAGCAATATTTGTTTTTAAGGAAAATAAAAAATACCTAGGACAGTGCCTGGAACAGAATCAGTACCCACTACCGGCCAAAATGGAGGCACAGGTAGATACACTTTGCTTCCTCGCACAACCAAAAGAAGGACAACAATGAATTTAAAAACAAACAAAAAAAAAAACAACCAGAACTGCCAGAAAATTGAACTGTATGGAAGTCTGACAACAAAGGAGTTAAACATTCATCCAGACTGGTAGAAAGGGTGGAGACAGAAAGGTGGGGCAGAGAGGACCAGAAGCAAGGTGACTGACTGAGCAGCTGAGGCAACAGCTGGTGAACCTGGTGGTCCCACATTCACATGGGGATGAACTGAGAGGAACAACTGGGGAGTGAGACAGACAGTGCAAACCAGGGTTCCAGCTCAGGGAAATAAAGCCTCAGAACCTCTGGCTGTAAGATCCTGTGAGGGTTGCAGCCCTCACAGCCTCATAGAAGAAACTCCCAGCCTCATAGAAGAGTTCATTGGAAAGACCCACAGGGCCCTATTATGTACACAAACCCACCCACTGGGGAATCAGCACCAGAAGGGCCCAATTTGTTTGTGAGTAGCAGGAGAACTGACTGTAAGTGGGGTGAAAGCTGCAAGAGGGATTGTTCCCTCTTTGACCCCTCCTTCATATACAGTGCCACAATACAGTGAAGTGGGTTGCTCCATCCTGGTGAATATCTAAGGCTCCGCCCCTTACAACATAACAGGTTTGCAAAGACAAAGAAATATAGCCCAAATGAAAGAACAGATCAAAAATCCAGAAAAAGAACTAAGTGACAAGGAGATAGCCAACCTATCAGATGCAGGGTTCAAAATGCTGGTAATCAGGATGCCCAGAGAAATGAGTGAGTATGGCTGCAAAATAGAGGAAGAAGTGAAGGCTATGCAATGTGAAATAAAGAAAAATATGCAGGGAAACAACAGTGAAGGAAGGAAACCAGGACTCAAATTAGTGATTTGGAACAGAAGGAAGAAATAAACATAGAACAGAATGAAGAAACAAGAATTCAAAAATATGAGGAGAGGCTGAGAAACCTCCAGGACAATTTTAAACATTCCAACATCTGAATCATAAGGGTGCCAGAAGGGGAAGGGGAAAAGCAACAAATTGAGCACATATTTGACAAAATAATGAAGGAGCACTTCCTCAATCTGGCAAAGAAAATAGATTTCTAGGAAGTCCAGAAAGCTCAAAGAGTCCCAAAGAACTTGGGCCCAAGGAAGAACATCATAATTAAAGATTAAACCCAAGATGAAAGATAAGGAAATAATCTTAAAAGCAGCCAGAGGAAAGGAGACAGTTACCTCCAAAGAGGTTCCATAAGACTATCAGCCAATTTCTAAAAAGAAACCTTGCAGGCAAGAAGGGGCTGGAAAGAAGTATTCAAAGTCATGAAAGGCAAGGACACACATCCAAGATTACTCTATCCAGCAAAGCTATGATTTAGAACGGAAGGGCAGAAAAAGTACTTTCCAGATAAGGTCAAGTTAAAGGAGTTATCATCACCAAGCCCTTATTATATGAAATGATAAAGGGACTTATCTAAGAAAAAGAAGACCAAAACTATGAACAATAAAATGACAATAAACTCACATATCAACAATTGAACCCAAAATTCAAAAACAAAAACAAAAACAAACTAAGCAAACAACTAGAACAGGACCAGAATAGCAGAAATGGAGATCATGTGGAGGGTTATTAGCAGAGAGGGGGTGGGTGGAGAATGGGGGAAAAGGTACAGGGAATAAGAAGCATAAGTGGTAGGTACAAAATAGATAAGGGGAGGTTAAGAATAGTATGGGAAATGGAGAAGCCAAAGAACTTACGTGTACAACCCATGGACATGATGTAAGGCAGGGACGGGGAGAATGCTGGTAGGAGGGGAGATTTGGGGTGGAGGGGTATTAAGGGGAGAAAAAGTGGGATAACTGTAATAGCATAATAAATAAAGTATACTTAAAAATAAATTTAAAAAAGAACCAGTATCTAAATTCCGTTCCCTTTTCAGTGGCAATGGACAATTAGACCACTTTTAATCTTATTAAAGCTATTAAATGGTGATGGAAGGAAACTTGATGTGGGATGGTGAACACACAGTACAATGTACAGATAATGTATTATAGAATTTTACCCCTGAAATCTATATGATTTTATTTATCAATGTCACCCCAGTAAATTTAATTAAAAAAAAAAGCTATGGCCCTAGCTGGGTAGCTGAGTTGGTTAGAGCATCGTCCTGACAGACCAAGTTTTAAGGTTTGATCTCTGGTCAGGGCACATTACAAGAGTCCACCAAAGAATACATAGAAAAGTAGAACAGCAAATTGGTGTTTCTCTTTGTCTCTCTCTCCTGTCTTTCCTCTCTCTCTCTCTCAAATCAATAAATGAGGAAAGAAAAGCTGTTAAAGTATGAAGTTTGGTAAAAGGGGTCTCTCCAGATTGTGTCATGTCCCTCTTTTTTCTGGGAATATAAGTGATGACCAGGGTACCTAGAAAGAGTCCCTGATAGAGTCTAAATATCAGACCAAGAGATTCTAGTTGGTCCTTCATGGATTGTGTGTGCGCATGTGTTCTGGACCTAATAGTTCTCCACCTCATCTCTTTCCTTTTCAGCAAACCAGTCAACATCTATAGTGCACCTACTTTATACCAGGTTGTGTGCCCAGCGCTGGGATTAGAAAGATAAATGACATGATCCAGGCCCTCTAGGAGTTTAGAGTCTAGGAAGGACAGTTAGACATAGAAAGATATCACCCAGGTTTTATAGTGTGGTAAGTGTAATAATCAAGATGAAAAGGCAACCACAAGAATTCAAAGGTACCACCAAACTCAAATTGGAGATCAAGGATGACTTCCTAGTAGAAGTAATGCCTTAGAATGCCTGCTTCAAAGGACTTTTGCAAGGACTGATTAAGATATTTATGTAAAGTACTTAGCATAATCCTGTTATATACTAAACACTTAGAACATTTTTGTGGTAAAAATGATGGTGATGATGACAATCCATCAAGTTAGAGGCAATGGCTGGAACAAAGAGAAGTTCTTTTAATACTTTGGACTTCACACTAATTCCAGGTAATCCTTTTTACTGAAAAGATGGCCTAGAAATTGTTAATAGCATCAATAATAAAATGTTGTCCATGACAACAGTATGCTTAAAAGCCAAACCCTACATCCTATTCTAATGCATATCTCAAAGTAGAATTAAATCCAGCTCAAAATATCAGAAAAGCTGATGGAAAATACCTGTTATAGAATTGTTCAAACCTTTATAACCTTCAACACACATAACTTTATCACATGAACTACCATAAATAAGTCTTTTTCTGAGAACTGAGAAATGATACGAAGGGAAGTTAAAAAAATAAGTGATTCCATATATTTTTGTTTTTAGAAAGTTAGCAGTTGCTCCAGAATCTTTCTATAAGAAATCTGTATCAGATATCTATTGCCACAATAATGCTGCATAAAAAACAATCACGAAACTTCAGTTGGTTAATACAACAATAAGTCTTTGCTCAGCTCAGAAGTCTGTGAGATTCAGCTGACCTGAACTGGGTTCATCTAACCTTGCCTGGGCTTGCTTATACATCTGTGGTCAATTCCAAGTTGGCTAGGTGGCTCTGGTGATCTTAGCTGGGTGTGCTCACATTTCTAGGTGTTGGCTAGCTGTCAGCTGATCTAGGGTGGTCTCTGCTGAGGTTAATTGAGATTAGTAGGATGACTCAAGCTAACTAAAGTACAAGAAAAAGTGCAAAGAAGGAGCAACATGAACATGCAAATACTTTTCAAGCCTTTACTTCTATCCTATTTGCTAAATCTCGCTGCCAAATCAAGTCACTTGACTGATTTGGGAGTCAGACAAGGAGAGCATCACAAAGTTATAGGACAAATGGTGTGGCTCAGGGAGGGGTTAAGAATTGTGGTCATTTTTTTTTTTACAAGATTACAGTTTTCCCTTTGGCAAAAATTATTCAAATATTTCCATATGCAGAATATACACAAGTATATCCTAGGAGTCCCAAAAGTCTCATCCAATCATGGAAACAAGCTTGAAATCCAGGTTCTCATGATCTACTCCAGGCCCAGATGT
Source organism: Phyllostomus discolor (assembly GCF_004126475.2). NCBI lineage: Eukaryota > Metazoa > Chordata > Mammalia > Chiroptera > Phyllostomidae > Phyllostomus > Phyllostomus discolor. The sequence continues at coordinate 161,759,484 of NC_040905.2, read as the reverse complement.
AATTTCTTTTTGTGCAGAGACTTATAAACTAAAAAGACAGATTGCCTGCTTCCCCACCCACCACATACAGTGGAGCATCATATTGTTTGTTGATTATACCTTAATAAAAATGAAAAAGAATAAAAGAGCTACACAAATGCTTTTTAAGGTCCTGTGGTATCACTTTTGCCAGCATCCTATTGGCCAAAGCAAGTCATACGATCAAACCCAGGGTGAGAGTGTAGGTCACTAAAACAGACGTGGTGGAAGGCATTGATACAGGAGGGATAAAGAACTGTAGCCAATTTTTGCCCACAATACCACAGAATACATGCCAGAAGGACCAATGGTACACCTATAATTAAAATCTTATAGTCTTCATTACACTCTCTTTAATATTCCTTTCCAGAGTCATTACATTGGAGGCCTCTAGAATAAATCTGAAGAAGCTAATTCACTTCCATCAAGCTTGGTCTCCAAAAGAATTTTTACTTAGTTTGTGATTTTTCTTTGAGGATGCTTTGGGTTCGGATGACCAGCATTTGTCTTAGACAGGTAGTAGATCTCTGTATGGTTACTCTTCTTTGTACAATGCAGCTCACAGCTTAAATGGGAAACTAGATGCCTCAAGACCAGGAGAATTCCCACTGCTCTCTCACCCTTAATTTATTTTTAATTACAAAAGTAACATTTACTATTAAACATTGAAATAATACAGAAGTACACAAAGTTAAAATGGCAAGTCTCCTTTTCCCTTAACTGCCCCAGGGGTAAGTAACCACTATTACAGTGTGCTAATGATTACCTCTATACCCTTTATTTCTAGTGTGTATGAACATATATACATATTACTTATAATTTTGTTTTATTGTGGTGCTTTGTTTTTTTTCTGCACAAACAGGAACTATCATGAATCCAATTATGAATTTTGATTCTCACCTCCTTCCAGTGTACATTAATTATCTTAGTTTGGGTTTGCCCCAATGCAGAGTTTGAGTAACGGACTTGGGGCCAGGTAGTTTTTTTCAATCCTTTCTTTTCTTTCCTTCCTTCTTCCTTCCTGCCTTCCTTCCAAGTACTCCTAATAAGCTGTAATGAACTATTTAAGAGAGTAATGTGGAGAAGGAGAGAAAACCTATAAAAGCAGGATCTAACTAGTGCAGTGAGTGTAGGGATCAATACTAGGGAGTGATGTCTGAGGACTCTAAGTAACCCTGTAGAATGTATCTCAGAACTGTCCCTCTGAAGGATGGGAGACATCCCCCATTTGCTGAGGGTTGCCTCAAGAGGTTAATTTCCCTGTACTTCCAGTCTACTCTGGGAGGGCTGAGAAAGCTCTGGGGTAGAAAAGCTGAGAGCCTGCAGCTGGCACTTGAGTTGGGAGGCTTTCAGCATGCATGGGAACTCTCCATCACAGCTGCAGCTCAGGTAGGACTGAGGGGGTGGCAGGGGGCACCATTAATATCTATTACTGATGTCTTCTGTGTTAGCACACATAGATGGCTCTTCTTCTTTTCAAGAAGAAGAAGCTTGATTTACTGGAAACTTGAGTTCCAGTAAATCAACTGGAACTCAAACAGATGTTAAGCATATTTTCTCTCTTTTTGGTGTGAAAACTGATGCTTTCCTCTCACATTCTGATCACCTGGGCCATCGAAAGCCTGAATTGAAGTACCACAAAGCGGCTGAAAAGGGTGTGTTGAAATATTTGACATTCTTCCCAAAGGAAGAATAAAATGTCATCTTTGGCTGACCCAAGTCTCTGCAAGTCCAATCGAAAAACATACTGGAATTTAGACTAAATTATACCAATTATTATACAAATCACTCCACTATGGTAATGTTTACACATGCAAAGCTTCCCATTTGGTCTGTCTACACCTTTTTGCTTACTTGGATAACTCTGGCCCAGCTCCTCTGACTGCAGCTTCTGGTAAAAAGATTCTAAAATGACAGGCTTTCTTCCTCAACCTTGCTGATGCCCCAGTTATACCCACACCCATATCCAATCCAGCTTTGCAGTCTCATGACACAGCTGTGTTCCTGCTTAGGTGGTCTGGTTTGAGAGGGCCCTAATGCCTTTCTTCTGACAACAGACTGCGAGAACCTGAGCTCACATCTCGCCCAAGTTCCAGGTAAATTAAGCTTATGGGACCCTGAGGATGCCTGCAGATCAAAACTTCAAGTGCCAAGTTCCAAAAGCCAAATGAGGTCAGTTTCTCTAGTGTTCATATTTCTGAAGGACTAAAATAATCTAAAGATTATTAGTATGGAAAACTAAAAGAGAACTTTTTAAAAGTCCCCCCTTTTTTGACTTGTATTGTAATACATTTTATTATAGAAAATGTAGAAATGTATCAAAAAGAAAAAAAATCTCATAATTACACAACCCAGAGTATTTGTATTTCCTTATATATTGATAGACTTGAATTTTTTACATGGTTTTGAACTTTCTAAGCACTCATTTGCTGACTTGATACTTTTAGGAGATATAATTGCTTGGTTTAGCAAGATTTCACTAAGCATTGCACTATAATATAGAGTGGAAAGAGTATTTCCTGGTTGCCACTTCCGTTTCTCAATCAAAGGCTACAATGCCAAGCCACTTTTACCTGTAGAATCACCTGTACTCTTACTAAGCGGCAGCCTGTGTGCAAAGGTAGGGAGGCATGTCGGTGATATCCCAGGTCAAGGCACAAGCATGATTAACCCAGCTATTGGCTCTTCCTTACTGGTCTCCAACCTTGAGACACAGTTGCCTCTCATTATTCATAGTAGTTGTACTTTGAAGTGTTGCTGTGAACACTGAATTAGCAAATACCAAACCATTGCTCCTAGGGGAAATACAAGGTTAGGTTTCTGAAAGCCACTGGTCACATTTTCATCAACTGATCAATACATACCTAGTTTTATGTGTGTTACTGTTTAAAGACAGCTTGTTTAATATAAATTGTTGATCTATTGATATGAATTCACAGCCAACAACACTGTAACTTACACACGAAAGAAGCTTATCTAACATACGTGATTTCTCCATAAAGCACACCACAGCCTTCTTGCACTTAGGAACACTAGACAGCACTTCCACACCACATTTGGGGGTCATTTAAACAGCAAAATCATCAAGAACAAGCACAAAAATGTGAAAACATGGCACTAAGTAGACCTTGAAAAGGACCCATTTACAGCATGAGAACTGAAATGAGGAGACCGAGGGCTGCCCTTGGACCAATGACTGTGTGCTGTCAGATGATTCAGATCTTTTTGCCACTCTGCACATGGTAGCAAATGACTCCAAAAGCTCTGTCAGTGTTGATTTCAGGGCTACAAATAAATTTTACCAAGTAGATGTGTTGTAAATTCAGAATCCTCTTATAATGAGGAGGAGCTGTATGTTAGACTGAATGGCAAGGCATGACCTTCTTGTTAAGTAGCTTACCTGTAACATTGCTCAGGCCCATCCTGACACCAAAAAAGTGAACTTAGATTGGGAAGTTGGCATAAGAGGCAAGGTTTAATTTAACATGAAGGGAGGGACTCTCCAGCTGCATATATACATAAACTTCTGAAGTCTAAAGTCTTTATGAGACTCTGTTTCAGCTCATGTTTGCTGTGTGTTTGTCAGTTTTTGATGGAGACTTCTTGCAAGGCCTACAGATACAGTGTATTGACTCTCACTACTATTATGTCTAGCTAGAGAACCATCTTAAGTTTTGGTCTGAAATAAGTTACTGTGAAGCAAAAATGCAAATATCAACTACAAAACAGGCAAAGTTTATAAGAAGGAATTTCAAAGGGGAACTCACTTAAATCTATATGCAGTTGTATTAAATTTGAATTTTCTGAAATGCAGCAGAAATTAGAGTTACTAGTAGTTTCAATGTTAGCCATTCTATTGTTCTCGACTGGTCTCTGCTCAGTTTGTGCAATATGAAAACTCTTTACATTCCTGTTCTGGGTAAATTCCAATCTGAATGAATTCCAATCCTGCTGAGACGCTTAACTCACTCAGCATAGTTCTTAGAGTATCACACAACCTTGTGGTAAATTATAATCTACATCTTGCCTGTTAGGGTGGTCAGTGGTGCGGGCTGGAAAGAATTCACTAAGAGGAGAAAATGTAGAGAATAAAGTTTTTATTTACTCTCCAAGAAAGGAGAGGGGCATGGTGTGGAGAGATACACCAGCCTTGAGGGGTAGGGGATTTGATCTCTTATTGGATTATAATTGGATTAAAAGGAGTGGGCGGGGGTATGGGTTCCAGTTTGTTCCAATGTGGTTTTCTGTCCATGGCTGTAGAGAGAAGGTAGTTCTGTTCTTGCTTCCAGTAATTTCCAGTCCTGGGGACAAGCTCAGAAGAGGAAAATGGCAGTCGTGTTTAACAAGGTCATAGGCCTGCTAGGCCTATGTAGCTAGGCATATGCCTGCAAGGTGCCACAGTAGCAAATTGGGCTGGCTTTGTCCTTTCATTTCCCAAAGTACACAGTCATTCATTTGCACTGTACTTGAATGTCTGTCCCCAGCTTTTGTCTCAAAGTACTAATATTTTGTCTCCAATGCCTTTCAGCTTTTATGCATGTTGTCATAAAAATGTCCTAACCCGTAAAGAATTTTTTTTTTATTTATTTGAGCTAATTGCTGGGAAGCAAAATCTCAACAGACTGAGAAAATGCTCTGAAAAATGGCAGTTTTATCATTTATTTTATATATCAAAATCAAAGGGGAAGACCTCCAGTGGATACTGGCAAGCAGTATCCATCCCTGCTGCGGATGCTCGTTGAAACACGAGAAAAACATACACAGAGACAACCAGGTCCTGTGGGGAAATAGGGACGGAACGGCCACTCTCTCTAGTGGACAATGCCTGAGCCCCCACCTGAGTGGGCTTTTTATTAAGAATACAGGCACGGTTTGTAGATTCACAGTCTGGCAGGAAAGATCAAAAGGAATAGGTAATTTTCAAAAGTGCTGACAGAACTCCTGCTGTGATTCTGGGCAAAGTTTGGAGTTTTATCATTTGAAAGGACTACAGAGCCCAAAGGGCTAGTTTTGGTTTCTTGCCTGTGCCTTCAAATTCTAATTTAATAACATCCTCCAGCAAACAGATCTCACAGGATCTTGCATATTCTATGTCCCAGGCCTGATTACCCCAGGGGTCTGCCGACTCTGGTCTGGGCTGCACTGCCCCTGTTATTTCCTCAGGTCTGAGTCAACAGAGGAGACAAAGGCAGCCAGGAAACTTGGATATCTCACATCTAAGAACAAGGACTCAGGCTTTGACAAAGTCGAGGGGGGCAGGGGTTGATGTCCATCACACCTTCATTTCCACAGCCCTGAATCTCTTTTCTGAGGCCTCCTCATGATCATGCCTGTCTTAGGCGATTCCCTCCATGGGAAATCTTACCCGTCATTGGCTAACTGATCAAGCATAGAAGACCAGGTACAGAACAGGCAGCGTTCATGCCAGGGAAATAAGTTTTGTCTCTTTAGCGGCTCCTGGTCCAGAGGTCTCTCACTCAGCCTAAGTCACAGGGGGTTACAGCTTCCTGAGACGAAGCAGGGTAGACCCCAACAAAGACCTAAGGGGGTTACATGAAATCTATTGGTGGTAGATTAGGGAGGTGAGAGAAATCAAAGCAGGGAAATCTAGGGGATTGGGTAAAATGTGAAATGGATAGACATCTTTTACATTGGTGTGTACAGGATAGTTAACCATTACCATTTATAGCACATAGAGATGGTATGACAAGTAAGTAGTAATGAGGGTTTCCTTGGTCTGGTGTTCTGGTGGGAGATGGTGCCCTGAGGGGTCTGGAAAAGGGGAATTATTCTGACATTCCAAAGGTATATTATTGAAGATGCAAAAAAGACAATAGACAGGTTCACTTAAGGTAAAGACTGACCTTTGTTAAGGAAGCTACGGGACTAGGTCATGACTACCTTCCATGACTCACCTACAGTTTGGGAGTTTTAAAAAGGTAAAAGATTTATACAATATGAAGAGAAACCAGCGTATAGTTTGGAAGTTTTAATATCAGACCCTCCTATGTGGTTACTTTGGGTCTCTGAGTTTGTAAGGCCACCATGCAGGCCTCATCTGAGTTTGTCAGGTTTAGTGTGTGGCCCCTTTCTGGTCCACACTAGTATCATACCAAATAATTTCACTGCCCTAAAAAATCCTCTGTGCTCCATCTATTCATCCCTCCCTCCCCTCTCAGTGCTGGTGACCACTCATTTTTTATTGCCTTTTCTAGAGTGTCATATTGCTGGAATCACACAAGTATGTACTCTTTTCAGATTGGCTTTCTTCACCTAGCAACATACATTTGTGTTTCCTCTATGTATATATTATTTTAAATGGGAAAATATATAACTTTTTTTTGAAAAACAAAAAAGACTACCTTAGGTGGCTGTTCTTCTCCCTGTTACATGGGCACTACTCTGATTTTGCCAAAAGAGAAGAAAGGTGCTGAGCTAGAACTGTTTGAACCTTCAGGTCAAGCCCCTCCGACACGAATTTTTAGTATGTTGTGGTCAGAAAAAAAGTACTATGAGCCAGAGGAAAAATCAAGCCTGCTGGAAAGCGAGAAGTGATGTGTAACCAAAGCTGACTTCAAAAGACTTATTTTTAGAAGAGTTAATGGCTCTTATGAAGACAGTTAAAGGAGATGTTTTACTGAGAACAATAACAAAGGCAGCATGACAGGTGCCTGGAGAGAAGATTTACAGAACTTTTAGACCCTCTAGAAAACTACATAGAATACCTGAGCAAAACACATTACAGCAGTTTTACATTGAGATCCACTGTGGCAGCTGCAACATGCTGTCTTGGGCTTCCTCACAAGGTCACAAGTGGGGAGAGGCTGTTAATGCGCTCTCACAGCTCCTTTGTGGGGGCAGTTGAGTTAGGCCAGGCAAAAAGAGAAAAAAGTCTAGGTATTCCTCCATACCTCTTTAGTTCCTTGCAGGAAACTGGAAGTGACCTCTTCTCTCCCTGTAAATGGAATCCTTTTTAGTTTTGGGAACTAATGTCCAGTTCAGTTTCTGGAACTAGCTTCCAGTTCAGTGGCCCACAACTCGGACCACTTGGTCTCCCTGCCAGTTCCCTGGCCCTTCGGTGTTATCTTTTCTCTCCTCAGATCTTTCTTCAGCCTACAGTCCTATCTTCCTCCCTACTCTCCCCTTGGCCCACACATGGGAGCTGAAGGGCTAAGATGCCAGCGTGTTTCTTATCACCGCCCTACAGGAGCTCAGAGGACATTAGGATTGGTTGATATTTAGATGGGCCCTCTGCTGGTTGTCGGCCACACAACATCAAAAGTAAAGTCTGTTTAATAAATATCTGGAGTGCAGACACTAGTAGATAGGCTAAAACACACAAAAATGCCATATATTACAAAAGCTTTTAGAAGTTTTAAAATTCTGAGCAGCTGCCTCCCACAAACCAGCTGTGTGCTCCGGCCCTGAGCACCTGTCCACAGAGCCCCCCACGTGGCTTCCTGGCTCTGTAACAGGTTAAAAGAAGACTGGAGCTGCTGGCATTTTGGTTAATTCCTGCCCCTGGTGATAGGGAAAATTTACAAGCTCTGAAGAGGATGAACATGGTAACCTCCAAGTCCAATCTCTCTTATAAAACCAAATTTGCCATTTCTGACTTCAAGGTGGGGACCTTGGATTCTCTTGCTGGCTTCTCTGATGAGTGGGGGAAGTTGATGCCTTTGCTGAAAGGTAATCCGTTCACACGCATCCAAGAGAGGAACAATACAACAGGCTGTATGATGAGAAGTCTCCCTTACACCGGTTCCCCACCCTACCCTCCTGACCACCACTTAGTAAACCACTTTAATGAGTTGCTCAGATAAATTCTGGTGCTCTTTTATGCAAACACAGAAAATTACAGGATGTATTTGCATGTTTCCCCCCTTTTAAACACAAAGTAGTAACTCACATGTGCTACTGGGCATCACGCTTCTTTTTCACTTAATGGTGTATCCTGGGAGTTTTTTCCCATCAGTACATCATGAGCTTTCCAGCTGCCTGCCTTTCTACGTGGGGGAAGCACCTAGTGTATTAAGCAGCTCCAGGGATGGACACTGGCTTAGTGACTTTTATGGGGCAGGGTCCCGATACCAACCAGGCTGCAGAGTGTAATCCTGTGCTTGCATTGTTACTTCATGCAAGTGTATTTGCAGGATGAATTCTCAGAACAAGACTGCTGGGCCCAGGGGTCAAATCCCTTTGTAATTTTGAGATGATGCCAAATTTCTCTGGGCTGACCATTTTGCTTTTTCTGCCAGCAATGAAAGAGAGTCCCCATTTCTCTATAATTTCTCTAATGAAGTGTGTTATTTAATTTGGTGGGTTTTATGAACCTATCAGGTAAGAAATGCTACCTCAGTATAGTATAGGCTTTTTGTTTTAAGCCTGTATTTAAATATAAGTAACATGCAATAAATAGCAAATCTTAAAGGGCACACACTTTGATGAGTTTTGACACGCAAAGTGGGGCAAACGTAGGTTTACAGCTGTTCATATGGACTAAACTATAATAATTAATGATACAAGAATAAACTCTTTACTCACAACTGTAAACCTACTTTTGTCCCACCCTGTATATACATGAAGCTATCAAGTATAAGATGAGACAATTATCACAGTCAAGATAATCAACATATCCATTACCCTTAAAAGTTTACTTGTGCCCCTTTGTAATTAGTTTCTTCCTTCATCTTATTCAACAATGATCGGCTTTCTGTCACTATGAAATTGTTTGCATTTTTATCCTGGCTAGTGTGGCTCAGTGGATTGAGCATCGGCCTGAGAACTGGAAGGTCACTGGTTCAATTCCCTGTCAGGGCACATGCCTGGGTTGCAGGTTAGGTCCCCAGTTAGGAGCGTGTAAAAGGCAACCAGTTGATGTTTCTCTCACTGATGTTTTTCTCCCCCTCTTTCTCCTTTCCTACCTTCCCTTCTGTCTCAAAAATAAATAAATAAAATCTTTTACAAAAAGATTGCTTACATTTTCAGAACTCTTATATAAATGGATGGAATGACATAGTATGTATACATCTTTTTTTGTTCTTTTTTTTCCATCCCACATCATTATTTGAGGTTTATCCATATTGTAGAGTCATTTTTTACTGCTGCATAGTATTCCATTCTATGGGTAAGCCAAAGTTTGTTTATTCATTCACTTATTGGATGATATTTAGTTGGTTTCTAGTTTTGGCTATGAAAAATAAAGCCATCATAAACATTTATGTAAAATAAAATAAAGGTTTTAAAATTCGACTGAATTGTTTTTGGTTTACTGTGACTTGCAGTAATGCAGTGGTTCTCAACTGGGGGTCATTTTGCCCTCAAGGAAGCATTTGGCAATATCTGGAGATATTTTTTGGATGTCACAAATTGGGGTAAAGGGTGTGTTGATGGCTCAGAGCAGGTAGAATCAAAGGATGCTAGTCAATATCTTAACAATGCACAAGAAAGCCTCTTCCCCAATCACAACAAAGAATTATCTAGCTGCAATAGAGTGAACCTAAAAAACAGGCTTGAGAAAGCTGAAATTAGATTAACAGAATTTTGGAGCAATTTAGATATGAGTTGAGTAGTTCTCAACTTTGGCTGCCCATGAAAATACCTGGGAAGCTTTAAAATATTGACACTTGGGTCTCATCCCTGGAGATTCTGATTTAATTTAGTTGTAGCCAAAACCCTCATTTTTGGGCATGAGGAATAAGGACCTGGGGATAAGGTCTCAATGTTACAAAGTGATAAAGCTGAGACTAACAATTTCTTGGAAAAAAAGAAAAAAGAAGATAAGGTGGCACTAGCCACTACACACCACACCACACTCAAAGCGCAACCTGAAACTATCTTATTACTTTTTAAAAAACTCAAAATCTCTTTTTTGTGTTCTATTCTTTAAGTAATAGCTTCAAAGATTTTTAAAATTATTTTATTGTTGTTCAATTACAGTTGTCTGCATTTGCCCCTCACCACTCCCGTCAAAGATTTTTTCCTAAAAAAAGTGACACATTTCTTCTTCTTCTTTTTTTTAAATTAAAGCTTAGGGAATTGAATGAGATACCTACTGCTGCACACTTATTAGTATAGCTAATTAAAAAAATGTAAACACACTCAAATAACTAACAATATTAAATGATGATGATGAGAAAACAGTGACTGGAACTCTCATACATTACTAGTGGGAATGAACAATGGTACAGCCACTTTGGGAAGCAGTTTGGTAGTTTCTTATAAAATTAAACTTGTACTTAACATCCCACTTTCAGGTATTTACTCAAGAGAAATGAAATCATATTCACACAAAAACCTGTACACAAATGTTAACAGTGTCTTAACTCATAATCACAAAATAGGAACAGCCTAATGTCCTTGAACTGGTGAGTGGATTAGCACACTGGGAACATCCACACAATGGAATACTACTAAGCATTAAAGTGAATAAACTACTATACACAACAACATGGATGAATTTCAAATGCATGATGCTAAGTGAAAGACTCAAAAGACTACATAATGTGTTATTCCATTTATGTGAAATTCCAGAAAAGGCAAAATTGTAGAAAGAGTAAATGGATTAGGAGTTTGAGGGGCTGGGAGTGGAAAGAGGTATTGAATTCAAAGGAATGAGTAACATGAGGGAAGTTTGTGGTGGGATGAATCTGTTCCATGATTTGATTTTGGTGATAGTTTTGTGACAATGCATTTGTTTGAACTCAAAGAACTGTATACCCAAAAGAATGTTTCAGTGTATGTAAATTTAAAAGTGGCTAAAACAATACATAAAAACTCAAAAAATATAGAAAAATAATAATAAAAAAGCAACAAACCACCCAAAGTTCCATATCCCAAAATGAGTGTGACATTTGGTCAACATATTTCCAGGTATCTCTCTCTGCATATGGATTGGGGGAAAAAAAGATAGAAATAAATAAATATTTTACTATAAGGTTTAAGTACACAAAGAATTGTGTTGTAAATAATACTATGTTTAATTTTACTTGTTTTTATATATAAAATCACATTATAAATAATACTTAAAATTTAATTTTACTTGAATTTAACAAAAGAAATAGAAATGGAAGGAGTTGATGAACTTCAGATAATGGTGCTTTTTTTTTTTTTTCACCACAAGAGATATTTTCTACAATGTCCCTCCAGGGTTAAGAAAAGAAATTATGAAAATCATTAAGAGTTGGTAACTTTTAAAAGAAAATATGCTTAACTTTAGGTAATAAAGCTTTTTTGGAAAAAGGAGGTAATATGAACTCTTGCATTTGCTCCCATCCCTTTGCACTTACCATTGATTTTTGTTGATCATATATTTTAACTTTGTCAGAAATTATTTTGCATCCTGGATTAAAATGATAATTCTCCTAGTTGTTTAGTCTTCATTTAGCATTTAAAAGACTGTTGTAATCACCATTAGAACTTTTACCATGACTTTTTCATTCCTAAATTTAGTTTGATTCAACTTTGGTTAGTTGGATTAGATAGTACAATAGTTTTTCCACAAAGAGTTTTATGGGTTTTATGTGACCTCAGTTTTCTAAAATGTAGAGAAATAATATCTGTTTAAACAACAGCTTTGCAGTCTGTAATATTTCTGTATTACTCTTTCCCTCAGAACTTTGTAAGTATTGTTCTCTTATTTTGTGGCATCAAATGTTGCTAGAGTGTTTTGAGACTAACTTCATTATTTTCCCTTGTGGGTGTCCTGCCTTTTCTGTCTGTATGCCTGAAATATTCTTTATTTATACTTGAATCTTGCTAATCTAATTGAAATATGAATCAAGTGTTGATTTTGTTACAGTTAAATTTTATTTAAAAAAGCACCATGGGTACTTTCAATCAATTCTGCCATCATTTCAGGGAAAGTCTTTTATATTATATTTCTGAATACTTATGTCCATATATATCATCATCTTTTGCTGATGGTACCAATTACTCTTATATAAGATTATCTTTATTTTTCTCATTATCATCTTTCATCTTTTTAAAAATCATTTTTCATCTTAACTTTCTTAATTTCTTTATTTTCTTCTGTATTCATTCTGATTATCTCCCATATTTTTTCCATGACATCCATTCAAATTGTCATTGTTTCCTCCTTCACTAGGAATAAATTGCCTATTTCATTCTACTACTTTTTAGAGCAGTGTGCTGCTTGCTATCCACTTTTCTTCAAACCAAGATTATGGGTGTGGGTGTGAGGGAGCAAAGAGTAGTCTGGGCTAGTGTACCCTTTAGCTGGGTTCTGTGGAATCTCAGATGGGTAAGATGACAGAGCTTACCCTACCCAACCAGTGCTATATCCCACTTCTTATTCATTCCTCTGACTCAGCACAGTGCCCTGAAAAAATGACAGACTCCAGCAGCTACCTGTCTTTGTAAATCCTGACTTTGACATTTCCCAGGGATGTTTACTTATTTCTCACTTCATTTATATTTGAAAATAATTAATGAGAGTTTTTATGGTATTGTCAACTTACTTTTCATCAATGCTGTGCTTCTGATTTTCCTGGTTACCAACTGAGTTTTGTTTATTTTCTTAACATTTTATTTATTTAATTTTTAGAGAGAGGGGAAAGTGGGAAGAAAGAGAGGGAGAGAAACATTGATCAGTTGCCTCTCGCATGCCCCCAACTGGAACAACGGCCTGCATCCCAGGCATGTGCCTTGACCAGGAATCAAACCTGTGAACTTTCAGTTTGTAGGATGATGCCCAACCCACCGAGTCACACCAGTGAAGGCACCAACCACATTTTGAAGTCTATGGCAGATCAGTCATCAATAAGATTGAAAGTACCCATAGGGCTTTCTCATGTTTGGCTACATATTTGGTAAACTTTGTGATTTTCTTCTATTTTGTTGTTTTATTTAATAATCTTGTGAGTGAACATTCTACAGTCTTGCTCTGTTGTAACATCTTCACCTGGAAGCCTGTTTGTGCCACTGCTTAATATCTTAGGTATGTTTTCTCATCTATATAAATAGGAAGAAAGCCTACGGCTAAATGGTGAAAGATTACATGAGACTTCCTGAAGAAAATTCGGGCTTTCTCTCAAAAGTATTTTGAGCCTAGTGTTCAACAGTGGCTTTGACTAGAGAATCCCATAATTCACTGGTCTGATTTTAAGAACTTAGAGGTCTCTCATCAATCAGTTGTATATTCCAGTTGTTGGCAATTTTTTTCTATAAAGGACCAAATAGTTAATATTTTAGAGTCTGCAGGCTGTACTGTCTCTGTTGCAACTATTTCCCTCTGCTGTTTTAGCATGAAAGCATTCATAGACAAAATGTAAAAGAATGTGTGGCTGTGTCAATACAATTTATTAATAGATACTGAAGTTTACATTTCATATTTTCTTACGTCACAAAATATTATTATTTTGTTTTCTCCAACCACTTAAAAAAATGTAAAAAACCATTCCATACTCGTGGTCCATATTAAAACAGTTGGTGGGCCCGATCTGGCCCATAGGCTATTGTTTGCAGATCCTTGTATATACCATCAGCACTTCAAGAACTTGTTAGAGAGAATAGTCTGGACATTTATAGCTCCTATTAAAATCCCCTTTGAGAGAAATGAATTTAAGAAATACAGCCCAAAAGGACATCCTATCTGTACACTCTTCTATTAATTTTAAATTCTATCTTTGAGTCAGGTTCACCTACTGGAAGACTATTAACTTGGACCATCTCAGGTCAGCTCTAAACAGAATCTCCTTCACTGAATTAAATTTTAACATTATGCTTTCTTGTTTTTATCAATGGTCACTACAAAATAAAACTATTTTATTTCAGCTTCTGTACTTGCAAAACAACTGTTGTCAAAAACATTCTCCAACAAATCACTTGTTGTTCCCATATGTGGTCTCCTGTAAGGACTTTCAGAATTCAGCATTAGGAAGTCCTCTCTCTCCTTTCAGATATTTTCACAGTTCTTTACTGTCAGCTAAGTACAATTCTTACCAAACTTCTTTCTTTACACTGGCTTCTGGGAAGCTTACCATCAGATTTTTTTAAAAATATATTTTATTGATTATAATATTTCAGTTGTCCCAATTTTTCCCCCTTTGCCACCCTCCACCAAGCACCAACTTTCCCTCCAGTGATCCCCTCTTTAGTTCATGTCCATGAGTCCTGCACATAAGTTCTTTGGCTACTACATTTCCTATACTGTTCTTAATATACCCCCTGTCTATTTTCTACCTATCAATTTGTACTTCTTATTCCCTGAACTTTATCCCCCCATTTTCCCTCTTCCCTCTCCCAACTGATAGCCCTCCAAATGATCTCCACATCTATGATTCTGTTTCTGTTCAGCTTGTTTGCTTAATTTGTTTTTTAGATTTGATTGTTGATAGTTGTGAATTTATTGCCATTTTAACGTTTATAGTTTTGATCTTCTTTTTCTCAAGTAAATCCCTTTAACATGTCATATAATAATGGCTTGGTGATGATGAACTCCTTTAGTTTTATCTTGTCTAGGAAGCACTTTATCTGCCCTTGGGTTCTAAATGATATCTTCACTGGGTAGAATAATCTAGGTTGTAGGTCCTTGCTTTTCATTACTTTGAATACTTCTTGCCACTCCCTTCTAGCCTGCAAAGTTTTTGTTGAGAAATCAGCTGATAGTCTTATGGGAACTCCTTTATAGGTAACTGTTTACATTTCTCTTGCTGCTTTTAAGATTCTCTTTATTTTTAACATCTGGCATTTTAATTATGATGTATCTTCATGTGGGCTTGCTAGCATCTATCTTATTTGGGACTCTCTGTGCTTCTAGGATTTGCATGCCTATTTCTTTTACCAAATTAAGGAAGTTTTCTTTCACTATTTTTTCAAAGAAGTTTTCAATTTCTTGCTTTCTCTTCTTCTTCTGGCATCCCTATGATTTGGATGTTGCTAGGTTTGAAGATGTTCCAGAGGCTCTTTAGCCTATCCTAGTTTCTTTGAATACTTTTTTCTTCTTGCTGTTCTGATTGAATGCTTTTTTTCCCTCTTTATGTTCCAAAGCATTGATTTGATTCTTGGTTTCATTCCCTGCACTGTTGGTTCCCTGTAGATTTTCCTTTACTTCACTTAATGTAACCTTCATTTATGCCTAGGTCTTTTTTATGCTTTGAAGTACCCAGTGAGTTCCTGGAGCATCCTGATAACCAATATTTGAACTCTGCATCTGACAGGTTCCTTATCTCCATTCCATTTAGTTCTTTTTTTTTTTTTTTTTTAGTTTTGTTCTGTTCTTTCATTTAGGCCATATTTCTTTATCTCCTCAGTTTGGCAGCCTCCCTGTGTTTGTGTCTGTGTATTAGGTCCCAGCCTCACACCAGGCCCCCAGCCCAGGGTTCCAGTGCCAGGAAGATAAGCCCCCATAACTTCTGGCTATAAAACCCCAGAAGGGTTGAAGTTGGTGAAAGGAACTACTGGATTCCCAAGAAATATCTTTTAAAGGACCCTCACATGGACTTACTCAGACTCATTCCTTCTGAGCTCCAGCACTGGGGTAGCAACTTGAAAGTCACCTGTGGCATACAGGGAAGAACTGAAGTGTCTGGCATCAGGGAAAGAGCTGAGGTACAGCTTTCTCCCAGACAGAAAAAATGGGCAGAGGCCATTATTCCTTTCCTGAGCCCTCCCCTCAAGAGCCACAGAACTGGCAGGTGGGAACCATATGTAAACTCCATCAACCTAGCTTACATAGTTTTCTCTGCTCTGGGTAATCCCGGATGCTCCACCCTACCCAATTTATGGCCTATCCAGGCTGTTAACAGTGGCTTTTTTATGTGGATGGCTGGTCTCAGCTCAGGCTTCACATCTTCCTAAATCCTTTCAAACAGGCAACAACCAGCCTCACTGAGTCTCCAGCCTCTGTACCTGTAGCTAAGTGGCCCTAGGCCTACCAGTAGCAGCAGCCCACTTTGGATCACAGTTTGGCTTTGCCTGGGAACCTCCAAGCCCAGCACAAGTGGAATCCATCTGCAGATTACTTTGTAGCTCATTCTGGGTGACCCTGGGTGGAACACAGGTAGTGGCTGTTCTTGCCTGCACCACCCAGGAAACCCCAGAGCCTGAGAACCCAGTGAACTGCTACAGACAACATTGGAAACAACTCCCCTGGCCCTGCATATGTCCTCCACGGAGGATGCAGATAGGTTGTCAGTGGTCACAGCCATTTTTTGAAGCTGATTGGCCAAATTCAATCCCTCTCATTGACCTGCCAACAGCAATCAAGGCTTAACTACAAGAGAAGAGTGTACTCAGCCCACATGAAAGGTGCACCTCGAGTACCCAACTTGGGTCATAGGGGAATCTGTACCACTGGATCATATGGGACACCTACTATATTGGGCCACACTACTAACACATGGAGTGAAAATAGCTCTACCTAATATATAGAAACATATATAGGGAAGCTACCAAAATGAGGAGAAAAGAAACATGGCCAAAATGAAAGAATAGATCAAAACTCCAGAAAAATAACTAAATAAAATGGAGATAAGCAACCCATCAGATGCAGAGTTCAAAACACTGGTTAGAAGGATGCTCAAGGAACTTAGTATCTCAATAGCATAAAAAAGACCTATGCAGAAATGAAGGATACACTAATAGAAATAAAGAACAATTTATAGGGAATCAACAGTAGAATGGTTGAAGACAAGAATCAAAGCAATGATATGGAACTTAAGGAAACAAACACCAACCAATTGGTTGAAAGAAGAAAAAGAAATCCAAAAAATTGAGAACAGTGCCAGCAGTCTCTGGGATAACTTCAAGCATACAAATCTTTGCCTCATTGGGGTTCCAGCAGGAAAAAAAAGAGCAAGTAATTGGAACTCTATTTGAAAAAATAATGAAAGAAAACTTCCTTAATTTGGTGAAAGAAATAGACATGCAAGCCCTGGAAGCACAGAGAGTTTCCAACAAGATAGATGGAAAGAGGCCCACTCCAAGACACATCATAATTAAAAGCCAAAGGTTAAAGATGAAGAGAGAATCTTAAAAGCAGCAAGAGAAAAGAAGTTAGTTACCTACAGGAGAGTTTCCATAAGACTGTCAGCTGATTTCTCAAAAGAAACTTTGCAGGCTAGCAAGGATTGGCAAGAATTATTCAAAGTCATGAAAAACAGGGACCTGCAGTCAAGATTGTTCTACCCAGCAAAGCTATCATTTAGAATCAAAGGGCAGGTAAAGAGCTTCCCAGACAAGAAAAAAACTAAAGGAGTTCATCATCACCAAATCATCATTATATGAAATGTTAAAGGGACTTATTTAAGAAAAAGATCAAAACATGAACAATAAAATGGCAAACACATATCTATAAACAATTGAATCTAAAAAGCAAACTAAACAAATAAGAACAGAGACAGAATCATGGATATGGAGTGCATTTTGATGGTTGCCAGATGGGAGGGGGGGGTGTGGGCAAATAAGTGAATAGGTAAGGGGATTGAGAAGTATAAATAGGTAGTCACAGAATAGCCTTGGGGATATAAAGTACTGTGTAGGAAGAGGAGTAGCCAAAGAACTTATACACATGAACATGGACGTGAACTAAGGGATAGGGATTGCCTGAGAAAGTAGGGGGATGCTGGATAAGGGGCAGAAAAGGGGCAAAATTGCAATAGCTGTAACAGAATAATCAATAAATATAATTTAAAAGGGAAAAAGAGAACAGATACACAACTTGCCAGGATGAGCCCTAGGGCTTTCCTATTCAAAGTTGGTCCACAGACCTGCAACTTTAGTACCTTCTGGGAGCTTGTTAGAACTGCTTGGACTATACCACAGATCTACCCGTCAGAATCTGCATTTTAACAAGGTGCACAGGTTATTTGTATGCACATTAAAGTTTTAGAAGCAAATTGTCTTGGAGCAGTCTTCTCAAGCTTAGCTATGTATCAGAATAAACTGGGGGACCTTAAACATTAATGATGCATACTTCCAGAAATTCTTATTGAATTAGGTCTGAGACATGGTCCTGCCATTGAACATTTTAAAAGCTTCTCAGATACAGTGATACCTTGGTACTCATCATTAATTCATTCTGGAACTTGTGATAAGTGCTGAAACCGACAAGTACTGAGCAAGCAACAAGTGATGAAGCATTTTCTCTTGTGGGGTGGTGTCATGATTTCTTAAGTTCTAGCAAAAGTGTGATGAGTCCCAAGAAAAGGCTAATGCTGAAACACTTTTTTCTCCTCACTGAGATGAGTACAGGGTTTGACAAGTTCTGAAGCTGATGAGTACCCAGGTATAGCTGTAATTCTAATGTGCTGCAGTACCCACTATCTTAGAACTGGCTCAGTGGCTTATAGAAATCCAATGAAACCCTGACCTCAGACATCCTGATTTTTTTAAATGATAGTAAAAACATAATATAAAGTTTACTATTTAACCAATGGTTTAATACACGAGACTTCCAGTATTAACTACTTTCACAAAGTAGTTACTTTCATAACTATCACAACTATGCACTTTCAGAACTTTTTTTATCATCCCAAACAGAAACTCCATAACCATAAGCAGTTATTCCCATTTTCCCTCCCAATCCCCATTAGTCTGCTTTCTGTCTCTATGTGTTTACTTATTCTGGAATATTTTTATAATGGAATCATTATTTTTATAATGATTTGAGCTCTGAAAGCAGAATGAGTATTGGTGGCAATCAGTACTTGATGCCAGTTGTTTTGGCTATTGTTTTGTATTTTCTATGAACCTTTTCTGAAAATTTGTATAGAAAAAATAAGACATTTTACAATAAAACTCCCATTAATTAAAAAAAAACAGGAAAGAAATGAAACAATGAATCAAAGGGTCCAAATCTTCCCCTGGCGTGTGGTTGCCAAATAAAACACAGGATGCCCAGTTAAATTTGAATTTCGGATAAATAATGAATAAACTTTTGGTAAGCAGAAGCAATGTTTATAAAGTACTTACATTAAAAAAATTATTCATTGTTTCTGTTTTTTCCTAAATCAGGCAACCCTAATGACAGGAGATTCTTCAAAGGGAAAGCTGCTGTTCTTTGGGTGTGTTGTGAAAAGGTCTGAGAAGTAGGGAGTGGTCTGTATCTGAGCTATTCCAGCTGTCTTCTGAAGGTGGAGGAATTTTTTTGTGTTACAGGATATATTTTGCGGTGTCTGTATATTTCATTTGGTACTTAACTGGACACTCCAAATAGTCACAATCACTACTGCTGCTGCTGGAGTTGCTTCACTGGTTAGTTTATCACATGGTGCACCAATTGGGTATTTCAAGGTGAGTTCAATTAAGGGACTATTTACAATGCTATGGGAAGTGTGTAGGAAACCATGGGGGGAGTATAATAACACAGTGCTGTCTCAGTTACCTCATTTAGGCCTAAAAGCTGTGTGGACAGGATCACTTCACAGGCCTTTTGGCCACCTGTCAAGGAACCTCAACAGTGACCCTATAGGTAGGAAGCTGGAGGATATATTCCTCACCTTCACTGTTCTTCCTCCCTCTTTTCTATGGGAGACCTCAGGTGACTGAATCCAAGCAGAAGCCACATAGGTCAGCCTCCCAGTCACAGGGCGGGTGGAGAAGAGCAGAGAGTCTATGGAGGGGCAAATAGAAGACTCAAGTTCAAATACTCTTTTGTGCCTTTTAATAATTGTACATAATCACCTCCCTTGATCCTCACAGCAGTTTTACATATAGGGAAAATGCTATTCCTGTCCCCTTTTACTGATGAAGTAAAGGGTTAGTGATGTTGAATAACTTGCTCTGAGTCACACAGCTAATAAACAGTGCTAAAATCCAAAAGTATCCATGCACCTCCATTTCACTATAAAAGACTTCCTGACATCTTTTCATTATTTAAAAAAAAAAATTATAAGAATTTATTTGAGCTAAATTGATGGTATTTGCTAGGGAGCATGATCTCCAGTGCTTCTTATTGTTCTTTTTTTAACTTTCATGGAAGGGACCTTACAGGCCCTCTAACACCTCTATCTAAGGCATGATTCCTCTTTGCCATTCAGTTCATCTTGTACCTGGGGCTGTCCTAGTCTAGGTAAACACACCAAGAGTGTGCCCAACCAAGATATTTAGGGCAGGGTCCACAGCTTCCTCGAGGCATTCTTTTGACTACCTAAGAATTACATTTCACTGCTGAACTTTGACAAGCCTTGGTTTGCTCAATGATAACACAGAAGTAGACAATGTAAAATGTATTAATCTCCATAGTCTCCCTTAAAATTTGTAGTGTTTTTTTAAGAAGGTACCAAGTTGTCCTGTTAAAATGAGTTAGAGCAAACTTAAACCCCCTAAGGTAAATTAGTTTAATTTCTGATATGTATAAGTCAGGAGATGGAATGTGGGTTTAAAGTTCTCATTGTGGTCAGAACATGAAAGATGTTCAGTTAGTGCAGTGATTTTCAACTGGGGCACCACAAGAATCTTTGAAACATGTAATATCTGACTGTTTAGTCAGGGCCGCTGACCTCTTTTCCTTTAGATTGTAAAAAAAAAAGAAAAATGACAACAGCCAACACAACAATAGCTGAATAGCTGTCTGGTGCAAATGAATCAAACTTATACCTATTTTTTGTCAGATGGGAAATTAATTTATGTGTACCATGAGATGATAAAGGTTGAAAATTGCTGAGTTAGTGTGTAATGAATTTTGGAAAGTGGAAATAATGGAATGGAAACAATTCCATATTATTGACTGTTTCTGGAAAATGAAACAAAGAGATAAAAGCTAAGCAACAAAAACAAAAATATCAATCTCATTACCCACAAAAGCTGGGATCTTTCCTTTTACTTGGGTTTTTGAATCATTATTTTCCCAGTAAAGAAATTTTTAATTGAGTTTATAGTTCTCTTAGATTGCATAAGTTATTTGCACTATTACATTTACTTATCTTCATATATTTCATATAGTTACATATTTTTCTCCCTACTTTTGAGTTTATGGTTCCTTTTTTAGTAGCATAGAAAATGTTTTGAGTTCAAAACTCAGTTTCAGAGGGAAATTAGTAAAGTGGGGAGAATTTTATGTTTTGAACTTGGCTTTCTCTCTCAGCCTTTTTTTTTTTTTGAGCACGGGTGTTCTGTGGGCCTAAATTCTGTGTTCACCATGCCTGTTCTGTAAGCCCTGACCTCCCCTCAGCTATCCTCATGTACGGATCCCTCTTCTTGCTTCCATTAGGCATGCTTCAATGTGGTACTTATCACACACGTCTCTCTGCCACCTGCACCAGAGGGTCCTGTGGGCAGAAAGGATGTCTTAATTCTCTCAGTAGCTCAAACGTGCCTTACACATAATAAATTCTTTCAACAAGTGTTTGTTAAAGGAATGATGGATTCTCTCACCCCTCTGGTGAAATCTTTCTACCTGTAGGAGCTCCACAGTAGAGGGTGCAGGAAAGGGGCAGCTGGGCACAGAGGGAATCCTCTCATTAATTTTCTGTCACCCTCACCTGAGTCTCCTTTACTGCTTGTCAGAGGGTTCTTTGGGTTGCAATGGAGCTTGGACTAAAAGGGGCTTCCTTTCCAAATTTGAGCTTTGCAACAAAGGCCTTCTAAAGATAATATCTGGGTCTTTGATGTCTAATTCTAGCTGAAAAGAAAAATAACTTAAGGAATGACTCGAGGGTGGAAACTACAGGTCAGGAAAGCAGATAGTGCTATTAGAGTCTGGGTAATTTGGAAGACAGAATGTTCATTCTGGGGGGCTTTAAATCATATAAAGTCAATGAGTTAGCTTAGTCTCCTGCTTGTAATATCAGCCCTGGATAATGCTGTGACTTATTGTTGGGAAATAGGTAAGGCGACCAACTGTCTTGGTTTGTCCAGGATTATCTCCATTTTAGCACTGAAATTTCCATATTTCAGAGGATCCCCAGTCCTAGGCAAACCAGGGCATTTGGTCACCCTATAAGACCCAAATGTAAGGGTGGACTATAGTCTTTTAATTTTAACATTAATACAGCTGTTAACTTGATCTGCAGTATCTGTGAGAAATAGCTAGTTTATTAAATAAGTAAACAACTAGCTCAGTTTGGGAGGATGTTAGCTTTGCTATCTCATTACAATAAGGCAATATTACAACTAGTAAAGAACTCCCAGATATGGCTATAAAAATAATAACAGTCACACAATTAAACTTCCCTGGCTTAAGCCACTAAGACATTGTCAAATTTTAGCTTCACATGTGAAAATAACGTCTTATATCTGCAAAGATATTGCATTACACACATTCAAAAACTTATTTTTCTTTTTCTCACTTAGTTTACTTTTGTTTTAATCAGAGGTTCCATCAGTTTTCACCATATTAACTGAACACAGTTGGTTTGTTTTTGCAGAGTATCATTCAGATGAGTACCCATTGCTATTGTTTACTGAAAACACTATACTGTGTTATTTATTTTTAAAGTGTATTTTTTAAAAATCCTTTCATTTAAAGCTCACCTGCACTTAATATAAATTTTGGAGAGTTACCTTCATCTATAGAGATAAAAATAGAGACAGAGGAAATAAAGAGTGGAGAGTCACCAAATGGCTTCTAGTGTTCCCATGCCTACAGTGCTACATTTATTTATCATGAGAACATAGAGAAAGCAGGACTATTTATGAATCACAAATGAATAATAATACCAAGCAAAGTCATACATTTAAAACACTTAAAAGCACATGACTAAATAGTGTGGGTTAAGGAGAAAAACAAAAGAAAATTATAAAACATGTGAAGATGAGTGGACACAGAAGCATCACTTTACAAAATGTGTGGTTTGTAGACAACATGCTGCTTAGAAGAACATCTATATATGTATTAGAAAATAAGGAATATTACAAATAAAATATTAAGCAAAGTTTCAAGTGAAAATTTAACACCCTAGTCTAAGAGTCAAGCAAGAAGAACAAAATGAACACAAAGAAAAGGGAAAAATGTAAAAAATATAATGACAGAAAATATGCAATAGAAAAGCATAGTAAAGTCAGCTGAACTTGAGGAAGTCCTCCTTTTACATAGAGCTCTCAGGTGTCCGGGCTCTGACTTGGATTCTCACCTCCCAGCCCAAGCAATATGGGTCATGGTCATTGAAATGGAGAAGAAGAGAGCAGGAAATCCATGATTGTACCTCTGCATGGAGGACTGTTGAATGGAGAATAATAACTAACATTTACTAAGGTCTATGTGTTAAACATTATGCTAGGCAGATTATATACATTTTTTGGTTTAATAACATATCTTTCTCATTTACAGATGCAAAACGTAGCTTAGTAATTTCCTCAAGTTCACCGACAGTAAGTAATGAGCTTGGACTTGAACTCTAGAAGGGCTATTGGAGTTTAATTTACCATATGTCAGTTGCCATTGGTTTTAGAAGCATCTTGTTTTGAAAACTCATATCTGTCTGGAAAGGCCATGAGGCAATTAGTCATTTACATTTTAGAGTAAAATGGTTTAAATAGATTGCTTTCCTCTTTACAACTAGCTGAAGTTACCTGTATTAAAAGAATGGGGCATTTGAAATGGTGGGAGAGGGAGATGTAATGCAGTAGGAGTGGTCTTGTTTGGAGACTGAGGCCCTCATCAGAATATGAGGCAGCTGTGGCCTGGATGAGATGGTAAACAAAAGTACAAAAAGGGAAGTGGGAAGATGCCAAAGATAAATCTGAAGATTTCAAAATTCTGGCTAGGGTTAGCTCCACCCCCAAAAAGAGAAAGACAAGTTCTTCCTCTTTCTCTGTCCTTACATATCAGTCCTCTATTCCCAGGACCAACAGGTCCAGATCCAGGGGCTGTGCTAGAGAAAATAGAGTTGGAAGGGACTCTAAAGTCTGTCCATCTCACTCAATACCAGCACCCCACCCTCATACATTACCCCAAACTACCCCTGACCATCTTTGCTGGAGCAGAGTGTTAAGAAACTAGCTTCTTTAGAGGACGGTCCATGTCCATTCTGGGCTTGAGCTAATTGTTACAACGTCTATCCTATCATTAGAAAAAATTCTGTCTCCTTTCAACGTGCCTTCTTTGGTCCTACTTCTGCCCTCTGGAATTGCTCAGACTGTGTGGTGTTTGTTCAAGTGGAATTTGACCTGTCATGTATTGTTGTTTTTGGCTGATTTGTTAAGTTGATTAGGTCCCTCTATAAATGCAGTGCTTTTGGATCAAGGTAAAATATGGTAAAATGTTCCATCAATTATTTTTTCAAGAAGATTTTGATACTGCTCTATTTAAAAAAAAAAAAACCACAACAAAACAGGCACTGGCTGAGTAGCTCAGTTGGTTAGAGCATCATACCACTATACACCAAGGCTGTGGGTTTGATCCCTGATCAGGGCACACACACAAGAAGCAACCAATGAATGCATAAATATGTGGAACAACAAATCGTGTTCCTCTCTCTCTCTCTACAGTAAATAAAAAGAAAATGCTCTCAACTTACAGATTCATTTTTTGAGAATAGCTTTATATAAAAATACATAAAGTAATCTACATTTTAAAAAACCCAGTAAGTATGTTTTCTTAATGATAGGCACTACTTGAAAGCTACTTTGATCTTTTGTGGTGTAATAAAGTAAATAGATCTTCAGAAGAGGAGATCATCTAGTTAGCCAACTTGGACAAATTTCCACTTCATTTTTATTTATTTATTTTTTAAAAAATTTTTAATATATTTTATTGATTATGCTATTACAGTTGTCCCATTTCCCCCCTTCTCTCCCCTCCACCCTGTACCCCCTCCCACCCACATTTCCCCCTTTAGTTCATGTCCATGTGTCATACTTATGAGTTCTTTAGTTTCTACATTTCCCGTACTATTCTTGCCCTCCCCCTATCTATTTTCAACCTACATTCTATGCTACTTATTCTCTATACCTTTTCCCCCTCTCTCCTCCTCCCACCCCCCTGCTGCTAACCCTCCATGTGCCCTCCATTTCTGTGGTTCTGTTCCTATTCTAGTTGTTTACTTAGTTTCTTTTGGTTTTGCTTTAGGTGTGGTTGTTAATATTTGTGAGTTTGCTGTCCTTTTACTATACATGTCTTTTCTTTATCTTCTTTTCTTAGATAAGTCCCTTTAGCATTTCATAAAACAAGGGCTTGGTGATGATGAACTCCTTTAACTTGACCTTATCTGAAAAGCACTTTTTCTGCCCTTCCATTCTAAATGAGAGCTTTCCTGGATAGAGCAATCTGGGATGTAGGTCCTTGTCTTTCATGACTTGGAATATTTCTTTCCAGCCCCTTCTTGCCTGTAAGGTCTCTTTGGAGAAATCAGCTGACAGTCTGATGGGAACTCCTTTGTAGGTGACTGTCCCCTTACTTCTTGCTGCTTCTAGGATTCTCTCCTTCGTTTTTACCTTGGCTAATGTAATTATGATGTGCCTTGGTGTGTTTCTTGGGTCCAACTTCTTTGGGGCTCTCTGAGCTTCTTGGATTTCTTGGAAGACTGTTCCCTTTGCCAGATTGGGGAAGTTCTCCTTTATTATTTGTTCAAATACGTGCTCAATCTGTTGCTTTTCCCCTTCTGATTCTGGTACCCCTATAATTCGGATATTGGAACGTTTAAAGGTGTCTTGGATGCTCTTAATCTTTTCCTCAATTTTTTGGATTCTTATTTCATCATGCTTTCCTGCTTGGTTGATTCTATCTTCCTTCTGGTCCACTGTATTGTTTTGAGACTCATATTCCTTCCTTTCACTATTGGCTCTCCTCCGCGTGTCTTCCTGCATCTGTTTTATGGTAATCTGCATTCTTTCATCTAAATTTCGTCCAAAATCAACCAGTTCCGTGAGCTTTCTGATCACCAGTGTTTTGAACTGCGCATCTGATAGATTGGCTAATTCTTGGTCGCTCAAAAGGATGAGTCCTGGGGGACTGATCTGCTCTGTTGAAAACATATTTTTTTTTTCCCCCTGTCTCTCCTTTTTTTTTTCCGGTCTGGTTGCTCTTGTTACGGTGGGGGATGGACCCTTAGGTGCTCACCGGGGCTGGGCACCCCAGTCGCTAGATTGTGACGTTATATGTGGGGGCGGGGCGGGAGAAAACAATGGCGGTAGTTCCGTTCCCCTGGACTCAGACCCTTGTCTGGGCTTCTGGGCCGCGAGTTCTGCCCTGGTCCACAATCGCTACCCCTCTGGGTCTGCCAGCCGCAGCTTGCGTACTCAGGGATTACCGCTGCCTTCTTGCGCGCTGGATGGCTTTTGTGCCGATTTCGCGCCAAACCTTCCCCCGACCTCCGCGCGCCGCCGACCTGAGCCAGCCCCGCACCCGCCCGGCTCGTCTTCTCCTACCAGTCCGGATGAACACGTCTACTTCAACTTCTTGGCTGCCCGACTTCCATTCAGATAAATCCTCTGCCGGATCTGGGTGTTATTCTGATAGTAAATTATTGTTGTAAATAATTGTATTATTGGTTTTCTAATCTTGGTTGTACGAGGAGATACGGTGCGTCCACCTATTCCTCCATCTTGCCGGAAGTCCCCGGAACCTGCATTCTCAATCTCATTTTTATTTTTTAATTATAGTTTATATTCAATATTATGTTGTATTAGTTTCAGGTATATAGCACAGTGGTTAGAAAATCATACATTTACAATGTTCTGATATTTCCAGTACTCATCTGGCATGATACATTTATTACAATATTACTGACTATATCCCCTATGCTGAACTTTATATCCCAGTGACTGTTTTGTAACTATCAATTTGTACTTCTTAATCCCTTCACCTTTTCCACCCAGCCTCCCAACCCCTGTCTTTTCTCATCTGGCAGCCATCAGTCTGTTCTCTCTGTGAATTTGTTTCAATTTGGATTGTTTATTTGTTTATTCTGTTCTTTAGATTTCACATGTAAGTGAACTCGTATGGTATTTGTCTTTCTCTGATTGACTTATTCTACTCCCACTTCACTTAAATTTTTCTTAATTTATTGATTTGAGAGAGAATGAAAGAGAGGGAGAGAATAATTGATTTGTTATTTTACTTATTTATGCATTCATTGGTTGGTTCTTGTATGTACCCCTACCAGGGACTGAACCCACAACCTTGGCATATAAGGATGATGCTCTAACCAACTGAGCTACCCAACCAGGGCCCCACTTCACTTCTAATTTAAAAATGTAACAATTAAAATGATACTGAGGTACCTTTTGATTTCTATCATTTAGTTGTAAAATAAAGCAACACACAAAATAATATTTAATATTTGTTAGAAAAGGGTTAAACTAGTACTCTCATACATTACTATTGGTATTACAAAAGTCTTTTAGAAACCATTTTAGCAATATCTATCATGAGATTTAAAAATATACATGTCCTTTGGCCTAGTAGAAACTTCTGGGAATTTGTACTAAGGAAATAATGAAAAGATTAAAAATATCTGGTGAAAATTTCCAGTCCATTATAGGAAAGTTATTTGTAATAGTGAAAATTGCTCACAGACTAAAAATCCAACAATAGGAGATGGTTAATAAGATTGTGTGACACCCACTCAATAGGAGATGAGGCTGCCATTACAGATAATCATTACAAAAAAACCCATTTTGTGTAATCTAGATGGTCCTAGTGGAAAAATCTTAGGTAAGTCATTAGTATGGAAGCACAAAAATGTTGAGAATCACTAGTTTGTAGCCACATGAAAAGTATTACAGCATATTAAAAAATCATGTATACAAAGAAATACACTGAAATTATTCTTATGATAGAAAGATGGAGGATTTTTATAATTAATTAAGATAGTAACCCAATGCCTCATTTTTTAACCAAAAAGTGTTTCATAATTTTCCTCTGGACTATTGCCAAGAACTGCATCACTAACCTTGACTAGCAGAAATATAGAACTATTACTGTACTCTTGTTGGGAATGTAACAAGAATGTCAGTGTGAAAAAACCTTCTCTAAAACATAAACATCTCGGATACATCCGACCTCTCATTCCTTCCTGTGTGGCTCCTCTAACAAAACTGGAGAGAGACACAGAAAAGAAAGGGGCTTTTCTAGAAGTGGATTTTTGAAGCATCAACAAGAACATTAACGGATAAACCCCTTTTCTTCTTCTCTCCAATACTCTGCTCATTGTACACTGTGCTTTGGGAGGAAAACCTACTTATGTGGCTGGTTGCAAATGAAAAGACGGAAAAGGGAAGAGATGCTGGCAGAGTGAATTCAGAAGCTGGGCTCTGGCCAGTGGAGCCAAAAGTAGATTGCTTGGTTAAATACAAACCTCTTCCTCAGTCTTTCTGTTTCAACTGGGTTCTTAGAGAAACTTAAGACATTTTACACATTTTGGTTGATTCCTTTACTCCGTTTTTCTTCTCCAACTTCATTATGGAAGATTATCTAGTGTTTCCAATTTGTCTGGCCCCCACTGATAGTAGCAAGAAACACTTGCTGTTGGAATGTGCTTGATTATTTGAGTCTCCAAAGTCCTTGTACATTGCAGACTGTGAGACCCCACATCAGTGCAATGGGGGAAATATCTCCCATGAGATGTTAATGTGGCAGAGGGAGGTTTGAGAACAATGATCTAAAATGCCATCGGGGACAATGTGTAAATAGATTAAGTCAAATAATTCAAAAGGAATGCCTACTGACTTGCAGGATAAGTAGCATTATTTCCATGTATGAAAAAGAATCCCACTTTTATAAATAGACAAATGAAAAATTTAAAAAATAGCTTAGTTGCCCTGTATTTCTTTTCAAAAACATCACTCTATTATAATGATATTACTGATTATGACTATATTGGGTATCTAGCCAAGTAGGAATTTGTTCAATTGTAGGTAAGTTTCTGATTTTGTGTTACACCCACCCACCCTTGTTTTTAGGAGTTTGTAACCAGTAAGTTAAATGTGCCCTTACAGGAAAACACTTGGTAAGAACCACTGTTCAGTAAGAAAAGGTAACTCAAAAAAAGAAGTTCCTTGTGGTTCTAAACATTATGTCACAGGTCTCTGGAAAAATAAGCCTTCTATTTAAAAAGAAGCTGACTTAAGGCAAAGTTTTAAACTATGGGTTTATGTTTTAATTTTCCTCCCAGGAAAATTTAGTTTAATATAAGAGCCAAAGGCAAAAAATAAATAAAATCTTAGTTCAGACTACACAGGTTTTTTTCTTTTTTTGTTTTTTTTTTAAAGATTTTATTTATTTATTTTTAGAGAGGGAAGGGAGGAAGATAGAGAGAGAGAGAAACATCACTGTGTGGTTGCTGGGGGTCATGGCCTGCAACCCAGGCAAGTACCCTGGCTGGGAATCGAACCTGGGACACTTTGGTTCCCAGCCCGTGCTCAATCCACTGAGCTACGCCAGCCAGGGCAGATTTCTTTATACTGGAACAACAATTTTAAACTCTAGGAAAGAAGCTCAGAAAAAAAGCTAGGAATGGATTCAAGGAAAACTGGTTTGGCTGTTCCATTTTTGAGTTAGTAGGGGTCTTTCTCCAAAAATCTTCTGTTTTTTTTTTTTTAATCAGGTTAAAAGTTGGATAGATACAAGGGATCAGGGAATTTAGTCAATAACAGACAAAGATGGGGTAATTTCAGTTTCAGAAAATTAATCTGGCTTTGCCTAGGTGGAGAAATGGGGACATTGAAGCCAGGAGAGTTTGACATTTTGTGTCCCAGCTTAGAGGACTTCTTCCTGAAACAGAACTGTCACTTTGAAGCACAGCATCTAGTTGCTTTTTTTCAAAGAAAAAAATTGTATATTCTGATTAACCAGCAATTATCTCTAATTAATAAAGAAAGCACAATTTTTATCATTCTCACAACTTACAGTTAATGGTATATACTATTTACCAGGATGAATTCATGCTATCTGGAGCTTGTAAAAAGTGTGGGATAGTAGGAACAATAAGATTGGCAACATGTCAATAGTTCTGAAGGTGAGTGATGAGCTTAGAAGAGAGTAAAGAAATCTACGTGCATTCCTGAACTTGGCTCTTCACTGTGAGACAGATCAATGGCACTACTGGCCTTGCTGCTGTTCCTGCTGCTACCTCCAGTTCCAGGCAGCTGCCTGCAGGGGGGTCCAACAGGTGAAAGAAATAAAATAAAAAAAAGAAAAGAAATCTATGTGCAATCAAACTTGAGTAGCAGAAACATAAAAACATTTTTGAACATGAACTAATTAGAGACCAGTTCTCCTGAACCCTTTTTGAAGACACTACTGAAGGGTGAATTTCAAACATAAACAGAGATACTATAACAAAAGGACTGATGAATGGTGAATCTCTTTTAAAAAAAATTATTGATTTTAGAAAGAAAGGGGAAGGGAGAGAGTGAGAAGGAGAGAGGCAGGGAGGGAGAATGAGAGAGAGAAAGAGAGAGAGAGAGAGACATCAATTTGTTGTTCCACTTATTTATGCATTCATTGGTTACTTCTTGTATGCGTCTGGTGGGGGACTGAACCTGCATTGGGACAATGCTCTAACCAACTGAGCTGCCCGGCCAGGCTCTGAATTTCCTTTATTGTATGTACCAAGAATGAAGTAAATGTGGAGATTATAGCTACAGAATAGAACATACATTTTTAAAGAAATGATGTAAGTTACAAGAGTCCCAACACTACCCCCCTTTTTAAAAGCACAAATGACATCCACTTTAAGAGAACATCCTTTGTGGGGAGACAGAGATAGCTTCAAATAGCAACTTTAATACTTAGTGGTTATATTATTTTGGGCCAGCTAACTTAGCTGAATTTCATTTCTTGTCTGTGAAATAGAGATAATAACACTTACCTAATAGAATGTACAGCAAAATAATGAAAAGTTTGTTCACTCAATAGATATGTATTAGCTCCTACCACATATTTGGCCCTGTCCTAGATGCTAGGTATACAGTGCAGACATAATAGGCATGGAGCTCACCTTCTACTTGAGAGTAGACAGATAAATAAAAAATGAAATACATTATACGTGAAGTAGTAATAAGTGCTATGGAGAAAAACAAAACAGGGGACTGGTATAGGGAGTGCTGGGGGCTGGGAGACATTGCAATTTCAATTATATCACACCTGAAGGAGGTGATGGAGCAAGCCATGTTGGTGTAGGAAGGTAGGGGAAGGGCCCAGAGAGGTCACTGCTCTAATTCCTGGCTGTGGCTGTGGTTGCTCTTCTATCTCCTGTAATGACCCATGTTGGCTTCCTGAAGTAGCAACACTGACCTTGACAACTTCAGAACAAGGTCTTCCTGTGGGGTACATTCCTGGCTACACTCTAACGGAACCACAAAAAGCCCTGACTTGGGCTGTTTCCTACAGAGGCCCTGGACATATACGTATTTTATCTGGCATGCCCTTAATAATAGCCCTTTCTCTTCATTCCCTTCCTGACTCTGACACAGGTGCTACATGGCTGGGCAGGAGGGAAATTTTGAACAAAACCATTCTGTCCTGAGCTAAGTTATCACTCATTGTACCTCCTGATACTTATTTCCTCCAGGCTAAATTTCTGCAACTCAAATTCTTCCCTTAAGTTGTTACCTCCATATGTAAGCCTCTCTGCCCAAGGGATTAAGTGGTAACTTATTTCCTCAGAGGTATTATTAGTATAGAGGATTTGGTCACTACCCTTCATCTTGTTCTGCCATTGTTCTTTTTCGTTAGTTTACTTATACAACATTTGTTTTAGCACTAACTGTATGTCAAACTCTGATTAGTACTGGTATGCAGTGGAGAATGGAACAGATATTTTTCTTCCCTTCACTGTCTAAAAGAGTGTCCTTGGGTTCTTGTGCAATAGACTGTTCGCATACCTGCCCTACCAGACAAGAAGTAACTATGTTGCTTGAGCTGCATCATCTTTACAACCTCTGTAATGTATAGAAAATGCTATTTAGAGTCGATGATTTCATATAATCAATGATCTTCAGCATCATTCTTTTGCGATTTTAGAATTTGTTTGATTTGTTTTTAGTGTATTTGGTGCTATTTGATGTAAATTCATTGTATTATAAAATAACGTCTAGGGGCTCCTGTATGATCTAGGCATTATATAGATCTGCATTCAAAGAAGCACAAGTTTAATAGCCAGGAATACTGAAGAGAAAATTTGAGGGGTTTTTTAAAGGTATGGAAGTGACCCAATTTATAACATAAAGCAAAATGTTTTAAAATTCTCTTTTGCCATCTGCCTTTTATTTCCCTCTATATAACGGCAGCAACTTGAAATAAAGATCTCTTCTGTTTGTTCATCCCTTAGGTCAGGTATTACATCTGGGCCTTATGTACCTTTCACCTTCCCCCACCCCTCATATCAGCTCTATTAGGAAAGTCAACCTAGGCCTTTGGGTCTATTTCTTTTCATTTCATGTCTCCTTGACATGGGTTCTCTACAACAGTGGTTCTTCAACTTCAGCATGCATCAGAATCATCTGGAGGTCTCATTTAAAACACAAGTAGCTGGGCCTCACCTCCAGTTTAATAAAGGAGGTTTGATTTGGAGCTCAAGAAGTTACAGTTCTAACAAGTTCCCAGGTAGTGCTGATACTTCTCGTCCAGCAAGCAAACTTTGAGAACCACTGCTCTGCAATTTAGGAGCATCTGGGAATTGTCCCAGCAAACAACACTCATGCTGGGTGGAAGCTTTTGCTTTATATAAATGTCACCTAATTTTTATATGTTAATATAAAGCTGAAGAATTTCATGAGTCATCTTCTATTGCCACACTTAACACTCTGTAGGTATATATGTGTACTTGGTAGACTCTACTATAATGCAAGAATAATAAAATAAATAATATTTATTGCTTGATTGCCTATACAGGAGATAATAGAGTGGGATTGGTAGCAGAGTTAGCCTGGAAGTCAGGTCCCCTGGGACTTAGTCCTGAGGAGGCAGAATTTCTGGAAAACCCTAGGAAAGTTATTCTCTTGTGCCTCAGTTTCTTACTTTTGAAATTAAGATATTGGAAGTAACCATCTCAGGGCTGTTATGAAGCTCAAATGACTTAATACATATAAAAGCTCTTGAAGAATGACTGGCGTGTTGTGCACATTATGATGTTACCTATCATTATGATTATCAGGAGTTTTTAGAGTGTTTTCTTTGTTACCTCTTTGCAACCTAAAATCAATCCTAAAAGGAGGTAAGCACCTCCATTATTCTCATTGTGGAGACTCAAAACAAGATCAGAAAGGTCCCCCAGCTAGTAAAAATCTCTGGTCCTTGTTTTTCACCAGTGCTTTCCCAAAGGAGTTATTTTCTCCCATAGGAAAAGTGATATAGGGAAGCTAATTTCAAAAGAATATTTGAATATGATTGAATAATTACTGACTTGATCAAGACAATTAGTGAATTTTGTATTCTAATATTGTTATGTCTACTTTAAAATGTATTAATGGAGGCAAGTATAGGTATAATAGTGGTTGTATAACACATTAGTAAGTGTCTAGTATTTACAGGCTACCTGTCACATAAGTTTTTAATAAATATTTGTTGAACTATTAGAATGAATATGATTTGGAATTAAAATTACCTAAAATTAAAAATTCATAATGCCTAGAATTAGTGAAGTTAAATATACAGAAATGGGTATTGATATACTATTATGAGATTTTTGAAAGTCAATTTAGCAATGGCCACCAAATTTTAAATATATGTTTTCTTTAGCCCAGAGAGTCTAAGTATATACCTTAGGAAATACTGCTGTGTTCCATGAAATGTATGTACAATGATGTTCAGATTTAGCACTGTTTTTTTTAAGATTTTATTTATTTATTTTTAGAGAGGGAAGGGAGGGAGGGAGAGAGAGAGAGAGAGAGAGAGAGAGAGAGAGAGAGAGAGAGAGAGAGAGAGAGAGAAACAACAATGTGCAGTTGCTGGGGGCCATGGCCTGCAACCCAGGCATGTACCCTGACTGGGAATCAAAACCGCGACACTTTAGTTCGCAGCCTGTGCTCAATCCACTGAGCTACACCAGCCAGGGCAGCACTGTTTTTAATTGTGAAAATTACAACCTAAATGTTCAGAAATGGGGGAATTATTTAAAAAATTATGAGTCATCTGTTTTACTGGACATTGTCTGAAAGTTAAAAAGAATGAGGAACAGTGATACATAGTGAAAGAAAAGATCTCCAACACATGTTAAGTGAAAAAATGGTTAAGAGGAAAAAGTATATAATTACCCATTTTGTTCAGATAGCTCAAAACTACAACTATAAGAAATATATAGGAAAATGTTTAGGCAAAAGTTGGAAAAGTTACACACCAGACAGTTATCAGTGGTTACCTTTGGGACATCAGGGCTAGGCAAAGAAGATCAAGAGGAACTTCCACTTTGTATACTTTATATTCTATATTATTTGAATTTTCCATAATTAGCATGTATTATTTACTTGTGATATGAAAAAAAGAATAAAGTAGGTTGCTCAACATATATACTTTAAAAATTTTTAATAAGGCCCTGACTGGTGTGCTCAGTGGATCGAGTGCTAGCCTGTGAACCAAAGGGTCGCCGTTGGATTCCCAGTCAGGGCACATGAGAGGCAACCACATATTGATGTTTCTCTCCCTCTTGTTCTCCTTCCCTGTACCTCTGTAAAACAAAACAAAACAAAACAAAACAAAATACCAACAAACCCAAAACTGTTAATAGGGGTAATAGATACTAGAATGTATAAGAGTAAGCTTTCACAAGCCTTAAAACATGTCTATTCTAGTAATTAGTAGTAATTTAAAAAATTTCCAAAGTCATCATTCTTATTAACAACTTCATTGTTTTTATTGCTATTGATTCCCAGAACATTTCTTGTGAATAGTAAAAGAGCTGAATTGGCATCTGAGTGCAAAGCACATGATGCTAAAATTCTTATAGCATTATTAGTGTCTGGCCAAAGGAGTTTGCCCTAGGACTATTACATCATTTCATGCTTGATCCATAAGAGATGAAGGTGACAGTGAAAAACAAATGAAAGACAAAAAACCCCAAATAGACAAAGGTATCATTGCAACAAAAAGGGAAAACAAAATAATACTTTTCCCCCCTTCAAATTAATGGTTATATTAATGTTCAATATGAAAAAGTATTAGGTGTGGATGAGAGAAGAGAAAGTTATTCTCAAGGCTTTCTCAGTTTCAGTATGAGGAATGTAGGAGAGTGTGTTAGTTTCCTAGACTGCCATAGCAAAGTATCACAGACTGGGTGGCTTAAAACGACAGAAACTTACTGTCTCACAGTTAGTTCTGGAGGCTAGGTATCCAAATCAAGGTGTCAGCAGGGCCATGCTCCCTCTGAAGGCCTTCAGGGGAGATTCTTTCCTTGCCTCTTCCAGCTTCTGGTAGCCCCCGGTGTTCCTTTACAGTAAATGGATCACTCCAATCTCTGCCTCTGTTTCACAATGCTGTTTTCTCCCGGAGTGTCTCTTTCTCCTCTTCCTAAAAGGATATCAATCATTTTGGAATAGGGTACACCCTAATGACCTCACTTAACTTGATTATATCGGCAAAGACCCTACTTTGAAATATGGTCCTCACAGGTGCTGGTGGTTAGGACTTCAACATATATTTTGGGGGGGTGGGGTGGGAGGGACACAATTTAACCCAGAATAGATGGGTTGAAGTCTAATCATTTATTAATAAGTTATTTAAAATGTATTACTTTTGCATAGGACTTTGATTCAGTGGGCTTTAAAGTACTTCATAGTCATTCAAAGACAACAATCTCAACAACAGCTCAGCAAGATGTAGGTGTCTTTTTTTAAGAAAGCAAATTTCAGGAAAAAAATTCAAGCACAGGTTACTGTGATGGATCTTAGGTCTAAAAGACAACTGGGAGGACAGAAATCCCTAAAAGAGCACCCTAAAAAAGGTCTTCACCATCTGCCTCTACTTAGGGGGAAATACTGGCTTTCCCTCTGCCCAAGTCTCATGGTATAGAGATAAAGAGGTGCAGCCTCTTAAAACAATTAATTTTAAAAGGAAACTTTATATCATTATTGTAACTGGAAAAGTGGTATCCTTTGCCAACATAAGAAGGTTCTGTAGATGGCTATTTTAAAATTAGTATGATGTTGTTAAATTCTAGATAGATAATGTTGACAATCTGAAGGAGTTTATTGAAAAGGGAAGTTAGCTAGTGTTAAATGTTACAGACTTATTTGCCCCAATTGAGACTTTCTCCCTTAATATTAATAAGGATTAAAGAAGGATTAAATAGTAATAAGAAGGATTTAAGAAGGACTAAATATAAATAAGAAGGATGTGTACTACCAGGGACACACAACCCATATTTTGGGAAATACTATATAAGTATTTCCCCAAATAGTCTAAGTTATTAGAGAACAGATTCACTCTTTTGCTTTAACTTCCTTAAATCACACACCATATAAATTGAGGTAAGGATAAATTTTCTTCTGAAAGTCTGTAGCACCTGACACTATTTTTCTCCCTTCTTGGAAGTCTCCACTTTTTTTTTTTTTTTACTTCTGTGACACTAATTATAAAGCCTCTGACTTACAATGTGTTAAATGTTTTATCAGAACACTTTCACATTCACTATCTTGTAAAAACCATCCTTAAGGGTTATGTATTCCAGATGAGAAATGTTGAGGGTTAAGCAAGTTAACAAAAATTATTTGAAATGCTAGGAATAAAATTAATCTCATAGTTGTAAATAAGTGTTTTCTAGGCCTCTTCTCTTATTCATTGTTTCCTGTTTTACTCACTTGCCAAAAAAAAAAAAGTACAGCCTCAAAACCTTAGGAAAAAGAAGGCACCATGTGAAAGACAAAGAAGGGGGAGAAAAGGCCTAATTAAGGACATATTATAGACATTGGGGGTAGATACCCAACTAGGAGTACAAGTTAAAATTGACAACTCTTTCTTGCAGCAGTTTCTGGTCCAGTTATGTATTTCATAGGTAAAAACGGAAAAACAGAGTATTTCAATGATTTATGTTTATGATGCTTTAATATCAAACTAGATTTGGCTTTGATCAGTAGTGTAGTTAGGATGGAATAATTAAGTAATTACTGTAGCTACATCTCCGAAGAATCACAGAATTTTTAGAGGAAGTAGAGTGACGCTAGCGAGAAAAGAAAACTGAACAGTGTGGTGAAGGAAGTGATGGTAGGGAAGAGCAGGTGAGGCAAACTTCCTTGTAGGAACTATCAATCACCCTCAAAGATCATTTATTTTCTGCCAACCTATGGGTTCCATGTAATGTCTTAGTTGTGACAAATACTTATATAGTTATGCTTGGCCTTATAGTTGAAGGTAGACTTTCAAAATTTGTCAGTAAATTAGATTTTTAAAATATATACATTTTCCATGTTGTAATCTGAGAGTATATTTTCTTTTCTTCTCACCAGTGTGCTATCCTAGCTATCTTTCTCCAGGTTCTTTCACTTACAGTATGCTGACACCACTAGACCCAGCTTAAATAAAAAATGAAATTTCTCATAAGGAAGTATTTTTAAGATACCAAATACAGGAAGGTTCTTTAGGCCTTATAAGGAAAAGGAAACTAAAAAACTGTGAGGATTATTGCTGGTGCACGTTTGCTTTTTCTGTCTTCGGGTCATTCTTTTCTTCCACAGCAAATCAGCTTTCCATCAACATCATGTACTTGAGTAAGGGTGGCAACCTCACAGTGCTTAACTTTACAGCATGAGTAACTTTGTTTTAAGTGAACAAAAGTCTGAGCAACTGTCTTTGAATCCCAGTTCCAACTTCCCCAGGAGGGAAACCCTGACTGGGTTAGTCAGGTGACGATTCACAGTACAATCAAGAGTGTGGGGGCAGAGTCACAAACAATAGTTTCGGGGCTAGAGGCTGGCTACTCTGGGTGGAGAGTGGAGAATCCTTAATCTAAATAAGGACTCAGGAACTGATGTTCTGCAAACTAACAATATGCCAGGGGAATTTCTATATTTAAGAGTGAATCTTGGTATGAATCCTTTTACAAAGAAAAATATTTTTTGGTGAATCGCTAACTTTACCTCTATTTTAGTTAACTATTTTTATAAAGCATAATTATAATCAACATTTTGCATAATGTAATTATCAACTGAAGGAGGCTATTATTCCTAATTTACAGAGGTGAATATTGTTTGGGTTTTCATGTACAGAAGTTAAACTTACCTGATTATCTCAAGGAAAGGAGGGACCTGTTTCCAAGAACACTTTTTTCTTTCTTTGAGACTATATGGAAGAATGAGAGGATTGATACAGAGACAATGTCTTTAGCATAGAGGAGGTTTTGGAAATTTTTTTTTGCCATATTCAGCCAAATATGGGAGCACTGTGGGAGCACAGAACTTTGCTGCATACCACTATTTACTGCCCCACAGTTCACAATTACCTGCTAATTTTTATTTTTGGATAGGGGCCATACAATCGGTTCTGGATCTAAATGTGTTATCAGCCAAACCACATTTCTTGTTTCTCCATGTTGTGTGAAAGAATGTTGTGAAAGACTAGGTCAATTTTTTTTTTGTACTTTCTTATGTTATTATCAAAGAACAGGACAAACTTTCTGAAATGTTTGCCCTGATATCAAATATCTAGCTACCAGGGATCACACAAAGAGTTAAACAATTCTCTATAGAGTGAAAAGAGCTAAATATTCCAGGGCAGTATTATCTTAAAATCCTAATATTTTAGTGAGAAGAGAGGCTTTCTATTTGAATGTATCTGTCTTAGTGACAGACACTAAGCAAGTCATTTAATCTCTCTGCACAGGTATATTGACTTCTCAATTGTATAAACCTTTGAATAACATATTTCCCTTTTCCACCTGTCTTCCATATCCGAATCTCTAATATAAAAAAAAAAAAAACTAAAAAAAGAATCCATTTCCCCACAGAAACTCTCAATATTCTCTAGTTCCAAATGGCTTTTTTAGTGAATAGGCAGTGGATAGTAACAGACACCATGCCTGGTTGAATACACACATCATCACAAAATATAGAAACATCACTTAACTACAATGAATGTATTTGCACTTTCAGAGCTCTAAAAGGCTTTTTTCTTCCTCACAAGAGAGAATGTTTTTATCTCCACAGTTGAGTGCTTTTTATTTTAACCCTGACATAAAAGCCACATTTAGCACTTATCTTCTTTTGTGTGGGTCTGTGTTCTGGTTTGTACTACAGTAACAGTTTTTGTTTGCAGAAAAGAGAACTCTTATAGCAGTTGCTGCTTGTAATTTTAGCTTTAATATTCTAAGAAGGTTTCAGATTTGCCATTTGAGTCTCAGCTTACATTTCTAATTTTTAAAAAAGAAATTAATAAAAAGTGATTCTGCAGCATATTTTGCTTGCAAATCAGTTGCCATATGAATAGGGTTCCTGGACCCAATTCCATCATGGGAGGGAGGGTTCCCCTCATACCAACCAAAAGTTCTTGCTCAGACACTGTCAAAGAATTCAACTCATTTCTAACACTATCTACCTGGAGCATCAGATTCCACAGGTTAAGGGGTCAGACTTACAAAGACTGCCTGTCACCTCCCTTCCTAGAACACACACACTTTGGATGCCAACTGCAAGCCCAGGCTTTTACCTATGCTTCTGACCAGCAAACTATAGATTGAGAGTTCCAAAGACTCCTCCCATTTAGAATGCCAATCTCAAGTCCAAATTGTTACCTGTACTTCTGACCAACAGGCTATAAATCAGAGGTTCCCACAACACCCTTCTTGAGTTTGATTAATTTGCTAGAATGGCTCACAGAACTCAGAGAAACATAGTACTTACTAGATTATTGGTTTATTATAAAACGATATTAAAGGATATAGACAGATGAAGAGATATCTAGGGCAAGGCCTGGAACAAAGGAGTGTCTGTCCTGGTGAGGCTTGGAGCCCTTACAAGGTGGAAGTCATATGGAAGCATTCTAGTTCCCCAATGTGGAAACTCTCCAAAAAAGGAAAAGCCAGCCTCCTGGGTTTTTATGGAGGCTTCCTTACACAGTAATGACTGACTGAGTCATTGACCTTTGGCAATTGAACCTAATTTCCAGTCTCTTTCCCTTATCCCCAAATAAAGGTGGGGTGGGTGGGACTCAAAGTTACAAATCTCTAATCATTTGTTTGGTTCTCCTGCTAAGCAGATCCTACCCTTGGATGAGGTCCAAAAGTCACCTTGTTAACAAAAGACACCTTGATCACTCTCAGCACTGTGTATGATGAACAGTGCTGAGAGTGTATTATAAATCACAATATTGCATCATAAGAATGCAATTCCCCTATAATCTCTTCCTCTTATGAGAAAACAGGGCCCTAGTTCATTATTTACCTTAAAGAAGTCGGTATGAATTCAGGTCCTTTCCTATCCTGCTATCATTTGCTCCAAGACCCTTTGCAATGGGTCTTATGTAAGAAGAAATGCGGGAGGTGCTTTGGTGAGGTTTATTTAAAGAAACTATTAAATACTAGAAACTATTAAAAGCCAGATCTGAAGGGCAGTATCACATGTGTATGGCCATAAATGCATCAGGTCTTTCAAATTGACAGAAAGAAGGCTAATAAGTGAAAAGGGCCCCACACTGTCAGTGAAAGCCTACGTATTTGACCTCACCTCTTACCACTGCCACCTCACTCACTGTCCTTCAGCCACAGTGACCTCTTTCCTTTGAAGTTACTAAGCACATACCCTTCTGAGGGTCTTTGCCTCTTTGGTAGTCCCTCTGCCTGAAACTCTTTTCCAAGATAGTCACAGGACTGCCTCATTCTCATCCTTGGGATCTCTACCGAAACGCTAGTTATTCTGGGAGGTCTTTCCTGGCAACCCTAAGTAAAATAGCACACCGTGTGCTCTCTACTCCTTCACTTTGCATTATTTCTTTTAGCAGCAATTATACACCCGCACGTTATACATTTAAGGCATTTTTGTCACTTTATCAGAATACTACTCCAGTACGCAAAAGTAGGCAGTTAGTGATTACATAGCATCCTTGGGGTCCTACAGCCTGGCACCTAGTAGGTGCTCTGTAAATATTTGTTGAATGGATGAATGAAGCTCTTTGGAACGATGGAAGTTGTACTCATTCACACAGGCCTTGTCAATTCTCAGGCAGCTGGGGGCCCCACCCCACCCTCACTGCTTTCTAGTTTGGGTGCTTGGGGCTGCACTGGCGCAATACGGCGCGGATAAACGCGTTGCTCCAACCCTCGGTCTCGAGGCGGAGACTGGGGAAGTACAGGTTTACTGGACTTGGAACGTGGAAGCAAAGGCAGGAAGGACACGGCCGTGCGCGGGCGGGGAAAGTCTGAGCTGAGCTTGACTGCGCGCATGGGGCGCCTTCCTCTTTGGGCTGACTCATTCCCAGCCGCCTCCGCAACGGCAGGCCGCACACAGACGCCCATCTTGGGGAGGTCGTTCCCCTACTCCTTCTAGCTCAGCTTCTCCATCCGTTCCGGCCCAGGGGCTGTCCCAGGAATCTCCGTGGGTACCCGCCGGCTTCGTGGGAGACCAAGGTCCTGCGTAGCCCTCCCTGTTGGGCCCCGCAACGCGCGCCAGGAGACGCGCGGCGCGGGGGGAGCGGCGCACGCGCAGTCCAAGGCGCGCGCCTGTTCCCCACTCCCGCCCTCGCCTGGCTCAGACTTGGCCTCAGTGAGCGGTGAATAGGCTGCCCGACAGAGGGCCAACCGGTAGACTAAGTCCTAGTGTCGCCTGCGGATCTGCGGAAACTGGGTGGCCCGGGCGAGGGTGGAGACGACTACTGTGAAGGGCTTCCCGGCTGCCTGAAGTAAGAGTCGTGGGCACTGCAGGAAGTAGAGAGGAAGAGCAGGAGGGGGCAGCAGGGGCTGTAGTAACGGCCTCTCTGGGCGCTGACCCGCTGGGCCCGCGGCCGGCTCGCTCGGGAGTTCGCGCCGCCGCCTCGACCACTCGGCTCCCGGGCCCGGACTTGCGGTGCACGTCGGGGAGACGAGCTGCTCCCGCGGCTCAGGGAAAGGCCCGATCCTCGCCGCCGAGGGATGTGAGGGGGAGCCGAAATCGCACTGGAGCGCCCCAGCCTGGCGGACGCTCGGACCCGTACCCGCTCTCGGGGCTTGGCGGACCTTGGCCGGCCGGAGGCACCTGGTAGGAGCAGCCCCTGTGGGCTTGGGGGCGCGTCCTCATCGCCAGATCTGTGCAGCTGGCAGTATTATTGCTGTCTAGTCTCTGGGTGGGGGACTGCCGGTGTCGCTCCACCACTCTCCCACATCCTGGTCTCCGCTTTCCCCCTGCTTCTGGCAGTAAACTTGACAGCAAGAAAATCTTCCTCTTTATGGGGAAACAACAGAGTGCTTTGGTGTTTTGCTGTTGGTATTTGCATCCATGTGAGCCTGATATCCACCCTCACCCTTTACTACTTATTCCTCTTTAAAATTTTCCAGACATCCAAACAAACTGGAAAACGACATGCATTTCCCTGGATTTCTGCGGTAGTACCTGCTTTTTCTCTTGTTTAGGTTTCAGAAACAGGCAAGGGAACAAGATGTGAACTGTTTTTCTTCTGCAGAAAAAGAGGCCCTTCCTCCCCTTCCCGCGAAGGTGGGTATGCATCCCGGCCTTTATTGCTGCAGTAAAGATGAGGGTATCACGAGCTGTGAGTGGGAGCACAGGAAGGTTGGGAACGTGTATAGACAGGCAGGGCTCATGGTTTCTTACTCTGCTGAGAAAGGCAGTGCTGAACTTTTAATGTTTGTCTGGGAGAGTATCTTGAGGGTGTTTATTGTTGCCCCTGGATCCGTTCAGAAACATTCATTGTTTCTTTCTTTGCTGACTATACAATAATAGGGCTTTGGAGAAAAAAAGTTGTCAGGTACCCTTTCTCTTCAAGCAGCCAGAGATTCTTAATCTTTCAAAGAGGGACATTTTCCAGTACTCAGAGGTACAAATTGAGAGAACATGTTAGCCGTTCTTGCTGGTGTTTCTGCTACCACACTGAATGCTTCCTGGATGGTTTTATCTGCCTAAATTTGCTGTGTCGGTTGAATTTACCCAGTTTGCTTTCCGGTGATTATTAATCTGTCAGGAGAAACTCCTTTTCTCTGAATGAAAGGATAGAAGCAGCTGAGGTGTGTCATGCACAGTGGGGAGGAGAAGTGTGGAGAAGGAAACCAGAAGTGGAAATGAGAGATGACAATTGCTTTTGGTTTCATAATAGGCTTATACAAGTGAGTTGTTGGGCTACTGCAAATATTCTGATACAACACCCAGCAGATCTGAAGATGAATAACCAACCTTTGGCCTCCCTTTCTCCACCCCCTTCACCTTTTACACTTAAAGTGGGAAAATCCTTTGCATATGCACATAAGTGTTAGTGTGTAACAAACAACTGCAAACTGGATGTGTCCAACACTTGCCTTTATAGTACATGTATTTACCTGTATAGGAAAACTGTCATACTTGCTGACTAGATAAGCACATAATGCTTGTTTTTGCTCTAATTGAATGTCCTGTGTTTGGAGTTCATTATGTTTTAGGGACCATTTAAGGATCATGTACTGTTGTGTTTTTTTTTTCCTCGTGATTTGAGACAGGTGTCTCAGGTATGGGAAGGGATATCTTTCTTTGCTTTTACCTGGCTATTACTGAAATGTGGGGTGCTTTTGAGGCAGAATAGGAAACCACACCGGCTTGGGAGTCAGATCTAGGTTGGAATCCTGGTGTTGTATTATTTAAAATCTCTTTGAGCCTCACTTTTCTTATGATTGTTGTCAAGATTGAATACGATTATGCATGCAAAGTGGTAAATTGCTTGGCCTCTATAAAAGTCTTGGCTGCTATCTTGGCTTGGCAGGCCAAGGAGATTCGGAGAAGGGCAGAATGACTCTGCATAAGGCGATCTGCCAGTGACCAGTGTTTCTTCCTCTTTAGTATAAGGAGAAAAGGGACTTTTAGGTTTTTAACTAGTTAAGGGGTTTTATAGCTTTTTTATGGAAAGGTTGTACTTACTGCTTTGACACCCCCACCCCCATAAGCTGCCCCTAACAACTATTGTGCTGCCCTCTTGTGGTTAATTGTGCTAAGAACTTTCTTTTGCCCCTCCCACATTGCTTTTTTTTTTTTTTTTTTTTTTTTTGGTTGGTTGGGGGTGTCTTGTTTTAGACCCCTTCCTTTTGCTCCCGGCGCACAGTTTCCCAAATTGTGAGCTGAGGTGCCCCAGGGCACCAGTGAACTCAGTCCTGAACTATTCATTTGAAGTAGTTCACAGTTTCAACATTAGATTGATGCATTTCTTTCAGCAATGTTATATCTTTGCAAAGCTGTGTTTTTAGAGGTTGCTCTGATAAAAAGCAAATACTACATGAAAATCAGTGATAAAGGCAGTGAGAGTGTGGTGTTGTCTGATTTCATTCCTAAGTTTGAGAAGATACATACTGCCCAACAAGCACTACATTGTAAGGACATTAACATTTAAATGGTTTGAACCTGCCCACTTAAGTGTTTCTTTTGCCTAGAGGTCCTGGAAAAAAATTACAAAGACTGAGGAGTTCCTGAATGGAGAAAGTTGGAGAACCTCTGCCTTAGCTTTTGGTTGGCTTTTCTGATTAAAAAATTATTTTTAATGGAAAAACTACATTTTTTGTACTGTTGGTCAATAATTGACCCTCCTCTCTACCAAAATTATTGATGCAATTATTGATCAGTTAGTTCCATCTGATCATGTTAGTGATAACAGAAATGCGGACAGGACATGTTGAATGGGTTAATATAAGTGGTAAATGAGAGAGGTAGTTTTATAATGGTGCCTAATTTAAATCCTATATAACCAGGAGAGAAGGAAATTACAAAAGGATATGAACTAATGATTTTTGGGGGGGACATGTTGAGTTTGAGGAG
This sequence comes from Phyllostomus discolor, assembly GCF_004126475.2. Classification (NCBI taxonomy): domain Eukaryota; kingdom Metazoa; phylum Chordata; class Mammalia; order Chiroptera; family Phyllostomidae; genus Phyllostomus; species Phyllostomus discolor. The sequence goes on along the minus strand of NC_040905.2, from coordinate 161,714,721 downwards.
ATGGTCAAAAATACTTGATCAGTACTGTGACTAGAATGACAAATGAGCAACAAGATTAGTTTTAAAATGAAAGAACTGGGCATGCTTTTGTTGTTTGATAGTTACTTACTTTCCTGATGTTAACGATATGTTTTCAAATTGGTTGTATATGCTTTGATGAACAATACCTAGATTAAAAGGCACGAATACACAGAGTGCTAAGCACATGGGGAACATTCAGTAAATGCTATGTATTAAAAAGGAACTTTAGTCAATCACCAAACAAATATTTATTAATGCCTACAATGTTATAGGTATGTTGCTATGTTCAAAAGAGATGCAGAAAAATATAAAATAGATCCCTTTCACTTGGGGAGGTAAGTAATGAGAGTTACAGACATTTGAGGTCACTTAGAATTGAAGTGAGCATAAAAGGCTCCAGAGAGGAGGTAGAATCAAATCTAGGTAGGATTTGACTTTGCTTCAGAGGAATGAACTTATATAGGAGGTAAACAAAGGCAGGATATTCATGATACATTAAAAAAAAGTACATAAAAATTTGACTGAAATGAAGGTTTGTGTAGGAGAGCAATAAGAAACCAGGTTGAAAATGTATGTTGGAATTAGATTATGAATGCCTTTTAAGAGCTGGCATGAGAAGAATGTACTTTACTCCATAAGTAGTAGAAGCTTTACCTATCATAATTTTTGTATTAAGAAAGAGATTGCTAAAAGTATTTTTAGGAAAATCAGAGAGGCACCAATGCTAGGCCTGAAGTAATGAGGATTTGCACTTAGTGAAAATAAGACTGGAGAGGTGTCACACAAGACTTCATTATGGATTGGATAGGGAAGGAGGATAGGGCAGGGATGGGGTGTGGTGGGGTGGAGAAGAGTAATCAGAGATGACTTCGAGGTTTTGATCTTCAGTGACAGAGGAAATGAAGTGTTGCAACTCCAAGATATTTGAGAACATCTGGGCCACAATGTATACATTTTCCGAATTAGGAATAGGAGACTCAGAGAGATTTACAAATATGTCTGAAGTTACTCAGCTAGTTAGTGACAAAGAAAGAGCTAGAATTTTATTAATGGCAGTATTGACAGAGATAGGTATGAAGGTATTAGTAGCCGGTTGAGGAGATACAGATATAAGCTGGACTTATATTTTGGATCTGTTGAGTTTGAGGGGACAGTGGGATAGTCAAGTGAAAAATAGATAGCCAGAGAGTGGGACATATCACTAGAACTTGGTAGAGAAATTTAAGGCTTGGATCATGGTGCTCAGAGTAAAGAGCAGTAGACCTGAGATTGAGCCTTGGGAAATGCCTGTAATTAGACAGTGGATGAAAGAATTGGCAAAGGAGACAAAGAAGGGGCACTTAGCATGAGAAGCAAGTGGAAGAGTAGGTTAAGGTGAGAATGATTAACATGTTGATCGTTGTTGATCACTGCCAACAAATGAGGAGAATCAGAACTGAAAAAAGGTCTTAAAAATGTGTACTAGTATTTTACCTGGTATTAAATCTAGAAAAGAAGAAAGAAGAAAATTGCTTATATTATCCTCATGCAGAAGTAACTGGTGTTAATATTTTGTTCTTTCTAGTATGATAGATGATCATTGGATTTGACAGTTGGCTGAACAGTGGAGACTTCTATACAGGGCTCTTATCATGGAGATTAATGATGAGAATTTTGGGTGTAATAAAGACGGGAGGTGTTTTTGAGAATATTCATCATTCTTCTGTGTCCTTTCATTTTATACTACATGGTTACTGCTATTCCTTGTGGACATTAGCCTTGCATTTGTGTTATTTGAATAAGTAGACTTCAGTGATCTAGTGGGTTAGACAAGTGGTTTTTTGGGTGCTGTTCCACTGGTAAAATCTGAATAAAGTGATAACATAAGTTTTTAAAAGGAAGGAGAAATTCTTGGTAGATAACTTAAAACTGAAGTTAGCCCCGTAAAGAGTGTTCAGGATTGGAGAATTGGAAAGGGGAAAGGAAAACATTGTCTGTTTTTGAAGCCTGTACAGTATAGCTACCAGAGTAAACTAGGTGGGGATAGTCCATGGACTATTTGTTTTGCTTGAATGCTTCTTTTAATTTTCCCAAGGACATCCTTCAGCTTGCATTTTTTATATCAGTCCTTGGGAGTAGAGTATTCATTATTGCTTACTAAATGATTTTAGCTTAATAAACTCTGATTATGAAATATAGTGCCACTAGGTAATATTTTTGTAACATGAAAGGTACTGTGATGTGAGGAAGTAGACTGCTTTGGAAACATGATCAGGGACTGACTCTGCTGTCAACATGGTGTGTGATTTTGAGCTAGTCACTTAATCATTGAACCTTATATTTTCCTTATTTAGAAAGTGAGGAATGGACTACATGTTTTTTAAAAAACTTTATTTTAAAAGGGTGGACTCATGTGGTAAAATGTGTATAAAGTTCATAACAGTGTCATCTGGCATTACCTCTATACTTCTAAATTACATTCTACCATATACCCTCCACCCTCACTGTGTCTGTACCTGCACTCTGCCCTTTTCCCCTTTGCAATGAATGAACTGTTCAGTGTCGCATTGAAGGCTTCTCCATCTCCTCTGTGTAGAGGAATCCATCCCTTTTGTATTTAAGGGTTTTGCAATTGTATTTCTCCTTTTTATTTTCTATTTTTGTCTCTACCAGATCATCTTCATCCGTATGTAGCCTGGCTGCTGTTGCTACGTGGCATAACTATCCCCAAACTTGTTGATGTAAAATACCTACCTTATTAGATTCAATAGAGCACACCAGTGATGGCTTGTCTCTACTTCATAATGTCTAAGACTTCAGTTGGGAAGACTTGTTGGCTGGGGATAACCTGAAGGTGGGTTATCCCTGCCTGACTGGAATCATCTGGAGGTGTCTTCACTCATATGACTGGTAGTTAATGCTGGCAGTTGACCAAGATCTTAGCTGGGGCTATTAACTAGAGCATGTGCATGTGGCCTGGATTTCCTTACAATATGGGGACCTCAAGAGGGTTGACTTTCTTACATGGTGAGTCAGAGTTTAAAAGCCAGTGTTTTAGTGAACATGGCAGTGGGGGTGATACTGAGGATTAGACTCCATTTATTAATAGGGGGCTGGCAAGGTCACATTGTAGAAGAAAACATGGGATGGGAGGTGATGCTCTTAAAATATTGTATTAATTTGAATGAGTGGAAGAAACATCAATTTGTTGTTCCACTTATTTATGCATTTGTTAGTTCATTCTTTTTCTTAAATTTATTTTTTATTGTATTTTTCCATTATCATTTAATCCCTTTATACTTGCTCCCCCCGCCCCCCAGTAATCACCACACTGTTGTCCATGTCTATGAGTCTTTTTTCCTTTTTGCTCAATCCCTCCACCCCCTAACCTTCCTCCCCCACCCACCTTAGCTGTCATCTTGCTCTCTGTCTATGAGTCTGTCTCTAGTTTGCTTGTTAGTTCAGTTTGTTTACTAGATTCCACATATGAGTGAAATCATATGGTATTTGTCTTTCTCTGACTGGTTTATATCACTTAGCATAATGTTCTCCAGGTGCATCCATGCTGTCACAGATGGTAAAATTTTCTTCTTTTTTTATAACTGAGTAGTATTCCATTGTGTAAATGTTCCATACTTGTTTCATCCACTGATCTACTAATGGACACTTGGGCTGCTTCCATATCTTGGTGATTGTAAATAGCACTGCAATGCACATAGGGGTGCTTATGTTTTTCCAAATTAGTGTTTCGGGTTCCTTTGGATATATTTGCAGAAGTGGGATCACTGAGTCAAAAGGCAGATCTGTTTTTAATGTTTTGAGGTATCTCCACTCTGCTTTCCACAGTGGCTGCACCAATCTGCATTCCCACCAACAGTGCAGAAGGGTTCCCCTTCCTCCACATCCTCGCTAGCACTTGTTTGTTGATTTATTGATGATGGCCATTCTGACAGGTGTGAGATGGTATCTCATTGTGGTTTTAATTTGTGTTTCTCTGATGAGTAGTGATGTTGAGCCATTTTTTCATATGTCTGTTGGCCATCTGTATGTCCACCCAGGAGAGCTGTCTATTCAGGTCCTTTGCCAATTTTTTAAATTGGGTTGTTTGTTTTTTGGTATTGAATTTTGTAAGTTCTTTATACATTTTGAATATTAACCCCTTAATAAATGTATCAGTGAAATGCGTTCTTCCATTCTGTGGGTCATCTTTTTATTTTGTTGATGTTTTCCTTTGCTGTGCAAGAACTTTTTAGTTTGATGTGCTATGTTTTGCTGTATATAATGAGCACTTTTTTGCCCAACTTTTTGAGGGAAAAATAGGGCTGTGCATTATACATGGGTATAATTATTACATACCATGGGTATAATAATGGGTATCATAATCCTGTGTATAATGAATATAAAAATGTGGGTGTGCATTATACATGGGAGCACATTATACATGGCAAAATGTGGTATATCATTGGAATCGTGATAGGAATTGCATTGAATCTATAGATTGTTTTGGGTAGTATGGCCATTTTTATGATGTTAATTCGTTTTATCTGTGAACACGGTATGTGCTTCAACTTATTTGTATCTTCTTCGGTTTCTGTATTCAGTGTCTTGCAATTTTCCAGGTACAGGTCTTTTACATCACAGGTTAGGTTTATTCCTAGGTTTTTTATTCTTTTTGAAGCAATTGTGAGTAGGATTGTTTTCTTAGTTTCTCTTTGTTCATTATTGGCATATAAAAATGCATCTGACTCTGTATATTAATTTTGTATACTGGTTGATTTTTATATGTATGTTCCCTGCCAGGGGCTTGAACCCACAACCTTGGTGTATTGAGATACTGGTCTAACCAACTGAGCAACCTGACTAGGGTCCTAGAATATTGTTATGGCTATCTTTGGACAATACTGTTGCCATAGTTTACTGTTTTGCCACACTTCACATCCCTCCTACACCAAATTACATGCAAAAGACACTAACCTCCTCCTCAGAGACCTCTAAATTCACAACCCATTGTGACAGCTGAAAATCCAGTATGTCATCATCTAAGTTAGGTCTAGATCAGGTTCTTTGGGTTTGATTTCTTGAGAATGATTGCTCTTTATATGAAGACCTATGGAGAGACAAGTAATGTTCCCACATAATTAACATACAATATTGGAAAGGCACATGTAAACCACAGTAGTCATTCCTGTACAAACAGGGATTAGGGAGGCACACGATAGTCTAGCAATTCTAAAACCTGTCTAGGTACATGTAAAATACCTGGCTAGGTATTTTCTTGATTGGGGCTCAGTCCTATTACCTAGTTGTTCTTAGTGGGCCCTGGCTACTTCTTTTGGTCTTTTGTTTCACCTTCTGAATTACTCCATTTTTTTTCCTCCAGAAGAGTTTATTTTTGTTTGCAACTGAGTAATCTTCTGAGCTTGCTTTTTGTCTATAGTGTGGTTTAAGGTCCAAAGGCCTCCTTTTATTTTATATAGTTACTGTCCTTTTCATACTAAGCTAATATAATGCCTTTAAAAACTTATGGACTTCCTGTGTAATAGTTCATAGCTGACTTCATGAGACAAAAGCCATATCCACAAATCTTTTATAGAATTTTTTTCCTACCTTAGCCTCCCTGTGGGGCTTCCATGTAACAAAACTCTTAAGATCCTAAGTTAAATTTTGTGTCTGAAAGGACCTGTAAAGTGCTGACTTAGATCTTGCTAAGGTTTTAAGAATGTATCTCACAGTGCCAGTCTAGATTAATCTTTGCCCTGAGACCATTTCTTACTTCAAGAACACTTTGCTGACAGAAAAGACTGTTTTGAGGCCTTTACATTTCCTTGAAATTCTACTCAAAAAGTAAATAACTCATTCTTTAGTTCATCTCTCTTTGCTCTCTCAATTATTAAGGTAGCTAGAAGAAGTTAACTGCTTCTTCAACATTTTACATAGAATCTTCTTAATTCCTTAAGTACAGTTGACCTTCGAACAACATTGATTTGAACTGCATGGGTCCACTTTTATGTAGCTTTTTTTAAATAAATGTGTTGGAAAAAGTTTTGGAGATTTGTGATAATTTGAAAAACTTACAGATGAACTGTGTAGCTTAGAAATATTTATAAAATTAAGAAAAGGTTAGGTATGCCACGAATGCATAAATATATGTAGATACTAATCTATTTTATCATTTTATGATAGTAACATAAAATATACACAAATTATAGAAAGTCAAAATTTACCAAAACTTAGGCACAGAAACACAGACTATGCATGGCAACATTCACTGTTGAGATAAAGGTAAATAAAATAAAGATGCAAAAGTTAACGATAGTACATACTGTACTCCTGTAATAATTTCAAAACTACCTTCTGTTGCTATTGTGGTGAGCTTGAGTGTTGCAAGGATCTGCTTAAAACGTGTGACCTTAATCATCTCCATGCGAGAAATTCCTCTCTAGTCACAATTGCATATTACAGTCAAAGTGATCGCTTATGGTTCTTGTGTATTTTTCATTGTTTATTGCAATGTTATGAACCTTTAATAACACCATGCCACTCATACAGAGTGCCATGTTGGAAATGCTCTTGACAAGAAGTTGAATTGTTTTGTATGTACAGTGATCCCTCACCTATTGCAGGAGTTATGTTCCAGAGACCCCTGCAATAGGTGAAAATCTGAGAAGTAGCGGTGTTATATTTATTTTATTATTTGTATATATTTTAAGGCTTTATAAACCCTTCCCACACTCCTATAAACCTTTCCCACTCTCTTATTAACCTTTCCCACACTCTTATAAACACTTCATATGCTCTTAAACACTTTTTACACTCTTAAACCTATGTAATTTTAACAACATATACAATTCTATATGGGTACTCACCAGTGAAGTATACTACAACCTGAATGATGAAGACCATGAATTATGTAGCTGTCCTTACTGAATGCAATGAAGGTGATGACGATGAGATGAATGTACTGCACAGCCAAGAAGAGCATTACAGCTCTTCTGAAGGCACCACTACATCAGGTGCTTCATCACGTGGTGCAGTATCTTTGCCCTGGGCTATAACTTCTATTTCTGCTAAAGGTATAGGCATAACTGATCTCTTCATCCCAGTGATGAACATAGTTATCAGGAGTTGCTGGTGCTGTTTTCTCTCCATAGAGACAACTTCTCCATGCAGAGAAACACTCTTTAGTCCAAAGCATCTCTGAAATTCGTCAAACCAGCCCTTGCTGGCACTGAATGGGGTTGGTCTGGTGGGAGAAGCACTTGACGGTCCTGCTTCTGTGTTGTCGTCCTCATTTTCATCCTTGTCACCGTCATGAATATCCGTGCTTTCTGCAAAACTATCATAAAGTTTCTTGGCCTTCGTCTGGATGGTGTTGGTGTCCAGTGAGATATTCTTCTTCCTGCAGTCATTTATCCACAAAACCAATGCAGACTCCATCCTCACAATGGCCTTATTGCGGGAAGTGACCACCTTCTTTGCAGTCTTGTTAAAAGTCATTGTTGCCGTAGACCTAATATTCTTTTCATCTTTCTTTATATGTAGCAAACAGTAGATTGGTTGATCCTGTAATGGCAGCCTACAGCTGCGAGGCTTTTGCCTTCCTTTAACATGTCAAGAAGTTCCACCTTTTCTTTGATGGTAAGCATATTCCTTTGGTGCTTGGGTTCACTGCCAGAAGCCTTAGAAAGCTCAGAACATTTGGATGGCATCGTAGGGCTTAAAATAAATTCAGACTTTTACAAAAGTTTCACAAAAACACAGCACTGCAGAACAACACTACGTGCAGCAATCCGACCTCGATGTGAAGTAGACGAGGAGAGATGCTGAACCGATGGGCACTGTGCAGGAGAGCAAACAGGCTGATGATACGGTCATGGAGCCAATCGGTGCCTAGGATACAGAACACAGTGTTATGGTTGGTTGCCTTCCATTCCATCAGCCAATAGTGTGCCGTGTACAATCTCACACTGGCAAACTTGCGCAAGCAGTAGTGGCATACTACATTTCCATTGTGTACAGTATGGTATTCATCTGCTGATGAAATACATACTGTATTTTATTTTGATTTAATATTCTTTTAATATGTTTGAATAACATTTTTTATATTTTTTATATGGTTTTAAATTTTTAGGCAAAAATAATTAAAATCATAAGTATTATATAAATACCTATATACTGTAAAATTCTGTGATAGAGCGAAAACTCTGTGATACAGAATTAGATATTTTTTAAAAAAAATCCCATGATACAGTGAAGCTGCAATAAGTGAACCGCAATATAGTGAGGGACAACTGTACTGCAAATTGAAGTGTATAGCTGCAGTTGCTTACCATTTCAAGATAAATGAATCTAGCATAAGGACCACTGTAAAAAAAAATTTGTGAAGCTGTTGCTGCAGCTACATCAGCAGGTACGAAACTTTGTTCTTTTTGCTAAATACACTTTTATCTCATATTGAAAATTCACCTTTTATGTGGGTGCAGAATTGCTATAAGAAAGGCATAACCATGGACTATAATTCCAAAAAATCCAAAGTGATTATATGACAACTTAAAGCAAAAAGAAAGTATAGGAGAATTTAAGGCTAGCATAAGGATGGTTTGATAGTTTTACAAAGAAATTTAGCATAAAAAATGTCAAGATAACAGGAGAAACAGCATCTGCTGAACAAGAAGTAGCAGATGAGTTCCCAGACATCATTAAGAAAATTATTGAGGAGAAGAGATATTTGCCTGAACAAGTTTTTAATGCAGACAAAAATGCCCTATTTGGGAAAATGCCACAAAGGACATGTATTAGTGAGGAGGTGAGCATCAGGATTTCAGGCAACAATAGGCTAACTCTGCTGTTTTGTGCAAAAGCAGTTGGGTTTATGATCAGGACTGCCCCTCTCTATGAAGCTGCTAACCCCAGAGTCTTGAAGAAAAAAGATAAACATCAGCTGCCGGGCTTTTGGTTGTACAAGGAAGCCTGGACAATGAGAACCCTTTTTCTGGATTGGCTTTTTTGATGCTTTGTTCCTGAAGTCAGGAAGTATTGTACTTTGCCAGTAAGGGACTGGCCTTTAAAGTTCTTTTTCTAGTGGACAATGCCCTTGGCCACCCAGAACCCCATGAGTTCAACACCAAAGGCACCAAAATGGTCTTGCCCCTAAAACACATTGTTTCTAATTCAGCCTCTTGGTCAGGGAGTCATAAGGACCTGGAAATGATTGTCAACACTATGGAAGAGAACCCTGATAGAAAGAACATCATGAAAGCCTAGAAGGATTATACTCCATTGAAGATGCCATCGTTGTTAAAGAAAAATCTGTGAAAGTCATCAAGCCTGAATAAGTTCCTGCTGGAGAAAACTGTCCAGATGTTGTGTGTGAATTCACAGGAGTTATGACAAAGCCAATCAAGGAAATCATGAGATTGTGAGTATGACAAAAAAGGTGGGTGGTGAAAACTTTAAAGGTATGAATCCTGGAAGAATTCAAGAGCTGATAGGCACCACACCAGAGAAATTAACAGAAGATGACTTGATGGAGAGCAGTGCTCCAGAACCTGTGTCATACGTGAGGAAAAAGATGTAGAAGACGCAGAGCCAGAAAACAGACATTAGACAGTCTGACAGAAGGGTTCCGATTATTCAGGACTGCTTTTGACTTCTTTTATGACATGAACCTTTCTATGATACTGACACTGGAAGTAAAGTGGATGGTGGAATTGCCTGGAGGGTTGGTACTATGTAGAAACATTTTTAGAGAAATGAAAAAACAAAAAAGTTAGATGAATTACGATGTATTTCTATAAAGTTACATCAGTGGAGCCTCTCTCCTGTTACCCTTTCCATGTATTCTGCCTCTGCCACCCATGAGGCCACAAGACCAGTGCCCCCTCCTCCTTCTCTGCAGCCTGCTCTATGTGAAGACAAGGATGAAGACCTTGATGATGATCCATTGCCACTTAATGAATAGTAAATAATCAGATGACATAAACTTACTGTAGTGATAAATGTATTTTATCAGTATAGTACTATAAATGTATTTTCTCTTCCCTATAATTTCCTTAACACTTTCTTAAGAATGAAGTATATAAAACTTATACAAAGTATGTGTTAATTGACGATGTTATTGGTGAAGCTTCTGGTCAACAGTAGTCTATTAATAGTTAAGTTTGGGAGGAGTCCAAAGTGATATGCAGATTTTTGACTGCACAGGAATCAGCACCCTTAACTCCTGTGTTGTTAAAGAGTCTGCTGTGTATATTTTATTTTCTATAATACTGTAGGTGATAGTTTTGCCAAACTTTCCATTACTATATGACAAAGATCTCTAATTCAGCCTTCAGTAGTATTTTCCTCACTTTCCTTTAAGCCGTTTCTGACAGCCTCCTTGAGGCTTATTAGGCTTCAATTAAATCTCCTTAATCCCTTTTATATTTGTGAACTCAAACTTCAGATGGGTCCTCATCTGTTCCTGGCTATTCTAGAACTGTCCCCTAACCCAGAGGTTCTTCTCAAAATTGCCTGGAGGTTTGATTGTAACACAAATTGCTGGGCCCCATTCCCAGAATTTCTGTTTCAGTTGTTCTTGAGTGGGACCTGAGAATTTGCATTACTAACAAGTTCCCAGGTGATGGCTGATGATGTTGATTGGAGGATCAGACTGTGAGAATCACTGATGTGAACCAGGGTTGGCAAAGTTTTTCTAGTAAGGGCCAGATTGCAAATATTTTAGGCTTTGCTGGCAAGATTATCCCTATTGCAACTACTCAATTCTGCCTGTGTGATGCAAAAGCAACCAAGGGCAATACAAAAATAAAGAATTTGCAAAGGTTTATTTACACACTGGCAACTGGTTGAATTTGACCTGTGAGCATTACCATATTTTGTCATGTATAATGCGCACATTTTTGCCCAAGTTCTGAAGGGAAAAATAAGGATGAGCATTATACATGAGTATAATGATTACATACCATGGATATAATAATGGGTATAATAATCCTGTGTATAATGTGCATAGAATGTGGGTGCACACTATACACAGGAGTGTATTATACATGGCAAAATACAGTAGTTTGTCAATTCCCAATTTAATACCATTAATTGACACATTCTCTTCTAGCTACTGATGCATTTTCCACTTCCCTTTAGAGCAAAGCTCTTTGAAAGGGTTGTCTGTATTTTTCTGTTTTTATTTTCTCAAAAATTTTATCTACTCTGAACAAGTGACATTTAAAATGTTTTAGATTTCAAAACGTATTAAAGCCCAGATCAGTGTGACTCAGTTGGTTGAGCATCAGCCTGCAAAGCAAGAGGTCACCAGTTTGATTCCCAGTCAGGTTACATGCCTCGGTTGTGGGCCAGTCCGCAGTTGGAGTGCGTTTGATCAATGATTTTGTCATACATCGACGTTTTTCTCCCTCTCTTTCTCCTTCTCTCTCCCTTCTCTAAAAATAAATAAATAACGTTTTAAAAAATATGTTAAATTTCTCTGTACATAAGTCAGTTTGCATGTGTAGGACCATAACTCTAGATTACATAGAGGAATTGCTGATTCAAAAGTGGTATGTGTTACTGATTTCAGTAAATATTGCCAGATCGGTCTCCAGAGAAATGCCAGCTTATACTTTTCTACACTTATTTTCAGATGGTTTGATATTTGTCAATTTGAGATGTGAAAAATGGAATCTCATAATTTTAATTTGCTTTGAGTTTTTCTTTTCTGGGAACTGTTCACTCATATCTTGGCCCATTTTCTGATTGTTGACCTTTTACTATGATTTGTGGGAGTGAAACTGGAAAAGTCGGTATTTGTGCTGCTGGTCACTACAAGTACCAATAAGTAGAGACAAGGATTGAATCTCTATGGGCACTTTATTCAGATGCTGGTGATCAGAGAAGATGGCTGATTATGTACCCTCACAAACTGTCTTAACATCTTGTCTCAAGCTGACCATTTTTTAGGGAGAATGAAAGGGTAGGTAAGGGGTTTGGAAAAAAGTTGACAAAGAGTTGCAGTCCAGCAGCAATTTTCCTAGTATTTCTTTATCTGCTGGTCTACAATTCTTTATCTCCATCTCCCACATTCCCTCCCTGGAACACAATAGCGCATATACCAAGTCCATCTCTTGCAGACCCCTTGGGGCACAAAGGTTGAATTGCTTGTTGACGTCCTAGAGTAGTGTAGTTCAAGGGTCCCCAGCCTTTTAGGCACCTGGGACTGGTTTAGGTTTCGTGGAAGACGATAGACATTTTTTTCCATGGGTGAGGGTGGGAAGGAGACAGGAGGCAGAGTTCAGGTGGATGGGGGTGGGAAGGAGACAGGAGGCAGAGTTCAGGTGGTAATGGGAACAAAGTTTCACTCCCTGGCATGCAGCTCACCTCTTGTTGTATGGCTGAGTTCCTAGCAGGCCATGGGCAGATACGCCTCTGGTCCGTGGCCTGGGGGTTGGGGATCCTTGATGTAGGTCATACACTCTGACATCTTCCACATGTATTAGTCACTTAAGCATATCAACTGAAGATAAAATCTTTCACTCTTGAGTTCCCCTATCAGGAGCTCTAGACTAAGAAAAATAGTTCTGTGTGAAGTGAATTGTAAATATTTTACCTAGGTTGTCTTTTTATCTTTTTGACTCTGCTTATAGTGCAATTTTTTGTCACGCATATATTTTTACTTTTTATGTTGTTCTTTTTGTTAGTCATTCCTTTTACAACTTAAAAAAAAGTCCTACTTAGTTCCCCACTTAACTCTGACATTATATTGAAACTCTCCCATGTTTTCTTGGTTTATCTGGAATTCATATTGGTGTAAGGTGTAAGAAGGGACCCAACTTTTTACCCTCAATAGTTTTTCCATTGTTCCAACCCTGTGTGTTGAATAACCCATCTTTTCTCTACTTCTGTGAACTGGTAGTGTTTTAAATTATGTATGTATTTGGGTCTATTTCCAGACTCTGTTTTATTCCAGCATTGGCTTCTGTGAACCATGCTGTGATTTCTAAGCCAGGGATTATTTCTATATTGGTCATTTAAAAATTACATTCATCACCCTGGCTGGTGTGGCTTTATTGGTTGGAATGTCATCCCGTAGGCTGAAAAATGTTGCAGGTTCTATTCCCAGTCAGGGCACATGCCTGGGTTGCAGGCTAGGTCCCCAGTTAGGGGCGTGTGAAAGGCAACCAGTAGATGTTTCTTTCTTACATTGATGTTCCCTCCCTCTCTCGCTCTCCCTCTTTCGCTCTCTGTCTTCCCCTCTCTAAGTATGTCTATGGGTAAGGATTAAAAAAAAAGATAAAAATTTACATTCATCAACAAAAAGGGCAGATAGAGTTGCAAGTGCGTCTGATTGACCAACCTTGCTTAATAAGTTTAAATATCTTTCTGGATGTTTGTGTATAGTGACAAATTCAAATACAGCTTGAAATGATTAGGGTCATCATTTAGTTTGTCATTCATTACTGTATTTTGCTCTGTGTAATGCACACTTTTTGCCCACATTTTTGAGGGAAAAATAAGGATATGCATAATGCATGGGTATAATAATCCCGTGTATAACGCACACAAAGATGAGGGTGTGCATTATATACAGCAAAATACAGTATTTAGCTCATCATTTAGTAACTCAAGCCACTCAGTGGGTCACTCGGTCAGTTAATCACTTACCACCCACACACTCAATCAATCACTCATTAAAAATAAATAAATCATTGATATAATCAATTATTCAACCAATACTCAGTGTCCATTTTTTGCTATGAACAGGATATAATGCTAAGATTATAATGTAAGCCATGGATATAATTTTTAATGTCTTCGTACTATTCTATTGGGTATGAATACCATAGTGTATTTATCAGATCCCTTTAATATTATTGAAATTTTTTTCATTATTATTAAGAGTGTTCCATAGAATTCTTAGATACACATCCTACTATTGTGTCTTATGTCCTTTAAAAGGAAAAAGTCTTAGGTATTCTTTCTTCTATATCCTTGCCAAAGTTGAGTATTGCCAATCTTAATTTTTGCCAGTCTGACAAGGAAGAAACAATATTTCATTTTTATTTACTTTCCTCTCATTTAATGATGTTGACTGTGTCTTCATTTTAGGGAATGTTTGCATTTTTTTTGTAAAATGCCTACTCATGTTCTTTGATCACTTTTCTCATTGATTTGTAAGGATTACTTACATAACTCTATTACACCTTTGTAGCATGTTTCTTTCTCAGTTTTAAAAAAACTTGATTATGATGTTCATAGTTTTATGTAGTCAAGTGTATCCATCTTTGTTTTCTTTTATTTCTTGCTTAGATGTTTGGTTTGGAAAGGATGTACATATGTGAAAGATTTTTTTGAGTATAGAAATAATTAAAGTGGATGGATTTAAAACACACCAAAGAAATTATTGGAAATGTCCAACTTCACATATGTAAGGAGACAAGTCAGAAGAGCATTAAGAAGAGCTAACAAAAATGATTTTTAACGAGAGTATTTACAAACACTTGAAAATGTGTTTTAAGTCATTTTGAATGAATAAACTACAAATATAAAAAGAAATGAAATAAAGGCATATATACTCATTACAGAGATAATTTCCTAGTAGCAGTTAGTTTAATTTGAAGTAGTTTTTTTAGATTTTGTTATGCTTAATTTTAATTTTCTTTCTTTAATTTTTGAGGATATGTTTCCTTATGGTCAATTTTTGTAAATATTTTATATGTGCTCAAAATGTATTTTTGGTGGAAAGTTGTAATTTGTCATTTTTTCTAGTGGATTGTCTTTTATCAGTGTGTGGAGCTCTTTGGATTTTGGAGATACTCCTTGTTTGACAAATGAATTGCCGATATTTTCTCTCAATCTGTCTTTTGCTTTTGTTTATGATTCCTTTTCTCAAGAAAAATTGAAAATTTAATATAATACATCTTTTTCTTTACTGTATAGGTAAACTGCTTGATTGACTTCAGTGTCATTAATGTGTGTAAAGAGGCTTAGTATGTAAGATAGTCGGGGAAAGGCAGACTGCAGGGAACCGGACAGTGCATGTCCTAAGGCACTGAAATTAAAATGGGAATAAAAAACATTTTGTTGGCCAAGGAAAATGAAAACTCAGACAAGCAATTTGTGTGAATTTTGTTATATGGATTTTGGGTTTTTCATTTTGCATTATAAATTTTTTCCATTCCAGGTAAAAGTTACTCGAAGGCTCTTTCAATATTTTCATTCTTTTATATTTTACATTAAATATTTAATTTATATGTAATTTATTTTTATATAAAGTATAGATTTAGCATGTTTCTCTAGTTGTACCATCAGTTATGCCAGTGCCTTTTGTAGACAAATAAAGTTTTTGTAACTGTCAAAATATTGTTATATTAAGTTCACATGTATACTTGGATTCATTTCTGGGTTCTGTTGTGGTCTACTGATCTGTGTGAATACCAATACTATGTTGGTTTTAAATGCCTATCAAATACATTCAAGCAGAATTTAACAGGATCTCTACTTAAAAAAAAACTTCATCATTTTCCTTTAATCTTGTTTATAGGAGATACATAGTTTTTATGTAATAAATGAGATTCTTATATTATCTCAGACACTATTCCTCTTCATTAACCCAAAAAGGGGCTCTTTTGTACTGTTACAGCTTTATAAGTGTATTTTAGATGAACAAAGAGGTCTGTATATGCACAAGTAAAGAAAGATTAGCAACTAACAACTGCTTTTTTGTGTACCATCTTTGGTTTAATGTATCAGATTCACAGGGACCTTTTACTTTAGCAAACACTTTTAAGCTTTGCTTAATGAATGTATATAACGCCTCTCCTTCTACAACCAAATTACTTTGGTTTTAAAGCATTCATAACATCTGTACAAAATTTATCCCATGGCCTTATACTAAATGTGCTTAAAGTCTCTACCATTTCTGACTTTATAAAATGTTTATTTTTTAATTACAGGTGACATAGATTATTATATTAGTTTCAGGTGTATGACCCAGTGATTAGACATTATATAATTTACTGAGTGATAATCCCTATAAATCTTGTACCCGTATGACATCATACATAGTTATTAGAATAGTACTGAGTATATTCCTTATGGTATAACTTTACGTCACCATGACTATTATTTTTTTAAAAAATAGGGAATGCTTCACGAATTTGCACGTCATCCTTGTGCAGGACCATGCTAATCTTCTCTGTCATTCCAATTTTAGTATATGTGCTGCGGAAGTGAGCACCCCATGACTATTCTGTAACAACTAATTTGTACTTCTTAATTCCTTCACCTTTTTCACCCATCCCCCAACTCCCCTCCCATGTTGTAACTGTCAAAATGTTGTCTATCTATGAGTCTGTTTCTGTTCTGCTTGTTCGTTTATTTTGTTTTTTTTTAGATTCAGTTGTTGATAGTTATGTATTGCCATTTTTCTTGTTCATATGTTTTATCCTTCTTCTTAAAGAAGATCTTTAACAATTTCATATAATACTGGTTTTGTGGTGATGAACTTCAGCTTTTTCTTGTCTGGGGTGTTCTTTATCTGTTCTTTGACTCTAAATGATAGCTTTGCTGGATAGAATAATCTTGGTTGTAGGTTCTTCCTTTTCATCACTTTGAATACTTCTTGCCATTCCCTTCTCTGTTCTGGCCAGCAAAGTTTCTGTTTAGGAATCAACTGACAGTCTTATGGGAGCTCCCTGTTGGTAACTAACTACTTTTCTCTTGTTGCTTTTAAGATTGTCTCTTTGTCTTTAACCTTTGGAGTTTTAATTATGATGTGTCTTGGTGTGGCCTCTTTGGGTACATCTTGTTTGGGACTCTCTGTGCTTCCTGGACTTGTATGTCTTTCCTTCACCAGGTTAGGGAAGTCTTCTGTCATCATTTTTTTTCCAAATAGGTTTTCAATTTCTATATTCTCCTTCTGCTCCCAGTGTGCCCCGTTATGTGAATGTTGTTGGCATGCTTAAAGTTGTGCCAGAGACTCCTCCCATATGGTTGATTTGATTCTTGACTTCATCTTCTCTGCTGTTGATTCCCTGTAAATTATTCTTCATTTTAGTTAGTGTAGCCTTCATTTCTTTTTTTGTTCTTTTTATCCTTACTGAAGGACTTGCTTATTGATTTTAGAGAGAGGGCAAGGGAGGTGGAAAGAGAAAGAGAAACATTGATGTGAGAGAGAAACCGATTGGTTGCTCCTCACTGGGAACTGAACCGACAACCCAGGCATGTGCCCTAAAAAGGAGTTGAAGCTGCAACCTCTTGTTTATGGGATGGCACTCCAACCAACTGAGCCACACTGGCTAGAGCTATCTTTCATTTCCAACTGGTCTTTTTTCATGTTGTTGAGATTCTCACTAAGTTCACTGAGTACCCTTTATAACCAGTGTTTGGAACTCTGCATTTAGTAAATTGCTTGTCTCCATTTTGTTTAGTTCTTTTGGAGTTTTGTTCTGTTCTTTCATTTGGGACATGTTTCTTTGTCTCCTCATTTTGGCAGCCTACCTGTATTTGTTTCTGTGTATTAATTAGGTAGAGCTGCAACATCTCCTAGGCTTAGTACAGTGGCCTGACATAGTACTCTAGGGTCCAGAGGCACAGCCTCCCTGATCACTCTAGCTGGGCACTCCAGGTGTACCCTCCATGTGAGCTGTGTACCCCTCCTGTTGCAGTTGAGCATTTATTGCTGTTGGCCCGTCAGTGGGAAGGATTTCCCCCAGGATGATCAGCTGCAAGGACTGGCTGCGATCACCAAGCTCCAATCAGCTGTGCAGAGGCCCTCGCCACGGAGCAGGATTTACTTCAGTGGGGCCCTGTTGCTCTCTGACTCACTCTTTAAGTGTGTTGTTTGTGTAGGTGGTTGGGTGGTGATACTTCCATGTGGTCTTAAGCTACCCACTGGGGCCTCTTGGGAGTTGCAGGCCAAGGTCAGCTGCAGCCTCTGTTTTGCCCAGGGCCACCTGGCATGAGCTACAAAGCAGTTTTCAGATGGCTACTACTTGTGCTAGGCTTGGGGGTGTCCAGGTGAGGCCAAGCTGAGAACCGAGGCCAAGCTGTGAAACAGCTGCTGCTAGTTTTGGGGCTGGAGTCACTTGGTGAGAGAGGTATGGGGTAAGGGGACATGCTGAAGCCAGGTGCTGCTTATTTGAGAGATTTCAGGAATCTGAAGTCTGAACCAAGACAGCCATTCATATGGAAAAGCCTCTAGAAACAGCTTGTGTGGGACCTAGAGCAATTACCCCAGCAGTGCAAACAGTGTAAGCCTGATTGATGGAGTCTCAGATATTGTGCCCACCTGCTGGCTCTGTGGGTGAGGGCTTGTCAAAGGAGCAGTGGCTTCTGCTAGCACTTATGTCTGGGAGAAATGTGGCCCCCGCAGCTCTTGCCCTGATGCCAGACAATTCTGTTTCTCCCTGTATGTCTCTGGTGTCTCAAGGTGTTGCCAGTGCTAGACCTCAGAGGGAGTAAATCTGAGTAAGTCTGTGCTGGCCCTTTAAGAGAAACTGCCTGAGAGTCCAGGAGCCTCTGTCTTCCTCAGCCTTAATCCCCACTGGTGTTCACAGCCAGATGTTATGGGGATATCTCTTCCTGGCACTGGAACCCTGGGGTGGGGGCCTGGTGTGGGGCTGGGACCCTTGTTTTTCAGGGGGAACCTCAGCAGCAAAGTTAAACCTCTTGGTTTTTTTCTTCCACACGAGGGTGGGGGACTAGCGCATTCCAGTTTTCATACCTTCTACCAGTATTGGTGTGGCTTCTTTAATTCCCTAGTTGTAGGACTTCATTCAGCAAGACTTCAGGTGGTTCTGAAGGATGATTGTTCTGTAGTTTAGTTGTAATTTTGATGTGTCTAGTTTTGTTTTTTTTAAACTGGCTTCCAAATAAGGTCCACACATTGCAAGCTTACAGTCTCTATCTAGTTCCTGCATTGCTGCTCTTTTTCCTTTTTAACCAGGTTGGTTATAGTTTCCCACAATTTAGATTTGCTGATCACATTCTTATCTTGAAGTTTAATGTGCTTGTCTGTTCTCTGCATTTCCTGTTAATTGCTATTTTACTGGCTCATCTTTAAGATTTTCATATACTGCTAGAAAATATTTTCTTGTATGTTCTTGTTTTACTATTTATATTTCTTCAGCTGATTATTTTTCAATTTAGTAACCATAATTAAAACTTAATGGTTTTGTAGGTGACTGTAATTTGAAAAAAACACAGTAACATTGCCTGTATTTTATTGAAGATTGTTACAGAGTCGAGGAATATACTATACTGTTATTTCATTCCCTTGACAAGCTTTCTTCCATTGGAATTGCCGTTTTCTTTTCTTTCACTGTGTTTCTTTATTATTTCATCTGTACGTTGTTGTTGTTGTTGTTGTTGTTGTTGTTGTTTAGTTCTTTTTATAGAGCCCTTCTGAATTCCTATCCTCTTGTAAATTGAGTTCTCTATAGCATCAGTATCCTTGTATTTCCTTGCTTTCATTGAAAGTTGCCTTTCCTAAAGGTATTGCATCCCATCTACCTTAGCATCTAGATGAAGTATTTACATTTCTGCTTTGTTTTATTTTCATATTCCCCTTTTGATCTTTGACTATCAGCAGCTACCCTTTATCTTTTCTGCTCTTCACCTGTGAGAATAGTGTTGTCAACTTGATTTCCTTCTTTCCTAATGACTTTCTTCTTAAATTCCCCCCAGATATTTCATAAACATTGAGAATTTATAATGCAAAACAGTCCAGTTACAATAAGAAGTTCTATTCTTACGACTAATCCTTTTCTCCAGTGGGAGTCAGTGTTGACTTCAAACTTCTGGTAGTAAAGTCTCTATTTTACCTATACCACCTTTTCTCAAATTGATTATTTTCTTCCCCCATTTCTCAAATTGATTATTTCACTCTTTTATTTCCTATATTGGTTGTCATTGCTTTTAAGGTTATATATTTTCAACTTTATTTGTTAGTCTAGTAATCATGGGCAATATTTGGTGGCTTCTCACTTTAAAAGATTAATGCTTTTCTCCCAAGTTTCTCTTTAGCCACCCTCCTTGCTTTCACATATTAGCATCTAGCATTTATATTTTTATGTTGATTAATACTTACATTCTGTTTAGTAACAATAATTAAAACTTAAGTGCTTTGTAGGTGATTATAATCTGCAAAAACAACATTGACTGTATTTAACAGGGGTGGACAAAAGTAGGTTTATAGTTGTGAGTATGCAAAATAATTTATTGTATTTTTATTTATTAATTATTGTATTATTTGTATTATAACTGTAAACCTGCTTTTGCCCACCCCTGTCTTAAGGATTGTTTGTTATAGAGCCAAGGAAATACTCTACTGTTATTTCATCCCCTTTTTGGGCCAAGTTTTCTTCCATTGGAATTACCTTTTTCTTTTCTTTCACTGCTTTCCTTTATTATTTATCATCTGTGGGCATTTTTGTTTAGTTTAGTTTTAATTCCATCAAGCAAGCAGCCTAACACCTACTTTTTTTATGAAGTCTTTCAGAGTCCCTCTGCTTCTCTTTGGGCTGAGTGTGCCTTAGGCTTTCTGCCCAGCTCTTATCACATGAGTTGACTTTCCAACTTCCCAGAGTTGGATCTATTTATTGGACAAGATGTCATCTCTTTTTATTTACTCCTTTGGAAAATAACTTCATATGTAAACTTTGAATCTTTGAATGTTTGAAAATGGCTTTTTCTTTTGGGTAAGAACTCAAAGTTAAAAACTTTGCATGAAATTAGAAAATTCAAAGTAAAGATACACAATGAAATAGAAAAGTCATTCTTGTCTTTCAGATCCTTTTCCTAGAGGTAGTCTTCTTTCAAATTCTTTTTATTTTATTTTTAAAAGATTTTATTTATTTTTAAAGAGAGGGAGGAAGGGAGAAAGAGAGGGAAACATTAATGTGTGGTTGCCCCTCGAGTGCCCCCTACTGGGGACCTGCCCTGCAACCCAGGCATGTGCCCTGACTGGGAATCAAACCAGTGACCCTTTGGTTCAAAGGCCTGCACTCAATCCACTGAGCCACACCAGCCAGGTGTGGCTCTTTGAACTTCTTAATTGCCAAGTCCAGTGGATTCTTTGTCCTTTGTTTCTATCTTTTTCTTTAATCTTTATAGTATTTTTCCATTATATTTAGACCCCTTATGTCTCTAGTCTCCCCAGCAACTACCACACTGTTATCTATGTCCATGAGTCCTTTTCCCTTTTTGCTCAATATCGCCACCCCATGACTGCCCCCACTAGCTGTCATCTGCTCTTCGTGTATGAGTCTGTCTCTGTTTTGTTTGTTAGTTCAGTTTGTTCATTAGATTCCACATATGAATGAAGTCATATGGTATTTGTCTTTCTCTGACTGGCTTATTTCACTTAGCATAATGTTCTGCAGGTGCATCCATACTGTCACAGATGGTAAAATTTTCTTCTTTTTTTACAGCTGAGTAGAATTCCATTGTGTAAATGTCCCATAATTGTTTTATCCACTCATCTACTGATGGACACTTGGGCTGCTTCTATGTCTTGGTCATTGTAAATAATACTGCATTGAACATAGGGGTGTTTATGTTCTTCTGAATTAGTGTTTCGGGTTCCTTCGGATGTATTCGCAGAAGTAGGATCACTGGGTCAAAAGGCAGATCTGTTTTTAATGTTTTGAGGTATCTCCACTCTGCTTTCCACAGTGGCTGCACCAATCTGCATTCCCACCAATAGTGCAAAAGGGTTCCCCTTCCTCCACATCCTCGCCAGCACTTATGTGTTGACTTATTGATGATAGCCATTCTGACAGGTGTGAGATGGTATCTCATTGTGGTTTTAATTTGTGTTTCTCTGATGAGTAGTGAGTGATGTTGAGCATCTTTTCTTATGTCTGTTCGCCATCTGTATGTCCTCTTTGGAGAAGTATCTATTCAAGTCCTTTGCCAATTTTTTAAATTGGGTTGTTTGTTTATTGGTGTTGAATTTTGTAAGTACTTTATACATTTTGGATATTAACTCCTTATCAGACGTATCAGTGTATATGTTCTCTCCCATTCTGTGGGTTGTCTTTTATTTTGTTGATGATTTCCTTTACTGGGCAAAAATTTTTTAGTTTTTTATAGTCCCATTTGTTTATTTTTTATTTTGTTTCCTTGCCTGGGGAGATATGTCAGATATAAAATTTCTACAAGCAATTTTGCTGCTTATGTTTTCCTGAAGGACTTTTATGGTTTTGGGGCTAACATTTAAGTCTTTGATCTGTGTTGAATTTATTCTTGTGAATGGTGTAAGAACATGGTCTAGCTTAATTTTTCTGCATGTATCTGTCCAATTTTTCCAACACCATTTATTGGATAAACTATCTTTAGCCTATTGGATGTTCTTGCTTCCTCTGTTGAATATTAATTGACTGTAAAGGTGTGGGTTTATTTCTGGGCTTTCCATTCTGTTCTATTGATCTATGTGTCTGTTTTTATGCCAGTAGCAGGCTGTTTTGATTACTGTGGGCTTGTAGTATAGCTTGATGTTAGGCAGCATGATTTCTCCAACTTTGTTCTTCTTTCTCAGGATCATTGTTGCTATGTGGGGCCTTTTGTGGTTCTATATAAATTTTTGAAATATTTGTTCTAGTTCTGTGAAATACGTCATTGGAATCTTGATAGGAATTGCATTGAGTCTATAGATTGCTTTGGGTAGTTTTTATTATATTAATTTTTCATATCCATGAATACTGTGTGTGCTTCCACTTGTATCTTCTGCAGTTTTCTTCTTCAGTGTCTTGTAATTTTCCATGTACAGGTCTTTTACATCCTTGGTTAGGTTTATTAGGTATTTTATTCTTTTTTAAAGATTTTATTTACTAATTTTTAGAGAGACGAGTAGGGAGAGAGAAAGAAAAGGAAAGAAATATCAATGTGTGGTTGCCTCTTGTGTGCTCTCCCCCACACTGGGGACCTGGCCACCAACCCAGGCATGTGCCCCAACAGGGATTCGAACTGGCAACCTTTGGTTTGCAGGCCAGTGCTCAATCTGTTAAGACACACCAGCCATGGCTATATAATTCTTTTTGAAGCAATTGTGAATGAGATTGTTTTCTTAATTTCCCTTTCTGTTAGTTTGTTACTGGCGTATAAGAATGCAGCTGATTTCTGGATATTAATTTTATATCCTGCTACTTTGCTGAATTAATGTATCATTTTTAGTAGTTTCTTGGTGTAATATATGGCATTCTCTATGTACAGTATCTTGTCATCTGCAAATAAAGACAGTTGTACTTCTCCTTTCCAATTGGATGCCTTTTATTTCTTCTGGTCTGATTGCTGTGGCTAGGACTTCTGGTACTATGGTGAATAAGAGAGGTGAAAGCAGTCCCTATAAATTGTTCTTTATTTTAATTAGTGTAACCTTCTTTTCTGAATGGATCTTTTTTATGCTGTTGAGGTCTTTACTAAGTTCCTTGAGCATCCTTATAACCAGTGTTTTGAACTTTGTATCTGATATATTGCTTATTTCCATTTCATTTAGCTCTTTTTTAGAAAAAGTATTTTATTTAGTTTTAGAGAGACATGACAGGAGAGAGCAAGAGAGGGAGAGAAACATCAATGTGTGAGAGAAACATAGATTTGGTTGCCTCTTTCATGCCCCCAAATGGGGACCTGGCCTGCAACCTAGGAATGTGCCCTGACTGAAAATCAAACCAGCAACCGTTTGGTTCACAGGCTAGCATTCAATCCACTGAGCCCTACCAGCCAGGGCTCATTGAGTTCTTTTTCTGGAATTTTGAAATTCTGGAGTTCTTTCTGTTACTTCATTTGGGCCATGTTTTTTTGTTGTCTTGATGTGGCAGCAAACACTTGGTGGCAGCAAACACCCTCCCTGTGTTTGTTTCTATGTTTTAAGTAGAGCTGCTTTGACTCTGTGTCTTGGGTAGTGTTGCCTAATGTAGTAGGTGTCCTTTGGGGTCCAGTGGAACAGTCTCCCCTATCACCCAAGCTGGATACTCGAGGTGCACCCTTTGTGTGGGCTGAGTACACTATCGTATAGTTGAGCCTTGGTTGCTGTTGTCAGGTGAATGGGAGGTATTTACCCAGGCCTGTCAGCTGCAGGGATTGGCTTTGACCACTTACCACCAACCTCCTCCTTCTGTGGAGGATCAGCTGTGCAGTGGCATGGTCTTGGTGCTCTGAGGTGGTCTGTAGCTGTTCACTGGGTGTGCTGGCCCTGGGGTTTCCCAGGTGGTGCTGGCTAAGGTCAGCCCCATCCTGTGTTTTGCCCAGGGCCACCCTGCCTGAGCCTATAGCATTCTGAGAAGGCTGCTACTTGTGCTGGATTTATCGATTCCCAGATGAAGCCAAGCTGTGAATCTAGGCTTGTTGCTGCTAGTTATGGGCCAACAGAGGCCAGCTGTTGCTTATTTGATGGGATTTAGGAAGTTGTGAAGCTTGAGCCAAGACCAGCCATTCATAGTGAAAAGCAGCTTGGGTGGGCCTGTAAGTTGAGTGGGGCAGTGTCTGGCAGTCTTCAAGGGGGAGGTCAAACATGGTAGCCATGTTGATGGAGTCGCAGATATGGCACCAGCCTGATGGCTCAGTCTAAATGGATGTGGTTTCTTTAATTCAATAGTTGTCAGACTTCCATTCAACTCAATTTTTGACAGTTCTGAGTGATGGTTGTTCTATATTTTAGTTGTAATTTTGATGTGGTTGTGCAAAGAGGTGAGCCGTGTCTGCCTATGCTGCCATCTTGACTGGATGTCCCAAACAATTCTCAAAGAACTTTTTAGGTTTACTATATAAGGGTGAGGATTTATGGAGATAACAACTCTGCCTTCTGGAACAATATTATGGACAAAGGAACAAAATGAAAAGGTTCTCCATTATTTAGAAGTATGTTAAGTTAGCAATATAGGAAGATTTTTGTAGATATAATTTTAATATTAATTCTAGTTTAATTTAATTGAGGTCCAAGAACATAATTCTTATACATCCAGTCTTTTCACATTCACTGAAACTTAGTTTATGGACCAGATCATCACTTGGTACAACTTAGTGAATGTTCTGTTCGCACTTGAAAAGGATGTTTTGACATAAGAAATGTACAAACCTGTAGAGAATTTTTTAATAAGATTTTATTTGAGCCATACAGACTGCTTATACCAGGAGCAAGATCTCAAATACTTTGCAGGGTAACAATTTTGCAGCCTCGTTTATGCATTTGAAATTAAGGAAGGAACTAAGAAAGATTACCTGGAGGTGGAAAAATGCAGTATAGGAAAGTTAACATTATTATGGGTCCTCTTGAGGGTTAATACACCTTTATAGGGCTATTTCTTCTGGTACTTCAAAGATGTGTTAACCTAGAGGCACAAAATTTAAAACCTTTCACTAAAGAAGTGATAGGCTTGGGGCATGACTACCTGCCAATGACCTGCCCAGTTAGGAATTTATAATCAGATAACCCTGTGAGATTACTTTACACAGGACCCCCTTTTTTCGTGCACATCATGAAGATACTCTTTTTTAAAAATCCTCATGCCAGGATATGCTTATTGATTTTAGAGAGGAAGGGAGACAGAGAGAGAGAGAGAGAGAGAGACAGAAACATCAATGTGAGAAAGAAACATCAATCAGTTGCCTCCTGCATGTGCCTTGACCAGGGATTGCACCTGCAACCTAGGTATGTGCCTTGACTAGCTCCTACACATTAGACAAATAAGAGAATGTCTGCATTGAAACCAGTAGGAAAGGCTGAGACACACTCTCATCATACACCCCACCTCTGGCATAGGACCATACAGTCAGGAGGGAACTCCCAGTTTCTCCTTGAGGAGCAAAGGGGTTGGACTACATGTTTAGTGCCCCAACTCTTAAGACTTCCACTTGAGAGATTGGCACCCAAAAACGCATAGTTCTAAAAGCCACCAAGGCTTTTGTCATAAGTACCGCAAGACTATATATAGCACACAAAGAAGCAGTTGTCAGCAGGTGTGCAGGCATTCAAAGTGACTATCTCCCTTAGCACAGCAGGAGCCGACAATAACACCCATCTCCATCTTGTCCTAAGAGGGGTCTATCTGCATACTTTAACAGTTCCTGTTTGAAGGCAGGCTTCTAGTTTAGGAGGCATCTAGGCTCAGGGTTAGATCCTTCCTGGATACAGGGGAAGCTGGCAGTCACCTCCCTTACCTTCTCTTTTTAACTTACTTTAGGTTATAAGTAGCTCCCTAGACAGAGTTTGTGTGAAGTCTTGCACCTTAGCTTTTGTAGCTGCTTCCTGAGTGATGTGCCCCTGGATCTGGCTTAGATAACCACTGGGTCTTGCATTCATGGGTCCCATAATGCTGTAACAAACAAAAATGTGATTCTTAACAGGCACTGGAGCAACCCTCCCACCCTGCAACTTTAGACCTGAGCCTAGCACAGAGAGAACAGGCAAAAATATCTCTCTCTCTTCCTCCCTAGAGAAGGAGCTTTTCTACATACTTTCCTAGCTGATGCCAGAGGGTCTGGCTTCCAATCAGCTTGTATCTAAGTTTTGAATGTGATCTTTCCCTTTGGGACATTGGTGGTTCTTGGCATACCCTGAAGTACTGGGAACCACTAAGAACAAAGAAGGCTGCTTGGACAATCAAAATGGTTTGAAATATAGTCAGGACCTTAGGCTAGGTTGACAAGGTACATCCCCTACCCAAGACCAAACTATTTAGACTAAAAGAAGTTGCTGCTTTATTCAACGCTCAGAAACCAACCCAGGGTCAAGGAAAATGAAGAAACAAAGGAATGTTTCAAACAAAAGAACAAGATAAATCTCCAGAAACAGATCTTAATGAAATGGAGGTAACTTATTTACCTGATAGAGTTTAACATAAGTCATAAAGATGTTCACTGAGGTCAGGGGAGCAATGCATGAGCAAAGTGAGAAACTCAATAAAGAGATATAAAAATATTAAAAAGCACTAACAGAAATCATAGAGCTGCCCTGACTGGTGTGGCTCAGTTGATTGGGTGTCATTCTGTGAAGTGAAAGGTCACCAGTCAGGGTATATGCCTGGGTTGCAGGTTCGGTCCCTGGTTAGGGCATTCATTATATGAGAGGCAACTGATGAAAGTTTCCATTTCACAAAGATGTTTCTCTCCCTTTCTTTTTCCCTCCCTTCTCTTCTCTCTAAAAATAAATAA
This sequence comes from Phyllostomus discolor, assembly GCF_004126475.2. Classification (NCBI taxonomy): domain Eukaryota; kingdom Metazoa; phylum Chordata; class Mammalia; order Chiroptera; family Phyllostomidae; genus Phyllostomus; species Phyllostomus discolor. The sequence goes on along the minus strand of NC_040905.2, from coordinate 161,687,580 downwards.
AATCTTAGAAAAGAAATCATAGAACTGAAAAATAGAGTAATTGAACTGAAAAATTCAGTTGAGGGATTCAACAGCAGCCTAGATAAAACAGAAGAAAGAACCAGTGAACTAGAAGACAGGGCAGTGGAATTCATTTAATCAGAAGAGCAAAGGAAAAAAAAAATGAAAAAGAGTGAAGATAGCTTAAGAGACTTATAGAAAACCATCAAGTAGACTAATATATGCATTATAGGGGTCCAGAGGAGAAGAAAGAGAGAAAGGGAAATAATTATTCAGGGAAATAAATGCTGAAAACTTAGCTAACCTTGGAAAAGAAAAGACATCCAGATCCAGGAAGCCTAAAGGATACCAAATATAATAAATTTAAAGAGACCCATATTGAGACACATGATTATTGTCAAAAGTTAAACATTAGGAAAGAATCTTAAAAGCAGCAAGGGAAAAGCAACTTATTACCTACAAGGAAACTCCCATAAGACTATCGGATTTTTTTTTAAGCAAAAATTTTGTTGGCCACAAGGGAGTGGCAAGATACTAGATTCTCCATCATATGGAAGTCAAAAAAAGCTGGTGTAGCTCTACATATATCAGACAAAAACCGTCTTTAAACCACAGAGTATAACAACAGAAAAAAGGTCATTACACAATGATGAAGGTGTCATTATGTGAGAGGATATAACATTATTAACTATTCATGCACCCAACAGAGGAGTACCTAAATATATAAAGCAAATATTAACTGATCTGAATGGAAAAATAGACAGCAATACAAAAACAGTGTGGGACTTTAGTATCCTACTTTGAACAATGGATAGATCATCCAGGCAGAAAATCAATGTGGAAACATTAGAATTGAACTATAGTTAGATCAAAATAGATCATGCAATTATCTCAATAGATTCAGAGAAAGCATTTGACAAAATTCAGCATCTTTTCATGACTAAAAACTCAACAGATTGTCAGTAGAAGGGATGTACCTCAAATAAGAAAGGCCATATTAGACAAAACTACAACTAACATCATCCTCAACAGTGAAAAACTGAAAGCTTTTTTTTCTAAGGTGTCAGACACAGTACAAGGATGCCTACTCTCAACAGTTTTATTCAACATAGTACTGGAAGTCTTAGCCAGAGCACTTAGGCAAGGAAAAGAAAAGGCATGCAAATCAGAAAGGAAGAAGTAAAAATGCCCCTATTTGCAGATGACAAGATATTATATATAGAAAATCCTAAAACCTCTACCAAAAAAAATCTGTTAGAGCTAATACATACATTCAGTAAAGTTGCAGTATACAAAATCAATATGCAAATATCAGTTGCACTTCTATACACTAACAATGAACAATCAGAAAGAGAAATTAAGAAAACAGTTTCTTTTACAATTGCATCAAAAGAAATAAAATACTTTGGAATAAACTTAGCCTAGGACATGAAAGATCGGTACAGTAAAAACTATATGACAATAATGTTAGAAATTGAAGAATACATATAAATAGAAAGCTATTCCATGCTCATGGATTGGAGGAATTAATAGAGTTACAATGTCCCTAATACCCAAAACAATCTACAGATTAAATGCAATTCCTATCAAAATTACAGTGGTATTGTCACAAAAATAAAACAAACCTACAGTTCTATGGAATCAAAAAAGACTCCTAATAGCCAAAACAATACTGAGTAAGTAGAACAAAGCTGGAGGTATCACAGTTTCTGATTTTAAAATATGATGAAGCTATGGCAATCAAAACAGTATGGTATTTGCATAAAAATCACACATTGATCAATAAACAGAATAGAGAGCCCCTACATAAGCACATACATACATGGTCAATTAATATGACAAAGGAGTCAATAATATATATACAATGGAGAAAGAATAGTCTCTTCAATTAAATGTGTAGGGAAAACTGGACAGCCAGATGCAAAAGAATGAAGCTGAGTCCCTATCATGCACAAAATCAACTCAGTATGGACTAAAGACTTGAATGTAATGCTTGAAGCCATAAAATTTTTAGCAGAAAACAAGGAGTTTTGCTTCTTTACATTGGCCTTGACAGTGATTTTTGTATACTTTTTATTTGACAGCAAAAGGAAAGGCAACCAAAGTAAAAATAAATGAGAAGGACTATATGGAATGAAAAACCTTTTGCTCAGTGAGGGAAACCATCAACAAAATGAAAATGCAACCTATGGAATGGGGGAAAATATTTGCAAAGTATCTATCTGATAAAGGGATAATACTCAAAATATATAAGGAATTCATACAACTCAATAGCCAACAAACAAACAATTGAAATCCTAATTAAAAAATGGTCAAAGGACCTGAAAAGACACTTTTCAAAAGAAGACATGTAAATAACCAACAAATACATGAAAAGGTGCTCAATGTCACTATCAGGCAAATACAAAGCAAGGCCACAGTGAGATATCACCTCACATCTGTTAGGGTGGCTATCCAAAGGACAAGAGATAACAGATGCTAGTGAGGACGCAGAGAAAATGGAACGTTTTATACTGTTGGTGGGAATGTAAATTGGCATAGCCACTATGGAAACAGTATGGAGGTTCCTCAGGAAATTAAAAATAGAACTACAGTATGATCCAGCATTCCCACTTTTGGGTCTGTATCCAATGGAAACTTAACCATTATCTTGAAGAGATATTTGTACTCCAGTGTTCATTGCAGTATTATTCAAACAGCCAAGGTATAAAAATAACCTGTCACTGGGTGAATGGGTCAAGAAAATGTGGTGTGTACACATGTACGTGGGTGTGTATACTGGAACATTTATTGTCGACCTTTACAAAGGAATACATGCTATTTGTGAAAGCATAAATGGACCTGGAGGGCAAGTAAAATAATCCAGACAAAAGACCAAATACTGTATAGTAACACATATCTGGAATCTTAAAAAGAAAAAAAAGTGTAACTCTAAGAAACAGAAGAGTGATTGCCAGGGGTGGGGAAAATAGGGAGAAATTGGTAAAGGCTGTGAGTTCTCAGTTATAAGATAGATAAGGTCTGGAGAGTTAAAGTATAACATGGTGACTATAGTTGAGAATACTGTATTGTATAATTGAAATTTTCTAAGAGAGGAGAACTTAGTCTTCCCCTCTCCCAAAAAGGTATACAATGAGGTGATGGATGTGTTAGTTAACTCAGCAGGAGGGGAATCTTTTTATAGTGTGTACAATGAAAATCATTGTGTTGTATGCTTTAAGTATCTTGCAATTTTATCTGTCAATTATACTAGAATATAATTTTGCTGAAAAATTTTGCTTTGTTTTGTTTTTATACACTGAAAGTATTTTCTCATACAGTTGGGTCCTTTGGTTGAATATAGAACTAAATATCACACTGCAATTCAGTTACTCAATAATCATTTTCCCTTCATCTGTACTTAGTGAAGTGCTTGATCCATAGTACATGTTGTATAAGTGTGCTTGCTATTATCCCATCTTCCTCTGCTCATGATTTACTTCTATGGGGAAGGTTGCCAGATTTTCACCTTTTCCAAATGTCAGTGTCATGTTTTAGCTGGCAGCTAGATTCTGGTGTAATTGCCCTACTTATATTTCTAAATTAAAGTGTGTAAAACTGTAGGCCTTATTCTCCTCACCTTCCAGTGTCAAAGGGCAAAGTCCTTCTAATCTCCTTATTTCCATTAATGGTATTACAGATCTCACAGATTTGAAATCCTCACACCATCTTCCACTCCTGGCTTCTATATTCAGTTCGTCTCCAGGCTGTATCAAGTCTTTTATTGCTTGACAATATCATGCCATTTCAGTTCAGGATCTTACCACTACCTACACCATTGCAGTAGCTTTCTGACTCTTCATCATTTTACCTTTCTAATTCATTATTGACTGTGGAATAAAGTTTAAATTCTTTTATCTGACATTCAGACTTTTTTTAGTTTTATACTATATCAGTTAGGATTGCATTCATTTACAAGTAACATAATGTCTGGGAATAGATTGGAGGTGATTCTTGACATTGATTCAGCTGCTTAAGGTTGCCAGGTCTTTTGTTCTCTTGGGCTTTTCTTCATGGTTGCCTACTGGTTTTAAGGTGACTACACTACCCTATATTTATATTCAGATTCAGGTAGGAAGAAAGTGAAGGTGAAAAAACAAAAAGGAAGCTAAGCCAGCCTCCTTTTAAGGAGGAGTGGTCCTGGAAGTACCACTCAACTTTCATTTAAATCTCCTTTTCTAAAACTGGTTCATGTGGCTACCTATCTGTGGGGAAGTACAATGTTTAGTTTTGTTTTTTGATATATTACTCTCTTCAATAAAATTGGGCTCCTGTATCAAGGAAGAAGGTAAAATGCAGATTGGGTATATAGCTACAGTTTTGCCATGAGTACCTGTCTATCCTAAATGCTGTAACTTCTCAAATTCTACACTTGAGTCCAATAAATTACTGAACGTATTTTATATCTTTCTACTGTTCAGCAGTTTCACTCTCTTGGAATGTTCTTCCTTTTCCACCCATCTAAATCCAAACATTGTTCAAGATCAGTTTTAAATATGAACTCCTCTAATAAAACTCATCAATTAATCCCAGCTTGAAATCTTGTTTTTTCCCCCTCCAGACACTAATAAGCAATTGTCAGAGTAATTCATTTGTTGAGAAATATGCCTCATGGGAACTCTTCTGTGGTCTGTAACTGATTTTCTTTGTTTTGCATTACATATTGATATTATGTTTCCTCAGTTAGGTTGTAAACTTGACAGTTTTATGGTCCTTGTCTGTAGTAAGTTTATAATCTTGGTGTCTTTCACAGCGCTTTTTATATGGTAGTACACAGTATTCAATTCAAATTATGGATTTGATAGTCTTGTCAGTGAAGACTCCTTTCTATATGAAGGATGCCTTATCAATACCATTTTCATTTGTTAACTATGTTGTTTTCTCCTATAGGCACATGTTCTGAAAAAGACTCTGCGTGGAAATGGCTTGCCTTACAATGACAGAAATGGAAGGAACATCCACATTTCCTATACATCATAATGGTGATATTCCTGGAATTGTTGATTCTGTGAAGCAAATAGATCCAGTCCTACAGGTGTATCTTTATCATTCCCTTGGGAAAGCTGAGGGAGATAACCTGAAGTTTCCAACTGGGGAGTATGTTGCAGAAGAAATTTGTGTTGCTGCTTCTAAAGCCTGCGGTAACTATTAAAAATAGTTATTTTTCTTATTAGTAAATGATTAATTATCCCACTCTAATATAATGTACATGTATAATGTGTTAATCTTATTTTTTAATGCTTGTGTGGCTGACAAGTGTGCTTTCACATGCACAAAAAATGACAATGTCACTATAGTAGAATTTAAGGCAAATTTGTCTTGCGCTAGTTCTATAGACTGAATGGTTGTGTGTCCCATCCCCCAACCCCAGCCCAATTTACATTGAAATTTATTCCCCCAGTGTAATGTTATGTGGAGGTAGGGCCTTTGGGAAGTGATTAGGTCATTAGGCAGATCCCTGATCAGTGAGATTAGTGCTCTTATAAAAGAGACCCCAGAGAACATCTTTGCTATTTCTGCCATGTGAAGACATAGTAAAAAGATGAATTAGAAAATGAATTGTCTATGAACCAGGAGCAAATCCTCATTAGACACTGAATCTGCAGCACCTTAATTTTGTTCTTTCCAACCTCCAGAACTGTGAGAAACTTTTGTTGTTTAGCAGCTACTTAGTCTATGGTATTTTTGTTATAGCATGCCAAATGGACTAAGACAAAGATTGGTACTGAGATGTGGGGGCATGCTGTAACAAATACCTAAAAATGTGGATGTGGCTTTGTAATTAGGTAATGGGTAATGAAAGAGTTTTGAGGTGCACGCTAGAAAAAGCCTACCTTGTTGTGAACAGACCATTAAAGGCAGTTCTGGTGAGGGCTCAGAAAGAAAAGAAGAGAGCTATAGGGAAAGCCTCATCTTTTTAGAGAACACTTAAGTAATCTTGAATAGAATGTTGGTAGAACTATGAACAGTAAAGGTAATTCTGATGAGGTCTTAGGTGAGTATGAGGAATGACTTGAAAATAGAATTGTTAAGCAAAAAGGAAGCAAACCTTAAAGATTTGGAAAATTCTCAGCCCATCCATCTTGTAAAAAATGAGAAAGTGTGGTTGGAGAGTACACTCAGGCAGTGGCCAAGCAACCATTTGATAATTAGTGTGGATCAACCATCTCAATAGATGCCAGGAGTTATTCCTTAAGGCAATAGAAGAATGACTTCAAAGGCAACTCAGAAATCATTTGGACTGCTCATCCTATCACAGACTCAATGCAAGGGCCCTGGTGAAAGAGCAAAGGAGGAGCTGCTAGATCTTGGAGACATCCTGCTTGCTTCCTGGGCTGCCTCATTTTGAGGGCTCCTCTGGTGCACCACAGCTCTGAGCTCGTTGGTTGCCCTAGGTACAGCTCTGGCAGTCTTTCCTGCAGCAGGTGCCCCTCTGTAGCATGCAGGCAGCAAACTTCAGTGGAATAAGCTGTTTCTGTCATCTGAGATTGCACAAGCACAGAGGGCATGGTTCCCTCCAGCTAGATTTTGAAGGATAGAGGCACCCAAATCCATGGGGCAGGGCTCCTGGAGCCTTGGGAGCCCAAACTCTGCCCAGCAAAGATGTAGGGGCAGGAGCACTGCCCCATTGGGCCTAGAGGTCAGAGCATTATAGTGTAGAGGCAATAAAGTTTAGACAAACTGGCTATATAGAGTTATCTGTTGGAATTTTCCCACCTCTCTGAGCCCTTTGCCTCTTACTCTCCTTCCTTGACTGTGCTGCTTGTGTACCTAGTAGTATTCCTTCCCTTCCCATCCCCAAATGCCTTTCATTCTATCTAGTTGCAATTGAATCTTAATATTAATAATCCTTTGTTTAGTGTGGATTTTATTATCTTATAAAATATTTTATGTTATACGTGATAAATAGTTTTAATGTCAAAATATTTGTATTTAATGACATATCTTGGTCTGTAGTAATCTCTAATTGTAAAATGTTTAGGGGAAATATATATTTTTAAATGACCTTTATTTTTAACTCAGTACCTAAAGAGTAGAATAGAATGTGGAGTTAATGTTACAGCTGTATACCATGTTGTACAACATTATTTTCAGCTAGCTAAAACTTACTGTCCTAAGTACTTTAGATGTGTTATTTAATACTTAACAACAACACTAGCATGTGTAGGTACTATTGTTATCTTTCTTTTAAAGATGACAAAATGGCCCAAATTATTCTTTATTCTTTAACCTGACTTTAGAATTCCTTTTGGCAGTTTTGGAAGTAGAGTTTTCAGGGCCCTAATCTTCAACATTGAAAATTGTGACCAGCCATGAGATGGTTCAGCCAAGCCAGCACCCAGTTGAACCATTTAACCCAGAATCATTTGACAAGTGAATAAATGGGTTAGCTTTGTTGTGGACAGAGAGTAAAGAAAGGTTATACAATGGTGTTGGAAACCATTGTCAACTCTACTTTGATGTGAGAAAAATAACCAGGGTCTCATCAGGGTAGGGTTGTTTTTTAAACCTGCCTATTTAGAGTTAGAACTAGCATTTGTAATGTTTTGAATAACTTTTAAAGAGATGTGAAGAATATTTTTAATATTTATCCACATATGTACAATTTTTAGCAGTCTTTATTTCTTTGTGTGAATTCAGATGTCCATTTGGCATCATTCTTCTTTTGAAGAACTTTCCTTTAATATTTTTTTGTAGTGTAGGTTTGCTGGATATAAATTATCTCAAATTTTGTTTGGTTAAAAGTTTTTACCATTATTTTTGAAAGACATTTTAGGCACTTATGTAGAATGTCTACAATATTTTATTTCAATACTTCTTTTCACTATTTTTGGCTTGAATTGTTTCTAATCAGAAGCTATATCATTCTTATCATTGTTTCTTTGTATTTAATGTGTCTTTTTTCTCTGATGGTTTTTGTGATTCTCTTTTCATCACTTGTTTTCAGAAATTTGATTATCATGTACTTTGATGCAGATTTCTTTATGTTTGCTTTGCTGGTGGTTTTTTGAGCCTCTTGGATCTATGAGTTTATAATTTTCATTATATTCATGTACTCCTTTCTTGTTCTTTGTCTTCTGGACTTTATTAGACCTTTTGATATTTTTTGACATTTTTGCATTTTTTGTTCAGTCTTAGTTTTCTGTGTTTGGTTTCATTTCATTTCGTTTCTATTGCTGTGTCTTCGTATTTATGAATCTTTTTTTCCTGCAGTTTATACTTTAAAAGTTTTATTTGGATTGCTTTTTAATGATTTCCATTACCTCATCATGTTCATGTTTTGCTCTACCTTCTTTAATAAATGGAAAGTGTTAATAGTATTTGATTTCATTTATTTTCATTGGTAACTCTACCATCTGTTTCATTTTGGGACATCCTTCTGTTCATTGACATTTCTTCTAGTTTTGGGTCATATTTTCCTGTTTCTTTGAATGCCTACAATTTTTGAATAACTTTGGATGCTGCACATTGTAACATAAATTTGTACTTTACATTGTTGGCTGCTGGATTTTGTTGTATTCTTTAAATAGTGATGGATTTTTGTTCCGGCAGGTGATTAGGTAACTTGTGGTTTACTTTGGTGCTTTTGGACTTCCTTCTTTTTTTGTTAGGTAATTCAGTATTTTTAGTGTATTTACAGAGCTGTGCAATCATCATGTCAATTTTCGCCACCTCATACTTATCAGAGCTAACTACCCATTTCTTCCTCAGCTCCCTTAACCACCTATCTACTTCTGTCTTTAGGAATTTGCATATTTGGGACATTTCATATAAATAGAATCATACAATATGTGGTTCTTTTTGACTAGGAGTAGAATTGTTAAGTCACATGGTAACTTTGTGCTTAACCCTTTGAGGAACTGCCAGAATGTTTTCAAAGCACCTGTACCTTTCAAATTCCCATCAGCAGTGTATGAAGGCCTCGATTTCTCTGCATCCTCATCAACACTTGTTATTACCTATCTTTTTGATGATAGTATGAAGTTGATTCATGTTGTACTATCTATTAGTATTTTATTCTTTTATGACTAAATAATATTCCGTTATATGGATAATACTACATATAGTTTAACTGTTTATCAGTTGACATTATGACTCTTTTCCCCTTTAGGGTATCATGAGTAATGTTTCTTTGAACATTTATGTACAAGTCTGTGTATGGACATATGATAATTTCTCCAGTGTATATACCTTGGAATGAAATTGCTGGGTCAAATGGTAACCTCACATTTCACTTTTGAGGAACTACTGATATGGAGAGATCTGATCAGATCACTGGGGAGGACTGGGGAGGAGCTATAGGAGGAGGTTGCTTGAGGCAATGGTTAACAGTTTAGGATGGGATTGGCTGAGAGGCTGAGTGCCTCCAGAGCATGTGGAATTACGGGCCAGAAGATTTAAAATAACAAGAGGTCAGAGACTGGGTCTCCAGCTCTCTTCCTTAAAAATGCTTGGATGATTGTGCTGCAGCTGCCTGCATTTCTCAAAGGATGGTATTTTGGATGGGAGAAGAAACTCCAGGTGCAGCCTAGGATCAAGTTGGACTGCCAGAAGGTAGTAGGATTATTCTTCTTTGGGTGTTTTAGAGGGGACCAGCTCTGAGTCAGAAGCCTGCCATTCTTCCAAAATTGTGTGGCTTTTTTTTAATTTTGAAAAGAAATTTTATTGATTGATTTTAGAGGAATAGGGAGAGAGAGAGTGCTATACAGAGTGAAACATCAAGTTGTGTCCCACTTATTTATATATCATTGGTTAATTCTTTTTTTAATCATATTTTATTGATTATGCTATTACAGTTGTCCCATTACCCCCTCTTCATTCTCCTCCACCCTGCATACTCCCTCCTACCCAGATCCCCACCCTTTAGTTCATGTCCATGTGTCACACTTATAAGTTCTTTAGCTTCTACATTTCCCATACTATTCTTGCCCTCCCCCTGTCTATTTTCTACCTACCATCTATGCTACTTATTCTCCATACCTTTTCCCCCTCTCTCCTCTTCCCACTCTCCTGTTGCTAACCCTCCATGTGATCTCCATTTCTGTGGTTTTCTTCCTGTTCTAGTTGTTTGCTTAGTTTCTTTTTGTTTTTGTTTTAGGTGTGGTTGTTAATAATTGTGAGTTTGCTGTCATTTTACTGTACATGTTTTTTATCTTCTCTTTCTTAGATAAGTCCCTTTAACATTTCATATAATAAGGGCTTGGTGATGATGAACTCCTTTAACTTGACCTTATCTGAGAAGCACTTTATCTGCCCTTCCATTCTAAATGAAAGCTTTGCTGGATAGAGTAATCTTGGATGTAGGTTCTTACCTTTCATGACTTGGAATACTTCTTTCCAGTCCCTTCTTGCCTGTAAGGTCTGTTTTGAGAAATCAGCTGACAGTCTTATGGGAACTCCCTTGTAGGTAACTGTCTCCTTTTCTCTTGCTGTTTCTAGGATTCTCCCCTTCATTTTAATCCTGGCTAATGTAATTGTGATGTGCCTTGGTGTGTTCCTCCTTGGGTCCAACTTCTTTGGGACTCTCTGAACTTCCTGGACTTCCTGGAAGTCTATTTCCTTTGCCAGACTGGGGAAAGGAAATCTCCTTTATTATTTGTTCAGATTAGTTTTCCACTTGTTGTTCTTCTTCCTCTTCTGGTACCCCTATAATTCGGGTGTTGGAACATTTAATAAAGATATCCTGGAGGTTCCTAAGCCTCTCCTCATGTTTTTGAATTCTTGTTTCTTCATTCTTTTCTGTTTGGTTGTTTCTTTCTTCCTTCTGGTTCACTCCATTGTTTTGAGTCCCAGTTTCCTTCCCATCACTATTGGTTCCCTGTCCATTTTCCTTTATTTCATTTAGCGTAGCCTTCATTTTTTCATCTAATTTGTGACCAAATTCAACCAGTTCTGTGAGCATCCTGATCACCAGTGCTTTGAACTGGGCATCTGATAGGTTGGCTATCTCTTCGTCCTGCAGCTTTTATCTGTTCTTCCGTTTCGGCCATTTTTTTTTGGTCTTGATGCACCTGTTACGTAGTAAGGGGCAGAGCCTTAGATATTCACCAGGGTAGGGCAACCCACCTCGCTCTGTTGTGATGCTATTTGCGGGGGAGGGGTCTGAAAGGGAACAATGGTGCTTCCTCCACTCTCTGCTGGATTTCAGTCCCTTCCACCGCTTCCCCCAAGCAAATTGGTCCCTTCTGGTGCTGATTCCCATATGGATGAGCTTGTATACCATGTAGGACCCTGTGGGTCTCTCCAACAAACTCTCCTGTGAGGCTGGGAGCTCTCTCCTGGCACCTCAACCCCCACAGGTGTTTTCAGTCCATGTTTTGAGGCTTTATTTCCCCGTGCTGGAGCCCTGGGTTGCACGGTCTGTTTCACTCCCCAGTTTCTCCTGGTTTATCTGCACGGGAATGGGGGACTACCTGGTCCACCAGCTGCCTTGTGGACCATGCCCATCCACAATCAGCTGCCTCGCTGGGTTCTCCTGCTGCCACCCCTTGCCCGGGGTCCACCAGCCACCTCTTTTCTTACGGCAACCCCTCTCCACCTAGCCACCCGACTCCACCCCTTCTACTGGTCTGGATGAATGCGTCTATTTTAACACCTTGGTTGTTGGACTTCCATACAGTTCTATTTTCTGTCAGTACTGGTTGTTTTTTTGTTTCTAAATTTTTGTTGTCCTTATTTTGGTTGTGTGAAGAGGCACAGTGTGTATACCTATGCCTCCATCTTGGCCATAAGTTAAAAAATACTCTTTTTTTGAGGCTTATATTTTCAAATATATAGGATTTCAAAAAATTTTTATTAAAAAAATAAGAATAATTATTTTAATTTCATGTACTTGTTATTTCATTAGAACTGAGGACTTAGCATTTCTATTTTTATTTTTTAATTTTAAGTATATTTTATTGATTATGCTATTACATTTGTCCCTTTTTTCTCTCCTTTCTCTCCCTGTGCCTGTACCCTTCTTCCCATCTAGTATTCCTTCCCCCCAACCCCAACCTTAGTTCATGTCCATGGGTTGTACATATTAAGTTCTTTGGCTTTTTCATTTCCTATACCATTCTTAACTTCCTTATATCTATTTTGTACCTTCCAATTATGCTGCTTATTCCCTGTACCTTTTTCTCCCATTCTTCCCTCTCCCCCTCTCCACTGATAACCCTCCATGTGATTTCTATTTCTGATTCTTTTCCTGTTCTAGTTGTTTGCTTAGTTTTAGTTTTTATTTTCTATTAGGTTCAGTTGTTGATAGTTGTGAGTTTGTTGTTTTGATTTTTTTTTAGATAAGTCCCTTTAACATTTCATATAATAAGGGCTTGGTGATGATGAACTCCTTTAATTTGACCTTATCTGCCCTTTTATTATTTTATCTGCCTTTTCATTCTGAATGACAGCTTTGCTGAATAGAGTAATTTTGGATATAGGTCCTTGCTTTTCATGACTTTAAATATGAATACTTCTTTTTAGCCCCTTCTTGCCTGTAGGGTTTCTTTTGAGAAGTCAGCCAATAGTCTTATGGGAACTCCTTTGTAGGTAACTCTCTTCTCTTGCTGCTTTTAGGACTCTCTCCTTCTTCTTAATCTTGGGTAATCTAATTATGATGTGTCTTGGGGTGTTGCTCCTTGGGTCCAACTGGACTTTCATGTCTATTTCCTTTGCCAAATTGGGGAAATTTTGCTTCATTATTTTTTCAAATAAGTTTTCAATTTTTTTTCTCTTCCTCTTCTCCTTCTGGCACCACTATCATTCAGATGTTGGAACTTTAGAAGTTGTCCCAGAGGTTCTTAACCCTCTCCTCAATTTTTTTTTGAATTCTTATTTCTTTATTCTGTTCCAGCTGAATGTTTATTTCTCCCTTTTGTTCCAAATTATTGATTTGAGTCCTCGTTTCCTTCCCTTCAGTATTGGTTCCCTGTATATTTTTCTTTATTTCATTTTGTATTGCCTTTACTTCTCCCTTTATTTTGTGACCATACTCAATCATTTCTGTAAGCACCCTGATTATCAGTGTTTTGAATTCTGCATTTGGTAGGTTGCTTATCTCTTCATCACTTACTTCTTTACCTGGAGTTTTGATCTATCCTTTTATTTGGGCTATATTCCTTTGCCTCAGTGTACCAGTCTGGATGAATGTTTCTTCTTTAACTCCTTGGTTGTCAGACTTCTATACAGTTTGATTTTCTGGCAGTTCTGTTTTTTTTTTTTTTTAATTGGTTGTTACTCTTCTTTTGGTTGTGCAAGGAAGCAAAGTGTATCCTCCAACACCTCCATGTTGACCAGGTAACCCAAGCTTTAAAACTTTTAAGTATTCATTTCTGAGCTAAATGAAACATGACTAGAGGACCTGCTATGTATGATTATTCTCTGGCATTTTTTTGAGAGTTGTTTTTAATCTCCACATGATTTATGTGTATATGTTTGTTTATGTGTAAGTATTCTACGTATGCTGAAATAAAAAGCATTAATTGTGTGGCTTAGAGACTTTATATGCATTTTTAAAAGTTCAGTGGCCTTCAACTTTTTGTTCATGTTCATTCAAAAATATCTTTGAAAAAAATCACATATCCTTGCATTTTAAGTTCACAATTAAAAATTTTCATTGTAAGTTTAAATAGAGCTGAGAATATAATTACTAATGTATCATGTAAAACTTGATATTTAAAAATCTTTCACTGTTCTCTTAAAAATATCCAGTGACGCCCTGGCTGGCGTAGCTCAGTGGGTCGAGCGCGGGCTGCGAACCAAAGTGTCGCAGGTTCAATTCCCAGTCAGGGCACATGCCTGGGTTGCAGGCCACGGCCCCCAGCAACCGCACATTGATATCTCCCTCTCTCTCTTTCTCCCTCCCTTCCCTCTCTAAAAATAAATAAATAAATAATCTTTAAAAAAAAAATATCCAGTGACTTCTAAATATTTTAGTTGTTTGATGTCCTCACTATCAATTAAAACACATATAGGTTTGAATCAATTTTTCTGTAGACAACTAAAAACATTGAATAATTTTTAAAACCTGCTTAGAAGAGTGCCAGTAATCATGTTTTAAAATACAGAGGTAAAAAGATTTTGACTGCTATTGCATTCGTGATTTTGAGTTCTTACTTCAGACCCACTACAAATTATAGATGGTATATAAATGTACTTTCAACTATTGTACTCCTTTCTTTTTCTGCTTCTTTCCTAGGAATCACACCAGTGTATCATAGTATGTTTGCCTTAATGAGTGAAACAGAAAGGATCTGGTATCCACCCAACCACATCTTCCATATAGATGAGTCAACAAGGCACAGTGTTCTCTACAGAATAAGGTACTTTCTTTTGTAACGTGACTCACGTAGTAGTAAAGGGCCAGATACATAATACCAGAGACTAGAAATAATTAATATTTAATTTTCTTCATTTAAGACTGTGTTTCTCCTTTGAGTGTCCATACATGTTCTTTGATTAGAATGCTCTGAAAATAAAGCTGTTCTGGTGAGATGCTACGTTACCACTTATAATTATAGTTAAATTTTTAAAAGGATGAGTATGGCTTTACTAACAAAATCCTAAATGTTTGGAATATTGCTAGTTTCCTAGGAAATTAAATGTGTGTGCAATAAAATGTAATCTTACATGTCTTCTTTTTAAATACTTTTTTTAAAGTTGAAGAGAAGATTTTTCCAGTGTTTAGTATAGTCTCAAATTATAAAGTTAATTTATTTAATAATTTATGGTAACATGTAATACTAATTTAGAGAAATCCAGAAGTATTTTTCTAGTCAGTGAAACAAAGAAGTTAAGTTTGATCTGTGGCCCTTATGAAATAGATGCATTCACTTCAGAGAGTCAGTGTTACAGTAGAAAAGAACATGGACTCATTCATAATTTTAAAAAGAAAGGTAAAGGGAGCCTTAATTAAGACATAAGAGAGAGATTCTTACCATGATAAAGGGTATCTATAAAAAAACATATAGCAAATAATATTCTTAAGTGATAAAATGTTTGAAATGGTCTCTTTAAAATGAGGAACAAAGATAGCCACAGTCACTGCTTTTGTTTAGAATTTCAGTCAAGTTCCTAACCAGTGCAGTAAGACAGGAAAACAAAGTTTAATAATTGAGAGCAAAGAAACAAAAAGTCATTATTTGGAGATGACATAGTATTTAGCAATGTACAGGTATCGATAATAAACATATTTCTACATTTCTCTGTTTCCTGTTACTGTCTCTACGTTCTGTGCAGGGAAGGAGGGAGTGTTACTGATTTTATAGCTATGTTTCTTGTATTTTCTACCTATACTTTTATTATGGCCTTATCTAGATTTCCTTTTGTTCTCAACTTGTATTTAACACTGTTAGCTGTGTTTTCTGATTATGGGATAATACCTTTTAGTATGCTGGAAGTTGTTATATGTACACAATATGTTTATATTTGAAGTATGTATTTTGAGGCTGATGGAATGTTTTAACTGTCTTATAGATTTTACTTTCCTTACTGGTATTGTAATGGCAGCAATAGAACCTATCGGCATGGTATATCTCGAGGTGCTGAAGCTCCTCTTCTTGATGACTTTGTCATGTCTTACCTTTTTGCTCAGGTATGATTATATTATCTACTTGTGTTAAATGATAAATAATATAGCATACCTCTTTAATCAGGAAAATCTTCACATATGGAAAAATTGATGTTCCATTTTGCATAAAAGGTGCAGATAAATAACAAAATTAAGTCTTTTTCACTAATTTTTAATCTCATGGTTTATGGATAATAGAATCTATTTTATAAACTTTCCTTGAATTAGCTATTTGATTTTTCTTCTCCTCCTCCTTCTTCTTCCTCCTCCTTCTTCCTTCTTCTTATCCTTGTGCTTTAGATTATTTTAAGGATTTCACAAAGTTTAGACTGAGTTCTACAAAATGATTCATGCAGACATAAGTAGTTGAAACATAAGACAGTGAAATATCTTTAGAAAAAGTTTTATTTTTTAATTCCTGAACAATTTCAGACTTAAATAGGAGAATAAAATGCAAAGAAATTAAGTAACTGCATAAAAAATTGAGCTATAATAGTTTGTGTAGTTCCTCATGGGAGGGTGGCTGGTATTTACTCTGACAGCAGAGTTCCAGTTATTTGTTATTAATACTGTTATGTTAAATTTTCATAGTGTATTTGAACATTTTGTAATGCTTTTTAAATAGGTACCTTGATTTAAACAGTAATTGAAATGTATTATCATTAAATAACTTAAGTTTCTATGTGCTGGAAGACTGAGGAGTATAAACTAAAGAAAGAAAATATATTAGTGCTTTTAGGTAAAGACGTGGTCTTTGTATTCCCCAAGGTGTCAGTTTAAGGAGTTCTAAATCAAATTTGGTAATCTAATAGGAAATAATCCTACAGATCCTGATGTCTCAGATTTCTAAAGTATCTAGTAGGGCTAGTTCAGTTTGTAAGCAACAAATTGGAACAGTTTTTTTTTGGGCTATGGGAGCAACCTACATTTTTTATTGTGGTAAAATATACATAATAAAATGTACTACTTTGAGTCTTTTTAACTGGATAGATCAGTGGCATTAATTAAGTACATTCACATGGTTGTGCAACCATCACTACCATCCATCATCAGAACGTTTTTCATCTTCCTAAACTGAAACTTCATTCTCATGAAACAACAGTTCCCCATTCCCCTCTCCTTTGGCCCCTGGCAGCCAGCTGTGTACTTTATGTCTCTATGAATTTGCCTATTCCAGGTATTTCATATAAGTGGGATTTTTGTGACTGAACTATTTCTTTTAATATAATGTCTTCAAGGTTCATTCATGTTGTAGCATGTGTCAGCATTTCCTTCCTTTTTAAGACTGAATATTGTATTGTACATAGTACCACATTTTGTTTATCCATTCATCTGCTCATGTATATTTGAGTTGCATCCACCTTTGGCTCTTGTGAGTGAACAGTGATGTGGTAAATATGGGTTTACAAATATCTGAGACCCTGCTTTCAATTTCTTTGGATATATATTCAGAAGTGGAATTAATTGAATCAAATGGTAATTCCTTTTTTGACCTTTTTTTTGAGAAACTGCTATACTGGTTTCCATAGCAGCTGCATCATTTTTACATTCTTACAAGCAGTGCACAGCATTTCTATTTCCCCACATCCTTGCCAACACTTTCTATTTTTTTATAATAGCCATTCTGATAGGTGTAAACCAGCATTTGTTGTTTTGATTTACATTTCCCTAATAATTAGTGATGTTAACCATTTTTTCATAAGCTTGCTGGCCATATGTATATCTTTGGGGAAATTTTTATTCAAATCCTTTGCCCATTTTTAAATCAGGTTGGTTTTTTTTCTCAAGCTATAGATGTTCTTTATAAATTCTATATGTTAATTCATGTGTCATCAGATATATGATTTGCAGATTTTTTCCTCTCATTCCATAGGTTTACTTTTCATACTGTTGATTGTACCCTGTGGTATACAATAGTTCTTAATTTTTATGTAGTCCAGTTTTTCCTTTTGTCACGTGTGCTTTTGGTGTCATATTCGAGAAATCATTGCCAGATCCAATATCATGCACCTTTCTCCCTACATTTTCTTGTGTTTTATGTTTTATTGTTTTAGTTCTTACATGAAAGTCTTTTGTTCATTTTGGGTATGTTTTGGTATATGCTGTCAGATAAGGGTTCAGCTTCATTTTTGCATGTGGATATCTGGTGTTTTCAGCACCATTTGTTGAACAGACTGTCCTTTCTTCATTAAATGGTCTTTGCACTCTTGTCAAAAATCATTTGCCCACCAACTGACTTTTGTTCAGCTTCCTTTGTTTCAGTAACCATTAAGAAAGAGAGAGACAAGCTTTTGAGAATATGTGGTATGAGATTATGACTTTCTGTCACCTTTATGACTTTATTTTGTCCACATTGCAGAGCTGATCTATTTTGGGGGCATGCTAGTTAAGTTATGTTAATAAGGCAAGTTTTCATAAACTATTCATTTAGTTACTTTAATATTAATACTGTGTCTTAATATTATGTCTGAATACTGTGCATTTAAAAAGAATGCCAACTCCTTAGATTTTCAATCATTTTGCCATAAAGTTTTAGTAAAAGTTCTTTTGCAAATGGAAAGTGGTTGAAATTTGGGTTCCCAATTTTAGAATTGGGAACAATATGTGAAGTACATATCTCAATCTATTTCACTGCTTACAGCTTCAAATTACATCTTCTACATCAAAACTACCTGAATTAAAATAGGTATTAATTAAATATGTACTGAGTTCCAAATACATTGAAAGCCTTATACTAGAGACCATGTTGGGTACAGTATTAAATGTAGTCTCAACCTTCAAGGAGACTAACATCTAGCAGAGAAGCTAAACATGTAAATAGAAAATTATGATGCCAGGTACTGTATAGTAAGTGCCAGACCACAGATAGTTCAGGATTATATCCAGTTGGGGTAATCAGGGAAGAATTCATGGAAAATACAGTATTTCATGTATTCTTTGAAGATGAAGTAATTTTTGATGGACACAAAACACAGTGAGAAAATAGAAATGATATAAGGACAAAGCACAAGGCATGATCAAAGATTCAAACTAGTTGGATTGGGGCAGACAGTTCATGTAAGGGAATGGCATAGATTAAAACTTGGAAAAGTAAGTTGGGGTCAGACTGCAGGAACCCATTAATGACTTGATCCTAAAAGCAATAGGGAACCAGTTTCTTTAAGCTTATTTTCTTAAAGCATCATGACTTTTTCATTGGTAGAAGTAGCAATGCTAGAAGTGTTTTAAGAAAATAAAGTGTATTAGGGAAAACTCTTTAAGAGACTGTTATAATGGTTCATATATGAAGCAATAAAAATCTGATGTAGGGAACAGAAGACATTAAAAGAGTCTAAAAATTGATAACTTTATAAATATATATAAAGAATTAAGGGGAAAAGAGAAATTCCAAGATTTTTATCTGGATACTTTAAAGGATATGTATAAAATCAGATTGAACATATATTGAGAGAAAGGAAAGAGTAGAACATGAAAAGCACCAATATTCTAGAAATAATAGCAATTTTCTTTATAAGAATTGTAAGAGCTATAATATTAACTGGAATGCCAATATTTAACCACGGTTTTAAATTGGATATAAGAAAAATAGGGCCACCTTCCATTTTTTGTATTTACCTTCCTTCTTTTGATGTGATAACTTATTTCATGAAATTAAAGTTTTACATGCATTCTTTAAAAAATAAATTGATTAAAAGAAATAAAATGAACTTAAAAGTAGATTTGTTAACTTCCTATTAGCTAATGAGAAAATATTTTTGTATAAGAAAATAAACTATATCACTTAAAAAGCACAAACAATGAAATAACCAGCATTAACCAAAAACAAAGGCCTAAATGTTGGCAATAAAAAATTAATTCAGGCAAGGAGCTGAATTATTTTGCACAATTTCAAACACTTATTTTACAACATTTTTGAAAATGAGCAAGTAAGTCATTCTGATTAAAAAGGAGCTACTAAAAACTGATGGCTAGGTAGATTTCTTTTTAGTAGCCTGTGGTTTCCCCATATATAATACAGGACCAGTGGATAATAAATTCTATTCATGAAGGTAGTCTGTGGAACTCATGCCCAAAAGAAAACAAACATGAAAAATCTGTGAGAGTAGCACTAAGAACATAATCAACCAAATACCCATTAGAGAAAAGCTACAAATAGAGTCCCAAATGCCAAAGCATGTTATTTTCAACTAGCTTGCCTTCAGTATCACAGAATGTACCAATGAATTTTCATTTCATTAAGACTGTAGAAAAGTAGCTTTTTATACGTGTGGCAGACAACATCTGAGCAAAGAATTTTTGTCTGCATTCAGCCAGAAAAATAAGAAAACAGTTATAATCTACCAGTTCATAAATGAATCAAAGAATTAACATGGAATAAATATCCTTTTTTTTTCCTGGCTGAATATATGTGAATTAATTCATGGCTGTTCACATGGAAGCAGTTTACTTTTTTTTTTAGTGGCCATATTTGATAATATAAAGAAAATTCTCAGGAAATAAATAAATTTAAAAGGCTCGCAGCTTGATTTTGTCTTTTTAATTGCTTACAGGTTCCAAATCTGTCTTTCTCTAATACTGTCTTACATACTCTAACAACAGTTTAGTGTCTGAACTACTTTTTTAAAACTACTCTTTAGGGTTTGTTTGGTATTTTTTTTTTTGGCCTGTAGTTTTCTTTTTTTGGTTTTGGAATCAGGATGACGCTGGCTTCATACAAAGAGTTTGGGAGTCTTCCCTTTTCTTGAATTTTTTGACATAGTCTCTGAAAGATAGGGGTTAGCTCTTCCTTAAATGCTTTGTAAAATTCTCCTGTGAAACCATCCAGTCCAGGGCTTTTGTGTGCTAGAAGTTTTTTGATTACTGCTTCAACTTCATCAGCTGTTATTGGTCTATTCAGGCTTTCTGCTTCTTCTTTAATCAGTTTTGGAAGATTACATTTTTCTAGAGATTTGTCCATTTCACCTAGGTTTACAAATTTCTTGGCATATAGTTCTTCATAGTAATTTCTTACGATCCTTTGTATTTCTGTTGTATCAGTTGTAATCTCTCCTATTTCATTTCTGACTGTGTTTATTTGGGTTCTCTCTTTTTCTTGATGAGCCTGCTTAAAGGCTTGTTGATTTTGTTTATCTTTTTGAAGAACCAGCTCCTGGATTTATTGATCCTTTGAATTGTTCTTTTAATCTCTGGGTCATTTAATTCTGCTCTGGTCTTGGTTATTTCCTTCCATGTACTTGCTCTGGGCTGTCTTTGTTGTTGTTCCTCCAGTTCTTGTAGGCGTAGGGTTAGGTTGTTTGTTTGGAATGTTTCTAACTTTTTTAGATAGGTTTGTAGCGCTAAACACTTCCCTCTCAGGACTGCCTTCGCTGTGTCCCATAAATTCTGGATTGTTGTGAGTTCATTTTCATTTGTTTTCAGAAACTTTTTGATTTCTTCCTTGATCTCATTCTTAACCCATTCATTGTTTAATAGCATGCTATTCAATCTCTATGAGTTTGAGTGTTTCTGAGTTTTTTCCTTGAGGTTGGTTTCTAGTTTTAGTCCCTTGTGGTCAGAGAAAATGCTTGATATGATTTCAATTTTCTGTAATTTGTTAAGGCTTGTTTTGTTTCCTACCACATGGTCTATTTTTGAAAATATTCCCTATGGCCATACGACCCTGAACGTGCCTGATCTCACCTGAAAATATTCCGTTTACATTTGAAAAGAATGTGTATTTAGCTTCTTTGGGATGAAAGGTTCTGTATATATCAGTTAAGTCCATTTGATCTAGGACATTGTTCAATGCTGCAATATCTATTGATATTTTGTTTGGAAGATCTATCTATTTTTGACAGTGGGGTATGAAAATCCCCTACTATAATTGTGTTGCTCTCAATAACTTTCTTGAAATCCTCCAAGATTTTCCTTATATATTTGGATGCTCCTATACTGAGTGCATATATATTTATAATGTTTATGTCTTAATATAAGGAATATTAGGAATATTTTCATACATTATGGAAATTGTAGGTTAAAATATTGTAGTAGATTTAAACGTGATAGTGAAACTTACAAGGTATTTTCTTTTAAATATTTTTTTCCATTAGTGGCGTCATGATTTTTTGCATGGATGGATAAAAGTACCTGTGACTCATGAAACACAGGAAGAATGTCTTGGGATGGCAGTGTTAGATATGATGAGAATAGCCAAAGAAAAGGATCAAACCCCACTTGACATCTATAACTCTATCAGGTAATTTCCTTATGTGAATCCATATACATAAATGGGAACTATTGGAGTTTTTGTGCAGTTTATTTGTATTTAATGTGTTTGCCCATACTTTTTATTTTATAATGATTAAAAGTGTTATGGGCAACTTCTTCTTCTTGTGCACAACACATACTTTGTGAGATAAAAGAAACTATTATTTTTTCTTCTAGTTTTATTGAAATATTGACATAAAACACTGTATAAGTTTAAGGTATACAGGATAACAACTTGACTTACATGTTTGTGAAATGATTACCACAGTGATTACCACAAATATGAATCATTTCATATAGCTAGAAAGAAAAAAATATTTTTTCCTTGTGATAGATACTCTTAGGATCTACTGTCTTAACAATTTTCATGTATACCATACAGCAGCATAAACCGTAGTCATCATATTGTACATTACATCTGAGAAGTACTTATTTATCTTATAACTAAAAGAAATGATTGAAAGAGTTGGTGTACTACAGAAATTATTATAGGCATTCACTACCTATTTATTATTTGATTTGTTTATTGTGAAAAGGCTAGGTAAAGTCAGAGGACTGAAAAGACCACCTGAAGACATAATTTGTGCTACCAGATCTGCACATTGTATAAATAATTCTGAATCATAGTATCTCTAATAGCGTATATATTTTACTTATATCAGTATCACCTGAGGTTCCTGCTAAAATGAAAATTTCTTGGGTGCAAACTCAAGAATTTGGATTCAGTAAATCTGAAGTGAAGTCTACAAGTATGAATTTTTATAAGTGCTCCAGGAAATTAAAAAATAAATCAGCTTTATTGGAGTATAATAGACATGTAAAATTGTAAGATAATTGAAGTGTACATCATGATGATTTGATATACACATATACATTGTGAAGGGATCCACTCTGAAGTTCATTAATACATCCACTACCTCACATATTTATCTTTTTTTCTGGGTTATTTTTTTGGTGATAGTACTTAAGTTCTATTCTATTTAGCAAATTTCAGTTATATAATACATTTTTGTCAATTACAGTCACCAAGTTGTACATTAGATTCTCAGACCTTGTCTATTTCATAACTGATTTCAGTAGATTCTTATACAAGTAAACTACACTCCACACACTCCAAATTATTTTTCTGCACATTGAATATTGACAATCATGCCAAATAAAATTTTCTTTCCATTTTTAAATAATTTTTATTATATATATATATATATATATATATATATATTTAAGATTTTTATTTATTTTTTAGAGAGAGGGGAAGGGAAGGAGAAAGAGAGGGAGAGAAGCATCAATGTGTGGTTGTCTCTCACATGTCCTCTACTAGATACCTGGCCCACAACCCAGGCATTTGCCCTATACTGGGAATTGAACTGGTGACCCTTTGGTTTGCAGGCTGGCACTCAATCCACTGAGCCACCCCAGCCAGGACTCATTTTTATTTTTTTATTACAGTTGATGTATTATATTAGTTGCAGGTGTACACCCAATGATTAGACACTACATAACTTACTAAGTGATCATTCCAATAAGTCTTGCACCCATCTCACAACATATAAATTTATTAGAATATTGTTGGCTATATTTCCCATGCTGTACTGTACTCTACATCCTCATGGTTATTCTAAATCCCTTTGCTTTTATCACCTATCCCCCCAACTCTCCTTCCATCTGGCAACCATCAAAATGTTCTCTATCTATGAGTAATTCTGTTCTGTTTGTATATTTTGTTTGTTTAGATTCAGTTGTTAATAGATTTGTATTTATTGCCATTACTTATTCATATTTTTTATCATTTTATTCTCCTTTTCCTTCTTAAAGAAGATTCTTTAACATGTCAAATAATGCTGTTTTGGGGGTGATGGACTCCTTTAACTTTTTCTTGTCTGGGAAGCTCTTTATCTGTATTTCGATTCTAAACGATAACTTTCTGGATAGAGTAATCTTTGTTGTAGGTCCTTGCTTTTCGTCACTTTGAATGTTCCTTGCCAATCCCTTCTGGCCTATAAACTTTCTTTTGAGAAATCAGCTGACAGTCTTATGGGAGCTGCCTTGTAGGTAACTAACTACTTTTATCTTGCTGCTTTTAAGATTCTGTCTCTGTCTTTAACCTTTGTTATTTTAATTATGATGAGTTTTGGTGTAGGCCTTTTTGTGTTCATCTTATTTGGGACTCTGTGCTTCCTGGACTTGTGTCTATTTCCTTCACCAAGTTAGGAAAGTTTTATGTCATTATTTTTAAAATAGGTTTTCAATTTGTTTCTTCTTCTTCTTCTTCTGTCCCGCACCCCATGATGCAAATGTTGGTATGATTGAAGTTGTCCCAGAGGTTCCTTATACTGTCGAATTTTTTTTATTCTTTTTTCTTTTTTCCTTTCTGATTGGGTGGCTTTTGCTTCCTTATATTCCAAATTGCTGATGAGCTTCTTGGCTTCATCTATTCTGCTGTTGAGTCCCTGTAAATTATTTTTCATTTCATTAGTGTATCCCTCACTTCTGACTGGTCCTTATTTATACTGATGAGGTGCCATTAAGTTCCTCGAACATTCTATAACCAGTATTTGAACTCTGTATCTAGTAGATTGCTTGTCTCCATTTTGTTAAAAAAAGTTGGGGCAGGGGGGGAGTTTCATTCTGTTTGTTCATTTGGGACATGTTTCTTTTTGTCCTCTTTTTGGCAGCTTCTCTGTGTTTGTTTCTATTTATTAGGTAGAACTGTTATGTCTCCCAGGCTTGGTAGAGTGGCCTAATGTAGGTGTATTATGTAGGGTCCAGTGGCACAATCCTCCTAGATCACCCAAGCAGGGCACTCCGGGTATGGCACCCATGTAGGCTGTGTAGACCCTCTTGTTGCAGTTGAGCCTTGATTGCTGTCAGCATGTCAGTGGGAGGGATTTACCGCTAGACCAATCAGCAGCAAGGACAGGTTGTGACCACTCACCACTGACCTCCTGCCACTGTGGAGATCAGCTGTACAGGGGCCTACCCTACAGGGTAGAACTTATTTCTGTGTGGCTCTGACACCCACTGAGTCTGCCTCTTGAATGTGTTGCTTATGGAGGTGGTTGGGTGGTGATGCTTTGATGTGATCTGAGGCTTTCTGCTGGGTGTGCTGGCTCTGGGGCCTCTAGGGAGGAGCAGGCCAAGGTCAGCCACCACCAATATTTTGCCCAAGACCACCTGGCATAAGCTACAAAGCAGTCTGCAAATGACTGCTACTCGTGCTGGCCTTGGAAGTGCCCAGATGAGGCCTAGGTGTGAACCAAGGCTGACTACTACTACTTTAGGTGACTGAGGCCACTTAGTGAGAGGTATGGGGCACATTGAAGCCAGATGCTGCTTGTTTGAGAGATTTTAAGAAACTCTAAAACATGAGCCTGTATAGGCCATTTTGTATGGAAAAGCCACTAGAAACAGCTTGGGTGGGCCTCAGGGAATTACAGAGTGGGGCAGACAGTATGAACCCAGGTTAATGGTGCCCATCTCCTGGCTCTGTCGGGGGAGAGTTTATCAAAGAACAGAGGCCTCTGCCAGCACTCCTGTCTGGGAGAAAGTTGCTTCCCAACTCTCACCCTGATGCCAGACAGGTCAGTTTCTCTCTGTATGTCTCTGGTGCTTTTCAAGCTGCTGCCCTAGTGCTGGAGCTTGGAGGGAGTGAATCAGAGTAAGGTCATGCATGGGCCCTTTAAGATGAGCTGCCTAGGACTCCACGATCCCTCTCTCTCCCTCAGCTTCAATCCCCACTGGATGTTAACAGACAGGAGTTATGGGGATTTCTCTTTCTGGCACTGGAACCCTGGGATGGTGGGTCTGAGGTAGGGCTAGGATACCTCACTTCTTAGGGGGACCTCCACAGCTGAGACATACTTCCCAATGGGTGTAGATCCAGGTGGTTCTGTGTTTCCACTCCTCCCACCAGTCTCAATGTGACTCCTTCTTTATATCCCTAGTTGTAGAACTTCCATTCAGCCAGATTTCAGGTGGTTCTGAATGATGGTTGTTCTATAGTTTAGTTGTAACTTTGATATATTGTGGGAGTAGGCAAGTACTGTGTTTACCTACCTGCCATCTTGTCTGTAGGTCCCAAATATAATTTTTAGGGAAATTGTACTCCTATAAGCCCAGCTTTAATGGCTGTAAATGTTCTACTTTTTAAAAGGTATATACGAATGCTTTGGGTTTTTTTTTTTAAGTTTGGAGGCTACATATATGTCTTACATAGTACATACCAGATTTAAAGTCTGAAGATATCATGAAACTGATTAAAACTCCCTTTGTTTCTTGAAATGATTTTTTCAATAATTGGCTTCAGTCACTTTTATCTTGAGTGCCTTCAAAACAGTTCATATACAATTTACAGAGTATCAATTTCTTTTTCCCTTTTTGGTTTTAAGTATTCTTCTTTTGCTTTCAGATGTCCATTAGGCCTTACGCTAAGACTGTAAGCCATATGGTATAATTACAGAACCTTACTGAAGAATTTAGAAGATTTTAAATCCCAAAGGAAAAACAAACATTTGTTTTCACTAAGGCCTTGATCTTTATTAAAAGGCAGATAAACACCCCTTAGGGTATTAATTTATTTTTTCATGTATTCATTCATTCACTCCTTTAACAGTACTTATTGAATACCTGCTATATGCCAAATCATAGGAGAATAGAATCCAGGTTTGAATATCTTACATAACATTAATAGAAACTGAAGGAATTGAAAAGAACACAGTTGCAGAACAGAGAAGATTTGAGCCACTGAAAATGAATTTTCTAAAAATGAAGCCATCTTTGGGCTTATGCTTTGTTGGAACACTTCTGCTTTAGAGGCAGTGATATTGTCCAAAGTCTTGATATAATCTTACGGTTTCTTTGAGGTCACTTGTCAAATAACATAGTTATTCTCCCTATGTTATTTAGTCTAGTGTCCTAAACTCAGTGAATGTTTAGTAATTATATTTTTCTCATTATTCTTAATCCAGATATAAATACATCTGCAAAATTCTGCATCTATTTTTCTATACTTCATTTTCAAAATTGTTAAATATTAAACATTCATTATAAAATTCCAAGAGATTTTAAAACAGCATTATTGAGATATAATTCACATAAAGTTTGCATATTGAAAATGTACAATTCAGTATTTTTTATTATAGAGTTGTAAGGGCTGTATATATTCTGGATACAAGTTATCATATATATGTATTTTTTTTGCAAATATTTTCCCATTTTGTGGATTGTTTTTTCACTTCCTTGAAAGTATCATTTGTAGCACAAGAGTTTAAATTTTGAAGTGCTCTAATTTATCTGTTTTTTTTCTTTTGTCTCTTGTACCATGATATTTTAATATTAGATGAATAATTTATGCCTGTCCTGAAGCAAAACCATCCCTGTCTTGCTTCCCTTCTTAACATAATTGAACTCACTGGTGGTTTCTGAATTCTCTTGTAGTGCTCATTTCTGGGAAATAATCAAAGAATTCCACTCAATGTTAAAATATTCAGGATTGATGGAAGAACAGATGAATGATTAGTTTGAGGCAGAATTAAATAAGCTGCTTTGTTCTCAGAAATAACCAGTAGAATGTGGATCTCTGGTTAGTGTAAGAAAATACCTATCCTTTCCCAGACTTAAAAAAAAATACATTTAAGGTACATCTCTTTGTGTTTGTGCCTGTGTGTTAGGTGTGTCTGTGTCTGTGAGTCATGCCTCTGTGCACATATGCACCTGCATATATGTGTTTGTGCATGTGTATGTATTAGATACTTAATCTTCTGTGTGTCATTCCCTAATCGTATATTTTGGCTTAGGTGTTGGAGTATAGAAAGTGAAGGAAACAAATAAGATTTTTCTGTTTTCATTCTTCATCTGCTCTTTAAAGTCTTATATTTGCTAAAGGATGGAAAGGATGGACAGACTCTGATGGATGACTTTGCAAATACTATGCTGGGGCTAAGGACACTTATTTATATAGCAGCTGAACTACATACTTCATATCACTAAGCCTCCCTTTCTAAACAACTAAGCCAATACTAGAATTTCCAGTGGCTTACTTCAATCATAATAAGATGAAGGTTTCATTTTATGGTGCAAAACATAGTACATCTTTTAAGGCAAACTCAGTTTCAAGCCTTTTAGAGCCCTACTTTTAGGATTCTTTATAAAGCCCCATATAAGAGAAGCATCAGAAAAAAAAATGCTTTTTATGTTTCAAAAGCTAACAATTTGTATCTCTTAAAATATATTAGTGTTTCTAACAAGTCTGGTTCTGATAGCATGGCACTAAAGGGTATTCATCATATTCAATAACCACACATTCCTCCGGTATTCCCAAAAGGTGTCTGGGCCTTTATTCTAGGAATCAAAGAGGAAAGCTTGGTTGTATGACGTTGTCTTAAACTCCTCTTTTTATTCTTAAAATTAGTTTTCTAAAGGTTTATTAAGTCAAATAACCACTGGTGTTTATGCAAATTACATTCCAAATTTAGTAAGGCTCTTGGTAACTAATTTTTTTGACAGAAGTAAATAAAATAG
This sequence comes from Phyllostomus discolor, assembly GCF_004126475.2. NCBI lineage: Eukaryota > Metazoa > Chordata > Mammalia > Chiroptera > Phyllostomidae > Phyllostomus > Phyllostomus discolor. The sequence continues at coordinate 161,659,226 of NC_040905.2, read as the reverse complement.
GCATTTCCATTTGCATTCTGATTGTATGTTTGATCTTCTTTTCAGTTTTTATTCTAAATTTACTGAGACTCCTTTATGTGCTATCTAGACTTTATTCAATTTCATGTATTTTTTATTATTTTTTTATTTTTTTAATTTTATTTTAATCATTGTTCAAATACAGTTTTCTCCTTTTTACTCCCAATCCAGCCCCCCTCCCACCCCATATATTTGTTTATTTACAAGTATATAATTGTTATTAAAAGGAATAGAATATGATTTGAGGTCTGAAAAATGGGTAGAATTTATTGGGTGGAGAGAGGTGAGAGATAGAAAATGCTTTGTAGCAGAAGGGAGTATAGGAAGACTCCAGCGAGAATCAGGCAGGGCTCAGAGTTAGGAGGAGATGAGGTAGCAGTTTGAGCATGGAGAATCTTAAGAGTCATGTTGTCAAAGTTCATAATACTAACAAACTATGCAAGGGTATTAAGCAGGAGTGAAATGATTATATTTGTGTTTTTAAAAGATCCCCATAATTCCAGTGTAGAAAACAAATCAGAGGGGGTAAGAGTAAATGGAAATGAGAGTCAATCAGAGAGTAAGGCCATGGAGTAGTAGTAGTTCCTCCAGGAGATACAGTTGAACGGGTTAGTCTTAGAAAAGTGGGCAAATAAGAGAAATGTACAGAAAGTAAAAACAAGGGGACGTGGTGATGGATTGACTAATGGGGGTTGAGGGAGAAGGTAGTACAAAGGGTGATTCCTGGGTTTCTGGGACTTGCAGAGATCGGTAAATTTTAGTACTGTTTACTCAGATAGGGAATGCTGTAAGTGGATCTTGGGAGGATGTTAGGGAGGTTCATGAGATTGGTTTGACACATTGTTTGAGGAGCTTTGGGGACATCCAAATTAAATGGGTAGATTGACTTGACTGGGGAAGATAAGGGTCTAGAGCTTAGAGTCAGGGCTAGAGAAAGAAATATCAAGTGATTTGCATATAGAGTATCTAGGAGAAAGAGAATGTGTGTAAATAAGAAGGCCCATAATTAAGTTTTGAGGAACTTCAACATCTAATCACTAGGTAAAGGGGAGTGAACCTGTAAAGAAGATTGAAAAGAAGCAGCCAAAGAGATGACATTAAAATCAGGAAAGCTAAGAGGAGTGAGATTCAAGGAAAGAATGATTAATAGTATTGGATGCTGTGGAAAAATTACAAGAAAAATAAATACAAGGATTTGGGTTATTAGCAACATGGAGATTTTTATAGATTTTAGCAGGAGCCGTTTCTATGGAATGATGGAGCAGAAGCCAAATTGGAATGAGTTAAGCAGTAAATGGAAGGCAAGAAGATGGAAATGGCTGTATAAACTCTTTCAAAAACAGGCCAGATAGGCTATAGCTGGAGAAGACATGGGATAAAGAAAATTACATTTAGGATGGGAAGAAGATTAGTATTTTTAAAACATGTGGATAGAAGAGAAATAATAAGCAGAGTAAAAGTCCCCAGAAGGTATATGTGTATTAGAGGAAGACAAGGTCTAGGAAGTATTGGCAGTGTGTGGCTTTAACTAGCAGGCTTATACCTCATTTATTCTAACAGGTGTAGAGGAAGAGAAAATGAGTGCAGATGTATATAGGTTTGCCAGCAGGATATTGAGGGAACTCTACTTAGAGAAACTTTTTCTTTTTCTTTTCTTTAAAAAAAAGAGATGAAGTCATCAGCTGAAAGTGAGGAGAAATGTAGCTGAGGTTTGAGGGAATTTGAAAGGTTTAGCATGGTTGTGGGACTTGGGAAACTTAGTTGAACAGAGAAATGTCGTAAAAGTGATGGAAGTGATGAAAGGCTATTTAAAATAGGTGATTATGAATTTATAATGCAACACAAATACTGTCAAATGACTTTCTCAAGCAGCACTGGCTACTTGAGTACAAAAGTGAGCATTCCTTCAGGGACTTAGTGTAGACTGGTGGGGAAGGGAGTAAGAAGTGGTATGCTGGTAAATGTTTAACAACCAGTTCACAGGAAAGATGGGGGAAAGGTCTAGTTGGTTCATGGCCAATCCCACAGTATCAACCTGACATAACCAAATGCAGAATTTGCAAGAGATGAGCAGCAGCAAAATCTTCCCACCACTCATATATGATAGACACTCATAACCTCAAAAGCATAGATAGTACTAACTTATAAAATGAAAATTTGTGTAAAACAATTAGAGAGTGGTATGTTTTGAATATGCATTATCTATATTTTTAATATGATTTATGAGTAAGTTTATTTAGAATTTAAATTTTAATGATGGCTGTTTAACAATCAGCTCAAAATAATCTTTAAAAAAGCTGTCAGTGATACTGCTGACTTCTGGCCAAGATGGAGGCACAAGTAGACATGCATCTCCTCCTAGCACAACAATAAGAAGGATAACAACCAATCTAAAAACAAATAAAAAAAACCTAGAACTGCCAAAAATTGAACTGTATGGAAGTCTGACAACCAAGGAGTTAAAGAAGAAACATTCATCCAGATGGGTAGGAGTGGAGACAGGCAGACAGGGTGGAGAGGACATGTGGTGATGCAGCAGCTGTGGCAGCTGGTGGAACGTGGGTTCCACATTCATGTGCGGCAGATAAAAACTGGAAGGAACAACTAGTCAGCAAGCAATACCAGTCCCAGGCCTCGCCACGCAGCCCACAGTTATAGCACTGGGAAATAAAGCCTCATAACCTCTGGCTATACAAACCATTGGGGGTCAAGGTGAGGGAAGAAACCACCAGTCTCTCAGGAGAGTCTGTTTGAAGTGCCGACAGGGTCCTAGAATGTACACAAGCTCACCCACTCAGAATCAGCACAAGGGCAGTAGCTAGAAGGTTGCCAGTCACATCTGGAAAGTAGGGGAAGTGACTGAAAATGAGGCAAGAGCCAAACAACCAGCATTGTTCCGTCTCTGATGCCTCCCCCACATGCAACACCACAAAGCTGCAAAGCGGGTTGCTTTGTCCCTTACAATGTAACAGGTGCACTGATGCAGGAAGTCAGAGTAGCTCTACCTAATACACAGAAACACAGAGAGGCTGCTAAATAGAGTAGACAAAGAAATATGGCCCAAATGAAAGAACGGATCAAAACTCCCAAAAAAAGAACTAATGACCTAGAGATAGCCAACCTATCAGATGCAGAGTTCAAAACACTGGTGATCAGGTTGCTCAGAGAAATGATTGAGTACAGCCACAAAATGAAGAAATGAAGGCTATACAAAGTGAAATAAAGAAAAATATACAGGGAACCAGTGGTGAAGGGAACAAAGCCGGGCTTCAAATCAACGATTTGAAGGAGGAAAGGAAGAAATAAACATTCAACTGGAACAGAAAAAAGAAAGAAAATTTCAAAAAAATGTGAGGAGAGGCTTAGGAACCTATAGGACAACTTTAAATGTACCAACATCCAAATCATAGGGGTACCAGAAGGAAAAGAAGAAGAGCAAGAAATTGAATAATTACCTGAAAAAACAATGAAAGAAAACTCTGATTTGGTAAAAGAAATAGACTTACAGGTTCAGGAAGCTCAGAGAGTCCCAAACAAGTTGGACCCGAAGAGGGCCACAGCAAGACATCATAATTAAAATGCTAAAGGTTAAAGATAAGGAGAGAATCTTAAAAGCAGCAAGGGAAAAATCAGAGAGTTACCTACAAAGGAGTTCCCATAACACTGTCAGCTGATTTCTCAAAAGAAACCTTGCTGGCAAGAAGGGGCTAGAAAGAAGTATTCTAAGTCATGAAAAGCAAGGACCTACAATCTAGATTACTCTACCCAGCAAAGCTATAATTTAGAATGGAAGGGCAGATAAAGTGCTTCCCAGATAAGGTCAAGTTCAAGGAGTTCATCATCTCCAAGTCCTTATTATATGGTATATTAAAGAGACTTATCTAAGAAAAAGATCAAAACTATGAACAGTAAAATGACAACAAATTCAGACCTATCAACAGCCGAACCTACAAAAACAAAAACACAAAAGAAGCAAGCAACTAGAACAGGAACAGAATCATAGAAATGGAGATTCCATGGAGGATTATCAGTGGAGAGGATGAAGGGGAAGAATGGGGGAAAAGGTACAGGGAATAAGATGCATAATTGGTACATACAAAATAGACAGGGAGAGGTTAGGAATAGTGTAGGAAATGGAAAGCTAAGGAACTTATGTGTATGACCCGTGGACATGAACTAAGAGGAGGGGGGAATTGTGGTAGGGAAGGAGGTCGCAGGGCAGAGGAGGGCAAAGGGGAAAAAGAGACAACAGCATAATCAATAAAATAGAATTAATTTTTTTAAAAAAGAAAGTGATACAGCTGAGGAATTAAACTTTTTATGGATAATAATTAAAAAAAAATAAGCCGTCAGCATCAGCCACTCCAACCCTTGCTGTAAATTCTCAAGTACAGTGTAGTGTGATAAATCATATTATGGAGCTGTGCACAGATGCTGTCAGACAAAGCAGGGTGTATCTAATGTAGACACAGAGGTCCAAAAAGGTCTCCTGGATTTGATGATGCTGGAGCTGAGACTTGTAGAATGGGTGATGGAAAGAATGATTAGCATATGTGAAAGGCATGGAAATTTAATATTGTTGTACCTGCAGAAATAAAATGTTATTTATTTGTTAGATATTTGAGCAGGAGAGAAATGTTATCTACCTTCTTTAGGATATTTTACATAGAGATGGAAGTATAAAAGGGTCAGAAAATTTCCAACTGAAAATGTTTTGATTGTAAAAGAATTATCAGAAGTTACTGAAGCTGGCCTAAGAAAACAATGGATACAAAAGAAGTATGTTTCAATAACAAACAACAGTAGCATTGAACAAAATGTAATAATTTTCAGAATTCAGATAAATATTTGTGTACAGCATGATAGGAAATATTTGTAACACAGTGCCAAAAAATGGTATATGACATAATCAGAGAAAACAAATTTTTAAAAATTAATTTTATAGACAGGGGAGAGAAGGGTGAAACATAGGGAGAAAAGCATCAGTGTGTGAGAAAAACATCGTTTGGTTGCCTCTCACTAGTGCCCCAGATGGGGACCATTCACTGTGTGAGATGACACTTAACCAACAGCCACGTGAGTCAGGGCAGTGAAAGCAAATTTTTAGAGACTCCATTATTAACTAGACTAGCTTCATTTCATTAGGGGAAGAAAATTAGCATCTCCTAAACATTTGTAACTAAGTGTGAATTTGTATGTATATTCACATCATCAGACAAAGCCTGAAAGTTTTTATATTATGTGGTTGGTGACTGTGTCACCTTTTGCCACTTGTGTGCTTACAGCACTTATCATGGAAAGGTGGTGACTTTTCTTTTAATTTTGTTTTAGATTTATATTCCAATTTGTTTTGTTTTGCCGTGTGTGCTTTTTGTTCCTAGCTACAAGACATTCTTACCAAAATGTGTGCGAGCAAAGATCCAAGACTATCATATTTTGACAAGAAAGCGAATAAGGTACAGATTTCGCAGATTTATTGAGCAATTCAGCCATTGCAAAGCCACTGCCAGAAACTTGAAACTTAAGTATCTTATAAATCTGGAAACTCTTCAGTCTGCATTCTACACAGAACAATTTGAAGTAAAAGAACCTGGAAGAGGTCCTTCAGGTGAGGAGATTTTTGCAACCATTATAATAACTGGAAACGGTGGAATTCAGTGGTCAAGAGGGAAACATAAAGAAAGTGAGACACTGACAGAACAGGTAATCCTTAATGATACGTTCTCATTCTTTGTTAATTTAAGTAGAATGGTGATAGAAGCAAAGTAATTTTAGTCATTTGAAACATGCACTTGTATTTTTCTCCTCCCATTTATAGAAGTATACATTTTTAATAGTGTGAAGCCATCAAGATCATGTTTATAGTTCTTTTCTGATTATTCTTAAATTTTTAAAATTTAAATCTTATGACAAAATAATAAGTCATAGTATTCATATAGTTTAAGAAAAGTGATGTTTAAAGGTAGTTTTGCCTCCTTGTTTTCTTTTACTAATATTGATTTAGGAGTCACAATGATAAAATTTAATATCCTAAACAATATTGATTTTAATTGATTTTTATGATAATGTATACCTGTTAAATAATTTAGTTTGTTTTAGCATTGCATTATAAGTTTTAAGTTGTTTCATATCTGTGTTGTTCTCAGATTATTAGAGATTTAAAAGGTTTTTAGTCTTCACTCTGTGGTAAACTTTCAATTTTCTGACCGTAGTTGCTTTAATGTTGATTGGCTTGAAGGATGCCAACTAGAGCAGGTCTTAGATTCCTGGCACCATTTAATGCTCATTTTTAAATCAAAGCAAGATACAGTGTAGTCTAGGGTTCCATTATTGGGGAAGAGAATCCCATTTAATATTTATCTTTTGCTAGCAATACTTTCTTACTTTAAAGAATTTGTTATGAATGTTAATCTCCTTCATAAGTCTTGTTTTAAAATGCCACCATAGATTCTACCTGTTTTTAATTTCAAATACTCTTAACCATAGGATTTACAGTTATATTGTGATTTTCCTGATATTATTGATGTCAGTATTAAGCAGGCAAACCAAGAAGTCTCAAATGAAAGCAGAATTGTAACTATCCATAAGCAAGATGGTAAAAATCTGGTAAGTTTGCTTTATAACTAAATAATGGTTATGTTATACAATTTTTAAAAGTATTCTTAATAACCAAGTTATTATCTTACAGGAATTTTTCTTATTGTTTTAAACATAGCTCTAAACATAAATATCAGTTTAGTCAGCTTTTTATTATGTCTAGATTTTTGTATCACTACTAAAACTATCTTCCCACAGAGTTTCTTATACATTAATGTATTTTTCACTTATTTTTATGATTGGCAATGCACCAGTTTCTTTTTCTTCCCACTCTGGGTTGTGCCACTTCCTGTTACAGCTCTTATTCCTGATGATAATCTTTTTTTACCAATAGAGATGTGCATAATACCAGTCACACTACCTAATTAAAGGAGAGAAAGAAATCAAAACAATACCACTGGGAATTTATGTAACAAATGTAAACCAATCCCTGATCTGACCTACCCAACTGTAAGACATGATCAATTCTGAAATATTTAACCCTTTTGCCATGGCCTGGTTGGCTTAGTTGGTTAAAGCATCATAGTGATACTCCAAGGTTGCAGGTTTGATCCTGGTCAGGGCATATACAAGAAACATGCATGCATAAATTAAGTGAAACAACAAATCAATGTCTCTCTCTTTCTCTCTCTCTGAAATCAATCTTAAAAAAGATTTAACCCTTTTTCTTTAAATAGCTTCAGAAATCCCACTTATTTTAATTGAAAGGAAAGATATGAATTCCTTTATATTCTGCTCTAAAGTTTCTTATTTATCTGGCTTTGTTTTCTTTTTAACTCAGATATTTCTTAACTTCCTGGCTTAAATGCCATATTAATGTTATTTGGTCATTTAACTGAAGTAACTATATGTACCTTTCTGGCCATTTCAAGTTTATATTACCAAAATTACAACTAACTTGTAACTTATTTTAGTCAGCATGCTTTCCTGTTCTTAGATAAAAATATGATTAATACTGTGCAGCTACTCCCTATTAGACTATGAGCTTCTTGAAGGTAAGGATCATTGTGTGTGTGTGTGTGTGTGTGTGTGTGTGTTTTACTCCTTGCACCTTGCCCAATGCTCTAGGGCCCAGTTTAGAAAGACCTTGGTAAGTGTTTCATGGAAATTATCTTCTTGTCTCTCCAAGTTGGATCCCTGGTTTTCTGAATCTAATATTTGCCTTGTTTTTATGGGTACATTCTCCAGTACCTGTTGATATTTTTATATTAGGGATTGTGACAAACTAGAAAATTAATTTAGGGAGGATTTTTACATTTTTATGATGTTGAATTTTCCCCAGTCAAGAACATGATAAATCTTCTGTATAGTTCAAGTAAAAAGTTGTATCTCGCTCTGGCTGGCGTAGCTCAGTGGATTGAGCGCGGGCTGGGAACCAAAGTGTCCCAGGTTTGATTCCCAGCCAGGGTACATTCATGGGTTGCAGGCCATAACTCCCAGCAACTGCACATTGATGTTTTTCTCTCTCTCTCTCCCTCTCTCTCTCTCTGTCTCTCTGTCTCTCTCTTTCTCTCTCTCTCCCTCACTCCCCTCTCTAAAAATAAATAAATAAAATCTTAAAGAAAAAAAAAGTTGTATCTCGCAAGAGTGGTTTGAAGTTTTTCTAAAAGTTATTTTGTATATTTTTTGGTTAAATTTAATTCTACATACTACTTTTTGGTTGCTATTATACATGGGGCTATACTTTTTATTATATAATTTAATTGACTTTTTTATGTGTGAAAGATACTGATTTCTGCATTCTGTAATCTTAATAAATTATCTTATTCTTGTAATAGTTTTATAGATTTCTTTTGGGTTCCCTGAGTATACAATCATATAATAGCCAAATAGAGATGGTTTATATCCTTGTTTCCAATTTTCTACTATATTTGTTTTCTATGGCGTCATTATGTTAGTATAATACAATATGATGTGTTATTAAATAGTAGACTTTCTTATTGCTGATTTTAGGATAAGTTGCTGCAGTATTTTCCCTTTAAATAAGATGCTGTATTTCAGAGTAATAATATGTTCACATATGTATGTATGATATAATCATATAACTATGTATGATTTTAATTTATGACTATATACATTTTAGTTTATAGCATAAACTAAAGCAGTGAAAAAATCCTAACTGAACTTGTTTTTTGTAATGGAAGTCTGCTTATAATTAGATTAAATAATAATTAGAATTATTTAGAATATAATTTATCACCTGTATATTTGGTATGTAAAAATAGAATGCCCATTATTTCTAATTCATATCAACTTTTATATCAGATTAGAGAGATTTCTAATTGAGATAACTGGCACTTTTTTAAAAATGGGAATACTGGAATATATAGTAAAATTATGGATGTTCATTGAACTAAAAATGTCATAATAAGTACAAGTTCAAGATGGTCTTAAATATTAAACAGAAGAATTTATAATTCAGACTGGACCATAAAAGACATTTGAGCAATTTAGGAGAATTACTCTAACAACATGGAGTGAAGAGAATTTGCAATATGTAGCCTGCAGTTGACTTTTTAAATGATACTTATTATTTCTTTTTCTCTTCTCTGCTTAGGAAATTGAACTTAGCTCATTAAGGGAAGCTTTGTCCTTTGTGTCATTAATTGATGGATATTATAGATTAACTGCAGATGCACATCATTACCTCTGTAAAGAAGTGGCACCTCCAATGGTGCTTGAAAATATACAAAGCAACTGTCATGGTCCAATTTCGTGAGTAATAATACAGACCTAAAGTTTTAGAAAAGTAAATGAGATATTTACAAAGAAGTTTTCACACAACAGAGTAACATACATAGGTTTAGGAGTTTAGAAGAACGTATCTTAACTGAAGTTGTTTTTTGTAACAAAAGTCTATTTACAATCATGTTAAATAAAATCAGAATTATTTAGGATATAATTTATCACCTGTACCCGATTCTACAATACTTCTAACTTGTGTAAGTTTGACATTTAGTTGTCTGAGTGTGTTACAAGTTAGTGATAAGTGAAGCAGAGATGATTCTTGCTTTCATGTAGATTATATTTTGACCTTTCTTTCAAGATGTACACCTTCAATAAAACATGTAGCAGATTTTTAAATTAATAGTTTTTGTTACTTGTCATGGGTCTTCTGCTAGACTTTGATATTACATTAAATATTAAAATAAGTTTTTATATTAGAAATTGCTATGGTAGAAGAGATATATGTATTTTATTATATGTTGTTTGCATAGTTAAGTTAAATTTTATGAGAGTATGGTTTTTAAAATACTAAGTTTGTAATCAGAAGGCAAAAAAATCAAATGAATGACTTGTTCTTTGTGATTTTGTGGGTCCTTTTATTTATTTTTAAAGCAATATATTGCCCCTTGAATTGGTTTGAACTTTCATTATTTTTCATTACAAGATTATTGATAAACTTACAAAGTAGAGGAGACTTCTAAAAATTCTGAGTTTTAGATTTGACTTTTGATCTTTTGCATGGCACCTTGCTATGTCATCATTCACATTATTTCTTTACCTTTAGGATGGATTTTGCCATAAGTAAACTGAAGAGAGCAGGTAATCAGACTGGACTCTATGTACTTCGATGCAGTCCTAAGGAGTTTAATAAATATTTTTTGACTTTTGCTGTCGAGGTTAGTATGTCAGATTAATTGATGGTAACATCTTTATTCAATCCATATAATTTTCCCTTCATGTTTATCTGCCATATTTCCTTTTTAGTACTCTGAATTATGGTTTTGGATATAACTAGCATAATAATATTTCATTTACCTCAGAGATTCTGCATATATAATACACATGATATAATTCCTAGGACTTATATAAAAATATAAAATGATTTATAATGTCTTTCTGTCTTTTACGTAGAATTTATTTAATTTTTTAATGTTTGGGTATCACAAGTGTGTAAAATTACATCAAGTCTCTTAAAGTCTCCTTTTTTCAGAAAAATGGAAATCTTTACCAAAACTTGTGGAACAAAGTAAATAAGCAAACTTTCCTTTTACTAGTAATGGTTACAAGACTAGAGTGAAGTAGGGCAATAATAAAGAAACAAACGTTTTTACCTGTAACTAGTGGTTTTTTACTATTAAGAGTAATGTCTACTATGTTTGTTTGTTTGTTTGTTTTTAATCCTCACTCGAGGACATACTCATTGATTTTAGAGAGAGGGAAAAGGAGGGAGAGAGAGAAGGAGAGAAACATCAACTGGTAACCAGCTGGGAACTGAACCTGCAACCTAGGTTTGTGCCCTGACCAGGAATCAAACCCATGGACCCTTCAGTTTACAGGACAATGCTCCAACCAACTGAGCCACACTGGCCAGGGCTACAATGTATGTTTTAAGCATAAAACTACGATGAAACCTCACTGTTAATTCATATTATTTAGGATGTCATTTGAGATTGTTCACTGTTCAAAATTATATAAAAAGATACTATCACTTATAAGGCAGTTTCATGATATAAATCTTGAGAACCTTTATATCAGCTTCCAGAATTTATCTTGCTTTTTAAACATAACAAAGTAATGATTTTACTATTCAGTTATTTTAAGTTTGATAAAATACAACTACCTTGTTTTAGCATATGTAGGATGGACTAATAGTCCATAAAAACAGAAGGTAGGTTACTCCATAACTTCAGCATTGAAGAATACTCTGTATCGTATTTTCTTACTATAATTATAGCAGTTAATTATATTTAGTTATCAAATGAAAATGACCATATTGTTACATATTAGGGAGTGTACAATATATAGCCCTGTGTTTCAAGAAATTTACCTTTTGGAAAAAATAAGAAAGTATACCAAAAAATACTAAAAAGAGCATTGTAATTATTCAGTCTAGGCAAATAGAGATAATAACAGAAAAGGTTACAGTTGTTAAGAAAGATCTTTTGGTATAGGAAGGACTTGAGGTTGACTTTAAGGAAGTATTGGGTTAGCCAAAAAGTCCGTATAGTTTTTTCCATAAAATAAAAGACATATTTTTCATTTTCACCAATAACTTTGCTGATTTGGATATTTTGAGTATGTAGGTTATCTCCCACTATTGGCTTCTTGTCAGTGGTGCTGCTAAACATCTTCCAATGTATCAGACAGCCCCACAGCAAAGAATTATTTGTCTGAAATGACAATAGTACCAAGAAACTTCACAAATCACTTTTGACACAATTTGATCAGTCATAGTACCTTCTCCATACACTGCATAATTCTTTTTTTGCATTTCAGTTACATATTTACCTTTCTCAAAACAATAAAGCATAATATGCTGAAAATGTTGCATATTTTCTTCCATCTTTAATATTAAAATGTCTGCACAAAGATTCACCAATTTTGATTCCTTTTAAAAATTATATTTTATTGATTATGCTATTACAGTTGTCCCAGTTTTTTCTCCTTTTCCCCCTTCTACTCAGCAACCCGTTCTCCCTCAGGCAGTCCCCACACCATTGTTTATGCTGGTGGGCCACACAGTATAAGTTCTATAAGTTATTGGCTACTCCATTTCCTATATTTTGCTTTACCTCTCCATGGCTATTCTGTAACTACCCTATTGGTACTTCTTAATACCCTCATCTCTTCAAACATTCCCCCAACAACCCCTTCCCATCTGGCAACCATCAAAACACTCTGTGTATCCATGATTCTGTCTCTGTTCTTCTTGTTTGCTTAGTTTGTTTTTTAGGTTCAATTGTGAACAGTATGTATTTATTTCCATTTTATTGTTCATAGTTTTGATCTTCTTTTTCTTAAATAAGTCCCTTTAATATTTCATATAATAATGGTTTGGTGGTGATGAACTCCTTTGGTTTTTTCTTGTCTGGGAAGCTCTTTATGTGCCCTTCAATTCTAAATGATAGCTTTGCTGGGCAGAGCAATCTTGGCTGTAAGTCCCTGCTCATGACTTTGAGTATTTCTTGCCAACCCCTTCTACCCTGCAAAGTGTCTTTTGAGAAATCAGCTGACAGTCTTAAGGGAACTCCCCTGTAGGTAACTGACTGCTTTTCTCTTGCTGCTCTTAAGATCCTCTCTTTATCTTTAACCTTGGGCATTTTATTCATGATGTGTCTTGGAGTGGGCCTCTTTGCATCCATCTTGTTTGGGACTCTGTGTGCTTCCTAGACTTGCATATCTATTTCCTTCACCAAATTAGGGAAGTTTTATTCCATTATATTTTTCAAATAGATTTCCAATGTCTTTCTCTTTCTCTTCTTCTTCTGGTAATCCTATGATGTGAAAGTTGGAATGCTTGAAGTTGTCCCAGAGGCTCCTTATACTATCCTCATTTTTTTGGGATTCCTTTTTCTTGCATTGTTCTCACTGGTTGTTTTTTTGCTTCCTTATGTTCCAAAAAATTGATTTAATTCTTGGCTTCATCCACTTCTACTGTTGTTTCCTTGTAATTGTTCTCTATTTCAGAAAGTGTATCCTTCATTTTTTTATATGCTGTTGAGGTCCTCACTAAGTTCCTTGAACATCTTTATGAGCAGTGTTTTGAACTCTGCACCTGATAGATTACTTATCTCCATTTTGTTTAGTTCTTTTCCTGGAGTTTTTATCTATTCTTCCATTTGGGCCGTGTTTCTTTTTCTCCTCCTTTTGTCAGCCTCCCTGTGTTTCTTTCTATATATTAGGTAGAGCTGCTTTGACTCTGTGTTTTGGTAGCATGGCCTAATGTAGTAGGTGTCCTGTAGGGTCCAGTGGTACAGCCTCCTCTATTACCCAAGCTGAGTACTTTAGGTATGCCCTCTATGTAGGCTGAGTACACTCTTCTCTTGTAGTAGATCCTTGATTGTATTTGGCAGGTCAATGGGAGGTATTTACCCAGGCCAGTCAGTTTCAAAGATTGGCTGTGACCACTTACCACCAATCTGCATCCTCATTGGAGGATCAGCTGTGCAGGGGGCAGGGTTGTTGTGCTCCAACGTGGTCTGTAGCTGTCCACTGGGTGCGCAGACCCTAGGGTTTCCCGGGTGGTGGCAGGCCAAGGTCAGCCACTACCTGTATTCTGCCCAGGCCACCCTGCCTGGGCTATAATGCAGTCCAAGGTGGCTGCTACTTGTGCTGAGCTTGGAGATTCCCAGGCAAAGCCAATCTGTGAATCTAGGCTGGCCGCTGTTAGTGCTGTGCCTGGAGCCACTTAACAAGAGGTGTGGGTGGGGGCGGGGGCATGCTGGGTGCTTTAAGTTAGGCAGGACAGAGATATCCAGGGTAGGGCAAACCCTTTAGCCAGATTAATGGAGTCTCATATATGATATCCACCTGCCCACTCTGTGGCTCTGCCAACCTTTCTGCTTGGGAGAAAGCTGTCGCCCAGCTTTAGCCTTGATGCCAGCCACTTCCAATTCCTCCCTTGTGCCTTTCAAGCTGCTACTGCAGTGCTAGAGCTCTGAGGGAGTGAGTCTGACTCAGTTTGTGTGTGGGGTTTTTAAGAGGAACTGCTTGGGACTCCAGAAATTTCTTCCACTTACTCCATCCCTGGTAGCTTTTACAGCCAGAAATTATGAGGACTTTCTTCCTGGCACTGGTAGCCTGGGCTGGGGAACCTGGTGTGAAGCTGTGAGTCTTTGCTCCAGAGATGTCCCTCCCAAATTTTTATCCTCCACAGGAGGTTGACCAGTGTGTTCTGTGCCTCCACCCCTCCTACCAGGCTGGGTGGATGTGGTTTCTTTAATTTCGTAGTTGTCAGACCTCCATTCTACTTGATTTCTCATGGTTCCGTGAGTAATGGTGGTTCTATAATTTAGTTGTTATTTTGATGTGGTTGTGCCAGGAGGTGAGACATGTTTACCTATGCCATCATCTTGACCAGCACTCCTTTGGTAAGTTTTCTAAAATATGCATGCTAATATAATAGCTGTCACAATACAATCTAACAAAATTGTTTTGAATGAAGTTAAAGACAACTAAGCACTACTACAGCCAATGTATGGAAAAAATTTAATGAACATTTTTGGCCAACCCAATATTTAGTTGTATTTTTATAGGATATGCAATATATTCCTTTTTGAGGAATCAAGCACCTCTACCATCCTACACTGTTCCTACACAAGGATTCATGATTCAAATGTCTAAATATCTTGTTGGTTATTTTTGTGGAATCTGTTTTTTCACAATAATCACCATGATGTCCATTGTGATTTTTCCTCTCTCTTTTATAATTAAACTTATATAGCGAGAAAATGTCATTGAATATAAGCACTGTTTGATTACAAAAAATGAGAGTGGAGAATACAACCTCAGTGGGACTAAGAAGAACTTTAATAATCTTAAAGATCTTTTGAACTGCTATCAGATGGAAACTGTTCGCTCAGACAATATAATTTTCCAGTTTACAAAATGCTGTCCCCCAAAGCCAAAAGGTAAAATAATATTCCTGTTATTTTTAAAATATAGGTTATAGCTTATATATATAGTGAGTGATAACTTCAGTATATTGATTTGAAAAGAAATATTGAAGAAGCAGCTCCAAATAACGGACTAATTTTGTCTCATTCTTTTATATATACATCCTCAAATAGCATTGTTCAATTTGGTTTGAGTTGCCTAGAAGTGATGGGAAGTTCCATAATTCTAAAATGCTATTTAAAGATAATAATTGCTTGCTATAAACCAGTCACTATTTATTGAAGTGAGAGAAAGACCTCACTACCAAATTCTCACATTTGGTTCTAAGTAAAAACTTTCATACTCTTAGAATTTTAATTTCTAAACTTTTAAAATTAAAATGGTAAGGTTGGGAATGTCTTTAAAAATAGGATTTTTAAAAATTATCAAAATTCCTGAAAAATTATATTAGGTAAGGAAGTGATTATAATTTTGAATATTTGAAAGAATTGGTTAGAGGACATTAAAATTTAATGAATAAAATACTAAAATAATTTTCTATGAAAAAATGAGTAGTAAGTTGTTAAACATTTCTTATATTTAGGACACATTTTATTTTACCACTTTGGAGCAGTTATTTCCTTAGTGTGTTTTGATTACATGTACATGTAATATACACGTTTTTCATTATTTTCTTTTACAGATAAATCTAACCTCCTGGTCTTTAGAACCAATGGTGTTTCTGATGTACCAACCTCACCAACACTACAGAGGCATAATAATGTGAACCAAATGGTGTTTCACAAAATCAGAAATGAAGATTTGATATTTGTAAGTTTTTAGATACTGATTATTGTCTTTTTTGTCTTTCTAAAGTAACAACTATTTCCCACTTATATTCATGTGACAGTTGGAACTATTTTATTATAATCTATATTGTTAAAATTTATTGCCGATTAATATTTTTATTTCTTGTGAAAATGTGATATCGAACTTGAATTAGAAATTAGTAAAATTATTTTAAGAAGGGAATTCTCTTTTCAGGATTTTAAAAATTTCTTTTTAAATCTTAAATTAAAATTATTAAATGGTCTTGTACAAAAGACCTATATCTTAATGATCACGTTGTAGAGAAAAGGGAAATTGAAGGAGCCAAAAATAAAGAAGAAACTGAAAACAGATTAGTATATAAGAGCCAGTGTTTTGGGTATAGAATGATGGGGTTTGGGATTAATCTCAAAAACTAAGGGGGTTAAGATCTAAAAGTAGGGCCAAGTCATAGGGTCTACACAAGACCAGGAGTTAAAAGTGAAGCTGTCTCTGAAAGCCAAGACCTTCAAGTAAATATATTCTCAGTAAAACAGTATGTGGAGTGTGAAAAATTCACCCACTAGCAACAGGAGGAGTATTTTCTGTTTTAATTAGGCTGTTAGTTCGGAAAAAAATCTCTCCCGAGAATTTGTAATCATAAGCTTTTGAGTTTGGGTTTCTTTATTCCATTTGCATGATCTGAGAAACCCTAAGCTAATAAATAAAATAAGAAGTGATACTCCCCTAGTAATACCCTGTGGTAAGTGGCAGAAGCAGAAACAAAATCTTTTTTGAAAGAACATACTCTTAACCTAGATTACTCAGGACCCCCCAGATGAAACAAATCCAAATATGAGATTTTAATTGAAAAAATTAAAACATACAGGAGAATAATCCAAGAGTGAGGGAGTTAACAGACCAACAAACGTCAAAAGTACTTCTTTAACAGACTTTTTAGAAAGAGATTGTAAAATACATAAATATTTTTAAAGATATAACAGGAGTTGAAAACATGTGGCAGGGGGGAAATGAGGCATTATTTAAATTTAAAAAGACCAAAAAGATTTAGAGAAGAAAGATATAGAAATGAAAAATATACTAGCTCTGGCTGGTATGTCTCAGTAAATTGAATGCCGGCCTGTGAACCAAAGGGTCGCCAGTTTGATTCCCAGTCAGGACACATGCCTGGGTTGCAGGCCAGGTCCCTGGTGGGTGGTACATGTAAGGCAACCACACATTGATGTTTCTTTCCCTCTCTCCCTCCCTCTCTTCCCCTCTAAAAATAAATAAGTAAAATCTTTTTAAAAATATACTCATTGACCTTAAAACAAAATGTACAGATTAAAAAACAGATTATTTATAGTTGAAGAGAGAATTAGTAACTTGGAAGATAGATCTGGAAGTTATTCAGGTATAGCAAATAGGGAGAAAAAATTGGAAATTACAAAGAGAAATTAGGAACATGGAGAACAGAATGAGAAAGATTAACTGATGTCTGAATTCCATAATGAGACAGTAGATAGAATTAACAAGATTTGTAAAGACGTAAATTCTTATGTAAATAATGGGTAGTCTAACATTACAAACTAATAACAGTAGAGTTTCAATTTGAACATAGGCAGCCCTGCTTTAGAGTTCAGAGTGTCAATTACTCTGTTAAGGATATGTAGGAAATACTAAGTAATAGTAGTGATAACATTTACTATGTGTCATGGGCTAGGCTAAGTGCTTTCATATATTTATTCATTTATTGTTCATAAAAGCCTATGGAAAAATAGTTATTTTTCTCATTCCTCCAATGAGGAAACCAAGACAACCGCAGCACAGAGATTACATTGCCGCAGAGATTACAAGGTCACACAACTAGAAGGTAGTGGATAATAAGGACCAAGTTAGGTATTCTGGCTCCACAGACCATATTGCACTGCCTTTCTACTGCACTATTAGGAAAGGAAGTCCAAAAAATATTCACATCTAAATAAATGTAGGTAAACTTTGACTTTATAAATAAGTGATAATTACAACTAATTCAGGGGGTTAAGAACCAGGTAAAACCAAAATATACTTTATTCATTAATCCTTGTTTTCTTGTCTTCTATTAGAAGGAAGTATATTCCTTCTAAGGAAGGAGAATATACTTAATTTGGAGTCTTAAATCTAGGTTTAGTTTGTAAGAGAAATATTTGCTAATGGATTTTTTGAACTCTTTGTCATTGAACATATTTCCTAATTCTCACATCATTAACCATGTTTACTCATTCTTTCCTTTCTTTTAAAGAATGAAAGCCTTGGGCAAGGCACTTTTACAAAAATTTTTAAAGGTATAAGAAGAGAAATAGGAGACTTTGGTCAACTGCATGAGACAGAAGTTCTTTTAAAAGTTTTGGATAAAGCACATAGAAACTATTCAGAGGTGTGTATGTTTTTTGTGTTCATGTAGCTTATGATTTTTAAAGATGTGGTCTCATATGCAAACAACATATTCATGCTTGTAGTTTTTCAAAATTGCAGCTTTAAAAAGTATATATATCAAAAAATTTCAGAGGATGCCTTCTGGTGTGGCTATCGAAAATTATAGAATATTTTTTTAAAATAACATTTCCAAACTAATTACTTTTAGCATTGTGTTATGGGTATTACTACATCTTTTCATATACTAAGGCAGTGGTTTTCAAACTTGGTTGCCAGAGCTTTATGAGTTTCATAGATTTCCTCACAATTTCATCTACTTTTTTTTTAGAAAAGAGTTTGTACTAAGGAACATTCTGGGTGAAATATGGATTCCAGAGATTTTAGCCCACAGAAACCCAGCCACCATTTGCTAGAGTCCTTAGCATAGCAAGGCATCATCAAAGAGTTGTGATACTTAAATTGTCTTAAAGGATGTTAGTGGAAGATGATATGAAACATGTAAGTCGAAGAGTTGCTCTAACCCAGAACACCAAAGTGTTAGTGAATATGATCCTCAATAGCCATAGCCAGAAGTTCTAGTCAAAGTTTAGTTGAGTTAGAGTGATATAAATACTGTGCTAATCTCCCAACATAGCTGTCATGGTATTTTATCTGCATAGAGATATTTTTAATTTCTCAGGAAGTGTAATTTGAAGCTCCCATCCATTTATTTCAGTCCCATATTACTGTCTCTATTGTTTGCCTTTGTACCTGTCTTCTACTCTGGGTGCCATGGGTTTCAAGTCTTTAATCTTCCATTATTCATGCTGCCCTGTACCACTATTGCTCCTTCTCTCTCATTGCTATCTGCTTATTCCAGCCTTATTTAGGGGTTTCCTCAGGAAACTTAAGCATTAAGGTTGATGGCCATTGCAAGACAATATAAGGGGAACAAAGTACATTGTAGCTTTATTTATATCGTTCTCAGGAGAATAGAAAGGTGCATTTCTCTTATCTTTGTGAACTGTCAACACTTACAGGCACAAACAATAATTCTTTTGCATGGTTTTTTTTCCTTAGTCTTTCTTTGAAGCAGCAAGCATGATGAGCCAGCTTTCTCACAAGCATCTGGTTTTAAATTATGGAGTATGTGTCTGTGGAGAGGAGAGTAAGTAAATCTCTGGCTTCCTTATGTTAATGTTATCACTTTCTCAGTACATCTATTTTTGTTTATATAGAAAATTCAAGATAGAAAATTGTACTGCAACAACAATTAAAATTTTAAAAAAATTTAAAAAAAGAAAATTCAATTTCAGGATTACAGTTAGGTATCAGTATAAACCATAATTTAACAGGAACTAAATATTATTGAAACCCAAAATATTGTAGAACCATTCAGTAAAGTCTTCTAAAAAAGGAAACCAATGAATGAAATTAAAATGCATAAAATAGCTAACATGGCTTACGTTAAAGTGCTAAAACAGTACAGAATTATAGTAAACAATGTTTACTAATCTTTTACCATAACAATATACAGGGTGGGGAAAAAGTAGGTTTACATTTGTAAGTATGCAAAACAGAGTTTATTCCTGTATTATTATTATTTATTAATTATTGTATTATTTTACATTTGAACAACTGCAAATCTCCTTTTGCCCAACCCTGTAGATTACAGCTGGTTTAACTTAACATTGGAATAACTGATGATTCCAGTATAGTACCAATTTATTTGGGTTTATAAAGACAAAGTATATGAATTGCAGAATGATTCTTTTTTTTTAAAAGATTTTATTTATTTATTTTTAGAGAGGGAAGGGAGGGAGGGAGGGGGAGAGAGAGAGAGAGAGAGAGAGAGAGAAAGAGAGAGAGAGAAACATCCATGTGCGGTTGCTGGGGTTATGGCCTGCAACCCAGGCATGTACCCTGGCTGGGAATCGAAGCTGGGACACTTTGGTTCCCAGCCCGCGCTCAATCCACTGAGCTACACCAGCCAGGGCCATAAATTGCAGAATGATTCTTAATGAAGAATAATTCCAATTCTTACACTTGCTTTTATACTTCATTGATTCTGTGATATACTTTTTTCACATTTAAGAATATATGAAATCGAGGTGTGATATAATTGATGGCATATCAGTTTAATTGGTAATTTTTTCATTTATGACATAAAATAAGGGGACATTTGACAATCTATAGTACCTATGAAACATAGTAGGTCTTAAATGCCATGTAAAGAGGTTTGATGAAGCACCTGTTCATTGTAACTCCTTCATCATTTGATTTTTTGTTTTGAAACTTTTCCTGACAAATTTATCTGCAGGCTGTCTCTTTTCAAATTAAATGTATTGGGCTAACATTGATCAATAATTATTGGCATGTGAATTGTTTTCCAAATTAACTATGGGCAGCAAAACTTTAATTTGTTTTTGTCACCCAGCAAGGTCCAAAGGCAACTTTTATTATGAACAGTTGTTATATACCAAATTAAAACTAAGTAATTTTAATATTAAATCAAGCAGAATCACAATTCAAGATTAGTTCTACAGTACGCATTTTAAAGTCAATATATAAAACATAGGCATGTATGAAGTATAGGCACTTAAAAAGTTACTGGGCCAAAAACAAACATGCATTACAGTGTGAAGTCTATCAGAATTTCTTTTTTTTGTTATTTTTTAAGATTTTACTTATTTATTTTTAGAGAGAGGGGACAGAAACATCAGTCTCTGGTTGTCTCTTGCATGCCCCTGACCGGGGACCTGGCCTGCAACCCAGGCTTGTGCCCTGACTGGGAATTGAACCAGTGACCCGCAGGCCTGCATTCTATCCACTGAGCCACACCGGCCAGGGCTGTCAGAATTTCTTTAAAAATATAAATCATGACACCATGTTTACAATTTTTACTTTAATTTTTGTGTATTTTATTTTATATCTTAATTTTCCAATTTTTAATTTTGAAAGCAGCACTATTTGTGGTTTAGAAACAACAAAATGACCTCAGTTCAAATTTGAAATTGAGAACTTGAGCTTATTACTTTATTACAAATTATTACTAGATGAATGTAAGTAAACCCTAAACCCAGTTAAATATTTTATTAAATAACATGCTTTTGGTAGGAACAGTCTTGGCTTTCTGGAACTTGGTCAATAATAACAGGGTTGAGAATTTGTATTGTGCCTTAAAGTTAGCTAGTACTGTTTCTAAGAACTAGTATTTTTTTTTTCTGGTAAAACACATGGTCTGACACAAATAATGCCCCTTTTCATTATAAAATCTTTTACTACAAAATCATAAACATGTAATTCTGTAACATAACAGTAGCACACTCAAGCACACCCTATGACATTTTAGGTGAAATGTTTCAATTTAAACTATAAATTACACCCATATTACAACCGTACCACCCACATTCAAGCAGGCATTACTTTTGCTGGACCCTATATATCTTAATAATGTATTTTTTAAGTTTTAAAGATAAAGCAATGCAAAGCACTAATTTTTTACAGCATAAAATAAAGGAATGGATGCAGTTCAATGCAAATTATGCTTTATGTCTTATAGAATAGACATTGCTATTTTTGGGTGTGGAAGAAGAATTTCAGGAAGTTTTGAATGTTTAAATAGTTTCATGGAAGAAAAAATTATGTGAGAAATTCTCATTTGTTTTGAAAAAGCAGCCATTTAGTACTGACACATCGAGGTGTATTGAAGTAATATTTTATGTGTGTGTGTATAAAATGTGTATATAATAATGTTATATATACATTATACAGTATTTATGTACATAATAATATAGAATATATGATGTAATATATATCGTTACTATATGTAATACATAATTACGTATAATATTGTAGATACAGTGGTTTATGTTCCTACCTTTTACTGTTGCGAATAAACTAAACTCCTCTCAAATGGTATATAGCTGTTAAGCTTTCTTTGAATTAGTGAATTTTACCCTGATTGGTGTGGCTCAGTGAGTTGGACATTGCCTGCAACAACCTGAAAGGTCACTGGTTCAATTCCTGGTGAGGGCACAAGCCTTGGTTGTGGGCCAAGTCTCCAGCTGGGGGCATGCAAGAGGCAACCAATTCATGTTTCTCTTACACACTGATGTTGTTCTCCCTCTCTCTGTCCCCTTTTTCCTATCTCTAACAATATGTAAATAAATAAAATATTTTTAAAAATTAGTGAATTTTATATAGTTAAATCTCTTTTATAATACCCACATATAACTATAAATATATTTATAAAAGTTTAAAATTACATATTTTTATTGTGTATGTATACTACAGCCTTATTATATTTTTATGCAGATATTCTGGTTCAGGAGTTTGTGAAATTTGGATCACTAGATACATATTTAAAAAAGAATAAAACTTCTATAAATATATTATGGAAACTTGAAGTGGCTAAACAGCTGGCATGGGCCATGCATTTTCTAGTAAGTAATTAGTATATTCTTCTATCAAAAATTTGTTTCATCTTATGAAGCAGTGTAGAAAGGCTCTTGACCTGGGAGTAAGAAATAAATTTATGAATGGATGCTGAATAATTTAATCTGTGTTAGTGTGTGAAAGGTATCATTTTAGGCACATAGTTTTAAATAATTTAGAAATAGTTTTGTCATCCCACCAATCTCGGAGAACTGAAGAACAGATGGTCTGTAGTTTGTGTCACTTAGGTTGAGAGAATTTAACCAAAAATTATGCAGAAACTTGTGCTTACTATGGATGGTAGAAAACACCTTAGAATATAACTTGTTGTGGTATTTGTGGGCAATTAGAAATTATGCCCAATAAGAAAGCAATATTGCTAAAGAAGGAGAATACCAGAGGGTCAGCCAGTGATCAGATTCCTCAGAGTGCACCTATATTGTGCTGCTGAACAAAAATAGTATTTCTGTCAGCTACCACCTAGAAATAGATGCTACTTAAAATCTCAGCTTTAGAAACTGAAGTGGCATTGAGTAGTTTTAATGTATTTGTCTTATTATGGGCATAGATTATTTTATCATTTAAAATGTAAAACAGGAAGCACACTGTTAGCCATAAAATTTCCTTTTGTTATCTCAAAGCATACCTCCAAATTAATTTTATTAATTAATACTATCTTAGTTTTCTTCTTTAAATCCATTTTGGGGTCTAAGTTATATTGAGTGCTTATATATTTATGGATTGATATTTGAATGTATGTCCATTTTACTTTAATAGGAAGAAAAAACCCTTATTCATGGGAATGTGTGTGCCAAAAATATTCTGCTTATCAGAGAAGAAGACAGGAAGACAGGAAATCCTCCTTTCA
Source organism: Phyllostomus discolor (assembly GCF_004126475.2). Lineage (NCBI taxonomy): Eukaryota > Metazoa > Chordata > Mammalia > Chiroptera > Phyllostomidae > Phyllostomus > Phyllostomus discolor. The sequence continues at coordinate 161,635,783 of NC_040905.2, read as the reverse complement.
TCAAACTTAGTGACCCTGGCATTAGTATTACAGTTTTGCCAAAGGACAGTAAGTTCTATAAGGATTGTATTTAACTTCATTAAGTTTTACTTGGAGGGTTGAATTAAAAAAGTGTTAATTCTTAAACCATTTTATTGACATGTTCTTGATTAATAATAAAATTTACCATTTTTGGCAATCTAAATTAAGTAATAGTTACATTCAAGTCTCTGTCCATTTGTCCTTATAAGCTTGTTACTATGAACTGTCAACTGATGGTCATTGGTGCTAATTCAGTGCCAATGGGAATCCCCAAATTTGGGGTGTAGTAGAAAGGGAAACTTTGTTCAGTGCATAACAGGGCAATTGTGATACAGAATGACTGTAAAAACAGGTGGCCCTGGGGTCAGACCCCTTTCTGGCTAGACACTTCTGCTCTGCTCCTTGTTGGTCTGCTGTGCTTCATGCTAGTCTGCTCAGCAGTGTGCTGGTCTGCTCTGTTCTGTGCCAATCTGCTTTGGTGAGAAGCCAGGGAAATGCTGTTTTGTCTTGGATGGAAAGTAAAGTGCACTTTCAGAACAAGAGGCCAGCTGGCTTATATAGACAGAAATCCCAGCGGGGGGCGGGGGGGGGGGGGGCTCAACCCTGCACCTTCCCTAATTAGTCTATCTTTATGCAAATGAGGCCTCCAAATCCTTACAGTTTGAATGCTCCAAAAGTCACTGTCCCAGTCACTGTCACAGCCAACCAGAACAGAGCCAGTCTGGTTGGCTGGAGTTATGCTGCTCCAACTGGGTGAGAAAAGCCTTAGTCCTATTGATTGAAATAGGATTTCAGAGCTCCTTTATAAGGGCTGACTCAGATGGTAGAATCACAGTGCAGGCAGGCAGTTCAGTGCAGAGGCAAGTAGTTCAGTGCAGGCTTCTCCTTAAAGTACAGTTTGTATGAGAGGCTACCCCTGTGTAGAAATATCTGCTAGGCTCTGTTTTTTGTTGGTGGGTTTTTTTGTTTGTTTGTTTTTCAAATTTGTGAGCCCAGTTAGCCACCAGGAGCCCTTCTTGGTAGGCATCTTCTTTCTCAGGGTCCACAGGACTGTAAGATAATTTTTAAAAACAGTTTTAATCCCCAATCTATATGGAAGGGCAGATTTTATCATTATATTTATTTTCTATTTTACTTATTTTTTGAAGACTATGATAATATGCAAAAATCTTGGCTATATTTCTGAATATTTCCTTAGATACCTACAGTACAATTACTGGGTCAAGGGATGGGAACATTTTTAAGGCTCTTGATATGAGTCATCAGGGAGCTCTCTGAAAAAGTGGTATTCAATTGTCCTCAGAGGACTTTCTAGCACTCTGGAGAACTCATTTAATAGATGAAAATAACATCTCATTCGTTTGCTTTCCTGTTCTGTGATTACTCATGACACTGAAGAGTTTTTTGTAAACTTACTGTGTACTTGAATTTACCCTTCACTGTTTCTTCACATCTTTTGTCTAGTTTTCTCTGCCAGTCTTAGTAAACTTTTCATTGATCCTCCTATATTCTTCATCATGGAATAATAGTAACCGTTCTCATTTTTTATTAAATTCTTTACAATTCTGATTTACTTTTTAATTTTTTAACATTAAGATTGTTTAAGTACAAAAATTTGTTGATAATTTTCTTTATAATTTTTTCCATTGCTTTTAGGCTTTGATAGTTCTTTCCTACCCACAAACAGAATATTCAACTAAATGTTTTTCTGTTTATTTGATGTTCTTTGTTTACTTGTTATGCCTGTTGAACTGGAGTTTATTTGGATGTTTGTACAGTGTAGCTTAATTGACTTTTTTTGAGGAGTTAGCCAGTTTTACCCTCTGTTTCTGTAGTATTCATGGGTCCTTTCTTTGTCATCTACTGCATTCTTCTAAATACCGGGATGTGCTTTGCGTGTATCCTTCTCATACATTTGTCAAATGACTTTTATTTTATTTATCATTTTATCCATAATTTTTAAAAATAGTTTTGATCCCTAATTGTATATGGAGGGTCAGATTTTATCCATTTTTAAAATGAAATTTTCTAATATTCTTTGAACAAGTGAATTTGCTAAATTTTTCTTTCCTTAGTCACTAAATAAAAATTTGAGGAGATATGTTTACCTAGTTTGAGACTTTAGTTTAATTACTCAGCTAATTCTGACTTTTTAAAGAATAAGACAAGCAAACCTTTCTTTTGTGTTTCTTAACCCTTCTGTTTAACACATTTAGTTAAAATGAACAATTTCAGTCGAGTAGTTGAGAAAAATTCTTTTGGTCCAAATAATATAATTATATTTTATTATCTTAGCTAATTTCTCTAAATGAATGTTCTAATTTAGAATAAAAATTGACTGATTTTTGTGCATTGATGCATATTTGAGCATGCAGCATGTTTAAGCATGTTTGATGCATGTACTTAAACTTGATGGCTTACCTGACAGTGAAGACAGATTATAAGACAGAAAGTGTTATAGAATCTTACATTTGGTTCTCAGTGAAATTTTACCTTTTGGAATGAGAGGTGAAGAAAGAGAAAAACATATTCATATGATGAAGGAGAAAGGCACATGTACTCTTTGAATATACCAAAAGATGCAACAGATCGTCCTTCATTCTTTTCTATCCATCCACGTACTTACGTTATTTATCTATGCCTGGATACAAGAAGGTGGAGTTAAAGTGCTCCCTCTTTTCTTGAATACCATTTTTTGATGAGGTCAAAGACCACAGAAACTTTACTGGAGAAATTCAATGATTTGAGCAGCACCTACACATACTGTTCCCAGAATATCTTGGTATAATTTACTCACCCATCTGCCTGTTGCTTCTTACTTTTTCATCCACAAATTAGAGCTACCACTGCTATTGAATCATTAAAATATATTAGAATGTACCTTTGCTACTTACATATTATAAAGAAATACAAAAAAATATCAAGAGGCAATTTGAGGACAAATTTTATGGGAAAAAAATCTTTTTAAGGTTTTATTTATTTTTAGAGAAGGGAAGGGAGGGAGAGAGAGAGGGAGAGAAACGTCACTGTGTGGTTGCCTCTTGCATGCCACCTACTGGGGACCTGGCCTACAACCCAGGCATGTGCCCTGACTGGGAATCAAACCAGCAACCCTTTGGTTCAGAGGCTGACACTCAATCCACTGAGCCACACCGGCCACAGTTGAAAAAAAAATTTTTTGAATGCAGTATTAATAGGAAGGGGTAAAGAGACACTATGATTTAATGGAAGGAGTGTAGTTGATCCAGGATTTATTGTATAGGATTCTAATTCTCTTAGTGCCATTAACAAATTGTGTGACTTTGGGCAAATTACCATCTTTATGGATTTCAGTTTTGTCATTATTAAAGCAGATATTGAAATAGATGATTATTCAAATCACTTTAAAAAGTATTTGCATATTAAAGATTTACTTGTGAGCTCTACTTAACCATACAATGTTCTGATCATTTAAAAGTTCTTCAGGAGAGAATACCGTGGGTACCGCCTGAATGCATTGAAAATCCTAAAAGTTTAAACTTGGCAACAGACAAGTGGAGTTTTGGTACCACTTTGTGGGAAATCTGCAGTGGAGGAGATAAGCCTCTGAATGCTTTGGATTCTCAGAGAGTAAGTTTTTATAGACTGAAATTGGATTAATTCTGTGATCCTTGATGTTTCACATGATTTTATATGTTTTTAGCCCATCTGATGTTAAAAAGGTTGATAAGGCATTCTGCAATTTATTCTCAATATGTGGTTCTTTAATTATAGAAGCTACAGTTTTATGAAGATAGACACCAGCTTCCTGCACCAAAATGGACAGAGTTAGCAAATCTTATTAATAATTGTATGGATTATGAACCAGATTTTAGACCTTCCTTCAGAGCCATCATACGAGATCTAAACAGTTTGTTTACTCCTGGTATGTATTGATGGAACAGTCTTACTGATTCTCCAGGTATCTTTCTATTTTTATTGTATTTAACAGATCTTTAGTAATTTTATAATCCCTTCCAGTAAGTTCTTTAATGTCTTTACCACTTCTTAACTTCTTATGGCTGTATGACTTTTCCTACTTTACACATTTTCTAGTCTCTGTGATTGATCAGTCTTTCCACTTTTTAAAGCTTTTTCTCCTTCAGTTACCCAGTATTAGCCTTCCACTTGATGAGTAGTGTACTAAAAAAGTATATTTGTCTTACTTGAGTTTTTAAAAACAATTCCTTTTTTTTAAACCAGTATTTATAAGTTTTATAGTATATTTTCTAAACATGAAGTAGATTTGTTTTTGTTTGTCCTCTGCTTTAAAATATGTAGCTAAATATGTATGTGTCTGACCCACAGGTATTTCCTGTTTCAATACCAGTCACTATTTTCACAGGAAATGTCAGGATATATTCTTACTTTATAAATATTAAAACTACCTATCTTGTAGTCATTTATCCTTTGTAAAAATCTTTCTTGAAAGCCTGTCAGATTATGGGTAATAATTAAAGGCTCCCATTGATATAATCTAAACTATTAGAGTTACCCTATATTAGTTTATATTTAGTATTTCTAACTCATTATAATTATTTTGGTCAGCTTGAATACACATCATTTTAACCCAGAGAATGTATTTCCCAGCTTCTGGTGCTAATATACTTTATTTTGGCAGATTATGAACTATTAACAGAGAATGACATGTTACCAAATATGAGGATAGGTGCCCTAGGGTTTTCTGGTGCTTTTGAAGACCGAGACCCTACTCAGTTTGAAGAGAGACACTTGAAATTTCTGCAGCAACTTGGCAAGGTAAGGTGACAGAAGTTTTAAAATAAAGTATAATCATAGAACATTTTATTTAGAAAAAAAATCTTTAGAGATTCTCTGAAGTTCATATTTCACAAATTTTTAAGTAAGGAGTGTTTGTAGAACAAAGATGTAGTTGTCAGGAGTTCTGAGGACTTCTCAGAACCTTTAATGTGTAATATGCATTGAGTATCTTCAAGAGGTTGATAAATTAGGCAGTATTTCCCTGGTTGATTTAACCATGGAACTCTTTCTTGGTAGGGGGCACTTTATTTACAAAATAGAGAAAGGAATAATTGAATTAAGCTTTTCTACTCACTTCCTTTTGTAGTCATCTCAGGGGAAAGGACTGTCATCAGAGTCTACTTGTTGACTGTGTTCACTAGCAGACAGTCTCTTTCTGCTAAAAGGTGACATAGTCATGCTTAGTCTACATATTTAAGACAAGTAAAAGCTCAGTTCTTAGCAGGTCCAATCATAGTGGTAAGCTCTTCTCCTAAGTTTGCTAGTATAGCGTTCTGTACCATGTGACCTTATGAGCTGGATTTTGATACAAACATATTATGAAGGCTTCTCTTAGGCCTTGTTTCTAAGCTAAATGTTCTGATCCCTCTTTACCAGAGTTAAACACTGGGAATTGTAATGGGCGTTGATTTAGCTATTTAATACTTTGCTGTTGTTCTGTATTTGTAAACATTCTCAAGAATGTTTCAAGTGATGTAGCAATGGCAAAAAAAAAAAAAAAAGAAGAAGTCTGTTGTTTTGTAACAAGTTACCCTAGAACTTAATAGCTGAAAATAGCTTTTATTATCAGCTAGCTTAGGTGAGTCATGATGCTGGTGTCAACTTAGTGGATGTCAGCCAGACCTGGCAGTCTCAGCTGAAGGCTTGACAAGGGGAAGATCCACTCTCAAGCTCACTCATGTGGCTGTTGCCAGGCTTCAGAATGTCTGCTTTAAGCTCAGTACATGGACCTCTCCGTAGGACTGCCTCACAGCATGGCAGCTGAGAGCAAACACCTGCGGTGGAAACCATGGCCATTTTATAACCTAATCTCATAAGGGACATCTCACCCCTTGCTATGTGGCCTCTGTAATTAGAGATTTAACTTTGAGGTTATATATGGTCTAAGTTTTTTTTAATTGACTTCAAATATATAACTGAAAATATAATCACTTAGAATCTTATAGCACAAGGACTGTGTTGTTTTATTCTTTAAGAAGGCAATAGTATCCAAAATATGCTAATTAGATTAATGCCCAAAAGTTAATTTTTAATGTTATATATCAACTTATCTTTAACAACTTGCCAAAAAAAATCCCCATAGGTTAAAAATTTACTTTTTTGAGCAAATAAATCAGATTTGGTATTAGTCTGTTCAGGCTGCCATAACAAAATACCATAACCTTGGTGGCTTAAATATCAGATATTTATTTCTGATAGTTCTGGAGGCTAGAAAGTCCAACATCAAGGTTCTGGCAGGATTTGGTTGCTGGTATGTCTCTCTTCTTGTGCCCTCATATGACAGAGAGCTCTGGTGTCCCTTCCTCTTATAAAGACACCAGCCCCGTGAGATTAAGGCCTCTCCCTTATGACCTCATTTATCCCTTATCATTTCTTCACAGGCCACACACTCATATTGGGGGTTAAGGCTTTATGGTGAATTTTAGGGGGACATACACATTCAGTCATAATAGACCCTTACTCCATCCAGTGCACTGACAGCAAATATCAAAGGGTATATTGGGAAGAAGCATAGTTCTTTCTGGAAGTTAGTAATAGAAATTTAGGAATTCCCTGGCCTGTCCCTTGCCAGGGATAATATTCATAATTTATGTTTAAATGCTTTCTTGAAGTTGTTTATAATTCTTTTTGAAGAAATTAAATATGTAGGTTTACTACCCACCTGCTGAAACACTATTTCCTTTTTTTATTCTGAAAGTTGCCTAATGTAAGCTTAGAGATGTCTGTTAGTTCTAGTTGTTGGAATTGCTTAGTAATTATCATAGAATTTGTTAGTATTTGTGTAAAAACTTGAGATTTCTATCCTTACATGCTGCGTTGTTTAGGGTAATTTTGGGAGTGTGGAGATGTGCCGGTATGACCCTCTACAGGACAACACTGGGGAGGTGGTGGCTGTGAAGAAGCTTCAGCACAGCACTGAAGAGCACCTCAGGGACTTTGAAAGGGAAATTGAAATCCTTAAATCCCTGCAACATGACAACATTGTAAAGTACAAGGGAGTGTGCTACAGTGCTGGTATGTTGCCCACTGAGATCTATTTTGAACTCAAGATATGTCATTGGCATCCTGAGTAATTAAAACATATACTGTCTTAAGATCTCGACTTATAATATACTAGTGACCAGAGAGAAGACTAGAGGTGCTGCTTGGTGATGTGCACTGTAACTACAGGAGATCTTTGACTAGTTGGTTCATCATTCTCTTCACTGAGGATAGTGGTTATCACTCTTTCTTAAGCTTATCAAGTGAATATCATTTTTAAAGAAAGAAATTGCCTTTGATCACATTTTCTTTAAAAATATTTTAAAAACTAGATGCTTTTTGTTTAATACAAGATGAGAAAAGTTTTCTCAGCTTATTTTGGTTTGCATAAAGGGTTACAGAAGATTAAAATATAACTATTTTTGAAGCTTTTTAAAACTTTTTGATTCAAAAGCCTGTGTTCTTTATTTTATCACCTATAATTTGTAATAAAATTTTGTCATCTTAGACTCAGGTTTTATATATCTTTAAGTCATTTATGTATGGTTGTTTTTAAATATTTTATCAGTAAAATATGACAAAGTAAAATTATGTTCTCATTTGTATTTTAAAAGGCCGGCGTAATTTAAGATTAATTATGGAATATTTACCATATGGAAGTTTACGTGACTATCTCCAGAAGCATAAAGAACGGATAGATCATAAAAAACTTCTGCAGTACACATTTCAAATATGCAAGGTACCTAATATTCTGGCTATTTGTTGCAGATGAGGAGAGCATGTTGAACTAATTGTTAAGAAATTCTCCAGTTTTTCTTAGATAATTAAGGGTATATATAGGCAAGACCATTTAAATTATTTATGTTTACAAAACCAGCTAAAGAGGAATGATATTTTATCCATAGGGTATGGAGTATCTTGGTACAAAAAGGTATATCCACAGGGATCTGGCAACAAGGAACATATTGGTGGAGAATGAAAACAGAGTTAAAATTGGAGATTTTGGATTAACCAAAGTCTTGCCACAAGACAAAGAATACTACAAAGTGAAAGAACCTGGTGAAAGTCCCATATTCTGGTGAGTATATTTTAGTACAATAAAATGAAATTTTAGAGCACAAACTTCAAACTTTATTTTTACTATTATTAATAGTCTGTCAATAGCAAAAATTTATCATATGGTTGCATTAGGTTTAAATGCATTTAATGGATTATCTCATTTAATCCTTACAACCACCTTTGGAAAATATGTATTATTATCTCATTTTAATCATAAGGGACCTGAATTGTAGACAGGGGAAATAGCTTTCTCAAGGTCAAGGTTTTTTATATTACATATACCAAGTGAAATCATAGGGTATTGGTCCTTCTCTGTCTGACTTACTTCACTTAGCATGATACCCTAGAAGTGTTGGGCATTTCTAGGGAGATGGGTGAAAAAGGTGGAAGGGAATAGGCCGTACAAACTTCCAGCTATAAAATAAGTCAGTCACTGGGATGTAATGTGCAGCATAAGAAATATAGTCATAAATATTACAGTGACTTTGTATAGTGACAGATGGTTAACTAGATTTATCACAGTGATTTCCTCGTAAGGTATGTAAATGTTGAATAACTGTGTTGTGCACTTGAAATTCATGTTATATGTCAACTATATTTAAGTGAAAAGAAAAGAAGTAAAGTAGTAGTTAATTTTTTTAAAAAAATTTTACTGGTAGATCAGAGGAAGGGCATTCCATGAGAAGAACAAGAACAAGAGGGTCAGGGGCTTGCAAGTGAGGACATAATTACAGAATGAACAAGGAGTAATTGGGACTAGAATGGTATTGATCTCTGTATATTGTGTTAATTAGTTCAGACTTTATTTAATAGAAAGTGTGTAGGTGAGATATTAGAGGCGTTCTCCAGGAGCATAGTGTGGTGGGACTCAGAATTTAGGAATGTAAATCTACATCTTCTTTGTTCTCCTCTTCTACTTTCGGTGGAGAACAGCAGTTCTCAAAGTGTCAGGACCTCTGATACTCTCTCAGGGAGTCCGTGTTATCAGAAGTTATTTTCATAATAATACTAAGATGTTATTTGCCTTTTTTACTTCCATTTTTTCCATGATTAGATAGTGGAATTTTTCATAGGCTATAATTTTATGGTGTCCTATTAAACCAAACATTGAAGAAACTTAAATGTAAAACAGTGCTACTCTTCTCACAAAACTATTCTAGTTTGCAAAATAGTTATTTTTCATAAAATGTATTTGTTAACATGTACTAGATTTATTGTTATTTTCAGTGAATTAATAAATACTTTCACGTTTCCTTAGTTTTACTATATAACATGGTAAATATTGATAGAAATAACCCTCACAAACAAAAACTTTTTTGGGAACTTCAATAATTTTTAAGAGCATTTAGGGGGTCTTTAACTAATGTTTGAGAACTGCTGGGGTAGAGGGTGTGTTGCATTAAGGAGAGGCTAACAGCAGGGAGAGGCTAACTAGGCAACTTTTGCAGGAATCTAGGCCATTAGTTTTTAAACCCTTTTGTGTATATATCCACTGAAAATTATAAAAACTGTATATTGTCTCATACATTTTAAAATTGATAGCTCAAGTTTTTCTTCATAAATTTAAATAGTTGTAAATAATATGTTTTCTAAAGTATTGTATCCAATGAAATCTAAATACAGCAATTTGATACCTGTTGTTACCCAGTTAAATTTGGTATAGGAACAGACATTTTATTTTTGATAAAAATTTTATATCATTCTTTTTCTCTTTTCCCTTAAAAGATTTCATTTATTTATTTTTAGACAGGGGAGGGAGAAAGAGAGGAAAAGAAACATCAATATGTGGTTGCCTCTTGTGCAGCCACCACTGGGGACCTGGCCCACAAACCAGGCATGTGCCTCAACTGGGAATCAAACCAGTGACCCTTTGGTTTGCAGGCTAACACTCAGTCCACTGAGCCACACCAGCCTGGTCTTTTTTCTCTTCAAAATTATATTCAAATTATATTTCTACTTTCCTTCTCACCCCAAAGTTTGCATAATGTATTATATTTATACTTGGAAAATCCTTCGATTACCTATCTCATTTGTAACCAAAATATGTATATAAATTGTAATTAATTTTTAAATTTCCTCTGACCACAAAACTCATAAGTTTTTACATTTTTATTCTGGATTGAGTCATCATTGAAGTTATTAGGATATAATTTTGTAAAGCAGTGTAAATAAATTACACATTTGGATAATTATTTAAAAATTTTTATTGGAGACAATTTCTTAATGAGATGAATGGAGTTTCCCCTTTGATGAGTTCATATATTCTTGATGAATACTTTTTATTTCTATATTGAGACCAATTCAGCATAAATTCTTTGTTTATTTTTGCATCTTCATACATATAAACACTGAGAAAACTAGTTTGTGTAAATCGGTAGGAATGGAAGGTAGGGTACTGTTTGTTATAATAGCATCATTTATTTCTATGACTCCTGAGATATGTAGTAAAAATGTATATAGTAATCTTCCATTAAAACTTATCTATTAGCTGGCAATATGATTAGATCTATTTTCATTGTTCTTAAAGCAAATAATTAAAACCACTTGCTTTTCTAATGACCCAGTCATGAGAGTCATTCATTTTCTCCATCCCTAGAAGCAGTATACCAAAATTATTTTTCAAATTAATTTAAATTGTGGTGTTACTCTCATTTATAGGCATCTTGTTTAAAATGATACATTCAGAAAAGGTTGCAAAAACAGAATATTTTAAATTTCAATATAGTATTTTTTTTATATTTTATTTTTAGACAGGAAGGGAAGGAAAAAGAGAGAGAAAGAAGCATCAGTGTGTGGTTGCCTCTCACACACTCCCTACTGGGGCCCTAGCAGGCAACTCAGACATGTGCCCTGACTGGGAATTGAACCAGTGACCCTTTGGTTTGCAAGCCGGCGCTCAATCCACTGAGCTACACCAGCCACGTCAATATAGTGCTTTTTAATAACACTTTGTATCATGTTTAAATATATTATTTAAATATGGCAAGCCTTTGTGCTGCCTCAAAGGTTGAGTCAGTTTATGAAGAATATTTTTTATATTACCCATTTGGCAATGCCTGACCTCATAAACAGATTACACTTAACTTCCAACAGAAAAATCTGACTTCAATTTTCAACTTAAGCACTTATAGTAATATTATGAAATATTATTTTTTTAAGATTTTATTTATTTATTTTTAGGGAGGAAAGGGAGGGAGAAAGAGAGAGAGAGGGAGAAACATCAATGTGCGGTTGCTGGGGGCCGTGGCCTGCAACCCAGGCATGTACCCTGGCTGGGAATTGAACCTGCGACACTTTGGTTCGCAGCCTGAGCTCAATCCACTGAGCTGCACCAGCCAGGGCTGAAATATTATTTTTTTAAAAACCAGAATAAATTGCAGAACACATGTGCAGAGGCATGTTTATAATGAAGCTAACAAAGCATATTTCCCAGAGCTCCTTCCTTCCAAGATTTCTTCTTTTCTAGTTTTAAATATTCACTTTTATACCTAATTTTGTATCTTTTGTTATAATGAAAAACACTCAAATTATGTAAACTTTGGGCCCTGTATTTCTCCTTGCGTAGCTGGAAAACTAAATCACTAAGACAGTCAAGGTAAGCTTAAAATGATGTACTATATCTAGTATCATTAAGTTCATATTAAGTGGTGAAAATAAGACATAATGTCTCATTTAATTTACAATAAATAATACAGAATAAAATGTAGCTAAGATTGTAATTTATGAAGTAAGGTATATTCCTTTAGTAAATGTGTTGGGGAGATATGTATCAAATGCTGCTTTTGATTTTGGGGAATCATTAAATAAGCTTGAATAAAAATCATAAATAACATCATTTTCATCATGACCAAAATTTTTCTATGTGTTTTATGAAAAAGATGGCTGCTCTAAGCTGCTAAAAGCTAACCAGATTGGCAATTGACATATAGTTTTATATTAACAAGTAAAAACATTAAGTGTTTTATATAATGAAGTGAGGTTCACTACATTTTATATAAATATTTCAGAATATGAGTTAATAAAATAGGTTTTAGCCAACTTACTGAATAGTGAATACTAACTCTAGTCTGAAAGAAATCAGTTGTAATTTTTATCCATAGGATTTAGGCATCAGATCTTTATAAAAATGATAATTTCACTTAAAAGAACGTATCATCTATATTGCTTTTGTTGTTCAAAAGTGCTTTTAAGCTAGTAGCACGATCCATCATGTCCTAGGGGTTGGTAGTAAGAAGAAATGAGGGAAAAATGCTTCTGTTGAAATTTTTTTTAAATTGTTGAAGCAGCATTTTGTACTCATGGAGGACGGTTATCCTATTCTCGCTTAGAGGTCCCCTTGGAAAATCCTCTGTCCCTGGGATTGCTCTTCATTGGGTTTGAAGACCTCTGTACTAGTTGAGTACAGGATCTCACCTAATATCCTTCCAGTGATATCAACATAGGAGACTGATTTGAGATCTTTCTAAGACATGCTTTAGAGGGACTTGGTGGCTCATTAGACTTTGGAATGAAAAACAAGTCAAAATAATTTGCAAGATTTCAAGCTGGGGCAGTTACATAGATTGTGATGCAATTCTTTGTATCTCGAAAGTAAAATAGTCAGTAGGTTTTGGAAAGGTGGGGATGGAATTCTCTTTGCCTATAGAACATTAATATGTAAATATTCAGTAAGTCTGGAGTACAAAAGAAAGGCCAAAGATGTTATAAATTTAGGAGACTTCAGGATTTAGGTGGATGATACTACCTAAGGGAAAGTTTTTGACAGAGAAGAAGAGATCTGTTGTCAGTGTTGGGGAAAGCTAGGCTTAGAGGATGGAGGATAAAAGGGAAAGTGTTAGGGAAGGGTAATTTACAACTAAATCTCTCAACCTATAACCTCATCAAAAAGATAGAAGAGAAAGACATCTGTTTTATTACTGAATGAGCATTAATCCAGAAATTAATGTGCATTAAAAGAAATCTACTTATAGATTGCAAAGAGAGAAAGAAGTCTTACTCTTTTTTATGGCCAAGCAGATTCAACCCATTCATTACATACATGTTCCCAAGATAAACACTAAGTAGTCTTCAAGTGAGAGGACTTGACATCACCATTTGTCGCACACAGTTCCCCTAAATTCACTGGGTAATTAAAATCACCATCTGTGTTAACTAATTGGCTTTGCCAAGAGGAAAATAAACTCATGTCTTTATGACAAGAGATAATTTTGTGACTAGGAAGGGGCATCTGCTGAAGTTAGGTTCCTACACTCCCACAGAAACTGGGAGATAGGGGTGCTAACTTCCTTGATGATTACCTTCCAGAGAGATGGTTCCCAGGTTCTTGAGAAAGACATTTATTTAGGTAATACAAAGCTAGCAAGAGACTTTTAAGCCAAAGCTTTAAAAAAATGTACATACATATGAAAGAGACAAAGAATTTACAATGGTAAGTATTTTAAAGTAAATAAATGCTTTCATAAAAGAGGAGGAAGAGTCATTTCCCTCATTTTCAACAGGGAGGACTGTATTTTTTTCTTTTTTGATTTGTATTTATATAAGTAATGAAAGAGAGAAAAGCAACCTTGGAGATGATGAGCAGGGGAAGCTACAGAATGCTTTCATGAAAACCAAAAGATGAGAATATTTTGCGGTGGTTGGGGGAGTAGCAATGTCTTCAGGAAGATTATGTTCCATTTGTGGGAGAAAGCTAGCATTCATTTAAAATATCATAATTAAATATGTAAAGTGCTTTTAAAAACTAAATATAAGATTAACATAGCATTACATGGTTAATTGTGTGGTATGGACTACAAGTTTTACAGAAATTCAATAGCATTTGATCATTAAGACCTTGAATAGTCAGATAAGGATTCTTGGGAGTAAATTTTAAAGAAGAGATTAAATTTTTATAATTCATTTTTTTATGTTGTAATTCATATTTTAATCTTATCAGTCTTAAACAAGTCTTTGTCAGCATCTTCCATAATGAGGATAAACTTAGCAATGTAACCAAGATATTCACAGTCCATTAGCCAAAAATGTTCCCTTGGTTAGAGTTGATACTTGAGGAGTCAGTGGCACCATTCCTCCCTATGATTTCTAATATTTTCTGGGCTCCCTCACATAATCATTCTCCTGGGATAAACAGGTTCTTTCTTTTACATGTTAATAGCTTCAAGTCTTGCTCTAGTTTAGAAGCCATTTCTTTTCTTTCTGGGATACTATCTGTATTCATTTAAAGTTTAACTTGCAAAGAACAGCTTATTTTTCAGGGTTTTTGTTTTAAAAGACTTTGTTTGTTTTTAGAGAGAAGGGAAGGGAGGGAGAAAGAGAAGGAGAGAAACATCAGTGTGTGTTTACCTCTTGCACACCCCCTACTGTGGACATGGCCCGCAACCCTGGTATGTGCCCTGACTGGGAATCGAACCAGTGACCCTTTGTTTCGGAGCCTAGCACTCAATCCATTGAGCCACACCAACCAGGGCATTATTTTTTAGTTTTTAGAACATACTTGGCAGTTAACTCTGGTGTTTCCTGTAGAGACAGAAATGACCTTTTTTGGTTTTTAGTTATTTTTGTGTGTTGGAGGTTCCCAAGGCCACCCTCAGGTTTGAATCTCACTAGGAGGATTCATAGCACTCATCATTAAGTCATATTCATAGCTATGATTCCTTGCAGGGAAAGGATACAAAGCAAAATCAGCAAAGGGAAAAGGAGTCTGGGGCACAGCTAGAGGAAACCAAGCACAATCTTCCAAGGGTCCTTTCCCAGTAAAGTCGTTTGGGGCACACTTAATTTCCCCAGCAGTAAATTGTAACAACATATATCAAATGTTGTCTACCAAGGAAGCTCATTAGAAACTCAGTGCCCAAGGCCTTTGTTGGGATTGGACATGTATGTACCAAAATTCCAGACTCCTAGAAGGAAAGCAGGTGTTCAGCACAAACCATATTGTTTGCAGAAACATTTTAGACACAGTGAGCCACTGTTATCATTTAGAGAATTGTGGAAACCCTCCTGAAATCTAAGCTCCATGTACCAGTCAGGTGTCAACACTGCAAGCAGGACTTTTGGAGGATGGCAACCTCAAGCCTGCTGTGTTAACTCTTTCCTGTACACTTTGCTTTTTCTTTAATCTAGTGGTTTGCAGGTAGAATCAAGAGTTGGCACATCAAGAAACCATCTTTTAAATGCTTTTCCTATATATCACAGGTATGCTCCAGAATCACTGACAGAGAGCAAGTTTTCTGTGGCCTCAGATGTTTGGAGCTTTGGAGTGGTTCTATATGAACTTTTCACATACATTGAGAAGAGTAAAAGTCCACCAGCGGTCAGTGTGTTTTTTATTTACTTTCAACTTTTTTTTCACATAAGGAAAGCTTTTTCCAAACAATAATAGTAAGCTTAAGGCTCATTTTAGAACCTCTTACTGCTTATTTGTAAGACAGCATCCAATAAAACAACCCTAAACTTATTCATTAAATAAACTTGAATTTTCAAAATGGGCGGGTAGAGTACTATCTACTATATTCTCTTAATATTATCCTCAGTGAATCCAATAAACTCATTCACTGTAGGAGTGATTGCAAAAGTTGAAATAAACCTTTCACAGTAATTTTTTTCCTAATCATTGTGGAATTTTTTTAATATAAAAAAAGCATGAGAAAAAATCATATCTAATTCAACTACTCAGTGATAACTACTTTAATATTGTGGTATGTTTTCTTCCAGGCTTGTTTTAATTTTATATGTAGAAGTTAAATTTTATTAAAATATGTCTTTTGTAAAATAAAGGTTATAACACTATACAGCTTGCTATCCTGCTTTTTCATTAAGTATTAGAGCATGAATATTTTCCTGTGTGGATAAATATTTCCTGCAAATATGACTTCTATCTTCTGTATAGCATTTCATAGTAAGGATATAATATCTGAACAACTATTTTCCATTTTTCAGTCTTTTAAGTAACACCTCAAGGAACATCGTGAATAAGTATATATAAAAATTTATTTATCTCTGATTGTCACCTTAGAATGAAAGTATAATGATAGATGAAAGGTAATGAACTCTTTGAAAGGTTTTTGATTATTTCCAAATGCATTCTAGAAAAGCTGTACCAGGTTATACTGTCAATAGCAGTGCACAGGGTATGTACATTTCATCATTTGGCAGTATTGACCATTATGTTCTTAGGCAGTTTTGTCAGATGATAGGAGAGAGGTTGCATCTATTTGATTTTTAATTTACATTTCTTCTATTAGTGTGCCTGAATACGTATTCTTTGGGTGTTCAGAATGAGTGTATGTGTGTGTGTGCATTGTCTCCCTATGTGCTTTGCCCAATATTATATTTATGGTTTTTCTTACCAGTTTATAAGAGCTCTTTATATTTCAATTAATGATGTGTTTTGAATATTTTTCTAGTTTTACAGTTCAGACTTTTATGAATTCTTAACATATGAACATTTTTTCTTCGTATGCATTTATGCTTAAACATTCATTCTGCACTTTCTTTTTATTATATCATCTTTTACCTTCAAGTTTTTATTTCAGCTGAAATGTAATATGACATGTTAAAACAATAATAACCAAAAAAATGTGAATATGTTTTTAGTTCACTTGTTTTGGGTCCTTCTTCAGGAGTTTGTGTTGAATATATTATAGTTATGGAAATGGCATTATAGAAGTTCCACATTTAACAGTCTTTTCTGAACTATTACTGAAAAGGAAGTTTTTAACCATTAAAATAGTCTATTTTTAAAAGGTTTCAAATGTATAAGGTAACATAGATATGCAGAATTTTTCCAATTCACTGGAAGAAGTTGAGAAAATTCTGCTTCAAATTAAGTGTACCCAAAAAATCTCATTAAAAGTGGGTTTGTGTTTCAGGAATTCATGCGTATGATTGGCAATGACAAACAAGGACAGATGATTGTGTTTCATTTGATAGAGCTCTTGAAGAATAATGGAAGGTTACCTAGACCAGATGGATGCCCAGATGAGGTAACAAAAAAATTTTTTTTTTTAATATTTTTATTTATTTATTTATTTTTAGAGAGGGAAGGGAGGGAGATAGAGAGAGAGAGAGAGAGAGAGAGAGAGAGACATCAGTGTGCGGTTGCTGGGGGTTATGGCCTGCAACCCAGGCATGTACCCTGGCTGGGAATCGAACCTGGGACACTGGTTCCCAGGCCGCGTTCAATCCACTGAGCTACGCCAGCCAGGGCACAAAAAATTTTTTATTCATAGCAGTCATGCAGTTGTCTTTTCTTTTAAAACAAGGACTTCAGGTCACTTTATGAAATTTAACTGATAGATTCTTAGATAAGTAGCATAAATCATAAATCACATGACTGTGGATCTAGACATAGCCATGAAGTCCACCTGTATGGGAGAATAAAATGGGAGTTCTGAATTCATGTCTTCTGCCAATTAAAAGGGAGGTCTTTGTGCTCATTGTTATTTTGGTTTATTTTCTCTTTTATAGATTTATGTGATCATGACAGAATGCTGGAACAATAATGTAAATCAACGCCCCTCTTTCAGACACCTCGCTCTTCGAGTTGATCAAATAAGGGACAATATGGCTGGATGAAAGCAATGAACTTCAGACTCTGAGACCAAAATAAAGTTAGAGAACAAAGTTTTGTATTTCACATTGCTGTGGACTATTACTGCATACATCATTGTTATGTGTATCATGATGCTAACCACAAAGATGTCGAAATACCTGCTCAAAACTTTAAAGTTCAGTGAATACTTCTTTATGAAGATACCAGTAAAAGAAATTGATGAAAAGTCCTTAGCAAAGAATTTTATAAAAAGTTTCATGAACATAATCAGTCAATTAATATCACCTTTTTTGGCAAAAGAAAAAACAAACATTTTTTAACTTAGAATTTTGAGAGATGAAAAAGTTGTAATATAAATTTTGCAGTGTTAAAGATGCACAGAATATATATGTACAGTTTTTACCACAGAGAATGTATAAATACCTTGGTATCTTGTGTGATGTTTTACAAAAGGACTGGTATTCATTAATGGTATTTTCTAATTTTTTCATAGTTGACCTATAATTTTACAAACAAATTAAGATGCTCAGATCATTGAATAAGCACCTTGTGTTCCTGTTCATCTCGATTACTGGCCAGAAATATAAGCAGTTGTACACTTTTTGCTTGTAGTTCTATGTACTGTAAATACTTTTTTGAAGAAAAGGGAACAAGTGTTTAGTTTTATTTGTATAGGAAATCTCCTAAAATACATTTTGAAATGAAACAAGTTTACAAAACTGTAACACAATCTATTTTCTTATTTGTCTCCCTGTATCTATTTGTGTATGTTTTTTTTTTTAAATAGAACTATCTTTGAGCTTTTCCAAGACTGTGGTTAATAGTTTTCTTTTAAAATCTTGAGGTTACAAATGCAGGAATATTGTCATCCTTTGAGCTGTTGGCTGTCAATAAGATTCTTCAATCCCTGGGATCTATGGCCATGCGTTAAATTTGAGTGTAAGCCATAAGAGACTTTGTTCTTAAATATATGAGCCTATTAAGGTGCCTAGTATGGATTAGGAATTTTTTTCTAAAGACTATTTTAGGGATTTTAGAAGTCTCTATTGTAGTCACAGAAGAAATTTTCTTTTGTTAGAGATTCTTACAGCAAGGGAGAAGTGAAAATAAATTGGTGGAAAAATATGCTTGTTATTTTATTCAAGAACGCCAGTAGAAAATTCATAATATGCCATTAAGAAAAATGAAAGTGTACATATTTTCAGTGCAGCATAAAGGGTTGTTTATTGTCTTTGTCATTTGCATTAGTGCTACTCCATAGATACCATATCTAAGTTGTGGCAGATTTGTCATTTATAGAGTTTAAAATACTGAGTATTTTGGTTAAAAAGAAAATAGTTTTTATTTTAGTTTCGATCATATATGCCATTGTTTAACTTGTATTTAAGACTTTTGATTATTTTTTTAAAAGATTTTATTTATTTATTTTTAGAGAGGGAAGGGAGGGAGACAGAGAGAGAGAGAGAGTGAGAAACATCAATGTGCGGTTGCTGGGGGTCATGGCCTGCAACCCAGGCATGTGCCCTGACTGGGAGTCAAACCTGCAACACTTTGGTTCTCAGCTCGTGCTCAATCCACTGAGCTATGCCAGCCAGGGCAACTTTTGATTATTTTTTGGAGCTTGTATTTAAGACTTTTGATTATTTTTCTAACTTTTTTGAGCTAGTTTTAAAGTACAAATTATATAAGCAAAAGTGCTTTACATTTTTCAATGTAAATGTTTTCAATCTCAAACATTGCTAAGGTTTGAGAATTTTTGGTTGGAAGAAAAGAGAAGAAATGCTTTTTACATTTTAAAACATTTTATTAGTTATCAACTACCAAAATCATCTAAAATGATAGTGTATTAGATTTTAAAAGATTTCTAGTAGCTATTTTGATGAAAGTTGAATATAATTTTTATTTAACTTGTAAAAATGCTGCAAGGATCTATAAATATAGTGTAATTAAAGATCTTCTGTTTTGTTACTTTTCAAGTCAAAAGTAGTGTTGACAGGAGAGACCTGGTTCTTCCTGCTGACACATAAAGAATTACATATTAGCAAATCTAGTAGTATGTAATCAGTTTATTAGTGGCCCATTCCCATGGAAGAGAACAGGACTGGGTAGAGTAGGGGGTGAAAGACAAAGTTTCAGGGCAAAGCAGTGTGAGAAAAGCAAGAGAGGCTGGAGACCAGGTTGGCAAGCCCCTAGCCTGAAGCTGGGTGGCCAGAGGCCCTGTGGCCCGAGAGCCAAGAGCCCTGGAATGAGAGAGAGAGAGAGAGAGAGAGAGAGAGAGAGAGAGACAGGGAGGGAGGGAGGGAGGGAGAGAGAGAGAGAGAGAGGGAGAGAGAGAGGGAGAGAGAGAGGGAGAGAGAGAGGGAGAGAGAGCGCGCGAGCGAGCTTCCTTTGTTCTCAGGACTTATATAGCTGGTGGGATAGGAGGGAAAAAAGTTACATGTTGATTAACGGGTAAATGTGGTGCTTTCCTGGGGGAATGTGACTACCCAAACTTAGGGATGTGTGGGGCAGAGAGAGAGAGAGAGAGAGAGAGTCCTTATCTTGCTCCAGACCCCATTTGTTCATCTTGTTGTAAAACAAATACGTGACGGGAGGCAGTTAATTAAAATTAGGGCACTTTCCGAAGTTATTCATGGGCTCTTTCTGTAAGCATCAGGGACTCCCTCATAAAACAGATAGTGACCAGAGGTAGCCAATTAATGAAAGCCAATTAAAGAAAGTTGCTTCTTCTTTGGGCACCATGGACCTTCTCCCGCATTCCAGGCCCTGGAATGAATACAAAGCTTCAAGGCTTTCTTTCCCAGATAATTGAAATGCTACATAGAATTTCAAGGACTTCCCTCCTTTCTTGCTAACATAGTGTTTCTTGTGATGTTGGAATGCCTGGAAATATTCTCAGACCAGGCTCAAGACTACTGAGTTATTGTGTGAGACATGTCTCCCTCCTCCTCCCTGCCTCAGTTTACTATTCATTCTACCTAAGCGATAAAGGCGTTTCCTGGCAACCAGGATGCTAGATGCTGGCCAGTGACAGTATTACAGTCTCAGAGTTCTTCCTATGCTGTCTCCTGCTTCAGTAGCATATCATATGATGTGCTTGGTTTCAGATTTTTGTACTAAAACGTAAGTACTAAGAGGTAGAATTTTAAAGGTCTAAAACATTTCTTAAAAACAAGAATATTAACTAGATTTCTTTTAAAAATGTTTTTAATGTTTCAGTTTCAGGGAAAAATATTATATTAAATGATCTTAAGTATTTAGAGTGGTACGACTACCTTATTGTAAGATTCTAAGTTTTCAAGAGAATTATTATTCATTAAGGGTTCGCGTTGTTTTAAATTGTGATCCTGACTATTGTAGGAGACCGTTCTGTGTGGTGTGGGCCCAGCTCCCACTTGGAGATGCACAGGACCCACGCCCATGGATGGGTTCTCCCGTGGGGAATCGGGCCTGCAATGTGCCCAGGCCGCTCTGAGTCTTGCTTTTTGCTAAAAACTCCCTCACCCTGAATTGAGGACATTTACTGCAAAGTAACTTCCTAAAATCTATGCTAAACCTTCCAAGGATGAGTGTAACTGGTTCAACCACTTTTGCCTTTTCATTTGCAAATATCCCCCTTCTGTGATGTGATTAGCGGCATTGACTCCTTTGTTTTCTGCAAAAGGTAACCACCTAAAGCGAACCTGTGCATAAAAAATGAGGACCATCATGCAATGTGCAAAGAAATAAAAGCCTGTCATGGTGGAGGCCGCAGCTTTTACTTCCCTTGAGAGAAAAGCCATGCTGTCCCTTTTCCTCCACTGGACTCGGTAGTCCGTGTGAATGTCTCATTTCATCCATAATGATGTAGTCACTGCAGGCCGGTGTCTGTATCAGACTATCATAAAAGAAATTAAACCTGCAGCTGTCTAGCTGGTTCTGCACAAGAAACAGGTCATTATTGTACGTATTAGTACC
Source organism: Phyllostomus discolor (assembly GCF_004126475.2). NCBI lineage: Eukaryota > Metazoa > Chordata > Mammalia > Chiroptera > Phyllostomidae > Phyllostomus > Phyllostomus discolor. The sequence goes on along the minus strand of NC_040905.2, from coordinate 161,614,194 downwards.
AGCTGTTTCTTCAAATTAAAAGTGAAGGTAAAGATTTTCTTAGAATTCTATAGTTCTGTAAATATTCTGGTATATTAAGTTATACAATTTTTCTATAAATAATTTCTTATATCCGTAGCTATCCATTTGGGAAATAGTTTTTTTATGTTTATATATATGCTGTCAGTGGCACTATAATTCACTATAGAGGATTATTCTCTTACAACCCAAGACTTCTGCTATAAGTCAAGTGAATTTTTATCATAACTATAACTTCTGATATTTCTATTTTGTTTAAACAGTTTTATTATAGAGTAGAAATTAGAAACTACCTACAGTTCTATACCTGCAGAGCCATTCTCCATAGGGTGGCATTATGTGGTCAGTTTATTAAAACTGTGTTATTTTCTTCATTGTGCTTTCAGCATGTTCCCACAAAATTGAAATACATGTAATAAATATTCAGAAGTTATATTCCTTTGTATTTGTCACCTAACCAAGGAAGTGGGAGTGCACACACTGGTTTAGGGATGTGTAGAGAAAGCCTTTTATTATTGTAAACTTACCTTTAGATTTTTTTTAAAGAAATACTTCCTAAGATTGCTGTCAACTACTGTGTGCTCTTTATGAACACTGCTATATCCACTCAAGTTCTGGAATCTAAATTATATCTAATGAAAGTTTCTCTAGTTTTACAGTACAAATTGCTAAAGATCTTTCACTTTGCTATATTAGAATAAATTATAAGAGTAAGTATAAGTCAGGAGGATTACCCAAACAAAAGACTAGATTATGAGATAAACTTCATTTTATTTAAGAAAAAAATAAGCCCTGGCTGGCATAGCTCAGTGGATTGAGCACGGGCTGTGAACCAAAGTGTCGCAGGTTCGATTCCTAGTCAGGGCACATTGCCTGGGTTGCAGGCCACGGCCCCCAGCAACCGCACATTGATGTTTCTCTCTTTCTCCCTCCCTTCCCTCTCTAAAAAAAAAAAATCTTTAAAAAAAAAATAGAGTACGAATATCAAAATCTAAATCTAAATGTGCGTATACTCCAAGATTTGGGTTGGTTTTACTTAATTTCAAGGTAACTAGCTGTGTTTGTTAATGCTGGCAGTAACATTGAAACATTTCAGAATGACATTGAGAGAATTAAAAAATTTTCACATTAATCAGATTTATATAATATGCATATCATATGGCCTTTACCTTTTCATATAAATCAAATTCTTAGTCAAATGTACATTATATACTTAAATATTAAAATATTTAATTTTTTAAATCTTACAAATGTATAAAGAAAAGCCTTCTCTCCAATTGAAATACCAATCTTTATTAATATGGCTTTAAAAGTTGTTAATGATTCATTTTGCATATTGGTCTCAGTCTGTTAGTAACTAATGTTGTGGTTGGACTGGTCCTTGTGGTTTTTATTATGATCACAAGATACCAGTTAGCAATAACTGTCAGGAAACTTTGAAAAAAAATGGTTTATTTTAGTGTTATCAGTGGAAGTGGAATCCTTGTAGTGTTGCGAGGAAGATAATTTCTGAGACCCACACAGGAGGATGGGGTACTTGTGGTAAACCTTTCTGATGAGGTAAAATTAAGGGGGTTCCCCTCCTGATATCCCCATGTCCCATTTCCATCCATCTTGCTGGGGGGAAGGTCTAATCTTTTGCCAAAGCAAAAGCCAGCGTCCAGAGTTTCTGCTCCATATTACAGCACAATCCAGTCCAGCCTGTGGCTAGCTTAGCTTGTGTTTCCAGCTACAGTTTATTGCTGTGCCCCCTCCTGGAGCCTGTGTGTGGAGTCCACATGGCAGTGGGCCATATGGCTACTAGGGCTACACGGCTATGGAGAGAGGACGCAGGAACACTTGGGCAGCTGCAGGTCACCACCAAAAGAGAGAGCAAAAGACTTTGTGCCTCTAGGATTATATTATCTTGGTGCTTTTTCAAAAGCGCCAATGAACTTTATAAGCCTTCATGGGCTTTTGATAGGTCCATACCCCCTATCCAGACTGAGGGGCCTCTTTGGTCAAGCACCTCCTCTTGTGACCCCCTCAACAATCCTGTACTGGAGTGGGGAAGGGAGGAGTGTTAAACCGGTTGGTGGAGAAATGCTGTAATCCCCTGGGATGTGAAGGTAGCTTCCTGGGTAAGCAAACAGGCTTATGCTCCCCAGTTTATTAAACTCAATGCCTAATTCCCTTTGTCTCCTCTTTCTAGCTAAATACCCACACTAACAATAGGACCTGAAAATCACATAGCACACCTGGAGCCACACAGTGAGGTCTGGGTGGAGGGAAGAGGGGGAGTGGAAGAAAAGGTGGAGAGGGAAGGGGAGAAGAGAGAAGAGAGCACAGGCACACTGGCCTGGGGTTCTATCAAAGGGTGGGGGCCTAGGGTTTCATGGGCTCACTCTTTATTGGGGAATTTAAAATGTAAGAGCAATAATTTAAAGCATGGGAAGAGAAAAAACAAGTGGCCCAAATGGCCAATTATTGAAATTAACTAAGATCTCTGAAACAAAGGGGCCTTAGTGGAGCAGGGAGGCCTTGTTCTTCCAGTCCTGTGGCTGACAAGGCATTTATTGGAGATAGCCTGCTTTGCAGTGGATACCCCAGCAATCAAAGCTTAAACCATACATTTGCATTACAAAAAAAGACCACTGTCAGGGCTTACACTACATAATCATTCCATTATAAGGCTTTCTTTGCATAGCAATTGCTTAACATTTTTTTAAAGATTTTATTTATTTATTTTTAGAGAGGGAAGGAAGGGAGAAAGAGAGAGACAGAAACATCAATGTGCGGTTGCTGGGGGTCCTGGCCTGCAACCCAGGCATGTGCCCTGACTGGGAATCGAACCTGCGACACTTTGGTTCGCAGCCCAGGCTCAATTCACTGAGCTATGCCAGCCAGGCCTAACATCTTATTTTTTAATGTAACTATAATGATTTATAAAATGAGAGGGTTAAAAGACCTCTTAGAATCCCTGTTCCAGTTATCCATATTCTTAGATTTTATGAATAGATTTTATCTTAATAACCATAATAGGAAACACTCCTATAAATAATACTTATTGGGGTGAAGCTTTAGTCAACTTTAGTGTGAGCAGACAGAAACATACATTTTAGATCTAACTGTTGATAAATAATATTAAAAAGTAGTGCAGGGTGGTAAGGAAAAGATGATGTTAAGCAAATGGAAAAAAAAAAAACTTTTGCAGCCAAAAGCTTACAGGATTTACTGAGCCATATGCTAGCCAGAAAAGGACCAAGTCCTGGGACTTGAAGTGTAAACCACCGTCAGCAGAGCTGGGTGGAAAAGACAGACGTGTTTGCTATCCTGAAGTTGTTGGGTGCTTTTATACATTATGTTTGGGGGAAGAGAGATGGAAGTTGTTTTGAAGGAATTTACACTGGTTACAGATTACAGGGTTGGGAAAAGGTAAAGCAGGGGCAATTCTATGATAGGTGCACAGTCTGTGAGGAGGAAATATTTGCTACTCCTGATTGGTTACAGGCAACAGTCCTGAAAGTCCCTGTGTATGCGGGAGGCAGTGGTGTCTAGTGGTTGCCTAATACACTCCTGGAGGTTGAGTCAAAGCTGCAAAGTACATTCAGGAATGTGAGTAGTCTTTTTTTTTTTTTAAGATTTTATTTATTTATTTTTAGAGCGGGAAGGGAGGGAGATAGAGAGAGAAACATCAATGTGCGGTTGCTGGGGGTCCTGGCCTGCAACCCAGGCATGTACCCTGGCTGGGAATTGAACCTGCGACATTTTGGTTCACAGCTCACGCTCAATCCACTGAGCTATGCCAGCCAGGGCTGTGAGTAGTCTTTTGTTAGCTGGCCCACAGCTATGTTCACTTAAAAATAAAAAGATTTTTCAATGAGAAGCAATAAGTGTTCCTTTGAGATCAGTAAGAATAGTTATTCTGGAAGTACAGATTCAGACAGAAGCCCAGATAGTGTTTCAGTTAGGAGACAAAGCAATGGGTATTCTTGAGAAAGGGAGGGGGAGCAGTTTCATCAGTAAAGACTGGCGTTTCTGCTGGTGAAGATACTATAGCATAATGATATTATTTTAAACAAAGTTTTTAATTTGGAGTTTGGTAGTCCAATAGTAGTAATAACTGCTCTTTTGTTTGGTCTGCAAAGAGTTCTTGAGGACACAATGTTGGCCGAACCCCGGTCCAAAGGTGGTTTTGTCCTGTTCAAAGATTCCAGGGATTTGAAGCATAAGATGTGCAAGGCAGTTCCTCTCGCCTGGCAGCTCCAGCTCCATTTTTTAAAGTGGCTCTGTTAACATTTTTATATTTTCCCCCTTTTGATCAAGACCTTTCCTTGAAAGTGTCCCTGATCAATCATTTGAAAGCAGCAGTGACCAATGATTAAAACATTGTTGGTCCACCCTTGCCAGGTGGCTCATTTTGGATATGTCATCGCATTGTCAGTTCCTCATAGCCAGGAAGGCTCATTCCTGGTGTGTTACCTTCTATGTAGAAGGGAAAGTGGTTTATTAGGAGCCTTAGGCCTCATTTGAACAAAAAGAGTGCCAGATCAGAAAAGGCTTTTACTGTCGTGTTTCTTTAAAGACAGTTATCTTCTGCAGTTTCTTGAGATTTGTCTTATTGTCTCACTGGTCTTAGTGATCATCTTAAAAAGTTGAGCAACCATTATCAGAGTGGTGTCTTTGAACATCAAGCTATGCAGGAAGAAGATTTGTAACAGCAAAAGTTATTATGATAATGAACAAAATGCTAAGTTCAATTTGAAGAAGAGATCTGATGCAGAAGGCATGAGGGCAGTCAGCTAAAGATATTTAAAAGAACTGTGAGGCGTTTGCAGGCACTGTGAGTATGTTGTTTAGAGCTATTAACTGGCTATTTTTGTCTTTCACTCTCCAGTTGCTGTAATTTAATTTAAATGTCTCAGAATTTTTCTCTTGTTAACAGTATAGCAGGATATTATAAAGACAGCAAGCAGCTGAGAAGGCAAATTATCAGTTGTGGATGATTAAGACATCAGAACAAGTTCTAAAAACACAAATGAAAGTGTGCAATGGAAAGATTTATTGATAAATTATCCTTTCAAGCACAGTTGCAGACATAGATGAAAATGTTTAGGCATGCATTTCACACACAATAAAAGATAATTAAGTGAATAATACATTTAATGAAAACATTTAGGATCTTTCTAGTATTTGGAATATAAAAATCTCAGTGTGGGTTTTCTGTTAGCATATATTATAAGATTGTGAGTCAGATTTTATTTACTGAAATTAAAAACATTATAAATTAAGAAAATCATAGATACTAAAGAAAGTAGAAAAAATAAGAAAGGTAAGCCTAACACTCAAGGCACTGAATTATGAAAATATCTACTTGAGATTTTCATCTTCAACTACTTGAAATAAACATATACTTTCTTCCTCTGCATAAAAGGTTTTTTTGAAGGTTGCTGTAACAATGAATCTTTATTTCAAATTTTAAGTTTATTAGAATAAGGCCCTGGCTGGCGTAGCTCAGTGGATTGAGTGTGGGCTGGGAACCAAAGTGTCCCAGGTTCGATTCCCAGCCAGGGTATATTTCTGGGTTGCAGGCCATAACCCCCAGCAACTGCACATTGATGTTTCTCTCTCTCTCTCTCCCTCTCTCTCTCTCCCTCTCTCCCTTCCCTCCCTAAAAATAAAATCTTTAAAAAAAAGTTTATTAGAATAAGATTATTATTTTATGTCCTTAGTAATATATAAGACCCCTCAATTTTTGGTTGAAGAAAAGTAAAAGAAAGCTTTTGCAGAATCAGAGACTTCATCTTGAATCTTAAGAATAACTAAATTCTTCAACAATACTTTTAATCTGCATCAATCAAAGTGACTAACCCAAAAGCTTCAGGGGGCCCAGAATAAAATGACCAGTCAGAAGTGTTAAATGATAGCACTTATTGACTACTGTTCAGAAAGCATTTTAAAAACAAAGTTGTAGTCACTGTTTTCCACAAATCCTGCCAGAATGCTTTTTTCTTTCCTTCCTTTTAAAAAATATTTTAAATCTTTCCTATCAGTGATTTTGAGGATGGTGTGGATCTCCTAGTACCATTTTCCCCATTTTCTGTTAATGTTTTATAACACTGCTTTCGCAGCATGTTGAATACAAATTCTTAATAATATGGGTAAAGGCATTGTTGGCAAAATCAAAAGGGTTTTTTTTAATGTTGAAGTTGAATTCTAGAATTCTTTTAAAAATGTTGAAGTTGAATTCTGGAACTCTGAGTATATTACAGTTCCTTCAGAAGACCCATTTATTGCCAAAACTACTATTACAGAGGAAGTAATTTCAAAAAAAAAATTGATAGCACTGTAAAGAACAATCTATTTCCTAAAAAATGATTTGAAAATCTGAGAGCTAAGGAACAATGAATATGGTTCTGGGAAAAGGGAATTCCTAAATTTTTGTCAAATCTTACATAAAATTCACATTTAATGGGAATTTTCCCCAACATTTAAAACTTTCTCTTATTTTAGTATTATTTAATAGAAAGAGTATTGAATTAGAGCATAACTCAATCAAATGCCAAAAATCCTGTGGCTCTAGTATTTCTCTTTGTCATTTTTTACAGCACCCACTTGACTACTTAATGACCATATTTTTAGTAGAGTCTTTCTTTCTGAATTAGAAAAATAAAACAAAGTATGTACCTACATTTTATAACACTTCGGACCTTTCTATTTGCACTCATTTATCAATACTGACCATGTAGGCTACCTACAACCTTTAAGTTACATCAGTAATTCATGTTTGGTTATAGCAATGAAGCCATCACCTCTTAGGTTGATAAAATCCTAATTTCATTCACATATTGAGAATAAAAGAGACTAGCAAAGCCAGTGATGAGTATAGGCAAAGGGAACCCTGGATAATGCTATACAAGGGGTCAACCCCAAAACTGTAATTTATTTATTAAAAATGTGTACTTATTCTTACCTGTTGAAACTTCAGTCACCTTCAAAGTACTTTCCATCCAATGCAATATATCTGTTGAGACTTTTTTCCCACCCTTCAAAACAGTTTTTGAACTCATCAATTTTGATGCTTTTAGTGCTTTCTGCCATTTTGTTTGTTTTCAACTCTTCCACATTGGCAAAAAGTTTCCCTTTGAGGACTTTTTTCACCCAGGGAAACAAAAAAAGTCCACTCGGAGGCGAAGATCCGGTGAATATGGAGGGTGGGCATGGGGTCATGGCATTTTTGGTCAGAAAACTGCTGAACACTCAGTGCGGGGGTAGGCAGGTCTGCTGCAAATCGCCTATCATGAAATGAGCATGTCGAAGGAGTCTTCCAAAAAAATTCACTGAAGCCAAACAGCCTCTCACAACAACGCCAGCTGTTATGCAGATACAGATAGGTTCCTAGAACACTCACCTTAGCAGAGGGAAGCCTGTATTACAAGGGACCCACCTTCAGAAGATAATTCCGGGTTTTTCTGGGTCCCCTTTTGTATGTGAGGATGAATCCTGAAGATATATCAATTTAGAATTCCCTGTTAAATAAGTATTCAGACAAAAAACATTTAAATACTCCATTTCTGCCACAGCTTTAAGAATATGAGCCTCAATTGTGGTGTTTTCAGGGAACCTAGTTTGGTATTGCCCAAATCTGATATAAAAGACCCAGCAGGAAAGCATCTGGAGACTGGGCCTAGTGGTGAGAATTGGAGTCTCACTCTCCAGAGCATGATTTTTCAACAGATGTGATGTTACCTCTAAAGGGTGAATATTGATGCTGGAGGATAAAAAAAATTCTGTTTTCATGTATAAAACAAATGCATAAAGTTCATAAACATATACAATGTTTTATATATAATGTATTAAAATTTCATGCTGGACTAGATTAGGGGAAAATATCTAAAAATCTTGGGTTGGGCAGTGGAGCATAAGAGAAGGGAGATAATGTGAAGAAAGTTGAGGAACTGTGCTCTAGAGTATACTTATAGGGATGTGGTCCAAAATAACACTACCTCAAGAATGACCTCAATAAAGAGAGGGTGGATATGTTGGTGTCAGAAGAGCTGAGAGTGTAAGATCTTTAAGGAAATGTTCTAAATAGTGTATCTGAACTGAGAAGAATTAGTTGACATATCGTTTAAAAGTCATGTAGTCCTGGACCAGTGTGGCTCAGTTGGTTGGATTGTTGTCCCTGTATAAAAGGTTGCAGGTTTGATTCCCAGGCAGGGCACATACTTAGGTTGTGGGTCTGATCCCCATTTTGGATGCATGTGGGAGGCAACCAGTTCATGTTTTTCTCTCACATCGATGTTTCTCTCCCTTTTCCCTTGCTCTCTTTCTTAAAGTAGTAGGAAAAAAAAAATGTCCTCAGGTAAGGATTTTCTTTCTAGGACTTAAAGATTTTCCTTAACAGATATAACAATTGGGTCTTTTTAAATGTAGCTATATTCCCAAGTACCATTTTGTTGGCATGGTTTTACATTTCACAATAAATGTATAAGAGTCTCTTAAAAAACTTAACATGGGGCATAATAACATGCAGATATTAACAATTTTTATTCTCAGTCAGGAGGAAATAAGAAGAAAGTACCTTTTGATTTTAAAACCATGTCATATTACTGTATATTAAAGTCAAAATAAAATTTCCACAGAGAAAATGGAAAGAAACAGTTAATGCCAAATAAAGGTCTACTTACCTATGCTAAGAAATTTATCCAGAGCACAAAGTATTCATTTTTGACTGAAAAATGTGGCAGTTTTATTTTATTTTTATTTTTGCTTTTTTAAAAATTGAACTTATTGGGTGACATTGGTTCCCAAAACCATACAGCTTTCAAGTATACAACTCAGTAAAGTATCATCTGCACACTGCATCGTGCACCCATCGCCCCAAAGTCTCTTTCCATCCCCATTCACCCCTCCTTTGCCCACCTCCACCTATCCCCCACATCCTCTTCTAGCTAATCATCACACTGTTGTCTGTGTCTATATGTGATAAATATATATACTTATTATATACATATTTATACTATCATTTCACCCTTCTTTCATAACACCCCCTCTGCTCCATGTATCCATACCTCTGTTCTATTTTGTTCACCAGCTTATTGTGTTTATTAGATTCCACATTTATTTAATTATAGCCTTCCTAATGAGTGTGAAGTGGTATAGCATTGTGGTTTCATTTGCATTTTACTAATGATTAATGAGGCTAATGATTAATGTGTAATTTATTGGCTATTTGTGTACCTTTGGAAAACATCTATTTAAGTCTTGCCCATTTTAAAATCAGGTGGTTTGTTTTTTATTGTTGTTTTAGGAGTTCTTTTTATAGTCTGGATTTTTAAGTTATATATTCTTAGATATATAATTTGCAAATATCTTTTCCATTCTATGTATTGCCATTTTACTTTGCTGATTGTGTCCTAGCATTGCACAAGTTTTAATTTGATGTATTCCCATTTATTTTTACTTATGGTATTGTCTGAAGAATTCATTGTCAAAACCAATGTCAGTAAAGCTTTCTTCCCTGTGTTATCTTCTAAGTATTGTATAGTTTTAGCTCTTACATTTAGGTCTTTGGTTTATTTCGAGTTAAACTTTTGTGTAAGGCAAGGTTGTCAAACTTATTTTCACTGGGGGCCACATCAGCCTCGTGGTTGCCTTCAAAGGGCCAAATGTAATTTCAATTCCTTAACAGTAAGGAGTAATTACATTTATACAGTTCTAAAATTATTTCAGCCCTTTGAAGGCAACCCGTGAGGCTGACGTGGCCCCAGTGAAAATGAGTTTGACACCCCTGGCGTAAGGTAAGGGTCCAACTTTTTTTTTCCATGTAGTTTTCTAGTGTTTCTAGTGCCATTTGTGGAAGAGAGTGTTCTTCCCCCATTGAATGATATTGGGGCAACCTTGTCAAAAATCATTTGACCATGTGTGTGTGAGTTTATTTCTGAGCTCTCTATTTTTTTTTCTATTGGTCTGTATGTTTGTCCTTTATGCAGTACTATACTGTTTTGATTATTGTAGCTTTTGTAGTAAGTTTTGAAATCAGAAAGTGTGAGACCTCCAATTTTGTTGTACTTTTTCAAAATTGTTTTGTTAGTTGCTGTCTCTTGAGATTCTATATGAGTTTTAGGATAGATTTTTCATTTGTGCAAAAAATGTCATTGGGATTTCAATAGAGAATGCATTAAATTCTTGTAGTATGCTTTGGGTAGGGATAATATCCCTCTCGTGTGAATTATCTCAGTTTATCCATACAACTATGAGGTAGGTACTATTTTTTTTCTCATTTTAAGTGTGTTGAAACTAAAGTTTAGCAAGATACAATAAATTCCCAAATCCCACATGTCGAAAGAATGGATGCTAGAATTTGAACTTAGGCAGTCTGATTCCAATGCCAGAATTCATAACCACTTCACCATGCTGCCTTTAACAGCTTTGGCAGCACCCATATAAAGCAGCAATAAAATAGATAAGCTTTCTGCAGTGATCCATGGTTATATTTCCCAGGTAGCAAGATGACAAAATCATTTTAATTCCCAGTGGAAATTATTCAAGTATAATTTTAGTTGGATTTCTACATCTTGTTCTCCAAACAAAAGAATTTAAATGTGCAACAATTTAATAAGATGTAGAAAGTAAGCCTTTGTAGAAGGAGCATGTAGGGATAATGAGATAAAGTTGAAAGTAAATGAAATTTTAAAAAGCTTGTGTTGGATAGCTTTGAGAGTACTCTGGCAGAAGTATTATTTGAATTAGACACTTTCAAATCTAGACAGATATATGATTGCTTAAGGAACTGAAACATATTTTCCAAAGTCACTATAATACTTGCTACATGAAGGAGGCTTGCTAGGGTAAGAGTAGAGGATCAGAGATTTAGTTAAAACCTTATTATAGCTGAGGAAGCTCAGTCCAAAGAAGTTAACTTTTCTGCATCACAGATCCAATCAAGACCAAAGCCAGGCTAGAGCTCCGCTCTTCTGTTCTGACTCTGATGGATGCTCTTGATGCTAAACTACCTTATTTTTGAGGAAATGAGCCTATGTTGTAAACAAACCACAAACTTACTTATTTAATCTTCTAACATCTTTTTTTGAGAGCCTAGAGTGAACAAGGCACTATGCTAAACACTTAGTAAATAAAAATGATCAGATCTTCAAGGAATTTTTTAGTTGAGAGGGGAGTAGGATGTACCTTTAGAAAGTATTACAAAACTAACTTGCAAATATCAAGGGAAAAAAACAGAACATTAAATAGATGCTCATCTCTAAAAAGACATTACTTCCGATGAATTTTCAGTAGCAGAAATAAGTTGTAGGTAGAACTGAAGGCAGTATCAGTTATAATATTAGCAAACAGATATTTAATAAATTGAATCAAGTAAATAACCTAGAAAATGTTAACCTAGAACCAATTTGCATGATGGTGTATGACCCAAAGAATTATACAAGTGCAGCCGTATGTAACTATTATTTGCATCTGTCAGTTCAGAACTCTTAGGCAGAACTCACTGTATTTTTCTCCACAAAACAGCCTGTCTTCCTAATGTACTCAGTCATGATAATTACACCACAATTCTCTTGTCATCAGAGCTAAGATTCCCTGCCCGAGTTAAAAACCTTTGATTCCTGTTTTTATTTCTTGTACTCTTTCCATTCTTCCTCCTCACTGTTTGATCAATCTCTTCTTTTGCACTCCCTTATAATTTCATGTCTGTACTATTGTAATAATTAATTACTCTTCCTACTTTTTTCATTAGTCCTGTACATCACTGTCAGCTCGTTATTCCCCTAACATAGTTTTAGTCATGTCACTCTTCTGCTCAAAACTTTCCAAATCTCCCCAACACCCCAGACTGTAACCAGAGGCAGAGCCAGATTTTATCTTCAAAAGAAAGAGAGTCTGGGGTAGGGCCTGCCTTGTTGATTGAACAATAGGAAGAAAGTATTTTTAAAGACACCATCATTTAATGACATTTTCCACCTGTCTCCTTGTATTGCTTTCATACTGCTTTAACTAGCATCCTTTTATTATATATTAATAACTGTTATATCAATATATTTTAAGTGTTGTGAATAGGTATCACTTTCCAGGAGAATTATGCTCAAGAAGGATAACTCCATCTGCTCCCCTTTGTAAAACAGGATTCTGTCTGTCATTCCAAGACCTCCAAAACATGTCCCTAGACATGTGCTGTACCTGGATTTATCACCCACTACTTATCAATAATAATTTTTCAATACAGCTAAAGTAGTTTATTCACCATTCATTTTCTGAAAGTATCTTGCTGTTACTGACCGATTGTATGGGAAGGCTGAGAAAAGGGAACCAGTCATGTGTGTCTCTTAGGTGTTGGTTTGAGCAACTAAGTGGATGGTTGAACTGTTTACTTATTTGGGGAGGGAAGGAGTTAGAAGAATTCCATTTTGGACATGTTAAATTTGAGATGCCTCTTTAGATATCCAAGTAGAGATGTCACATAGGTAGTCATTTAAAATAATGGATACTGTTAAGGAAATATAAGGAAGTGTTGTAAGAAAAAAGGAAGCAAGTAAAGGATCAGGACCTGAGACAATCTAACATTTAGAGATTCAGTTGAGGGAGAGGAGTAGGTAAGAAAAGACAAAGAATTGTCAGTGAAGTGAGAGAGTTGGGCTTCATGAAAGCAAGAGAAAAATGTGCTTTAAGTAGGAGAAAGTGATCAACTGTGTTGAATTTATTTACTGAAAAATCAAGTAACAGGAGTGCCATGAACTGACTTGTAATTGGCCACAGTAAACTGATGGATAAATTCAAAGGGCAAACTTCTAGACTATATCAGGTTGAAGAGGTTATGAGGCTGGTAAAAAAGTGGAGACAGTAAATGTAGACTACCATTTTCAGAAGTTTTGCCATGGAAGAGAGGAAAATAAGGTGAAAATTTCATGTGGGTGTGAAAAGAAGACTTTTGGTTTTTAGTTGGGAGACCTTAAACCACGTTTATATGCTGATAGCTTGAGCCATTGTGAAAAAGGCTGATGATGTGGGGGAGAGAATTATAAAAGGAGTGCAATTTTGAATTTGATTCAGAGCACAAGAGAGAAAACACTCTTTAATAGATCATGGACACTTAATTGTAACTAGGGGAAGATGGTAAAATAGAGTAAGTACCAGTAGGTAGTATAGATTTGGGAGTGAAAACATGAGAGCTTTTCCCCTCTGACTAACTCTACTTTCTCACTAAAGTTTAAAGTCAAATTACCATCTAAGATAGGTAATTTGATGATATGCCCATGTCTGGTTGATTATTCTTCCCTAAAAAATGAAGCTGAGGCTTCTGCTTTGGGCCCTATGGAGTAGCTTGGACCAGATTTGGCATTCCTCTGTAAGCAACTGGAGAACTAGTTGGACAAAACCACCTAAATTCAGATATTGGATACTAGTCACAACTGTGATCCCTAAGAGGAGGGAAACAAAGGAAGTGAGCTATCTAAACTGAAGCACAATGAGAAAAACAAAAACAAAAACCTGAGCCTCACCAGCCTGGGGGGTACTACCTGGCAGTATAATCCTGCATAGTTGGGGTACCATAGATAAAAAGAAGAATTTAAAATTTTGAAAAATGAGTGGAAATTTTTCTAAATTCTAAACAACCCACAAGTTCAAGAAGATCAGGAGCCCTAATAGAGGGAACACCAAAGCCACACCAAGATGCATTAAAATCTGTAAACTTGGAATTATATAAAATATATCCTTAAAAATAAAAATATCCTTCAAAGTAAAGTCTTTACATAAAATATCATCCAAATAAACTTTTTTCAGAAGATCAAAAGCTGAGAAAACATCATTAGCTCACTTGTACTACAAGGAATAATAAAGGAGGTTCTTCAGACAGAAAATTATACCACATGGAAACCTGATTCTACAACAAAGGAATAAATAGACCAGGATGATAAGTATGAGAGCAAATATTTCTTGATTTTCTTGAAATTGTATCTTCCTCTTTCAGTGCTGCTCTTCTCCCTTCCTCCCTTATTCTACTTCTTCCCCCACTCCAGTGGCCATGACCATTCTTTTTTTTTCTTTCGGTTTATTTTTATTAGTAGCAGGTGTACAATTTCAATGGTTAGTCAATCATATAGTTTACATAGTGATCCCCTTAATACTTTCAGTACTCCAGCTGGTACCATACATAGTTATCACATTATTATTGACTATATTCCCTTTGCTTTACTTACATCCCCATGACTATCTTGTAACTACCAATTTTTACTTCCTAATCCTGTCACCCTCTTTCACCCAGTCCTCCAACTGCCCTCCCCTCTGGCCACCACCAGTTTCCTCTCTGGAGTCTATGAGTCTGTTTCAGTTTTGTTTGTTATTTTGCTCTTTAGAGTCTACATATAAGTGAAATCATATGGTATTTGTCTTTCCCTGACTGACTTATTTCACTGAGCATAATACCCTCTAACTTCATCCATACCATCACAAATGGTAAGATTTCATTCTTTTATGGCCAAGTAATATTCCATTGTATAAATGTACTAGGGTTTTTTTTAATGTACTCATCTATTGATAGGCATTTGGATTGCTTCCATGTCTTGGCTATTGTAAATAACACTATAATGCACATGGGGATACATGTATTTTTCAAATTTGTGTATCAGGTTTCTTGAGCGAACCCCAGAAGTGGAATCTCTGAGTCATAAGGCAGATCCATTTTTAATTTTTTAAATAATATTAGCTTTTTAAAAATATTTATTTTTAGAGATAGAGGAAGGGAAAAAGAAAGAGAGGGAGAGAAACATCAATGTGAGAGAAAAACAGGATTGGTTGCTTCTCATCTGAGCCCCAACTTGGGACCAAACCTACAACCCAGGCATGTGCCTTGACTGGGAATCAAACTGGCGACCCTTCACTTTGCAGAAATAAACCCTGCCAACTGAGCCATACTAATCAGGGCCATTTTTACTTTTTTGAGGAAGGCTCATATTATTTTCTATAGTGGCTGCCCCAATCTGCATTCCCACCAACAGTGACTTTTATGAGGGTTCCCTTTCTTCACATCTTGTCCAACATTTGTCGTTCTTGGATTTATTGATGATAGCCATTGTGACAGGTGTGAGGTGGTATGTCATTGTAGTTTTGATTTACATTTCTCTGACAGTTAGTGATATTAAGCAACATTTCCTATGTCTATTTGCCATCTGTATGTCTTTCTTGGAGAAGTGTCTATTCAGGTCTTCTGCCCACTTTATAATAGGGTTGTTGTTTTTTGGAAGGGGCCGTTTGGAGTTAATTGTCTGAGTTATTATAATTTTGGATATTAACTCCTTATCAGATGTATCATTGATGAATATCTTCTCCTGTTCAGTAGTCTATTTCTTCATTTTGTTAATGGTTTCCTTTGCTGTGCAAAAGCTTTTAGTTTTTCTCCTTTTATTTATTTTTTTCTTTTGTTTCTCCTGCCTGTGAAGATACATCAGAAAAAAAATGTTGCTAAGAGAAATGTCTGAGATTTTATTGCCTTTGTTTTCTTATAGAATTGTTATGGTTTTGAGTCTTACATTTAAGTCTTTAATCCATTTTGAATATATATTGTGCAAGAAGTTGATATAGTTTCATTTTTTTTGCAAGTATCTGTCCAATTTTCCCAGCACGATTGATGAAATAGACCATCCTACTTTCTTTGTCAAATCTTAATTGACCATATAGACATAGTTTATTCTGAACTCTCTATTCTGTTCATATTCTGTTAATTTGATTTACATATCTGTTTTTTATCCCAGCACCATGCTATTTTGATTACTATGGCCTAGTAATATAGTTTGGTATAAGGTAGCATGATACTTCCAACTTTGTTCTGCTTTCTCCATATTGCCAATTATATCTGGGTTTTGTGGTTTCATATAAATTCTTGGATTATTTATTCTAGTTCTATGAAATGTGCCATTGGTATTTAATAGCAATTGTATTGAATCTATAGATTGCTTTGGGTAGTATGGACATTTTAAATGATGTTAATTCTTCTTATCATGAACATACTATATATTCCTACTTATTTGTATCTTCTTTAATTTCTTTCTTTAGTGACTTAATTTTTTGAGTATAGGTCTTTTACCTCCTTGGTTAAATTTATTCCTAGGTAATTTATATTTTTGGTGCATTTTAAAATGGATTTTGGTTTTTAGTTTCCCTTTCTGATAGTTAATTATTGGTGTATAAAATGCAAACTGATTTGTGGATATTTATCTTGTATCCTCCTACTTTACTAAGTTCATTTATCAGTTTTAGCAGTTTTTGGTGGAGTTTTTAGGTTTGTTTATATATAGTATCATGTCATCTGCAAATAATGAGAGTTTTAGTTTTTCCTTCCAATTTGGATTGCTTTTCATTTCTTATTCTTGTCTGATTGTTATGGCTGGGACTTCCAGTACTTCGTTGAATTAAGAGTGGTGAAAGTGGATATTTCTGTTTTCTTCCTGATCTTATGGGAAACACTTTTAGTTTCTCTCATTGAGTATAATGTTAACTATGGGTTTGTTATACATGCCAGGGCCATTCTTGGCATCCCCTATGAGTGATACCATCTCATCATTGCAGACCATAAAGATAGTGAGCTTCAAGACTGTCATAACACAGGATGCTGGAGTACAAGATCAACAGTTGTCTTCAACAGTTAAGGGAACAATCAGTATGAAAAGTCAGAAAATGATCCAAAGGCCTGCCTCACAATGGCCAAATCTGGGCATATTGTGGGTGAAGTACTTAAGAATGAATGAAGAGAAATTTATTGTTAAAGCTATAATTGGACCTATCTTATATGTTGTGGGTTATCATTGTCAGTTTCAAAAAAGTAAGCTGAATCCAGGATCAATAGTTGCTTCAGATATGATTACAATGATATTTGCTAAGATCCACTAGTTTACGGCATATCTAATGAAGACATCAGATCTAATGAAGGGAATAACTTTTTCTAAGATTGGTGTTATCAAAACAGATCAGAGAATTAAGAGAGGAACTAGAACTACCTCTTACAAACCTATAATTATTCCAGTGTAGGAATAATACCTCTAAAAGGCTGTTTATTATATGGACCACCTGTTATAGGAAAACCACTAATAACAAGAGCTATTGCTAGTCAGCTGGACTGGTATCTCTTAAACATTTTATCAAGTTCTATTGTAGACAAGTGCATTAGTGAAAGCACTTACTTGATTAGAGAAATGTTTAATTATAAAGGGACCATTAGCCATGCATTGTTTTTATGGGTAGATGCCATTGATGATGTTGGTTTTCTGAAAGTACTTCAGCTGATAGATTCAGAGGACTTTTTTGAAACTTTTATTTTATTGTTTATGCCATAGTTGTCCTATTTTTGCCCCTTTGTCCCCACCTACCCAGTCCCCCTGCCCCATCCTTCAGGCAATTTCCACACCATTGTCCATGTCCATGGGTCATGCATATATGTTCTTTGGCTACTCTATTCCCTATGTGGTACTTTACATCTCCATGACTATTCTGTAACTACCAATTTGTACTTCTTAATTCCTTCACTTTTTTAGTCCATCCCCCAATGCTCCTCCCATCTAGCAACCATCAAAACATTCTCTACATCTATGATGCTGTTTCTGTTCTGCTTCTTTATTTTGTTTTTTTCAGAATAAATTGTTGATAGATATGTATTTAGTGCCATTTTATTGTTTATATTTTTCTTCTTCCCCTCTTCCTCCTTCTTCTTAAAGGAGACCCTTTAATATAATACTGGTTTGGTGGTGGTGAATTCCTGTAGCTTTTTCTTGTCTGGTAGGCTCTTTATTTGTCCTTTGATTCTAAATTACAGCTTCGCTGAGTAGAGTAACCTCGACTGTAGGCTTTTCATGACTGAATATTTCTTGCAAATTCCTTCTAGCATGCAAAGTTTCTTTTGAGACATCAGCTGACAGTCTTGTGGGAGCTCCCTGTAGGTAATTAACTGCTTTTCTCTTGCTGCTTTTAAGATTCTGTTTTTGTCTTTAATCTTTGACATTTTAATTATGATGTGTCTTGGAGTGGACATCTTTGGAGGCATGTTGTTTGGGACTCTATGAGCTTCCTGAATTTGTATGTCTATGTTCTTCACTAAGGGAAGTTTACTTTCATTATTTTTTCAACTAGGTTTCCAATTTCTTGTTCTCTCTCTTCTCCTTCCAGCACCTATATGATGCAAATGTTGGTACTCTTGAAGTTGTCCCAAAGGCTCCTTACACTATCCTCCTTTTTTTTTTTTGGTATTCTTTTTTATTCTTGCTGTTCTGATTTGTTGTTTTTTGCTTCCTTATATTACAAATCACTGATTTGATTCTCAGCTTCATCCACTCTACTGTTTATTCCCTGTAAATTGTTCTTTATTTCAGTTAGTGTATCCTTCATTTCTGATTGGATTTTTTTATGCTGTTGAGGTCCTCGCCAAGTTTCTTGAGTATGTTTTGAACTCTGCATCCATTTGATTGCTTATCTCCATTTTGTTTAGTTTTTTTTCTGAAGTTTTGTTCAGTTCTCTTATTTGATCCATATTTCTTTGTCTCCTCACTTTGACAGCCTCCCAGTGTTTGTTTCTATAGATTAGGTAGAGCTTCAATGTGTCCCAGGCTTGGTAGAGTGGCCCAATGTAACAGGTGTCCTGTAAAGTCCAGTGGCACAGCCGCCCCCTATTACCCAAGCTGGGTACTCAAGGTATGCCTACCATGGAGGGTGTGTACAGCCACCTGTTGTAGTTGAGCCTTGATTACTGTTGGTATGTCCAAGGTCAGCCACTGACTAAGTTCTCTTTGGGGTCACACAGCATAAGCCAAAAAGTGATCTGCAGATGGCTGCTACTTGTGCTGGGCTTGGAGGTGCCTGGGAAAGGCCAAGCTGTGAACTAAGACAAGCTGCTACTAGTACTGAGCCTGGACAACTTAGTAAGAGGTATGATACTTGGTGAAGCCAGATGCTTGTTTTTTAAAGAGAACTTGGGAAAATCTGAAGTACAGGCCAAGACAAGCCATTTGTATGGAAAAGCCACTGGAAACAGCTTGGGTCAGCCCAAAAGTTGTGTGGGCAGGGCCTCAGTGAGTCACCAGGGCAGGGCAAACAAAGTGTATGAATTCTCAGATATGGTACCTGCCTGCTGACTCTGTGGCTCTGTGGATATTGGATTCATTAAAGGAAAAATGGCCTCTGCTAGCAGCTCTATCTGGGAGAAAGCTGCCCACCCAGCTCTTGCACTGATGCCATGGACATCATCAGTTCCTCCCCATATGTCTCTGATGCCTTTCATCTGCTGCCCTGGTGGGGAAGCCCAAAGGGAGTGAGTCCAAGTATGTTTGAATGTGGGCACTTTAAGAGGAACTGACTGAGACTCCAGCAATTTTTGTCTTCCACACATCAATCTCAGCTGGTTTTTACAGCAAGAAGTTATGAAGACTTATCTTCCTGGCACTGGAACCCTGGGCTGTGGAGCCTAGTGTGGGGTTAGCACCCCCTACTCCTGAGATATCCCTGCTGATTGTTATCTGCCACACATGTGTATGTGCCATTCTGTGTCTCTGTCCCTCCTACCAGTCTTGATGTGATTTCTTCTTTAATTCCATAGTTGATTTCTTTTTTTATTTTATGGTTGTAGGACTTCCATTCAGCTCAGTTTCTGATGGTTCTGAATGATGGTTGTGCTATAGTTTATTTGTAAGTTTGATGTGGCTGTGTGAGGAGGTGAACTGTGTTTACTTATGCTGCCATCTTGACCAGAAATCCAGAGGACTTTAATGGAATTACTAAATTAAATGGATGATATAATACTCTGCATGAAGTTAAACTTATAGCTACAAATGAGTACAGTGAATTCTGTTTTATTATCTCCAGGTAAACATAAAAATATATGTAGATTTATTTATGTGCAAGATTAGGTATATAGAAAATCCATGGATATACCACTATAAAGTATGATAAAATAGATTATTAGAAGCAATTATGATTTTTCCAGATAGCTTTAATGGAGCAGACCTGAGAAATATTTGCACTATAGAGGGCATACAAGTATTTACAATTCATGCAGATTTGAGTTTGTAGTGTAGAAAGACTTCATGAGCAATCAGAACTGATTTTAAGAAGCTAGAGTCTAAATTGGACTACACATTTTTGATGACTATAGGGCATAGACTTAATGTAAAAATCAGTTTAAAAAATTGTACAGAATGGCAATAATCTCATTAAAAGCATATGAATAAAGATTGTTTAAAACAAAATAATAAAAATGTAATGTGATTTATACTAGATGTGGAAAAGAACATATAACATAAATAACAAAAAAGACAAGAGGGAGAATTGAAGTATACTGTCGAAGAGGTTTTAAAATGCATGTGAAGAGATATGGGGTTGGCCCAAAAGTTTATTCACCACCCCCCCATAAGATGGTTCTAGTAGCATTTAGTTGTGTTTCGCTTCATTTGAAACAATTTTGTTAGATTGTATTGTGGCAGCTGTCATATCAACATGCATTAAAAAAAGAACTTATCAAAATTGGTGTATTTTTGTGTAGCCATTTAAATATTAAAGATGGAAGAAAATAAGCAACATTTTTGGCATATTATGCTTTATTATTTCAAGAAAGGTAAAAATGCAACTGCAACACACACACAAAAAGGTTTGTGCAGAGTATGGAGAAGGTGCTGTGACTGATCAAACATGTCAAAAGTGATTTGCAAAGTTTCATTCTGGAGATTTCTCATTGAATGTTGCTCCATGGTCAGGTAGACCAGTTGAAGTTGATAGCGATGAAACTGAGACAATAATTGAGAAGAATCAACATTATACTGTGCAAGAGATAGCCAACATACTCATAATATCCAAATCACATATTGAAAATCATTTGTACCAGCTTGGTTATGTTAATTGTTTTGATGTTTGGGTCCCACATAAGTGAAAAAAACCTTCTTGACCATATTTCCACATGTGATATTCTACTTAAATGTAAGAAAACATGTTTTTAAAAACATACTGTGACAGACAACAAAGAGTGGATATTTTACAAGAATGTGGTACAGTGGAGATCATGGGGCAAGTGAAATGAACCACCACCAGCCACACCAGTCGCTGGTCTTCATCCAAAGAAGGTGATGTATATGTGGTAGGATTGAAAGGGAGTCCTCTATTATGAGTTCCTTCTGGAAAAACAAGCGATTAATTCCAACAAGTACTTCTCCCAATGAGACCAACTGAAAGTAACACTCGATGAAAAGCATCTGGAATTAGTTGACAGAAAACACATAATCTTCTATCAGGATAACACAAGACCACATGTTTCTTTGATGACCAGGCAAAAGCTAGCTTGGCTGGGACATTCTGATTCATCCACTGTAACCACCAGACATTATACCTTCGGATTTCCATTTATTTTGGTCTTTACAAAATTCTCCTAATGGAAGATAATTTCAATTCCCTGGAAGACTACAAAAAGTACCTGGAACTATTTGCTCAAAAGATAAAAAGTTTTGGGAAGACCGAATTATGAAGTTACCTGAAAGATGGCAGAAGGTAGTGAGACAAAACAGTGACTACGTTGTTCAATAAAGTTACTGGTGAAAATGAAAATTTGTCTTTTATTTTTACTTAAAAACCGAATGAACTGCAAACAAGCAATCATTTGGTGTTTCCATTTACGATAAAACTCATTTACCATCCTTGCCCTAAACCAATTCAAAACCACTTTCTGAATCATTGTCAGGGGCTTTATCATTCAAGCCCATCCAAGAAAACAAAAACCAAGATGGAATACATTGTCATATTAATTATATCAGCATATTCCAAGCAAAGAGAATATCTTGGAGAGAGATTTCATAATCAAAAGAGATGAATTATACTCATTTTATGTCCTCAATGGAAACTGAAAAAATGTCTTACCAGTTACTGAGTTTTATAACAAAATTCAAGGAATTAAAAGTGTACCTATGTTACAAGAGTGTTGGTTATTTTTAAATTGGTGGTACAGATGTATTGGTATACTGGAATGAGCCTAATAGTCATGGGCATCAATCTGGATATTATACACATGGAATGCAGAACACTCCATAATCCATTTAAATATAGCTTAAGAGAATTTCTACCAAAATGACTGTATGAACAGGTAATTCTTAGATGCCTATTCATCTCTAGTAACATCTTCAAATATAAAAATTATGAAAAATAGCGGTCAACAAAGAAAAGACTGAGATTCCTATTATCAGCATAAAGTATTGTCAAGTGCTTGCAAGTACATTCAGGTGTTCACAGCAGAGAACCTACAAGGACAATTACCAAAACTAAATAAATAAATAAATAGTAAAATAAACATATTAAGCTTTTATTAACTTAGTATAATTCCTATGATGGTTAGTATATTTCAGTCACAACTGATGCTCCTTCTTTTTTTAAGTTTTTATAATCAATATATGGAAGGCATGCAATAATGAGTTCTTCTTTTGTACATCCTTTAAGACAACACTTTTCTGAGTATCCTCTGCGTATTCTTTGGAGATGATTCCCCCTAATCAATTTCCTTAAGGTTTTAATTTTGTTTGTATTTTTCTTCTGATATTCTATAATCTCCTGAACATATGAATCAATATCTTGTGATGAGGCAAATTTTCTTGTCTTATTAGGTAGCAAGTTGGCCTTTTTATTTTGATACTCAGGAGGTGACTGCATCTCCACATTGTTTATTAATTCTTCCTGAGAGGCAGAAGTAGAGACTGTTGAGAGATGAGAAAAAATTCTACTTTATTAAAATCTTCCTTTAGTTGAAAATTTAATCATAATACTGGAATACTAAAGTCAGGTAATTATTCAAAAGCAACATATATTTTTAACTAAAATGCTTGTAGGCAGTGTTTTCCTCTAAAAAGACAAACCTTTGCACATTTTTATGCAAAAAGCATTTTTTGAGATATTATTCACATTCTATAAAGTTCAGCATTTTTAAGTATAAAATTCAGTGATTTTTAAAGTATATTCACAAGATTGTTCAACTAACACTACTATGTAATTCCAGAACATTTCTATCACCCCCAAAAGAAACTCCATATCTATCAGTGTTCTCTCCCTTTTCCCTCAGCCTTCAGTTCCTGAAAACTACTAATCTACTTTCTACTTCTATGGATTCTCCTATTATGAAAATGAAATGATACTATCTATGGCCTTTTGTGTCAAGATTTCTTTCACTGAGCATAATATTTTGAAAGTTTGTCTACATTGTAGCATGTATACATACTGCATAATTTACTTATGTTTATTATCTACTCTATTCTGCAAACTTCATGAGGACAGGAGCCTTTACTGTCTTCTGAGTGAAACCATTCACTTTTATATCCCTGATACCAAGAAAAATACATTGTACATAATAGGCATTCAAATTTTGTTAAATTAATATATAGAGAGGGGTCTTACAAGGTCCAGTTTTAAAAACGATATCTGAACAAACAAATAAAAACCAAGAATAGATGAATGGAAGCCAAAAATAGGG
This sequence comes from Phyllostomus discolor, assembly GCF_004126475.2. Classification (NCBI taxonomy): domain Eukaryota; kingdom Metazoa; phylum Chordata; class Mammalia; order Chiroptera; family Phyllostomidae; genus Phyllostomus; species Phyllostomus discolor. The sequence continues at coordinate 161,590,703 of NC_040905.2, read as the reverse complement.
GAATGTGGCAAATCTAAATGGAACAGGTATTATAAATTAAGAAAAGCTGGTGATGAAACATTGATAGTTTCACCTGGCACTGAGAGCTGAGGAGCACTATATTCAGCCAGAATTTAGAAACAGGGTGTCAAGCTTCATGAAGCCACATTTTGGGGTAGGTCCTTGGAGACATGGACCATACCTTCAGGGTACACAATTTCAGATTCAAGATATGTATGAGTAGCTCTGAAAAAAAAAAGCATTTTTGAATATCAGTGTACCAAACTATATTTTCCTGTGTCTAATGTAAATAGATCATCAGAGGACTAAAATGCTAGATGATTTCACTTACATGTGGAATCTAGAAAACAAAATAAAGAAATAGAAGAGAAGCAGACTCATAGAACATTTGGACAGTTGCCAGATGGGAGAGGGGTGGGGGGCAGGGTGAAAAAGGTGATGGGATTAAGAAGTATCAACTGGTTGCTACAGAAGTCTTGGGGATATAAAGTACAGCATAGGGGATATAGTCCATAATATTGCAATAATTATATATTATAGATGGATACTAGGTTTACTGAGGTGATCATTTCATAAATTATATAAATGCCTAATCATGGGGTTGTACTGCTGAAACAAATACTGTATATCAACTGTAATTTTAAAATAAAAAAATCATTAATAACTGACTTGATCTAACACAGAAATGTGTCTTGCTGGTACAAGCTAAATAAAAACCAACTTTGTAGCTACATTTGTATGTAAAAGAAATGTCACAACTATATATTCTATATTGAAATTCTATATTGGAAACACATACTTATATCTCTCTACAACTTCTAATTATTCTCTGGACACTAACAGATCAGATTAAATGTTATCTTCCCTTATAGATTAAACATTTTAAAAATTTTAATGCAAATTCATATTGACAACCTAAATCCATTATTTCCTTCTTCCATTTAGTTTAAAAATATGGCTGTATTGCCACACGATATTTCCACTTCAGTAAAATGTCCTAATCATAGTTCCCACAGTAACGTGTTGATGGGTAACACATTCCTGAGGTATTGTCAGATATACTTTTATTTCCCATAAATCTTGTTTGATTGCAGCTCTCTTCTCATTGAATTAATTACACATTCCCCCAGGGAAGTATGAATGATATCTGAAACAAAGGGGTCATTAATCAGCTCTGAGTTTTAAAGTTGACTTTTTTTTTTTAATTAAGGAAATAGTCTTCATAGCAGGGTTTGTCAAGAAAAAGAAACAAGCATGTCCTAGGGTGATGATTAAAAACAACAACAACAATATTCTTCCTAAAGACTGCTTAAATTCAATATATATTAGGCACAGACAATATGCTAGGCCCTCTGCTAGGTATGGTATATAGGAGGCTATAGTTATTGGAATAAACCTTGTGTAGTTAGTTGCATAGACCTAGTGCTTAGAAGGACCCTGAATTTTGTCTAATGCTCTATTGTTACAGTTTTGAAGTTCTCAATAATCTTTTTCTTTGAACTTCTAAGTGAAGTCTGAAAGCATGATGGACCACGTGTGAGCAGAAGAGATTCGCACAAGAAAGAGGGAAAACAAGCTTTTTATTTCAGTAACCTTAATGGCTCTTTTCTGCTTTTTGAACAAGGGGCCCTGTATTTTCGTCTTGCACTGGGTTGGGCCAGTTGTGTAGCCAGTCCCGACGACAGTCAAATCGAACCGTCATCAATGAAGGAAGTAGCTACGGAAGGGTCAATGACAACTTCACGGGGAAAAGGATACTTAAGTTAGCCTTTGAAGGACAAGATGGAGTTTGCCAGGTTACAAGGGTACTGAAGCAAGGGAAAGCTAGGGAAGAAGGAGCATTCTTACATAAATGTGTAGACTTACATATATACATTTATTTCCTCTAAGTTAAAAAAAAGCTTCTTAGTGGTTTTGTATATCCATAATACACGGGTTTATACTTTTAAAAATTTTCCTGTGTTCTACACACAAATTCCATTTCTTGGGGAGGCTCGCCATCTGGCAGAGCAGATTCCGGGATAGGATATATACAGAGGTGAACACGCCTTTGGTTTAGATTTTTACCTGCGTTTGTGCCTCTCCCCCAGGCTGGGGAAGTGGTTTGGGAGCTTTTCAACTGGCCAGGGATGAGGCTTTCAACTTTCGTCGAAGCCTGGGGAATCAGCTGTGTTTTTAAAGGGATATTCTCCTCGAAGTGGCTCCAGTCAGCATCCCCACAGAGTTTTACTATTCTTTCCAGCAGGTGCCTGCCGCACAGCTTCTTGGCTGTGCTTCTGTAGCTTTGCTCTTGGGAGAACCGAAGAGGAACGAGCCAGAGCCACAGCAGACCCAAGCGGAGGAGCCGCGGCATCCCTGAGCCCCCAAACCCAGTGTGTCGCGCTCGCTAACGGCCGCCCGCCCGTGCCCGCGCCCGCGCCCGCGCCCGCGCACGCAGAGGTCTTTTGAGCGCGTGCGGACCTCGTGAGGAATCCCAGACCAGGTGTGTACGAGGTGGTGGGCCGCCTGGGCTGCCGCGCTCGCCACGGTCCTCAGACGGTCGTGAGTAGCAAGACTGCTTTCATTTTTCTTGCCTTCCTCACTTGGGAGATTAATCAAATGAAACATGGGGCCCTAGTTAACTGAAAAAAAACTGTAAAAAGTACAGTTGCTCGAAGAGTACCCCTTTTTGCTTGGTTATTAATGGGGCGTCAAGTCCTCAGAGAAACCTCTCATTTTCTTCTTGGTGTTTATTTCAGTAGGTTTGTTCACATTTGTGTGCTTGCTCGATAACTTCTCATAAATCCTCAAGCTCCATGAAGGCAGTACCTGTGTCTGCTATTGCTTCCCCTTGTACCTCAGGGCCTGACGTATTGTTGACAATGAAATATGTTGAAACATGGGTGTGCTAGAGTGTGTATGTGTGTGTTTTAAAGTCAGATTCAAAGTTCAGAAAATTTCTACCAGTTCCACAGGGAGAAAGGGGCCTGGGGAACCTGGAGGTGATATTCTGGTTCTTTTCGTTACAGATTATGAAGGATTGACTATTGCCAAATTGCAACTAGCTTGTGACAGGGACCTGTGGAAGATTTGCCATCTAAGATTAACACAGTTTTGCTAAATTAGGAGGGAAGGGACAAAGATGTTCAGCGCAATCCTCATAGGTCTCTTTGTCACATTAAATAAAAATTTTTTAGTGTGTTAGCTAAAACACACTAAAAAATTTAGTTTAGTGTGAAAGAGATACTACCAGCCACAAGAGGGCAGGCAGGGGCTGTCTCAAGAGAATAGAGTTAAGGATGCCACATCTTCAAAGACGTGCCTGCAGTTATCAGTGATAATCTCCATTTACTTATTTTTTTTCTTCCCCGGCTCTGTGTCTTTTTCTCCATTTTCTCTTCCTCCAGCTTTGCCTTGCTTCCCAGTGGCATCCACAAGTGCTGTTAAATTAACTGGCTGTCAGATTTTTTTTTCAAGGTTGATGTGATTTTATTAGCCCAATTTTATTGCTTTCCTTGAAAAACAACTAATGTCCATACTACAGTGGGCCATGAGTGCTAGTCAGAACTTTATCAGTGAAACCCTGTGAGAAAGGAAAATATTTGTTATACTGAGATTTTAAAAAAAGCCGTCTCAAGCAATATGTTTTAGAAACTAGCAAATTTGATTTGTACTCTCATTCTCCTTGCACTTTCTAAACACTTGCCCTTTTTATTTCTTCATACCATTTATTACAAACTGACATACTGTATATTTGACTTCTCTGTATGTTTACTATTTGCCTACTCCTACCAGAATATGTGCTTCATGTGAGCAGTGATTTTTTATGTTTATCTCGATATCACCTGTCTTGAGCAGTGCCTGGCACGTAGTTGGTTCTCAGTAATAATTTAATATTAATCATTATAATTAACAATATTAATAACAAATAAATAAAATACTAATATTAATAATCATATAATACTTGGTGAATGAATGAAAGAATAAATGAAGAAGCTTCCTAAGAATTGGCTATGTGATTCTTTATAGCTTATTTTATACTTGTCATAATTATAGTTCTTTGTTGCACTATAGTGAATTTTGAAAATATCATGTAATCATCTCTTCTATATTTGAGTAAGCTCATTAAAGAGTGGAACTATTTTTAAATTATTTATTTATTTTAAAATATGTTTTATTGATTATGCTATTACAAATGTCCCATTTTCTCCCCTTTATTCCCCTCTGCAGTGCACACCACCTCCCACCTGCATTCCCCCTCTTTAGTTCATGTCCATGGGTTGTACATATAAGTTCTTTGGCTTCTACATTTCCTATACTATTCTTAACCTACCCGTGTCTATTTTCTACCCACCAATTATGCTACTTATTCTCTGTACCTTTTTTCCCTTTCTCCCCCTTCCAATCCCACACTAACGACCCTACGTGCGATCTCCATTTCTGTGATTCTGTTTCTGTTCTAACCATCTGCTTAGTTTGTTTTAGTTTTTGGTTTAGGTTTGGTTGTTGATATTTGTGAATTTGTTGTCATTTTACTGTTCCTAGTTTTGATCTTCTTCTTTTTCCTAGTAAGTCCTTTTAACATTTCATATAAGAAGGGCTTGGTGATGATGAACTCCTTTAACTTGACCTTATCTGGGAAGCAACCTTATCTGGGGAGCACTTTATCTGCCCTTCCTTCTAAATGATAGCTTTGCTGGATAGAGTAATATTGGAGGTAGGTCCTTGTCTTTCATGACTTTGAATACTTCTTTCCATCCCCTTCTTGCCTGTCAGGTTTCTTTTGAGAAATCAGCTGACAGTCTTATGGGAACTCCTTTGTAGGTAACTGTCTCCTTTTCTCTTGCTGCTTTTAAGATTCTCTCCTTATCTTAATCTTGACTAACTTAATTATGATGTGCCTTGGTGTGTGTTTCTTTGGGTCCAATTTCTTTGGGACTCTGAGCTTCCTGGACTTCCTGGAAGCCTATTTGCTTTGCCAGGTTAGGGAAGTTCTCCTTCATTATTTTTTCAAATAAGTTTTCACTTTCTTGCTCTTTCTCTTCTCCTCTGGCACCACTACGATTTCCATGTAAAAACATTTAAAGTTGTCCCAGAGGTTCCTAAGCCTCTCCTCATTTTTTCTGAATCCATGTTTCTTCATTCTGTTCCAATTGGATGTTTATTTCTTCCTTCTGGTCCAAATTGTTGATTTGAGTCCCAGCTTTGTCCCCTTCACTGTTGGCTCCCTGTAGATTTTTCTTTATTTCAATTTGTATAGCCTTCCCTTCTTCCTTTATTTTGTGGCCATACTCAGTCATTTCTGTGAGCGCCCTGATTACCAGTGTTTTGAACTCTGCATCTGATAGGTTGGCTATTTCCTTGTCCCTTAGTTCTTTTTCTAAAGTTTTGATCTGTTCTTTCATTTGGGCCATATTTCTTTGCCTTGGCACACCTGTTACATTGTAAGGAGTGGAGCCTTAGGTGTTTGCCAGAGCAGGACAAACTACATTGCAATGTTGTGATGCAGTATGTGGGAGAGGGAACAATGCCATCTGTTCAGCTCTTGTCTAGCTTTCAGTCACTTCCCCCACTATGCACAAGTGAATTGTGCCCTTTCAGGTGCTGTCCTAGTGCTGATTCCTAGGTGAGTGGCCTTGTGTACGTTCTAGGACCCTGTGGGTCCCTCCAACAGACTCTTCTGTGAGACTGGGATTTTCTCCCACCACCACAACCCCCACAGATTTTTACAGCTAGAGGTTTTGAGGCTTTCTTTTCCTGTGCTGGAACCCTCGGTTGCATGGTGTGTCTCGCTTCCCAGTTGTTCCTCCAGGTTTATCTGCACGCAAATGTGGGACTGCCTGGTCTGCCAGCCACTGCCTTACTCCATGTCCTTTCTGCCCTGACTGCCCATATCTGTCCCTCATAACAGTCTGGTTGAATGTTTCTTCTTTAAATCTTTGGTTGTCAGACTTCCATACAGTTCAATTTTTTTTGGCAGTTCTGGTTGTTTCTTGTTTTTGAATTGGTTGTTATCCTTCTTTTGGTTGTGTGAGGAGGTGAAGCGTATCTACCTATGCCTCCATCTTGGCTGCAGGCCTCTACTATCCAATGGTTTAATCCTTAAAATGTTTAGTTTAGCAATGTTAATTGTGTGTAGAATTAATTATAATAACAAAATAATTGCTTGCTTATAATACAGGTAATGTTTCCTTTAATTATGTTTTTGCTTTCTGCTCAATTATAATGGTGTTTTTGTAACACTTTATTCTTGATATTTACAACAGGTATGTATTCTTGAATACGTATAAATAATATGTATTCAAAGATATATTTTTTATTTTCTTTTAAAAATTTTAAATTACTGTTTATACTCAATATTTGTTTATATTTCAGGTATACAATATAGTGGTTAGACAATCATATACTTTACAAAGTGATTCCCCAAATATTACAAGTTTCTGCCTGGCAACATACTTATTACAATATTTATTACAATATGATTGACTATATGCCCTATGATGTACTTTACATCCTGATGACTATCTTGTGACTACCAATTTGTATTTCTTATTCCTTCACCTTTTTCACCCAGCCTCCCAACTCCCCACCCCTGTGGCAACTATCAGTCTGATCTCTGTATCTATGAGTCTGTTTCTGTTTTGTTTGTTCATTTATTTTGTTCCTTATAGTCCACATAGAAGTAAAATCATATGGTATTTATCCATCTCTGTCTGACTTATCTCACTTACCACCATACTTTCTCTAGGTCAATCCATGATTTTGCAAATGGTAATATTTTATTCTTTTTATGGCCAAGTAATATTCCATTGTTTGTATGTACCACTGCTTTTCTATCTACTCATCTATCAACTGGCATTTGGTTGCTTCCATAGCTTGGCTATTGTAAATAACACTGCAGTGACCATATGGGTGCATATATTCTTTCAAATTAATGTTTTGGGTTTCTTCAGATCATATGAGGTTTGTTCAGAAAAAGTCTAGCCATTGTTAATGTAATGAGAACAGCTTGTGTGACATCATAACTTGGCATCCAAGGAGAGTGGATTGGGATGTACATATGTGAACAATGATGACTTCACTGTACTAGTCAGAGGGAGCAGTAGATGCTGTTGAGTGAGCATATGTACTATGTGGTCGTGGCATTCAAAATGTCTGAGCAAGCACAGTGGCAAATCTGCATGAAATTTTACATTAAGTTTGAACATTCCTTTGCATAAACTATTCGGATGATTCAGAAAGCCACAGCTATGGACAACTGGTGATTGGCAGCCTATCATGACAGCGCTCTGGCTCGTGCATCATGTCTCATGCAGAGTTTTTTGGTAAAACATCAAATCACCGAAATGATTCAGCCCCCCTGCCACCCAGATTTGGCACCCTGCAACTTGCACCTTTTCCCAGAACTAAAATCACCTTTGGAAAGGAAGAGATTTCAGATTGTTGATGAGATTCAGGAAAATATGATAGGGCAGCTGATGATGATTGGGAGACCTGTGTGAGATCTCAAGGTGCCTGCTTTGAAGGGGACTGAGGCATCATTGTGCTATGTATAATGTTTCTTGTATCTTGTGTCTTCTTCAATAAATGTCTATTTTTTATAGTACATGGTTGAACACTCTCTGGACAGACCTCGTATATACCCAGAAGTGGAATCACTGGGTCAGAAGGCAGTTCCATTTTTAATTTTGAGGAACTACCATACTGTTTTCCATAGTGGCTGCACCAAACTGCATTTCCACCAGCAATGCACTAGGGTTCCCTTTTCTCCACATCCTCATCAATACTTGTTTGAACACTTATTGATGATAGCCATTCTGACAAGTGTAAAGTGGTATCTCATTGTGGTTTAGATTTGCATTTCTCTGATGATTAGTTCAGCACCTTTTTATATGTCTATTGACCATCTGTAGGTCCTCTTTGGAGAAATGTCTACTGCCTCTCTGCCCATTTTTAAATTGGATTATTTGTTTTCTTGGTGTTAAATTGTCTGAGTTCTTTATATATTTTGGATGTTAATCCCTTAATGTATGTATCATTGGCAAACATGTTCTTCCATTCAGTAGGTTGTTTTTTCATTTAGTTTGTGGTTTCCTTTGCTGTGCAAAAAGATTTTAGTTTGATGTAGTCCCATGTGTTTATTTTGTTTCCCTTGCCTGAGGAGCTAATATCAAAAAAATATGACTAAGAGAAACGTTAGAGATTTTACTGCCTATGCTTTCTTCTAGGAGTTTTATGGTTTCAGGCCTTACATTTAAGTCTTTAATCCATTTTGAGTTTACTCTTATGTGTGTAGTATAAAAAGGTGGTCTATTTTTACCTTTTGTACACATCTGTCTAATTTTCCCAGCACAATTTTTTGAATAGATTGTCTTTACCCTATTGTACACTCTTGCTTCCTTTGTCAGATGTAGATTGACTATATAGGCATGGGTTAATTTCTGGACTGTCTATCCTGTTCCATTAGTATGTACATCTCTGTTTTATGCCAGTACCATACCATTTTGATTACTATAGCTTTATACTATAGTTTGATACCAATGATATGTCTCGAAGGAATGCTCATAATGACACATCATGTGTTGCATGATTACCACATCAGACATCAGGCTTTTATACATTTTACCCCATTTAATTCTTGAACCAATCATATCAAGTAGTACTATAATTATCCCCATTTTATGAGGGAGTTCACACTTCGAGATATTAAGAAATTTGCCAAAGATGGCAGAGCTGATAAGAGGTAGAGGCCTGAGTAATTGAAAACTGTGGGTTCTGGGGACTTTGCGTCCTCCTAAAAACATGTCAAAATTATAACTAAATTACAGAACAACCATTACTCAGAACCACATGATATCTGGCTGAATAGAATCCCTACAACTAAGATATAATGAAGAAGCTACATCAAGACTGGTAGGAGGGGGAGATATGCGGAAGAGGTCTGGTTCCAGCCCACATGTTGGGGATAAAAATCAGGAGGGATATCTTGGCTGTGAAGGTCTCCCCTGAAGAGTGAGAGGTTTCAGCCCCCCACCTCCCACCCCAGGATTTCCATGCCAGGAAGACAAGTCTCCATAACTTCTGGGGGGATTGTGGCTGAGTGAGACAGAGGGCTGCTAGAGGCCCAAGCAATCCTATTACAGGGTCCACACACGGACTTATGTGGCTCGCTCACTCAGAGATCCAGTGCTAGGGCAGCAGCTCAACAGGCTCCAGGGGCATACGGGGAGGGACTGAGTTGTCTAGCATTGGGGCAAGAACTGGAGGGGTGTTTTTCTCCTGGTCAGAAGTCCTGGCAGGGGCCATTGTTCCTTTGATAAGCCCTCCCCCAATGGAGCCAATGATCTGGCACCATGTCTGAGTATCACTGTTTGCTCCACCCTGGTGATTCCCTGAGGCCCAGGCCCACCCATCTCGTGGGCCTACTCAAGCTGTTTCTAGTGGCTTTTCCATACAAACAGCCTGTTTTGGCACATACTTCGGATTTTCCTAAAATCTCTCAAATAGGTAGAATCTGGCCTCAGTGTGCCCCATACCTGTTGCTAAGTGACCCACACCTGGACCTAGCATCAGCCAGCCTCAGTTTGGCCTCTCCTGGGCATTTTCACACCCAACACAAGTAGCAGCCCTCTGCAGAGCACTTTGTAGCTCATGCTTGGTGGCCCAGGGCAGAACACATGTGGTGACTGATCTTGGCCTGCACCTCCTAGAAGGTCCCAGAGCCAGAGCATCTGGTGGACAGATTCAGGCCACACTGAAGCATCATCCAACCACTTTCATGAGTGATACACTCAAAGGGCAGACTTTGTGGGCACCAGAGCCCCTCTGAAATAAGTCTTGCTTCATAGACTGGGGCTCTGCACAGCTGATCCTCCACCATGATTAAAGTCAGTCCTTGTGGCTGATCAGCAAGGAGTAAATCCCTCTCATTGACATGCCAGTAGAATCAAGGGTTAACTATAATAGAAGGGTGTACACAGCCTGTATTGGGAGGTACACCTGGAGAGCCTAGCTTGTGTGAATGGGGAGGTTGCACCACAGGAACCTATAGGACATCTGCTATATAAATCCACTTTACCAAGCCTGGGAGACATAGAAGCTTTCCCTAATAAGGAGAAACAAACACTGGGAGGCTGCCAAACTGTGGAAGCAAAGAAACATGTTCCAATGAAAGAATAGAACAAAACTCCAGAAAAAGGATTAAACGGAATGGAGACACGCAATGTAGTAGATGCAGAATTCAAACACTGGTTGTAAGGATGCTCGACAAACTCGGGGAAGAGTAAATGAACTTAAAGGAACTAAAAAAAAAAGGAGAGATAGACCTAGAAAACATGGAAAAGAACTAGTCAAAAATGAAGATTAACTGAAATGAAAAATATATTGTAGGGAATCAACAGTGGAACAGATGAAGCAGAGGATGAAATCAGAGATTTGGAAATTTAGGAAGCAGAAAACATTCAATTAGAACAACAAAGTAAAAGAGAATCTAAAAAAATGAGGATAGTATAGAAGCCTCTGGGACAACTTCAGGCATATCAACATTTGCATTATGGGGGGTGGGTGGGCAGAAGGAAAACAGAGAGCAAGGAATTGAGAAACTATGTAAAAAATACGACAAAAACATCTCTAACCTGGTGAAAGAAAGAAGCATACAAGTCCAGGAAGTGCAGAGTCTCAAACAAGATAAATCCAAAGAGGTCCACATCAAAACTCAAGACACATCATAATTAAAATACCAAAGGTTAAAGGCAAAGGTAAAAGCAGCAAGATTAAAGCAGTTAGTTACCTACAGGAAGTTTCCATAAGACTGTCAGGTTATTTCTCAAAAGAAACTTTGCGGGACAGAAGGGACTGGCAAGAAATATTCAAAGTGATGAAAAGCAAGGTCCTATAGCCAAGATTACTCTACTGAGCAAAACTGTTGTTTTAGAATCAAAGGACATATTGTATAAATAGATTGCCAGAGAAGAAAAAGCTAAAGAAATTCATCACCACCAAACCAGTATTACATGAAATGTTGAAGGGTTTTCTTTAAAAAGAAAAAGAAAAAAATATAAAAATATGAATAAAATGACAATAAACACGTATATATCAGCAATTGAATGTAAAAAACAAAATAAACAAGGAAAATAGAAACAGACTCATTGATACAAAGAACATTTGGATGGTTGCCAGATGGAAAGAGGGTTGGAGAGATGGGTGAACAGGTGAAGGGATTAAGAACTACAAATTTGTAGTTACAGAATAGTCATGGGTATGTAAAGTACTGCATAGGGTATATAACTAGTAATATTCTAATAACTGTGTGGTGTCAGATGGGTATGAGATTTACTGGGATGATCACTTAATAAGTTATGTCAAATCACCGAGTTTTACACATGAAGGTAATTTAATATTGTATGCCAACTGTAATTGAAAAATAAAAAGATAATTTAAAGTATAAAAAGTAGATAGAAAATTGTACTGCAACAATTATAATAAAATTAAAAAAATAAAGGCACAGACTCTGAAGTGGACTCTAAAAATATAAAGTATAAAAAGTAGCTACATATAATATTTGTTAAAAAATGAAGCAAGGGGCTCTGAGTCAAGATGGCGACATGGTTCGCCTCCTTGAACAACCACATTGATATTACAGCTAAAATATAGAATAACCATCACCCAGGAATGTCAGAAATCAAGTTGAATGGAAGTCTGACAACTATAAAATTGAAGAAACCACATCCATCCAGACTGGTAGGGGAGGCACAGACAGGGAACTGGCTAATCCCACACCCATATGGATAAAAATTTGGGAGGGATATCTCAAGAGCAAGGAGTCGCAGACCCACACCAGGCCTCTCAGCCCAGGATTCCAGTGCCAGAAAGGTAAGTCCGCACAATTTCTGGCTGTGAAAACCAGCAGGGATTGGGTCAGTAGAGGAGGTTTATGGACCCCTAAGCAGTTCCTCTTGAGAAACCCACACATGGACTCACCTACTCAGACTCATTCCCTCTGAGCTCTGCCACCATGTTGGCAACTTGAAGGGTACCAGTACTACACAGGGAGAGACTGGAAGGTCTGGCATTGGAGTGAGCAGAGGCCATTGTCCCTTTGCTGAGCCCTCCCCCCAAAGAGATAGTAGGCAGGTGCCATATCTGAGACTCTATCAACCTGGTTATCCCACCCAGGTTACGGGCCCACCAGAGCTGCTTCTCTATAAAAATGGCTGGTCTTTGTTCCTAAATCCTATCAGATGAACAACAGCTGGCTTCAATGAACCCTAGTGGCAGCCAGATTAGAGCCACAGCTTGGCTTCACCTGGGAATCTCCAAGACTAGCACAAATAGTAGCCATCTCAGATTGCTTCACAGCTCAAGCAGGGTCCCCTGGGCAAAACACAGGCAGGGGCTGACCTTAGTCTGCACCACCCGGGAAATACCAGGGTCAACACACCCACTGGACAGCTACAGACCATGTCAGAGTACCACCACTCTGCCCCTGCACAGCTGATCCTCCACAGAGGGCAGAGGTTGGTGGTGAGTGGTCACAGCCAGTCCTTGCAGCTGCCTGGCCTGCATAATCCTTCCAATTGATCTTCTAACAGCAATCAAGTCTCAACTATAAGAGGAGGGTGTACTCAGCCCACATGAAGGGCACACCTCAAGTACCCAACTTGGTAGATAGGGGAGGCTATGCCACTGGACCCTACAGGACACCTACTACATTAGGCTGTGCTACCAAGACAGGGAGTCAAAGCAGCTCTACCTAATACAGAGAAACAAACACATGGAGGCTTCCAAAAGGATGGGACAAAGAAACATGGCCCTAATGAAAGAACAGATCAACACTCCAGAAAAATAGCTAGACAAAATGGAGATCAACAATCTACTAGGTGCAGAGTTCAAAACACTGTTTATAAGGATGCTCAAGGAACTTAGTGAGGACCTCAGCAGCATAAAAAAGACCCAGTCAGAAATGAAGGGTACACTGATTGAAATAAAGAACAATTTACAGGGAAATAACAGTAGAATGGATGAAGCCGAGAATCAAGTCAATGATTTGGAATGTAAGGAAGCAAAAAACAACCAATCAGAACAACAAGAGGAAAAAATAATCTAAAAAAAAAACCCAATAAGGGTAGTATAAACAGCCTCTGGGGTAACTTTAACAGGTCCAATATTTGCCTCATAGGGGTGCCAGCAGGAGAAGAGAAAGAGCAAGAAATTGGAAATCTATTTGAAAAAATAGTGAAAGAAAACTTCCCTAATTTGATGAAGGAAATAGGCAAGTCCAGGAAGCAGAGTCCCAATTATGATGAATGCAAAGAGGCCCACTCCAAAACACATCATTATTAAAAGGCCAAAGGTTAAAGATAAAGTGAGACTCTTAAAAGCAAGAGAAAAGAAGTTAGTTACTAGAAGGTTGTCACATGAGAGTGGGGCCAGGAGAATGTATGAAGAGGTGAAGGGATTAAGAAGTACAAATAGGTAGTTAAAGAATATCCATTGGCATGTGTAGAGTACAGTATAGGAAATGGAATAGCCAAAGAATTTATACACATGACCCATGGACATGAACAATGGTAAGGGGGTTGCCTGAGGGAGTGGGGGGTGCTGGCTGGAGGGGGGCAAAAGGGGAAAAATCAGGACAACTATAATAGCATAATCAATAAAACATAACTTGAAAAGACAAATGAAACAAAATAAATGAAAATATTAATATTAAAAAAGGAAACTATGGGACCTGGGGACTTAGAAATAATTAATTTGTGTCTAGACCTTAAACTCTTAACTAATTAGATTACTTGGTATAATCTAATTTGTCAAAAAAGATTAAAATGGCACATGATATCATAAGATCAAAGCAAATTTTTTGAGACTAAAACCCTAAATTACAGGAAATAATAATTTAGAACAAACAGAAAACACACAAAAACAAATAAACAAAAAACAGTTAAGGTAATTGCCTCGGAATGTTTCTATTGGTAGTAAAGACTTGTAGAGGAGACCCAGTTAACTAAGATCAGCTAGCTATACAAACTTGCAGAAATTGTATATCCCAGTGTACTTATGTGTGTCATGAATATAAGAACATGTAGCATAAGTTAAAGGTAGATAATAATAGTATCTTCTGATAAAGCTTTTGAAGGATTAAATGACATAATACATTAAATGAGATGATACATAAGATAATAAATATGAAAATACAGTACCTGACATGCAATACTAAAAAATTTAGCAGTTATAATTATTGCCATCTATATTTTGTTGGAATGTGAGAATTAAATGAGATAATAGGTAGAATGCTCTTGAAAATAAGTGTTGTATTCTTTTATATATCAGATATCAGACTTAATTTGTCAAGAGTTTAGAATGTGCATTTAAACTTATTTTTTATCTTTTTATTTTTATTACATAAAGGATAGTTTGTAGTCAATATAGTCATAGTCTGGTCCTAAAATAAGAGGTTTTTCATTAATTCAGTGGAGAAAAACTCTTTGGTATTTAGTAGATATAAAAGAAGCAAGTGAAATATCTTTAAGTACAAGAAGCATAAACGTTTTATTCTTTAATTGTGTTGAAGACATAATAGAGTAAAAACACTACAGGGAATAAAACTGGTGACCTCTCACTTTGTGGGACGATTTCCAACCACCTGAACCACCCTGGTAAGTGTGTTACTGGTTAAATGTTGAAATGAGCTATGGAGAATTTAAGTAAAATAATTCATAGAAGGGGGTCTCGTGTGGGCTGCAGTAGTCTTAGAAGGCTTTGTCTAGTACAGTGATTTTCAACTGGTGTGAAAATCCACAAGAATTTTAAAAACAATGCAGTACCTGACTATTTAGTGAGGGGCACAGAACTCTTTTCCCTTTGACTGTCAAATAAAAACATGACAACAATAGCTGTCCACTGCGAATGAATCAAAATTATATTTATTTTTGTGAGATCTGCAAAAAATTTATTTTTTGGTGTGATGCAGAATTTTGTAATTAGTTTATGTGGGCAATGAGATGAAAAAGGTTAAAAATCACTAGTTTGGGAGACAGAACTTAATTGGGCTTTGATGGACAGGGAGGTAGAAGACAGGGCTGACATTCCAGGCAGAAGAAAAGATAGAAGATGGCAGGCACAAAGGTATGCAAGGAAATAACCAAGGGATATTCTAGGGAAAGGAACCCAGATAATAGTCATTAGGGATTAGTAGAAAATGAAGTATGAGTAGAGAATAAAGGGGGCTTTAAAATTTAGACTGACTTTGAGTTTTATCCTTTTTATCTTATGAAAAGTAGTTTATAAAATAATTTGTGGACAAGATAGAGACAAGATGAAATTGAAGCTTAAGGTAAACAATTTGACTTTAATTTTTACCAAAGAGGAAGGAAAAGAATTGAAAGTGGATAAAGTAAGTAGAAGTCCACATTATTGATAGGATGGAAGGAGTGGGAATAAACAAAAAGGACTGGTAAAAGTGATTTTTAAAGGAAGCATCATGGGATTTGGTGACTGACTGCATGTAAACTGGAGGTGGGAGAGCTAGAGGAATTCAAAAAGGCCAGGACCTTAAATTGTAGAAACTGAAAATGCTGATGACATTGAGGGAAATCATGAGGATACTGTAATTTAATCCCACAGTAAAGCTTTAGGCATGATGAATTTCAGATTACTGTAAAACAATCAAGAGGAATTGTCTAATATAGCAAATGGACATACGGTTCTGAAAGCATGCTGAGATAACCCACCAGGAGATCCAGATTTGGAAGTCAACAGTGAAGAGTTGTAAGGTAAAGCAATAAAATTAATCAACTCTTTGACTGATGGATAGCATACCCAGTTTTAAGACAGAAACAAAGAGGGAATTTCATGTGGGAAGCAGTGAGAAAAGAGTTAAAGAGAAAAGAAAATGAGTTAGAGAAGAATGTAAATAGAATGATGTCATTTCAGACATGCAAAAAGGGAAAAGAATTTTAAAAAGACAGAGTCATCTACAGAGTCAAATATCAAAAAGTAGTAAAAGAGAAGTAAGTTAAGATCAAATTTTGGGATTGGAATACAGTGTAGAATCTAATAGGTAGGGAACAGTTTATAGTGGGTCCCAAAAGGAATGTGAGATGAGGAACTAGGAGCAGTTCTATCGATTTAACAGAGAAGGAGTTGATGTATAGACAGTTTTCACTGTTTATTAAAAATATTAGAAATAGAGGAAGATTCCTGTGCAGAAGGAGAGGTTGATAATGTACAAGGTCAGAGTATGTAGCAAGATAATTAAGATATTTTTATTCCCTGTGTGTTTCCATTCAGCCTCCCCTCCTACCTTCCCACAAATTCAAATTAAATATCCAGAGCCATAGTATTTCCCTACCTGATGTACTTTTGTAGGGCAGAAAGCAGAATCGTCTTAGTTTCTCTTCCCATAACCTGTAAATATGTGTTAGCCACAAATTATGCACATGTCCACAATGGGCAAGAGAAACAGAGATATAGATACATAGATATTCTCTTTATACTAGACAGAGGTTGAAGGCCTTGAGTACTAAAAGACAGATTACTGATGTATAGTGTTAAGTGGCTTGCTCTGGAGAGGCAGATGTCAGAAGGGGTGACTGTGTGGTACACTTAGGTAAATAAGAGCCTGAGCAGAAAAACAAGCATACTTTGCAAAGTTCTCCTAACCACAGCAAGACAGACAAGCACCTAAACTAGTGGGACGATGCAGGCTAGGGTAGTAGATGTCATGGTGGGAGTCAATGAAAACTGTATGTCCTGCAGACCTAATGCTTCGGTGATTTGGGGTATCAAACACAGGTTAAGGTATCCCCATTAGAATAATATCAGAATGATATCTTATGCTAAATTCCCAAATAGGTGACAGAACTTGGATTTATATCAGTTTGTTAAAACTGAAGTTGGGGCAGCTTCTGGCCAATATGGAGGCATAGGTAGATACACTTTGCATCCTCATACAACCAAAAGAAGGACAACAACCAATTTAAAAGCAACACCAACCAGAACTGCCAGAAAATTGAACTGTATGGAAGTCCAACAACCAAGGAGTTAAAGAAGAAATATTCATTCAGACTGATAGAAGGGGCAGAGACAGGCACTGTGAATGGAGAGGGCATGTGGCAAGACAGTGGCTGGCAGACCAGGCAGTCCCACATTTGCATGCAGATAAACCTTGAGGAACAACTGGGAAGCGAGACACACCATGCAACCGAGGGTTCCAGCACAGGAAAAGAAAGCCTCAAAACCTCTAGCTGTAAAAATCTGTGGGGGTTGTGGTGGTGGGAGAAAATCCCAGTCTCACAGAAGAGTCTGTTGGAGGGACCCACAGGGTCCTAGAACGTACACAAGGCCACTCACCTAGGAATCAGCACTAGGACAGCACCTGAAAGGGCACAATTCACTTGTGCATAGTGGGGGAAGTGACTGAAAGCTAGACAAGAGCTGAACAGATGGCATTGTTCCCTCTCCCACATACTGCATCACAACATTGCAATGTAGTTTGTCCTGCTCTGGCAAACACCTAAGGCTCCACTCCTTACAATGTAACAGGTGTGCCAAGGCAAAGAAATATGGCCCAAATGAAAGAACAGATCAAAACTTTAGAAAAAGAACTAAGGGACAAGGAAATAGCCAACCTATCAGATGCAGAGTTCAAAACACTGGTAATCAGGGCGCTCACAGAAATGACTGAGTATGGCCACAAAATAAAGGAAGAAGGGAAGGCTATACAAATTGAAATAAAGAAAAATCTACAGGGAGCCAACAGTGAAGGGGACAAAGCTGGGACTCAAATCAACAATTTGGACCAGAAGGAAGAAATAAACATCCAATTGGAACAGAATGAAGAAACATGGATTCAAAAAAAATGAGGAGAGGCTTAGGAACCTCTGGGACAACTTTAAATGTTTTTACATGGAAATCGTAGTGGTGCCAGAGGAGAAGAGAAAGAGCAAGAAAGTGAAAACTTATTTGAAAAAATAATGAAGGAGAACTTCCCTAACCTGGCAAAGCAAATAGGCTTCCAGGAAGTCCAGGAAGCTCAGAGTCCCAAAGAAATTGGACCCAAAGAAACACACACCAAGGCACATCATAATTAAGTTAGTCAAGATTAAGATAAGGAGAGAATCTTAAAAGCAGCAAGAGAAAAGGAGTCAGTTACCTACAAAGGAGTTCCCATAAGACTGTCAGCTGATTTCTCAAAAGAAACCTGACAGGCAAGAAGGGGATGGAAAGAAGTATTCAAAGTCATGAAAGACAAGGACCTACCTCCAATATTACTCTATCCAGCAAAGCTATCATTTAGAAGGAAGGGCAGATAAAGTGCTCCCCAGATAAGGTTGCTTCCCAGATAAGGTCAAGTTAAAGGAGTTCATCATCACCAAGCCCTTCTTATATGAAATGTTAAAAGGACTTACTAGGAAAAAGAAGAAGATCAAAACTAGGAACAGTAAAATGACAACAAACTCACAAATATCAACAACTGAACTTTAAAAAAAAACCACAAAAGAAAAACTAAGCAAATGGCTAGAACAGAAGCAGAATCACAGAAATAGAGGTCACATATAGGGTTATCAGCAGGGAGG
Source organism: Phyllostomus discolor (assembly GCF_004126475.2). Taxonomy (NCBI): domain Eukaryota; kingdom Metazoa; phylum Chordata; class Mammalia; order Chiroptera; family Phyllostomidae; genus Phyllostomus; species Phyllostomus discolor. The sequence continues at coordinate 161,572,149 of NC_040905.2, read as the reverse complement.
AGGTAGGTGGAGAATGGAGGAAAAGTTCCAGGGAATAAGAAGCATAGTTGGTAGGTACAAAATTGACAACGGGAGGTTAAGAATGGTATATAGGAAAGGAAGAAGCCGAAGAACTTATATGTACAATCCATGGGCATGAACTAAAGAGGGGGAATGCTGGTGGGATGGGGGTACAGGGTAAAGGGGAATAAAGGGGAAAAATAAATGGGACAATTGTAGTAGCATAATCAATAAAATATATTTATAAAAAAGGAAAAAATAAAGAGTTATTTAGCAAGTCCCATGAGAGGGCTTCATCAGAGATTTTTCTATCAATTCATTTTTTTCATTCTAATGGGCTATATTTTACCATTTCTTTTATGCTTTCTGTCTTCTTGTTAAAAGTGAGGCATTTGAAAAAACGGCAATCCTATTTTTAAAAATTATTTTATTCACCATGCTATGAAAGTTGTCCTGACTTTCCCTCCTTTGCCCCACACCCACACAGCACCCCCATTCCCTGAGGCAATCCCCCCACAGTTGTAAGTGTGCATGGGTCATACATATAAGTTGTTTGGCTTACCCATTTCCTACACTGGACTTGACATCCCCATGGATACTCTGTAACTACCCATTTGTACTTCTTAAGCCCCTTACCTCTTCACCCATTCCCCCACATTACCCATCCTATCTGACAACCATCAAAACACTCTCTGTATCCATGATTCCGTCTCTGTTCTTATTTGCTTAGTTTGTTTTTTTAGATTCAATTGTTGATAGATTGGTATTTTTTGCCATTTTATCATTCATGGTTTTGATCTCTGTGCTTGCTGGACTTGCATGTCTATTTCCTTCACCAAATTAGGGAAGTTTTCCTTTGTTATTTTTTCAGATTTCCAATATCTTGCTCTTCTCCTCTGGTACCCCTGTAATGTGAAAATGTTGGTCCTCTTGAAGTTGTCACAGAGGATACTTATACTCTCCTCATTTTTTTGGATTCCTTTTTCTTTTTGTTGTTCTGATTGGATGTTTTTTACTTCCATATGTTACAAATCATTGATTTTATTCTTGGCTTCAACTACCCTACTGTTGTTTCACTATAAATTGTTCTTTATTTCAATTAGTGAATTCTTTGTTTCTGGCTGGATCTTTTTTATGCTGCTGAGGTCCTCACTAAGTTCCTTGAGAATCCTTGTAAGCAGTGTTTTGAGCTCTGCCTCTGATAGATGGCTTATCTCCATTTCCTTTAGTTCTTTTTCTGGAGTTTTGATCTGTTCTTTCATTTAGGCCATGTTTCTTTTTCTTCTTATTTTGTCAGCCTCCCTGTACTTGTTTCTATGTATTAGGTAGAGCTGCTTTGACTGTCTTGGTAGTGTTGCCCAAGTGCCTATGTAGTATGTATCCTGTAGGGTCCAGTGACACAGCCTCCCCTATACCCTAGCTGGGTACTTGAAGTATACCCTTCATGTGGGCTGAGTAACTCTCCTCTTGTAGCTGAGCCTTGGTTGTTGTTGGAAGATCAATGGGAGGGATTACACAGGCCAGTCAGCTGCAAGGATTGGCTGCACCCACTTACCGCCAACTTCTGTTCTTCAAGGAGGATCAGCTGTGCAGGGCAGGGTGGTGGTGCTCTGATGTGGTCTGAAGCTGTGCACTGGGTGCCTTGGCCGTGGCGTTTCCCAGGTGATGCAGGCCAATGTCATTCTCCACCTGTGTTTTCCCTGGGGCCACCCTGCTTGAGGTATAAAGCAATCTAAGATGCTCTACTTGTGCTGGTCATGGAGATTCCCAGGTGAAGTCAAGCTGTGAATCTAGGCTGCTACTGCTAGTGCTGGGCCTGGGGCTCACTAAGGCCAACTGTTGCTTATTTGATAGGATTTAGGAAGTTGTAAATTATGAGCCAAGACCAGCCATTCATACAGAAATACAGTTTGGGTGGGCCTCCAGGTTGGGTGGGACAGAGTCTTTGGGAATCTCCAAGGTGGATCAAATAGTGTTAACCAGATTGATGAAGTCTCTGATATGGCACCAGCTTGCTGGCTCTGTTGGGGGATGGTTTAGAAAAGGGAATGTGGTATCTGTTTGACGCCAGACACTTCTGTTTCTCCTTGTATATCACTGATGCCTTTCAATCTGCTACTCTCGTGCTGGAGCTCAGAAGGAGTGAATCTGAATAGGTGAGTCCATGTGTAAGTTCTTTTGGAGGAACTGCTTGGAGTTCCAGCAGTTTCTTCCACTGACTCAATTCCCACTGGTTTTTGCAGCCAGGAGTTATGAGGACTTATCTTCCTGGCACTGGAACCCTGGGCTGAGGGTCCTGGCGTGGGTCTGGGACTCCTCTCTCCTGAGGTATCCTCCCGAATTTTTATCCACCACATGTGGGTGAGGTGGATACACATGTTCTGAGTCTGTGCCCCTCCTACTAGTCTGGATGGATGTGGTTTCTTTAATTCCATAGTTGTCAGACTTCCATTCAACTCGATATCTGATGTCGTGAGCAATGGCTATTCTATATTTTAATTGTAACTTTGATGTGGTTGTGGAGGAGGTGAGCCACGTCTACCTATGCTACTATCTTGACTGTAAGTTTCTCTATCCTATTTTTTGAAGATTGCCTCTCTATTATTGAAGCTTTTTTTTTTTATAAAACTAGTATTGCTCTGAGCATAGTGATCAGCCCAATGTGAAAGATTAAAGCCTTCTGAGGTCTTCTTATCTTTGTATGTGTGTGTCTTTTTTAGTTCCCCATATACACATATAGTTCTTTGGGCCTTAATTTCCCACAGAAATTTGCCCCAGCATTAGATGGTCTATTATACGAGTATATTTATATCTATAATATCTGCCCAAGCAGCTGTAGGTATGTAATTTTGCCATCTTCATGCAGATTTCATGAGTACTTCTCACTTCTTTTCCCATCTGAAATCTGTATTAGGGGAAATAGAAGCCAGCCCTTCAGGTAGCCTTTAGCTTTACAAAATAATTTGAAAATAAAGTTTGCTCCATGTGATCCATTTGAAAGAGGGAACTGATGACAAGGATGCTGACACTTCAGACCAAGAGCACTGTTGCACCACCAAGGCTGCGTGGAAAGGGTAGTAAAAACACGGCAAATGTATTTTACCCTCTTGAAACTGGCTTCTTGAGTATGCATTCACTTAGTTGCTGTAAGCCTTTGGCTGTTTTTGATATTCCTCTTAAAGGTTAGCAGTTTCTGTTTTTGTAACACTAAAGCAGATTTATTGAAAAAATTTTAAAAACTTGTCTAGTTCTATTCCATACTCTCAATTAATCAACACAAGTCTCTGAAAGTGCTGTTTTAGTTCCAGAATACTAAAACTTCAGCAGATAGATATGTATGAAATGTATAGTTTTAATGAAGGTGAACCTCAAAAAAAGGAGTTCTAAGTGAAATAACAAGACAGGGGAGATCCACCCCTCCCCCAGGCAGGTGAGTATTTGAAGGTATACAATATCTTTGAGTAAAGGGAGAAGGAAGTGCCTTGGGACAATACTCCCATCTGAGTGTTTTCCTGACATAAATCCTGTTATTCCATTTACTCAATTCAGACTTGACTTCTCCTTAATGTGAGCAAAAGTGTTATAAAAATCATGTAGTTAAGAAATAGAAAATTAAAAAGTCTCTGGCCTTATAATACCTACTCCTGATTCAGAATGACAAGATTAAGGAAAGTGTCATATCAAAATAGGGTTACTCTGTGAGTTGATACCATATATTTAGACAGCTTTAACCTGGCTTGATTCTTTTTTTCTTTTTATTGAATTTATTGGGGTGACATTGGTTAATAAAATTATATAGGTTTCAGGTGGACAATTCTATAATACCTCATCTGTATATTGTACTATGTGTTCACCACCTCAAGTCAAGTCTCCTTCTGTCATCAGTTATTCCCCCATACCCTTTTCTACCTGCTCTCAACACCCCCTTTCCCTTTGGTAACCACCATACCATTGTCCATGTCTAAGAGTTTTTTTCTTTAGTCCCTTTGCCTTTTTCACCCAGCCCCTTGACTTCCCTCCCTGCTGACAGCTATCAGTCTATTCTCTATCTATAAGTCTGTTTCTATTTTGTTAAGTTTTTTTTTGTTATTGTTGTTCATTAGATCCCACATATAATTGAAATCATATGTTACTTGTCTTTCTCTGACTGGCTAATTTCACTTACCATGATAATTTCCAGGTCCATCCATGATGTTGCAAAGGGTAAGATTTCCTTCTTTTTTTATGGCCTAGGAGTATTCCATTGGGTATGTACCACAGCATTTTTATCTACTCATCTGCTGGACACTTGGGCTGCTTCAAAATCTTGGCTACTGTAAATAATACTGGAGTGAACATAGGGGTGCATATATCCTTCTGAAAATAGTATTTAGGATTTCTTTGGTTATATTCCCAGAAATTGAATCACTGGATCATAAGGCAGTTCTAGTTTTATGTTTTTTTAAGGAAACTTGATACTGCTTTCCACAGTGGCTGCAGCAATCTGCATTCTCACCAACAGTTCAAAAATGTTCCTTTTTCTCCACATCCTCACCAACACTTGTTGTTTGTTGATTTCTGACAGGTGTGAGTTGATATCTCATTGCGGTTTTAGTTGGCATTTCTCTAACAATTAGTGACATTGAACACTTTTTTGCAGCTATTAGCTATCTTTATGTCCTTTGGAGAAGTGTTTATTCAGATCCTTTACCCCTTTTTAATTGGATTGTTTGGTTTTTTTGGTGTTGAGTTATATGAGTTCTTTATAAATTTTGGACATTAACCCTTTATTGGATGTATCATAGGAAAATATGTTCTTCTATTCAATGGGTTTTCCTTTCATTTTTTTATGGTTTCCTTTCCTGTTCAAAAACTTTTTAGTCTATTCCTGGTTGGTGTAGCTCAGTGGATTGAGTGAGGGCTGCGAACCAAAGCATCGCAGGTTCGATTCCCAGTCAGGGCACATGCCTGGGTTGCAGGCCACAGCCCCTAGCAACTGCACATTGATGTTTCTGTCTCTCTCTCTCTTTCTCCCTCCCTTCCCTCTCTAAAAATAAATAAATAAATAAAATCTTTAAAAAAAACCAACCTTTTTAGTCTAATGTAGTCCCATGTTTATTTTTTTGTTTGTTTTCCTTGCCTGAGAAGATATATGAGAAATAAGGTTAGTAAAATTTCAAACATTTCTCTTACTATGTTTTTTTGTATCACTTATATTCTTTCAGGTATTACATTTAAATCTTTAATCCATTTTGAATTTATTCTTGTATATGGTGAAAGGAAGTGGTGTAGTTCATTTTTTTGCACATATCTGTCCAATTTTTCCAACATCATTTATTTGAATAGACTATCTTTATTTCATTGTATGTTTTTGCCTCCTTTTTCAAATATTAATTGACTGTAAGGGTGTGGGCTTATTTCTGGGCTTTCTGTTCTGTTCATTGATCTATATGTCTGTTTTTATGACCGTACCATTGCTGTTTTGATTACTATGGCCTTATAGTATAGTTTGATACCAGGGAGTATGATTGATATCTCCAACTTTGTTCTTCTTCCTCAAGATGGCTGAGGCTATTCAGGCTCTTTTGTGGTTTCATATAAATTTTTGGAAGATTTGTTCTAGTTCTATGAAATACACCATTGGTATCTTGATAGGTATTGCACTGCATCTATAGTTTGCTTTGGGTGGTATGAACATTTTTTTTAATTTAACAAGTGTGTTTATTTAACTTGGCAATATTCTGAGCTTTAGGAAGGATCAGGGAAGAGATGGGTGGAGGGGGAAGTGGTTCCAATCATGTTACTTAAAAAAATAAAGCAGGGCAAAAACTCTCCGGTGGATTGCAAACAATTAATATGCAAACAAAATCATAAGCATGAACTGTCTTGGCAAAAAGCTATACACTGAAGTTGACAAATATTCTTTAAAAAATTTTTTTTATTGTCGTTGAAGTACAGTTTTCTGCCTTTTCCCCACCCCAGCCCAACACACCAGTCCTCCCCACCTCCCTCCCCTGTTTCCACCTCCTTTGTTCTTGTCCATGTGTCCTTTACAATTGTAGTATGAACATTCTAATGATGTTAATTCTTCCTATCCATGAACATGGTATATGCTTCCACTTATTTGTATGTTCTTCAGTTTCTTTTCAGTGTCTAACAGGTTTTTGAGTATAGGCCTTTTACTTCCTTGGTTAAATTTATTCCTAGGTATTTTATTTTTTTTATGCAGTTGTAAATGGGATTGTTTTCTTAGTTTTTCTGATAGTTCATTATTGGTGTATAAAAATGCAACTGATTTCTAGATATTTGTTTTGTATCCTGCTACTTTACTGAATTTATTTATCAGTTCTAGTACTCTTTTGGTAGATCTTTAGGGTTCTCTCTATATAGTATCATGTCATCACAAATAATGTCAGTTTTACTTCTTTTCAGTTTGGATGCCTTTTATTTTTTTCTGTTTGTCTGATTTCTGTGGGTAGGACTTTCAGTACTGTGTTGAATAAGAATGGTAAAAGCAGACATTCCTGTCTTGTTTCCAATCTTAAGGAAATGTTTGTTGTTTTTGCCCATTGAGTATGATCTTGACTGTGGGCTTCTCATATATGACCTTTATTACATTGAGGTATGCTCCCTCTATTCCCACTCTGATGAGAGTTTTTATCATAAATGGGTGCTGGATCTTACCAAATGCTTTTTCTACATTTATTGATATGGTCATGTAGTTTCTATCCTTCATTTTGTTTATGTGGTTTATCACATTTATTGATTTGCAGATATTGCCTCAACCTTGCATCCCCAGAATAAATTCCAGTTGATAATAGTATATGATCTTTTTGATGTATTGCTGGATCCAGTTTGCTAATATTTTGTTGAGGATTTTTGCATTTATATTTTTCATGAATATTGACCTATCATTTTCTTTCTTTGTAGTGTCTTTGTCTGATTTTGGAATTTGAATAAGTTGACTTTGTAAAAAGAGCTTGGAAGTTTTCCCTTTTCTTGAATATTTTGAAATAGTGTGAGGATATGTTAGTTCTTTTTTGAATGTTAGGCATTGTGTACACTGAATTATTTTTATTTTATTTTTTTGCCTATAAAGTAATGTGTTTAATATCAAGTAGTGAAAGAACATTTGGGTATTAGATCTAGAGAAAAAAAGTGGGTGACAGATCATAACTTATCAAATACAGATTTCAAAAGTAGACATTCCTTCTTACTAATGCAAGACATAGAGTTTTACTGTCTAGTTGAATCAACATTTTAAGTTGTTTGTGTGTTTAAAGATTTTTATTGCTATTTTAAGTTATCAGTGTTAAAAAGCAATTAATATAATTATACTATTAATAAAAAAGACAAAAATACTTTTTAGCATTAAAGTGTTTATTAGCAGAAACTACAATAATGGTAGGAATACCTTCTCACAAAATTAAAAAGCCAAACACTAATTATGATTTTTCATATTCTAATGATCAGTGGGGTGACGAAGGCATCTGTGAATATGCCATTGAGAATACATGTGCACATAGGATGAAATACACAATTAGCTTCATCTCAGCAGAAATGGGCCACCTCTCTCTTGGTACAGCCTACAGAACAACACTTGGTAGATAGTAGGTAAGGGGCTTGCCTCTTTTTAAGTAAATGTTTAATTAACTGTACATTTTTTAATTCTGAAAGATTTTTTTTTCCTGCTCCAGTAGCATGGAACCTGTTTTTCTTGAGTTCTTCAAAATTAAGATTTGTATCCTCTGATGCATCCTGTTGTAGTATCTCTTTCAATACTGGATGCCTCTCATCCAATGTTCTCTTCTGTTTCTGTGGCAAAGTAGGAATCAATTCTGTTACTGTGTTTAAGTTTTCTTCATTTCTGGTGGTGGAAAATGTCATGATTTCTAAGTTAAAAAGAGAAGGGGAGGGGGAAATATTCATGTCAATGAACATCAGGAAAACTATAAAATTTTGCATAGACATAAAAGAAAAGCATGGTCTCAGTAAAATTAAATATCAAAAACAATCAGCAAGTATCCTTATATCTAAACAATTTAGTTTATTATAGTTGGGCAGCTTAAAGTTCTACAACGTTGCTAATGCTGTAGTGCTTCATTCCACTTGGACCATCTGTTTCCTCACCTTATGCCCCTTCAGTGCTTTCATCAAAGCCCTTTGACTCTACCTGACATATCTGAAGTCACATCTTGTTCATCAAAAACAGTCAGTTTGACCATGTTAATTCTTCTTTCCTGAGTAATTTTCTTCCATTGTTAAGTAAGCTCTGAGTTATGATAACAACCCTTGAGGAGTATATTAATTATTTTAAACTGTCAAATATTCCATGGTGGAAAATAACTGCTTCAAGATAAAGTTAAAATGGCAGAATTTTCAACTGCTCTAATATCTTAGATAGGCGATGCCAGTCTTTGACTTCCTGATATATCTACTATTTAACAATTTCTTTTTCACAGAGTATTTACTCCAAATTGTAGCTGGGCCCCTTATAATTTTAATGCCCTTAGTATTTTTGGCAGCTGAAATTAAATAATTTAATTCTTAATCAGGCCTTTGTTGATATGTTAACCACTTTTCTTGCTCAATTCCTTTTGTTTTCATGAATATACTCATAAGTTGCTGATGTACTATCTCTTTGTTAAGCATGAGATAGCTTCAGGGTCACTAGGAGAATTTATGAGTTTGTTTGCCGAAGGAAAACATGTCTTCAAGGTAGCTGTGACCAGCTGCTGATGCCCAGGAGTCTCATATGAAAAAGCACCATCTGTGATTAAAGAACTTCTCTCAACAAACTTCTCTCTCAGTTCCCTGGAATTCTTCCTCCTCTACTCCCTAGCCACATAAAAGCTCCCTACTTTTGCTTTTAGAGAGAGATGGATTTGAGAGATCTTGCTCTCCCATCCTCTTATGTCAGTCAAATCGAAGAAACCTTTCTGTCTCCAAAAACCAGTGTCTCAATCTCTTGGCCTACTAGCACATTAATACACAAACCTGAATTTTGGGAGGTGATTCTGCAACTAAATTAGTAGTTTAGCAGTTTTTGTCTGAAAAGCAAACTTCCTTTGACCAAGAGTCCCTTTCATTTTCTCCTGAAGGGGACCAGGCCCTTTTCTTTCTCTCTAATCCCTTCTCTCAAAAATTGAACTTCAAGACACAGTTCAAAACTGTAGGAAGCTAGGCTCTCCCCTTTGGTGAAGTTTACCAAAAAAAAAAATTAAAACAAAAGAGGAGATTTTCGGTGGCATGGGCCATGGCCTAGCTTTTTATTTTTGCAAAGGAAGAGAGTCGTTAAATCCAAAACCCTCCATGTTTACCACTCCAGGACCTTATGGGAGGTCTCCTGAGTTCTGCCACAGACACACTTGATAATCAGCTCATACCTCACTTACCCTTGTCCTCTCAAGATGCCCTGGCCAGTTGCTCCAGCCAATAGCTCTACCAGACCTTGACTCTGGGGTCTGGTCCCAGTTCTCCCCGCCCTTTATGGGTCTTTGGGCAGCATTACCTCTTCTGTGGCTTCTTCCTTCTCCCGAAGGAGTCACGCTGGTGGCCAGGAGGTGAAAGGTACCAAATGCCTCAGATGAGACTGTTCCCACGGCTTTCCCTTACTCTGGTGAGATCCCCAGTGAGACCCTTACTAGGAAAATCAAATTATATGGGAATACCCAAACTTTTAGGCACCAGCAGCTCTCACCTGCAGATGGTTCAGATATTGGTTTACGCTGCTTCATTTCCTCTGCCCACACGTGAGTGCCACAGACATGGATGAAGAAACGGACGAATTCGCGGTTGCATGTAATAAAAATTTCCCCTTTCTGGCCTTGGATCTCTCTTGGAAGTTGGCTCAGTAGAAGCCAAGTTCCTAGCAAGTGGAACAAGAACAGACGCAGCAACCTGGTCCCACTCTCTCCTGCTCTAGGCATTTTAGTCTTTGTTTAGAGATTGCAGCTGCTGCTGTCTATGAGCCTCTGCCTGTGTGCCAATCCTGGACTTCTGGCTGCTTTCCCTTGGTTGCACTAAGCTTTTATATACCCCTGGGCTACCACTTAAACCTTGAGTCAATGGTCCAAGCTCCACCCCTTTCCCCACCCACCTCCTTTCAATCCACCCCCAGCACCCCCTCCCTCAGCTCTTATTTATTCTTCCAACCTTTTCTCCATTTGCCCATCTTTCTGTCCTTGGCTCTCTTACAGCTGTATTTTTTCTTTTTCTTATTCTCAAGCCATTTTGTATACTTACGTGAAGTTAGTCAATATTTGAAGTCTTCCCTTTATTATAAAGCTAGGCTGGCCATTACACTAAATTTTCTCAACAAAAATAAAATAGAAATCATTCATATTCTCACAACCTAGAGTTTTCCAGCATGAACATGTGATGCTAAATCTAAATAAGATTATAGTTAGATTAATTAGTATAGTATGTGGTATATCAATCCATAAAAATATAATGAATGTAATGATAAATTGCTGACAAGAGAGGGAAAGCTGATTAATTTTTATCTAAATTGTAGTAGAAACATTAAAATTCTCAATGCACCACTTTAAACTTTTACAGTGTCTTAAGTTTGCTACGCACTTTCTCCACTGATTTTCCTTCAACTCCTCTGGGAAGTAGTTTGATAGTAACCAATTTCTTAAATAGTTTAATTTGAGATTGTGTTCTTTATCTAGAGACTGGAGAACAACATGTACACACATGCAAACAAACCAGAAAAGAAAAGGAAAAAAAGTGTTGGAATCGCATGATTCCAGGAAGAATATTTTGGTAGAACATTACAGCACAAAAACCATGGTGATTTTTCTTCTTTTACTGTGTTTTATGTTTGCTATATTTGGTGAGATAATTTTTTTTCAATGATACAAACCTTTTTACTTTAATTGGTTAGAAACATTCTCTGGATAACATAGGGTTATCATTAGATAAAATAGGGTTTGATAGGAAAAACCAAGAGTTGAATATAGAATAGTCATTAAACATATGGCCTGGAAGTCATGTGTAGCTCTTAAATCAGTTTCAAAATACATGTTGCTTTCCAGGAATAGCAAAAATGTAACCAAAGATTTTCTTTTTAAATATGATACACATTGCTATGTAAGATAATTATATATATGCAATTGGAATCTTTCTTTTGTCCACAAAATGTTTTGTCAACATTTAATTGCGAAGTCTTCCCCTGGTATACTCTGGAAATTACAGAATTAGAAAGATTACGTAGTTTTTCTAATGGATGTGGAGTCAGTAAATATAGGAATATTAAATTATATATTGCTTCAAAAAAGTACAGTAAGAAAGATATCAGTAATTTTCACACAGCCTTATCTTTAGAGGTTTTAAAAAGTAAGGATATTTCAAAATTTCAAGAACTTTTAGAGTAATAAAAAAAGCAGTGGGCTTGATAGGCAAAAAAATAAAAAAGACTAAGTTAACAAGAAGCAAGGAATTATGTATCTTATGGTGATAGTATGCAAAAATATTACATGCACTGGCATATTTCTCTTTTGCTGTACCCAGTATGTGCAATCGTAGTGATGAAGGTGGCAGGAAAGCTAGACCAGACAAACCTTATACCATCCCCTCCATAGCCACCCCACCCTAGGTTTGTATGACTTAGGTACCTGCTGGTAGGGATGTGTGTGATAGAAAGTTATAACCTGTTGAGAAGTATGTTTGATATGACTTCCCTATTCATTCAGCTTATTCCCAGTGACCTCTTCCCCCAACTTAATTCTGCAGAATTGAATTCTTGAGATATTTATGCTGGAAGTCCAGGAGCACAAAGTACTCTGCCATTCTCTGATTATCAGGGTAGGTCAGAGAGGATGAGGAACAAGAATTTGATGAAAGATTTGGGGAATAATTTCTTTGAATTTGTTACTTATACAATCCTGAAAAATTATTAAAATTAAAATTCCTAACTGTACCAGTCTTTATAGCATAAATAGGTTATGCAATACTTTAAATATCTTATAAAGAACTGATGTTGGTACTATAAGGATATGCTATTAATATGGCAAAAAATAAATTTGTATTATGGAAAGGGAAATATGTTTTGTAACTTGTCTAAGGTTTTAGCCAATTTTTTAAAAAAGATTTCATTTATTTATTTTTAGAGAGGGAATGGAGTGAGATAGAGAGAGAGAGACAGAGAAACTTCAATGTGCGGTTGCTGGGGGTTATGGCCTGCAACCCAGGCATGTACCCTGGCTGGGAATCGAACCTGGGACACTTTGGTTCCCAGCCGGCGCTCAATCCACTGAGCTACGCCAGCCAGGGTGGTTTTAGCCAATTTTTAAAAAATTAAATTTATTTATCTGAATACCCTATTTCCCTGCTTTTGGTTTTCTTGTCTGCAGGTCCAGATACCTCGCATTCTTCATTTTCCAGGATAGCCTCAATGTCAGTTTTACTCTTTTCAGTAAATATCATTTGTTTCGTGCGTAACTAAATGTTAGTTGAATTTCTGCCTTTTTGTGTGTGTGAAGTATCGTCACCCAAATGAACAAATCAAGGATGGTGCCTTATCTAGTTTTAGTTCTCAAGAATGTTCACTGTGTTCATAGAAAAAAGGATAATGGAAAAAATGTAATAAAGATTATTTAAAAGAGAAATAGTCATTTTTTGAGAAATAAGGTATACAGCCAACTGCTTAATAGAGAAGGGTTTGCCATCAGCTATCAGTTTCTCCTTTGTAGAATAGAACTCATTAATTTAATAGGGTAGAGTGAAAATAGCAATAGATAAGGAATATGGTTTGGAGGATGTCATTGAACATAGAACAATAATATTTGGAAATACTGAGTACGTATTATCTGCCAAATATTTTATCTGCATTATTTCATTTTCATCCCTCTCAGCAGTAGTCTGAACTGAGTAATGTTAGTATCACTAAACTACAGGTGAGGTGATGGAGGAATGAAGATTCAGTCACATGTTTAGGTCTGGTAAATGGTGAAGTGAGGGTTCAAACTGAGACTATGTTTCTTTAGAGCCTGGGCCCCTAACACTTGGATATCAAACATAGTTTGCTGAGAAATTTTACAAACATGATTTCATTCTGCCCATACAACAATCAGGTTACACAGGTATTTACCGCATTTTACAGATAATACTCAGAAGTACTTGGCCCAAAATCGTACAATAAGAGTCTGTGGTGGGATTCAAGCAAAGACTTCAGATATCAAGTTAAATGCCTTTTTTATCACATGGAAGTTTCATGTCCCCTTAGTGTCTACTTAACAATCAACACAGCAATGACATATTATTTTTGAAAATTAACCATAATTTGGATTTTCATAATTAACATACACACATATATAACATACGCCTTTATTCTTTGAGGATGAATGGCACCTTTTGTGACTCTTTAATGCACTAAGCACAAATCAACAAGTTTAAAATACCAGTTCTAAAATCCTGCCCTAATTAAGATCTCTGTGAAGCGACATGGGCTTTTCCTGCCTGCCCTTTGAAAATTTGGGGCTTGAGAAATAAGTTAATAAAAATAATAGAACATAAAGAAAAATACCTATAATGTTATGTTCAAACCGTAAGAGGAATATTTTAATTTAGTATATGACAAAACACCTATCAAAGTTTGGTACTTGAACATATAAGACATGAACATTGCCAAAACAATTGAAAAGTGGAATGTTTGCGGTTAATATTTTTCATACAATTCCAAACTAATTAAGTAAATGAGAAACTGGAGCCCTAATAAAATAGTTTTAAAATGAAAAGATTTATTTTAGAAAGTGTTGACAGTTTTAGTTTTACAGATAAACTTTCTGGAATGTATTTTAAAACTCTAATACCTTTTTATTGTTCACTCTTTTCTGCCAGTCACCTCTTACTATGGTTACTGAAAAGCAGGTGAAATAGAAAGTCTTAGAACTTAAAGAGTAAATAATAGTGGAAATGTTGCCATATAAACTGAGTACCTATTTTTTAAAAATTTAAATGTCTTTATTTTTTACTTTTCAAATATTTGGGTTAAATAAATATTTCTTGCAAATGTGTGTTCAGAATCCTTGCCTAGATACATAATTTTCTTTGCAATTGATTAGGCAAATTAAGCTGAGTACCTTTTAAATCAGCATTTTATGTTGCTAGCGTCACCAACAATCTCAAAAATCATGTTAATTTTGTGTAGCTGGGAAGCTAAAAAGTAGTGGTGATTCATCACTCTTAGGAAAAAAATACATTTCTAAAAAAGATAGAACAAAGTCTAAATTGAACTATACATTCAAAACAGTGATGTTCAACTAGGGATGATTTGGAGATATCTTTGGTTGTCTAACTGGTATAGAAGGGGTTCTATTGGCATCTGGTGTGTAGAGCACAGGTATGCCAGTAAACATAATTGTACTATAATACACAGGACAGCCCCCACCACAAAGGATTATCTGGTCCCAAATGTGCCAATGTTGAGAAACCCTGGATTAAAGCAATAGAATAGTTTCATTTACACTATTAAAATTATACACTATTAGAATTATTCAAGTGGTTACACATGCCTAAATGATAATGCATTTAATAAATAAATTTATGAGGCTAATGGTCTGGCATATTGAGTATAACAGTGCATTTAGATGGGTTCTAAAATATATTACTTTAAGGCTGGTGTCTAGAGTCAAGCTCTTAATTGGCAGAGTATAAGATATTTAAATATTTCAAAAGCCAGCACACTTCTTAAAAGTGCCTGCATCCCATACAGAAACTGGGTAATGGTTCAGGACTCAATCCTCCTGTTCTGAGGAGGTGGTCCCTTGGTTACCAGGGTCTTTTCTTTTTATAAAAAAATATTTTTATTTTTAATTACAGTTGACATCTAATATATTAGTTTCAGGTGTATAACATAGTGACTAGACATTTATTTAACTTAAGATTCTCCCTGGCAAGTCAAGTACCCATCTGACACTATAGTTATTTGAATATATTTTTTTTACCAGAAAATAAACACCTCCTTTATTAGTACAATAGCAACAGAAAGGGTTTCCATTTTGTCAGAAGAACAATAACATGAACCAGCACTACCTTGTAAGTGTTGTCAAAATTAAATGCCCATATTTATTATTCTGTGAGCTCTCTACCACACTGCTGTTTCATCAGAGACAACTGCCATCAGAGCTGCTGTATGAACACAGATACCTTCACAATCAACTCCTTAAGAACACTGAAATGATACTATTTCTGTTTTAGAAGCTCTTGGTGTAGAGAGAACTTATCAATGTGGAAAATAGTCTTGCTTCTTGAATCCAAGAAAGGATTAATGAGTTAATTTATCATTTTTTTCTCAAACAGTCTGCCACAATACTCTCTGAAAAATCCTTTTCCATTCCTACCACCTTATCAGGGTGAGAGGAGAGGAAAGGATGGGAAGGTACCAGTGTACTGAGAGGCAATTCAGGAGATGTTCTGTGCTCCATTCCCTTTCTATTGGCAGTAGTAGGAGTCTTTTCAGGCAGGGCAGCAGCAGGATGAGGGGAGAAAGAGGCCACCCACCAATCACCTCTTCTTAAAGCCATATTTTTTGCATTCATAGAAGAGATCTATCTTAAAGTTCCCAAATTGTCAATCTTTGGGCAATCATTTCTATCCTCCTGGATGGTGCACTCCTTACAATAATAAGTATTGGGGACTTTGGGACCTCCACAGATCACACAACACCCCTGATAGGAGCTGTAGTTACACTCAGCACATATGCACACCAGCATTCAGGGAAGCACATAGAAGTCACAGATCATATACTTACCTTTACATTTTTCACAGTTTTCCTATGGCGACACCAGACTGTTTGTGGCAAAAGATCATGTCTGAGTGATGTTTAGCTATAGCTTGCACTCAAGGAGGTCACCCTGTTAGAATCTTATTGACTATATTCCCTATGATGTACTTTATATCCTTGTGACTGTTTTTATATAACTGGAAATTTGTACATCCTAATCCCTTCCCCTTTTCACCCATGCTTCGACTTCCCTCCTATCTGGCAATCATCAAATGTTCTCGGTATCTATAAGTTTGTTTCTGTTCTGTTTATTTTTTTTTATTACACATATACATGAAATCATATGGTACTTGTCTTTCTCTGTCTAACTTACTTAACTTAGCATAATATTCTCTAGGTCCATCCACATTGTCACAAATGGCAAGATTTCATTCTTTTCAATGGCTGATTAATATTTCATTGTATAAATATATCACATCTCTATCCATTCTTCTCTTGATTGGAGCATTTAATCCATTTACATTTAAAGTAATTGTTGATAGGTATATAGTAACTGCGATTTTACTATTTATATTTTTTATCATTTTTCTTCTTCTTAAAGAAGTCCATTTAATATTTCTTATAATAGTGTCTTAGTGGTTATGAACTCCTTTAGCTTTTTCTGGTCTGGAAAGTTCTTTATCTCTCCTTTGATTCTAAATGATAGCCTTGCTGGGTAATCTCAGTTGTAGGTCCTTGCTTTTCATCACTTTGAATATTTCTTGCCAATCCCTTCTGCCCTACAAAGTTTTGTTGAGAAATCAGCTAACAGTTTATGGGAGCTCCCTTGTACATAACGTACTGCTTTTTTCTTGCCGCTTTTAAGATTGTCTTTAATCTTTGGCATTTTAATTATGATGTGTCTTTAATTATGATGTGGGCCTCTTTGGTTTCACCTTGTTTAACACTTTCTGTGTTTCCTGGAATTATGTCTATTTACTTTGTCTGATTAGGGAAGTTTTCCATCACTATTTCTTCAAATAGGTTTTCAATTCCTTACTTTCTCTGTTCTCCTTCTGGTATCCCTATGACATAGGTATTGTACTTGGTGTTGTCTGGATGTCCCTTAAACTATCCTCTTAAAAATGTTTTGCCCTTTTTGCTGTTCTGATTGTGTTTTCTGATACCTTGTCTTCTAAATTACTGTTTTGACCCTTGGCTTCATCTAAGCTACAGTTGATTCCCTTTGATGTATTCTTCATTGGAGTTATTGTATACTTCATTTCAGACTGGTTCTTTTTTATGGTTTCTGTCTTTGTTAAAGTTTTAACTGAATTCATCTGCTCTTCTCCTAAGTTTAATGAGCTTCCTTATAACCAGTGTTTTGAACTCTGCATCTGGCAGATTGCTTGTTTCCATTATGTTCAATTCTTTTTCTTGAGTTGTTTTTTTTTTTTTTTTTCATTTGGGACATGGTTCTTTGTCTCCTCATTTTGGCTGCCTCTCTGTTTGTTTCTATGTATTAGATGCATCTACTACATCTCCTGTTCTCATCAGAGTGGCTTTGTGTAGTAGGTATCATGTGGGGCCCAGTGGCACAGACTTCATGATCACATTTGCTGGGTGCTCCAGGGCTGTCCCTTGTATGGGTTGTGAGTGCCCTCCTATTGTAGTTGAGCCCTTCATGAAGACTACTCTTCTTTGGCTCTCTTACTTTCTAGGCCTTTCTCACCACTTCCCCAACCACCCTCCTCTGCCTCCAGCCAGTCCAGGCTTTCTGGTGTACCTGCAGCTCAAGTACTGCTCAAATCTTCATAAACTCCAAGACTGATCCAAAGTTACTAGTAGAAAAATCAGTAGAGATGCTAATGAGCCCTGAATATTAGAAACTACATTCTGCAAATTGGACAGTTGGTAGTATGCAGGGTATAATCTGAAATTTCCTGTGGGTATCCACAAGGCCAAACCTAACAGAGCATTTCCAACCCTCTTGCAGAACAGACATACTCCAAGGCCAAGAGTCACCACAACACCTGAGTGACAAAGCTTATTTAATAATATTTCCCAGCAAGAGTTTGTTCCTTTCCCAGAAATGGGGAGCAGAAAAACTATCTAGGTTCTAGCTAGCATTGATAAAATATCACATTTGAACTTGCATATATTAAAATTGTTGAAGTCTATAAAATATAGTATTAAGTTCAGATTGCTCATATTCTAATTACATTGATTATAGATTATTTTTGTAATTTGAGTCTGCTCCCTCCCTATTCTCTTCAAATCCCACTTTTGGAACATTTTCTAAGGCTCTGAAATTGAGAATGATAGTTTTTAAAAATTATCTTTGATTTTGACTTTGTCACTTTCCTTTCAGAGTCAGGAATTACATTACATGGGAAAGAATCCTTCCAGGGATACCAAACACCAAGGTTTGAGTATATGAACTACCATTACCAGATGTGGAACTTTAGGTAAATCACTATGAGTCACCATTTTCTCAACTGTAAAATGGGGCTTAGACTAGACTACTTCTCAGGGTCGTCCTTCCTTCTTTAACATGTTAACAGTAGTTTCAGTATTTGTCACTAAAACTGTATTGAGTAGATTTGGAGCAATGCTATAATCTTTAACAAAGTGAAATTTAAGTACTATACCATCAAGGACCCTTGAAAGTTACTCCCAAACACAAACTGAGTTAGGTGGTTTGTAATTTTAGTCCCTGTAGAATAGAGTACAGCCTGCTTGGTGCTATACCCAAGGAGCTGAGCTGTGCGTCCAGGCTTATTTCTTAACAAGTCCCCCAGGTAAGGAACTCCTTGCTCCAGACAAACCTAATAACCAGCAGCAAATCCCTGGATTTTGCATGCATGGTCCTGCCTTTAATCATTCTCCTTCGGCCAAGAAGCACTTCCTCTTCACCTCCTTGTCTTCATGGAGAACTTCAACGCATCCTTCAAGACCTGGCCCAAGGTTCTCTTCAACTATAATTTTATCAAAGCCATATGTTAACATGTCATCAGCTGCTTAAGGGTACCAGCCATGTATTCGTGCTTGTTTCTTCCCTTCAGTTTTCATGTCCTACTGTTCTCCCTGGTCTTCTTTCTATTTTTTGTCAAGTCTCAAAGCTCCTTTCCTCTGGCTCTTCCTTTTGCCTAGCGATCACTTCCCTGTCCCCATACCCTCTCTTCATAGGAATGGCTCATTCATCATTCTGTTCTCAGTTCAAATGTTACCTCTTCAGAGAAGCAGTTCTTACTGTGCCAGATCTAAAGTAGTCACCCCTACCAACATGCTTCCAATCATTCTTTTATCATCCTGTTTCTTCTCTACTGACGCATTGTCACCATCAGAAATGATCTTGTTTATTTCCATGTTTGTTCCTCTCCCTAGTTAACCCCTCACTAGAAAACACTCCTCTGACTGGGATGTAGTGACCTTGTCTACTTACTCACTCTTATAGCCCTAGTGCCTATAATAGTGCCAGACTATAGTAAGTATCAATAAATATCTTTGGAATTAATGTATTATATATAGTGTTTACAACTGTAGTAATGGGTATAAATAGAATTACTTTATGAGTATAGATTTCCTGGTAAGTGGAAATAAAAATATGGGTACCATAATCAACTTCCCCATCCTTCCCTCCAGTCCAGCTACTGTGCCCCGAGTCATTATTTGAATGTTTTTGCCTTTTGTCTTTCGTATCTGCCTTTCCATGTCAAGAATGCATTAAGGCCTAACTTTTTCAAGGCTTTTCAGAGCATAGACACTGGAACCAAACTGTACAGGTTCAGGTGCCAGTTCTGTTTACCTTGGGCAAGTAATTTAACCAACTTCTCCGTGTCTTCTAAGATTCCAGATCCATAAAATGATGCCTACCTGATGGGATTGTTGGCATGGTTAAAGGGACACGTGTGAAACACTCAGAACAGTGCCTGGCCACAGTTAGCACAATATATATGTTAGTCATTAACATTAATTGTTTCTATCATGTGGAGAGAGGACACAATTGACAAATCCAAATAAAAGACAAATGTGATGGGAAAAGTATGTGAGATATAGAAATGAGAGTATCATCTGCTTTTGGGAATTCAAAACAATATAATTTATTAGTTTTACATTTAGATATTTATAATATACATATATATGAAATCTGAAAGTTATTAGAGTACCTTTTTCATTGAATGTTATAAAATTTTAAAATAGCTTCACAAAACTGATCTTAACATTTTAATATTTTAAAATAGAATCCATTGTATCAAAATCTTGAGCATTTAAAAAATTTTGAAAACCACGATTCAAGTCAACAATTTTGTGTTTTGATATTAGGTAGGTAAACATGATACTATTTATCTATGAAGAGTTTACTTTGTTCCCTTCTGGCTTTTTCAAGGCTTTCAAAAGTAATCATTCCTTTTGGCAGCTGTAATGTACTCGTTTCTGTTTCCAGTATGTTCTCGGCTTCACCTTAAATAAAGTACAGACATATGCAAGGTGACAAAGGGGTATCAGCATTTTGTGAGAAGACCTACTTGCTATGTTCCAGTGACAAGCTGTAACCTGTGTGGAGGATGCCCTCACGTCTTCCAGTTAAGTGTTTCACCTGTGTCCCCAGGGGAAGTGACCTCCCAAAGGAACGACAAGTGATGAATTCTGAAGACTCTCAGGGCAGATGAATCATATGCCGGGATTTTATCTGATATAAGACAACATTTTTAAAATACAGAAGAGAAAGCATACTAAGTAATTTTTTTTCCCTTGAAGGAAAGTCAGGATGCTAAGTGTTAGTTGTGGTTGGAAGGGGGTTGAGGTAGCCCCCTTCCTATTGCCTCTTATATAGCATAAGTGGCTTGAAGCAAAATAAAATTTACTAAAATTTTAAATTTTTAGGGAAGCTAACCTTATCCTGAAACTAATTGTAAATACCAAAATAATATTAAATGTTCTTTAGTCTGTATACATACATTCACACACATTCTCACATTTTATAAATAATTCCTCTTTCAATAACAGTAATTTCTTGGGCCCATTGACATTTGCCAACTTTTAATGTTGAAGACTAATTAGCAAAGTCAATAAAAAATGATAACAGCCCTGGCTGGCGTAGCTCAGTGGACTGAGTGCGGGCTGCGAACCAAAGTGTCGCAGGTTCGATTCCCAGTCAGGGTACATGCCTGGGTTGCAGGCCATGACCCCCAGCAACCGCACATTGAAGTTTCTCTGTCTCTCTCTCTGTCTCTCCCTCCCTTCCCTCTCTAAAAATAAATAAATAAAATCTTATTTAAAAATGATAACACACATTGACATTCTATAAACTGTGTTTGGGATGAAGGCAGATGTTTTTTTCTAAGTTCTCTTTTAGCACACAATTAATTTAGTCGGGGCAGACTACAGTTTTCAAATTATAACAGCATTTCATCTGCAAACATTTCTTTCCTCAGGCTTAAATAGTAAGTAAAGATCATTATAACTTGTATATAATTAACCAGGCCATTGATGTCAGACTAGATGTTTCCATGTGAGAATATCTTGCATATGGCAAATCTTAGTATGTGTTCACAGGATGGCTGATGTTAAATTCAGTCAAACAGGGACTGTATATCTTCAAGTCATCACTAGTTAATGGGGCTAAATGTGATAATCTGAAAGTTCTAATATGTAAGTTTCCTGGTAGATTCTGAAGAATGGATTTGTTTTATAAAAAATTCCCACAACATTCCTTGAAAGTTGAAAATTTTATATTCTGTAGAATCTGATGGACCTGTAATAAATTACTTCCAAACTATTAATCAAAATATTCCCACAAAATAAACTTGCTCTCCTTTAGTAGTATGTTCAAAGGAATACTATGTAATAGAGTTGACATCTCTTAACATCACATAATTTTTATGAGCTCTAAGAATTCTAATGTCCATAAAAACAATGTGACCTAGTTGAACTCAGACTAATGAATCCTTAACCAGAGGAGTATGTGAAACTGAGCTGGTTATTGAAATGAGTGATGACATTGGTAAATCAGTTATGTATAATTAATTTCCATCCTCAAATGGCATTGTACTCTAAAATTAATTTGTAGATCAGTGTTTTAGTACTTAGAATACATTTTCCCATAGTAATAATGCTATAAATTATTTCTAGGCCATCAACAAAAAAAACTATTTGTCCACATATAGATAAACTATGATACTAATAACACCTGATCACAAAGGACATTTATAACATACTATCTATGTGGGAAAATATTTCCATTTTCTAATAGGAATTTTTAAGAACATATAATCCCTCCATTTCCCTAGGCCCAGGAAATGAGATGTTCTGCTCCCTGCTCCCAACCCTGCATCTTCCTCCGTTTCCTATAACAAACCAGTCCCCACAGAGCTTCAGGGTAGGCCCATAGCCCAGGAGAGGGCAGGATGGCAACCATGAAGGCTTGGGAAAGCACTCTTTCCAACATGCTCTGGGTTAAAGGCTAGAAAAGTGGGGACACAGGGATCCTCATATGAGTGTAGCTCCCAGAGAATTGGTGGGAATTTGAAAGACATGAATAGCTTTCAAATAATGGGAAACTATCTTCCTGGGACAGGTAAGGCTTCTGTGGCAGCAGGGCCATTTGCTAGGGCAATAAGAGCCAGGGTTCTGTGAGAGCAGCGCAGTACTGGTGAATATTTAACAACCAGCTTTTTTTGGGGGGCGTGGGGGAGTAAGTAAGTTTATTGTGTATATGAGTTTATTATAAATGTTACTTATATTAAATATAGGTAGCATACAACTTATAAATAATAAAATGTAAAATACATTGTATCATAAATTCCAAATAGCAAATTGACTCTCACAGAATGTTTTGTAGGGTTTTGTTTTTTTTTTTAGATTTTATTTATTTATTTTTAGAGAAGGAAAAGGAGGGAGAAAGAGAGGGAGAGAAACACTGACCAGCTGCCTCTCACACACCCCCAAATGGGGACCTGGCCCATAGCCCCAGCATGTGACCTGACTGGGAATGGAAGCAGTGACCTTTTGGTCTGCAGGCTGGTGCTCAATCCAGAGCCCACCCAGCCAGGGCTCACAGAAGGTTTTCATTGATGAACTCTTGTAGTTACAGCTAACCTATAGTAGCAGTTTATAGTACAACAACAGTGAAACAATGACATGTTGGAACTTTATATTTGAGAATGATATGAACAACTTTGCTGAATCCAATAACAATTATTTAATATTGGGGGAATATTTCCTCATTTTTATGCTATTCACAATGTAATGGCTATGGACACAACACACTTTTAAGTATAATTTGCATTATTAACATATCCTCCATTACTGTCTTAAATCTAGACCATATGCTGGCAAACTTTCTTAAAGGACCAGACAGTAAATATCTCAGGCTTGTGAGGCCTTTTTCTCTGTTGCAATGACTCAGCTCTGTCATAGTAATGGGAAAGGTGACAAAAACAATTCAGAAACGAATGGGCATGTCTGTCTTCCAATAAAACTTTATTTTCAAAAACAAATAGCCAGCCCATAGTCCATAGTTTGCCAACTCCTGGTCTAAACAATAAAAAAAAATGTCAAGGCTTGACTTGCCATTTGCAGATTTCCATAGTGTAAATACTCCCATCATGATCAACTTCTAGGTACCAGTGGGATGTCATTGAAGTTGGAGTTGTACCTGTATTTTATTGTATTTGTATATGGTATCTGCATTTCAACCATACAGACACAATAGATATTAATAACTTAAGAGTCCAGATATATAACCTAAAAGTACAGATCATCAAATAATAATTAGAAACTGATCAATTCTCAGTACTTTTTACTATGGTTTTTAATATAATTTAGTGTTTATTTTTTGTAATTTATTTCACTGTAAATTTATATTATTTAATTTTTGACAACCAGGGAGATTTTCTTCAGAATCTTCCAAAGTTAAGAGATCATAAGGAGGGGATCCTTTAACCAGATAATGAATCAGAAATAGAGAGTCTGGTTTATCAAAGACTTACCTTTCATTCTTTGTAGAAGGGTTCCATAGCCCAAGTCATACTGGTAGGTAAAGACAAAGCTTAATGGAATAATAGGGAAGAGGAAGGCTGGCTTCTTCCTTTTTATTGCTCTGGTTCAAGAACAAAGAAAAGTAAATATCAAAAATGACCTATAAATACATAGCTCTATACTTTTTGAAAGAATGTTCTTCATTTCAAAAGTTACTTAATTCATTTGTGTCTTCTTTGAAAATAGGATTTCCTTACCCATAACCCCTTACCAGTTTCTGCAGTTCTCCAGGGCAGGCAGGGTCTATGACTTGCTGATCTTGATTTGATGTTGAGGCTCAGATTACTCATTTTATTAATGGTTAAGTATTGATAATCTACCCTTTAGGGATTGTGGAGATTAATTTGTAGAAGCCCTCTTCTATCTCAGTGTCAAGTTAGTTCTCTAACTTACAAAATGGAGAAAAGGAGAGAGGAAACCTAATAAACTAAAGGCAAAATTAACTATTGTTGCCTTGTTTTTACAGAATTACCTCTGAGGACTAAGCTATAGTTTGTTTACATACACACTTTTTGGACTGAAGTCCTATCTTGGACAACTTAGTATCATAATGACAAAGACAAAATAAATAAATTACCCAAGAAAATTTTAAAGTAAATAACAAACATACCCAGCTGTTAAAGAGATGACTGCAATCCCAAAAAATGTTCCAAAGTATTTGAGAAATTCCCGAGACCAAGCAATCTGCATGGCCATTTGTCTTTCTCTCATTTCATTCTGCATAATTAGCTGCCTTTCCAGCTGAGGACAAAACAAAAGGAGAAAGTGTGGTTACTCATCTTTTGAATATGAGCAGAGTCAATAATCTGTTTTTCCAGTGGATTTTCATTCAATTGCTTTGATTCATTTTTTTTTTAAATTCTCAATAGACTTTTACTAAAGTCCGTCTGGACAGCTGTCCCAAACTATTAACTTTGGCAGTGAAATCTTCCTGGCATATACCCAGAATAGATATGATATTCTTTTTCTGTGTCCTGAGGTATTGAACACATGTGGACAAAAGCTTTCTGAGGCTTTTATCCAAGCCTAATGTATATGTTCAGCTTATTATATCACATGTGAGGAAAGATCTGTGTGCCTTTAAATGCAGACACATCATATCTGCCTTTATTACAACTTGCACTGAAATAATTTTGTCTTCCAAATCCATCCAACTCCAAATTGAAATTCGTTTGGATTATGAGGTCCATATTACACTGTGATATAATGGTAGATGGTTATTATTTTGAGACATCAACAGAGATTTTTATTTGCCACAGTTTTCTTGTTGCCTCAGTCCTTCATCACTTAAGTCAGTGCCTTTCACTGCCTTGGAGCAGAAACTAGATGCAGCTCAGAACACAGGGGACTCAATTTCTGAATGGGTTTTTAGAAAACACAAGAGAAGCAACAATCTGAAAGCCGAATCCCATTATTTTGAGAGATATTCTTGAGAGAGAAAAGTTGTAATTTTTCATTCTAAAATCTTGGTACAGTGTATTATTAGCAAAGCATAGAGGATAGCAAGCACAGAATTCATGATGTAAACCACAAGGTGAGGAGAAATAATTAAAAATGTGACTCAGTTTCCCTTCCCTGCCTTCTTTCCACTGTGGGAAAGAATTGGGAGAGGAGAATGAGATTTTCGATATAAAGATAGGGCTGTGCTCCTTGGCCTCTCTTGGAGGTTAAAGTCCCAGGGCAGTAATAGATTTAGGGTTTGGGGACCCCCAGTTTGAGAGCCCTGAACATTTGTTTGTCCCATAAACACACATGTAGATTTATCTTAATCTCTAGGTATCATTTCTTCTTATTCAGGTTCAAGAACCATCTCTTCTTTTTCATTATCATCAGATATACCATTCCTAGTTAATTTCATCATAGACAAACCTTGCACTGGAATAAACAGGTTCTTTAGGGATTATGATTTGATCATTCTTGCCAAAATAAAACTAGTGGAATGTGTTGATCTTTCCTACATTCTTATGGCTGCCAGCAGTCCTTGGAATTCCTTCGCTTGTGACACATCACTTTAATCTCTGCTTTTATTTTCACACAGCCTTCTTCTCCATCTTCTCATGGTCTTCTCTGTATGAATTCTAACTATTTTTTTTATTTTTTAAAAGATTTTATTTATTTATTTTTAGAGAGGGAAGGGAGGGAGAAAGAGAAAGAGAGAGAGAGAGAGAGAAACATCAATGTGCGGTTGCTGGGGACCATGGCCCGCAACCCAGGCATGTATCCTGACTGGGAATCGAACCTGTGACACTTTGGTTCTCAGCCCGTGCTCGAATTCTAACTATTTTAATAGATATTTGTCTAAAAGCTATGATATAATGCTACCTTCATAATAAAAAATAGCAAATCAAAGTTGCTTGATTGGCTATTTATAATTTAATTAAAGAGTGGTGATATATAGGGTGGGGCAAAAATAAACCTATTTTTTGGTTATTGGTTGTTCATATGGAGAATAATACAATACTTAATAAGCAATAACATAAAATAAACTATTTCACATACTCATAACTGTAAACCTACTTTTGCCCAGCCCTATATACACTCTTCTTCTACGAAGGATTGGAGGTGGTTTGAACATACGGAAACATCCTTTCATAAAGACCCAGAGTCATCATTAGCTCTCCTGTGCTGTAATGCAGTGGTGCTAACTGAGATCAGTTTTCTTTCTGATTGGGACCATTTTCTTTCTCCTCCATCAAGGTGTTGTTTCTTACTCTTAGCAATAAATCCTTTTCTCCTGGCTTCTATTTCTCCTCTCTCTCTCCCTCTCTTTCTCAATCATCTGTTGCTTTTAATTGTCTAGGGGTAGGGAAAGAACAAACCTTTTTAGAACTGTTTATAAAGTAAAGGTACCTAAGTTCCTAATGAGCACTTGGAAGCCAGGGACTTAACTATGAGTATGGTGCATACATTTTAGAATATGGTCTTATTATAATTATTTGGTTCTTTTGTCTTTAAGTATTTCTTTTTGCTTCCTCATAATGTTCCAAATAAGAGGTTGTCAGTTATATGACTTTGGTCTAATGAAGTGTCATTATAGTAAAAAATAAAATGGAGAGTAATATTGTTTTATGCTATTTATAATAAGCCATAAAATTATACAGTAGTTATTTTCAAAATACAAGTCAAACAAAAGAGAGGCCAAACAAAAAGACAAAACTAATAAAACAAAAGACAAAAACTAAACCCAACTGACTACAACTATTGACCATGTAGAATATTCTTTTAGTTTCCCTTCCATCTTCTTAATGAGCTGTGCTTTTCTGATCCTGTGTTTCTGTGTCTTCATGCAATCCTGAAAACTAAAGGTTTTTATTCAATAAAAAGGACTTCTGTATTTTCGTGTGGTTTTGTTACACTCAATAATGCTCTAAATATAAAATAATTCCTCAAAAATGTTTTAAAAGATGGAGAAATCCTAATCAAGAAACAAGTAAGAGGGATTAAAGGTCATGCTAAGCAAAGGCCTTTCCACCTGGTTGTCAGGATTTTTTTTTAAATTTGCTTGACAAACTGATTCTAAAATTCCTTTGGAGGAGAAAATATACCACAGTGTGGATGAACCTCAAAAATAATATGCTAAGTAAAAGAAACCAGACACAAAAGACTACCTATGGTATGATTCTGTTTATATGAAATGTCTAAAAAGGGCAAATCTATAGAGACAGAAAGGAGATTAGTGATTTTCTGGATCTGGGGTTAGGATCAAAGATATACTATAAATCAGCACAAGGGAATTTTGGCAGATGATGGGAATGTTCTAAAACTAGATTATGGTGACAGTTGCACAACTCTATAAATGTGCTAAAAGTCATTGAATTGTACCCTTACAGTGGATGGATTTTATATTATGTAAATTACAACTCAACAAAGGTGTTTAAAAAAATAGAAGTGGGACATGGTACTCTTTCAGCATCAGTCATGATAGGTAAGTAACAGCATGTATTTATTCTAAAGCATTAGTTGCCTGACCATACAATTATTCTAGGTCTTTCATGTTCTGCTCTCAATAATTGTTCAAAAACATCTGGGCCACTAGGTAAGAAACAATGTTACACAGATGCGAAGACTTTATAAATAATTCTATAATAAAACATTCCATCTTTATCAAAGAGAGAAGAAAAAACTGTGTTTTAGTATTATATATGTATTCCTTTTATAAATGAATTCTTTTAAGCTTCATATTCCATATTTTTTCTATTCTCATACTAAAATTACACTATCAGAATTTTTCTTGCAGTGGAAGGAGGTGGGGAGGATATTGTTTTTTCTCTGTAAATGTTCCTATTTTCTCTTCAAGCTTTTCTTTCTCTAATGCTAATGTCACCCTCAATGGGTATTAGAACTTACTTGCTCTCAAGAGGTACAGTCTACAGCACAGGAAATTTTTGGTCAAGAGGGTGGGTTGAACTGATCTGTTTTCCTTTAAAACATTGTTCAAATGTCAGTCTATCATCACTTTTGCCAGGTATTTTGGGAGTTCATCTTGGATGGTTATTAATCTGGAGATTCTTTTATTTAGAAGAAAATATGTTTATATGGTATCTAAAATCAGAATCTACTTAACAAAAGAAACTTAATCTAGTGATATAAAAATTATTAATAGGAAGAATTCCTAGGGTAGGTTATCTAGCTTAATTAATTTTAGCCAGGCCTTAAAATTAGAAATTTATTATTTAAACCTGATTTCAATATAAAAACAAAAGTAGATTGTGAGCCCTGGCTGGCATAACTCAGTGGATTGGGTGCGGGCTGCGAACCAGTGTCATAGGTTCAATTCCCAGTCAGGCCACATACCTGGGTTGCAGGCCACGGCCCCCAGCAACCGCATATTGATGTTTCTCTCTCTCTCTCTTTCTCCCTCCCTTCCCTCTCTAAAAATAAATAAATTAAATTTTAAAAAAAGTAGATTGTGGAAAGAATTCATTATTTAGTTATCAATTTCTGGGAAATAATATTGATACTTCCATTTTTTATGTTCACATGTCATTTCAAAAATAAATATCTTTTTAAATGGATCCCCAGCACTTCAGTGATTACAAATACAAGGCCCTTCCAAACAATTTCAGCTCTATTGGTATTTCTTTGGAGCCCAGAGACTTTGAGACCTTCTTGATTTAAGTAAGTTTGATAAGCTGATAATTAGTGCATCTCTTTTCAGAAACTTTAGGACTTATAGGTTTGTTTTGTTTTTTTTGCTGGAAAACTTTTGGTTTTGTTAGGAGGTTTTTGTCTCAGTTCAATGGCATTTTGTTTTTGAGGCCATAGGCTCTGTTTCTTTAGAAGAAATGCGCCCCCCCCCCCCCCGTTTTTTTTTCAGAAGCACTAGCTTGGAGAAACTTTAGAAATTTCTCTATTTAGTGAGCTAATGATGGGAAGTTGCTGAGATTCTTGTGAACTTTTTACATGTAGTTTGCTTCTTAGGACTGCCAGTTCTTTCTCTCATCCAGAGAGAGGGAAGAGAGAGAGAAGGAAGTGCAGTAACAGCAGGCGGTTGTCCAAGATGCTGCCCCAGGGTGCACTGAATTATATGGGCAAAAAGACAAAGGGAGTATTGGCTTGGCACTGGTATCAGTGTACTCAGCATATCTCCTTAAGTTTGTGAACTTTTTCCCATCTCTAAGCCTAGTTCTGAGAAGCCCTGTGATTACTTCTTTCTCCATCTAATTTCCTTATGTTAAACAGCAAACACTCTGAGCATAGAATTGAAAGGTGGCATAGTTGAGATCTGGGCAAATAAGAACTTTATAGCAAAGTTGCCAAAATTTGAATGGATGAATTAAAACTGAGCTTGGAACACATTTCTGAAGGCAAGGGAGATCAGGATATCCAGTGGATGGGCGCAGACAGTAATAAGGTACCAGTGTGAGGTTGTCTTTTGACTGTGGATGAGGTGACAGGGCAGCAGTTACATTCCCATCTCCTCCCCAAAAGGGGCAGCAGCAAGGGAAGGCTATCCTGAAGAAATGTTTTGCTGCTTAGATTTAGGAAGAATGAGAAGACTACTGCCCAGTCATAGAACTTCAGCTTGTGAGGGAACTGCTTTCTCCCAGAAGTAATAGGCTTTCAATCACACAAGAGATGGAGATAGTAAACTGTCTAAAAGGATCATGTCAAGGATTCAAGGGGAAAAATAATTCTGTTAAGTCATGGAAGTGGTACAAACCATGCAGTGGAAGAAAGAAAACTGAGAGAACTAAGTACTGATCTTTCTTCTTTGTAACATTAATTCCTCCTTGGTGAAGTCCACAAGACAACAATTTGATTTTGAAGTGATTACTACTTAGATGCTTTAATTTTTCAGTTTGGTAAAGCTACGAACATGTTGGCATTTTTTCCCACTGCTCTCCTCCCCACAATAGAAAGTGAAGGTCATAAAGCAAATAGATGTGTCATTGGGATCCACTCACTGGAGAGGTCCACATCTAAAGTTCCTCATTTTACATTATTTATTGTAGGCAAAATTATATCATACTTAAACATATATAGTTATTTAAACATATTAGAGAGGCAGAGATCACATGTGAACACACCAAATCATGTTATGGTGTTCAAGGGCAGTAGTTTTTTGTTAAAAGAAATACATAAAGTGGGTAAAACCCACTGCCATTCACATTTTACCATACTGAACATTATTCATTTCTTCCCTTTTTTTTAAATAAGACAGATTTTTCTCCATAGTTGTATACTTTGGGTTTGTAGTTCTTAAAAATGACAGTTCTTGAAATTCTGAGGGGCATTTATCAAAGGGGCATAGCAACAAAGTATTACTTAGAAGAGAACTAATTTAACAGTATTTTAATTTTATTTTTATTTTTATTTTTTTAGATTTTATTTATTTTTAGAGAGGGAAGGGAGGAAAATAGAGAGAGAAACATCAATGTGCGGTTGCTGGGGTCATGGCCTGCAACCCAGGCATGTACCCTGACTGGGAATCGAACCTGTGACATTTTGATTTGCAGCCCACACTCAATCCACTGAGCTACGCCAGCCAGGGCATAATTTAACAGTATTTTAAAAAATATTCTAACCTAATAGAACTTTCTTTGCCTTCAAACTTCCAAAAGCCTTTATGCAAATGTTTAATTACTAAAAATATGAAGAAAACATTCAATTAAAAGTTACATTCCTAATCACCTCTTAGAGTATTGATTTTTATGATAATATGTACAAAAAGAAAAAAAGCCAACCTTTTCCCAAAAGCCTGTGGGTAGATTAGCACTTGCTAATGTTAAGGTACTGTGTCTACAGCTATAGCTCTCACTGTGCTTTTCTTTGTTTGTACATATTATAAAGATATATATATATAATTGCAGAAAAATTTCTTGAGAGGAAAATCATCTGTAATCACCCATTCCAATATATCTTAAACTCTGAAGTCTTCATGTCCAAATATTCCTCAAAACAAATATTGCCTCAAGTTAATATTTACCTTTTGGGTACATAATAGAAAACAAATGTTTTACACTGTGTAATTTGGCATCCAAGCCATGTACAAGAATTTAAAAAATCAGGCGGCAGGCGG
Source organism: Phyllostomus discolor (assembly GCF_004126475.2). Lineage (NCBI taxonomy): Eukaryota > Metazoa > Chordata > Mammalia > Chiroptera > Phyllostomidae > Phyllostomus > Phyllostomus discolor. The sequence continues at coordinate 161,540,896 of NC_040905.2, read as the reverse complement.
AAAACTTGGAAAGAAAAGAGCTGTGATCCATCCCTTCCACCGAGAACATCCTTTCTTCTAAGGAACTGCAATTGTGTGGATACAGGTAGATTTTTTACACTGGGACGAGTTACTCCAGCATTTTTACCTGCACATTCTGAATCCATCTGGGCACATCAGTCCTTTCAGCAGAACCTGCCTTAGGCACTTAACCTTTCATGGCTCAGGTGTGCCAAGACAAAAAAAAAAAAATGGCCCAAACGAAAGAACATATCAAAGCTCCAGAACAAATACAACTAAGCAACAAAGAGATAGCCAACCTATCAGATGCATAGTTCAAAGCACTGGTGATCAGGATGCTCACAGAATTGGTTGAATTTGGTCACAAATTAGATGAAAAAATGAAGGCTACAATAAGAGAAATGAAGGAAAATGGACAGGGAACCAATAGTGATGGGAAGGGAACTGGGACTCAGATCAACGGTGTAGACCAGAAGGAAGAAAAGAACATTCAGCCAGAAAAGAATGAAGAAACAAGAATTCAAAAAATTGAGGAGAGGCTTAGGGACCTCCAGGACATCTTTAAACATTCTAACATCCGAATCATAGGGGTACTAGAAGGAGAAGAGGAGGAGCAAGAAATCGAAAACTTATTTGAACAAATAATGAAGGAGAACTTTCCAAATCTGGCAAAGGAAAGAGACTTCTAGGAAGTCCAAGAAGCTCAGAGAGTCCCAAAGAAGTTGGACCCAAGGAGGAACACACCAAGGCACATCATAATTACATGAGCCAAGATTAAAGATAAGGAGAATCCTAAAAGCAGCAAGAGAAAAGGAGACAGTAACCTACAAAGGAGTTCCCATCAGACTGTCAGCTGATTTCTCAAGAGACCTTACAGGCAAGAAGGGGCTGGAAAGAAGTATTCCAAGTCATGAAAGGCAAGGACCTCCTTCCAAGATTACTCTATCCAGCAAAGCTTTTATTTAGAATGGAAGGGCAGATAAAGTGCTTCTCAGACAAGGCCAAGTTAAAGGAGTTCATCATCACCAAGCCCTTATTATATGAAATGTTAAAGGGATTTATCTAAGAAAAAAAAGATTAAAAATATGAACAGTAAAATGACAACAAACTCAGTTATTAACAACCAACCTAAAACAAAAACAAACTAAGCAAACAACTAGAACAGAAACAGAACCACAGAAATGGAGAGCACATGGAAAGTTATCAGCAGGGGAGTGGGAGGAGGAGAGAGGGGAAAAGGTACAGAGAATAAGTGGCATAAATGGTAGGTAGAAAATAGACAGGGGGAGGTTAAGAATAGTATAGGAAATATAGAAGCCAAAGAACTTATATGACCGACCCATGGACATGAACTAAATTGCGGGGGAGGGATGTGGGTGGGAGGGGCTGTGCAGGGCAGAGGGGAATAGGGAAAATGGGACAACTATAATAGCATAATAAAATATATCATTAAAAATAATTTTAAAAATCAAGTAAATGTAACAAAACATACATAACTTCAAATCCTAAGTTATATAATTATGTTCTTATTAGTGTACTGAATCCAAAACTTAATGGCTCACTGATTTCTTCTAATTTATCATCAATAAATGTATTGTACTTAAACTGAACCTAACTGTGAACTTAAAATTCACATCAATAATTTACCAAACAGAATCAAAGAGAACACAAAATTTTCTTTACTGAAAATGATCCAACCATTTCTTCTCTCAAAAAAAGCTCTATGTGAAAAATGTGAATCATTTCAGAACATATAAATATTATGAAACTATTCAACTGTATCTTTTCATCTTTAGGCTCTGGGGCTGACAGGCTAATTGGACCACTGGTCCCATTACCAGGATTGATTAGGTACTAAAGATCCTGCAAAGAAGAGGGAAAGGGAACCAGAAAAACATATGCCTGGCCACAGAATTGAAGGTACAGTGATGGGGAAAGATAAAAAATGATAAAAAAGAAAAATGGAGAATGAAATTAGAGATGAAAGAAAGAATGAAGTAGTAATTATAAGTAAGTAAAAGAGAGGAAAGTAGATAAATGGGAAAGAAGGGAACACTTACTGAGCATTTCCTCTGCCATACAAGCTAGTACATGAGTATCCTCCTCACCTTAGCAATGAAGTTGAAGCTCAGAGAGCCTATGTCATTTATTCAAGGTCATACAACCAGTAAGTGATGGAGCCAGGGTTGGCCCCAGGTGTCTGTGACTCCAATGCCTGTGACCTTCTCACTGTACACAAGGAGAGTGAAACCACAGTCCTTAGCAGACATGTCCTGGCTGTAAATCCAGCAGGCATCAGTCTGGGGCCCCGTTTTCCCTTCTAAATTTCCCACTGTGCTACCTCAACCTTCCTGAAAGTTCTCTAAAAATTGTTTATTTTTAGAGAGAGGGAAGGAAGGGAGAAAGAAAGAGCGAGAGAGAAATATCAATCTGTTACCTCTCACATGCACCCCAACTGGGGACCAGTCCACAACCCAGGCATGTGCCCTGACCAGGAATCAAACTAGTGACCTTTTGCTTTGCAAACAATGCCCAACAACTAAGCTACACCATTCAGGGCTCAATCTGCCTGGAAGTTTTGCTATTCTTTTTCTTTCTACCCTTTAGTCTCTCACGTTTCAGTGTTAAGAATGGCCCTACATCATATGCACTGCTAATATACTCCATTGCCAGATAGGTGAGGAATTCAACTGCAAGAATATTTTTATAATCATTTATGGGAAAATTTAACTTAAAAATTTCCTTTTTCCATGCACAAAAAAAACCTTTGGTTTGTCTGTAATTCATTTATTAACTCCCAGAAGACATAAAAAGAGACTTAAACAAATGGAAAAACATCCCCAGTTCTTCGACAGGATGACTCAACAATTCTTCCTAAATAAGTTTATAAATGCATGCAATTCCAATTAAAAAATCAACAAACTATATTATAGAATTGGATGAACTGAACTCAAGTTTCTATGAAAAAGCAAACATGTAATAAACACTGAAAAGATAAACTGTAATTGTATACTAGCTTAACTAGGCATCAAACATACTAAAAAGCATCTATAATTATAACTGTGGTACTAGTGTATGAAGAGACAAATTGGCCAGCTGAATAGTATGTTCAGATTCAAGTACATATATAACTTTAATAAAGGTGACATCTCAAATCAGTGGAGGAAAAAGTGGACTTTTTAATAAATGTAGGTGCTATGAGGTAGCCATTTGGGAAAAGATAAAATTAGATCCATATATCTCATACCATATATGGGAACAAACTCAAAATGGGTTAGAGATCTAAATGTAAATAAATAAAGCTTGTAAGAATAGTGTAGGGAGACATGGTGACTACCTCTTTACCTTTGGTGTAGGAAAAAACTTTCTAAACACTCAAAATGCAGAGGCAATAAAATAATCATTAATCTAAGCACATAAAATTTTTTTTCATGCGAAAAACCCCACCATAAACAAAGTCAAACACACATGACAATCTGGGAGAAATAATGGCCATAAATTCCAGACAAGAGGTCAATATCTCTAATATACAAAGAACTCTTAAAAAGTGAAGGACAGGGGACAAAATAACCAATGGACAGACAGTTCACAAAACGAGATATAAAAGGCCCTCAAACATGAGAAAATGTTCAAGTTTACTCATAATTAAGTAAATGCATATTAAAACAAGACTAAGAGCATTTTCTTGCCTGTCATATTGGCAAAAATTAGAGAGTAAGACCACAGACTCTGTTGGTGAGACTTTGGGAAGACAGCACTCTCAAATGGGTACAACTTGGAAGGAAATATGGCAGTCCCCAACAAAACTATATTGACACCTGCCTTTTACCCTGCCATCCCACTTCTAGAAGTCTACCTGGAAGATATACCTCCAATTGTACAGAAATGTGAAAGTACAAGGTTATTTATTGTAGCACTCTTTTGTAATAGTAAACATTGGAAATAATAAGTACCTGTGGTAGGCAGAATAATGCCCCCCCACCAAAGAAGTCTGTGTTATGAACCTGTGGATATATTACCTTACATGGCAAAAGGGACTGAGCAGATGTGATTAACTAAAGGACTTTGAAATAGGGAGGTTATCCAGGATTATCTAGATAGGCCCAATGTAATTACAAGGTTCCTTACAAGTGAAAGATGGAGGCAAAGAATCAGAGTTAGAGAGACAAGAAGATGCTACACTGCTGGCTTAGACAAGGAGGAAGGGAACATGAACCAAGAATTCAGGGGGGCCTCTAAAGAGGCTTCTCACTATCTGAGAAAAGTTGCAGATGAAGAAAGAAGAAAGTCTGGAAAGAAATGCCATACTGGTTTGGAGTCAGAGGTATCAGTATGAACTCATGGTTTAGCATACAGGTGGGTCAAAAGTAGGTTTAGAGTTTGTGAGTATGCAAGCCACAGAGTTTATTCTTGTATTGTTTATTAATTATTATATTATTTTGATAAACAACTGTAACCTACTTTTGACACCACCTTGTATATATACTTACAGGTAGACATAGAAATAGGTATGAGTGCATGCATAGCATGGTTGGTATATACACATGTCCTTGCTGAGGGGATCTAGGAACAATGGACAGAGAGCAATGAGCAAACCTAGAGCCCAGGTACTGATGTCTAAATGCCACTTTCTGGCAAAAGGAATCAGAACCCCTTGAATAAGTGGTTAATTCCAGGCTTGGGGCAGGGTAAATATATGTGAATATCTTAAGAAAAGAGAAAACGAACAAGTATTCAATGAAAGATGGGGTGTGTCCAAAGGTCATAGGAGCCAGCTGGAAGGAGGTCCCAATAGCCAAAATAATTTAAGCCATAAAATAAATGATGGTGGTACTAGACTATAACCATAGAATAAAGTGTCCTTGACACCATATTTATATAACTAATATAATAAATAAATAAATAAATAAATATGGAGAAGATGCAGCTTTCCAATGAACAAATATAAAGGAAATGAAGGAGTAAAAAAAATCACAATTAGGCAAACACCACAGTAATAATTGCTGCATGTAAGACCCCACCAACGGATGCCAAAATGAGTGGGCAAAAGATTGAGGAGAAGTAAGATATTAAGTCTCAAAGTATCTACCCAAAGATATTTTCCAGTTAGAAAAGAAAAATAGAGTAACTTCCCAGCAGAGGAAACTGGTGGACACCACTTTAACCAAAAGAACATCAGCAGAAATACCTCATGCCACATAACATCAGGTGTCCTTTGATATAATGCAATGACAAAGACACAATAGCATTCTGTGGTTTAAGAACAATATGGCAAAAAAAAAAAAAGGCCAACTCAAAACCAGTCTCAATCTAATCATGAGAAAACATTGGAAAAACCAAAAATGAGAGAATTTCTAAATAACTGACCAGTACTTATCAAAAGTACTTATCTTGAAAGCCAAGGAAAGAATGAGGAACATCACTACTGAGACAGAACACTAAGTGCAATATAAGATCTTGGATGGGATCCTGGAACATAAAAGGGACACTCTGAGAACAACTCGTGAAGTTCCAGAAGCTCAGTGATTTAGTTAGTAGTAGTACACTGATGCTAAATTCCTGGTTTTGATCACTGTAAATTGTTAGCATCAGCTAGACAAGGCTATACATAAACTTTCTGTATTAGTTTTGCAACTTTTCTGCAAATCTAAAATTATTTCAACTAAAACATTTCTTAAAATGTGGATTCATTATTACTCTCCATTTAGTAAATGTATTCAGGAATAAAGACACTCGGGATTTCCCCCCTAAGTTAAATATTGAGGATGTTTATAGAGGCTACTCTTTCTCTCCCTGCTGCCCTACATTCTTAATTGTCTTAGGAAAGAAAATAAAGTAGAAACAAGACACATGTGAGAAGTCTAAAACTTTTAACAGCAGCCTACCTGAAATCCTTTCAGGAAAAATGTGGGGTACATGTGCATGTGTACATATTAGGAAGATTTCTAGAGAAAACAAATAATCATTAAAGCTACAGTATAATCTTGCAATAGTTTCATGCCCCAACTCTATATACCCTAGACATTCAGTAAATGCTTTACTGAATTAAAAAAATAAGGTACCCCTCTTGCTCAGGCAATGATGACCTGAACATAAATGAATATTCACCCTGTTCAGATTTATGAAAATAGAGTTATAGTTGAGGGAGGAAAAGAAAAAGAAAATCATTCCACCAGTCTGTATCTGGGTTTATTGGTCTCATTGCAGTCTGTGGACAAACCTAACACCAGCGAGGGCCCCTTGGAGGATGCAGTGTGGAGAGGGTCCTGGGCCCATTGTCAGCAAGGAGGGCTGGGAGCAAGGGATCAGCTTGGGGGTGTGACCTTTCTTTGTCAGTTGTTTACCTTTGTAGAAGTAAGTGCCTGTGGTACCAACAATCTTTCTTAATTATTTTACTTACATTTCCTACCATGCCTCAACCTATAGTGTATACAGAACATTAAGTCTGAAGAGTTTTGCCATTAACTCCTTAAAGTGTTTCCAGACATGTTAATACTTTGCCCCACCCCCGCCCTTTAAAGAGACTTGCCCAACATTTTAGCAGCATTCTTAAAAACCAAGTGACTCATTATATTCTTTGCAAGTAGACCCAATCCTTCGTGATGCAGTGAAATTAACATTTCCATCTGTTCCAACTTTGGTAGAAAAAGATACCAGCAGGCTGGTACCATTTTGAACATTTCAGTGGTTCCTCAATAAGTTAACATAAAATTATGATATGATTGTGCAATGTCACTCCTTGGTATATACTCAAAAGAACTGAAAAGCAAGTGTTCAAAAAGAAATCAGTAGGAGAATTTCCATGGCAACACTATTCTGAATAGCCAAAAGGTAAAAAGAACCTTCAATTCTATAAACCAATGAATGGGTAAACAAAGCATGGTATGTCTATGCAATGTAATGTTATTTAGCCATAAATGGGAATAAAATACTGACACATGTTACATTATAGATGGACCTTGGAAAGATTATGCCATGTGAAAGCAGTCAGACACAAAAGACCTTATGTTATATGAATCCATGTATGTGAAATGTTCAGAACAGGCAAATCCACAGAAACAGAAAGCAAATTAGTGATTGCCAGTTCCTGGGGGAAGAGGGAGGGTGGGAGGTGACTGCTTCATGAGTTCAGAGTTTCCTCATGGGCTGATGATAATGGTAATGAAATTTAATAGGGGGGAATGCTTACGCAGCAGTGTAAATATAATAAATGTCACTGAATCGTACACTTTAGAATGGTAAATTTTACATGATCTGGCTTTTACCAAAATAAAAACCAACTGAGCCTCAGGAGAATGATTATGGGTGCGGGACAGGGGGAAGTGACCAGCAGGCAGTGGGGACTGGGAAGATGCCTGGGAATGCAGGCACAAGAGCTAGGTCAGTGTAGCCTTCCTTGTAGCCTCCACTGTGGGTGAACTTGTGTTGGTCATTCTACCTCCTTTATTCAAGGCACTTCCTGGGTAAGCCCCCTGACACTTCTGGTTCTTGAACCAACTCCGGGTTGCTTATCCTGCTCCCTGCAGATACAGAGTTGCCTGCTTTCCTCTCCTCTTCACTGCCTACCCCACTTTTTGGGTTCCCTCTCACCTCAAGGCTGTCTATAAAGCCAACACTGTATTTCTTGCTTTATTTCTTCTATTTACCCTTTTTATTCAGGTACTGTATATTGAGGGAAAGAGCCCAAGATCACAGTAGGCTAAAGGTATTAGTACACATGGTGTTCAGTTGGGATTTTTAAAAATCTCCCCTTTGAAGAACTGAAAAGGCTTGTTGTCTTCCACAGGCTCTGGGACATGAAGTCAATTCCAGCCCAGCTTTAGCTGTTTGTGTTCACTCAACTCATCGGGAGGAACCCCTGCGGGTTCAGGGGTATCAGCTCCAGGGGTATTGTGAGGCTGTAATTCTTCAGTGTACTGATGGGCTCACTGTTGTTCATTTTATCATGCTTCAAAAGTTACAACCATAGTCTCTTATATCTATCAAATAATTCATGATACTTAAAAAAGAAGAAGAGTAGCTTAAACCCTAAGAATGAGGCTAGAAGTTCAATTCCTTTACATGGGGAACATTCAAGGACACACCTGATCTTCCCTAATGGCTGCAGATGAGTATGTTTCTCTCTAGGCTTTCCCAGGTAGGTTCAGAACTCAAGGAGCTTTAGGGCTGGAAAGCTGCTTCAACCCTGTTGATCTGTATTCTCTTTGTCTCCTTCCTTGAAATCAGAGACTTCATCTTAACCAGCACACAGGTTGAGAGAATGAGTCGGCATGGGCACTGAGCATTCCTGTACTTTCCTGCTGGATGGGCCGGCCCTGACTGCTCTTCCCCTGGGCCATTTCTCAGGGTTGTGTTTGCAGTGAGCCACCCTGATGGGTGAAGTAACTTCTCTTGCCAGAGAGCAGCCTTGCTGACCACTCACCATCAAAGTGGTAGATTCCACAGCTCACTGTTCCTCAGTTAAGTCACAAACCTGCTGTATGCACCTCAGCATCCAACCAGGCCTGCCTGCATGCCCTCCACAGGACTTCGAGGCACATAGAAAACATCTCATGCTCATCAGAAGCCTGCTCCTGCTGCTTGCTGCTGACAGCAACAAAGTCTTCTGCCTGCATCCCAGAAACAGTAATAGGCTCACTTGTTAACTTGCCAGTAGGGTGAAATCCCAGACCCTTCACAGTGCCTGCCTGTGGTGGTGACAAAGCTGAGATGCTGATAGGAACATGGCACTGTGACAGAGAAAGGACAAGAGCCCTCACTGGAGGGTTACTGGACACAAGAAGACTCCCTGTGACCAGGCAGAAAATGCTCTCACCTAGGTGGTGGTGAGGGTGTGAGGGGAGAGTAGGGTCTCTCACTCTCCTCAGTGTTAAATGAGGCTGAGCTACAAAAGACAGGGTCAAAACAGGTCACCCAGATGGTACTTTGGTTGTGTACATTCTCCTGTGGGTGGGAGAGAGGAGAATGTGACCAGGACAATGCAGCATCAACTCCACACCTCAGCCCACAGGTGTGCAGAGTGGCTATGGCTTATGGGTCAAGGGGTCTCCAAGGCTGAAATAATGGCCTCAGCATTGAGGTCACAGAACTTTGGGCAGACTAAAAACATTAGAAACTTGTTTGTTGAGCCTGGTGGTAGGAAGCCCATGAAACAGAGTAAATTCAAAGGCTAGCTCACTGGCACCAAGCTGTCTCCCAACTTCAGCTGCTTAGTGAAGAAGACCGAGTGTTCTGAGGGACTTCAGGGAGGGGAAGGGAGGAACTCAAATATTTATGGCTCTCTTGGATGTAGGTACCCAACTCTACTTATTCCCATGCAGATGGAGGGTGAGCTAAGCCCCAGGTTGGCCCAGATTGCTGAGGATATAGGTTTGGATGAGAAAGGGGCTGATGACTAGACCTTACAAGCTCCGGGAAGGCCTGCATAGCGGCCTCACCAACCCAGAGACTGGAAATAACCTCCTCAGAGGATGGACTGAATGTACAAATTCCTAACTAAAAACAGGTCATGGTGGTAGTCACGTACTAGGCCAGTATGTTCCTTGACAAAGGTCAGTATTTGCCTTAATTGAGCCCTTCTGTTCTTTTTCCCTCTAAGGTGACATACCTTTGAGCATTCAGAGTAATCATCCCTCTCAGACCCCTCAGGGTACATCCCCCGCACCACTGCAAGAGACCAGAGAACCCCTCATTGTCACCTGTTCCATGTATCCCATCTCTATGTGTTGTAAATGTTAATTATTAACACCCTTGTACCCACCAATGTAAAAGAAATATGTGTGGCTGCATTTTGGTTTTTATCCAATGCCCCAGAGTTCCCCACTTTGCTTTCTCCTACTGTCCTAATCAGTCACCAGTGGATTTCATGTAACCCTCCAATGCCTCCTCCTTGTAGTCTAATGTAGAAAATAAGCTGCAAAACTGCCATTCCCCATAGCATTTTCTCAGTCCGTTGAGATCTTTCTTCCTGGCAATTGTCCCCATTTTGGCTCAAATAAACAAAAAAAAAATTTGTGCAGGTTTGTACAGGTTTATGACAAACAGGGCAGATCAATGGCACTAGTAGGCCAAAGACTAAAAGAATAATTTCCCTGAACCCCAGTGCTATGAGGTAGGCCAGGGGTACACATGGGAGGTAGCAGCACCAATGCTGGGATCAGAAGTCAAAGGGCAAAGGCTTCCTAGCCACTTTGCCCACCCAGTTTCCCCAGCTTGCTAAGATACAGCATAATTACCTGAAACTGCTAAGATAATCGCTGAATTATCTATGTTAAACTCTTTGGTGTGTTCCCAGGGGGAAATCACTAGAATTCAACAGATAGGCTTTAAACAAAGTTTGCAGTGAGGAAGGGAAATTAAGTGACTTTGGGTTGCTTCAGAATCCTGCAGTTGTTTCCCCCATTATGTAAATGTATAATGAAATTGAGGTGTTATTTGCTTATATTGTAAATATGCATAGTGAAGAGATGACATCCTTCAATTCAATGATTCTCTAACCCCTTCCAGTTTGTCTAACAGAAACAATACAGAATTCCAGAGAGAAAAACAGAAATCACAGCTGATCTCCAGAGAGGCCCAGTACTGCAGTGTCACCTGCTGGACACAGGCACCAAATACATCCTGTATCAGTTTCTAGGGCCATCATAACTGAGTGTCTTAAGCAACAGATATTTATTGTCTCAGTTCTGGAGTTCAGAAGTCTAAATTAGGTGTCAGCAGGGTTGGTTCCTTGCAAGGGCTATAAGGATAGTATCTGTTTAGGCCTGTCCTTGGTTTGTAAATGGCCAACTTCATATTCACATGGCATTGTCCCTATATGCCTGTCACTGTCCAAATTTCCCTTTTATAAGGATGCCAGTCATATTGGATTAGAGCTCACCCTAATGACCTCATTTTAATATGGTTACCTTTGTGAAGACTCCACCTCCAAATAAGGTCACATTCTGAGGCAATAAGGCTTAGGACTTTAACAAATGAATTTGAGGGAGGGTCACAATTCAACCAGTAATATACCCTTTTCACTAATGTAAGGCAGCTGTTGGCCTACCACAGCGCTCTTGTTAAAAATGAACACCTGACCCATGGAGGTCTTGTGACTCTGAGGCCTGACATCTTCATTTTGGGGTGGGTTAACTAGGACAGGACAACTACAAGGAAAGGGCCCATCTGCTGGCAAGTTAAAATGTACTTGTGGGCATGGCTGGGCCAGCTTGGCCTTACTGTCATCTCAACTTTGCGTAAAGTAGTAGCTACCCCTTTGGGAAACACTTTATCCCTTTTGAGGCAGGAGACAGCATAGGAAGAACTCTGAGACTGCAATACTGTCACTGGCCAGCGTTTAGCACCCTGGTTGCCAGGAAACGCCTTTACCAATTAGGTAGAATAAATAGTAAACCCAGGCAGGGAGGAGGAAGGAGACAAGTCTCACACGCTTACTCGGCAGTCCTGAGCCTGGTCTGATAATATTGCCAGGTGCTTCAACATCACAAGAAACACTATATTAGCAAGAAAGAAGGGCAGCCCTTGAAATTCTATGTAACATTTCCACTATCTGGGAAAGAAAGCCTTGAAACTGTGCTTTCATCCCAAGGCCTGAATGTGGGAGAGGGTCCCCGGTGCCTAAAGAAAGAGCCCATGAAACAACTTTGGTTAATTGCCTACCTCTGGTCACTATCTGTTTTAGGAGGGAGTCCCTGATGCTTACAGAAAGAGCCCATGAATAACTTTGGAAAGTGCCCCAATTTTAATTAACTGCCTCCTGTCACGTATTTGTTTTACAAGATGAACAAATGGGGTCTGGAGCAAGATAAGGATTTGGGCTAACAGACCCTCACACATACCTAAGTTTGGGTAGTTGCATTCCCCCAGGAAAGCTGGCACCACATTTACCCATTAATCAATATGAAACTTTTTTTCCCTCCTATCCCACCAACTATGTAAGTCCTGAGGACAAAGGACTTGCTCTCTCTCTCTCAGGGGCTCTTAGCTCTTGGGCCACAGGGCCTCTGGCCACCTTTGCCCTGAAACTTTGTCTTTCACCCCCTACTCTACCCAGTCCTGTTCTCTTCCATGGGAACAGACCACTAATAAATTGATTACATACTACTAGATTTGCTGATATGTAATTTTTTACATGCGTCAGCAAGAAGAACCAGGTCTCTCCCGTCAATACTTTCTGCCACCTGAAGCAAAGCTACTGGCTCAATAGGGCTGTTGGATTCACAGAGATTCTCCTAAGTGCCTGGGCCTGTTTTACCTTTGATTCAGCTAAGGAGAAAACTGATGTTGCTGATAATGCTTCTGCCAGTTTGACCTCAGTGCCAGCTATGATGGTCACTGGGATCAGTGGGCAGCAGTCAAGGTCGTTCTCAAAGCTCTGGCCAGTTGGGCCGAAGGGCAGGTTGTCTGGAGGGGCTATCTGCCATAGGCCCTTAATATCCCAGCACTTACTTGCTCAGTAGGCCAAGAATGCAAGGCCCAGACTGCTCTTTGTTCAGGCCATTTCTGTGGGTTGTATTTGTGTAGTAAACAACCTTAAGAAATAAGGTAAGCCCCCCGCCCCCAACTCCACCAGCTCAACACTCACTATAAAAGTAGTAGATTCTCTAAGCTCAGTGTTCCTCAAATGTGCCACAAACCCACTGAATGCACAGCATCCATTAAAACCCATCTGTCACCTCTGTAAAACTTAAGGGGGATGGACAATTGACACCAACCCTGTGTTCATGCTGCTTGCTGTGTTATGAGTAATAAAGTTCTCTGTTTCTGACATAGGTGTCTCCTGTATCTCACCAGCATCCATGAGATAGTGACAGGCTAATTTGTTAGCTTGTAAACAGAGTAAAATCCCAGATCCTTCAAAGACCCTGACTTCATGGAGACTGATGTAAGAGCAAAAGCCCTATAGTTTCCAAAGGTCTTGCACAAGGACTCTCTGAGTGTGTGACATTCTTGGCTGGTTTGTATGCCTAATGTTTGGTCTTCCCTAGGTCACTCTGCTCTGTTACATTTATTCAGCTGCCCATTCTTTCAATTGTTCCATCTCCTCCAAAGACATCATTATCCTGCACAAGACAATTGTATCACTCTTTAATAGCAATAATCACAACAGCAACAACTAATAAAGACTGAGATACATTGTTCTAAAGACTTGAGGCATTGCTCTATATGCTTTCTATATACTACCATTTTATGCCTCCAAACAACCCTAATGACGGGGATACTGTCACCTCCAGCTTACACAGTAGGTGACTGAGGCACAAGTCATAAGTTAGTCAGGGGTAGAGATAGGGTTCAAACCCAGGAAGGGTAGCTTTAGCCCTCACTTTTAACCACTCACTATACTGCCTCACAGTGGGACCTTCTACTATCAGAGTCACAGTGAACCACAGAGGCATAGAGACTTTTATTTGAAATCTTAGGATGGTAATTCCAGTTTAACTTTTAGCACTTGATTTTGGCACACAACATTTTAAAGTACTTTTTGACAACCTATATTGGGCAATTAGACAATCATCTACTTTGCTTTGACTGTTTATGTATAAATCCAATGTCAAGTTTTCATACTCTATATTAATTTCCTATTACTATATAACAGATTATAAAATTTAGTGGCTTAAAACAACATAAATTTATTATCTTGCAGTTCTGGAGGTCAGAAGTTCAAAATGGACTGGTGGGAGTACATTCCCTCTGGAGGGTCTACGGGAGAATCCATATCCTGGCCTTTTCTATTTTCTAGAGGCTGGCTGTGTTACCCCATCTTCAAGGCCAGCAGCATAGCATCTTCAAATCTCTCCTCCAGCCCTCTTGCTTCCCTTTTTCCCTTATAAAAACCCTTACGATTATATTGGGCCCATCCAGGTAATCCACAATAATCCAGCATCTTGTGCATCTCAAACTCCTTAACTTAATCACATTGCAAAGCCCCTTTTGCCCTATAAGGAAAAATCTTCACAGGGGATCAGGATGCAAATATCTTGGGGAGCAGGTATCATTCTGCCTACCCTATACTCTAAGCAGTTGTCTCCTCCTATATTATGGAAATTTTTACACAAGTATCTAGATTGGAGGTTTTAAAAAGCTCATTCACCAGATAATTAATAACCCACTTCATCTTGGCTTTGAGGATGACAAGAGCATTTTACCTTTTGGGGTCAAAGAAAACACACTGATAGAGCACATGTGTTAGAAACTTTAACTATTGTAACAACATAAAATGTTAATTATTTTAAAATGTACCTGAAGTCGAGCATTCATAAGCATGAACTCCTGTTGCATTTTCATGTTTTCATTCATAGATTTTGAAAATATAAACCCCATCTTGATCTAAAACATAAAACAGCAAAGAGGCTTAAAACAATGTATTCTACATACATCCTCACATGCTCTGCTTTGGGCTATCATGAGTTTATGACAATGTTAAAAAAAAAAAAGAACTTTGACCTGGCTTGGCTGTCATTTATTAATACTAGCTGATTGAATTAGATTATTTGCAGGATCTTCTGCTCTATAAGTATATGGCCCATGTTTCATGATTATTTCCACTATAAATCTTGAAGAACTGAGTACTTAAAAACACACAAACAGAAAAAAAAGTTTTTGTGAGAAACAGGGTGAATACCACCTATCCTTTTACCTTTTGTACAGGTGGATGATAGAACCTTTTTTTCTGAGGAGGGGTGATTCAGAAGATACATTGTGCACTTTAAGAACAGATTTCTCTGTGCTCCTTGCATTTTGTGTTTAAGGAGTTTTAAGTATCTCAAAGTCACTATATCAATACTCTTCTTGTTAGCCCTGCCCCCCTCCTGCATACCCCATATTTCCATCCACCCACTGCCGACATTCTTTGGCCATCTTCCTCTACTTTCACCTTTGTTTTCTTAAAGCTGCTGCTGAAGTTCTCAACAGGGGAAACATAAGGATAAGTAAGTGTCCTGGGAAACACAATTTTTAAGTGAGTATATGGTACTGTCTATCTTATTTATGTTACTTAAGAAGTTCTTAAGTAGGCTGTCAATTTTAGTACATCAGTACTTCAATTGTTTGTTCTTAATCCAATTGGGTAGGTACAAAAGACCTTCAGTTGTTGATTTTTACTTTCAGGATGCAAAATTCAAGGACATTACAACTGCTCTACCCTCCTCAACAATGTTGCTGATTCTCTTTGGTAGGCTGTTGAGCAGGGTTGTAAACCTTGGGTCAGAGTGGCCAGTATTAATGCTTTCTACCCAGGATTCATGTGTTCTATGGGAAGTCTTCAGAGCTCCTATTTACCATATCCCTATCCCTATCAGGAAATCTTGGCCAACTCGGGAGAAGAATGCAAGGAGAACATTTCATGCCAGGTGGAATGGGTTATCCCTGCTAAAAAGGGCTTCAGGTGGGTGGGAACTGCAAGCCAGACTTCAGTGGTTTACTTGTCAAAGATGCACCCTGGGATTACAGGGGCCTATGATCCAGAGTCGGCTTTAATGTTAGGAACAGGACGCCAATCACTCACCAGAGAGAAGAGGCACAACCCTGAACAGGCCTGGGAGGTCATGAGGTTTCCCTCTCCCTCAGCCACTACCCCAACTCATTCCGTCCTGTGACCAGAATTGGAGGCTACCTGCTGAGATCTAGCGTACGTTCTCTCCTTTCTGCAAACTCTGACAGTCCCATGTCATTTGTCTCTAGCGGCATTTCTGAACTTGCCTGAAGGCAGAAGCAATGTATTATCCATCTTGGCAGTCTCATGGTGTATCTTTCCAATAAAACTTTGCAGAAAGCAATGAGCGATACAAGAGAAAGGGTAACTCAGGTCACTTGCCATTTCTTATTTTTCTTCTGTATATAGGAATGGATAATTGACTTTTTACATACGTTGCAAATATTTATAAAGGAAATAATTGCCATCTAATCCCATTCTTGTATACACATACAGTATGTCACAGACCTGTGTCTTACAGTGCTCCTATTTATCAAGGCGTGGGACCTTCCCTGAAGTACTGGGAGAGTCCTCATGTCAGCCACCTAGGGAAGAGAAACTGTCTGGAAAGTTAGGATTTATGTTTACCTCTTTCTGTCTAGACTGTGGTCCTCAGGGAATATCACACCTGAAAATGAGTGTACAACATCTTGTAAAGTATACCCCGGAATTAGTATTTTCAACTTTTACCATCCTAACAAAGCCATTTTCCAAAGTCTAGGAGCTTCTTTTAGGTGTTTGGAATACTCTTAATCTTCTCTCTCCCACTCACAAAATATATATTAGAAAAATGATGACTGTAGTTCATACCACTGTATGATCTACAGGAAAGTTGTTAAGAGAGTAAATCCTAATAGTTCTCATCCCAAGGAAGAAAACTTTTTTCTTCTTTCTATTGTATCTATATGAGATGATGCTAGCTGAACCGATGTGGTAATCACTTCATAATACATAAGTCAAAACCATCATGCTGTATCCTTAAATTTATACAGTGATATATGTCAATTATTTTTCAATAAAACTGGGGGGTTGCGTAAGCAAGAGTGATCTTGCAATAGGGATAACTTTTATAAGGTAAGTTACCTAAATTGTATAAGGTAACTCTTTCAAAAATTCCAACACTTTTATCATTGATGACAAATCTCTTGATACTTGAAACTTAGACACCAGTGTGTCTCAGAGGGCTGAGAACACTGATTCGAGTTCCTTCTGCATGTAGTTTTCCTTTGATTACTCCTGAGACCTTAAAAAGGACTTCAATGTTAAAGCTGTGCTATAGATTACAATGGGAAGGGGTATTTCTATGTGAGAAGTGTTGGGGCTGCAATTTCCAGGCAATCCTGGGAACCTGGTTTGATGAAACTTAAAAAAAAAAAAAAAAAAAAAAGCAATCCCATAACCACGACCTCTGTCATCCAAATTTCTGCGCTGACTCACTTCCTGATCAAATTACACATTAACCTACATTTATGACTAGTTGCATAATTACAATCATTTTCAATAAGTGTAGCCCACTTCCCCTGCAAATTCCAGCCCGGAATCCACAGCTTCCGCTGGGAGGATTTCCGTAATTTACTCCATCCGCCTTTCCTGGACCTAATTACTGTATCTTGGGTATTTCCTAAGTGGTATTCTGATTTCCGTTGATAATGCTCTATAGTCCCCGACTGGATTGCAGTCTTACGGGAAAGGCCAGGAGTCCCTGCACTGACACTGACTCCAAAACAAGGTTGTGGATACCCTTCAGCACTAGGGCAGGGAACGAGCCAAGGGCTGGCGCTCACAAGTAGTGTGCCCCCAACGCGTTCATGCACTCCCTCGCCCGGGAGCTCAGCACGGGACAATGGGACCCAGGGATCCGAAGTCTGCACCAACCTGCGGCCGCCAGGTCCCGCACGACTGGCTTTCATTCACTGGGCAGCAGGCAAATGGAGGCTTGGGGACTCGGAGATCATCGCAGAGGCCTCCGGGTTCCCTGTCCCCGGAACTGCTGCAGAAACCCGGCCTCACCTCGCAGATTGGCTTGCCAGGACAGTGGGTTCGACCCTCAGCCAATCAGCGCAGCTCTTAGCTTTCTTAAAGGTCCCGCGGCCTGTCTCAAGCCTTGTGCGTTCTACACCCGGCCCCTAGAACTGGCAGCTCAAAGAGGAAAGAGGCAAACAACCTCGGCGGGTGTGGCTCTGAACCACACAGGTCTGCAAGTCTGAAGGTCACCCGTTCGACTCTAGTTAGGGCACATGCCCGGGTTGCAGGATTGCAGCTGTACAATGAAGGCTAAGGGCACTGTGCTTGATACCAGAGATTCACTGGGCAAGTCTTAATACTTCCATCTGCAATATTAGATAGCTGCAGTAAACTGATAAAGTCAAGACCACTTAAATGTTGGGCCATGCAGAAATTAAAATGTCACCAGACTGGGTTAAAAAATGCTGATTTACCACCCTGACTGGTGCTCCATTGGAGCACTAGAGCATCAAAGTACATCAAAAGGTTGCAGGTTCAATTCCAGGTCAGGACACCTATGTTGTGGTTCAGTCTCCCCTGAAGAGGGGAGCACATATGTTTCTCTCTTACACTGATGTTTCTCTCTCTCTCTCTCCCCCTCCCTTCCTTGCCTCCCTTCCCCTCTCTAATATCAATAAGCGTACTGGGCTGCGGAAAACAAATCCTGATCTACCAAGGTAGTGCATAGGACAAGGCAAACATAAATGAATGAAGTAGGAAGCTTTGGTTATACTTTTTAGCTTAGCAACAAGTTGTAAAGGCAGGGACTATTGTAGCTCTGCATTCAAAGTGTTAACTGCTTATATCTTCCCTGCCTTCCCTGATACTTTGTATGAAGCGTATTGTGTCTTACAAATATTATAATTTAGATTCTAGATCATAGTATACCCAAATTGACATCATCTCAAAGAAATTTGATGGTTAGTAAGATTTTGTGAGTCTTAGGTGTAAGAGATGAGTATCTCTTCAGTTGAGCAAAGGGCAAGAAAAAATCCAGGGTGGCAATGCAGGTGCACTGTGTGGGTTTTCTGTTTGCCTTCCCTCATATCTATTTTCCTCCCTTCCCTTTACTCCAGAAGCTGACCTCTTTGGAAAACATCACCTGGGCTCTTCTCAGCTGGTTTCCCTTTGGGTTTGAACAATGGAAGCATCCACAGGAGATTAGAGGCAGGAGGAAAGAGAGGGAGGGTATGTTTTATCCATTCTTTCTTTTTTGGGGTAAGAATCTGGCAGTGTCTCTCCACAACTGCAGCTCTTAACCAGGCGTCCCTTCTCCATGGCTCCAGCTCTCAGAGGTCTGGGAATGCTTTCTTTTCCTTCCTTTTTAGCCTTGAGATGATATGGTCTTCGTACTTTTGCATCGAGGCTCTCTCAACTTTGTGGTTCTTAAACTTAACTTAATGTTTGACATGTCTCAACCAGATGGTTCTCTTAACCCCAACACCCCCCTTTAAATAGTGTCTAAATCATTAATATCTCTTTAGTTAAACCAACTGAGTATAATTCTGATTCCTGACTGAAACCTGATGGATACACTTTAAACTATACACATACATTATACTCTTGTATGTATATTTACAATTTTAAAATATAAGTGAAAAAAGTGACCATGATAATATATACCTGATAATTCAGAGAACTCTTGGTGTGTGTGTGTGTGTGTGTGTGTGTACACACATGAGGTCTGTTCAGAAAAGGTCCAACTATTGTTAATACAATGAGAATGGTTTGCATGACATGGATGTAACCTGGTAGCCAATGAGAGTGGACTGGAATGTGCATGCACAAACAGGGACAATTTCACTGTACTAGTCAGTGGGGGCGGTAGATGCTGTTGAGTGAGCATTTATACTATATAGCCATGCCATTCAAAATGACTGTGTGAATAGAACAATGAATCTGCATCATATTTTGCATTAAGCTTGAACATTCCTCTGCAGAAACTATTTGGATGATTCAGAAGGCCAAAGCTATGGGCAACTGGTGACTGGCAGCTTCATCATGACAACACGCCTGCTCATGCATCACATCTTGTGCAGAGTTTTTTGGCAAAACATCAAATCACCTAGGTGACTCAGCCCCACTACAGCCCAGATTTGGCACCCTGTGACTTCTGGATTTTCTCAAAACTAAAATCACTTTTGAATCAAAAAGAGATTTCAGACTACCAATGAAATTCAGGAAAATATGATAGGGTAACTGATGGTGATTGGGAGAACTGCGTGAGGTCCCAAGGTGCCTACTTTGAAGAGGACTGAGGTGTCATTGTCCTATGTACAATATTTCTTGTATCTTGTATCTTCTTCAATAAATGTCTCTATTTTTCATATGTCACTGGATACCTTCTGGACTGCACTCATATATATCACATTTTATAGAATGTGAGGTAAAAGGATTAAAATAATTACAAATCAAAGGAATATAACTTTAATATGTGCATTATTTCTAATTGTATGAATTTGTATATACAGGTGCATATGTTTTTACACACAGGTACAAGTAGGTGCTTTTTAAAAATCATCTTGCATTATAGCATAAGGATTTTCATGTTGTTAAATAGAATTCATGTGTGCCATTTTTAACAGGTGTTGGATTTTCAGGAAGTATGTATACAACTTCTGTTGTTGGATATTGCTGATTTTTTGTGCTATTGCAATAACATCATGATAACCATATTCATATATATATATACATATGTATATATATATATATCTTTAGCATTTTGATTGTAAATACTGAGCTAAGTAGTATAAATATCTTAGAATTGATGTAAAATCCTTCACTCATTGAACATCTCCTACCCTTATTCAATATTTCCCCATATATAGATAAAGTATTGATAGTTTAAAAAGCAAAGTTTTTGAAAGTTTAAGGCATGCTTAGAGGTATTTCTTTTTAACAGAGATGTTTTTGCAAAAAGTGTGAATTTCCCTATTAACATGGGACCCAGAGTTAGCAAAGAACCTCAGTCTGTGATGGAGGGCAAGTAGTTGCACAGTGTGTGAGGCTGAAGCTAGAAGCTCTTCAATAGTAAGTTTTTCTGGAATGGTGTTTCCCGTTCTCTGGAGAACATGGTCTAAATTTTAACCTTACACTTCAATCATGGGGCTATGGCCTGGACATGATCTGAAGAAGCAGAGAGCATCACTGAGCTTTGACAAGGCTTGTCTGGGTTTTGTCCATTCCTCAACAGTGATGCCAAGTGGCAGTATAATATAATGGCAACAGTGGATTCAAGATATCTTCTCTCCCTACCTAGAAAATTTTACATTGAGATGTAATTCACAGAACACAAAATTCACCATTTTAAGTGTACAATTTAGAAACTTTTAGTATATTCAGAAGGTTGTACAACCATCACCACTATCTAATTCCATAACATTTTTCACACCAAACATTTTCATCACACCAAAAAGAAACCCCATACCATTAGCAGTCACTCCCCTTTCTTCCCCTTCCTCTAGCCCTGAGCAAATCCTGATCTGCTTTCTGTCTCATAGATTTGCCTGTTCTAAACAGTTCATATAAATGGAGTCATACAATATGTGGCCTTTTGTGTATGACTTCTTTTGTGTAGCATAAAGGTTTTCATAGTTCGTCCAAGTTGTAGCATTTTTTAGTACTTCATTACTTTTTGTGCCTAAATAATATGCCAATGTATGGGTATACCATATTTTTCTATCAATTCAAAATTGATGGACATTTGGGTTGTTCCCACTTTTTTGCTATTATTAATAATGTTGCTGTGAACATTTGTGTACAAGTTTTTGTATATATGTTTTCAGTTCTCTTAGGAAAGAATATATATGAGTGAAATTACTGAGTCATACAATAACTCTATATTTAAATCTTTGAGGTTAAACAAATTCACAATGCCACCAGGTGTGAATAAGGACACTAATTTTACCACACTTGTACAGTAGTTAGGAGCATAGGTATTACAGCCGGAGTATCTGGGTTTGAACCTCAGCTGTGCCATGTCCTAGCTGTGTAAGCTTAGACCAGTACTTAAGCTCTGTGCCTCAGTATCCATATCGCTAAAATGGGAGCAATAGTAGTATCTTTCTCATAGGATGTTGAAAAATTTAAATGAGCTGACATATGTAAATCACCAATACAAAGTTCTGACATATAAAGAATGCTATATGTGTTACTATTACTGTTATTTTTCTCTTCATTATACTTTTTGCATTTCGTTTTGTTAATTTGATAAGTGAAAAAAGTGATGCTTTAATTGGCTGAGGTTTGCTATTGAAATGGAGTAATCAGAGATGGCAGCAATAATTTAAGAGGGCAGCAAAATATGGCAAAATAAAGGTAAAATATGTTTATTTCTTTTAGAGAGAGAGGAAGAAAGAGAAAGATCAGAGAGAAACACTGACGTGAGAGAGAGACATCTCTTGGTTGCTTCCCTTCCATACCCCAAGCAGGGACTGAACCCATAACCTAGGCATGTGCTCTGACAGAGAATCAAGCCCCACAATCATTTGGTGTATGGGATTACATTCCATCTAACTGAGTCACATCAGCCAGGACTATCTTATTTTTGATGAACAAGAAGGTTTACTGGAAATTGCTTCTTCACCAGGAAATTGCTAGCATCACTTCAGGCCCAGTTGTAAGACCCTGGAATCTATCCTCCTTCTGAGATCAGGACAGAAAAGGAACATCTCTCTTGTTTTAGTGGAATGCGTAGAGGTAGTATAAAGGGTAGTATCAATACCAATCAACCAAGTTTGATGGAGGAAGGGGAGTTATAACTACACTTACAAAGAACTCTTGGTTCATTTTTTTTCCTTTAAACAACATACAATCAATTTTTAAAATTTCAGTGTGCAAATGAGTCACATCAGGTTGATGTTGAAATGTAGACTCCCAGAACCACCTCTTCCCCTAGAGAACTATATTCAACAGGTCTGTTGTGTTAAAGCCCTAAAATCTGTATTTAAACACCCACCTCAAGTCAGCTGTGATGTAAGTGATCCTCAGAAACAGTACATCAGCATTGATGAGTTTTACTCCTAAAAATGTAAGCGGGACATGACTAGGAAATGGCGATACTGGAAATGATTAGGGTGTCCACACTTCTTCTGTCTCAGCACTTCTCCATCCACTTTGCTCAAATCATAAAACCCTCACAAGTTTTCAGGATTAATGGCCCCTAACCCCAGATGGTAGGATTTTCATATATTTTTAAGTGTTAAAACCTCTTTTTTCTTTTTCTTAGTGGTAGAAATTTGTATTTTTTGCCTTTGTTATATGTAAAATGAAATTGGTAAATATGTCCCATGCCTTTGATGAAGTACAACTGTTATTCTATACAAGTATGAGACTGGGGTTAGGAAGAAAGACAAAGAGGTGATGACAGACACACAGTGGAAACCCCACACAGTCTCTGGGCAAACTGAAGGGATGTGGGAAGCTTGGCTTCATTTGACTACAAAGTCCCAGGGTTTAGTTTCATATCTGCTCATGTATATGGGTAGTGGAAAGGAAGGGGAACAGCAAAGACACAAAAGGGTGTACAGGGAGGGATGAGAAAGAAAGTAGAAGGGCTAACATCTCCAAACAAATAAATTCAACTGTATCTGGTGAGCTTCAAATAAAGCCAGAAAATAATTCCTGTGACACAGATGGGTAGGCTAAGAGGGTGAATTGGCTCCAGGCTTGGGACACATTGAGGACTGTGTTCTCGAGGACAGAGGTGGTTCTTTTCCAGTGGGAACCCCCTGAATTAGACAAGGAGGAGCCCAGAGGAGGTGGAGACCTTCCAGGGGAATCATTCGGAGTATACAATGACTACCTTCTTCCAGCTCTTCAGTCCCACCTTACAATAACTACCATGATGATGGCACAGGTAGCTCCCAGCATGATCATCATCTTGCATTTTTCCCACCAGCACTTCCTTGTTAGCTTGGCAGTACTGCTTTCATATTGTGATGCTTCCATCTTCAGGGCATCAGCTCAGTCATCCAGCTATGACAGCATCACGTCCTCCTTTGGGAACTTATCCACTCTCATGCATGAGGTCCACCACCTCATCTACTCGTGCCAGAGTTTGTTGTAGTCATCCGTTACTACACATCCAGTTGTGTTAAGGGAAGGGCCAGGGCACCCCCACTTAAGGTAGTCCCTTCTGTTCCTTCAGTGGGTGGCTGAGCTGGAGCAGACATTTCTCTGACAGGGAAGGGTCAGTCTCCTGTCTAGAAGATGCAGCAAGACACCCAGAGAAGGGAAGGCTGAAGCTGAAGTCATTGGAACTGCAGAGCTCCATGTCTAGATGACCACCCAGAGGTCTAGCTGTGATGGAACTTACTATCTTTTTTTCTAAACATATCCTATTTTTCTATCTCCAGAGTATATCAAAAACTTCATTAAGAATCTTGATAAACTGTATGAGAAAATGAATGGCTGAAAGGTAGAAACAGGTAGGTGTGATGAACAAGATCATAAATCAAAAAACCCCCAACAGACAAAAGCCCTGGACCAGGTGGCTTCATAGGTGAATTCTACCAAACATTCCAGGAAGAACTAACACCTCTCTTTCTCAAACTATTTCCAAAACTTCACGAGAACAGAAAGCTGCCAAGCTCATTTTATGAAGTCAGCATTTGTTGGGGTCCACCCTGCCTGGTTTCAGGAAGCTGTAAACCCCCATGGCTAAGGCTGAGTGAGAGATCTCCGAACCAGGAGACATTAAGGAGACAAGCCTGTCTCCCTGGCATGAGTGCTGCCTGTTCCATGTAAGACCTCCGTTGCTTGGTCAGTTAGCCAAAGATGGGTAACATTCCTCAGAGGAGGATGTACTTAAGACAGGCACAATCACGTGAGAAGGTCCTCAGGGAAGAGACTCAGGGGACTGTGGAAATGAGGGGGTGATTGACCCCTGCCCCCTCGGCTTTAACAAAGCCTGAGTCCTTATTCTGCCTGTGAGAAATCCAAATCTCCCGGCTGCCTTTGTCTCCTCTGCCCGACTCAGGCCTTCGGAAATAACAAGGGGCAGTGCAGTCCAGACCAGAGTCAGTGGACCTCCTGGGGTTATTAGACCTGAGGCAGAGAATATGCAAGATCCTGTGAAACCTGCTTGCTGAGGATGATCTTCAATTAGAATATGAAGGCACGGGCAGGAGACAAAACTAGCTTTTTAGGTCCTGTAGTTTTTAGGTGATAAAACCCCAAACTTAGCATCAGACTTTTTAGCCCTTTGAAAATTAACTACTTGTTTGATCTTCCCTGCCAGACTGTAATCAACAAACTGTATCTGTGTTCTTAATAAAAGCCTGCTTGGGCAGGAAGGCATGTGCTCCCCCCTTGAGAGAGTGACCGTTCTGTTGCTATTCCTCCACAGGACTCAGTAGTCCGTGTCGTATTTTTCTCGTATCTCGAGCATCTGCAGCACTCGTGGTTACCACCGGCTGGTGACTGCCTCAAGCATTATACTAATTCCAAAACCAGATAAAGACACTACAAGAAAAGAAAATTACAGGTCAATATCCCTGATGAATATAGATACTAAAATCATCAACAAAATATTAGCAAACCAAATACAGTAATACATCAAAAAGATCATACGCCATGATCAAGTGGGATTTATTCTAGGAATGCAAGATTGGTACATTTGTAAATCAATAAATGTGATTCACCACATAAACAAAATGAAGGATAAAAATCACATGATCATATCAATGGATGTAGAAAAAGTATTTGATAAAATCAAGCACCCATTTATGATAAAATGCTCAGCAAAGTGGGAATAGAGAGAGTATACCTCAGTGTAATAAAGGTCATATATGAGAAACCCACAGTCAAGATCATTCTGAGTGGGCAAAAACAACATACATATTCCTTAAGATTGAAAACAAGACAGGGGTGTCTGCTTTCACCTCTTTTATTCAACATAGTACTGGAAGTCCTAGCCATAGCAATCAGACAAGAAAAGGACACAAAAGTCATCTATATTGGAAAGGAAGAAGTAAAACTGTCATTCTTTGTAAATAATATGATACAGTACCTAGAGAACCCCAAAGATTCCACCAAGAAACAACAAGAACTGATAAATTCAGTAAAGTAGCAGGATACAAAATTAGTATCCAGAAATCAGTTGCATTTTTATATGCCAACAATGAACTAACAGGGAAATTAAGAAAACAATACCATCAGAATTGCTTCAAAAAGAATAAAAGAACTATGGATAAATCTAACTAAGATGTAAAATACTTATAATTGGAAAATTATAAGATACTGAAGAAAGAAATTAAAGAAGGTACAAATAAGTGGAAACACATACCTTGTCCATGGACAGGAAGAATTGACATCATTAAAATGTCCATCCTACCCAAAGAATCTATAGACTCAATGCAACTCCTATCAAGATTCCAATGTCATACTTCACAGAACTGAAATATTTGAAATACAAATATTTCAAAAATTTACATGGAACCACAAAAGGCCTCACATAGCAACAATGATCTTGATAAAGAAAAACAAAGTTGGAGAAATCATGCTACTTAATATCAAACTATCCTATAAGGCTATCGTAATCAAAACAGCAATGACACTGGTATAAAAACAGATGCATATCAACAGAACAGAATAGAGAGCCCAGAAATAAACTCACACATTTATAGTCGATATTTGACATGGAAGCAAGTACTTACAATTGGCTAAAGATAGTTTATTCAATAAATGCTGTTGGGAAAATTGGACAGATAGATACATGTAGAAAAATGAGACTAGACCACCTTCTTACACCATGCACAAGAATAAATTCAAAATGGATTAAAGACTTAAATGTTAGACCCCAAACCATAAATATCCTAGAAGAAAACATAGGCAGGAAAATCTTGGACATTCTTCATTGCAATATTTTATCTGACATACCTCCTCAGGCAAGGGAAACCAGAGTCAGTTGTTTTATTTGAAAAAAAAAATTAAACAAATGGAAATACATCAAAGGAGACCATCAAAAAAAATAAAAAGCCCACAGAATGGGGGAACATATTCTCCAATACATCTGATAAGGGGTTAATATCCAAAATTTATAAAGAACTTACAAAACTCAACACCAAAAAAGAAAAATCAATCCAATTAAAAATAGGCAAAGGTTCTGAATAGACACTTCTCCAAAGAGGACATACAGATGGCCAATAGACATATGAAAAGATGCTCAATGTCACTAACCATCAGAGAAATGCAAATTACAACTACAATGAGATATCACTTCATACCTGTCAGAATGGCCATCATCAATAAATCAACAAACAACAAGTGCCAGTGAGGATGTGGAGAAAAGGGAATTCTTTTGCTCTGTTGGTAGGAATGCAGATTGGTGCAGCCACTGTGGAAAGCAGTATGGAGGCACCTCCAAAAATGAAAAATGGATCTGCCTTTTGATCCAGTGATCCTACTTCTGGGAATATATCCAAAGAAACCCAAAACACTAAAAGAACATAAGCACCCCTATGTTCATTGCGGCATTATTCATAATCACCAAGATATGGAAGCAGGCCAAGTGTCCGTCAGTAAATGAGTGAATAAAACAATTATGGGACATTTACACACTGGAATACTATTCAGCCATAAAAAGGGAAAATTTTACCTTTTGCAATAGTATGGATGGACCTGGAGAACATTATGCCAAGTGAAATAAGCCAGTTAGAGAAGGACAAATACCGTATGATTTCACTCATATGTGGAATCTAATGAACAAACTGAACTAACAAACAAAATAGAGACAGACTCAGTATCTGAGAGCAGGATAGCAACTAAGGTGGGTGGGGGAGGGAGGTTAGGGGATGGAAGGGTTGAGCAAAAAGGAAAAAGGACTTGTGGACATGGACAACAGTGTGGTGATTGCAGGTGGAGGGAGGTATAAGGGGACTGAATGGTAATGGAAAAAATACAGTAAAAACTAAAAAAAAAAAATCAATGGCTGAAAGGCAGGAACAGGTGGGTGAGATGATCAAGATCACAAATCCTCAGATTACTAATATGTAAATCACTGAGTCCTTAGATGAGCAAAACCTTCCATTCCCATCAACAGAGAAAGGTCAGTTCCATTCGCCTCCTATCTTTCCTATTGATCATATATATGTACATCCTGAACATTGGGTAAAACAAACAAAAAACTAAACATCCCCAACTGTTTTGAAAAATCATTCATAGATCACAGATGCTATCTAAGAGGATGGCATCTGACTACTCAGTAAATTATTTGCCCCAAATTACTCAGCTAGTAAGTGGTAGATAGTTCTAGAGCCAGCTTTTTCTGACTCGATAGTCAAGACCACACTAGTAGGCCATGAAATATATGTCCTCATGGTCATTGATGGTCATTTTTAGAAAAACAAAACATTAAATAGAAAATATCAGAGGATCTAAATTTGGGAAAACATTGGGCTATTCCACTATGTGACCTCAAAAAGAAATTTGCAGGAGGGTGCATTTTGAGTTGAATCTCTCAAGCCTATTGTGATTTTATTGAGACTAAAGAGACTAACTTCACATTCCCCACCAGATTTTTAAGACAGTATCACTTAGTATTTTTCTAAGTTAAATGCAAAAATATGTGCCCTAATTGGTGTGGGTCAGTGGGTTGGGCACCATTCAGCAAACCTGGTCACTGTTTTGATTCCTGGTCCTGCAGGACATGTGCTTAGTTTGCAGGCCAGGTTCCCAACTGGGGCGTGCAAGAAGCAAAAGGGTTGGTGTTTCTTTCACATATCAATGTTTCTCTCCCTGTCTTTCTTTCTCCCTTTCCTCTAAAAATAAAATAAATAAAATGAAAATATGTGCTATTCTGAGAATGAAAATTCTTACTTGGGAAGGAAATGCCATAACAAAGCCAATGGACATCTCAATATTCATTCATTATAGTATTTTGAATTGCACTGGAAATGGGTAAGTAGGAAAGGCAAACAGTGAAGAGTTCACTATATCAATTTAAAAATTACAAAGATTACAAAGAAAGAAAGAAGGAGGGAAGGAGAAAGAGTCAAGCACCTAAAGATCTAATCATGGGAATGCTTAAGTAAATTGTGCCACCACCCTCTGTGTAAGTCACATGGTTTTCAGCTTGGGCTCATCCACTGATCAGAATTACCAGAAGGGTTTTTTTAACTCTCACTGGGATGTGCTACCCCAACCTGAATGGAAGGCAGCAGGAATCTGGAACATTCTTATAAGTTGTAACCCACGATGGGAAGTTCTTTTAATGACGAGGCAATTAAAGTTTCATTATGTCGAGGAACTCTGAGTAAGTCTCACAATACCCCATTTAAAAATATATTTCCTCTATTACACACACACACACACACACACTTTCTAGAATAAAAACCAAAGCCCTTCTGGCCTGTCGTTTTACTTTCTATATGTTGCAAAATTATGTCAAGTTCTGTTTTCTTGTAACAGCTTTTATCGAAAGAGGGGGAACCTGATGGCAAAGTTTAAGGTGTCTGTATTCTAAAGGTAAAACCGTCTGAAATCTTTGTGATTATTTAGGCATTCGTTTGTTTTAAACCTTTTTAAAAGACAGTTCAGATAGCCCTGGCCGGTGGGTCAATTGGTTGGCGAGTCCTACGGTAGACAGAAACTTGCAGTTGGATTCTGGTCAGGGCACTATCTGGTGTTCCATCCTGGGTCGGGGTGCCCAGGGGAGGCAACTGATCAATGTTTCTCTCATACACCCATGGTACCTCTCCCTCCCTCCCCCGCTCCCTCTCTTCCCCCTCCCTCTCTCCCCCTTTTCTCCTCTCTCAAATCAATAAACATCCTGGGGAGAGGATTTTTTTAAAAAAACAGCGAATACTGAGTAATGTTTTAAGACTTCCTTTAACAAGCTGAATTACAGGAAACAGGAGCAAGTTTCACTTTTGGCTTCTTGTTGATGTCTGATGTTCATCAGGCAGAATCTATTTGTTTATTTTATTTATTTTTTAATTTTTAATATATTTTATTGATTATGCTATTCCAGTTGTCCCATTTTCCCCCCTTCACTCTCCTCCACCCTGTACACCCTCTCCCACCCTTCTCCACCCCCGCCCCTTTAGTCAGAATCCGTTTGTATAAAATGCAAGCAGTGACGACTCCAGGAGTTGAAGTACGGTTGGGGCGGGGTCCTCACCCGTAGAGGTGGGCGGGGACTGCACGCGTTCCTCCCTCCGAGACCTCTTAGGAGGCGGACGTTCTTCTCCGAAGTTCTCAGCAGTCCCCGGCGCAGCTGCAGGTCTCCGCGGGCAGCGAGTCTACCCGCCGCAGGTAGGGAGCGTTCTTCCCCGCAGTGGGTCAGTGGCCAGAATCTCTGGCCATCTCGCTGTGCACTTTTAAAATGTATAGTCTATAGACCCCTTTCTTTGAGATGGAGAGAGAGAGAAAAGGGAAGCTCGATAGTTTGGTGGGTGGCACTAGATCTAATTACTTGTCAAGGTTTGTAAGAACAGGTAACACATTTGGCCTTTGCTAGGTGGGATCCAGTTTTGCTTAATGTCAATCTTGTAAGTATACGCGTAAGTTCTGTGCGTTCATAAATACGGTCCTGAGGTCGGTAGAGGGTCTAGAGGAAAATTTCTGGGCTGGAGGCCGGGACACACCCCTCCTGGGTTCAGGTGCATGCTTAGTCACTAACAGTGTGCTCTAGGTAAGTCAGCACACCTGCAGCATCTCCTAAGGTCCTTTCCAGCCGTGAGACCCAGGATACTGGAACCTGAGTTCTTTGCCCGCTCTGGAGACTTAAGGAAAAAGAAAGAAGCCAAGAGCAGGGGAAATGTTAAAACATTTCTTAGACACAATGACCTTGGTGTATGTCAAAGTACAGTTTGGGTTTGTTTTATAACACAGAGAATACTTCAAGTACCATTGTTCCACCTTGTTTTTTTTGCACCTAAAATAAATATATAAACCTCTGTGGATGATTTTCTTTGGATTAAATAGCTTTCTAAATGTGATTTTTTTTTAAAAATGGCAGTATTCCATGATGCTGAATAACCAAACAGAAATAATCCCCCATAAAGATTATTTATAGTTACAGCAATTTACTATTTTAGCCATTCACTGGACATTTTTGCATATAACTCTCTGGGACATGGCTGATTATTTCCTTCAGGCTAACTCTTAGAAGCATAAACTTAGTCAAAGAGTCTGAGCATTTTAAAGGTCTTTTAATTAAATGGTGATGGAAGGAGACTTGGGGTGGTGAACACACAATATAATATACAGACAATGTATGTAGAATTGTACACCTGGAACCTACATAATTTTATTAGTCATTGTCACCTCAATAAATTTAATAATAAATAAATAAAATGAAAATTGCCTTCCAGAAAGATTGTTCTGGTTCACATTGACAGCTGCTAGCCATTTTAAGAACTGTCATACTCTGAAGAAAACAATAGTTTTCCACTGGAAAAGGGTGGGCAGAGGTTATAGGACAGCAATTAGAGTGTGGTCTTAAAGGAAGCCATAGAAATACTGTGGAGAATTGAAGCCATACCCGGGAAATGTACAAGTGTGTCTCGGGGTCACTAAAGGGAAGGAGTTTTGCCACAGGGTTTAATTGAGTTTAATAGATTTGATAGCTTAGTAGAGATTTAATAGATCAATTCTCTTGATCTATTAATGGGGTGAATTTTCAGCTCACTTGGAGACACATTACCAAATTTTAAGAACTTCTAAAAATCAAATTATAGTTCATATAGATCGGGCAAAAATCAAAGGAAACCCTAAACCAACAGATATCAAGATACTCCATGCTCCTACTTTTGAGAAACAAAGCTTAAATTCTTTCCCTGTCTCTTCCTCCTACCCGTTCTACCCTTGGGAAACAGAAGCTGTATCAGTTCCATAGTATTATACTGGGTTCTCCCAGGGACAACCCTACTTCCCCAACCTGAATGAACCATCACTTATTCCCTAGTTCACATTTCCTTGGTCTTTGAACATCTTGGTTCTTGTCTGGGAATTCAGATACACATTGGCAAAATTAACTGTAATCCATGAGTAGATTTAATGTCCCTCTGATTTATTCAGCAGTTCTTTGCTCAGAGGTAGGGTATCTTAACTTTTTTCTGCCCAATAACTGTATTTGTGTTTATAATAGCACAATTGTATTTTATAATTATGGTATATCAATTCTGGCCCAAGAAGAAGACAGCCAAACAGCAGCTACAGCAGCCTCATTTCACAACTAAAAATGTTTTCAGGCATTACCTGTGTTAAAGTGATAGAATAATGGTTTTTCTTTTCTTTTCTTTTCTCATTTCATGTAATGTGTTTATATTACTTTAATAATGAAGAAAAACTCAAAAATAAATGTCATTATTTTATCTCAACTCAGATGTTTAGGGTGCTGAGGTTCTTTTCATTATAGTACTCTGTCTGGCAAATACTCTGCAGCTTGGCAAGGTGAAATGGTTTATTAAATGTTTTTATTTTTTCCAAGAATAAAAGTAAAATATTTACAATTATTTGAAAAACTCTAAAAAAATCATTCACAATCTCATCTCCTTTTTTTTCCTTTTCTTCCATCCTCTCTCCCTTTGCACAATGGAATACTATTTGGCCATAAAAAAGAAAATTTTACCCTTTGTGACAGTGTGGTTGGACCTGGAGAACATTGTGCTAAGTGGAATAAGCCAGTCAGAGAAAGACAAACACCATATAATTTCACTCATGTACAATCTAATGAACAAACTGAACTAACAAGGAAGATAGAGACAGATTCATAGATAGAGAGCAGGATGACAGCTAACTTGGGGGAGGTTAGGGAATGGAGAGAAAGAGCAAAAAGGAAAAAGGACTCATGCACATGGTGTGGTGATTGTGGCAGGGAGGGTGTATAAAGGGACTAAATGGTAATGGAAAAAATACAATAAATATTGTTTAAAAATAAAATAAAGCCCTGGCTGGTGTGGCTCAGTGGATTGAATGCTGGCCTTCAAACCAAAAGATCTCCGGTTTGATTCCCAGTGAGGGCACATGCCTGGGTTGTGGGCCTGGTCCCCAGTAGGGGGCGTGTGAGAGGCAACCACGCATTGATATTTCTCTCCCTCTCTTTCTCCCTCCCTCCCCCTCTGTCTAAAAATAAATAAATTAAATCTTTTAAAAAATGAAATAAAAAATAAAGTATGCAGAGGTGAAAAACCTACCTATCCTCCCTCTAATTGTACTCCTACTAGAGTTCATCGCTGTCAGCATCTTGATATGGCTTTTTCTGGGCATCTATGTTTAAACAAAAACACATTTTTTCTTTCTTTTTTTTTGAAGTATGTACAAAGATTTCTGCTATATATACTGTTCTGCAACTTACTTTCTACATTTCTGCATTATCAATACCTATACATGTACTTAATTATGTCTTTGGTTGTATTACATTGTATGACTATACCAAAAAGTATTTGACCACTTAGTTTATCTAGGGTTTTCCCAGTTTGGGGCTAATATTAACAAGGCCATCCTTTTACATAATTGTTATATGTATGTGTTTTTGTTTTTGTAGGATATATTTCTAGAAAAGAAAGTGAAAGCTCATATGACATGTACATTTAAATTTTTAATGAAGACTACCAAATTGCTCTCCAAGAAAGCATACACAACTTTGTATTTCTTCCTACCATTAGTGGGTGAGAGGTTCATATCCTCAAAAACACTGTTAGAGATCTTTGTGATTTAGGTCAAGCTAATAAGTGAAAAGTGGTATCTCATATCAAACTTTTATACCTTTTCTAAGTTGGTGAGATTGAGCATTCTTTCCTTTGTTTAAATGTCATTTAAATAAGTGACATTTGCATTTCTTATTCTCTGAACTGTATATTAGAACCTTTCATTCATTTTCCTATTGGGTTGTGGGAGGAGCTATGTACATTAGGAACATTAACCTTCTGCCTAATATATGTGTAACATTGATTAGTCAATCATTTGTGAGTTTTTATATGTATGCAGAGGTCAAAGAGACCCTAAGAGGGAAAACTGACTTTCTTCTCAAAGTGTATAAATGTATATATAATACAAGAGAAAAACTGTTTTATTAAATAAACATGTTGACTGAAATGCAATACAAATCTTCTTTATTTACTTCCCTACTTGAATATAAGCTCCAGGAGAGTGAGGTTTCTTTCCTGTTCACTGCTGCATCCCCAGTGCCTAAAATAGGGCCTGGCACAGAGGAGGGGCTCAGCCAGTGTTTGCTGAGGAAGAATTGGGAGAATTTCAAGCAGGATGACAACATGAAGAATAGACTCTAGGCAAATACCCCTGAAAGAGTGGCTGTGTGTCATTCACAGCTTAGTATCAATTAGTTAACTGTTTCTCCTCCTCACTCCCTCTGCTGCTAGTGGAATAAGTTTATTGCAGAGATAGGATTTATTATCTGGCATAAGTGAGGGTGAGAGGAGGAGATGTTTGGAGTAGTGATGTGGAAGGCTTAAAAAGTTAACTAAAGGGTGAGATGAAAGTATTCAGCTGCAGGGGTGTGGGGAGGGTGGTGGGATGATGTAGAAGTCAGATTCTGCTGGCCTTGAAATTTTGTCTAGGGCAAGTTTTTATTTCCAGGTATGTTATACTGCAGGAAAACAAAAACATGAAATAACAGTATTTTGGTGCAATATTTTCTTCTTGGCTTCTTTTGAATGCACAGTGTAAGGTTTTTTGCAAGTCTTGTAATTAAATTTTAAAATTCTTATCATAGTTGCTTTTTTAAAAAGTTTTTTAATTTTATTTATTTTTAGAGAGGGAAGGAAGGGAGAGAGAGAGAGAAACATCAATGTGCAGTTGCTGGGGGCTGTGGCTTGCAACCCAGGCATGTGCCCTGACTGGGAATCGAACCTGTGATGCTTTGGTTTGAAGCCTGCACTCAGTCCACTGAGCTACGCCAGCCATGGCTTCATAGTTGCTTTTTTAAACATTTATTTCTTATTGTTGACACTATTACAGATGTCTCCATTATCCCTCCCTTTGCCCACCTCCATCTAGTTCTGCCATCCTTCCCTCTGGCTATCAGCACACAGTTGTAGTAACTTTTAAAAAATTTGGCTCTAAATGGCTCTGGGGTATTAAGTGACTATTGAATTTCTGAATCTCCTGCTGCATTTCTACACTTATAAGTGAGTCATTGTATGGTTATCAGAAGGCTATTTTAATTACAACATCTAAGTTCCATACTGTCTGAATATTTAATTACTGAGTAAAGCAGTTTTCTTTTTGTGTTTTCCATAATTAGGTGATTTCAGAAAAATGAGGATACTTAGTAGTGCTATACTCATGGCCTACTGTTATTTGTTGAAAGGTAAGACACCAGATCCTTTCATTATGTTCTATATTTTAAATATTTTACCCA
Organism: Phyllostomus discolor; assembly: GCF_004126475.2. Classification (NCBI taxonomy): domain Eukaryota; kingdom Metazoa; phylum Chordata; class Mammalia; order Chiroptera; family Phyllostomidae; genus Phyllostomus; species Phyllostomus discolor. The sequence goes on along the minus strand of NC_040905.2, from coordinate 161,506,094 downwards.
TAAATTAAAAACTGGTGAAAGACAAATACCATATGATCTCACTGATAAGAGAAATCTAATAGACAAAATAATTAATGACCAAAATAGAACCAGAAGCGCAGAATCATGGAAGAGACTGAGCCATAAGAGGGGAGGGGGGAGGGGGGAAAGTGGGGAGTGTTCCAAAGAGGGTGAAAGAACTAGTCAAAGAACACATATGAGGGACCCGTGGACATGGACAATGGTGTGGGGATTGACTGTGGAAGTGGGGGGGGTGGCTGAGAGGAAGGGGGTGAAGGGGGAAAAATTGGGACAACTGTAATAGCATAAACAATAAAAAAACAATTTAAAATGGATATCATTTTTAATAGAGAGGACATTCTGTTTTTCCTTCTTTATTTCATAAGATTATATCACTGGACAAACATTTAGGAAGCATGGACAAACCAAACAAAACAAAGTTAACTCATTACCCATTATGCATTGCCCATTTCTCATGTATAATTACTGAAAATATCTGTGGAAATGGCTTGTGATGTTGTTTGTTTTAAACAAGGAAAGAATCATTTTTTTCCACCTTGCTCTGTGACCTGCTTTTCCCTGAAGAGTACATTCTAAGGAAGAATTATGGAAAGTGTCAGGGCAACAATAGTACTGGTCTCATCCTAAGACCTTCCCTAAATCTCCATATTCACGTACCTCTGGCCAGACAATGGATTAAGAGTTTAGGGCAGTTAAGTAGAAAGGACTGCAATCATGTGCTGCGAAAAGACGTTTCAGTCAATGATGGACTACATGGACCATGGTGGTCCCTTAAGATTATAATGAAGCTGAAAAATTCCTATCACCTAGTGACATCATAGCCAATGTAATGTCTCAACACAACACGTTACTCACATGTTTGTGGTGAGTTTAGTATAACTAACTGCACTGACAATTGTATTAAAGTATATAGCATACACAATTACATAGAATACATTATATTTGATACTGATAATAAATGACTATGTTACTGGTTTATGTATTTACTATGCTGTACTTTTTAATGTTACTTTTATGCGTTACTATATTTTAGGGTGTACTCTTTCCACTTAGAAAAGTCTCTAGACATTATACCATGTTAGGCCAACAGCAGCCTCATACATCTTGTGTCTACCACATCTCTTGAGTGCATCATTTTCTCTTGTACAAAAACTATAGTAACACATTGTACAGGGTTGTAGCATAGGAGCAATAGGCTATATCATATAGCCTAGATATGTAGTAGGCTATACCATCTAGGTATGTATAATTATACTCTGTGATGATCACACAACAACAGAATCACCTAATGATGCATTTCTCAGAATGTACCCCCATTGTTAAGCAGCATATGACTGTATTGGTATCTATCATTCAGACTATACAGAAGGCCAAATAGGTGTCAAGTCAAAGGACATTCTGGGTATGTCCACATGAAACAAAGTCTTCAGGTTTTAAGTACCTCATCACCATATGTTTTTATGATAATGTATCTTTATGAATTTTGGGACAATAATTTGTTAGCTAATTTTATTATTTTAACTCAGGGATGAGATATAGTGTCTCAAAATATGTTTCAAACCCACTGGATAAAATAGGTATTTTAAGGAACTAAGTCTTGAAACATAATTATCACCTAAGTGACCTGATCAAGTGTTTGTAAACTGTGTACTTATTCTTTGAAATTTTTTGAGGAGTTTTGCGTGTTCTGAAGATGGGTCATCTTTCTTTGCAGCATTCACTATCTCAGCCCCCCAGGACCTGTATGTGGTAGAGTATGGCAGCAACGTGACAATGGAATGCGAATTCCCAGTAGCAAAAGAGTTAAACCTGTATGCATTAGTTGTCTACTGGGAAATGGAGGACAAGAAAGTTATCCAATTTATAAATGGGGAGGAAGACTTGAAGGTTCAACACAGTAGCTACAGCCAGAGGGCCCATCTGTTGAAAGACCAGCTCTTTTTGGGAAAGGCTGCACTTCAGATAACAGATGTGAAACTGCAGGATGCAGGGGTTTACTGCTGCTTGATCAGCTATGGAGGTGCCGACTACAAGCGGATTACTTTGAAAGTCAATGGTAAGAATTATTATAGATAAAGAGGCCCAACATTTATTAAAATAATATTCCAGTGTTGATAACTTTTCATTCTTGAAAGTTCACTCTTACTCTGCACAGCAGCACTCTGTTCATTTATTCATTTGCATTCTTGTCCCATGGGCATTTCTAAAGCACCTCCTGTTCGAGAGTCCCTAGAGAGCCAGAGTCAAATGTGACAGAGCCATGTTCCACAGTGTGTTCAGTTTTCCTAAAAATCAATTCTTTATTTTGTTATTATTATAAAAATAATACATGTACCTGCACATAACTCAAATACTATGAAAGGGAATAAAATGAATTACAAAGGTGTCCCTCCTCCCTTCACCACCATCTTCCATGGCTCACAGAGATAACCAAGTAATCACTATTTGTGTGTCCCTCCAGGTTTTTAAAAAAATTCTACTACTATTTTTATTTTAGGTCTGCCAGCATTTTCCTTCCTTTGAACCTATGTCAAACCAAAATAAATATGTTAAAAATAAACTTCCCTATAAAGTTCACATTTAAAAAGACTTGAAGTCAATTTATGAAGGAAAAAAATAATGATATCAAATATACAAGAAACTATTCTTCCTTGGAGATGATATAAACTATGCTCACTGGGCATTCATCTTGAAAATCTGTAACAATGTTGTCTTGGAATGTTAAAAAGGAACTGTGAGTGATAAATTCCTGGGTACTGACCCACAAATATGTCATCAGATCATCTGGGTTCAAACTTTGGGCAGCTGCTAGCTAAGCAAAGGAAAACACCTTAGCTGACTACCTCTGCTTTCGCTGTTAAGATTCCTAGAATTGAGAGCTGAAAGGATCCCAGGCAAGAACAGCTAATCCAAGGAACAGAACAGAAATTCCCCATCGGGTACTCTGCTCACATACTTCCCACAATGACCCTACTGTCATTCAGATCATCCTTCCCTAGTCTATTGAAATTACTTTCTGATATTGAACTGAAATCTGCCCTCTTGTAGTTTTGAACTTATCTGTTTGTTTGTTTTTTTCTTTTCACTTTTTATTATGTGACTAGAATTTTATCCTCCTCCTCTGGTCTTTCCATGCCTGGGATAACTGCCATCAATCTCAGTAAGGTCAATAAGTAGAAAAAGTTTGAATTTATTATAAAGGGATAACTGATCTCATTATAAACCCAAAGTCAAAATTATGTAAGAATTAGGAGAAATGCATCTATTTTATGGTACATTACTGGGTCTCTGATTTCGGCTCAGTAAATGCTACTGTTGTCAAGAAAATGTCATTTGTGTTCCAAAGTAGATTTAATTTTAATTATATTTTACTATATGCTTCTCCAGAACAGTGATAGTCATGAAAACAGAATAGTTGGGATTCCAAGTTGGGATTTTCAACTTTTCTTCAGTCCATCAGCAAATATCAGGCACTTACTGTGTTTCAATGTATAAAAGAAATTACCAAAACTGAACCCTATAAACTGCCAGTAACGTTGGATTGGGGTGTGAGGAGGAAGAGCATCAGCCTGGCAGTCAGGTGAAAGGAAGTACAGAGTGTAAGTTTCTGCTTTCAGAAAAGGTCTCACGTTAGAATGCAGGGAGTGTGCAGAGAGTGGGACAGCTGTCTCTGTAGTGAGGAACGTGTTTTTCCAGGTCATCTGGGCTCTGTAACGCCCCATATGGATCTTTCCTGTGGTTGAACACAATAGGAAATCTCTGACTCTGATGGTTTTTCCAAGGGGGTCTCTGATGGAGTAATGCAGATAACCAGCCTCTGATTTGTTTGACTTTCTATTTTGTATTGTAAATTACTAAATCGACATCCTCCTCCTCATCCATCTTGCTGTCATACAGTGGTCTTGGGGATGAATTGAGCTGCACTGAGAGCAAGCCAGCCTCCAAGTTTCAGCTGAGGCGGTGTCACCAATTCTATTGTGTTTGGTGTTTAGGTCACAAGGTAGATGGTTCAAGGAAGTAGAACTTCTGAGTCACCTCCACATGCAAATGATTTCAGAGTAACACTAACAGCTTCTCTTCCCATCACTGCAAGCATGTGGTAACACAGCTTCCCCACAGGGAGTTTACTTGCCATGACATTTTAAAAGTGAGACATTTCAAAACTGAAATTTGGAAGAGTTTCGTTTTGGATGAACTCAATTATTATCACATCGGGTGTGAGTGTTACAGCACCTTTCATGTTCTTTAGTTTAAATACCAGACTTCCAGGCATCTGACTTTAGATTGAAAATGTTGTTTTACCTTAACCATTGAACATACTAGCAGAGATGAAGTGCCCTTTTATACTTGCAAGACCTTAACTGGGATTGGGCAACTGAAAGAACAAATATTGCATAGTTAACTTGACAAAGCTGATTTGTTCCTGTGGACCGAGGGTTGACAGCTGTCATTCCCCACCAAGCCCATCTGTTCCCCAAATTTATCGACCAGAACTTTGCAAGTTTTCTGTATAGCATTTATTCCCCATCTAATATATCATGTAACATATCATATAAGTGAATCTATTTTGTTCATAGTCTCTCTCCTTCTGGAATATATACTCTGCAAAGACAGAGATTTTGGTCTGTTCTATTCATTGCTATATCCCTAGGACTTGGCATACAACAGTAGCAGTATGAAAAGAGCACACATTCATTCCTTGTTAAAAGAATGAATGAAATATTTTCTCAAGTAGGATAAGCCTCAACATTTTGAAACATGAACAGGTTTGGACACATGAAAATGTATTCCCAAGACTGTTCATCAGGAACTGTCAGTGCTTTCTAATGAGTGCACTTAAGTGGTAGGTAGCACTAAGAGGAGGAGGAGGAGCTCTAGTGCTGATGGTAGTGGTGATGAATCCTTATGTAGTGTTTTTTACGTGTCAGGCACTGTCCTAAGCACTTTGCTTATATTAACTCTTGATAATGACTCTATGATGTCCTAAGCACTTTGCTTATATTAACTCTTGATAATGACTCTATGATGTCCTAAGCACTTTGCTTATATGAACTCATAGAGATGACTCTATGGAGTAGGGGCTTCATCATGTCTGAGATGCATGTTTTTTTACATTTTGTATCTGTGAAATCTGAGTGTCTGTCAGTAATGCCATCTTAGATTCAAGGATATGTGATGTTATTCTTGTTTTATGAATGAGAAAACTGAGGTCCAAAGAAATTCAGTAATTTGCTCAAGGTCACTGAGCTATTAAGTGGTAAAGCCAGGCTCCGAACTCAAGCAGCTTGGCTCTAACATCTGTGCCCTTAACAACCAAGTTTTACTGCCTGTGTTTATACTTCCCGAGTGTGTATACAGTTGTGCTTTGACTTCAAAACTACCACAATCTTTTCTTGGTTTTGACATGGTGATTGCATTGGATCTAGTGCCCAGTAAACCAGCAGTCTACAAATGCTTTCGATTATCTACCTCATCAGTAAAGCATGTTAAACTAGTGTGTGCATGTGTGTGTGCATGTGTATATGGTGTTAAGGAATATATTGTGCTGGTACATAGGTTATAAGAAATTAATATTTTTAAAAGGCAGAAGAAACTGAACATCACCAATTTCATATGGTTCAAACAGTACTTTATACATTCTATAATGTACAAAAATAGAAATTTAGAAGGATGAAGAAAATTTAATAAGAAATATTTAAAATTTCTTGCTAATGATGATGCTTCACTAACATTAGCTAATATTTTAAGGCATAATATTCCTTAGATGAAATTCATCATTAATAAAGGTATTGATAACTTTGAGGTTTTATTTTGACCAATACCTTGTCAGGTTCAATTAGGTACTTATTATGTTAACTTCATGAGGTGGTGGTAAAAATTGTCACTCTGACATTTCTTTTTGGTTTGTGCTTGAATTATTAGTGTTATCTCTAATCCTCAGTTTCAGTAGGGAAAATTTTTATTTAGTTGTTTATTTTGTAAGCCGATTATCTTAGTTAAAATTAGTCAAGAGAATCTGAAAAGCTATAATCCCAAATAAGTCACTGTTCTCCCTTCGATATTATAAAACTCCTCTCTTCCCACAAGACCCTCACGTGGCACACAAAGTGAGGGCAAGTGTCAATCAGCTATGCTTACTAAGCTTAAATTATTTCTTAATTGTTATGGTAAAAATACATGTAAGTGGACATTCTAGTATTTTCTTTCTGTACTCCAATACATGTGCCCCACTTCAGAGACTAATGTAGTAGATGTTTAATCAATGAGTAGAATGAATCTACTCATTTATTGGGCCCTTATAGCTGTACCATATATATTATATATATGCCTAGTCAGGAAACAACATTGTCCTTTGTTTTTACACCATTAAAAATGTCAGAGTGAACAAGCAAATGTTTTACCTTTAACCCTTTATCATTAACTGTAATTTTAGGCTTGAAATTTTAATTGTCTGGAAATCAAGCTATGTGCTATATGAACTAGATTCTGTTTTGGTAATGTTATTTGATGAAATATAGTAAGTGGATTTGTTTTTTATGATTCTTAAACATAACAGATACAAGTTGGAGGACTCAAGTATTCATGGGAACCATTATTTATGTACCTTCAAACTGTGATTATGTTGATTTTCAATGTTTTCATTTGTGGTTTTATTGATTTAAGAGCACAGAAATATCACATCATTATTTCAGTTTTGCTTGTTCCTGGCTGTATTTAAATGTCTGTGAATATATTGTATCGCAAAACCATTGTTATGACTGTGTTAAGGGAATACAGAGTTAAGGCTCCAGGTGGACCAGTGGTGGTTACATTGAAGTATTAGGAGTAACATAAAGATTATACCAACAGAATAATGACGTTTAACATGTTTGTAATGGATAAACATGAGTGAAGATCTTGGGTGATATAAACGCACTGAATAATATAATAAGTACTCTGGGTATCTTAATCCTAAAAGGGTCCCAAACCAATGATCTAAAATTTAATCAAACTTTCTTTCATGCAAATAATTATTTAAATGATTTATTAAAATTGCCAGCATAATAAAAGTTTAAAAAGCAAGTATTATAATGTGATATTCTGGATGAGATCCTAGAACAGAAAAAGACATTAGAGAAAAACTAGTGAAATGGAACAATGTGTGAAGTTTACTTAATAGCAGTATACTAATGCCGGTTCCTTGGTTAGAAGAAGTGTGCCATGGTGAAGTGAGATGTTAGCAGTGGGAAAACTGGGTGCAAAGTATACAGGAACACTGTAATACCTTTGCAACGTTTCTGTAAATCTAAAACTTTTTTAATAACAATATATTTAGACCTTAAAAAATTTTATCCAAGAACATGTATCAGTTTTCACAATGACATTATACTATTTTCATTCCTAATTTCTGATCATTGACCTGAAGTCGAGAAAGTAGATGGCCATCAGAATCGAACTTTTTGTTTGCTCGTTAGTCTAAGAAACAGTACTGGCCAGCTGCAGAGAGTCATGTTTATGAAGACAGCATTATAACAACAAAAGCAAAATATCCAGGAATAAATTTAAGAAGAATGTGCCCCATGTATTTAAAAACTATAAACCTTGACTAAGGAACATATGAAGACTTGAGTAAGTAGACAGACATATTTTATATTTGAATAGAAGACTACTGGTTTAAAGATGAAAATGCTTTTAAAATTATTCTACATATTTACTCTGAGCCCAATCAAAATAGCAATATGATATTTATAGCAAGATAGTTGTTTTTTTAAGCGCAAACTTGGCCCAAGTATGAATAGAAGAGGTAAAGCAAAAACTAACAGGGGTTCTCCACTGCTGAGACATCTGAACATTAAGCTTGTTTCTGTGAGAACCAGCCTGGATTTCGATTCTTTCTAATGTGGACAACACCAAGCCACACGTCCTGTTCTGTGCTGAGTGAAAGCCCTGACTTCTTTTCTTTTGCTCGTGACATAGCCCCATACCGCAAAATCAACCAAAGAATTTCTGTGGATGAAGTCACGTCTGAACACGAACTAACATGTCAGGCGGAGGGTTACCCCAAGGCTGAAGTCATCTGGACAAGCAGTGACCACCAAGTCCTGAATGGCAAAACCACTATCACCAGTTCCAACAGGGAGGAGAAACTTTTCAATGTGACCAGCACGCTCAAAATCAACACGACAACTAATGAGGTTTTCTACTGCACTTTTCGGAGATCAGGCCTTGAAGACAACAGCACAGCTGAGTTGGTCATCCCAGGTAATATTCTGAATGTCTCAACTAAAAATGTGCCTAGTGCTCTCCCCTGACACCAAGCATAATGCCCGCTCATCATAGGCATTCATTGTTTGTTGAATGAGTAGCACTATATTTACAAAATGCATCCTGCTTCCTCACCTCCATTCATCCAGGTATTGCTATTTAATAAACATTCAGTATGCAGTTATAGAATATGGCCTACATGCCAGGCATTGGGGGCTCATAGAAGAATAAATTCACATTCTTCAGGGAACAGTGAAGAAAACAGGCTATCCCAATCTCATCTTTGTAAGAAATGGTCTTGTGGCTGGGAGATCTGGGCGGGGGCACCTGAAAGGAATACTCATTTCAGGCCATGTTTCAGGAATTCAGATCTGAGCATATAAAGCAACTCCTTTCTTCCCAGGGTTTCTATGGCAAGAAGCAAATGGAGTGTACTTTCCTATTTTATTCCACATGGGAGAGGTCCTTCCTCCCCATCTGCCTTCCCCAACGTAGTCTATGACATTCAACTCAAGGTGGTCTGCTTAGTGCATAGGACATAAGGCTGTATGTCCCTTTGCGAGTTACTCGACTTCTACATGCTTCACTTTCCCTGTATGGTTATAACCTGTTGGGAAAGATTATCATAGGAATAAATGAGCTACAGTGTGCAACAATGATCTGAGACTCTTGCCTGCACAGACTCGGCTTCCCCACCCCCCTCTCCTTACCCTCCAGAAGTGGATAAAGTGGGTAAGGATACAGCCTGGTGAAAGGCTCAGACCTTTAGAAAAAGTGAGGTGGGTAAGCATGGTGTTAATATAAAACCAGAGCTATTCTGAGAAGCTCTTCTCACCACCCCTTCCCCCGCTAGATGTTGACAGTAAAGTTTCAGGTACTTCAGAGAAAGCAACCAAAAAATGGGTAGAAAAGTGAAGCAATAGAAAAATACAATCCATGATGGTCCTATGAATGAAAAGGACAGAAAAAAGTTTTTAGATAATGAGAGATGCTCTTACTGGGGTATGAGTCAGTTTGGTAGGAGCTGCATTAGTGGGTTCCTGCCCTTGAACAGCTGTTCATGACAACTTTTTGCGGGATGACATAGGATAACTCACCTAACTGCTTGGAGTCTATTGCCTCACAACCTGGAGATGTTAAGGAAATACCTGGCACACCTAACTCATAAACTTATTTTGAGGCTCAAAATGGATAGGAACAGGTTTTACAGACGGTAAGCTATTAGACAAAGGCTGACTGCTGTTGTGGCTTTAAAACATGAACTAGGTAGTCAGGGATGTGACTGATGGTGGGAGGTTAGCAGTCTCTGAGTGTCGTGTGCTATGGGGCTGCAGACAGACAGATTAGGAGATTGGTGAGAAGTACTAGTGATTAGAAGTCCTGAGTTTCAGACTGTGGAGAAAGAAAAAATAACAAATATTGATCGCCGATCATCACCACAGACATAGGGAGATTAATCTTTTGGCAGTGCTAGGTGGCCTTCATGTTCCATCTCTGCCATGTACAGTCTGCCCTTAACTTCTGTATCAAAAAACAATTATAAAGGACACATGGACAATATGGAGCAGGGGATGGAAACAGGGGAGGGAGGAGGGAGGGCTGGGATGGTGGGGAAGGGTGGGAGGAAAAGGCAGAAAACTACTTGAACAGCAATAAAATAAAAAATAAAATAAATTAAAAATGAAAAAAAGAGTGAAATAATCAAGGCTACTGTTTAGTATTGAGCAGCCACTCCCAGTGGTACTGTGCTAAGCACTTTACAAACATAAGCCTCTCAAAAGTATTGTTGTTTTCCATTTTGTAAGCTGGTTAAAGGACTTGCCAAGAGACCTCAAAGCTAGTCAGTGGCAGCAGAATTCAACCCCAGGTCCATCTCTCCAAAGCCTGGGCTTCTTCTACTTTTCCATGCCTCTCTCATTTTCATATTGGAGGTATCTCACCATTCCAGCCACTCACTGGCCAGGAAGCTTTGGTACTTAAGATAATTAATGAAGGGCCTGGCAGGGTAGCTCATTTGGTTAGAGTATTTTCCTAATATACCAAGGTTGCGGGTTCAATCCCTGGTCAGGTCATGTACAAGAATCGACCAATGAACACAGGAATAAATGGAACAACAAACTGATCTCTCTCTCTCTCTTTCACCGCCCTCTCTTTCCCTTCTTCTTTCTCTAAAATCAATTTTAAAAATTAAAAAAAAGAAAGAACCTAAAGCTAACCTCAATTAATTTCAAGGATGATTATTCTCTTGACCCCTCCCTTTACATCAAAATTTTATTTTTTGTTTCTTTTTGTTCTGTTCTGTTTTTCAGAACAAGTTAGAGTTCCAGGGAGGACTCACTTGATAATTCTAGGAGCTGTCCCGGTGTTACTTACAGCCCTGATGGTCATCTTCTGTCTACAAAGAGATGGTATTTCTTTTATTGCAAGGGTCTTTACTGGGGATGTGGGGAATTGCGTGGGAGTGCTATTGTTATCACAATGGTACTTACTGGGCAGAGCCAAGAATGCTAAATCTGCTGTAATGTTCAGGCAGTCCCATGTAACAGGGAGCAGTCCTACCCAAAATGCTAGTGGTGCCTCCACCAAGAAACACGGATTCATAAAATGCTGCCTTCCTATTAGCTTTTGTTTTTCAGGGCCAATTTTCAATTATGCAAGGTAGAGTTTAGTTGTGCCACCGTGTGAACCTGTGTACCTTCTCTTCCTCCAGTCCTGCTCATTTTGCTGCTCAGCAGCATCACCTGCATTGGGGGGCAACTGTGAACACTGTGGTAGCATTTTTGAGGGAGTGACAGTGGGATCATGACTGCAGGGGAGCCTGACTTGCCTTTTCAAGGTGACACAAAACACTCCACTGTTTAGTAGCAATTCCAGTGAAGCTAAGCAGGATTGCTGGGTGAAGAGCCATGTGTACAGGAGTGTATAAGAGGTTGAAGAAGAACAGTGTCATAGTTTCTTTCTATTATGCAAGTAACCACAGACCTAGGAGAGAAAAAGCAAAAATACCTGTTGGTTTGGTTGGATTTGAGTCTTACATTAGTTGCACTGTTATACTGAGCTGGTTTCTGGGCACCTTAAGTTAAAAAAGTAGTTCCTTCTGTAGAGCTGTGATACTTTATCATAGAGTGTTTTGCAGGATGTTAATGTAATTTTTGAAATAATTTGTATGTGTTTATCTCTCTTTTTACCTCTGGTAACAAAGTGCAGGAAAATGAGCCTATTTGAATCATTTCTTCCCATTTTAAGATGACTCAGAGAAAACATTTGTCCAGTGCCTTAATATAGCAAAGGATCCAATGATGGTTTGCATAGAGTTATCTGATGTCAAATAGGGAAGTAGGAAATGGAAGGGAATTCCAGTAGTTATTGAGAAACTCCCCACAACCCCTTAAGAGGGCAGCTGGATCCGGGAAAGCAGTGTAATTGAGGGAATGAAGGTTGCTGATTCTAAAGACTAAATAGATAGTTAGCAGAACAGAGACAGCCAGACTATAAGGATCAAGTTTTAATGATAGCAGGATCCTGAGCTGGAGTTGCTTTGTTCAAGGAAGTAACTGTTACCAACTTGCATTTTGAATATTTTCTTGTGGGAAATAATTAGTTGGCATTAGAAATGGCTAGAAAACCAATGCATAATAAAGCACCTCAGTGTATGGCCCATCTCTGAGGGAAGGATGGAAAATAAAAGTATACACTCCTAAAGAAATCTAGGAGCAAAAGCATATGCCCTAAACTGTTGAATTAACCTCAGGGGTTGAGACCTGTGAAATAAGGAAGTCTACTCAATTTCCCAGGGGATTAAAAATGTTTCATAGGAACCTGGAATTTAAACTTGAGTCACTGTGTAGGATGTAGAGTTGTGTTTTGTGGAAATAAAAATGATTTTTTTTTCAAGTGAGAATGATGGATGTGGAAAAATGTGGTGCTGAATACATGAACTCAAAGAAACAAAATGGTAAGAATATTAGCAGGGGTTGAGAAGTTGAAGTCCAAGGAAATAAAAAGCTAAAGTAATAATAAGGAGAAATCTATCAGTCATAATCCCTCTTCTTTTTGTTGGAACTGCTAGCTTCTTTTTGCCTTGGCTCTGATGTAAGAGCTTTCCCCATAGCCCGAGAAGATTTAGGGATGGCCCTGGAGAGTAAAGCATGATGAGCAGCTTTGCACGTGTGTTGGGGTGGGGTGTTGGTGGGGAGGGGCCTTGGGGAGGCTTGGGCTGGGGAGGAGACGGTTTCTCTCTGCTAGGTTTCTATTGCTTTGTATCCTCAGGTCTCCCTGCATCTGGGGACCAAGCTGACTTACGTAGATCAGAGATAGACAAATAGAAGTTGTGTTGTATTTGAGGAACTGTATTAATTGCTTCATGTGAAGCACCTCATTTAATTCCCTACCACCCCTCAAATCAAGGAGATAAATACTAGGATTGTCCCCATTTTCTAGTAGAGACTACAGGGCCAAGAAGATAATGTAAACTGCCCCAAAATACACAGCTGTTTAGTGAAAAAATCAGGCTTTGAGGCCCACTATCTTGACCATAGAACCTTAGTCTTAATCTATCTGCTTAATTCCATTTTGCCACAAATGTCTACATTTATAAAAGGTCAGAAAAACCTCACCCCAGCCAATTGAACAAAGAAGACATTTATATTAAGGTTTTCAATTCTTTTTAATGTAGTTAGAAACTAAACTTCACAAGAAGCCCAGGTTTAAAGTAGTCTAATTAGCTTGGACAGGCTCAGGAAGTGTTCATTATGTGGTGTCATAGCACTGCTCCGTGTTGTAAAGCCAGTTAGCAAATGCTCTTCGGGTTATCGCAGAGTCACCAGCCATCCCGGTTTGCCCAGGACTGGTTTCTCAGGACATGGGACTTTCAGTTTTAAAATCAGGAGAGTTCTGAGCAAACTGGGATGGACAGTCACCCTTTGTCAAGTAAAGATATTTGGGCAAAAATATAATATGCTTCTTTATCTTCTTGCAAATGTATTACATCATCTAGCAAATATAAAATGTTTCTCCTTATTACTCTCCAGATACACAATTTGAGGAGACGTAACCCAGCATTGCAACTTCTGATCTTAAAGCGGGGCTGCTTGGCCTGTGGTTTGGGTTTGTCGGGCTGAGGATGACCAGAGTACGCAATGGGCCAGTGGGCTGCGGACGATGTAGGACTTAAAAGAATGATGGAGTGAGAAAATATAGCCTGGAAGGATACCTCAATACCTCAAAATGACTGGGAGACTCATCGGTGCATACGAAAGGGAGAAAGGACACTTCTGAATGATGAGCCTCCATGCAAACTGTCCATCTCTTTTCCTAGGAAAACAAGTTGAGATTCCCTGATTTAATGGTCAGTTCCTGTGGAAGTGCCCTTTGCCTTCCCTCGATATCTTGAATGATCTTCTGCGTGCGTGAGAGTCCCGGTGTTGCAACAGTGTTTGAATACGAGTTATTTCTATTTATTTTGTGTCTTTGGGGTCTTGTCATGTGAGTGTGGTTATGAATGATTTCTTTTGAAGATATATTGTAGCATAAGTTAAAATTGTGTCACCAAACTAAACTCACCGCTAGTATGTGTGCAATAGAATGCATAGTATTTGTAAGGTGCTTTGTATCCTTTGTAATTATTGGTACACAAGAAGCATATAGAACAAACTATTGGTTTGTATAGGATATTACCCTATTTAACTCATTGTTGCTCTGGATGACTTGAATAGTAATCTCACTATGAGACCTCAAATGTTTCAATAATCTTATTCTTAGACCTCAAGGCAAGATACATTACCATAGTATCTGTTGTATTTAAATATCAGCTTTACAACTATGTGGTATCCTACAGTCATAATTTTATTTAATCTCTGTAACAAATGTGTTTCGGAAAACTCAGTTTTTACCCATTTCACAGCTGAGGGATTGATAAGTAGCAAACTTCAGATTTCTGGGACTGTCACCACTATCCTTTTAGAATACAATCTACAGCTGTGTTTTACTTTAAGAAATTCATTCAAAAGAAGAAGAAGAAGAAGAAGAAATTCATTCAGCAAACATTTAGGAAATGCCATTGCATATCTCTTACTGTGCCAGACAGTGAGTCCACAGATGTGAGCAAGATAAAGTACCTCCCCGAAGCAGCTCCTAGCATAATGGGGGTGGGGGCGTTGATGAGAGAATGCATTATCACACTTTAGGGCAGTGTCACAGCATAAAGTGTTAGAGGAGAATGACAGTGTGAGGAACAAAGTCTAGATGTGCTGCCAAAATGAGTGAGGTTGCTCTGGGTGGCCAGGCAATACGCTCCTGGACAATTGAAAATACTTTAATAAAGCAATTTTAGTTTATGAGATGTCAATATTTTTAGGTTTTTAAGATGTCAATATTTTTAAAAACTGTAGAAAGTGACTCTTGAATTCCTTTTCTCTCCTTATAGTTACCTCTGATTTATTTGCCTTTGCCATACAACCTGATGCCTATGTATATACACGGTGTCTGGTATTACTTAGCAGTTCTTTTTTTTATTTAAACACAGTTGAATTTTGAGTTTATACCTTTCCATGATTCAAAATTCAGAAAGTCCATTAGGAGACATTGAAACATCTCCATTCTAGCCTCGTAGTCATCAGTTTCCCTTTCTAGAAGTAACTACTCTTGCCTTTTGTTTATTCTTCTGAAAATATTCTATGAGTGTGTGTGGAAATATTTTATGTATACACAGTATATATTTTTATTTCTTATCCTTTGTCACATAAGTGGTAACACATTATGTGTCTGCTGTGCACTTTGCTACTTTTATTTATATATTATTTCTTACATAGTGGCTGGAACAAATCTGAAGTTCCCAGAGGTCATGCACTATGGCTTGTTAGTTTCCAGGCCATCTTTTCTATAGCATCTTAGTATCTTTCACAAGACTTAGTGCAAGCTAAATATGTACTACGTTAACATGGAGACAACCGGCATTCATTGAGTACCTGCTTTATGACTGAGTTTGGATTTGGTTTATTTTGTCTTTCTCAAAATGGGACTCATGGGTTCTCTAGGGTATACTGGGTCAACTTAGTCCTGAAGGGTAATTTTATTACTAATCCTGTATGACAGAATTATGTCCGGAACTTGTTTGCTTTTTTCTGTTTTCTCTTGAGTATAAACTTGACTGTGATATTGCACTTACAAAATTGCATGTTCTTTTTGGAAATTCCAGTAGACTATTTGACCCTAGAACCTCATCTGTGCCAGGGAAGGCCCATGGGCTGGCCTAAACCAGCCCATGGTTGAGTCCTGCCAGTTCTCATCACTACACAGGCCTCTTAAGAGTAACCTTCCAAAGGTATTGCGGGTCAGATGCCCCTCTCAGGAGCTCCCAGAATGTTCCTTCACTCTTAACCATTTATCTGGATTGATGATAAGGAAAACCTTCTTTGCTTTTTAATGTGTGAAGGCTGAAGACACAGAATCTCCAACAGAATGTCTTCTGTTATTTAGCACATGTTTATTTGTACAGTATCTCTTATGTGTATGAAGTACAAGCAAGGATCCTGGCTGAGCAAGACATGCAGCCCAGTCAGCCCATTCCCGAATATTAATGCCATTTCATGGTGTTGGATTCATAAAGCACTTTATCCCTTTGTCTTGTGTTTCATTGTACATGGTATAGGCAGAGATGACTCCTAATCCTGCATTTGATTGTCACTGTATACACCTTTATTAATTTAATAAAATACTTATTTATTTTGTTACCAATGTACCAGCATGACCATTTTCTTATTTCCTACATGTTTTAGAGAACCACTCCCAGTTTAACATCCCAGTGGAAACAGTTATTTGAAAGACCTACAGGCACCTTCCTAGTTCTTTTCTTTTCATAGCTTCTGTATTTACACAGCATACCCCTGAATCCTGCATGATGAAAAATAGCAAAAAGTTATTTTTAAAAGAACATATTAAACATTTTTATTCTCCCTCACTCAGTAGTTTCTTTTAGGACAAAACCAGAAAAAAAAAAAAGAAGATGAAAAGGTCAAAATCGTGTCATCCAAATGGAAGATCTGAGTGTGGAAGAGAAGGAGTGGTCAAGAGAACTGTAGGGAAACAAAGGGGCTTTCCTTTATGAGAGTGCTCTTCTCGGATCAGTACACATGGAGATGCAAGCCAACGCACATGAAGCTGGATGTATTTCAGCCTTCAGTTTCTGAAAAGGAAGTGAGAAACCTAGATCAAAGCCAGGCTGACAATGGAGGCCTGGTACAGTGTGACATCACGAGAAGATTCACAGTTTTAAAACAAAATGACAACACTTGTCACTCAAGGAAGTGTAGAACTTCCAATATATCATCTAGCTTAATTGGTCATCAAGTTCACTTTAAATAGGTTTTTAATCATTTCTCTGAATCAGACACTCTCAAAAGGTTTTAATCATTTCTAAGAATGTATGTCAGATTCTACATGTTTTTTTAAGAGTATCAGTAGCCTTGTAGAAATTACAAAGGTGTAATATTTATGCCAGGCGCTGGACATCAGGCTGTACCAGCTTTCTGACTAGTCTTCCTCACTGACTTTGGTGGTCATGGCTCTGGCTGGAATTTTGTGACATTGGAGGGATCTGTATTAGAGAAAAGGTAGCCTGAGATCGGACCACAAACTTTCATTAAACTTTTACTCTAGTTCCTTTTACAAGCACGTGAATATCTGCCACAATGGGCCATATGTATTTTTGTCTAAACATTTTAGAAAACACAGATTATTACTACTTTAAAACTTAGAATTTTAAATTAATTTTTGCACCATTGATATCCCTGGCCAAATTTATGAAGACACATATATTCTGTTTTTATAATTTTTTCCTACCCCAGGACTCCAAAGTTTCAAGGAAATCAATATAATAAACCAACATATCCCTATTATAATTTAAATATATCCATAATTTATATTTTTAAAAAGCTAAAGTTTGGTTAAACTGAAGCAATTGTTAATGGTTGGGATCTATTGTTAATAATCATGATAATTACCATTTATTGAGTATATATTTGTGCCAGGCACTGAGATTTACATCCAGTATCTCATTTAATGCCATGAGCCAGTGATGAGGTGTAGCAAACAAGGGAATCACATTTACCTGGATGGCTGCCAAGTCAGCAAAGTTAAGGAAAATTGGAGCATTAAATAGGCAAAAATAAATATGACTCCATAATTACAGTGATATGGGGAAGCTTTAAAAAAAGAATTTTTATTATAATTTATGCTGATTATTTATGTCTTTCCCTCAACAGAAAAAATATAAAGTGGCCATTTAAAAGTATTACATATAAAACTGACATTAATTTTTGAATGGACAGTAAGTAGCCAAGAATTAGCTAAAATATACACTTCTTAGTTTCCTAATGGTTTTGAAGCTATCATATTTTGGCTCCATTGATCCACTAATTGGTAATCTGACTGCAGATTGTAGAGTAGAAAACACAACTGGATGGTCAGGAAGTTTAGAATATCCATTCCCACTGAAGGAAAACCCAGTAAACACAGATTCCCAATCTCCTTTTTCCAAGCAGTGTGACCTCTGTAGGAGGTCTCTTCTTGCAGAAAATTTGAGCATCTAATTCTGTTTTGCTGAGGAGTCAGGCTGAGGAGATGGGCAGCTGTCTGGACTATAGAGTGAAATCTCACCCACAACTCCAGGATTCAATCCCTCATCAGCGCCTTTCAGGCCAGATGACAAAAAAGGGGATGATTTGAGGTTTGGGGTAGGTCAGAAATGTTAAGGGACACCCACTGCAAAGACAGGTCAGAGGAAGTGAGCAGGAGCAACCTGGTTGAAGGCAAGGTTGTTACAGAACAGACTGGGGGGGGTGGGGGGCTCAATGATATAAAAGACCTCCCCTTTTCTCTGGGGGTTCCTCCCTGTACTAGGTTCGCTTTATCCATTGCCAGAGGAAAGACATCTCTCACATGCCAGAGATTGGTGAAAAGGAAAGGAATTATTATTTATTTAAAAGTTATATAAATTAAAGTTCTTTCGAATACCCACAAATGCACACAGTCCTTCCTTCTCCCTCTGCCCAGTCTGGAGCACCATATCTCAGGGAAGAAGTAGATCTCTGTGATTCAGGCTCCCGGCACCATCCATGTGGCAAAAAGGGAGCACTTCCAAAACCGCTGGTCCTGACTCTCACCCAAGCCTTGTGGTCCCTGAAAAGACGCATGGTCCCAAAAAGGCGCCAAATGCCTGCTGTGCCAGATTTAAATCCCAGCACCAATCTTCCTCTGCAGCCTCATATCTGGCTCCTCCCACAACTGCCAGCATTCCTGGCAGGTGTGGCCCTGTGGTGTGGAGCCAATCATCTCCAAGCTCTTTTGAATCCCATTGCAAATCCCTATTTGGGGCCCCCCTCTTGGCTACACCCTGTTACAAGGTGAAGGGAGGTGAAGATCCACCCATTCTCTAAACTTGTGTTATCTCTATGCTGGAGACCAGCCAAAGGATCCCACATTTTCACATTCACTGCTTTGAGATCCTTGGGGATAACTACAATCGTGGTGAAATGAGTTCACACAGGGTTCCAGTGCCTACATTTTGAGGGCAGATAATCTTTAAGGTAAGAAGTAAATGGGTTTACCAGGAGAGGGCTTTGTGGCAGGATTGCAGTAGTTCTCAACACATTAATGTGATTCTTCTCTGTGTATTTCCCTCTACCTCTGCTCTCTCTCTCTCTGTAGCTTGAGGGTCAATTTCCCTGGCCAGCCCCATGCCAAAGCTGAGACATAGAAAATACTTTAATATGTGAAAGTCCATTCACATTTCCCACATTTCTCTACAGACAGACCAGTGGGTCACAGTTACTTACTGGGCATCTTCTCTAGGCCAGGCATTTACAGTGCATTGTGGGAAAAGTTAAAGAAATATTAAATGTGGCTCATCCAGTCATGGAGCTTTAGTCTGAGAAGGCGACACATAAACTTATGAAGAATTAAGTAATAATTCAAGTGTTAGAGAATATGAAACTTTAAGAAAATGTCTCAACTGAAAAGAGATGACAGCAAATGCTGTGAAATAGAGGAAGGAGGAAACCCTAGGTGCTAGGAAACCTTCAGCTAGGAGGCCAGACTCTACTTGGACCCTGGAGAATGGAGAAGATGCCTGCTTCTGATGATGTGTGTCCCAGTCCAGTCAGGCTGCCTTAAGAAGACAGCACAGACTAGGTAGCTTGTAGACAATGGAAGATTTTATTTCTCACTATCTTGGAGTTTGGGAAATCCAAGATCAAGACATCGGCAGGGTTGTGTTTGGTCAGGACCCTTTTCCTGTCTCATGTGTCCTCACGTGGGGCACGGAGCAAGGGATCTCTGTGAGGGTCTCCTTCATGAGAACAATAATCCCATTCATGAGAGCTCCACCCTCATGACCTAAGCACTTCCCAAAGGCCCCATTGTCCTAATACTACCATCTTTGGGTTTAGGATTTCAACATGTGAATTTGGGGGAGTGGTGGACCAAACCATTCAGACCATAGCAGTATAGAAAGCAGCTTTTCTTCTTTTCATAAGAGATAAATTAATGATTGAAAAAATTCTTTGATCCCTTATATTTCTAGTGGAAATAGAAATTAGTACAACCTCTGAAAAGGGTAATTTGACAATATCTATCAAAATTACAAATGCTAGAGCAATTCCACTTGTAGGAATTAGCCCTACAGCTATATTCTCATGCTCACAATGTGACTTATATATAAGGATATTCATTACAGCTTTATTTATAGTAGCAAAACACTGGAAACAACCCAAATGTCCATCAATAGGGAACTGATTAAATGTGGTGGCACATCAAAGTGATAGAATACTATATTAGTTAGCTATGTGAACAAGTAAGGAAATTCTTTCTGTACTGACATGAAATAGATCTCCAAGATATATTTATTGTTAACAAAGGAAGTTATAGAACAGAGTATAGTATACTACTGTACACTATATTGTGCACACAACATGTATGCTACAAATACTTACTTTGCATACTGGGTACTTAGTATGTATACTCGCTAATTTAGTATATTATTTACACTATGTATTCTTCCAGATATACATTTTGCATTTTTGAAAGGAAAAATGTAGATGTATATTTGTCATATATGTAAAACACATATGTCAGAAAGGATGCATATAAAACTGGTTGCCTTTGGTGGCATATTGGGTTCCCAGTAGGAGAATTTTACTGGTACAATCTCTTGACTTTTGAATTATGTGAATATATTACCTATTCTAAATGAATAAATTATAGTCTTTAAAGTCTGAGCTCAATTATTTGCCTCTCAGGGCAAGTAATTTATATATTTTGAAGGTAATGATAACTCTCATGTATAAGGTCAATACAAAATCAGTGGTGAGGAAATTTTAATAAATAAATTCAGCCACACCTGGATTTCAGTCTGGACTTGAACCCAACAGATTTGAATTAATTTTTCATTTAATTTTACCCCATGTCTCACTGGTGTCACTCCCAGCACAGCTCTAGTATGTGGAAGCACGATCAGGTCATTTATGGCCTCTGATTAAGCAGCTATGGGTTCAGATTCATATGATGTAAATGACATTATTCTAAACAAACAAATGAACCAAATCAACCCACTAGTTGTTTTTTTACCTAGCAGAATTATATCATTCTCCTTTTTATTTTTATTCTATTATAGTTGTCCAAAATTTTCCCCTTTTGCCCTCCTTCACCCAGCACACCCCCTGCTCCCACAGACCATCCCCACACTATTGTCCACAACCATGCATCATTTGTACCTGTCCTTTGACTAGTCCTTTCATTCCTTAGCCTTCTTTCCACTGTTATTTCCCTCTGACCTGGCTGCTGTCAGTCTGTCCCATGGTTCCACATCTCTGGTTCTATTTTGCTCATTAGTTTATTTTGTTCTTTAGATTTCTTTTATAAATGAGATTGTATGGCATTTCACTGACTGGCTTATTCACTTAGCATAATGCTCTCCAGTTCTATTCATTTACTGATGGGCACCTAGGCTGTTTCCAGCACTTGGCTATTGTAATAGCACTGCTATAAACATAGGAGTGCATAAGTTCTTTTGAACTGGTGTTTCAGAACTCTTAGGGGACATTCCCAGCTTTGGAATTGCTGGGTCAACCCACTGTTTATGTTGCCACTGACATGAAAGATGCTTCCATAGATATGAAATAAATATTTCAACCTTGGGAAAGCTTATGAAAATGATCCCATCTTATATTTATCCAGTCTGAGAACTGAGTTCAGCATGTGAAGTTTTTGCATAAGAGTGACATGAAGCATTTTGGTCAGCACTTTAGGGGATATTGCTGACTATCAAAATTCCCCAACCTAGGCTTCCCCTCTTAGCATCTTGGCTTCTCTTTGGGAAACTTTGGCTGCCTGCCCCAAAATCAAGCATCCCTTGTGTCAAAAGACACAAGTTATTTTCGCCTCAATGATCTGCAACAATGAAAACTGAAAAGGGAAAGATCATGGAGAAGTTACTCAACAGACAACAAAATTTACATAACTGAAACTGATTAGAAGAACTTTTGTTGTGACAATTAAAGAAAATGCTATGTCAAGCTTGAGTAATAAAAAGAAAAACTAATATCAGCAACAACAAATGACTGAGAGGAGGCTCCATCTGTCACCCACCTTTCTTCCTTTCTGGACATAAATGACTTAGCAAGCTTGGGGTAAGTGTGAATGCTAACGTATATGAGATCAAATAAAATGATCTCTTTTTAGGACACTAAGGGTGATTGAGGACTTGAAAACATGATTAAAATAATTCAAGCTTCTAGAAAACTGAAGTAAAGAAACACTACTGTAAAAGTTGCTTCATTCTAGGCGACAGTGAGAGGGGGACAATCCAGCTGTATTGAGAAATATATGTATATTTTTGGGGAGAGTGGGGATTTGCTTTACAGACTACAGTTGGTCAGACCCAAGTTCTAATTTTATTAACTCTGTGACTTTGGGAATGTAGTTTAACTTCACAATACTTGTTTTTTTTAATGGGTGAAATGGAAGAAGGTCTAAATGAGGCAGCATATCTAAAGTGCTCAGAACAATATCAATTTGCTCATTGATATTATTGATGCCAATAAATGGTTTATTAAATTATTTTAAAGTCTAAGAGCTATGAATCCAGCTAGACTGTTATTGTTATGAATGACTTAAGAACTATTCTTAATTAAAATTAATTTTTTTCTTTTTAAAAAATTGTATTTATTTGTTTTTAGAAAGGGAAGGGTGGGAGAAAGAGAGAGAGAGAAAGAGAGAGAGAGAGATCAATGTGCAGTTGCAGGGGGCTGTGGCCTGCAACCCAGGCATGTACCCTGACTGGGAATCAAACCTGTGACACTTTGGTTCGCAGCCCGCGCTCAATCCACTGAGCTACGCCAGCCAGGGTGGTAAAATTAATTTTGTATTATTAAACTATTATTTATTTTTAAACATTAAAAATGTTTAAGTTAAAGTGTTTAATTTTTCTTTCTGTCTTAAAAGTTAAAATAACTGTGAATTAAAGTTGTGCTGGGTTGATGGTCCAAGTTGATCATCTTAATAATTTTGGAATTTTTCATAATGTTTAACTAGAATTTCTTTTCTTTTTCAATTTGCACATTTGAAATTCTGGTATTAATTCCTTTTTGGCTTAGCTGGGGTCCCTCATGTCAGTTAAGGTTGAGCTACTATAAAACAAAAATTATGTAGCATACCATCACCTATCTAAGGGTAATTTAGTAAAATTTTTTGGATAAATCATGTTTTGTTTTTAAAGAAAAATGTGTCATTCTTTGCTAATTTTAGAACAAACAGCTTTCTAGTGGAAAGCAATTTCTCTTTCTACACCTCAAGTTCAATTACTACCTATCTCAGTTTCTTCAATAAGTAGTGTTGGGAGAACTGGGCTGATACATGCAAAAAAGTGAAAATAGACCACCAACTTATACCATACACCAGAATAAACTCAAGATGAATAAAAGACTTAAAAATAAGTTGTGAAACCATAAAAATCCTAGAGGAAAACATAGGCAGTAAAACTTCAGATACTTCATGCAGCAATACTTTTGCTGATACATCTCCTAAGGCAAGGGAAATAAAGGAAAAAAATAAACAAATGGGACTACATCAAATTAAAAACTTCTGCAGAGCTAAAGAAACCATTATCAAAATGAAAAGGGAACTGACTGTATGGGAGAACTTATATGTCAATGATACATCAGACAAGGTTTAATCTCCAAAGCATTTAAAGAACTTACACGGCTCAACACCAGGAAGACAATCCAATTAAAAAATGGGCAAAGGACCTGAACAAACACTTCTCCAAGGAGGACATACGGATGGCCCATGGACATATGAAAAAATGCTCAACATCACTACCCATCAGAAAGATGCAAATTATAGCCACGATGAGATATCACTTCACACCAGTCAGAATGGCCATCATTAATAAATCAACAAAGAACAAGTGCTGGCAAGGACAATGAGAAAAGGAACCCCTAGTACACTGTTAGTGGGAATGCAGACTGGTGTACCCACTGTGGAAAACAGTATGGAAATTCCTGAAAAAACTAAAAATGC
This sequence comes from Phyllostomus discolor, assembly GCF_004126475.2. Classification (NCBI taxonomy): domain Eukaryota; kingdom Metazoa; phylum Chordata; class Mammalia; order Chiroptera; family Phyllostomidae; genus Phyllostomus; species Phyllostomus discolor. The sequence continues at coordinate 161,482,256 of NC_040905.2, read as the reverse complement.
AAATGCCTTTTGGCCCAGCAGTTCTGCTACCAGGAATATACCCAAAGAATCCCAAAACACCAATTCAAAAGAATGTATGCACCTCCATGTTCATAGCAGTGCAGTTTACAGTAACCAAGATTTGGAAACAGCCTGAAGTGCCCATCAGTAGATGAGTGGGTAAAAAAAAACTGTGGTACATTTATACAATGGAATCCTATGCAACAGAAAGAAGGAATTCCTACCTTTGCAACAACAAAAGCCAGTCAGTGAAATAAGCCAAATGGTGAAAGACAAATACCATACAATCTCACTTATAAGAGGAATCTAATGAACAGAATAAGCTAACAAGCAAAATAGAACCAGAGGCATAGAAACAGAACAGACTGACAGCTGTAACAGGAGGGAAGGGAAGAGGCAGGGACTGATTGAAAGAAGGTGAGGGATTAGTCATGGAAGATATATGAAGGTTCTTGGACATGGACAATGGTGAGGGGAGTGATTATGGAAGTGTGGAGTGGGCTGGGTGGAGATGTAGTGAAGGGGGAAAAAGTGGCATAACTTTATAGCATAAACAATCAAATATAAAATTTAAAAAAATCTGTCTATTCTTTTTTCTTTTAATCATTTTTATTAGTGTTTGAATACAATTGTCTCCATTTTCCCCCACTCCACCCACCCTCACCTCCCACCCTCAATCCTACACCTCTCTGGCTTTGTCCATAGGTCCTTTATGCACGTTCATTGATGACCCTTTCTCTTCTTTCCCCATTGTTTTCCTCCCCGCTCCCCTCTGGCTACTGACAGTTTGTTCTTGATTTCAATGTTTCTGGTTATATTTTGCTCCTTGCTTGTTTGTTTTGTTAATTAGGTTCCACTTATAGGTGAGATTATATGGTATTTTTCTTTCACCACCTAGCTTATTTCACTTAGCATAATGCTCTTTAGATCTATCCATGCTGTTGGGAAGAGTAAGAGTTTCTTCTTTCTTTCTGCTGGGTAGGATTCCATTGTGTAAATGCATTACAGTTTTTTGACCACTCATTTACTGATGGGCACTTAGGCTGCTTCCACTACTTGGCTATTGTAAATTGTGCTGCTATGAACATTGGGGTGCAGAGAGTCTTTTGAATTAGTGTTTCAGGATTCTTAGAGTATAATCCCTGCAGTATAATCCCTGGGTCAAAAGGCAATTCCATTTTTAGTTTTTAGAAGAAATTCCATACTGTTTTCCACAGTGGCTGCACCAGTTTACATTCCCACCAACAGTGCATGAGGGTTCCCTTTTCCCAACAACCTGGCCAGCACTTCTTTTTTGTTGACTTGTTTATGATGGCCATTCTGATTGGTGTGAAGTGATATCTCATTGTGGTTATAATTTGCATCTCTCTGATGGCTAGTGATGCTGAGCATCCTTTCATATGTCTCTGAGCTCTCTGTATGTCCTCCTTGAAGAAGTGTTTGTTCAGGTCCTTTGCCCATTTTTTAATTGGATTGTTTGTCTTCCTAGTATGGAGTTGTGTGAGTTCTTTTATATATTTTGGAGATCAAGCCCTTGTCTGAGATATCATTGGCAAGAATATTTTCCCATACAGTTGGTTCCCTTTTCATTTTGCTAATGTTTTCTTTAGCTGTGCAGAAGCTTTTTATTCTGAGGAAGTCCCATTTGTTTATTCTTTCCTTTATGTCCCTTACTCTAGGGGACATATCACTGAAAATAGTGCTGTGTGGAATATCTGAGATTTCCTGCCTATCTTCTCCTCTAGGACTTTTATGGTATCATGACTTACATTTAAGCCTTTTATTTATCTTGAGTTTATTGTTGTGTATGGTGTAAGTTAGTGGTCCAGTTTCATTTTTTTGCAGATAGCTCTCAAGATCTCCCAACACCATTTATTGAAGAGATTATTTTTACTCCATTTTATGCTCCTGCCTCCTTTGTCCATAGAGACTTGGGTTAATTAACCCAAAAAACTTGGGTTTATTTCTGGGCTCTCTATTCTGTTCTATTGATCTACGTGTCTGTTCTTATGCCAGTATCAGACTTTTTTGACTAACATGGCCTTGAATATAATTTGATGTCAGGTATCATGATCCCCCCTACTTTGTTCTTCTTTCTCAAAATTGCTGAGGCTATTCAGGATCATTTTTGTTTCCACATAAATTTTTGAAATGTTTGTTCTATATCTGTGAAGTATGTTATTGGTATTTTAATGGGATTGTGTTGAATCTATAAATTGCTTTGGGTGGCATGGACATTTTGATGATGTTGATTCTTCCAATCCATGAGCATGGTATGTGCTTCTATTTATTTGTGTCTTCCTTAACTTTTTCTTCAGTGTTGTGTAGTTTTCCAAGTACAGGTCTTTTACCTCCTTGGTTAAGTTTATTCCTAGGTACTTTATATTTCTTGTTGCTATATCAAATGGGATTTTTGTTTCCTGATTTCTGTTTCTGATATTTCACTGTTGGTGTACAAAAATGCCTTCGATTTCTGAGTATTGACCTTGTATACTGCTGCTTTGCCAAATTCACTTATTAGATCAAGTAGTTTTTGGTGGAGTCTATAGGGTTTTCTATGTACACTATCATGTCACCTGCAAACAATGACAGTTTTGCTTTCTCCTTTCCAATTTGTATGCCTTTTATTTCTTTTTCTTGTCTGTTTTCTGTGGCTAGGACTTCCAATACTATGTTGAATAGAAGTAGGGGAAACAGACATCCTTGTCTCATTCCTAATCTGAGGGGGAAAGCTTTTAATTTTTCCCCATTGAGTATGATGTTGGCTGTAGGTTTTTCATATATGGCCTGTCTTATGTTGAGGAATGCTCCTTCTACTCCCACTTTGCTGACATTTTTATCATAAATGGGTGCTGTACCTTATCAAATGCTTTTTCTGCATCTACTGATATGATATGTGATTTTTTTGTCTTTCCTTTTGTTTATGTGATGTATTACATTTATCGATTTGTGAATATTGTACCATTCTTGCATCCCTGGGATGAATCCCGTTTGATCAAGGTGTATGATCTTTTTGATGTGTTGCTGAATGAGGTTTACCAGTACTTTGTTGAGGATTTTAATGTCTATGTTCATCAGTGATATTGGCCTGTAGTTTTCTTTCTTTGTTGTGTTTTTGTCTGGTTTAGGGATTAGGATGATGTGGGCCTCATAAAAAGAGTTTGGGAGTCTTCCTTTTTCTTAGATTTTTTGTAATAGTCTGTGAAGAATATGGGTTAGCTCTTCCTTAATGTTTTGTGAAATTCTCCTGTGAAACCATCCAGTCCAGGGCTTTTGTGTGCCGGGAGGTTTTTGATTACTGCTTTGATTTATTCAGCTGTTATTGATCTATTCATGCTTTCTGCTTCTTCTTCACTCAGTTTTGGAAGATATTTTTCTAGAAATTTGTCCATTTTACCTAGGTTTTCAGATTTCTTGGCATATAGCTCTTCATAGTAATTTCTTACAATCCTTTGTATTTCTGGGGTATCAGTTGTAATCTCTCTCTATAATCTCTATCATAGTCTTTATGTCATTTGATTCTGCTCTGATCTTGGTTATTTCCTTACTTCTACTTGCTCTGGGCTATCTTTGTTGTTGTTCCTTCAGTTGTTGTAGATGTAGGGTTAGGTTGTTTATTTGAAATGTTTCTATCTTTTTTAGGTGGGTCTATATTGCTGTGAGCTTCCCTCTCAGGACTGCCTTCGCTGTGTCCCATAACTTTTGGACTGTTGTGAATTCATTTTCATTTGTTTCCAGAAACTTTTTGATCTCTTCCTTGATCTCATTCTTAACCCACTCATTGTTTAATAGCATGCTATTCAATCTCCCTGAGTTTCAGTGCTTTTAAGTTTTTTCCTTGAGGTTGGTTTCTAGTTTCAGGCCCTTGTGGTCTGAGAAGATGCTTGATATGATTTCAGCTTTCCTGAATTTGTTGAGGCTTGTTTTGTGTCCTATCATGTGGTCTATCTTTGAAAATGTTCCATGTGCATTTGAAAAAAATATGTATTTTGCTTCTTTGTGATAAAAGTTTCTCTATACACATATTTATATGATATATGATATTATATGTATATTTGACCTAGGGCATTGTTTAATGCCCCAATATCCTTGTTGATATTTTATTTGGAAGATCTATCCATTTTTGACAGTGGGGTGTTAAAATCCCCTAGTGTAAGTGTGTTGCTATATATATCTTTCTTGAAGTCCTCTAAGATTTCCCTTATATATTTGGGTGCTCCTATGTTGGGTGCATATATGTTTATAATGTTTATTATTTCTTCTTGATGGATTCTTCCCTTGATTATTATGAAGTGTCCTTCTGAGTCTCTTTTTATGGCCTTTGTTTTGAAGTCTATTTTGTTAGATATTAATACTGTCACCCAGGCTTTTTTTTTTTCCTGTCCATTTGCTTGGAATATTTGTTTCCAATGCTCTACTTTCAGTCTGTGTAGGTCTTATGTTCTGAGGTGGGCAGCATATGTGCAGGTCATGTTTTCTAATCCATTCAGCTACCCTATGTCTTTTGATCAGAACATTTAATCCATTTACATTTAAGGTTATTATTGATAGGTACTTATTTATTGCCATTTTACTCCCTTTGTACCTTTGATTCCTTTCTTTCTCACTCTTTTTCTTCCTTTTCTTAAAAAAGTCCCTTTAGCATATCTTGCAGAGCTGGTTTGGAGGAGATGTATTCTTTTAGCCTTCTTTTGTCTGGGAAGCTCCTTATTTCACCTTTCATTTTAATTGAGAGCCTTGCTGGATAGAGTAGTCTCGGTTGCAGACCTTTGCTTTTCATTACCTGGAATATTTCTTGCCATTCCCTTCTGGCTTGTAATGTTTCTGTTGAGAAGTCAGCTGCTAGCCTTATTGGGTCTCCTTTGTATGTTACTCCTTGTTTCTCCCTTGCTGCCTTTAAGATTCTTTCTTTATCTTTAAATTTTGCCATGTTAATGGTATGTATGGTACACATCGTGTTTGGTGTGTCTTGGAGTGGGCCTCTTTGGGTTCATCTTAATTGAGACCTTCTGTGCTTCCTGGACTTGCGTGGCTTTTTCTGTCATCAAATTAGGGAATTTTTCCATCATTACTTTTTCAAACAGGTTTTCTATTCCTTGCTCTTCTTTTTCTCCTTCTGGTATCGCAGTTATATGTATATTATTCTGCTTCATGTTGTCCTGCACTTCCCTTAACCCCTCTTCATTCTTTTGAGTCTTTTTTTCTTTTCTTGATCTTTTTGGGAGTTTTTTTTTTCTACCTTGTCCTCCAGCTCACCGATTCAATCCTCTGCTTCTTTGAGCCTGCTTTTGATAACTTCTACCATGTTCTTTAATTCAGAAATTGTATCCCTCATTTCTTCTTGGTTCTTGTTGATTGTTTCTATGTACTCTTTTATGCTGATATATTTTGCAGTAAGTTCCTCATAGCTTCCCTGTAGTTTTTGGTAGTTCTCACTGGACTCATTGAGCTTCCTTATAACCATTGTTTTGAACTCAGTATTTGATAGTTGACTTGCCTCTATTTCATTTAGCATTCTTTCTGAGGATTCCTCCTTTCCTTTTGATTAGGGTTGTTTCTTTGTCTTCCCATTATTTGTGGGCTCTTTTTGTTTGCTTCTGCTTCTTAAACTGATGTGTTTTGACTTTCTGACATTGTGGTATGAACTTCTATGATAGGAGGCCTGTGAGATTCAGTGGTACAGACTCCTTGATCACCTGAACTTGATGCTCTTGGGATGCCCTTTATGCCTTTTATGCTTGTTCTATGGATGTAGTTGGGTTTTTATTGTTGCTGGGTCTTTCTTTGGTGGGTCCTTCCCTCCAGCTGGTTGACTGAGGGTCACTCTTTGTACCACATCTTGTATGATGTTGTGCAGGTGCTGCCAGAAGAAAACCACAAAGTACAGCAATCAAACCCACACCCACAAATATAACTCCCTCCCACAATCCCACTATCAACAGCAAATGAACAGTATTAATAAGGGTGTAATGAGATTAAGACTATCATAAGAAAGGTCAGCAGATATGAGATGACCTACTGAAAGAAAAATGATTTTGAGATGCTAGAGGGAGGAGCACTAATAAGACTTGTGAGTTGGAGAAATGGAAAGAGAGAAAATAAAATTTACCTCATGAATAAAAAAGGGAATGAAGAATGTGGAATGGAGTATGAGAAGGGAAGTGTATAATATTAGGTTTAAACAGAAATTAAAATAATATAAAATAAAATAAAGTGAGAGAGAAAGAAAAAGGGAGGAACAATAGTAAATAATTAATAGAAATATAGGAGCCAAACTGGAGAGAAAGATCCACCACAGTACTATCAACAATAAATGTGCTAAAATTAATATAGGTGATATGGGAATAAGAAGGAGAAAAGAAACAAAAGTCTAAGAGATGTTTAGAGAAATGGGAAGTGACTTTGAAATGATAGGGGAAGAGGTAATACTAAGAGTGAGGAACAAAAACAGGCTTAGATGGCAAAATTAAAATTTGAGATGAAATAAAGAGTAGGCAAGGGGACTAGTAAAATTTGATATTTGAAATACAGAATTAGTGAAGCTCTAGAGATAAAATTAAAAAAACAATGCAACAACAACTACCCTACCCACAACCAACTAGCAAAGATCGTTGAAGATGGAGGAGGATGTGGGTATTTTAAGACTAGGGAAAAGGATGTGAGATGACCTTTGACAAGAAAATTGGTTTTGAGTTTCTGGACAGGGGAGAATTAGTAAGAGTACAGAATGGAAACAAGTTGTAGCTGGAGAGAAAACAAAATTTAAAATGAAAATAATGCAAAGGAAGAAGAAGGTAAAATGGGTTAAGAGGAGGGAGAGGCAAAATATGTGAATTGAAATGCACTATAGTATAAAATCTAGTGATTTAATATGTACAAATTGCTGGACAAGAAATGAATGTTAAAAAGCTATGCAGGAAAGAAAATATTGCATATCATGAAGAAGACCACAGTGGCTTTCATTTCGGTAGCCTTTTGTGTTTACCACTTTTTTTTTTCCTTTCTGGATCTGCCTCTGGTGAGGTAGGATGTTGACCTCATCTGACTTTAGGCAGACTATTCAGTACTTCCAGGGATCTGCAGTCCCTGTCTGTCTCCTTTAGTTGTTAATCTGGTCGCTCTGCGCTCAGCTGTCAGTTTTAGGCACTGTAGGGGGGGGGGAGGGGAAATCCTTCCTGGGTTAGGGGCTATCATTTCCCCTCAGGCTGCTGCTTCTTGGAGGGGAGTGGTCTGCTTCAGCAAGATGGTTGCTGGGTATGGTTGCTCAGTATGAGGATCCCAGTATCTACTCTCTCTCAGTTCTCTCCCCCAAACTTTCATCCCCAGTCTCTTCTCAGGCATCACCAGCCCACCCTGCTCTCATCTTTGCCAGAGCCCAGGGTAAGTGATTGCAAATGAAAATTTTTGTGTTGGCCCTTTAAATGGCTCTTGCATCTCTGCAGCCCTGCCACTTTTCACTGCTGGTTGTTATCTGTGTACTTTTTGGGTGCTGGTGTTCTAAGCTGGGAATCCTAGCTTAGGGTTTAGACCCCATTCTTCTCAGGGGGATCCAACCAGCCACTTAATTATTTCTCTGGCACTGCCACCTGTGGGCACCCAGTCAGTCCTCTCAAGTCTTTACTGCACTCCTTACTAGACAGTTTGTGCCAAAGCTTGTTCTTCTGTCTGTTTATGGTTATAAGGCTTCTCTCTTGCTATTGTTCAGTTGTTTGTTCTGGGTCATTTCTCCACGATTGAGTTGTAATTCCAGATTAGCCTTGGGAGGAGGTCTGTTTGACTTTCATTCATTCCTCCACCATCTTCCCTCCTCTGTCTATTCTCTAGTCAATTTGAAAACAAAAGCATAACAAAACAATGACCCAACTTGGTTTCTAGAGCACACCATAAATGAGTACCTACCCTTTTCATTACATTTGTTGAGCAACTGCCATATCCTCTGGGTATTATGGAGAATACAGAGATGACCCAGACATTCACACTACCCTTAAAAACACAAAGATTGATACCATCACATAATATCATTAATTATGGGCATAACTCCTCTGCCTCCCAAAACAAAGCAAAACAAAACAAAATATAACATACAAATGACAGGTTTTGTCAGAAATATATAGACACAAACCACTGAATCACCAGAAAATAATTAAAGCAGTTTGAACTCAGTATTTACACTCTCTACCACTTGAGTTAGAGTTTATCAAACTTTTGAGAGTTAATTCATGTATTTTGGTGCCTCACTGAGTTTAAAACAAATATAGTATTTTTGTAGTTCCATCTATCCTGATTCCATGTGACAGCACTAGAACATATGGAAGAGATTTAATAAATAGTATTAACTTTTTTTACTATTTACTACATGCTGGGCAACGTTCTGAATGCTTTATGAATTCATTTAGTCTTCCTAAAAACCTTATCAGGAAAGTGCTGTCATTATCATCTCCTCTTGACAGATGAAGAAATAGAGGAACAGAAAGTTTAGGTAACTTGACCAAAATCAAGTGTCTAGTAAAACTGTGGCCCCAGGATGCAAACACAGTTTGGCATCAGAGCCCATGCTTTTAAACTCCGCACTTGTCAACTGAGAGGTTTCAGAGATTAATACTATGGGAGCAATTTAGTATGTATTGATGGCTGCTTAGGTTGCACAACTCCAGAGGAAGCCTGATGTTTGTTTGCCTGTATATATATATATATTTTTTTTTCCCGGGGATTGGGAGCTAATTTGACTAGTGCTGCTATAGACATTCTAGTATGTTTTTGATGAATCTTTGAACTCATTTCTGGTCAGTGTATACTAGGTAGTTCAGTTTTTCATTGGTATATACCAAAGAGTGGCATTTCTGGGGCATAGTGTGGAATTGCTGGAAAGTGTATCAATTTGCATTGCCATCATCACTGTATAGGACTTCTGGTTGCTCCACCTTCTTATCAACATTTGGAATTTTGTTTCTTTTATTTTAGGCATTCAGGTGGATCTGTATGTAGAGGAGTCACATTATGGTTTTAATTTGCATTACCCTAATGACTGATGGACTTGAGTTCCTTTTTCATATATTTATCAGCCATTTGGCATAAACTTTTATGAGTGTCTTTTCAAGTGTTTTGTCCATTTTTCTATTGGGTTGTCTATCTTACTGATTTTGTAGGAATTCTTAACAGATGCTAGATATAAGTCCTTTGTCAGATATATGAATCGAAAGTGTCTACTCTGTGGGTTGTCTATTTCCTCTTATAGTGGGATCTTTTGATGAATAAAAGTTCTTAATTTTAAAATCCTATTTATCAATTTTTTCTGTATGATCAGTACTTTGTTCCAGTCCCATTTAAGCAAACTTTGCCTACTCCAAGGTCATGAAAGCCTCTTCCATGTTTTTTTCTAAAATTTATATTACAGTTAAGTTTTGAAGTCAGGAAGTGTGACTCCTTCAGCTTTGTTCTCCTTTTTCAAGGTCACTTTGTCTATTTCGAGTCCCTTGATATTCCATATGATATTAGGATGATTTTTTCCCCAAAAAACATTACTGAGATTTTAATAGAGATTGAATTGAATCTGTAAGATCACTTTGAGTAGTATTAACATTTTTTAATTTTATTTTAATTGTTGTTCAAGTACAATTTTCTATCTTTTACTCCTATCCCAGCCCACCCACCCATCCCTCCCCACCTCCCTCCCATTTCCACCTACCCCTGGTTTTCGTCCATGTGTCCTTTATACTTGTTCCTGTAAACCCTTCCCCTTTTCCCCTGAGTAGTATTAACATTTTTATGATAAAATTATTCTCTGTATCGCTCTTTTTTATTTTTATTTTTAAAATTGTATTGGGTCACTTTTGTTTAACAAAATTATATAGGTTTCAGAGGTACAGATCTATAATACATCATCTGTATGTTGTATTGTGTGTTCACTACCCCAAGTCAAGTCTCCTTCCATCACCATTTATCCTCTCTTCACCCTTTCCTAACTCCTCCCATCCCCTATTGCTCTGGTAATCACCATATTGTTGTCTGTCTATGGAGTTTGTTTTGTTGTTTTGCTAATTCCTTCACCTTTTCCACCCTGCCTCCTACGCCCTCCCCTCTGACAGCTGTCAGTCTTTTCTCTGTATCTATGAGTCTGTTTCTAGTGTGTTAGTTTATTTTGTTCATTAGATTCCACATATAAGTGAAATCCTAGTACTAATACCTAACAAAATATTAAGCCTTCTTGTTAATGAACATGGGATGTGTTTCCATTTATTTATGTCTTATTTAAATTTTTCAGCAATGTTTTGTAGTTTTCATTGTACAAATCTTTCACCTCCTTGGTTAATTTCTAAATATTGTATTCTTTTTGAAGCTATTGTAAATGAAATTTAAGAAAATAATTTTCTTTTAAGATTGTACCTTGTTACTGTATATAAATATAACTAATTTTTGTGTGTTGACTTTGTATTCTACTACTGTGCTGAGTTCATTTATTAGTTTTTAGTATGTATGTTGTCAGAATGAGCACAGTTTATTAGTTTTAACATTTTTTGTGTGGAATCTTTAGGGTTTTTTTACATATGAGATTATATCATCTGTGAACAGAGATGATTTTACTTCTTCCTTTCCAATTTTGGCACTTTTTATTTCTTTTTCTTGCCTAATTTCTCTGGCTAGAACTTTCAGTCTTTCACCATTGTATCTGACATTTACTATGGGTTTTTCACATATTGCTTGTGTTATGTTTAGAAAGTTTCCTTCTATTCCTCGTTTGTTGAGTATTTTTTGTTGTGAGAGGGTGTTGAATATTGTCAAATGATTTTTCTGCATTGTTGAAACAGTCATGTAGCTTCTCCCCCCTTCAATCCATGCTGTATTACATTGATTGATTTTCATATGTTGAACCATTTCTGCATTCCAGGAATAAATTCCACTTAGTTATGATGCAGAACCCTTTCCATATGTTGTTGAATTCAGTTTGCTGGAATTCTGTTGAGGATTTTTGCATCAAAGTTCCTAAGAGGGATTGATCTGTTGTTTTCATTTCCTGTAGGGTCTTTGTCTGACTTTGATATCCGGGTAATTAATACTGGCCTCCTAGAATGACTTACAACGTGTTCCCTCCTCTTCAGTATTTTCCAAAACCCTGAGAAGTATTAGCATTAGTTATTTTTTAGATGTTTGGTAGAATTTACCAGTAAGACCATGAGGTCCAGGATTTTTCTCTGTTGGGAGTTTTTTGATTGATTCAATCCTTACTAATTATAGATCAATTCAGGTAGTCTTTCTTATTTATTTATTTATGTTGTTGTTGTTCAAGTACAGTTGTCTCCATTTTCCCGCCTCCACTTGCCCCCGCCCCACCCATCCCCACCTCCCACTCTCAGTCCTTCCCCCTTTTGGGTCCTTTATACATGTTCCTTGATGACCCTTCCCCTTCTTTCCCCTGTTGTCCAACCCCCAGTTAGATTTTCCTATTTATTTTTATGTAATCTTAGAAGGTTTTATGTTTCTAGAAATTCGTTCATTTCCTCTAGCTTATCCAATATATTGGCATCCAATTGTTGATAGTACTTTCTTATAATCCCTTCTTTTTTCTGTAGAGTTGGTACTAATGTCTTCACTTTGATTTCTGATTTTAGTAATTTGAGTCCTCTCTCTCTCTCTCTCTCTCTTTTTTAGTCCATCTAGCCAAGGGTTGTCAATTTTGTTGATCCTTTTGAGAAACAAAATTTTGGTTTTATTGATTTTCTCTATCATTTTCTATTCTGTATTTTGTTTACCTTTGCTCTAATCTTTATTATTTCCTTCCTTCTGCTATCTTTGGATTTCATTTATTCTTCTTTTTCTAGTTCCTTGAGTTGTATAGTTGGAATGTTGAATTGAGATATTTATTGTTTTTTAATATGTGCTTATAGCTATAAATTTCTCCCTTGCCACTGCTTTTACTGCATCCCACAAGTTTTGGTATGTTGTCATTTTTTTATTCATCTCTAAGTATTTTCTAATTTCCCTTGTGGTTTCTTCTTTGATCCATTGGTCATTTAAGAGTCTATTACTTAATTTCTATAAATTTGCAAATTTCCAGTTTTATTTTTGTTTTTGATTTTTAACATTATTCATGGTGGTCAGAGAAGATACTTTGTATACTGATCATATAAATATGCCTATTATGTCATATTCCTGTTCTAGAAAATGTCCCAGGTACACATAAGATGAATATACATTCTGTTGTTGTTGGGTCTAGTATTCTGTATATGTCTGCCATATTTAGTTGATTTGTTGTGTTGTTCAAGTCCCCTATTTCCTTACTCATCTTCTGTATAGTTGTTCTGTCCCTTATTTCAAATGGGGTATTAAAGTGTCCAGCTATTCTTACAAAACTATTTCCTCCTTCAATTCTGTCAGTTTTTGCTTCAGATATTTTGATAATCTGTCATTAGATGTGTAAACATTAATCATTGTTATATCTCCTTGCTGTATTGAATCTTTCATTAAAATATAATGTTCTTCTTTGTTTCTTATAAGTTTTTAGGTTTTAAAATTGTTTTTGTCTAATATTAGTATTGTCTGTTCTTTTTTGGTTACTATATGCATGGGATATTTCTTTCCAAACTTATACTTTCTTTAAGAATTTTTTTATTGATTGATTAATAATTTTTTGTTTTTCAATTACAGTTGACATACAATATTACATTAGTTTCATGTATACAGCATAGTGATTAGATATTTAGATAACTTACAAGGTAATCACCCCAATAAATCTAGAATTCATCTGATACCATACATAGCTATTATAATATTATTGATGATGTTCCCTATATTTTACATCCCCATGATTATATCAATTTGTACTTCTCCTATCCACCAGCCATCAAAATGTTCCCTGAGTTTGTTTCTGTTTTGCTTGTTTGTTTGTTTTGATTTTTAGATTCCATGTATAAGTGAAATCATGTTATTTGTCTTTCTCTGTCTGACTTATTTCACTCAGCACAACACTTTCTAGGTCCATCTATGTTGTTGCAGATGGCAACATTTCATTATTTTTTTCATAGCTGAGTCATACTCTCTTGTCTATCTACACCACTTCTTTATCCATCTACTGCTGAACACTTAAGTTACTTGCCTATCTTGGCTATCATAAATAATGCTGCAGCAAACATACGCACATGTATGTCTTTTTGAATTAGTGTTATAGGGTTTTTTGGATAAATACCAAGAAGTATATGGATCTTTCTTTGTCTCTTGTTATAGCCTTTGTTTTAAAGTCTATAAGTATTGTTACCCCAGAAGTTGTTTGTTTCTATTTTTATGAAATACCTTTTTTCATCCCTTTATTTTAGTCTGTGTGTGTCTTGATCTGGAGTCTGTTGTAGATAACATATGTAAGGGTCTTGTTACCTGTTTAGCCACCTTGTCTTTTTATTGGAACATTTAACCTTTTACATTTAAAATAATTGTGGAAAGATATATAGTTATTGCTATTTTATTATTCATATATTTTATCTTTTTTCTTCTTCTTAAAGAATACCCTTTAACATTTCTTATACTACAGATTTGTGGTGATGAACTCCGTCAGCTTTTTATTGTATGGAAAGCCCTTTATCTGTCCTTTGATTCTAAATGATAGTTTTGCTGGGTAGAGCGATCTTGGTTGTAGGTCCTTGCTTTTCATTACTTCAAATATTTTATGCCAATCCCTTCTGGCCTGCAAAGTTTGTTTTGAGAAATCAGCTGACAGTCTTACAGGAGCTGTCTTGTAGGTAACTAACTGCTTTTCTCTTGCTGCTTTTAAGATCTGTCTTTGTCTTTAACCTTTGACACTTTAATAATGATGTTTCTTAGTGTGGGCCTTTTTGGGTTCATCTTGTTTGGAACTCTGTGCTTCATGGGCTTGTATGTCTATTTTCTTTGCAAGGTTAGGGAAGTTTTACATCATTATTTTAAGTAGCATTCATTTATTTTTATTTTTTAAGATATTTACTGAATGTATTGAGATTACATTGGTAAATAAAATTATATAGGTTTCAAGTGTACAATTCTATAATATTCATCTCTATATTGAATTGTGGGTTCCTATCCCAAGTCAAGTCTTCTTCCATCACCATTTATCCCCCCCTTTATCCTCTTCTATCTGCCTCTAGCCCCCCTTTCATCTGGTAATCTACATACTGTTGTTTGTGTCTGTGAGTGTCTTATTTTTCTTAATCACTTCACCTATTTTACTCAGCCACCCAACTCCCCTCCCCTCTGACAGCTGTCAGTCTGTTCTCTGTATCTATGAATCTGTTGTGATTTTGTTTGTTTATTTATTTTATTCATTAGATTCCACATATAAGTGAAATCATGTGGTATTTGATTTTCTCTGACTGGTTTATTTCATTTAGTGTAATACCCTCTAGGTCCATCCATTCTGTTAAGATGTCCTTCTTTTTAACCACTGAGTAGTAGGTTTTCAATTTCTTATTCTCTCCTTTTTCCTTCTTGTACCCCTGTGATTTGAATGTTGTCATGCTTGATGTTATCCCAGAGGCCCTTTAGCTATTCTTATTATTTTGGATTCTGGGTTTTTTGTTTGTTTGTTTGTTTGCTATTTGTGTGGGTGTTATCTGCTACTATATCTTCCAAACTGCCCATTCCATCCTCTGCTTCATCTAAAATACTGTTGACAGCCTTAAATCCTTTCTCGATATCCTAGATAGTCATTGGATCCAAGGGTATAGATCTCTCCTCATTCCAAAAATAATTTTATTATATTTCCTAGAAAGAAAAAATATTATTTCTTGTTGCTTTCTAAAGGATTGGTGGTTCTGGGTAGATGAATTAAGAGGATTAAGTTGTGAAGACAGTTGGGACTTTTAGAGAAAGTGAGAACCCAAATTGCTACTAAGAACAATTTCTGAATGTAGGTCATGGAGCTCTGAAAGAAGTTTCTTTTTGGTGTTTCTTAAGGATTGAGTGAAAGGGAGACTCAGGGAAATTCTGGGAAGCCTCGAGTGTGTTTGCTATGAAGAGAAGAACTACAACTGGGGGCCAATAGGTGAGTGTGGACAAGGTGAAGTAAAACAGGAGACTGCTTACTCAAATCAGGATAGTTATGAAAATTCTCTGGTTTGACCTTCAAGAAGTTACTGGAAATGAATACTTTCACACATATACACATACATGCACACACATATCTATTGGAAAGAAAAAACACAACAAGCATATTTTGCAAGTGGGCTTGTGTCAGGCTAAAGTATAATAATTATCCTTAAAATCTCCTGCTGAGAGAGAAGGGGTATTGCCTCCCAGGTACAGATGTGGACGGGGAGTGAACATCCTGGCTGTTTCTCCCATAGCAGAAATGTGCTGCTCCCTTCTTCAGGCCTGTCCTCCCAGCCCTTCCAGTTTCTTTTCTTCTCATCCACTGCATGATGGCTTATCCACCCTGGTCACTTTCTCAGGCATCCCCATCTCTTCATTCTTAGTGTCATACCAAGACTGGGCCTTCTGACTGGGCCCCTGGCAATCTTTAGTACTTCATTTGACCCAACTGTTTTCTTCAGAAGTCAAGTTATAATTTTACAAACTTGGACATATACTACATGGAGTAAAATGTTTATTAAATCTGATTACTTAATAACATTTCAAGAAAATTAACCATTTGTGGAAACAAATGTATATGTATGAAATATATATACATGTACAATAGATATAGATATATACACACAGAAAACATCTGCATACAAGAGAGATCAATAGTGTGCATGTCTATTGCTTAAAAAGCAGTTGTAACCCACAAGGAAGGGAGAGAAGAAACAGGGAGGGAAAAGTAAAGGAACTAGAGTTGACAAAGAGTAAAAGCAAAGATACTCACATATCTTCTACTTTTAATGCAAAGCATGTCACTGTCAGATAATGTCATAGATCCCCTAGCTAGAATCCCCAGGGTTTGGCCACTAAAGTTGTTTTCTTTCCCATTCTTAGATCTGGAGAGGATTCATTCAGTCCTCTTGTTGATCAGTTTTTGATAATCTAAAGAGGTTTCATGTTTTACAACAGGTTTTAAAATTTCCATTAGCTTCTCTAAGGCTACCCCAATACACACATTTATTTTTTTTCATGATTATTTCAAGAATGTCTGGTTGAAGATAAAATCACAGATCCCATTATTACAGATGTGAAGAGAAGCAATAGTAAATAAAGGAAACCCAGAGCTAGGTGATGGGGGTTCAATGTCAGTTCTGTTATTTATTCAGTGTGTAAATCGTCAGCAGATTGTCTACCCTCTCTTTGCCTCAGTTTTCCTATTTATAAAATAGGCCCAATGAGTATAACCTACCTCCTAGGATTTTTAGAGAGTTGAATCGGTTAACACATATAAAGTACTTAGAACTGCTCTGGCAATATTTAGACCTCTGTATTATCGTTTTCCTTACAAGTTACAACAATGAGGTGAAGGAAAGGAGTGGGAGGTACTGGGTGGAGGAGAGCAAAGAGTGGGAGATGGGGGGGATCTGTAATAGTGTCAACAATAATTTTAAAAGAGAATTGCTACAAGTGAGAATAGACTGCACGTTCCACTAATCCCTCCTGGTCACTCCTCCCACACTGAGCTGTGTGATAGAATGTCCCACCCTAGAACAGCATCAGGAAGGGAAGCTGGAGTGAAATGTGTAGCACAGCTGACCTCAAGTTTAAGGTGTGGGGCCAGGTGTTTCCTCACCTTCCTCCACCTATGACAGGAGCCAGCACACTAGACAAGCCTGTGCCATTTCCTTTGCATTCTCTATTCATCTTTCATCACTTTCCAGCCAATAGAAGGTGTGGTGTCAAGGCCACCACTCTTACCGGTTGCTTCACATTCCAGCTTTATTTGCTAAGGAAAATGCTCAGGATCACAGGCCAAGGAATGAGGAAACTGGGGTCAGAAAAAATCTTCCCCAAGCCTCATTAGAGCAAAATTCCCTGGTACATTATATCTTTATCAGGTTCCTCAAAAGTTAAGTAACATTTTTAGCCAGCTGAACTTCCTTAACCTGATTTCCTAGAAAAGCCAGATATTCAGAGAAGTTGTAGGGCACTGGTGACCTAACAGAGAGGTTGGCAAATTCTCCCATAGAGCCCCTTCTCAGGCCCGAAAAACTACCTGCCAGCCTAGGAACATATTCACACCTGTTGGCAGGGACAGCCTCCAACTATTTGCCTTCCACAAACTGATCATCTGCTTACTTGCCCTGCCACAATTAGGTCCTGAGTTGCTGCAAAAGCCACATTTACATGAGGCCTGTCGAGCCAGTTGACTAACCAGTCTGTTTCCCCACAATATGACTTACTCTGTAGGGACATGGGTCTTCACGTACACACCCTTTAATCCAGAGATACCACTTACAGCAACTTCTTCCAAGGAAACAATTAGGCCAGGGCTCAGAACCAATTAGGCAGGGTCACTGATGGTGCCATTGTTTTATAATATCAAAAATATTGGAAATAATCTAAGTGGCCATCACTAGGGATGGCTTAAATAAATTGTGGAATAGCCATACAATGAAATACTAATTAGTATTTACAAATAATCATGGGATCTATAATTATTTACATGGAAAGATGCCCACAATCTTTGATGAGTGATAAAAGCAGTTCACTGAGCAGCATTCTGATATAATGACACTTTATTCTTTATTTCTTTAAGATTTATTTATTTATTTATTTATTTATTTATGTTTAGCGAGCAGGGAACGGAGGGAGAGAGGGAAAGAAACATTGATGCATGAACATCAATTAATTGCTTCTCGAACACCCCCAGCTGGGGATTGAGCCCTGCCACCTAAGTATGTGCTCTGACTGGGAATCTTGCCAGCAACCTATCAGTTTGTGGGATAATGCCCAACCTACTGAGCCACACCAGTCAGGACAATAAAATGTCACTTTAAGTTAAAATTGCATTGTATCCAGAGATCTATAGAGAATACGTTCACTGTAACATTAATAACAGTTATCTCTAGTGCTAGTTATTTGAATAATTTTTCTTTTTCTTTTTTCTAATTTAAAAATTATTTTATAATAATACAGTGTCATTTTACAATCTGAAAAAAACTAAGCTTTTTATATTTTAATTCTGAGAAGAAAATGAGCTATGTGTTTGGGTGTTTTGTTTTGTTTTTTTACTTTTCATTGAACTTATTGGGGTGACATTGGTTAATAAAATTATATTGGTTTCAACTTTATAATAAATCATTAGTATATTGTATTGTGTGTTTGCCACTCCAAGTTAAGTCTCCTTCCATCACTATTTATCCCTTTTTTTTAGCTAGATTTTAATCATGTTTTGGGGAATGTAATCTTGTATTGGCCACACCAACCAAGTTATAGCATACAAATAATGTGATTAATATTTCTTGAACACATACTACATGCCATCAGGCCCTGTTTGAAGCACTTTCCATGTCTCAAATCATTTATATGATAATGCTGAGGCAATTCTTTTATGATCCCTATTTTACAGATAATGAAACAGGCATCAAGAGAAAGTCATTAGTTCAAAATCTCAGGTCTGGTAAAAGCTGAAACAGAGATTTGGACAGAGGTCTCTGATCATGATCTCTGTGCTGTTCCATACACAGTTCACCTTATCCTTATCTTCTGGAAGGTGTGGGAAAGGGTGAGGGAGTGATGGGAGCAGGATTTTATCCTCTTCTCCTTGCCCTTCCCAAAGACTCTAAAGCTGAACCACTGGCCACCCATTTACTTAACCCCTTGAAGCTTCCATTCCTCTTTTGTAAAACAGAGAAGCCTTCTTAGGCCACACATCTTAGAATTAATTAGTCCATTCTCTACTCCATACATGGACACAGTAGCTACTTATTTTGTGGCACTTATATTTGCCCCACTTTCATTACCAACATCTTGTCTCAGGCTGACAGACTGGCCCCAACTAACCAGTGGGATTGTCCTCAGAGTGACAGGAAGACACTGGTCATTCTCTGCATCTCCATTTCCCAGCTTGCACAATAATTATGTTCATTTGGCATCCCTCCACACTGGACATGAGCATGACAAGGCAGAGACAATGTCTTGTGTGCTCCTGCATTCCAGTGCCTGGGAAATAATATGTTCAGTTAGTAAATGTCATTTGTGGAGTTTAACTGGACATTAAAGCCATGTGGCCTTATGATTCCACAGGAAGAGTTAACAAAAGCTATACTTACACATTAATTTCTTTATTTTTTATTTTCTATTTTCTACCACATCTAGCAACAAATTTAGAGAAGAATTGCCATTACATTAAAAAGTCACTCATTCTTATATGTGTCTACCTAAGAAATGTCCAGATCAGTAGAGAATTTTTATGAGTTCATTTGAGCCAAAATGAGGACAATTATCTGCAAGCCAGTCTCAACAAAGTGAGAAAACTACCCCAGGAATGGCAATTTTGCAGTGCATTTTACACATTAGAATGAAAGAAGGAGATGTAAATAGGGTTCAGTGAAATCCATTGGTGGTAGATTGAAAGGGAAGGAGAAAGCAAAGTGAAGAAATCTGGGACATTGGATAAAAAGCAAAATGCAGAGACGTATACTTCTTTTACATTGGTGGGTACAGGGTAGTTAATAATTAACATTTACAGCACATAGTAATGGGGTACAGGATGCCAGGTGACAATGAGGGGTTCTGAGGTAGGTGTGTCCTGAGGGGTCTGAAAGGGATGATTACTTAGAATACTCAAAGGTATGTTATCTTAGATGCAAAAAGACAGAAGAAGGGCTCAATTAAGGCAAAGACTGACCTTTGTCAAGGAACATACTGGCCTAGTACTTGACTACCACCATGACCTGTTTTCAGTTAGGAATTTGTACATTCAGTCCATCCTCTGAGGAGGTTATTTCCAGTCTCTGGGTTGGTGAGGCCGCTATGCAGGCCTTCCCAGAGCTTGTAAGGTCTAGTCATCAGCCCCTTTCTCATCCAAACCTATATCCTCAGCAATCTGGGCCAACCTGGGGCTTAGCTCACCTTCCATCTGCATGGGAATAAGTAGAGTTGGGTACCTACATCCAAGAGAGCCATAAATATTTGAGTTCCTCCCTTCCCCTCCCTGAAGTCCCTCAGAACACTCGGTCTTCTTCACTAAGCAGCTGAAGTTGGGAGACAGCTTGGTGCCAGTGAGCTAGCCTTTGAATTTACTCTGTTTCATGGGCTTCCTACCACCAGGCTCAACAAACAAGTTTCTAATGTTTTTAGTCTGCCCAAAGTTCTGTGACCTCAATGCTGAGGCCATTATTTCAGCCTTGGAGACCCCTTGACCCATAAGCCATAGCCACTCTGCACACCTGTGGGCTGAGGTGTGGAGTTGATGCTGCATTGTCCTGGTCACATTCTCCTCTCTCCCACCCACAGGAGAATGTGCACAACCAAAGTACCATCTGGGTGACCTGTTTTGACCCTGTCTTTTGTAGCTCAGCCTCATTTAACACTGAGGAGAGTGAGAGACCCTACTCTCCCCTCACACCCTCACCACCACCTAGGTGAGAGCATTTTCTGCCTGGTCACAGGGAGTCTTCTTGTGTCCAGTAACCCTCCAGTGAGGGCTCTTGTCCTTTCTCTGTCACAGTGCCATGTTCCTATCAGCATCTCAGCTTTGTCACCACCACAGGCAGGCACTGTGAAGGGTCTGGGATTTCACCCTACTGGCAAGTTAACAAGTGAGCCTATTACTGTTTCTGGGATGCAGGCAGAAGACTTTGTTGCTGTCAGCAGCAAGCAGCAGGAGCAGGCTTCTGATGAGCATAGATGTTTTCTATGTGCCTCGAAGTCCCGTGGAGGGCATGCAGGCAGGCCTGGTTGGACGCTGAGGTGCATACAGCAGGTTTGTGACTTAACTGAGGAACAGTGAGCTGTGGAATCTACCACTTTGATGGTGAGTGGTCAGCAAGGCTGCTCTTTGGTAAGAGAAGTTACTTCACCCATCAGGGTGGCTCACTGCAAACACAACCCTGAGAAATGGCCCAGGGGAAGAGCAGTCAGGGCCTGCCCCTCGGCCCATCCAGCAGGAAAGTACAGGAATGCTCAGTGCCCATGCCGACTCATTCTCTCAACCTGTGTGCTGGTTAAGATGAAGTCTCTGATTTCAAGGAAGGAGACAAAGAGAATACAGATCAACAGGGTTGAAGCAGCTTTCCAGCCCTAAAGCTCCTTGAGTTCTGAACCTACCTGGGAAAGCCTAGAGAGAAACATACTCATCTGCAGCCATTAGGGAAGATCAGGTGTGTCCCTGAATGTTCCCCATGTAAAGGAATTAAACTTCTAGCCTCATTCTTAGGGTTTAAGCTACTCTTCTTCTTCTTCTTTTTTAAGTATCATGAATTATTTGGTAGATATAAGAGACTATGGTTGTAACTTTTGAAGCATGATAAAATGAACAACAGTGAACCCATCAGTACACTGAAGAATTACAGCCTCACAATACCCCTGGAGCTGATACCCCTGAACCCGCAGGGGTTCCTCCCAATGAGTTGAGTGAACACAAACAGCTAAAGCTGGGCTGGAATTGACCTCATGTCCCAGAGCCTGTGGAAGACAACAAGCCTTTTCAGTTCTTCAAAGGGGTGATTTTTAAAAATCCCAACTGAACACCATGTGTACTAATACCTTTAGCCTACTGTGATCTTGGGCTCTTTCCCTCAATATACAGTACCTGAATAAAAAGGGTAAATAGAAGAAATAAAGCAAGAAATACAGTGTTGGCTTTATAGACAGCCTTGAGGTGAGAGGGAACCCAAAAAGTGGGGTAGGCAATGAAGAGGAGAGAAATACAGGCAACTCTGTATCTGCAGGGAGCAGGATAAGCAACCCGGAGTTGGTTCAAGAACCAGAAGTGTCAGGGGGCTTACCCAGGAAGTGCCTTGAATAAAGGAGGTAGAATGACCAACACAAGTTCACCCACAGTGGAGGCTACAAGGAAGGCTACACTGACCTAGCTCTTGTGCCTGCATTCCCAGGCATCTTCCCAGTCCCCACTGCCTGCTGGTCACTTCCCCCTGTCCCACACCCATAATCATTCTCCTGAGGCTCAGTTGGTTTTTATTTTGGTAAAAGCCAGATCATGTAAAATTCACCATTTTAAAGTGTATGATTCAGTGACATTAATTATATTTACACTGCTGTGCAACCATCCCCCCTATTAAATTTCATTACCATTATCATCAGCCCATGAGGAAACTCTGAACTCATGAAGCAGTCACCTCCCACCCTCCCTCTTCCCCCAGGAACTGGCAATCACTAATTTGCTTTCTGTTTCTGTGGATTTGCCTGTTCTGGACATTTCACATACATGGATTCATATAACATAAGGTCTTTTGTGTCTGACTGCTTTCACATGGCATAATCTTTCCAAGGTCCATCTATATTGTAGACGTGTCAGTATTTTATTCCCATTTATGGCTAAATAACATTACATTGCATAGACATACCATGCTTTGTTTACCCATTCATTGGTTTGTAGAATTGAAGGTTCTTTTCACCTTTTGGCTATTCAGAATAGTGTTGCCATGGAAATTCTCCTACTGATTTCTTTTTGAACACTTGCTTTTCAGTTCTTTTGAGTATATACCAAGGAGTGACATTGCACAATCATATCATAATTTTATGTTAACTTATTGAGGAACCACTGAAATGTTCAAAATGGTACCAGCCTGCTGGTATCTTTCTCTACCAAAGTTGGAACAGATGGAAATGTTAATTTCACTGCATCACAAAGGATTGGGTCTACTTGCAAAGAATATAATGAGTCACTTGGTTTTTAAGGAGGCTGCTAAAATGAGGTGGGCCAAAGTATTAACAGGTCTGGAAACACTTTAAGGAGCTAATGGCAAAACTCTTCAGACTTAATGTTCTGTATACACTATAGGTTGAGGCATGGTAGGAAATGTAAGTAAAATAATTAAGAAAGATTGTTGGTACCACAGGCACTTACTTCTACAAAGGTAAACAAATGACAAAGAAAGGTCACACCCCCAAGCTGATCCCTTGCTCCCAGCCCTCCTTGCTGACAATGGGCCCAGGACCCTCTCCACACTGCATCCTCCAGGGAGCTCGCGCTGGTGTTAGGTTTGTCCACAAACTGCAATGAGACCAATAAACCCAGTTACAGACTGGTGGAATGATTTTCTTTTTCTTTTCCTCCCTCAACTATAACTCTATTTTCATAAATCTGAACAGGGTGAATATTCATTTATGTTCAGGTCATCATTGCCTGAGCAAGAAGGGTACCTTATTTTTTAACTCAGTAAAGCATTTACTGAATGTCTAGGGTATATAGAGTTGGGGCATGAAACTATTGCAAGATTATACTGTAGCTTTAATGATTATTTGTTTTCTCTAGAAATCTTCCTAATATGTACACATGCACATGTACCCCACATTTTTCCTGAAAGGATTTCAGGTAGGCTGCTGTTAAAAGTTTTAGACTTCTCACATGTGTCTTGTTTCTACTTTATTTTCTTTCCTAAGACAATTAAGAATGTAGGGCAGCAGGGAGAGAAAGAGTAGCCTCTATAAACATCCTCAATATTTAACTTAGGGGGGAAATCCCGAGTGTCTTTATTCCTGAATACATTTACTAAATGGAGAGTAATAATGAATCCACATTTTAAGAAATGTTTTAGTTGAAATAATTTTAGATTTGCAGAAAAGTTGCAAAACTAATACAGAAAGTTTATGTATAGCCTTGTCTAGCTGATGCTAACAATTTACAGTGATCAAAACCAGGAATTTAGCACCAGTATACTACTACTAACTAAATCACTGAGCTTCTGGAACTTCACGAGTTGTTCTCATAGTGTCCCTTCTATGTTCCAGGATCCCATCCAAGATCTTATATTGCACTTAGTGTTCTGTCTCAGTAGTGATGTTCCTCATTCTTTCCTTGGCTTTCAGGATAAGTACTTTTGATAAGTACTGGTCAGTTATTTAGAAATTCTCTCATTTTTGGTTTTTCCAATGTTTTCTCATGATTGAATTGAGACTGTGGTTTTGAGTTGGCCTTTTTTTTTTTTTGCCATATTGTTCTTAAACCACAGAATGCTATTGTGTCTTTGTCATTGCATTATATCAAAGGACACCTGATGTTATGTGGCATGAGGTATTTCTGCTGATGTTCTTTTGGTTAAAGTGGTGTCCACCAGTTTCCTCTGCTGGGAAGTTACTCTATTTTTCTTTTCTAACTGGTAAATATCTTTGGGTAGATACTTTGAGACTTAATATCTTACTTCTCCTCAATCTTTTGCCCACTCATTTTGGCATCCGTTGGTGGGGTCTTACATGCAGCAATTATTACTGTGGTGTTTGCCTAATTGTGATTTTTTTTTACTCCTTCATTTCCTTTATATTTGTTCATTGGAAAGCTGCATCTTCTCCATATTTATTTATTTATTTATTTATTATATTAGTTATATAAATATGGTGTCAAGGACACTTTATTCTATGGTTATAGTCTAGTACCACCATCATTTATAGGGTGTGACCTTTGGACACACCCTATCTTCCATTGAATACTTGTTCGTTTTCTCTTTTCTTAAGATATTCACATATATTTGCCCTGCCCCAAGCCTGGAATTACCACTTATTCAAGGGGTTCTGATTCCTTTTGCCAGAAAGTGGCATTTAGACATCAGTATCTGGGCTCTAGGTTTGCTCATTGCTCTGTCCATTGTTCCTAGATCCCCTCAGCAAGGACACGTGTATATACCAACCATGCTATGCATGCACTCATACCTGTTTCTATGTCTACCTGTAAGTATATATACAAGGTGGTGTCAAAAGTAGGTTTACAGTTGTTTATCAAAATAATATAATAATTAATAAACAATACAAGAGTAAACTCTGTGGCTTGCATAATCACAACTCTGAACCTACTGTATGCTAAACCATGAGTTCATACTGATACCTCTGATTCCAAAACCAGTACGGCATTTCTTTCCAGCCTTTCTTCTTTCTTCATCTGCAACTTTTCTCAGATAGTGAGAAGCCTTTTTTAGAGGCCCCCTGAATTCCTTGGTTCATGTTCCCTTCCTCCTTGTCTAAGCCAGCAGTGCAGTATCTTCATGTCTCTCTAACTCTGACTCTCTTGCCTCCATCTTTCACTTGTAGGGACCCTTTTGATTACATTTTGCCATCTGGGTAATTCCAGATAATCTCCCCATCTCAAAATCCTTTAGTTAGCCATATCTGCAAAGTCCTTATTTTCCATGTAAGGTAATGTATCTCCAGGTTCAGGATATGGATTTCTTGCAGGGGGTGGGGAGGCTATTCTGCCTACCACAGGTACTTATTATTTCCAATATTTAGTATTATAAACAGTGCTACAATGAATAACCTTTGCTTTTATATTTTTGTACTGTTGGAGGTATATCTTCAAGGTTGACTTCTAGAAGTGGGATTGCTGGGTCACAGGCAGGTGCCTCTTTGTGTAGCATTGCCACAGTTCCTTGCCTAGGTTGTGACTACCACCATGATCCACTTTTAGTTAGGAAGTTTTATGTTCAGACCACCTTATTTGGCTACTTTAGGTCTCTGAGTTTGTAAGTCCCACAGTAACTGAGCAGACTGAGACTTGGACACATATACCTATTGCCCTCTTCCCTTCAGGAAAGGCCTGGTTATGAACTTGCCATTGTTACGCAAATTATCTTAAATGCTGCATCATCCATTTTCACCCTCCCCCAGTCAAGAGTTGTGGGGGATACCTTCTTCTATCTTCTGCTACCCGCTCTGCACCCCATAACACCACTATACAGTCCTCACCTAAGCTTTCAGGTTTAGTATGTGACCATTTTGAGGTTCATACATATCACTCAAGCAAAAAGGACAAGGAAGCCCTATTTTATGTTACTTAATTCCAGAAATTCTAAGCATTCTCTATAAATTATAAAATGTCAAACTTCCTTTCTCATTTCAGGCATTTTACCACCAACATAAGCCCATACTGAAATACCACTATTTGTCTTTGGGTTATCTCCTTCCCTTTCTCCCTTTTACTCACTTTTCTATGTAAGGATTAATATGACCAATGTTATCAAACCCAGGGATTCCCAAAGACTGAGCTGCCAATTAGGGCACATTACTTCAGAACCACCTGATCAGAGTTTTGAAAAATGCAGATTTCTGGACTCCACCCATGGAGATTTTGAACCATGGTGTCTAGGGTACTGCCTAGATGTTTCTCTGTTTTTAAAGTTCCCCAGGGGATTCTGATGTGCAGCCAGGTTTGGGAACCACTGATCTGACTCCAAAACATGAGCCTGCTTTTTCCTTCTGCTACTGACTGTATTTGAGGAGATGAAATATCATCTGAGTCCATGTGAGAACTGCTGATTTCTCTTACCTGAGATTGTGTTCTGGTGTCCCCTCCACTTGGACCCAACAATGCATCTGTTTTCCCAAATTTTAAGGCCAAAGGACATTGGTTCAGGATTCAGAAGGCAGATTCTCCTCTTCATTTAGTCCTGGGAACATGTTGTTGTCCCGATCAGCCCTGGTTAGGGAGTCCCTGGGTAAAACAGCTATATAATATTGTGATTTACTTTTTAATTTTTTTGATCCTTACCTGAGAATATGTTTGTTGATTTCAGAGAGAGAGGGTGGGGGAGAGAGAGAGAAACATCAGTGTGAAAGAAACATTGATCAGTTGCCTCCTGTACACGCCCTGACCGAGGATTGAAATGCAACCTTTTGGTGTGCAGCATGACACTCCAACCACCTGAGCCACCTGGCCAAGGCATGATACTATGATTTATAATAAGACATATATGTTGGGTTTTTTGGTCTCCATTTCTGGTACGGAGCTCCTAAAACCCTTGGAATTTACTAAAGGTTGAGAGCTGTAAAGGTGCCTTTCGTTATTTTAATGAGGTAACACAGTTGGACACACCTAAGGTAGGGGACAGGTTGCTGGAAAAACCCACCATGAGATTAGAGGGTTGGAACTTTCAGTCCCACCCTCCTGACCTCCAGGGAGGGGATCGGGGCTGGAGGTTGAATCAATGACCAGTGGCCAATGATTTAATCAGTCACAGCTATTAGTGAAGCCTATAAGAACACGAAAGGGTTCAGAGAGCTTCCAGGTTGGTGGATGAGAATACTTCCTGCTGTGCTGGGCCCGATCTTCGCTGTTTGGGAAGCACCTTGGTTTGGGATGTTGCCCATGTATCTCTTCATCTGGCTGGTGACTCAAATCCTTTACTATCCTTTTTAATAAATCAAACAGTTTTATTTAATAAGTAAACAGTTTTCCCGAGTTCTGTGAGCAGCCCTAGAAAATTAATTGAACCCAAGGACGGGGTTGTGGAAAGCCCCATGTGTAGCTGATCAATCAGAAGCACAGATCACAATCTGGACTTGTAATGACATCTGAAGTGGAAAGCAATCTTGTAGGTCTGAATTCTCAACCTGTGGAATCTGATTCTATTTCCAGAAAGATAGTGTCAGAATTGGGTAGAATTGTGAAACACACTACTGGTGTCCAAAAGTTGCTTCATTGGTGGTATGGGGAGAATCCACCCCACACACAGACACTGGAAATGGGTGCAGAATTTTTGGCTGGATCTGGGGACCCTTTGGTTCCAGGTTGCTGGGACCATACCAGGCTCAGATTACAGTCAATCCAGGTGTCTGGGTCCAACAGAGATGAGCCAGGATAAGGAAAAAGAAGAAACTTTGGGAAGATTGTAGATTATTTAGTGCCTTCGGCCTGCTTTGTCATCCTCCCCCAGCTATCTGAAAAATGAGGTCAGGCCTGAGTCATCATTGAGCAGCAGGTGCATCTCAGGCACTTACACACTTTTTTGTGTTTTGGAACTGCCTGAAGGAACAGAGACCCACTTGGGCAGAAAACATAATTCCACACAGGTGTCTAGCCAAATCTGAGGCAAAGACCACAACCCAGAGTGTGGAAGGGACTTTGGGCCCAAAATCAAGAAAAATCCAAAGAACAAGGACCAGGCTGCCAGTTGGGGCTGTGTCTCTTTCTTGTTTGCTTCTTTCTTCATTTACTCTCTTAAGGACTTCTCTGGGCTACATGGTTAAAGATGTTCTCCACCTTTCCACATACACATCAGCATCCACGGTTACATTCTGTTCCTTCTTTCTTTCTTTTTTTAAATTTATTTTTATTTATTTATTTTTTAAAGGAATTATGCCTCAAGGGTCATTGGCCCGCTCCTTTTTTTTTATTTACTTTTTAAAGAGAAGGAAAGAGAGGGAGAAAGAGAAGGAAAGAAACATCAATGTGTGTGAGATACATTGGTTGCCTCTCAAGCGCCCCCTACTGGGGACCTGGCCCACAACCCAGACATGTGCCCTGACTGGGAACTGAACCGGCAACCTTTTGGTTCGCAGGCTGGAGCTCAGTCCACTGAGCCGCAGCAGCCAGGACTGTTCCTTCTTTCACATGAAGTAACTAACTTGCTATCTCTTAGATCTACTTCAAAGGTCCAAGGAAAAGAATCTGGTAGGCTTGGGGTCAGATGCTCAGGGGCTTTGGAAGTAAGGTGACAGAGCACAGATACGGCCACTCAAAACCAATTTTTTTTATCTGGAGAAGTTTCTAGAGAAGAGGTGGATCATTGTGCCCTAACAAGACACAAAGGTATCTTTTTACCTTGGATGGGGAGGAGGGGACAGGTGCCTGACCTTGTGTTCTAAACCAGAAGAGCTGCTGCAATGGCAGGACCCTTTATGAGAATCTGAACTGTAGTTCCAGCCCGGGGCTGTCATCCAGGCCCAGACCCTGGTCAGAGGTGTCTGCTTCCTCCCCACTATCTCTTTGAATCAAGTTTCAGAGTACTTGGTCCCCTTTCTGAGAGAAGGTTCCCTGCCTTCTCCTTTTGTCCAGAAGGGCACCCTAGAAAGCCAGGTTTCATTGTGTGGCCCACCTTCATCAACTGCTCAATGGGCCAACAAGCAGTGGATTTATAGGTGGGTTCATGATGCAGGATATGGCTGCTTCAGGAAACTGAGTCAGCCAATCAGATGCTTGAGGCAGAAGCAGTTGCGAGGTTATGAGATTCATTGTGGGAGACATGGTGTTGAGGCAGCAGAGACTCAGAGTGCAAAATCAACAAGGAGGGGGAAAAGGTTCAGACCAGAGAGAAGGAAGGAGGAAATCAGCAGTGAGAGGTCACCAGGGGAGAAAGGCAGAGAGAAGTAGAGGCAGAGGGCAAGACAGCTCCATGAGGCAGCAAAAAAGCAGCTGGTGCCAGTGTTATCTTGCTTCTGAGGTTTGAGGATTCCGGAGCCCCATCTATCCTTAAGCCACCAAATTTGTTGAGGAGACTGAATTCATTGAGACGTTTTACTTTTCTAGTGACTGTTGTCAACCTCCCAGCCTGTGGGGAAGAGAGTGACTTTCATCGTGATCTCAGTTCAGTTTCATAATGTGCAGGGCCCTTGTTATGGCTCAGTCCAGTCCCGTGTTTCCTGACAGCTTCTTGAGACGTAATTCACCTACCATACAACCAACCCATTTAAAGCGCCTCATCCAGTGGTTTTCAGTATATGCACAGAGTCGTGCAGCGATGACAACAGTTTAAAGACATTTTCATCACACTGAAACGAAACCCCACACCCTTTATTAGTCCCCCTCTAACTCCCCACGTACCTCCAGTCCTAAGCGACCAAAATTATTTTCTGTCTCTATGGATTCATCTATTCCATACAGACATCCCATGTCAATGGAATTACATAATATGTGGTCTTTGTGACTGGCTTCTTTCACTGAGCATAGTGTTTTCAAGGTTCATCCCCACTGTAGCCTGTGTCACTACTTCATGCCTTTGTAAGGCTGACTTATATTCCACTCTATGGGTATACCAAAATTTATTTGTCCATTCATCAGTTGCTGAAAAGTTAATTCTTTCTAGTTTTTGGCTATTATGAATAATGCTGCTGTAACCATTCATGTACAGGTTTTTGTGGGGACAGTTTTTTCCCTCCTGGATCTATACCTCAGAGCAGAATGCTGGGTCGTACAGTAACTCCATGGTTAACGTTTTGGAGACCTGCCAGAGCTCAGTCCCCTTTAAAATTCCAGTCATATATCCTTTTCAGATCTCCTGGTTCTTTTCCCAGAACAGGCTAAACTTTTGCTCTGCCCTCTCGGAGTAGGGGAGGGACATATCCACAGGCTCCATCCGCTTCCGTCTGAAGTCAGAGGCTTGCTGAGGGCCCGGGACGGGACCTCTGACTTCCCTTCCCCGGCTTCATCTGCAGTCACAGAAACTGTCGGGGTCTTCAGTGGTCGCTGAGGGCGCAGGGACCTGGAGTGTCCCCGTTTTCTTCACCCCTGAAAACAACCAACAGCTCTTTGCCACCCCATCCCCCACCCACCCCAAGATATATTTCAGTGAACCTCCCCCATTCAGACACTGGGGCAAGAAGCAGATATTCATCTCTAAGTAAGGACACTCTCAGACTCCAAGGATGTTTATCTAGCAACCTCTTCTCCCCAGGAATGAGAGGGAAAGAGGGCGGCACATGTTCCCTCCAGGCCCCCACAACCTCCTTGTCTTGAATCCCTTTCTTTCATTTTTCACTGTTAAAGGCCAGTGGACCAGTTCAACCTCTTCCACCCCCTCTTTGCCCTACTCTTATTTCCTGACCCAGTCCTATACCTGGGAGACTCACCTGAGGAATTAGACCTTAGTGAAATGTGAAAGTTATGACTTCAGTAACCTTCTTTCTCCACACTGCGCTATCTCCCCAGTTATTTCTCTCCTGTCCAGTAACCTGGGGGATGCTGGGGCAGGAATCATACCTAATCGGTAGCTGACATCAACCTCCTTGAGTTACAGTAAACCACCCTCTTATATGATTTCCTTTCAGGACATGGACTATACCCCATCCTCCTTTCTTCTTAAAAACAAACAACTTCCTCAGTTGCTCTGGCTAGACTCTCTATCCACGCCTTCCTTCCCTTCCCTCACGCTAAGGGGAGTCCGTTTTCAGCATGGGCTGACCTCCTTTCCCTCATGCTAAGGAGAGTCCGTCCTTAGCATGGGCTGACCATGACTCAAGGAAGGGCAATTTTCAGGGTGGCCCCATGTGGATTCCTCCCTCCTCTCTCCCCTCTGGTTGTCTATAACTTGCTCCCACCTCTGAATCCCTTATCCCCATTTTTCAAAGAGGGGGTGTGCCATCCTTCCCTTTCATCACATTCCAGATAAATGCCTATCAGAACCTTGGTTCCTGCTTTGGGAAGGTTGCTAAGGATGGTTCTAGATAAACTGCTAATTCCTTGTGGTTCTCACCCCTTCCTGAGCTCTTCCTTTGGGCCCATATTCCAGAACCCTGGGTGCATTTCTTTCTCACTCTGTGCTATGGGTTTTTTTTGTTTTGTTTGTTTTTTATTGCTTTCCCTCCTATAAGGGCTAAAAGAGGACTTATTTTTGGTACCTGAAATAGATAACACTGATTTAGTACCTGCTTTGTGGAAAACACTGTTCTAGGTGCTTTATGTGAATAGATAACACTGATTTAGTACCTGCTTTGTGGAAAACACTGTTCTAGGTGCTTTATGTGAATAGATAACACTGATTTAGTACCTGCTTTGTGGAAAACACTGTTCTAGGTGCTTTATGTGAACATTTACATTATATCACATTGCATTATGTACATTGCATTGCATGACATTGCATTTGGAGGAAAATATTCTGGGAAGAAAGTATAGAAATGATTGGAGTAGTTCTACCCCACTCTGCCTTAAAATCACAAGGTGATCCTGATTAAGCTACGTAATCCTAGTTAAGCAACTTTTTCTTCTATAAAATGGAAGGGGCCTTGCGGACTGGTTGTATACACTGGTAAGATCATTGTTACACTTAATATAGTGCAGTATTTATGACCTAAATTCCAGTTTGCTGTTATCAATATCATCCTACACACTTAAAAACAAAATTCATGTCTATGATGATCCTACCTTAAACCTGAATTTCTGTTGAAAAAACTTAAAATGGATCTGGCTTCTGAGATAGACCATTGTAATTAGAATAGCATTTTTGAACATAAATTTTAAATAAGTTCTGAAAAAATTTTTAAAAAAATCAACTGAGTAAATCTTATTGGCTTTATTCAATTATTCATGAATCCTGCAGTATCCAATTTTGCAAATAGAAAGGGGCTCCGAGGAGCTACAAGAAATGAAAGATTTTCATGGGCAGGAGGGAGCAGGATTATACTAGATGAAAAAAGAGATTATACTAAATGAAAAGGCAAATGCGTACAAGGCCACTTTCCTTTAGGCCTTAAAGTCAAGGGGATGGCAGGTCTAGCATGCAGATTACCTAACTAGTGCTCATAAGGCAATTCTTGATGGGCTGGTTTAAGATTCCATTTGGGGGGAGCCAAAACTGTAATTAAGTTAAATCTGGGTTTGCTGACTGGGGGTCATAGTGTGACTGATTCCAACAGTTTGTTTGTTTGTTTGTTTGTTTCATTAATAACTGACTCAATTTTGAGCCTGTCATCTTGTTTTTATGAACACACACACACACACACACACACACACAATTTAGCTATGTCTCTCAGTGATCTTTTATGACAATGGGGACAAAGCTAAATAAAATAAATTGGAAACAAACATAGCTGTTTGCAAAGTTCATTGGAATGCAGACTGGTGCAGCCACTGTGGAAAACAGTATGGAATTTCCTCAGAAAACTAAAAATGGAACTGACTTTTGACCGGGCAATTCCACTGCTGGGATGATACCCTAAAAACCCTGAAACACCAATTCAAAAGAACCTATGCACCCCAATGTTCATAGCAGCACAATTTACAATAGCCAACTGCTGGTAGCAGCCTAGGTGCCCATCAGTAAATGGGTGGATCAAAAAATTATGGTACATTTATTTACATGATGGAATAGATGTTTTCTTTTTGCTGTTGTTTAGCAATATAACTATACACTGCATTAGTGATTTTTAAAAACTATTTCCATATCTTTACAAAAGTAATTTGTGTTCATGGAAAGTTATTTAGAAAGTAAAATATAAGCAAGAAGAAGAAATCAAGAAATCACCTACAAGTCCTCTACCTAATTCCCCCTGTTAAAATTTTAGTGTCTCCCCCTCCAGTATTTTTTTTTCAAGGCATCCAGATTCATGAGGCAGGAAAACATGCTGAGATACTAGTTTGAGGCCCGGTTGTGAAAACACCTAGGGCCTTGTTGCAAAATCACCTTTGCTCTGAATAGAGTCTTTTCTCCTAAACCTGCGTTTATGAAGAAAGAGCCCAGAGGAAAAGGTGACAGTGAGGAGGGGCAAGGGAACTTACCGTATTTGCTGTGTATAATGCATATCCACATTTTTGGCCCAAACTTTCAGAGAAAAAACCTTTTGTTTTAATTTTTTAATTCAATTTTTATTTACTTATATTTAGAAGCAAAACCAATTGCCATATTCCAGGGTATTATGTCATATAACCATTGTTATTGCTTTCTAGAGTGACAGTTTTAACACATAAGCCTAAATACAATAATTAAAAACATTTATATAGATACAGAATTAGTATTACCCATGTAAATGCACTTATTTTTCCCTCAAAAATTTGGGCAAAGAAGTACACGTTATACATGGCAAAATATGGCAGGTGAGACAGAGAAGGGAAATGGCGTGGATGTCTCCCTCCTAAAGAGGAGCAGGCACTCGGGTGGGCGGTGCGGGACCCTCTGTGGACACTAAACTGTTAGAGCTATGCGGGGAACCTGTGCCCTTCCTCAGACTTCCGTGGTTCCACTACACAGAGGGGCTTTTCAGTGGTGAGACTAAAACCAGGTGGCAAGGAAAGGTCAACTTGAATATAAACCTGGGTGACCAGTCTCATTATTCCAGATGAGGCAGGCTAGTGAGCCAGGACAAATGGAATAGGGAAATGGAGACAGTTCGATCAATGGCCAAGCAGTTTCCAGCCATCTAGTAAATCTCAAAATCTCATCTTCTCTCACCAAGGACACTTAGGAATAAATGGCTTATACTTCTCTTCCCAGCCAGAGGGTAAGTAGCTGAAATCACCCACTCAGGGAGATAGAAAACAAAAATCCAATTAGTGGCATTTGAGCCAACCCTCCCTGAGGATGAAGTCAGGGGATAAATCTCATTTTGGCTCCTCAGCAGAAAGCTGATGAATACCCTATGGAGATCCTCCCCTAAAATCTCCCCTAAACACCCAGCCTTTAAAGTCTTTAAAACAAAGGGCCCAGTGGGCTCTCCCTCTCCTCTCAGGAGCGTGCCTGTGCCTTTCCCTTCCTCCTGTTCTTCTCCCTAGGCATGCTACCTTTGCCCTTTCCCTCTCCCTAAAGGGCCTTCTCTTGGTTTTTGTAACTTGTTTCCTGAGCCTATGGTGCCCAGCTGGCTCACTTCTACTACCTCTGTAACTTTTTAAATAGACTTTCTCTTATAGAACAGAGGTCCAACCTTGCCCATAACAACTGGTGCCAGTTCACCACCAACATCACCAATAACACTTCCTTACAATCCCCTTGGGCTCATAGAAGTGGAGTCAGCAGAGATGGGACTCTGATGCTCAGACAGAGTGTGTGTTCCTGACCACATTTCTTTAATTTCTTGTCTTCTCTCCAGGTTGCCTGCAAGTCACCTGCCTAATTGCTTTTCTTCTAAAGAAGCAGTGTTCTCCTTTCCTCCTTCTTATTCTTTTTACTCCATCCCTCAAAGAAGAAACGTTGAAACTTGTAGTAGCTACGATTGGGAGTGGCTGCCTAAATGCCAAGAATGGGGCTGTATCTGTGCAACTGACGAAAGATTGCTCCATGGCAACTGTTTCTTTCTATGTACAATTGATAAGAGGATCTCAAGAGTGAAAGATTTTAGCCATAGTTCATAGGCTTAAGTGAGTAATGCATGTAGAAAGCTGTTACTCCAGGAACTGGAATGCCTGACTCAAAACTTTGTGTCCAAATGAGGTCTGCTAGTTGTGGAGATGGTATCTGAATTGCTGATCAACAGATAACCAAGTACCAGGAAAATTTCTCCCAAACTGCAGCTCTTATAGTAATGTGGTGCAGAGCAGGGGGCTCCTGAAAACAGCAGAGCGTATTTCCCACAAACCTTGATTGGGGGAAGGAGGAAGCTGATGAGATATTTTGCATAGCAATGACGAGTTAATAGCCATACCTTTCTGGAAGGAGAGAGGACTGCAGCCCAAGGCAAAAGATGTATGCGATTCTGAAAGTATTCAGGGACTTGTGGTGCAGCCAGGGGGAGCTTATACAGGAACTACTCACGCAGAGTCATGCAGACCAGCAACAGCAGTGCATTCTCGGAGTTCTTCCTATGCTGTCTCCTGCCTCAAAGCGATTCTGAAAGCAAAACCGAATGAAACTCAGTAGGCTGGGCTTCAACTAGTTCCTTAAAAGTAGTTCCATGTTAGGACGTAATGATGTCATTTCTTCTTGTTTAATGTGCTCCTGACCACGACCACTGTCTGATGACTTTTACCTATATGCCTTTGTTCCTCATGTGTCTGCCAGCTAGAAGGAATCCTGGCTTGGAATTACTGGTTGTTGCAGTGATCTAGGCAGCAACCTAGGGTTTTTTGTTTATGTTTTGTTTTCTTTTGGCTGTTTGTTTAGTTGGCTTCTACAAGGGAATCTGATGCAAAGAGCAACTTTTATTGTTTTCTTTTTCTTTTTTTTTCTTTGCCTGAGGAGCAAGTGCCAAGTCCTGAAGTGAGTATCGAATGGGTTGACATTCTCTGGTACTTTGTGTTGGTGTTGTAAAAAATGAAGAGGCTGCCACGGTGGGGTAAGTGTGGACACACTTTCTCTCCACATCATTGGAAGCAGGAGAAATTCTGCCTCAGACATTGGGCTCAGGGGCAGAAACAAGCTAATTTCCTCCTGTTCCCAAAATAACAGGATTTCTCTTGCTTGTCCCTATGCTTATTATTGTTGTGTGGTTTTATGTGGTGAGCTATTCGATTGGCCAAAGAGTTTGTTGTTTTGTTTTGTTTTGTTTTGTTTTCTGTAAGATGGCTCTAGTAGCACTTAGTTGTCTTTAACTTCATTCGAAAAAAATTTATTAGATTGTATTGTGACAGCTGTCATACCGGTGTGCATTTTTATTTGTTTATTTTTTTAACTTGTCAACTGATGATATTTTTATACTACCTTCCAGTTATGAAACCCTATTTTACATGTTTATAGTAATAGCTACAATACTACCATTTATCTTTATTTTAACTTAACATATTATCAGAGACATTTTTAAACATATTTTATTAATTATGCTACTACAGTTGTCCCATTCCCCCTTTCATTCCCCTCCACCCTGCACACCCTCTCCCACCCACATTCCCCCCCCCTTTTAGTTCATGTCCATGTGTCATAAGTTCTTTAGCTTCTACATTTCCCATACTATTCTTTCCCTCCCCTTGTCTATTTTCTACCTACCATCTATGCCACTTATTCTCTGTACCTTTTCCCGCCTCTCCTCCTCCCACTACCCTGTTGCTAACCCTCCATGTGATCTCCATTTCTGTGGTTCTCTTCCTGTTCTAGTTGTTTGCTTAGTTTCTTTTGGTTTTTGTTTTAGGTGTGGTTGTTAATAATTGTGAGTTTGCTGTCATTTTACTATACATGTTTTTTTATCTTCTTTTTCTTAGATAAGTCCTTTAACATTTCATATAATAAGGGCTTGGTGATGATGAACTCCTTTTGACCTTATCTGAAAAGCACTTTATCTGCCCTTCCATTCTAAATGAAAGCTTTGCTGGGTAGAACAATCTTGGATGTAGGTCCTTGCCTTTCATGACTTGGAATATTTCTTTCCAGTCCCTTCTTGCTTGCAAGGTCTCTTGAGAAATCAGCTGACAGTCTGATGGGAACTCCTTTGTAGGTTACTGTCTCCTTATCTCTTGCTGTTTCTGGGATTCTCTCCTGAATTTTAACCTTGGGTAATGTAATGGTGATGTGCCTTAGTGTGTTCCTCCTTGGGTCCAACTTCTTTGGGACTCTGAGCTTCCTGGACTTCCTGGAAATCTATTTCCTTTGCCAGATTGGGGAAGTTCTCCTTTATTATTTGTTCAAATAACTTTTCCACTTGTTGTCCTCCCTCTTCCCCTTCTGGTACCCCTATAATTCGGATGTTGGAATGTTTAAAGATGTCCTGGAGGTTCCTAAGCCTCTCTTCAATTTTTTGAATTCTTGTTTCTTCATTCTTTTCTGTTTGGTTGTTTCTTCCTTCTGGTCCACTCCATTGATTTGAGTCCCAGTTTTCTTCCCATCACTATTGGTTCCCTGTGCATTTTCCTTCATTTCACTTAGTGTAGCCTTCATTTTTTCATCTAATTTGTGACCAAATTCAACCAATTCTGTGAGCATCCTGATCACCAGTGCTTTGAACTGTGCATCTGATAGGTTGGCAATCTCTTCATCTCTTAGTTGTATTTGCTTTGGGGCTTTGATCTGTTCTTTCATTTGGGTCTTTTTTTTTTGTCCTATCATGCCTATTACGTAGGAGGGGCAGAGCCTTAGGTGTTCACCTGGGCGCAGGGCAACCCAGTCGCTGGGTTGTGATGCTTGTGTGGGTGAGGGGTCTGAGAGGGAACAATGGCACTTGCTCTGCTCTCTGCCAGATTTCAGTCACTTCTGTTGCTTCCCCCAAGCAAACTGGGCCTTTCTGGTGCTGATTCCCATGTGGGTGGGCTTGTCTATGTTCTAGGACCCTGTGGTTTTGTCCAATGAACTCTCCTGTGAGGCTATGAGTCTCTCCCAGCACCTCAGCCTCCACAGGTGTTTTCAGTTGGTGTTTTGAGGCTTTATTTACTGGTGCTGGGACCCTGGGTTGCACGGGCTGTCTTGCTCCCCAGTTTTGCCTGGTTTATCTGCGTGTGAATGTGGGACCACCCAGTCAGCCAGCTGCCTTGGACACTGTGCCTCGATTCACAATCGCTGCCTCTCTGGGTCTGCCCTTTGCCACCCTGCTGTACTCAGGGTCTGCCCACTGGTGTCTTGTGCACCCAGGGTTTGTCAGCTGCTGCCTTGCGTATGCAGTTCCACTGCTTTTTTGCCGAGACCCCTCTCTCCCCAGCTACCTGACTCCATTCCTCCTATTGACCTGGACATATGTGTCTATTTTAACTCCTTAGTTGTTGGACTTCCATACAGTTCAATTTTCTGTCAGTTCTGGTTGTTATTTTTTTTTTTATAAATTGTTGTCTTTATTTTGGTTGTGTAAGGAGGCACAGTATGTCTCCCTATGCCTCCGTCTTGGCTGTAAGTCCAGAAACATTTTTAAGGTGTAATTTTCATAGTGATATTTTAGTTATTCCTCTTGTGTTCTAAAAAGTTTGTTTACCAGACCACATTGAAACATTTCTTTAATTCATTTTTCTATTTCATTTCTCATAGACACATGGAAATGTTAATAAAATTTCTAATCATCTGATAACTAGTTGATAGTTATTTAGTTGATTGTTATCTGATATAGCCACTAGTTGATACTTAATTTGCTTGTGCAGCCTAATTGCAGTTTTTATCAGAGTTTTTGAAAAGCACATCCTGAAAATAACTTGCAGGTCCTATTGTTATCCTCACAAATCAGTATGTGCCGGAACACCAGGGCTGGAGCCACTGACTGAAAGGGTCACTTCTCGCAGGAGTGTTTCTGGTGGAGTGTGATCATTTTCTAAACTATTAGATCATTTTTTTTCTTTTTAAAAAATATATTTTATTGATTATGCTATTACAGTTGTCCCAATTTTTCCCCTTTGTCTCCCTCCACCCAGCACCTCCCCACTCCCTCCAGCAATCCCCCCTCCCTTAATTCATGTTTATGGGTCATGAATATAAGTGTTTTTTGGCTTCTCCATTTCCAATACTATTCTTAACATTCTTCTACCCATTTTGTATCTACCAATTCGTACTTAATCCCTGCACCTTTTCCCTGATTCTGCCCCATCCCCCTCCCAACTGATAACCCTCCAAATGATCTCCATATCTATGAGAGATAGATATGTTCGGTTTCTATTCTGCTTGTTTGCTTAGTTTGTTTTTTAGATTCAACTGTTGATAGTTGTGAATTTATTGCCATTTTAATGTCCATAGTTTCGATCTTCTTCTTTGTCTTAAATAAGTTCCTTTAACATTTCATATGATAATGGCTTGGTGATAATGAACTCCTTTAATTTTACCTTGTCTGGGAAGCTATCTGCTCTTTCATTCTAAATGATAGTTTTGTTGGGTAAAGTAGTTTTGACTTAGAACCCTGGGTTTGGGTGGTCTGGTGTGGGGCTGGGATCCCTTGCTCCTGAGGTATCCCTGATTTTTATCCCCCACACATGGGTGTAGGACTGCCCATCATTCATCTCTGTGTCTCTACATCTCTGCTCCTTCTATCCATCTGGATGAATACGACTTCTTTAATTCCTTGGTTGGTGGACTTCCGTACAGCATGATTTTCTGATGATTCTGGGTGAGAGTTGTTTTATAGTTCAGTTGTAACTTTTGCTATGGTTGTGCAAGGAGGTAAGCTGTGTTTACTTATGCCTCCATCTTGACTGGAAGTCTCAGTGTGCACTTTTTAAAAAACTTATCAAAATTGGTGAATTTTTGTGTAGACATTTTAATGTTGAAGATGGAAGAGAATAAGCAACATTTTCAGCATATTATGCTTTGTTATTTCAAGAAAGGTAAAAACACTACTGAAATGCCAAAATGGCTTTGTGCAGTGTGTGGAGAAGATGCTATGAGTGTTCAAATGTGTCAAAAGTGGTTTGCAAAGTTTTGTGCTCTAGGTTTTTCACTGGATGATACTCCACCATTGGGTAGACCAGTTGAAGTTGATAGTGATCGAAACAAGACATGAATTAAAAACGATCAACATTATACAACATGGGCAATAACCAACATACTCAAAGTATCCAAATCAATAAAGTTATAGGTGAAAATGAAAAATGTGTCTTTTATTTTACAGAAAAAACCATACCAACTTTTTGGCCAACCCAATAAATGCACATTGAAAAAAAATTTAACTAATCTTGAGATTATCATCCAACTTAGAATTTTTGTAGGGGTAATGGAAGTCAAAAAATTGTTTTTCCTACATCTGACATCTGTTTTGAATCAATCCTTTTGGCAAGCAGTCAACATCCCAGGCTTATAGCCTAGCCATCCCAGGCTAGCCTGTGTTTATAAGCCATGCTCTAAAAATAAGTTGTTTAAAAATGATTAACTACATTAACATACTATAGACAACCACTATTTTTTAAAAATGTGTTTTGGGGGCCTACTAAGAGGCTTATTTTTTATATGAAGTGTGGAGAGAACGATTAACTAAATGAAAGAGAACTGCAACTATTGCTCACCACCTGGGTGCACATAGTAGAAAAGAGATGGCAACAGTCTCATGTAAGAGAGGGTTGAAGTGAGGAAGTCAAGTTTGAGTGTAATTGTCTACTAATAAGTTCTTCTAACCCTGAAATTCTCTGATTTGATGGAAGAAAATCATAGACAAAATGACAAAATGCACATTAAGCATATTCAGTGTGAGCAGTAATTACACTGTCGCATCAGGAGTCAAATGCTCCTAGACCTGAGTGTTCTCCAAGTTCCCTCCCTCCTGAGCCCAAGCTTTTATGACTAAATGAACCATATAGATTTTGCCATTTGAAACTGGTTTATTCGCCTTCATTACCTAACCTCTCACTATTAGCAGGACCTTCCTTATCTATTGCTTCAAGTTCTCTTCTTGGATTTCTTCTGTCTGTGAGCCTTTCCATTAAATTGGAGCTCCTCATAAGCAACCTTTTGTAGGTTCTCTGAATCTCAAGTGCCTAGCACAATGCCTCACCACACACATAGGTGCTCATTGGGTGCTTGCTGAGTTATTGAATTAATTGATTTGATGAAATGGCAGGTGAATCACCAGATGTGAGAGATTTGTGTAATATACAGGAGGCAGTTTGGGGTTGATGCTAATGTATTTGGAGATATTATGGGTCATGTTCAGAGTTGACTTGTTTTACAATGCATTGGACATAGATTGTTGTATGTCATTTTTATTTCCCATGGCAATATCCAAATACACTGCATGCCTTAACTGCTTCATACTTAGGTTACCATGTAATGAGGCAGACTGATCTTCTATTGTCACACTCTGATCTACTGCAGTATGGCTCCTTTTAGGTTATTTGTGTTCCTCTAATCTTCAAATGACTCACAGAACTGCAAGACAGATAAAGGAATTTGAAAGGTTATCCAGCCCCAGTCACCTGAATGTCTTCCAGCTGTCTCTGTCACTTCCCTGTTCTTATTCTCCAGACCTCGATATTATCTTTTTGGGATTTTTCTCCCATGAGTCTGCGACACTGAAATGGGGGAGCTTCTCATACTCTTAGGACCATTTTTTAGGTTTTTATTTACTTTTAGTGAGAGAAAGAGAGGGAGGGAGAGAAACGCTATTTTGTTGTTCCACTTATCTTTGCTTTCCTTGTATGTGCCCAGACCAGAGAGCAAACCGACAAACCTTGGCATATCAGGATGATGTTCTAACCAACTGAGCTACTTGGCCAGGGACAAAGACCATTTCTTCTCTGCCTTCCCTTGTCTCCTATTCCTGCTCTCCAAACTTGGGGGCATTCCTCAGAATTCAGACCTTTTCTTTCTAGTTTCACTTTTTATATTCTCCCTCTCAGAGAGTTAATTCATTTCATGATGTCAATTAACATCTGCATATTTTTTAAAGATTTTATTTATTTATTTTTAGAGAGAGGGGAAGAGAAGGAGAAAGAGAGGCAGAGAAATATCAATGTGAGAGAAAAATTTAGATCAATTGGTGTCAAACTGGTGACCTTTCGCTTTGTATGTTGGTGCCCAACCAACAGAGCCACACTGGTCAGGGCAACATCTGACTGTTTGAAATCACTTGTTTATCTCTGTCTCTAGCCCTGAATTATGTCCCAAACTACACATCATTTTTCTTGAATGCCTTGTATTACTTCATGACTCAAACCCAACTCATCATCTTTCCTCTAAAAATCAGTTCTTATATCTTATTTTCTTTCTTTCTTTTGCAAATGATTGCCTTTCAATTTTTATGGTTTTTTTAAATTGCTGTTCAGTTATAGTTGTCCCCATCCTTCACCCCTTGCTCTCCTCTGCCTCGCCCATCACCCACTCCCAAAGACAATGCCCTCCCTATTGTCCTTGTCCATGGGTCCTTTGTACATATTCTTCTTCTTTCCTCTGTTATCCCCCTTCCCCAGGCTTTCTAGTCCTTATCAGTTTGTTCTTTACTTCCATGTCTCTGGTTCTTTTTCACTCATTTGTTTGTTTTGTTGAATAGGTTCCACTTATAGGTGGGATCATATGATACTTGTCTTTTGACACCTGGCTTAATCACTTAGCATAATACTCTCCAATTGCATCCACTCTGTCATGAAGGGTATGAGTTTCTTCTTTCTTTCTGCTGCATAGTATTCCATTGTATAAATAAATATACCACAGTTTTTTGATCCACTCATTTACTGATGGGCACTTAGACTATTTCCAGCACTTGGCTATTGTAAATAATGCTGCTATGATCATTGGGGTGCATAGGTTCTTTTGAATAGGTGTTTCAGGATTCTTAGGGTACAATCCCAGCAGTGGAATTGCTGGATCAAAAGGCAGTTCCATCTTTATCTT
The DNA here is from genome assembly GCF_004126475.2 of Phyllostomus discolor. Taxonomy (NCBI): domain Eukaryota; kingdom Metazoa; phylum Chordata; class Mammalia; order Chiroptera; family Phyllostomidae; genus Phyllostomus; species Phyllostomus discolor. Next base: position 161,439,624 of record NC_040905.2, on the reverse strand, counting down.
TCTGAGAAAATTCCATACTGTTTTCCACAGTGGCTACACCAGTCTGCATTCCCACCAGCAATGTACTAGGGTTCCTATTTCTTCACAACCTCACCAGCACTTGTTTGTTGATTTGTTTATAATGGCCATTCTGACCAGTGTGAAGTGGTATCTCATTGTGGTTTTAATTTGCATCTCTCTGATGGCTAGTGATGCTGAGCATCCTTTTATATGTCTCTGGGCCTTCTGTAGTCTTCCTTGGAGAAGTGTCCTTTGTCCATTTTTTAATTAGATTGTTTGTCTTCCTGGTGTGGAGTCTTGTGAGTTCTTTATATATTTTGGAAATCAAACCCTTGTCCCAGGTATCATTGGCAAATATGTTTTCCCATATAGTTAGTTCCCCTTTTTTTTTGCTTATGTTTTCTTTAGCTGTGCAGAAGGTTTTTAATTAGATATAGTCCCATTTGTTTATTCTTTCTTTTATATCCCTTGTCCTGGGGGACATATTGGTGAAAATATTTCTGCGTGGAGATAAAATATTTCTGAAAATGTTTACCTGCCTGTGTTCTCCTCTAGGACTTTTATGATGTCACAATTTATATTTAAGTCTTTTATCCCTCTTGAGTTTATTTTTGTATATGGTGTAAGTTGGTGCTCGAGTTTCATTTTTCTGCATATACCTGCCTAGATCTCCCAACACCATTTATTGAAGAGGCTAATTTTACTCCATTTTATGCTCCTGCCCCCTTTGTCAAATATTAATTGATTATAGAGACTTGGGTTTATTTCTGGCCTCCCTATTCTGTTCCACTGATCTATGTGTGTTCTTATGCCAGTACCAGGCTGTTTTGATTACAGTGGCCTTGTAGTATAGTTTGATATCAGGTATTTGATCCCTCCTACCTTGTTCTTCTTTCCCAAAATTGCTGAGCCTATTTGGGGTCATTTATGGTTCCATATAAATTTTTGAAATATTTGTTTTAGATTTGTGAAATATGTTACTGGTATTTTAATAGGGATTGGGTTGAATTCATAGATTTGCTTTGGGTAGTATGGACATTTTAATGTTCTTAATTATTCCAGTCCATGAACATGGTACATGCTTCCATTTGTTTGTGTCTTCCTTAATTTCTTTCTTCAGTGTTGTATAGTTTCCTGAGTACAGGTTTTTACCTCCTTGGTTAAGTTTATTCCTAGGTACTTTATTTTTCTTGTTGCTATAGTAAATGGGATTTTTTAACCTAATTTTTGTTTCTTATATTCCACTGTTGGTATATAAAAATGCCCTCGATTTCTGAATATTGTATCCTGCCATTTTGCCAAATTCACTTATTAGGTTGAGTAGTTTTATGATGGAGTCCATAACGTTTTCTATGCACACTATCATGTCATCTGCCAACAATGACAGTTTTGCTTCCTCCTTTCCAATTTGGATGCCTTTTATTTTTTTTTCTTTTCTGATCCCTCTCCCTAGAACTTCTAATACTATGTTGAATAGAAGTGGTGAAAAGTGGACACCCTTGTTTTGTGCCTGATCTTAGGGGAAAGCTTTTAGTTTTTATCCATTGAGTATGATGTTGACTGTAGATTTCTCCTATATGGCCTTTATTATGCTGAGGTATGCTCCCTCTACTCCCACTTTGCTGAGTGTTTTTATCATAAATGAGTGCTGCACTTTGTCAAATCTTTTTCCATATCTATTACTATGATCATGTGATTTTTGTTTTTTATTTTGTTTGTGATATATTACATTTATTGATTGTGAACATTGTACCATCATTGCATCCCTAGGATGAATCCCACTTGATCATGGTGTATGATGTTTTTAACATATTGCTGGGTGTGTATTGCCAATATTTTGTTGAGGATTTTAATGTCTATGTTCATCAGTGATATTGGCCTGTAGTTTTCTTTCTTTGTTGTGTCTTTATCTGATTTGGGGATTAGGATGATGCTGGCCTCATAAAAAGAGTTTGGGAGTCTTCCTTTCTCTTGGATTTTTCTGGAATAGTTTGAGCAGGATAGGGGTTAGCTCATCCCTAAATGTTTTATAAAATTCTCCTGTGAAGACATCTGGTCCAAGGCTTTTGTGTGCCAGGAGTTTTTTGATTACTGCTTTCACTTCACTAGCTGTGATTGGCCTATTCAGGCTTTATGCTTCTTCCTGATTCAGTTTTGCAAGATTATGTGTTTCTAGAAATTTGTCTATTTCACCCAAGTTTTCAATTTTCTTGGTATATAGTTGTTCATAGTAATTCCTTACTATCCTTTGTATTTATGTGATACCGGTTGTAGTTTTTCCTCTTTCATTTTTTTATTTTATTTATTTGGGTCCTCTATCTTTTTTTCTTAGAGTCTGGTTAAAGGCTTGTCAATTTTGTTTATGTTTTCAGAGAATCAGCTCCTGGATTTATTGATCCTTTGAATTGTTCTTTTAGTCTCTATATCATTTAATTCTGCTCTAATCTTGATTATTTCCTTGTTTCTACTCTTCTCTGTGCTGTTCATTGTTGTTTCTCCAGTTCTTATAGTCATAGGGTTAGGTTGTTTATTTGAACTTTTTCTGTTTTTTTAAGTAGGCCTGCATTGCTATGAACTTCCTTCTCAGGACTGTCTGTGCTGTGTCCCACAGGTTTTGCACTATTGTGTGTTCATTTTCATTTGTTTCCAGAAACTTTTTGATTTCTTCCTTGATCTCACTGGTAACCCATTCATTGTTTAATAACATGTTGTTCAGTCTTTATGAATTTGAATGTTTTTGAGCTTTTTTCCTTGAGGATGGTTTCTAGTTTCAATCCATTGTGATCCGAGAAAATGATTGATATGATTTCAATTTTCTTGAATTTGTTGAGGCTTGTTTTGTGTCCTATCATGTGGTCTGTCTTTGGAAATGTGCCACGTGCATTTGAAAAGAATACATATTTTGCTTCTTAAGGGTGAAAGTTTCTGTGTATATGTATATATACATTGGACTCAGTTAAGTCCATTTGATCTAGGGTGTTGTTCATTGCCACAATATCCTTGTTGATTCTTTGTTTGGAAGATCTATCCATTCATTGTTTACAGTGGGGTGTTAAAAGCCCCTGCTATAAGTGTGTTGCTATTTATATCTTTCTTGAAGTCCTCCAAGATTTTCCTTATATATATGGGTACTCCTATGTTGGGTGCATATATGTTTACAATGTTTGTGTCTTCTTGATGAATTCTTCCCTTCATTACTATGAAGTGACTTTCTCTGTCAATATTTATGGCCTTTGTGTTGAAATCCATTTTGTCTGATATAAGTATTGCTAACCTGGCTTTTTTCCCCCTGTCCATTTGCTTGGAATATTTTTCCCAACCCTTTACTTTCGGTCTGTGTAGGTCTTTTTTTCTGAGGTGGGTCTCTTGTAGGCAGCTTGTATGTGGGTCACATTTTTTTTTTATCCATTCAGCTACCCTATATGGTGGGTCATTTTTTTTTTATCCATTCAGCTACTCTATGTCTTTTGAATGAAACATTTAATCCATTTACACTTAAGATTATCATTGATAGGTACTTATTCATTGACAGTTTTCCCTTTTGCACTTGTGTTCTCTCTCTCTCACTCTTTTTCTTCATCTTCTGAAAGCAGCCCCTTTAGCATGTCTTGCAGTGCTGGTTTGGTGGAGGTGTATCCTTTTAGCCTTCTTTTGCCTGGGAAATTCCTTATTTTGCCTTCCATTTTAAATTTGAGTCTTACTGGGTAAAGTAGTCTTGGTTGCAGACCTTTGCTTTTCATTACCTGGTATACTTCTTGTAATTCCCTTCTCGCTTGTAGCTTTTCTGCTGAGAAATCAGCTGCTAGCCTTATCAGAACTCCTTTGTATGTTACTATCTCTTTCTCCCTTGCTGCCTTTAAGATCCTTTCTTTGTCTTTGAATTTTGCCATTTTATTTATGGTGTGCCTTGTAGTGGGCCTCTTTGGGTTCCTCTTGATTGGGACCTTATAACCAATATTTTGAACTCAATGTCTGATAGTTTGGTTGCCTCAATTTTGTTTAGCATTCTTTCTGGGGATTCCTTGTTTCCTTCAACTGGGGGTTGTTTCTTTGTGTCCCCATTTCTTTTTCCTTTTTTTCCTGCTTGTTAGATTTATCTGCTCTGACTCCCTGTCTTACTGGTGTGGTCTTCTGTGATAGGAGACCTGTGGGACTCAGTGGTGCAATCTCTTTGATCACCTGTGCTTGATGCTTTTGCACTGTCCTTAATGCCTTTTATTTGTTTGGGGTTTTGGTTGTTGTGGGTCCTTCTTTGGTGGGTCCTTCTCTCTGGCTGACTGACCGAGAGTCACTCTGCCTACCACGTCTTGTGTACTGTTGTACAGGTGCTGCCAGAACAAAAACCAAACAGCCTAAGAAACAGACCCACACCCACAAAGATATGCTCCACCCACAATTACACTCTCAATAGCCATTGCACCAACATTAACAAAGTTTTAAAGAGATTAAGGCTATTATAAGAAAGGAAAAACGAATATGAGATGACTAACTGAAAGAAATTTTGTGAGGGTAGGGGGAAGGACAATAATAAGAGTAGGGAATAGAGGCAAGGCAAAGTAGGAAAGAAAATAAAGTTTACTCTATATCTAAAAAGGGAGGAGGGAAAGTATAATGGAGTAAGAGTGGAGAAATGTGTAGTATTTGGTTAGCACAAAAATGTGAAGAAAATATGTATATTTGTATATATCTAGTGAGAGAAAAAACAGACAACCACAACAAATATATATATATATATATATATGAGAAATAATATGGCCCTAACTGCAGAAAAATCTCTACCACAGAGATACCAACAACCAATGAGCTAAGACTTATACAAGTGAGATGGGAATAAGAGGGCAAAAGGAAAGAAAGAAGAGCTTAGAAGATGTCTAGAGGAAAGAGAAATTATTCTGAGAGGATAGAGGGGGGAGGAATATAGAGAGTGAGGGATAAAAACCCAGCTAAGACAGGGAGAAATTAATGTTCAAAATGAAAAAAGGAAGGGCAGGAGGAAGGCAAAATGGAGTAAGAGAGGCAAACAGTGAAATTTGAGGTCTGAAATACAAAGATAGCCACTATCGAGAAATAAGATTGAAGAACTATAAATAACAACTACTTTACCTCCTGTGTGTGAGCAAAGATTGATAAAGGTGGAGAGAGAATAAGGGTTTTTAAGAACAGGAGCAGGAATATATGATGATTAATGATAGTCACAAATGGTTTTGAGAGGCTGGAGCAGGGAGCAATAGTAATAGTGTGGCATAGAAACAAGTTGTAGCAAGAGAGAAAATAGAATTTAAAACAAATATATGAAGGAGGAGGAAGGAGGTAGTATGGAGTAAGAGAAGGGAAGAGCAATATATGAGACTTGAAATAAATTGAATTATAAAACCTGGTGCCATATTATGCCCAAACTTGAAGGTTAAACAGCTTTGCAGGAGAGAAGATAGTGCCTTCTTGTGCCTGTCTCTATTTTCTCTGCTCTGCTGGGTTTGGTAAATTGGGGCCTGAGGAGCTGCGTAGCAGGCCGTGTCTGGCACAGGGGCTTTTTCTTCTTTTGCCTGAGGAAATGTATAGATCAGCAGGAAACTCCTGGGCCTGACCTCCCCACTTTGCCCACCGTAATCCCACAGGTGGGTGTTGTGTTCGCCTGCCTGTGAAAGGCTCTGGCTGACTCGAGCAAATCTCAGGCATTCAGCTCTCGAATTCCAGACCCAAGCCTGCGGCTCTCTCACAAGAAGTTTGGTGGAATTCTCCAGTCTGCTCTGCCCTCTGCTTGTGAGCTGTGTTGTGTCGGGTCCTCCCATTCCTTCAGTGCTGCCTCTGGGTTTGTTGGTTAGCAAAGCTGCTTAGTCCTGCCCGAGCACACAGGCCTGTGTGTCTGGGTTCCTGCCAAGCCTCGGGGATGTCTCAGCTCCCTTTTAAAAGTGTCTCTATGGCCCCACGCTGTAGCAAGAGTCCCTGGGGATCCTATTTTCCATGTGCTTCCTCTCCCCCAAAATCACACAGTGTCTCCCGATCAAGGCTGGCCACCTCCTTATAAGAACTCCAAAAATTTTAAAGTTTCTCTCTGACTCCTTCCCGATGGCGTTGGGAAGATTCCCCCCAGCTCTACTATGACAAGGCGATGACGGCATGTTGTCCCTTCTCCCTCCAGAGATCTTCAGCCTCGGGCCTGTCTGTTTCCGCTGTGCTGTTGTTTCTGGAGCCCACATCTCCCAGGCCTCCCTCGCTGTCCCAGTAGCTTGCGGGTCCTGAGCTGATCTTCAGCCGCTGGACTCTGTGCAGCCAGCAGTGCTTGGCTGAGCAGCAGTGGTGGTCTGCCAAAAAAGTTCAGTTTGTCGGCCCCTAGGCGCCTGGCAGGCGGGCTGGTTCCTGTCTACTCCTGTGCACTCCCCACGATCTCCTCCACACATGCTCTCACAGATGTTTTCACTTGCTCTCCGCTCTGTGTCCTCACTTTAAATCTGGGCCGTGTCTGAGAGCAGATGAACGGAGCTGCCCGTTACTCTCCCGATCTTGGATCCTCTGATTTTCTTATGTCTTTCTTTCTTTTCTTTTCCTTTTTTTTTAATCCCAATGGCATCAATATCGTCTTGACAAGTCTGACCTCGGAACTACAGGCAACTCATTGCTTCTTTTTCTTTCCCTTATGGCTGATCACTCATCAGTTTTGGGGTGTTTTTTTTTTTTGTCACTGCTACTGTCAATTTTCTTACTAAGTTTCTTTTCCATGTCTTCTCCTCCTTAGATGTGAATGTTGCAGGCAGAATGTGACATTTCTGGACACTGGCTCTGCCAGAACCCAGGCAACAATGGTTATGCAAATCCCCACATTGTTTTGTGTTACCAGTAACAAAGTTCCTAAATTATCAAAAGTTTAGCAAACACTTATAAGGACCTAATAGAGTACAAAGAGCTCTTGTTCTAGCAGGGAAACAGAAGTGTAGCCATTTAACATACCAGTAATGAGTTAAGTGCTAACACTAGAGGTGAGTAGCAGATACAGTTGAGGCAGAGGAACAGCTTAAGACACTTAAGAGAGGCATATTCTCTTGTACTAAGTGCATAAGAATGTAGACGACTTAAGGAGATATTTAGGATACAATACTATTTTTTAAGCACGTGAAGAAACTGAGATATAGGAAAAATAAGATTAGACAAAAATGAGGTCAGACATAAGAGATTAGAATTCTTAAAGAAACTGAGAGGTCCTTGCATGAAATGTACAAGTATTTTTCTGTGACTGAGGCATGAAGGATGAGATCGGGAAGGTTCTGCAAGCCACACTAAGGAGGAGAACTTTATCTTGTAAATAATGGAGCTACTGAAGTCTTTTAAGCAGGAGTGACTTGGCCAGATGTGATTGTCCACTACTCAGGAGATTATTCAGTCTGCTAGGTAAAGGGATAATTTATTCAACAAATATTAGCCCTGACTAGTGTTGCTCAGTGGATTGAGCACCGGCCTGCAAACCAAAGGGTCTCCGGTTCGATTCCCTGTCAGGGCACATGCCTGGGTTGCGGGCCAGGTCCCCAGTAGGGGACCATTCGGTAGGTGGAGGCAGTCTGGCTTCCTCACCCAGGTGTCTGGGTAACTAAGGGAACCAGTGTTCCCTTAGCCTTGGAGGGGCCTGATAACCAGTGTTCTCATAGCCTTGAGACTGGGTCCAATAAACTGTTCCCACAACATGAAGTGGGCTCGCATGTGCAGAACTATGTTATGTTACATAATTTCTGGCATCTTGCTGGCTTTGTTCCCCTCTAGTACTTAAGCAGGTAAGGACTCCCTGCTGGGGACAGTGATGAAGAGAGACACACAGGGGGATGTGTGCCACGATGGGTGCCACGCTGGGGAGCAGGAGCCATGACATGAGATATGCAGATAGACAGGCAGCTTGCAGCATGTATGGCTCACCCACCTGTAAATAAAGGCATGCCAGACGTCCCAATGGCTCCATGAATACTATTCTGTCTGTGTGAATACCGTGAACCTGCCTGGCCTTGTAGGGTGGCAACACAGGGACGCACGAAAGGCAAGCACACATTGATGTTTCTCTCCCTCTCTTTCCCCCTCACCTCCCCTCTTTCTAAAAATTAATAAATGGATCTGGGAAAGAAGGTGCACAGGACTAGAAGTAGGCTCAGGACCATTGGGTAGGAAATTCCAGCAACCCAAGGACCTAGGTTGAAATGGGTAGTGGGGAAAGGTCAAGGGCTCCACAACTCATGGCCACAGTGGGGTTGTCTAAAGCATGGGGCTCAAAACAGTTTTCTTACCTGGGCTTTTGGAAGGACTTAGAATTTTACTCTCAGTGAAATATTGAGCCATCAAAAGGTTTTGAGCATACATGATTTTTGCTTTTGAAGGATTTTTCTGGCTGCTGTGTTGAGAAACTGCAGGAAAGCATGGTCAGAATAACAGAGTCCAGTTATCTGGCTATTATAGGTGTCACCACTAGAGATGATAATGGCTCAGGCTGATGTGAAAGCTGTGAGATTCTAGATGCATTTGAGGGAAGGGCCCATAGGATTTGGTAATGAATTGAAAGCAGGTAAGAGAAGAAAGGAATGAAAGAAGATGCCAAGGTTTGTGTTCTCCACCTTGACAAGTGGAAGGCGGAGCAAAAGGAGGCAAAACTAGAAGGAAAAAATGACAGTGAGGAGGCTGTGCTATGGAATGAGAAATGAGGAGGAGCTGAATTAAGGTAATGGCAGTGGGATGGTGGAAACAGCAGGCATCATCCAAAAAGTATCCAGAAAGCAGAGTTAACAGGACTGGGGGCTGAACTGGATTTGCAAGGTGAGAGATGAACAGGTTTAAGATGACATCCAAGACTCTGGCTTAAAGTGAGTATTATTATTACTGGCATCACAGGAAAATGGAACACAAAGAATTTCTATAAACTGTGCAAGGTCTTAGAGGTTAATATAATAATTTCTAGAATCAGGATTTGAACTCAGATGTGTTTGAACTTACAGCCTGAACTCCTAACCATTGCAGGGGCTTATCTAGAAGAAAGGAGACTGCAGGTTGGAAAGTATTTCACAACACTGTTTGTCTCTGTCTCTCAGTTCACTCAAGTAGGCTGCATGTGAGGACAGTCCCCTTAGAGGGGCAAGGCAGAAGGGGAAGTTAAGCTAGTAGTTTAGCCAGGAGTTCTTTCGTTGCCAGAACTACATGTTACGTGCTGTGCTTTTGTGCTCTAGAAATAAGAGAGCTCTAGACAAGTCCCAGGCTTTCAGGTGCCACTAAAGATGATATCTTCTGTGGATTTAATAAGGAAGGGGATCCTCAAGTCTAGCTAAGGTGTACTTGAGCATCTTCCCAAGGAAAGCCCTTGACTCTGTTCCTGCCCCTCCTGTAATATCTCCTTTCCTAAAATAAATGCAAGGAGACAGCCTGCTGTGGACCTCACATTATATTCCTGTCTAGCTACTGCCTCATCACTCTTTTCTAAAAAGTGGCCCATGTTCTGTTGTCTCCCTATCTTTACCTGCTCTTTTCTTTGAAACCCACACAGGCTTTCACTGGCTCCAGATCCACTGTCTGGCCATCTGTGCCCCCCATACTGCTAAGTTCAACTCTCAGGAGTTTTTGGCTCAACTGGCCATTCTCTCCTTGTAGCACTTTGTTTTAAATTCTAGGTTTTACTGTTATTTGGCTTTGGTGAGGCCAAGAAATCACAAAATGACTGCCACTAAAAATATTTTTTCTACTCTTTCCCAGGAGAAAGGGACCTGCTGCACCGCAGGGGGCCACACAGGGAAGCATCAGGGTCAGACCGAAGGCAGGGGGAGAAGCGGGAAGTGTGGGCAGGTGCCTTTATTGTAGCTTTCACAGAGAGGACCAGGCAACACGGGGTGAGCAGGATAAGGACTGGCTGGTTTGAATCATTTCAGCAGGCCCTGGGGCATTGGGGCTGTCCCATATTATCTAGTACTTGGCTCTGGGGTGATTAGGGCAGGTAAGTAGTGACACAGAGTGTGAGAACCCAGTAAAAAAGGTGGTTGGAGGTACGGGTTCTAGACTGTTTGGTGCACATTTGAAAGACAAACTTCTTTGTTAGTAATTGGTTAAACCTAGGAGGGGCCATCCCTCCAGAGTAGTCATTAGTGCCTGTATGTCGAAGCATCAGAACACAGAAAATAAAAGACATAGCTAATTTTCCCTTTTACATTTTCTCTCAGTCCTCTTTTGCTAGTAGCCTCCCTCCCATAGATAGTCGTTGGAACGCCCCACATCTCAGTCCTTCAACACTTTCTCTTCCCTATCTCCCTTAAATGATGTGCATCCCTATGGCTTTAAGTAATACGTACACATCGATGGCTCTGCCCCCAAACTCTAGAGCACCTGTTGTCCAACTGCCTGCTGAACATTTCACTTGCACATCTAATAGGCATCTCAAACCAAATATATTCCAAACATAGTTCTTGATTTCTACTCCCTAACCTTCATCTCTCTCCGTCTTCTCCACTTAAATAAATAGCACCTGCATTGCCCTAGTTACTCAAGCCCTAAACCTAGAAATTTTACTAGATTTTCCTATTTTTATTGAACTACATATCTAACTTGTGAGCAATTCCCGTAAGGTCTGTTTTGAGAATATAGGTGGAAAGACATGTGGTCATGGATTGGAAAACTAAATATTGTTAGATGGTGGTATTTTCCAATGGTTATACAAACATAGTGCAATTCCTATCAAAATTCCATCTGCTGTTGTGTGTGTGTGTGTGTGTGTGTGTGTAAATGAATAAGCAGATCCTAAAATTCATATGGAAATGCAAGGGAGCCAGAACAGCCAGACATACACACACACCACATGCACAGAGACATAACACAGACCAAGCATGCACACACAAAATCTTGAAAAAGGATGAAGTTGAAGCCCTGGCTGGCATAGCTTAGTGGATTGAGCGCAGGCTGCGAACCAAAGCATCACAGGTTCAATTCCCAGCCAGGGCACATGCCTGGGTTGCAGGCCATGGCCCCCAGTAACCGCACATTGATGTTTCTCTCTCTCTCTTTCTCCCTCCCTTCCCTCTCTAAAAATAAATAAATAAATCTTTTAAAAAAAGAATGAGGTTGGAGTACTGACATTTCTTGATTTCAAAATTTATTGTGAAGCTACTGTAATAAAGCTTATGGTACTGACATAAAAGAGATATATGATTCAATGGAATAGAATCTATGGGTAACTGACTTTTGGTAAGGGTGCCAAGACAATTTAATAGAAACTGAATAATCTTTTAAACAAATTGTGCAGGGACAATTGGATGTCCACACGTAAAAGAACGAATCTGGAGCCTTAACCTCATATCATATACAAACATTAACTCGAAATGTATCAAAGACCTAAATAAAAGAACAAAAGCCATAAAATTCTCAGGAGAAAACATAGATGTAAAATCTTTTGTTACTTTGGATTAGGCAATGGTTTCTTATATATGACACCTCAAGTATAAGTAACAAAAGACAAAATAGATAAAGCAACTTCATCAACATGAATTATGCTTTGAGATTGTCCACCCAATCTCAAACATAGGGTGGACATGTGTCCACCCAAAAACTTGTATATAAATAGAATTATTCAGAATAGCCAATAAGTGGCAATGATCCAAATGGTCATCAACTGTTGAATGAATAAACAAGATGTGGTATAGCCACACAATGGGATATTATTCAACTATGAAAAGGAATGAAGTGCTGATTATGTGCTATAACACAAATGAATCTTATAAATATCATGGCTGGTGAAAGAAACTAGACACAAAATGCCATATATCATATAATTACATTTACATGAAATATCCTGAATAAGAAAATTTATAGAGATAGAAACTAGATTAGCAGTTGTCAGGGTCTGGAGGAACATGGAAGGGGAATTAGGACATTTATGCTAATGAGTATAGGGTTCCTTTTTGGGGTGATAAAAAGGATGTAGAATTAGTGGTCTGGGTTGCACAATTTTGTGAAAAACCACTGAATTGTAATGTTCAATCATCTGTTTTAAATATATACATATACATACACTCACATACACACATAATTCTCTATATGTCCATTATACTTCAATAAAATGTTGAAAGAAATTAATAAATTTAAAGGACAAACTTTATACATATATGAAACAGACTACTTCTCACTTCTACTAGCCCCACAATTCTAATCCAAACTATCAACATCTCTGCAAAAATATTCCTCACTGATCATCCTGCTTCTAATCTTGCCCCACCCACTCTTCTTCCCAGCAACAGTCTATCATCTACACCAAATCTGAGTCCTCTTTTAAAAATGTAAGTGAGCCCTGACCAGAGTGGTGTGGCTCAGTCAGCTGAGCATCTTCCAGCAAAGCAAAAGGTCACAAGTTCAATTTCCCACCAGGACACATGTCTGGGTTGCGGCCCAGTCCCCATATGAGAGGCAACCAATCAATATTTCTCTCCCTTTCTTTCTCCCTCCCTTCCTCTCTTTCTAAAAATAAATACATTGTTAAAATCTTTAAAAAATAAAAAATGTAACTGATATTATGCCATTCGGATTCAGATCTCCACTGGCTTTTCATAATACTCAGAAGCTCTGCTTTTACCTGATTTACATGTATGGCTCTGACCAATTTGCCTTGAAGAAATGGTTCCATGGCTAATAAAATTTTGAAAGCCTCTTGGAGGGCAAAATAGCTGACAGTCATGTATCCTGTCCCTTTTTGCCTTCAACCTTGAAAAGTCCTTGGGTGGGAGGAAAAAATCCTGGGAACAAAGGCAAAAACGTAGGAGATGAAAGAAGACCAAGATTGGGCACCCACTCAACAGAGCCAGTTCTCTGCTCTCTCTGTCTACACCCCTTAGTAACAGGTAGTTCAAGTGATGGGCATATTTGGTAACAGCACTCAAAAGAGCTTGACTACTTTACCTGCTCAATTAGCTATCAAATATTTATCGAGAACCTAGCTCTGTGCTAGTGAGCACTATCTTCAAGTGTCTGATGCCCAAAGTTCTGGTCCAGCTGGGACAGATGGTGTGGATTGTTAATTTGACAGACAAGATTGATTTTCAAGGGTCTACTACTGAAACCATGGAAGGCTCCATGGGAGAGACGAAGATAGCCACCAGTGTGGGTAAGCCAGAAGACTGCTTCACATTCAGTAAAGGCTGTTAGAAAAAGAGGTAGAGCTTCTAATTCAGACTGATAGATTTTCTGGCTTCCTCTTATTCTATCATCCCTCTCTGCCAGGGCCCACTGTCTCCCCTAAAGATTTGTTTACAAGTAATTTCCCTGTTTTTATGAGTAAGCAAATCATGACACAGAAATTTCAGAAGGCCCTGAGACTTTCAATTGTCTGTTTCAGATCCGATACAGAACATGTTCTTCCTCCTGCTAATTTTGAGCCTGGGGACGCAGCTTCATCAGACAATAGGTAAGAATGGACAAAGGGAGGGGCCTGAGAAAGAGGAGCAGATGATGGCCCTTAGCTGAAGCCAATATTCGAATGTGGTCCTGAGGCTGGAGGCTTTCTTTGAGGGGAGGTGTGATTACTGGCTGTTACAAGTACAGCAAAAAGAATGGTGGCTTGTGCATGCCCATGATCCTGTCTTATCAAAACAGAGAATGAGAGTATTGATCTATCTAGTCCCACTCTTCCATGAAGATGGTGACAAGAAGACAGAACCACTCAGACCATGCACCTCTGAACTGATAATAAGAGGGCATTGGCTGTTTGTCCCAAAAAGTGAGGTGCCAAGCACCTGTCCCCTTGTCTTCTGGCAGGGAGAATGGGGAGACAAAGCTCAGGGGGATACCTAGAGGACCTTGTTACTCTAAAGAGTCTTTTGCAGACATCCCGCTGATTATTAAATATTCACAGGAGTTCCTCTTTTAAAACGCAACAGTAACAGCCACTGGCCATTCACACGCTAATTGTGGATTACTTACTTGAATTGGAAAATCAGAGTCATTATAACATCTAAGTGTGTAATGAACTTTAATGCGATGCCTTCGGATATTAAAGAAGGGTGCTCTACCAGAAGGTGTGGATGGGCAGGAAGGAAAGCAGTTTCCGAGTTTGTTGCCCTCCTAGGAAGGTACTTCAGACCATTCAAGTGTGCTCTCAGGATCGTGAGTGCATTATTTTGGGTGAAAATCAGGAGATAAGAGAGGAAGACAGAAGTGGGCACAGGGGATTAAGTCCTCAATGAGAGCAGCTCCAATCCCATGGGAAGCTATCCAGCATTCTGCCTTCTATTGAGAAAGAATGGCTTCTTTAGCACTGGTAACAGTTTGAAGAGCTTTTCCCTCCCTTCCAGGTGGTTCTGAACTGTTCTTTGCCCAGTCACATCCCTCTCCCTCCCTTGGCTGACAGCCTGGGCTGGTAGTAGGGGGCCATCCTTGGAGAACACCCTAACATTCTGCACACTCCAGTCCTGCTCTGCACTGACAGCTAAAGAAATACTTCGTGTTTCCTTTCTAAGGCACCCTTTCTGGCTCCGATTATAGAGTCATCTAAAAGTGCAAATGCTTCCTTGCTACCAAAGAGCTTTCAGTTTCCATAAAGGGATAAGAAAACCAAAGTGCAAAAGGGTCTGAAGCTGCTGTTCCCAGGCTGCTGACAGGACTGGGGACTCCGGGAGAAACCCTGGGAATTGTGCAACCTCTGTTTCTAAAGATTTTTTTAAATTTATTTTTCAAGAATGTGGAAGGGAGGTACAAAGAGAGAGAAACATTGATGTGTGAGAGAAACATCAGTTGGTTGCCTCTTGACTTGGCCCACAAGCCAGGCATGTGTCCTGACCAGGAATCCAATCAGAGACCTTTTGATTCACAGGCCAGAGCTCAATCCACTGAGCCACACTAGCCATGGCTGATCAGCATGTTTTTACATGCTTATTGACCACTCATATATCTTCTCTGGTGAAGTGTGTATTTAAATTATTTGACCAACTTTAATTGGGTTTTTTATTTTCTTATTGTTAAGTTTTAAGAGTTTGTTACAATTTTGAATATAAGTCCTTTATGAACTATGCAATACACAAATATTTCTCCCTATTTGTGGCTCATTGTTTCATCTTTTTACAGTATCTTTTGCAGAGCACAGGTTTTAATTTGATGAAGTTCAATAGATCAGTGTTTTCTTTTGTGGATTGTGCTTTTGGTGTCAGATCTGAAAAACGGTTTAACTGAAGCTCAAAAGACTTTCTTCTGTATTTTCTTCTAAACACTGTATAGTGGTACATTTTACATTTAGGTTAGTAATCCATCTTGAGTTAATTTTTATATAAGGTGTGAAGAGTTTTTTTTCTTTTTCTTTTTTTTTTCATCTGGACATTGAGTTGCCCAGTCCCATTTGTTGAAAATACTATCCTTCTTCCATTGAATTGTCTGTGCAATTGTCAAAAATCAATAGGCTATATTTGTGTGGGTCTATTTCCGGACTGTCTATTCCGTTCATTTGATCTATGCATATATCTTCCACATATATCACACTCTTAATATTATAGCATTATAGTTTATTTTTTCTTGTAGTATCTTAGTTTTATTTCAAAATCTAATGACATCTTTTAAACCATCTGATAAAACATTTAAAGAGCAAATATTTATTTTTGTATTTTATCATGCCTTGGAGGAAAAAGTAACCCAAATTTTACTCTTTTCATTGATATTTCCTTCTTTCTTCATCATCCAAAGATGGATAAACACCACAGGGACATGTGCCCATGGTGATGCTTGAGGTCCCTCTGGGGCAGGGACTACACCTGGGGTCACTCCACTCACCTGATCTTCAGCCTCCAACACTATTTCTGCTGACCCCTGAGGTATACACAGCAGAAGAATCAGGGTGGGGAGAGGATTTCTAAGAGATGAGAAGCCTCCATGCAGAGTACCTACAAAGCGGTGCATGAGTCAGGTGCCCGGAGCAGACGTCTGTCTTCAGAAACTAGAGTTTTCTGAAAACTGTGGCTGTGTAAAGCAGCCTCCAAGTGCATTAGGTAGGAAATATAAATAAGCCTAAGTTTCTTAACAAGCCAGTTGTTAAATGGAAAAAAATATATAAAATTAGCTTAAAGAGGAAGCTATCTTGAGACACGATGCAAATGATTCATTTTGTTTTTCCTGGAGCTGTGTCTGGTGTTGACTTCCAGTGATGCCTGACTGCAAATAAAAACCAAAGTTACCCCAAGAACGTCAAAAAAACTCCAGCATTATTGGTGTAACCTAATCCTATGTCTGTTTCACTGGATTATATACATCCTTATTTTTTGTTAAAAATATGTAGATTCAGTGGACCAATATAATGTAAAATTGTGTATATATTATATAAAATTTTAAAAGGCTCCAGGAACATTACTCAAGGTATCTGGTTTAATGTGTCTAAGGAACCAGCATGTATGAATTTCTCATGCCCTGGCTGAGTCCTTTACTCTTAAATATAGTCAAGGGCCCAAATGAATGGGGAAAACCAGTTTTCTTTGCTTAATTTTGTAGTTGTGGAAACTTTCCTATTTTCTCCTTTGTCTGATAACTTCAGGAGTTCAATGCTAGGTTGAAGCTTATTTTAATAACCATGAGGCATATAAAATAAAAAACAAATGTCTTTTCCTTAGCATAAAGATGAAAAGTATATCTACCTCATTCATGGATGCAGTATATGCCAGTGGATACATAGTCATATCTGTAAAGTTGTTAGGAGTATAGGTTTTCAAGTCACAGAGATGAAATTTGAATTCCATCTCTATGAGTACCACTCTTTGACCTTGGGCAAGCATATCATTTTTTTAAGCCTCAATTTCCCCATCTGTAAAATGGGGATAGTAACTTCCACCTTGCAGACTTTTGGAAACATCAAATGAGATGTTGATGTAAAGGTTAGCCCAGTGTCAGGTTCATTGTATTTAATTAATGTTAACCATTACTCTATTTCCTATTAAAAGTCCAAATGCAGGCTGGTGTATAACTCTGCTTCTCAAATGTTAATGTGCACATAATCACGCCATCGACATTAAAATGCAGATTCTGCATCTCTAGGTCTAGGGCTGGGCCTGACATCCTGCATTCTTAACTAGCTCCTGGGTGAAACTGAGGGCAACACTTTGAACAGCAGGATGATAAAAGATGTTTGCAAGTGCAGGTGTTTTATTTGTCTAACCAATGGTTCTCAATGTTCTCTGCCCATCAGAAGCTTCCAGGGAAATAAAAAACAAATTGACACTGGCCTTACAAAAGAATTAGAATTTAATTTTAAGGATCCTAAGTGGAGCCAGGGCATTAGTTTTTTTAAAAGCCTCTCCAAATAACAATTAATGTTCTAGTTATTCTCAGCTACTCAGATACATGATTCATGTTTGCTAATTGCTCTTTTCTCTGTGAACATTAGCTGAAAAATGTCATCTGTCTGAGAGGTGGCATACTTTATGCCTGCAAACCCTGTACTCACATGCCCTATACAAGGCAGATGGGGGAAGCAAACAGAAAATGGATTTTTGCCAAAGGCCCAGACAGTAAAGAGGGGAGTTCTGCTGTATGCTACGGGGAGTTCCAGAGGAAGTTACAGGCGTTCTTCTCATGAAAGGAAAGCATAAGTGTGATATATAATTTGTTAAATAAATTCAACAGACTACACCCAAAGTCCTCTAATTCTTCTTTTTTTAAATAAGCAGATTTATTCACAGTTATTATAGTTACTGATCCATGCTATCTTATTTTGGTTTCTTTTTTTTTAATTTGTATTATTTTTATTTATTTTTCTTTTTTTAATTGTTGTTCAAGTACAGATGTCTGCATTTTTCCTTGGTCAGTCCCCCCCAACCCAGCCATTCCCACCTGCCTCCCCTGATCCCACCCCACTCCCTTGGTTTTGTCCATGTATTCTTCATAGTTGTTCCTGAAAACCCTTTCCCCCCATTATCTCCTCCCACCTCCCCTCTGGTTACTGTCAGTTTGTTCTTAATTTCAATGTCTCTGGTTATATTTTGCTTGCTTGTTTGTTTTGTTGTTTAGGTTCCTGTTAAAAGTGAGATCATATAGTATTTGTCTTTCACCACCTGGCTTATTTCGATTAGCATAATGCTCTCCAGTTCTATCCATGCTGTCCCAAAGGGTAAGGTG
Source organism: Phyllostomus discolor (assembly GCF_004126475.2). Classification (NCBI taxonomy): domain Eukaryota; kingdom Metazoa; phylum Chordata; class Mammalia; order Chiroptera; family Phyllostomidae; genus Phyllostomus; species Phyllostomus discolor. The sequence goes on along the minus strand of NC_040905.2, from coordinate 161,421,543 downwards.
CTCCTTCTTTCTTTCTGCTGCGTAGTATTCCATCATGTAAATGTACCATAGTCTAATTCTTCTTATAGCTCAGACTCAGCAACTAATCTTCCTCACAAACCCTATTTCTCTTCCCTGTTTCCTCTTTTACCATGTGTAATTAATTAAAAGAAGGGAGTGCTATGAAGAGAGTAAAAGTAGTGTAAATTCTTGAACCTGACACATAGAAAATAGTTAATACATATTTGATAAATGAATAAATTTATAAATATTAATCTTCAGGGAAGGGCAGATTTGGTGTCAAGTAGCTCTGTCTATATTTATCTATAGATATAGATATAGATATAGATATATTTTATTCCTCACCCAAGTCCATGCTCACTAATTTTAAAGAGAGAGGAATGGAGGGAGAAAAACATTGATATGAAAAACATAACTCAGTTGCCTCTCACATGCACCTCAACAGGGACTGAACCTGCAACCCAGGCATGTACCCTGACTGGGAATTGAACTTTCAAACTTGTGGTTTACTGGATGACACCCCAATCAACTGAGTTACACCAGCCAGGGCAATGCTATCTTAGTTTTAATGGGACTTCCTAACTCAAGTATTTGAAGATTATTCTTATCATAGAGGGATATACCTTTAAGAGGACCCTATTTTGGAGACTTGGGGTGAGAATTATAACAAGTGCTCAGTGGATTCTAGAAAATGGAGTCATACAGGAAATTTGGAAGCACAACATCTCTTTTCACATATATCATCTCAGAGTATTCTCAAGCAAATGCAGGTGTGATTGGCACAAAAGGAGTCATGTTATATAGCCCTGCCTCACCCCCATCCTGCACAAAAGAAGGCTGAGTAGATGTAACTCCTTTCTGTACCATAGATCTCTGTTACAAAGGCACATTAATGTTCTAGTAATGGTTATAACAGGGGTTGGAAGCAAGATGTAAATTTGTCAGTCATTTTTGATAAATCAAGTTTGTGGATAGCACTTACAATCAAGTATGTTGTGTGGTGATTAAGGATGCCAGTTTGTGTGATGTTGGGCAAGTCATATTCTGATGAGAGAAAAACAGAAGTCAGTATGATTATGCTCATCTTTTCTTTCTCCCTTTCCCTCTTTCTGCCCTTTATTTGCCAAAACCTTAACTGGAACTTAATATGTGCTAGGCACTGGAGGTATCAAAACAAACTCAGCCTGGTCACTGCCTTCAAAGACTTGTAAGATAGCAGGAGGAAAACCATGAGTAAGAAGAGAATTGCAATGTGAATCATTTAAGCAACTTAGAGAAACCCAGAAATTGCTTATACCATGAACTCTATTGCCTAGGATGGTCAGGGAATGAGCTTTCCTGGTTAAAAAAATACTGTGATTAATAAAGATTGGCCAAGTATTCCACATGTAGATTACCACTGTCCCAAGAGTTAAAACAGGGTACAAAAGAAAGGAACCAGTGTTTGCTGACCACCTACTACCTACCAAAATAAGGTACTTCATGTATGCCATTTCTTTTAGTTTTTCCAATACTGGGAGGTAGGTATTAATCTTGTGCCTTTACAGGTGGAGAGACAGACTCATAAAGGTTAAATGACAGGATCAAGATCAAAGGGCTCAAGATCCCAGTGCAGTCAGAATGTGAACCCAGGTTCATCTGTCACTAAATCCAATGCTCTTCATACCACATTTTACATGGAAGCAACTACTTGAATAGAATATGCTTGGAAGCCTACCCAATATTTATTGTAAGGTTGGTTTGACTGATTAAATTAATGAATGGATGCAGCAAGGCCTACTGAACATAACTTGATCTGATCTTCTTCATGATTCAGAAGCTAGTCCAGGATGGTGCTACACCTCAGTCCTAATGACTATCCATTCATTAGTAATGGAAACAGTATAATTTTGTACAGTTTCTCACACTTAATTTTGCATGCACTGCCTTCCTTAGTTTGCCATGTTTGACTACACTTTATGTTATTATTTTGTAAAATTATTTACATCAATGCAGCTTTTATTTTTTGAACAAAATGACATGCCCTGTGGTAAATGGAAAACCAGCTGGCACTGGTACATAGAGGATAAGAGCAAATGTAAATGCAGTGAAAGTAAAGTGGTGTCATTAAAGTCCACCCAGATCCTATTACCTGCCTGGAAGCTGCCTATTTTATTAAAAAGAAAAATATTCATCGTTAGAGGTCAGAGAGTCTGGTTGTAAATTATGTGTAATTTCAAAGGTTGAAATAAAACTGAAGAAGAAGTAAATTTCTCCTGGAATTTCCTGAATTCCTGAATAATCCAATTCCTTTTAGGCCCTCATTCTACTCCATCTAAAATCGCCTTTCATGCTTCTAATAGTATGTACCTGGCATGTAGCAGGTATATACTTAATACTAGTTGTATTCTTCCTTTCCCATTGTTGATAGAAAATAAGCTTCTGTGATAGACTTGTAAGATGTGGTGGTTAAGAGCAATTGGGATTTAGCAATTCTTGGGTCTGATCCTGGCTGTGCAATCTTAGGCAAGTTGCTTAACCTTTCTGCATCTGTTTCCTTTCCTAAAAAAGAGATGGTTCTACTTCACTGATTTCCTAGGAAGACTAACTGAGGTCATGTGTTAGCAAAAGCCTAACACATAGTAAGAACTCAACATGTGATAGTGGTTATTATTACAATCACTGATGCAAGGTAGGTGATATTTTGCAGAGAAAGATGTAATTGGATCCACATGAAAACAGATGAGCCTGGGTGATAGGTGGTAGGAAGGCAATCAGCTGTACGGGTTGGGTGTGTTGAGGGAAGAGAACTATTTCAGAGTAGTGGATCAAGATGTCCACTCTTGCCCAGATTGGATGAGGAAAGGAGAGAAAAGAGCCCAAGCAATGCCCAGATAATGACAGGTATTTTCTAGAAAACAGGGGTGGACTGAGTCTCCTCAGCTCCTACTGTGTACAGAACTGAAATGTGAAGGCAGACAATGGGAGAACATCTTGTTTTCTGTTCAGCTTTATTCACAGTGACAGTCCCTAAGGATTTGTACATAGTAGAACACGGCAGCAATGTGACCCTGGAGTGTGACTTTTACTCTGGAAATTATCTGGAAGTTGAACATGTAACAGCCACTTTACAAAAGGTGGAAAACAACACATCCTCGCACAGTACCACTTTGCTGAAGGAGGAGCTGAAGGGGAAGGCCTTATTCCACTTCTCCCAAGTGCAAGTGAGCGATGCGGGGAGGTACCACTGCCTGATCGGCTTCAGGACCACTTGGGACTACAAGTACCTGACTCTAAAAGTCAAAGGTGAGTAGTTTCAGGGACTGGAATCCGTAGACCTATAGCGAGCTCAAGCAAAAGCTGGGAGGATGGTTATAAGGAGACAGAGCTATCTCAAAGAAAAGAAAAGCACCTGTTCTGAAGTAATTTTTGACAAATGAGTGTAAAGCAGCTGAGGTAAGGGCAAATGGGGGCAGGAGTTACAGAAATAATTAAAGCTAGAGGAAGCCAGGAAATGAGACCTTGAAAGAAAGGTGAGAGGCTGCCAAAAATTGGCTGTGCCTAATTCATAGTTTTTGCAAGGACCAACACTAACTTGATTATTAAGCTACTCTCTAAGAACAACTTACTCCTCCAGTCCAGAGTTATTTAAACCATGGTTTTCCATCCATTTATGGATTAAAATATCAGTTTAGTAAGTAGTAAATCAGGTGGATATTTTTCCCAAACATAAGAAAATAAGTAGAATAGAATATATCCAGAAGGTATCACATAGTAGTGCTAAGTGTTGTCTTGTGAAACTCTTGTTTCAGAGGGTGTGTGTATTTTGGTTCATGATGTAAAATATTTTTCTCACTGAAGGAGGCCCTAATAGAGTAAGCAGCTGATAATAAAAGATGAAGTAATTTTTGCCATATAAATCATAAGGCTTTCAAAGAATGAAATACATTACTGTCCCTCCACCAACTTATTCTCATGAGCAAGATTCTTTAGGCCTTATTGCTACAAAATAATGAAAAATAGAAATAGAATTGATGCTGAATATTGTCTCATTTCAATAATAAGTCATATGCACCCTCAGATTCATGAACAAATAGGAAAAAAGGCCCCATCCATCTCATTAAAAGATATATTTCAAGTAAACTTTTATTTTTTATGTTTAATAATTATCAGTGTTCATACTTTATGTTTTGATTTTACATGTGCTAATAATAATGGAAATTAGATTTCAATGCAGAAAACAGCTTTGAACACTTAAAGCCTTAAGGTCACAAGAAAAAAAATTAATTTCAATAACCATACATATTTTGTTGCTGCAAAAAAACATGGGTAATCAATAAAAGAGCTTTTAAACATGTTGCATTAAGATAAAATCCTATAGAAAAAGTGGAATGGGAACTGAGGTTCAAGGAATAAAAAGAAAGTAAAGCTCTGACCATCAGGGAAGAATTTTTGTATGTATTTTTCAATGGATAGCGGTGTGTATAAAAGACACCTTCTTTGAAATCTAGATGACATTGGATGCATACGTAAGAGTGAAATAATTGTTTTACTAAAAATATAAATGTTTCTTAATTGCTAAATGTCATATATTTTCCAACCTAGAAGCATGAAAAACTTTAAGAATCAAATTAATATAAGAGAGGGTGCATACTGCATCATAATTCTTTTAGGAGAAATAAAAGCAAAAAAAAAAAAAAAAGGTTGAAGATCAACAAAGTATTTTACCCTGATCAGCTAGAGAGTCCAGAGAGTGAGTAGTAAGAGACTGCAGCTTTTGAAAAGCCAGGTTGCAAGTGCAAAACTATGAGTAATCTGTCTAAGGAAGGGCAGGAAAATGACTGGGGAAAATAGCACAGTGGCCCTGAGAGACTGGGAGAGCCTAGGAACCTTCATCTCTGAATGAAGCTGGGGAGATCCAGGCCCCTAGTTAGTGTTTGCTTAAATGAAGTAGCACTAGAGGAAAGATGAATTTTTTTCTTAAAATGCCTGCACTATAGCATAAACCTTGGAAGTAGGGTTGTTAGCACTTTCTTTAATGTCTAGGCAACTGTTCATATTAAATACAATGAAAAGAGTATTCAACTTTAACTAATTTCAGAAGCATAGGGGAAAAATATGAGGTACAATGGCTAGAAAGTCCAGAGAGTGAGTAGTAGGAGACTGCAGCTTTTGAAAAGCCAGGTTGCAAGTGCAAAACTATGAGTAATCTGTCTAAGGAAGGGCAGGAAAATGACTGGGGAAAAGAGCACAGTGGCCCTGAGAGACTGGGAGAGCCCAGGAACGGAGCCCACAGGTTGAACACTGGCCTGTAAAGAATCCCTAACAGACACAGAGCAAGTACTAAGGAATGAAAGGACCAAATCAACCTGGAGACCTGGGTAAAGCATGAGGATGCGGATGGAATGAGCTGAGACTTACAGTAATACTTCAAACCAACAAAAAGGCTCAAGGGCCAGAGAGTGCAGCTTCAGCAAGTGGAGGAAGGAGGCAGCATGGCTTCCATGGTTTCTTTCAAGAGAAATTATTTTCACCCTAAGAAGGGAAGGCAAAGGGCACAGGGGGAAACAGCCCGAGGGAAGGATGCTGGTAGTGAAAAGATAACTGAATTCAGCCTGTAGGCCCAGACAAAGCATTTGCTGAAAGAAGTTACTGATGGGACTTTGCTCTTGTTATCTTTTCTCCATTGGGGAAATAGAAGGGAATAAGGAAAGAAAATGATAAATTTCAAAAAAGGGGGGGAACTCATGGGAATTACAGCCTGTTTATAACCTGATGTTCTTCTCCAGGCCTTTTAACAGGCAAATTGAGCATAACCTGCCTGGATTCTCTAAGGTCAAGGTATATAGAACTACATTTTTTAAAAACCTTAGTCACTGTCCTTATGATGATAAAGCAGATAATACTATGTACAGCTTAATCTTTATTTCAGAGCTACTAGTGTTGCCAGTAATTTATGAATGGTATAGTGAGAGAAAATGGAAACCATTTAAACCAGTGGAAATGTAAATCAAGTAAATAGTAATTATTTTCATGGAATAGACGAAGAAGCCAACCTGGGAACAGGGAGGCAAATCAGCAATTCGCAATAGCTGGAAGCTGACACCACCCTGGGCTGGAGGGAAAACAGGAGGGCAGGGTTAACTGAGCCCAGGGCAGAGTCACATGACAGACACTGGAATCCCAGTGGACCTGTCCAGTGGTAGATGGAGCCAGGGATGAGAGGTAGCTGTAACTGGAGAGGCAATTGTAGCACACAGCATATGGGAGAAGTACCCTAACTTTTCCCTCTTTCTCGTCCTACATTTTTCCCACCATGCTCCTATTGGCTGTCAAGAACCTGAAATACACAGCTGACTAAGTCAGCCTTCCTATAATAATGAGCAAAGTAAAAGGATGGATCTAAGCACAAACATGACCAGGACCCACACAGCACACAACTTGTTCATAAAGTAGTAAAATGTGGGTTGAATAATGTGTACTTAACTGTAACTATAATAGACTGAACAACTAGTAGTTGTTGATGCAGGGCCAGCAAAGGGTGATTGGTGGTCTTAAGTCACCTGGAGATACTCTAATTGCCAAGGGGTCTCTTCAAGCCAGCCAAGACAGGCAGTAGTTCATTCATTTAACAAAATTGATCTTATGACCTTAGGCTGTGTTAAAACCCTGTTTGGGGCTGTAAGTGTGCTTAGGGCATGGGACGTAATTAGTCACCCCATACTCTGTATTGTTTAGATAATATCTGGAGTATAGGTCATGTTACATTGGGAAAAATAAAGTTGAATACAAAGACTGGTAACTAGAACTGGATTTGGCAATAATGTCCTGTGAAAATGAATGAAAGTAGACATGATTTGACTTCCAGTCAAGATGGCAGCATAGGTAAACATGGCTTGACACCTCACACAACCACATCAAAATTACAACTAAACTATAGAACAACCATCACTCAGAACCATCAGAAATCGAGGTGAATGGAAGTCTGACAACTATGGAATTAAAGAAACCACATTCATACAGACTGGTAGGAAGGGCGCAGACATGGAATGGGCTGGTCCCACATCCACATGTGGTGGATAAAAATTCAGGAGGGATATTTTGGGAGTGAGGAGTCCCAGCCCCACACCAGGCTCCCCAGTCCAGGGTTCCATTGCCAGGAAGATAAGTCCCTATAAGTTCTGGCTACAAAAACCAGCTGGGACTGAGTCGATGGAAGAAGCTTCTAGAGTCCCAAGCAGTATCTCTTAAAGGACCCATACATGGACTTACTCAGACTCACTCCCTCTCAGCACCAGTACAGGTATAGCAAATTAAAGGCACCTGGCATACAGGGAGGAACTGAAATGTCTGGCATCAAGGTGAGGGCTGGGGGACAGCTTTCTTCCAAACAGAGAGACAAGCAGAGGCCATTGTTCCTTTTCTGAACCTTCTCCCAACAGAGCCACAGAGCTGGCAGGCAGGTGCCGCATCTGAGACACCATCAACATGGCTAAAACAGTTTGTACTACCCTGGAAATCCCCTGATATTCCATTCCACACAACTTATGGGCCCAATCAAGCTGTTAACAGTGACTTTTCTATGTGAATGTCTGGCTCATGCTTCACAACTTCCTAAATTCTGTCAAACAAGCAACAGCCAGCCTCAGTGAGGCCCTAACCTCTATACCTCCTGCTAAGTGGCCCCAAGCTTGGCACTAGCAGCAGCCAGCCTAGATTCACAGCATGGCTTTTCCTGAGAATCTCCAAACCCAGCACAAGTAGCAGTCATCTGCTTACTTTATAGCTCATGCAGAGTGGTCTCAGGCAGAACACAGGTGGGGGCTGAACTTGGCCTTCACCACCTGGGAACCCAAGAGCCTGTGCACTCACTGGACAGCTATAGACCACATTGTAGTACCACCACCTTAATCCTGCACAGCTTATCACAGAGGGTGGAGGTTGGTGGTCTGTGGACACAGCCAGTCCTTTCAGCTGACTGGCCTGATTCAATCCCTCCCATTGACCTGCCAACAGCAATCAAGGCTCAACTCAAGAAGAGGGTGTACTCAGCCCACATGAAGTGCACATCTCGAGTATCTAGTTTGAGTGATAAGGGACACTGTACCACTGGACCCTACAGGACACCTACTACATTAGGCCACACTATCAAGATATGGAGTCAGAGCTGCTCTACCTAATACATAGAAACAAATGCAGGGAGGCTGCCAAAATGAGGAGACAAAGAAACAAGGCCCAGAGGAAAGAACAGATCAACGCTCCGAAAAGGAACTAAATGAAATGGAGATAAGCAATCAGATGCAGAGTTCAAAGCACTGGTCATATGGATGCTCAAGGAACCTAGTGAGGAACTCAGCAGCATAAAAAAGTTCCAGTGAGAAAGGAAGGACACACTAATTGAAATAAAGAACAATTTACAAGGAAAAATAGTAGAGTGGATAAAGCCAAAAATCAAATCAATAATATGGAACATAAGGAATCAAAAAATCAACCAATCAGGACAACAAGAAGAAAAAAGGATCCAGAAAAAATGAGGATAGTATAAGCAGCCTCTGGGACAACTTCAAGTATCTCAACATTTGCATTATAGGGGTGCCAGAGGGAAAAGAGAAAGAGCAAGAAACTGGAAATCTATTTGAAAAAATAATGAAAGAAAACTTCCAGCCCTGGCTGGCATAGCTCAGTGGATTGAGCGTGGGCTGCAAACCAAAGTGTCACAGGCTCGATTCCCAGTCAGGGTACATGCCTGGGTTGCAGGCCATGACCCCCAGCAACCGCACATTGATGTTTCTCTCTCTCTCTCTCCCTCCCTTCCCTCTCTAAAAAATAAATAAATAAAATCTTAAAAAAAAAAGAAAAGAAAACTTCCATAAGTTGATGAAAGAAATAGACATGCAAGTCCAAGAGGCACAGAGAGTCCCACACAAGATGGATACAAAGAGGCCCACTCCAAGACACATCATAATCAAAATGCCAAAGTTTTAAGATAAAGAGAGAATCTTAAAAGCAGCAAAAGAAAAGCAGTTAGTTATCTACAGGGAAATTCCCATAACACTATCAGATGACTTCTCAAGAGAAACTTTGCGTACTAGAAGGGATTGGCAAGAAATATTCAAAGTTATGAAAAGCAGGGACCTACAACCAAGATTGCTCTACTCAGCAAAATTATCATTTAAAATTGAAGGGCAGATAAAGAATTTCCCAAATAAGAAATAACTGAAGGAGTTCATCATAACCAAACCATTATTATATGAAATGTCAAAGGGACTTATTTAAGAAATAGATGAAGATAATAACTATGAAAGATAAAATGGCAATAAATACATACCTGTCAACAATTGAATCTAAAAACCAAACTAAGCAAACAAGAACAGTGACAAAACCATGGATACAGAGAGCATTTTGATGGTTGCCAGATGGGAGGTGCATGTGGGGGAATGGGTGAGGAAGTGAGGGGATTAAGAAGTACAAATAAGTAGTTAAAGAATAGGCATGGAGATATAAAGTACAGTACAGGAAATGGAGTAGCCAAAGAACTTACACCCATGACCCATGGACATGAACAATGGTGTAGGGATTGCCTGAGGGACAAGGGAGTGCTAGTTGGAGGGGTGCAAATGGGGAAAAATTGGAACAACTGTAATAGCATAGTCAATAAAATATAATTAAAAATAGTTCTGGCTAATAAACTACAATGGGAAAAAGTTCACAATGATTTTGTCTTTTGCCTATAATTTTCTCATTTGTTTGTTTTTTGATTAGGTTCTACTTATAGGTGAGATCATATGGTATTTGTCTTTCACCACCTGGCTTATTTTATTTAGCAAAATACTCTCCAGTGCCATCCATGCTGTTGTGGAGGGTAGGGGTTCCTTCTTTCTTTCTTCTATGTGGTATTCCATTGTGTAAATGTACCACAGTTTTTTTTTATCCACTCATTTATGATGGATACTTAGGCTGTTTCCAGCACTTGGCTATTGTAAATTGTGCTGCTATGAACATTGGGGTACATAGGTTCTTTTGAATTGATGATTCAGGATTCTTAGGATATAATTTCAGCAGTGGGATCAGTGGATAAAAAGGCAATTCCATCTTTAGTTTTTTGAGGAAATTCCAGCCATCTGCATCCCTACCAACAGTGCACTAGGGTTCCCTTTCCTCCACAACCTTGCCAGCACTTGTTTGTTAATTAATGGTGTGAAGTGGTATCTCGTGGTTTTAATTTGCATCTTTCTAATGGCTATTGATACTGACACATTTTTTCATGTGTCTATGGGGCCTCTGTTTAATGACTAAACAGCTAGTTACTTCAAAGAATAGCAAGTAAACCTTTAAATATGACATCTTCCCGGAGGAGAGGCCATATGCAGAAATTTTCAGAACATCCCATACTTCTTACAGCTTTGTTTTACTTCATTGTAATCAAAGCTGCCTAAACAATCATATATTTCTCATTGGTTTTTCTTTCATTTGGTGATTTTCCCTAGTAACACAAAATCAACAGTTTTATAACTACTCACCTTAATGTCTGAGTTAACTATCAAGTTAGACATAGAAAGACAAAAACCACATCATCTTATTTATATGTGTACTCTAAAAACCAGCTAACCAGCCAACCAACCAACCACTGCCCCATACCTCATATATACAGAGAACAAATTGGCGGTTGCTGGAGGTGAGAAATGGGTAAAGGGGGGGTCAAAAGATACAAACTGCCAGCTATAAAATAAGTTATGGGGATGTAATGTAAAGCATGATGACTATAGTTAACAATAGCGTATTGGATACCTGAAAGTTGCTAAGAAGGTAAATCATCATAATCTCATCACAAGAAAAAAAATTGCAGCTGTGTGGTGATGGATATTAACTAGACTTGTTTATGGTGATCATTTCACAATATATACAAATATCAAATTATTTTGTTGCACACCTGAAACTAATATAATATTATGGGTCCATTATATCTCAATGGAAAATAAAGATATTATTTCAAAAAAGAAAAGAAAGTCACATGTTTTATCTAAAGGTGAAAAGACTATATGGAGTCTCACCAATTATCCTCAAATACCTGAAGGGTTGTCTTCTCACATGGATGAGGTAATAATAATTACCAACGTTAACTGAGTATTTATTATGTTTTAGGCACATAACTCATTTAATCATTCTAACACTCCTGTTAAGGATTAAGTATTATTGTACCTATATTATAAATGAAAAATCTGAAGGTCATGTAACCAGCCTATACCTTCCAGACTATGAAGCCAATGTTCTCAACAACTATGTTTACCCCATGTTGTTTTACTAAGCCAGACAAGAACTCATGGTTGAGGCTACCATGAGGCAGTTTAACTTGGCATAAGGATGACTTTTCCAATGAAAGTTTAACTTTTTATTGTCTAATTGTGGCAAAGACTACTTCTGGAATTAGGAACTTCCATTCATAGAGGTACTTAATGAAAAGTTAGTTATCTAGAAAGTTACTAATATTAGAAAAGAAATATTATTAAAGATAAAAAGAGATATTTCATAATGCTAAAAAAGACAATTCAACAGGGAGACATAACAATCCTAAATGTATGTACATCTAACAACACAGCTTCAAAATATATAAAACAAAAGTTGACAGGCCTAATAGGAGAAATAAACAAAGCCACAATTATATTTGGAGACTTCAACTCATCTCTATTATAATTGACTGAACAAACAAAAAAGAAAATACAAGAGTTGAACAGCATAGCTGTCTTGACCCAATCAACATACATAAAACTTATACCCAACAACTGCAGAATATACATTATTTCCAAGTGCATGTGAAACAATCATCAAGGTATTTATCTAGCAAGTTGCTAAAGAAGATATTTCTCATTAAACAGGAAGTTGGGCTAGTTGAATTTCCAAACCACTCCCACCTCTGAAATTCTAAAATTTACTCATCTTTTCCTAAGAATAATACCCTCAATCCAGCTTCCCCATTGTATGTGGCTGATAATGATTCCATTTTAGCCACTTCCCAAATAGAAAAGAGGCTGTGGAGGTGGCTTTAGGTTGTATAAATAAAGACATAGTTTCCTGTCCCTACCCCAAAACTTGCTGATTTTTTTAGTTGAGCACCTCTCCCATCTGCTTTCTCATTTGTGTATCTTAGCCCAGCTCCTGATTCCTGACCCTCCTATCTCTGAAATCACCTTTCAACTTGGCCATGAAATCAACTTCTTATCCCAAGCTACCCTGTGGGAGCAGACCAGAGCCTTACCCACGTAACACAACGCCTATGAATCTATTTATTCTCTTCCATCTCCCTCTAAGACCCACAGCTTCAGAAATAACCTACAATATAACAGAATAAAATGATTATTGTACCAAGCAGGGAAAGTATAGGTAATAATAAAAGATAAAATGAGTACTCAGAATGCATGACTGAGATACTGTTTGATTGCTAGACACAGATCAAAATTTGGTTCCAAGAAGACTGGTGAGTCTAACCAGCTCAAGTTCTTCAGTGGGCTGGTTCAGAGCCTGATTCTCCTCATGCACTAGCTCTGGATACTCCTAAGTCCCCCAGGAAAACATACCCTTCTATATTGTTCCATCCCCAGATTTTGCAGTTACATCGAGAATCCAACGCATAATTCAGAAAGGATGAGTTCAAGTCCCCCTCTCCCCATCTACCCCAGTCCAGCTGTCTTCTTATTTACAAAATGGGAATGGATTTTACCTCTCATAGTATCCTTGTGTAGTTTAAATGACATAATGTATGTAAGGGGAAGGAGTCAGGTTTTAGAGCCAGTCACCCCTGCTCCTCTCCAAGTTCTAGACTAAGTGACCTATAGATACACAAGAATCAATACCAAATGGGAAATGAACTCCAATTTTTACATTAATAGCTGGATGAACACATGATTTCCCCTTTCCTTGCTCCCAATTTTGGGGCTTCTCTGATAATTACACTGGAGAACATGACTTAGAACAGGGGCCTCTTCCTTCTTGTTCCTTCATCTTAACCTAGGAGTCCAGGTTTGCAGATCAGACCTTGAGGTCACTCATCCATTCAGCCTCATGGATAAGAAAATCTGACCCCCCCACCCACCACCATTTGCCAGCAGGAGCTGGAATACTGTGAGCTGGGAAGATGTCAGAACTTTTTGAGGCAGGCAGGCCAGCAGGCCCAGCTGCATATGATTTGCCATGTGGAGACAAAAACTTCAACAGAGGGCCCACAGGTTTTTAGCAGCATTTGAAGGTGCGGTCACCCTGCTCCGCTGTGACCGGTGCATGACAGCAGGAGTGTCTTTGGCTATAACTAGTCAAATTAGCCATTCATAATTTAGGGACACACAGGGGAGGTGCTCAACAGGCAGGAACTGGAGAGGAGCATGAACATTCTCTCCTCTGCAGAATGTAAAAGCACAGGGCATGACTCTCAGTACCTAGAAAACACTTAGTGAGTCATACATGTTTTATTTTTGTTCATATAGCTGTTATGACTATTTTCATGTAAATTTGCTTCTCAAAGTTTGTGCCCATTTATATTCCACCAATTTAAGGAAAAATAAGTTTCATCACACATGTGCCATCTATCTATCGATCTTTACTTCAAAGATTGTAGTGAAATTCTGTTTCTCTAGGAAGTACTTTCTGGTTAATAAAAGCTAGTGCTCATTCCCTCTTCCCTCCTCCAAAAATCAACAGCTTATTTTCCACACTTCCTGGTATCTTCCCATGTTAATACATACTTATTGTTAGCTACCATCTAAGATAATTGGACAGTTTGTCTTTGTGTCCTCACTCTTGTCACCTGTGTCTATTTTAGATCTGTTTTCTAGAGGGCAGGGAGCCATACGGGTTTAACTCACTCAGCATACACTGCACAGAACTGTGTGTGTGTGTGTGTGTGTGTGTGTGTGTTGGAGAGAAATAAATAATAAATACACCCAATTTCTGACTATTTATACACATAATCTAGGTCTTTACTTTTCCTCCTAATCTCAAGGAGAACAGAAGCAAGGGGGAAGTGGAAAGAAAAATTTCTGAGGATATAAGGAAAAAACTCTAAAGTGAGATATGGGGTTTGCTAGTAATTGTATTTATGCATCCTTTTTCTTTAGTTTTCAGCTGTGAGATAATGTGCAGTAATGCAAGAGTGCAAAGACTGTGGTGGAATAAAGTACTGCTGAGATCAGAAACCAGACTTCCACTGTGCAAACATCGGCTCTACCAGTTTCCAGCCCTGACTCTTCAGTTACCTCCCACAAAAATTGGGAATATCAACAATGCCACTTTTGTTGTACAAACTAAATAATTTGATGTGTGTAGAATAGCATAACATCTGAGACAAAAGAAATGTTTTTTTTAAATTAAAACCATTATTATGTAATATTGATAATGATTTTATTTATTTTACATGGCATTGGGGACAGAGCTCTACAGGAACTGGAAAGGAAAGACATTCATTTTTTTTTTCTTCTGTTGTCCAGCTTCCTACAAGAAAATAAACACTCGCGTGGTTCAGGTCCCAAGGACAGATGAGGTAGAGCTCACCTGCCAGGCTAAAGGCTATCCCCTGGCAGAAGTATCCTGGCCAAATACCAATGTTTCTGCCAACACAAGCCACACGGAGACTTCTGACGGCCTCTATCAGGTGACTAGTGTTCTGCGCATAAAACCACCCCCCGGCAGAAACTTCTCCTGTGAGTTCTGGAATGCTAATGTGAAGGAGCTTACATCAGCCATCATTGTCTCTCCAGGTAAGAGCTGCCCGCCCTTTCTGATTCTGTCAGTCAGGGTTCAGGTGAGAAACAGACGGCACACTCAGAGCGAGTAATTTGAGGAGAATATAATGAAGGGACTATTTATGAAGTTGTGATCAGGATCTAGAGAAACTGCTGAGGATAGTGATGGACCCTGGGGCTTCTACGATGAGGAAGCCATTACCACTATTGGAGAGATGGCTAAAACCTGGAGAAGGGAGCTTTGGGGAGACCACCTCTTGACAGGTACTGTGGCCTCCAGTGGGAGGAATGTGTTGCTGCCCACAGAAACTCCAAAGGGTGGGAGCTGGTGAATGAATACCCTAACCTCACTCTCCTCCCACCCTCTGATCTCCTGCTGGTGTCCCCCATTGGCTGAACCCAGCTGGAAGTTAGAGAACAAGGGAATCCACTGATATGGTCCATAAAGATCAACTTCTCAGAGCTCAGAGCACAGTGTTGAAGTGTGCATAATGGATCAGAAGAGGAAACAGAAAATACCCAGCACAGAAGCTCGTCACTTGACTCAGGCACAGTGTCCTAAGTGAGCAGGGTGAATATCACTTTGCCGGCATGGCCACCAGCTGCATGGTTTGGGGTCTTATAGGAAAACTACCTTCTTACAAAATCCTGCAGAGCTTTCACTGGCTATGCTGAATCCTGTACTTTTGAACTTCCTACACTAGCAAAATTTCAGATTTTGGAAGTCTGACCATTTTTTATGTACCAGGTTAGAACAGTTATTTGTCCAACAAGAGCAACTAACTTCTAGTATCACAATCATTTCATTTTATCACCAAGTATGTAAGTTTCCTGTTGCTCCTGTAAAAAATTACCACAAACTTTGTGGGCTTAGGATGGCACAAATCTATTAATTCACACTTCTGGGAGTCAGAAGTCTGAAAAGGGTTTCACCAAGCTCAAATCAAAGGTGTCAAGAGGATAGCAGAGACTCTAAAGGAGAATTCATTTTCTTGGTTTTTCCAGTTTCTAGAGGCCACATGTGCTCCTTGGCTTATGGGCTCTTCCCCCACTTTCAAAGCCAGCAAATGCATTACTCAGACCTCTGCTTCTGTCATCACATCTCTTTCTTTGACTTCTCGCATCCTTTTTCTACCTTGTAGGGACCTTTGTGACTACAGTAGATGCTGGCCCCCTACCTCAACTCAATAATTCAGGATACTTTACCCATTTTCAAGTTACTTAATATAATCACATCTGCAAAGTCCTTTTGTGCTATAGGGTGACATAGTCACAGGTCTCAGGAATTAGAACATGGATGTCTTTGACGGGAGCCATTATTTTACCATACAAAGACTATCATCTCAGAATAAAGAGCAGTCCCTAGTATTGAATAATTTGACTTTATAGAACATTCACTATGCTGTCATTATATTTTTCTTTGTCTTAGTTAGACAAAACAGAGTCTATGAAAAAAACCTGTTGGCATGTAAGTATTTAGCTAGTGATTCCAAGGAGTAGAAATGAGATGTTTAGAAAAAAAAGGAAAAGCAAATATAAGGCTACATTATCAAACTTGAAGTGGGCAACAGGAGCTTAAATATGCAAGGACTGCCTGGTTAAGCATAGGGCAATACTTTAGATGAAATGTGGTTTTCTAGAAGAACACTTATATAAGGATCTCCACAAAGAAATATGGGCCTGGGAAGAATGGACTTGGCAATGACTAGAATCTGCCCTTTGCATTACTGATTACATCAGAGTTTTTCTTCATGATGGAGAAGTGGAAGGGCAGACTGATAATTTCTCTAGAAGCCTTGAGGCTATGAGAAGTTAAGAATGAACTAAGATAGCCCCTATCTGACTGTAAGCTAACATAGCTGAAGTCAACAGTTGTGGGAGGGGCCTGCAGAGTCAGCTCAAAGCTTGGGATATCGCTCATGAATGCAACCAGCAGGGAGATGGAGAAATCTTTGTGCAATTAGAAATTCTCAACCTAGATTTACCCATCCTTCCCAGCCCTACTATCCCCTGATACAGATCCTCTGCTGTAGTCAGCTCCCCTTCCTCACCACATCCCCCCTGAACCTGCTTGACCCTCTCCCATGTCCATTACTTCATTGCTTGGGCACTTTCTGCCACATGAAATATCATTCTTCACCAGCTCAAGCCTACCCTCTCTCCAGGGCAGCTCAGGAAACTCCTGGGCACAAGCAGTCTTCCCTCATCTTGCCTCCTAAGACCAATTGTACCGCTTCTTTGTTTGTCTGTGACTATACTTATCTATTCTCTTTCATTGCTATTTTATTTTCCAGGTATTTTAATTGTTCACACGAGTCTTCTTTATACTCAGACTAAAGCAAAAGCAGAGTATTCTGCTCATAATAAGCGCTCAATAAATGTCAGATTAAGGGGTTGAAGACTTATTCTTAGATGATCCCAGACCCATTACCCCAGCAGCCAGACTGTGTGGACAGGCAGGTCTGAACAGGCAAATGATGCACTAACTTGTGGTACAAATAAACAAAATAACCAAAAGTCACACATCCTCCCACACTTGGGTTCCTGGCTTCTATTTCTGAAAAGCATTTTGTTGTCTTATGACTGTTCATTTTCTGTTGTTTCTCATAAGTTGAGTAGCTCACTCCTGATTTCTCTGACCCACCAGAAGCTTCTCCAGAAGTTAATGAATCAAACAAATACAGCAATGAAATTCTGGGCATGGGAGGTGCTCCCAGAATTCTAAGACAATGACTGAACATCCTAACTTTCAATCAGAAATTAAGGAGCAGTGAGATCATTTTCCTTTTGAAACATTTTCTTCTACTTAGTCAGTTGTTGCATTTTCATAGGAAATACAGTGGGACTAGATCACAGATTCTTACAGGGCTGCCAGGGAAGCCCTTCCAGGAGGCCTGGCAGTGGTCAAGTGCATGGGCTCTAAAGTCAGATAAACTTTTATTTCAAATCCTCTCTGCTACCTACTAGCTTTAAGAGCTTGAGCTACCCTAGAACTGTCTCCTGTCTTTCATTTGTGGAATGGGGTAAATGATGGTAGCTACCTTATAGGGTTAGATTAAGTGAAGATTAAATGAAATACACTTATAAAGTCCTTAGCACTCAGAAAGGATGGAAACAGGAAAAAAGAATATGGCATTTTTAGCAAGAGGCATGGCTTCCTCGTGAGTGGTAGGACTGTGGGTAAGGATAAAACAGGTAGCTTTCCCATTATAGCATCATATCATTGTTAAGTAGCATGCAAATATTAGAAAACTATTTAGAAGAATATGCATTAGGACACAGGCCAAAAGACGTCAACATATAGAGACTCTAACATGACAAGTATATCTCTCTCATCTAATATTCAGAGAGAAAGTGATTCAGAGCAGGTAAGTGGCTATATTCCACACAGTCACTCAGTGACTCAGGTTCTTTTTATCTTGCTCTGACATTTTCCCAGGTGTTATCCCTATTGAATTGCTAAAGCTGGGTCACTGCCACACCCTTGTTTCAGCCTTCAGAAAGGAAAAAGAAACATATTTGATGTTTGAAGGCCAAGACACAGAAGACCCATTCTCTTGGCCTGAAGTTAATTTACAGGTCTGACCACACCTAACTACTGAGGAGGCTTAGAATGTAGTTTCTGAGAAACACTGTCCAGCTAACACCTAGCTAATACTAGGGAAGAAAAGGAGAGTGGATTTAAGGAATAAGCAGCAGTCTGCCACAAGGTAACCAATGAGAAGGAAGATTGGGTTAGATGGACTAGATGATCAATTCAGTCCAACAAATGCTTACTGACACCATTCACATGGTAGTTGGCTTTATAGGGGATTCAGAGATGACTTAGATAAAGTCTTTGCACTTCAAACACTTATAGTCTAAACAGACTGATATCCTATTGGATGTTCAACATTAGAAAGTCTTCAGGGATGAGTAGGCTTTTGTTCGTGGGAAGGACTCTGAGAGAACCTGGACAGGACAAATGTTTGCATAGGGACCTCTCCTTAGTGTTCACCACACTCTTTCAGATAGACAAAGATTTGTTGGGTGTGAGCTTGGGATCAGACAGATCTGGGTTTGCTATCCTGGCTTTGCCATTTACTTAGTAGTGATGGTCTTAGAGAGAGTATTTAGCATCTTTGAGCTCAACTTTCTTAACTCTGAGATCAGCTCAGATTAAATGATGCCTCCTCCCGTCTCAGCCAAAACTGTCTATGGTTCTCAGAAGGTACTATGTTGGGGCACAGGGAAGGCAGTTGGCAGAACTGAGCCTTGCCTCTTGAGCAGTTTTTTCAGGTGTTTCTAGGGCCAGGCTGTTATGTTTATTCTGTATAAGTTACTGCATGAGGTGAAAATCAGGCTTTTGGAAAAGGCACAGCTTACCTTGGGTCTCCTACCATCTCCCTGTAGTGAAACCCCTCCAGTCCTGTCCTTTGTCACTCTGGGGCCCTCATTCTAACCTTTAGATATCCAGAGCTCTCCTTTACAACGTTTTCCCCAGGCTCCAAAATTACTCTTCTTATCCACCTCTCTACTAAACTCATCTTTTCCTCAGTGCCAGGACCTCAATTAGCTGGAACAAGGAAAAGGACTAGTTACTGTAATTCACAACGACTGGGTTTTGTATATTAACACTATGTACAATATTTTATATATTTTTAAAGGATCATGTGAGTTCTTGAAATTGAATAAGTAATGATATAGATTCTAAGCACCGTAAGTGCTTGACAGAGGACTGGGGAGCAGTTTTGGACTGAGAGACACTCCAACTGAAAAGAGAGAGGTGATAGGTATGTAGGTAGGTAGGTAGGTAGACAGAAAGAATATGATAGATGTGTCAGAATGATGCAAAGCATGGAATCTGGAACTAGACAGCTTGAATTGCATATCAGCTCTGTCACTCACCAATACCTTTGGGGAAGTTTTCTAGGCCTTACTTTACCAGTAAATGGGGATCATAGCAGAGCCTTCCTCATGGGTGGTTGTGAGGGATAAATGAGCTAATACATACAGTGCCCCAGGACAGTACCTAGCATGAAGTAAATACTCAATGTAAGTTGGCCCTGTTACTTATAACACACTCAGAAGGCCAACTTGTTGGTTTCCCTCTAAGCTACCATGTACTTGATTCTGGTGCTTTTCTTTCACCCAGGTGAGATGAAATCCAGTGTACCTCCACCTTTGCTGCTTCATATTTTCATCCCTTCCTTTATCATTGTTTTAATGGTCATAGCTACAATGATAATCCTAAGAAAACAACTCTGCCGAAAGCTTTATTCAAGAAAAGGTAAGTGACTTTTATTCATGGTAACTATGTGGACTGGATGTCTGCAGTGTGAGGCTCTACTTTGCACCACAGGCCTACGGCATCCCAGCTTCACACTAAATTCATTCAGTGCTTATGAATTGCTTTGGGTTTGTTTTGATGATATATTTTTCCCTAAAAAAATGGCTTTAATCTTTAGTGATCTAAAACCCTTACACAGAATATTTTTAAAAGGAATATTTTGTTGCTGTGGAAGGAATTTTTTGCTTTGTTCTTTGAGCTGAGAAGTGTCATCAGCCTCACAAGACTGGTGTTATTTTGGCAATGTTAGACAGCTGTGAGGTCAGAGTTCACTGGTGGGAGGATGCCAGGATCCTTTATGATGATTTCTTCAGTTCCCTTCTCTTCTTTCCTCATTTGGGCATGAGCTGGGCTATGCCCTCTCCCTACCCTCAGGAATCTTATTCTCCTAGTTGGGTAAGAAAAGGAGAAAAGTATGTGAGGCCATTTGGGGGTGGGAAAGCACCTGTTTGGTGGTGCCCTGAGGTCTTTCAGCAGCTTCCCACTCCTATTGCACCAGCGGGGCCAGAGCTTGCTTGCATTGTTTGAGTCCTGGCCCAAATATTAGTAGTCCTATCTGGTGCATTCCTAAACTGTCACTTTTCCAGCACCCAATGAGCTCTTCCCAAGATTGACATGGCTTTGTCTTTATTTTTTTTTATTTTTTAATTATATTTTATTGATTATGCTCTACAGTTCTCTTGACTTTATCTCCTTTGCACACTCTCAACCCAGCGCACCCCACCCCCTCAGGCAATCCCCCCACCATTGTTCATGTCCATGGGTCATGGGTGTAAGTTCTTTGGCTACTCCATTTCCTGTACTGTCCTTTATATCCCCATGGCTATTCTGTAACTACCTATTTGTACTTCTTATTCCCCTCACTTCCTCACCCATTCACCCACATGCCCCTCCCATTTGGCAACCATCAAAATGCTCTTTGTATCCATGATTTTGACACTGTTCTTGTCTGCTTAGTTTGGTTTTTAGATTCAATTGTTGACAGGTATGTATTTATTGCCATTTTATTGTCAATAGTTATGATCTTCATCTATTTCTTAAATAAGTCCCTTTGACATTTCATATAATAATGGTTTGGTTATGATGAACTCCCTTAGGTTTTTCTTGTCTGGAAAGCTCTTTATCTACCCTTTGATTCTAAGTGATAACTTTGCTGGGTAGAACAATCTTGGCTATAGGTCCCTGCTTTCATGACTTTGAATATTTCTTGCCAATCTCCTCTAGTATGCAAAGTTTCTTTTGAAAAATCAGCTGACAGTCTTATGGAAACTCCCCTGTAGATAACTAACTGCTTTTCTTTTGCTGCTTTTAAGATTCTCTCTTTATCTTAAAACTTTGGCATTTTGATTATGATGTGTCTTGGAGTGGGCCTCTTTGTATCCATCTTGTGTGGAACTCTCTGTGCCTCCTGGACTTGCATGTCTATTTCTTTCATCAACTTATGGAAGTTTTATTTTATTATTTTTTCAAATAGATTTCCAGTTTCTTGCTCTTTCCCTTTTCCCTCTGGCACCCCTATAATGTGAATGTTGAGATACTTGAAGTTGTCCCAGAGGCTGCTTATACTATCCTCATTTTTTTTGGATCCTTTTTTCTTCTTATTGTCCTGATTGGTTGATTTTGTGGTTCCTTATATCCCATAACATTGATTTTATTCTTTGCTTCATCCATGCTACTGTTGTTTCCCTATAAATTGTTCTTTATTTCAATTGTGTATCCTTCGTTTCTGACTAGATCTATTTTACACTGCTGAGGTCCTCACTAAGTTCCTTGAGCATCCTTATAACCAGTGTTTTGAACTCTGCATCTGAAAGATTGCTTATTTCCATTTCATTTAGCCCTTTTTCTGTAGTGTTGATCTGTTCTTTCATTTGGACCATGTTTCTTTGTTACCCCATTTCAGCAGACTCCCTGTGTTTATTTTTATGTATTAGGTAGAGCTGCTTTGACTCCATATCTTGGTAGTGTGGCCTAATATAGTAGGTGTCCTGTAGGGTC
This sequence comes from Phyllostomus discolor, assembly GCF_004126475.2. Lineage (NCBI taxonomy): Eukaryota > Metazoa > Chordata > Mammalia > Chiroptera > Phyllostomidae > Phyllostomus > Phyllostomus discolor. The sequence continues at coordinate 161,399,508 of NC_040905.2, read as the reverse complement.
CAGTGGCACAGTGTCCCCTATCACCCAAACTGAGTACTCAAGGTGTGCCCTTCATGTGGGCTGAGTACACTCTCCTTTTGTAGTTGAGCCTTGATTGCTGTTGGCAGTCAATGGGAGGGATTTACCCAGGCCAGCCAGCTGCAAAGATTGGCTGTGACCACTGACCACCAACCTTTGCCCTCCATGGAGGATCAGCTGTGCATAGGTGCTCTGCTATGGTCTGTAGCCAACCACTAGGTACACAAGCCCTGGGGTTTTCCAGGTGATCCAGGCCGAGGTTAGTCCCCACCTGTGTTTTGCCCAGGGCCTCCCTTCCTGAGCTACAAAGCAATCTAAGATGGCTACTACTTGTGCTGGGTTTGGAGATTACCAGGCTAAGCCAAACTATGAAACTAGGCTGGCTGTTGTTAGTGCTGGGCCTGGGGCTCACTGACAACAGCTGTTGCTTGTTTGTGGGGATTTATGAAGTTGTAAATCATGAACCAAGACCAGCCATTCATATGAAAAAGCAGCTTGGCTGGGGTGGAATCTCTGGGGATCTCCAAGACAGGCCAAACAGTGTTAGCCAGATTGATGGAGTCTCGGATGTGGCACCAGCTTGCCAGATCTGTGGGGGGAGTGTTTAGAAAAGGGAGAATGGTCTCTGCTCCCCTTGATGCCAGATGCTTCAGTTTCTCCCTGTGTACCACTGGTGTTTTTCAAGCTGGTAATCCAGTCCTGGAGCTCAGAGGGAGTGAATCTGAGTAGGTGAGTCCATGTGTGGGTTCTTTAAGAGGAACTGCTTGGGACTCCAGAAGTTTCTTCTACCAACCCAATCCCCACAGGCTTTTGCAGCCAGACGTTATGGGAACTTATTTTCCTGGCACTGGCACCCTGTGCTGGGGTCTGGTGTGGGACTGGGACTCCTCACTCACAAGACATCCCTCCTGAATATTTATCCACCACGCATGGGTGTAAGACCAGCCCATTCCTAGTCTGTGCCCCTCCTACCAGTCTGGATGGATATGGTTTCTTTAATTTTGTAGTTGTCAAACTTCCACTCAACTTGATTTCTGATGGTTCTGAGTGATGGCTGTATATTTTGGTTGTAATTTTGATATGGTTGTATAAAGAGGCGAGCCATGTCTGCTAATGCCACCAACTTGACTGGAAGTTGATTTTGTCTCTAAAAAAAGAAATGATATCTGGGAATAACCCAGTAGGAACTTTGAGTGGTCATTATTTGAGGATTGGGGATTTTAAGTGGTTATTTTCCTGCTTTTATAGTCTAACTTCTATATTCTCATCTGCCATGAAATATTGTCATACTCTACTTTTGCCCATTGCCATATGCATTAGCTTGCTGTTGAACCCAAGAACTAAATCCCCCTACTGTTGAACCCAAGGAGCTATTGTCAAAACAAGGAGGAGGGAAGAAGAAGGGAAAAAAAACAGAGAAAAGGAGGAATAAGAAACAAAAGAGAAAGAGAGAAAAATGACAGATATGCAGGTCAAGGGCACTTCACTATAAAGGAGGAATCACAAGGTCCTTTGACCGAACTTTGACTAAACAGAATCACTTCTGCAAATCTGTGACTAGAGAGTCATAGCAGATGCAGCTCAGTAGACTCTTATCTTCTGCCATTCTTTTTTTTTTCACTTTCCTCACACATTCCTCTCAGAAATAGCTTTATACCAGGTTTTCAGGCCTGGGGCGGAGAACCCTCTAGACACTTCAGAAATGAGCAGCAGAGCCTTCTGTCGCTACTCCCTTTGGGAGAATGAAATGGAGTTATATTCAAAAGTAGAACAGGAAAAAAAATCCTCCTCTCACCCTCATTCCAATCCTGGGTGCAAGGCTCAGGTACCAACTGCAGTGGGGGAGACATTCGTTACTAATAAGGGTTAAGTGAATAAATTTGCAAATGATTCCTGTTTTGTTTTTAATGAACGAGAGTGAAACAGTGGTTGTCTATATACTAACCCCCCTCTCTAACTCTTATGCATTGGGATCTGCTTTCTTACCTAGGAGATACATGGATACCATTGTGGAAACACAGTGGCCATGTGCATGAACTCATGGGTGATGGAAAAAGTTTGAGAGCAGTTGGTACTGTGGACAGAACTTTAAGCCAGGCTCAGAAGGTTAGGTTTGGACGTGATGCTGCCATTTATTGGTTGTATGGTCTTGCAAGAATCACTTAACTTCTTCAAGATGATTTTTCTATGTGTAACATGGGACGTGACATGCAAATGATCATTTTACAGTTGAGTCCAACTGGACAAGCGCAGAAGCCTCCAAACTCAGCTACCTGCCGCCTCCACTATGGTCAATTTTTAATTTTAGCTAGCATGGTCTTTTAAATTCTCAAATCTATCACCTCTCCTCTGTTAAGATTTCTTCAATGGCTTCCTATTGTTCACTGGGTGGTGTGACTCGTGTTTCCAGCTTTGTACTGAATCATCATCACCTTTGTTATCCAAACTTTAGCCATACAGAATTTTCTAGTCTTAAAAGACATCCCCTCTTTCAAATTTGAGTTTTTTCTCACATACTATTTGCTCTTCTTAAAATACTTTATTTTTATTGTGCCATAGTTGGTGTCAGCCATTAAATCTCAGCTAAGCTTATATTTCATCAAGCCTCCCCTGAATCTACCCCACCGATTACGTTAAATCTCCTTGTCAGATGCTATGATAGCACCTACTTCTTTCAATATACTCAGCACACAATTGCACATATAGTATCTGTTTTAATAGTGAGGTATAAATGCAATTGCATATCCTTTACTTTTCTAATTAATTCCTCAAGCATCCATCTGTCCCTCTAATTAATAAGTCCAATGTCCCCCTCTTACAGCAGGTACTTCCTTACCTCCCACAAACTTCCAGGAAATTTACTTAGCCCACAGAGCCAGTGCTACTTCCAATAAGGCTACTGAGGAGCTAGGTCAGGTCACCAGAGGACGCTGGTTTTAAGCTGCTGCTGTTTCTACTCCTGCCATGCAACATCCCTGTTCCCTCCAGGTGTCTCCATCTACCACCCAAAGGTACGCTTGCTGATCCAGTACCCATACAGATCAGAGTGATGCAAGATGACAACTCTTCTGGCTCCCCTCACATGCTCTGGCATTGCACCCAAAGCAGGACCCGCCGGGGCTGATAAGAGAGGAGGGCCTTCCTGCCTTAGCCTTAGCTGTGTCCAGCCAGCCTCTTTCTGCTCTCAGTCTTTATGGTGAGCCTGGGACACCAGTCCTAACATCCTTCTCTTGAGCCATTGCTTTTATGAACTTCTCAGTTTATCAGAGAGAGTTGATTTTAGTCCTGTTCTGTTCAGAAAGCTCCTTGGCTCCTAGACAGATTTACCTGCCTATGCCTCAGTGACCAACTCTGTACACCAAGGTATATTGGGAGGGCAGATGTCAGTCCATTAAAGGTTCTGATTACCATCTCCCTATAAGTGGAACTATTCAACAGATTAGGGCTCCAGGGTGATATTGACATTATTACAAAAATAATGTCAAGTTCTCTTTCATCTACGAGTCTTTAAGTTTCACAAGTACAGGGACTGTGTTTCTCTTATTCACCAATATATGTCCAGTGTCTAAAGAATTACCTGGCGGATACAGATGCTAAACCTGCTCTGTACAATATACACTACATACAGGGGTCTGACCAACCCATTTGCATCTCTGTCCCTCCTACTAGTCTCGATGTGGCTTTTTCTTTATATCCTTATTATAGGGCTTCTCCTCAGTAAGATTTCAGGTGGTTGTCAATGATGGTTCTGTAGTTTAGTTGTAATTTTGATGTGGTTATCCATAGGAGGATGTGGGTACAGTGTTAACCTATGACATCATCTTGACTGCTAGTCTGTTTTCAATTTACTTTTGTTCTTCTATCTTTTAGCCTATAAACAGAACAATTGTCTCATTAGTTTTATTCCATCACTGGAATTTTCCTTTTTTAAACACAACAAAAAGATAGGTCACCACAAACAGGTGTGAAGTGAATGAAACTATTAAGTAGTCATGACTTTTCTTCTTCACCTATTTTTTTCTTCCAGCTTGCATTAAGAAATAGCCACTGTTCTATTAATGCACAAAGGGTAACTGAATACTTTGGGCCTGTACAAAATTTTCCTGTTCGATGACATTTCAGCTAGTTTTTCTCACAACCTTGCATTGTTCCATATCTTTGTTGGAGGACAAAGATGGTGTCTGCTGTACAGGTACAGAACAATTATGTAGCTTTGGCCTGTCTATGTGCCTAAAGACTCCTAGAGAACACCGCATAGGACATGTGAGGTCACGTGTTTAGAAACATGGTCAAAATTTAACGCCAAGGGGAAGATACTCAGCTATGATGCAATCAACAACTATTGTTTTTGCAGTAATTATTAAGATGGGGGCTGTGCATCAAGGGTACTGCTAAGAGAATAGAAGTTTCTTCATGAGGTTGACAGACTTGGAGCTAGAATTTGTAGAAGAAAACAGATGTGATCTGGAGGTCAGGAGAAGTAAGGTTGTTGAAATCATTCAGCTTGGTTGGGTAAAAAGCTTAGACCATGGAAAAGCTGTTTGTTGGGGTTGACAGTCCTGGATCATGTTGTAAAATGGGTATTTTTAGCTTTCTTGGGAAAGTTGCCTCTCCTTTTGTAATCTAAAAGTCACATGTTGTGACACATGAGTTCATGAGTTCTCTAAAATGATGATAGGCAAATCATAGACATTTCTAAATAACTTTGTATCAGCTACTCAGAATATTCAGAGTTACTCATTTTAGAATTTTGCTGAATATATCCCCCAAATTCCAGGGGCACCAATTATGAAAACAATGCTAGAATATCTTCAAATAACAGGGTCTGTATCTGGCTTAAACATAAGATATGTCATGTCATAGGCACAAATAAGACTCAAAGGAGTGAAATTGTCTCCTATACACTCCCTATCCCTTACCACTTCCCTGAAAGCCATTTGTGAAAATACCTATTGTCCCTGTTACTCATCCCTGTTCACTAAAAGAGGGAAACAAAGGAAGCACAGGCCCTGGATTGAGGTCCAGTTACACTGAACTTCTCTGAATCAGCAGTAAAATTTTCTTGGCTCAGAGAAATTTCAGCACTGGCAGTCCTGACTGAAACATCCATTTCCCAGCAAACAAAAAAGTCTTTCATTCCTGTAAATTGGTCTACTTGACCTACAGTTGAGTTTCTATTGGAGAGGCCCCAGTATTTGTCTGAGTTTCATTAGCTTGAAGTCTTTGTATAAGTGACTCCTTCAGCTGTTCAGCATAAGGAAGAAATAGCGAAAGGCCTGAGAGGAGAGGTGGTGAACTCAGATGCCCACCCGGGCCAGGCAGGTGATGAAATGAGTACAAAAGGCCTAGTGTAATCAAATAGGGAGTAGTGGGGACAGCAACAAATTGGAGAGACTATTCCTTGTCAATTTTTCACTAGCCTAACATTGCCAGAGAAGATAAAAACTCAGACTTTTACATAAAGTGTCCTAGTTATTAAATGCTGGCTGAAAGTGTTTCAAATACCAAACAAACCAAATAAAATATGCCTATGGGCTAACTGAATCTGTCAATGGCTAGTTTGCAATCTCTCTCCCAGAGAGAAAATATTCAGGAACGAGCTTATGATTTGAGCAATAGAGGCAGAGCATCTATTTGGGGAATTGAGAAATGCTCAAAGGCTTGCAGCCACCCTAAATGTTTTACCCTGTAGCCTGCCACACGGTCTGAATATTGCACTATTTTAGAGTGACTTCTTTGGATTAACGATATAAGAACCATTTTTAACCAATGCAGCTCCTTATAAACAGAAAAATCACACACCCTCTTTTAATGGCATATAAAATTGAAAATAAAGTAACTATCTTAATCAAAAGTCAAATTAAAGTAATGGGACTAATTCCCACCCCCTTTCAACCAATTATAGTCACCCTCTGTGCTTTCCAACCCAGAGAAGGGAGAGCCTGAGAGGAGAGAGAATAAAGCTCTACTCTCTGCCTCACTTACTTGAGAATATGTGGTATAATGTAAAGAGGTCAGGACCACTTACATAGACATTGTAGAAATCACACTGGAATATACTTGGTATTGTATGTATAATAACAACAAATCAGACATAATCAAATATGAACCAATAAGACAACAGATGAATAAGACCATACAGTGATACAAATGAAAGCACCAAAACCAGAAGTATTTTTGAGATGGGTAAATCTGAACAATATAATGTTGAGAGGAAAGACAGATTGCAGAAAGATATAGGTAACATATGACCTATTACAGAGATTTTTTTTAAAGATTTTATTTATTTATTATTAGAGGGGAAGGGAGGGAGAAAGAGAGGGAGAGAAACATCAATGCATGGTTGCCTCTCGTGCCCCCTACTGGGGACCTGGCCCACAACCCAGACATGTGCCCTGACTTGGAATCAAACCAGTGAACCTTTGGTTGGCAGGCCAGTGCTCAACCCACTGAGCCACACTAGCCAGGGCTATTATAGAGATTTTTAAATACATGCAAACAACTGGTCATCAGTGTTTATGGAAACAGTCATGTGAAGTAAGAATACAAAAACAGCATGGAAATGATAAACACCACATTTAGCCTCTTAAACTCGGTGATGAGTTTATAGGTGTTCCATTGTGTTATTCTCTATACTTTATTTTATGCCTGAAATATTTATTTCTATTAAAAAAAACAGATCATAACTAAAATTCAAGAGATTTAGATTTAAGTTTTTCTGTGAGCTAGATACATACTCTCAAGTTCCACTTCCTCTCCGGGCTTAAATGGGCCCAGGTATCCAAGTCCAGAGCCCACACCTATATACTACATTTTACTCCCTTGCTTAATGTGTCAGATTTTCTCCCTGTCCCACCCCTTTTTATGTTCCCTCTGCATGGTACACACAGTCTATACCACTCTTAATGCATATGATCACAGCATTATTTTCTGTCTCCTTCCATGTGTTCATATTTTATGTCTACCTGGTCAAGATAATGAAGTGAGATATTAAGGCTAATGCAACTATTGGGTGTTTGATGTTTGTCTTAATGCCCATTTGTCTGTGCTTCATTCACCGTATTTTTCGGACTATAAGATGCACTTTTTTGTTGTTTGTTTTTATTTTTCTCCCCCCAGATTTGGGGGGAATAATGGTGGCTAATGCTGCTGTTCAGTTCTGCTTACATTTACATTGGTGAAATATTATGTTATTTATGTTATTAAATATTTTACCACATTTTTTGCTTCAAAATTTTTTTCCTATTTTCCTCTAAAACCTAGGTGTGTCTTATGGTCTGAAAAATGAGGTAGTTTATTCTGTGATAAATTTTTAAAAACGTAACCGATTTTGGCCAAGTTTGGCTTACCACCAAAAGATAAATCTTGTTTAATTTTAATTGTATCTGCCAGCTCAAAAAAGAATACCATGTAATAATTTTTAGAACATTTAAAAAATTATATATATTTTTTCTGAGTATAGAAAGTATATAAAAATTAAAAATAATTTGTAACTCACTGCCCAGAGATTACCATGGTTAATATTTAATATTGCTATTTAATTTCTAATATTTTTCATATGTAAATTTTTACAAAATTAAATTATAGTATCCGTACCTTGGTTTTTTTACTTAATTTATATTATTAGTATTACCTATATACTAAAAATATAATTAATGGCTCTATGATGTTTTATTGTATACATGTACCAGGATTTATCTAACTAATTCCCTATTATTGGGCATTTAGTACCTACCTCATGGAGTTATTTTATATTTTAGTTATTTAAACATGATCAGAATTAATAGCCTTATATATAAATCTTTATGTACAACTATGATTATTACCATATGATAAAAATCTAAGATGTTGAATTACTGGGGTAAACTATAGGCTCAAAATGTATTGCTGAATTGCCCTCTAGAAAGTTGTACCTGTTTATACTAGCAACATATGAAAGAACTAGTGTTATCAGTTGTCCTAATGTGGGGTATTGTTTTTAAATTTTGATAATTTGAAAATTGAAAATTGGAAGTCATTGTTAGTTTAATTTGCAGTTTAAAATTATTAGTGAGATAAAACATTTTTCATATATTTATAGTTTTACTTTCCTTTGGGAACTGCTTATGCACATCTTTTGTGTATCTTTTTAATGTGCCTTTTCTTACAGTTAACCCATTGCCTGCTATGTATTTTATAAGTTTTCTCTGATTTGTCATTTACTTTTAAATTGTTTTTTCTTATCCTGAGCAAACAGGTATTAAATTTAGTAAAACTGTGTTCATGGGGCCAAGTTATAAACATTAATATCCTGTATGGCATACATTTATTAAAGAAAAATAATTGTATTAATTATAGCATCTATGCTGGGTAAAAAGCTCACATAATTAACATCTGTAGTTTCCAAAGTACTAAGTTATAAGTTTGTAGAAAGTAGGCAAGGGCCCTTCTCTCCCTTTAAAAGCCCATTACATCTTAGGAAATACTGTATTTTCATTAAGCACCTATTAAATGAGAATCAGCCAGAGTTAACTCTACTATTCAGTGATATGTATCAACTAAAAGGGGGCCAATAGTTTTTGTAAAAAAAATCTTACTGAAACAAAGCAATGTTCATTGTGTCCTCCCCCAGCCCACAAAACATCCAGACCTTTTCCCTTGCCTTTGCTGGCAGAGTTGAATAATTCCAATAGAGGGGTGTGTGTGTGTGTGTGTGTGTGTATAAATAAAATAAAATGTCCATAATTATTATCTTTATTTTATAGTGTGTGTGTATATACATATGTGTGTATATATTTTTTATTTTTATTTTTTATAATATATCTAAATTTTTTACAGTCTTGCCCTTTACAGAGAAAGTTTGCTGACTGGTGACCTAGAAGTTCTCCCTGGCTTTCTCTGCCTTCTGCCATAGTTGATGTACTTATTTCTGTACTAAATGATCTAATGCCATCCCACTCCTACCTTAGCTTCCTGAAGTCTGAGGACAGACCTCACTAGGAAGTAATTAGACCCAACCAGCTCAGGGCTCTCACTATCCCATACCCATTTTCTGCCACAACAGCTCTGCCTCACCCCCAAACACTGTGTTGGAACAGTGTTGAGTTCCAGGCTGTTCAGAAGCCATTCTGGGCTCTCACTTTCTTACTTAGCATTGCCTTGGGAGATGGAATCTTGAGACTTGCCCAGAGCATGTCCATTGCACTCACTTCTAATAAGACTTTATTCAGATAAATATTGTCCCTTTCTACTTAAGCAGGGAAGGGCTTGTTGGTTTTGCTTCACTGACCAGGGACTTAAGTGAGACGTGATTACTGTGAGAGCACCCGGCAGGGTTCGGAAGCTCAAACAACAGCTGCTCAGGGCTGGGTTTTCCACTCCATGGCTCTGCCCCTAACTTTCTGAGCAACTCTGGGGAAGGTGCTGCCTGTTCTTATTCTCCTGGAAATCCAGACTTCTCAGTATCCCCAGATGGGTCTTTAAGATTTTAACAGTATAAAATAAAAAGACTCAGGTCAAACTAACTGACCAAAGAGATAGCTTATTCTCATCCTTGTCCTTTATGGATGTGGTGGTCATTAATGTTATTTTACATATTTCCTGGATCTCTTGCTTTTGTGTGCACAATAAGTTTGTACTTCTCTGCAATTAATTGGTAGTTAAGTGTGGTCATGTGACTTGCTTTAGTCAAGTAAATGTAAGCATATAGCTTTCTATATAATAAAAAGAAAAAAGTAAGATATGAAAATATACTTACCACATCATTAATGCTCTATTTAAAACATTGTTTTATTTTTTAATATATTTTATTGATTATGCTATTACAGTGGTCCCATTTCCCCCACTTCACTCCCCTCCATCCTGCACACCCCCTCCCACCCACATTCCCCCCCGCCCCTTTAGTTCATGTCCATGGGTTGTACATATAAGTTCTTTAGCTTCTACATTTCCTATACTATTCTTACCCTCCCCCTGTCTGTTTTCTATCTACCATCTAGGTTACTTATTCTCTTTACATTTTCCCCTTTCCCCCTCCCACTCCCCTGTTGATAACCCTCCATGTGATCTCCATTTCTGTGTTTCTGTTCCTGTTCTAGTTGTTTGCTTAGTTTGTTTTTGTTTTTGCTTTAGGTGTGGTTGTTAATAATTGTGAGTTTGCTGTCATTTTACTGTTCATATTTTTTTATCTTCTTTTTTAGATAAATCTTTTTAACATTTCATGTAATAAGAGCTTAGTAATGATGAACTCCTGTAACTTGACCTTATTTGAGAAGCGCTTTATCTGCCCTTCCATTCTAAATGAAAGCTTTGCTGGATAGAGCAATCTGGGATGTAGGTCCTTGCCTTTCATGACTTGGAATACTTCTTTCCAGACCCTTCTTTCCTGCAAGGTCTCTTTTGAGAAATCAGCTGACAGTCTGATGGGAACTCCTTTGTAGGTAATTGTCTCCTTTTCTTGCTGCTTCTGGGATTCTCTCCTGAATTTTAATTTTGGGTAATGTAATTATGATGTGCCCTGGTGTGTTCCTTCTTGGGTCCAACTTCTTTGGGACTCTCCGAGCTTCCTGGACTTCCTAGAAGTCTATTTCCTTTGCCAGATTGGGGAAGTTTTCCTTCATTATTTGTTCAAATAACTTTTCCATTTGTTGTTCTTCCTCTTCTCCTTCTGGTACCCCTATAATTCAGATGTTGGAATGTTTAAAGATGTCCTGGAGGTTCCTATGCCTTTCCTCAATTTTTTGAATTCTTGTTTCTATATTCTTTTCTGGGTGGATGTTTCTTCCTTCTGGTCCACACTGTTGATTTGAGTCCCAGTTTCCTTCCCATCACTATTGGTTCCCTATACATATCCCTTTATTTCACTTAGCATAGCCTTCATTTTTTCATCTAATTTGCTACCAAATTCAGCCAATTCTGTGAGCATCCTGATTACCAGTGTTTTGAACTGGACATCTGCTAGGTTGGCTTTCTGGAGCTTTGATCTGTTCTTCCATTTGGGCCTTTTTTTTTTGTCTTGACACGCTTGTTACATAGTGAGGGGCGGAGCCTTATGTATTCACCCCAGAGGGGTAACCCACGTTGCTTCGTTGTGACACTGTATGTGGGTGAGGGGTCAGAGAGGGAACAATGGCACTTGCTCCACTCTCTGCCAGCTTTCAATCACTTCTCCTGCTTCCCACAAGCAAATTGGGCCCTTCTGGTGCTGATTCCCATGTGGGTGGGTGTGTGTACATTCTAGGACCCTGTGGGTCTCTCCAACGAACTCTCCTGTGAGGCTGGGAGTTTCTCCCACTGCCACCTCAACCCCCACAGGTGTTTTCAATCAGTGTTTTGAGGCTTTATTTCCCCGTGCTGGGGCACTGGGTTGTGCAGTCCATCCTGCTCCCTAGTTGTTCCTCCTGGTTTATCTGCACATGAATGTGGGACTGCCCGCTCCACCAGCCACCACTGCAGTCTTGCTGGTCAGCTGCAGCCTTGCATGCCCTGCCCCAAAATCCAGCTGGGTCTGCAAGCCACCGCCTTGCCCATCTGGGTCCTCCACCACCACTTTGCCTCAAGCCCTCTCTGTATGCCCATCTCTACCTCTCCTACCAGTCTGGATGAATGTGTCTTCTTTAACTCCTTGGTTGTCAGACTTACATACAGTTCAATTTTCTGTCAGTTCTGGTCGATTTTTGTTTTTAAATTGTTGTTGTCCTTTTGGTTGTACAAGGAAGCACGGTGTGTCCACCTATGCCTCCATCTTGGCCAGAAGTCCTAAAAAATGGTTTTAATATACCTACCACACCTCCATTCTCCCCTGAAAAAGTAAAACAAAAACAGTAAAATGCCTGTAACTATTATCTTTATGTTATGGAATCATATATTGATTTCTTCTTATATGTTTCCTAAACTTTGTCTATAGTTCAATACATCTTTAACTGTTCCAAAGTATCACTTTTAATTACCCATGCATGCTTACTAGATAAAGAGCTTACTTTCCAAAGCCCTTTTAACTACTTCCCCTGGCCCCGACCTCACCTCTCTATATCCTGTAGTTAGATGCATTACATAAGACTCTTCACTGGGCCCTTGTCAGCTTTAAGGAGGGAAACACTATATGCCCTCTCAATGACACCTACCAATGTCTTAGTTGCCTTTCAGAGATTCTTAGCCCAGCCAGCCTAAAAGGGATGAATACATACTGCAAGGATATAAAAGATGAGGTGACTGCACAAGGTCATCTTATAACTTAGTGGGAGAACTAAGGCCACCTGAGTCTTGTATATGGCACACTGCCCTTCCATTTGTGTAAATTATCCCTGCAGCTAACCTCACTCACTTGTGCTACAATTTGGGCTCGTGGCTTCTTGCTCTTACACAAACAGCCAAGCTGTCAACCAGTAAAACTGTAGTCATGGATTCTGATGCCATAGGTATATATCATGCTGCCTTTAAAAAAGATTTATTTTAGTCATCAACCTGTGATTTCTTAGAGCCTACATACCTGACTTCCTCATTCTAGAGATAGTGAGATTGAAACTAAGGGATGTGAAGAAAAATACAGGACTTCTTGTCAAGATAGAGGCATAGGTAGATACACTTTGCCTCCTTGCACAATCATAAGAAGGATCACAAATAACCTCGAAACAAGAAACACCCAGAACTGTCAGAAAATCAAACTGTATGGCAGTCCAACAACCAAAGATTTAAAAAGGTCATATTCATCCAGGTGGGTAGGAGGGGCAGAGGTGGGGAGCAAAGAGGGAGAGGACATGGCGTGGCAGAGGCTGCAAGGCAGCAGCCAGCGGAACAGGGGGTCCCACATCCATGTGTGGTGGATAAAAATTGGGAGGGATACCTTGGGAACAAGGGGTCCCAGCCCTAGGACAGACTGCTCAGCCCAGGGTTCCAGTGCCAGGAAAATAAAGCCTCATAACTTCTGGCTGTAAAAACCACTAGGGGTTGAGGCAGTGGAAGAAAATGCTGGTTTCTCATGAGAGTTCATTTGAAGGGCCCACATGGCCCTAAAATGTATACAAACCCACCCACTCTGTGAACCACCACCAGGGCAAGAGCTAGAAGGGTGCCAGTCGCATATGGAAAGTGGGTGAAGTGACAGGAAATGGGATGAGTGCTGAGCAAGCCTCTAGCAGCCAGGCAGCAGCATTGTCCCCTTGCTAACCCCTCCCCCACATACAAAGCCACAAAGTGGTGAAGCGGGTTACCACACCCTGGTGAATACCTAAGACTCTGCCCTATATAACTTAACAGGTGTGCTAAGACAGGGAGTCAAAGCAGCTCTACCTAATACACAGAAACAGACATAGGGAGGCTACCAAAACAAGGAGATGAAGAAATATGGCCCAAATGAAAGAACAGAACAAAACCCCAGAGAAAGAACTAAACCAAACAGAGGTAGCCAACCTAGCAGATGCAGAGTTCAAAACACTGGTGATAAGGATGTTCAGAGAGCTCACTGAGTATAGCAAAAGCATAAAAGAAATTAAGTCTACACTAAGTGAAAGATAAATCCACAGGGAATCAATAGTGAAAGGAAAGAAGCTGGGGTTCAAATGAATGATTTGGAACACGAGGAAGAAATAAAAAATTAACCAGAACAGAATGAAAAAACAAGTGTTCAAAAAAAAATGAGGAGAGAATAAGAAGACTCTGGGACATCTCCAAAAGCTCCAACATCTGAATCTTAGGGATGCCAAAAGGAGAAGAAGAAGAGCAAGAAATTAAAAACTAATTTGGCAAACGAAATAGACATACAAGCCCAGGAAGCACAGAGAATGCCAAACAAAATGGACCCAAAGAGGACCACACCAAGACACATCATAGTTAAGATGCCAAAGATTAAAGATAAAGAGAATCTTAAAAGCAGCAAGAGAAAAGCAGAGAGTTACCTACAAAGGAGTTTCCATAAAACTATTAGCTGATTTCTCAAAAGAAACTTTGCAGGCCAAGAAGAAACTGCCAGGAAGTATTCAAAGTGATGAAAAGCAAGGAACTAAAACTAAGATTACGCTATCCAGCAGAGCTATCATTTAGAATGGAAGGACAGATAAAGTGCTACCCAGACAAGAAAAAAACTAAAGGAGTTCATCATCACCAAGCCATTATTACATGAAATGTTGAAGGGACTTATTTAAGAAAAAGAAGATCACAACTATGAACATTAAAATGACAACAAACTCACAACTATCAACAACCTATTCTAAAAAAGAAAAACTAAGCAAAAACTGGAACAGGAACAGTATCATAGATATGAAGATCATTTGGAGGGTTATTAATGGGAAGAGGGAGGGGGGAGAATGGGGTAAGGGTACAAGGATTAAGTAGCATAATTGATAAGTACAAAATAGACAGGGGAGGTTAAGAATAGTATAGAAAATGGAGAAGCTGAAGAACTTATATGCATGACCTATGAACATGAACTAAAGGTGGAGTATTGCTGGAGGGAAGGGGGATACCAGGCAGAAGGGGATAAAGGGGGAAAAACTGGGACAATTATAATAACCTAATCAATAAAATATACTTAAAAAAAAAGAAAAGAAAAACACAATGTCTTGTTATTCCCAGTATAATGCAACTCATTCATTCATCCATCCACTCTCAAAGATGTATTAAGTAGCTGCTGTTTTCAAGATTCTGTGTCAGGTAGACTATTTGGAAATTGTAAGAGTAAATTAAGTACAACAATAATCATCCAAGATCCATACAATTGAGTGTTGGAGATAAGGTACTCAAAAAACTGTTCTTACTGGCATGTTAAAGTTAAAATAAAAGACATCTGCTTTCTATATATCCCCCAGCAATTAATCTAGTCTCTACATTGTTTTCTTTGTTTGTTTGTTTTTGCATGAGCCCTTTGTCTAGATAGAGGGGACATAGGAGATAAGGCGGAGAGGCAGGGAGACGTGGGGGATCTGTAGGAAAAGGCATGTGATCCTAGTTGGAAAAGAGCCATGTGTAACATTACAGGAAAGACTTCTGGGGGCCGAATTATAAGCCATGAATTTCAGGCAAAGGAGATTAGATATTACACACTGGATGTGGATACCTCAGTTAGTTCTCAGCAGGAAACAGAGGGTTTACAGAAGAGGTGACAAAGCATTTTACAAGTTTTTACTATTTACAAAGACATGAGCAGGGTTAGACAAGATCAGCAAGAGATATTGAATACTCTGGAATTAATGAAAGCAGGAAACACTTAACCATCCCTAGGCCTGAAGCAGAAAAAAAAGGTGCAGTTACTGGAACCCTGGTAAGGAGAGCAAGAGGAAAGGGACACCCACAAGGAGCTATGGACTTTAACACAGGGATAAACTCAACCTGCAAACTGTCTGGGAGGTTGCTGAGGAGGAATAAGTACCCCAACCTCACTCTGCCACCTGCTGCGGTCTCCTTTCTCTCCTAGGCTGAGGAAAAGGATGAGTTGAAAGCCAGGGGGAAGAGAGCCCAGTGTTGCAGTCTACAATATCATCCTCCTGGGACATGAGCAGCGTAGAGCAGGGTGGAGGCTGAGTCTCTGGGAACAAACAAATATCTGGCACAGCGAGGAACTATAAATGATTCTGAATAGGGGAGCCCTATGAACTATGCTTCAGTAGCTCTGAGCTGTCTGCAGTCCAGGGAATGGAGGGAAGAAGACTCTTGCAATAGGTCTGGAGAGAGAGGCTGAAGACTTGGAATTAGGGCAACGGTAGAGGGAGTAGAAAGAAGGTTTTGAACCATGCTGCCTCCAAACAGATGAGCTTTTTCCCCTAAAGTAGTTTCTCCTCCACTCCAATCTGTTTTTGAGAAGTTCTTTATTTTCTTATCAGAAAAGTAATTTTCCTATTTGTGGACTTTTCTCCTCAGATTTGAACCTGTGTCTCCAGAGCTGAGGCGAGTTGATGGGACATCCTCAAGAAGCTTCTGGACCCTGGATGAGAGTCCTCTGGCCCACAGAACATGTTTGTAATTTTCAAATGCCTTGTGTGACCCAGCACTTTAATCTGGAGACTGCAACGAGACTAGTCAGCCCCTGGCCATGGTGTGCTTAGAGGAAGTTGGGCAGTTCTCACCTCTGCCGCCTGTGACTGAGCAAGCACTGTTGCACTTTAGAAAATGACCGCTTTGGATCCTGGACCCCAGTGAGTGTCCTGAGGCTCCTTCTTGCTGTCACACTAAAGAATTCCAAAGTAATTTCCAGAAGTAGAGATAAGTGGAAATTTTCATTACAGAAGGGGACAGATTGCCAATAGAGTTATTTTTATATGTTGTTCCCTCTGTATACCAGAAAAACCTATCAAGACTATCAGCTCACAGACAAGGCTTTATACAAAGTCAAGCCATAATGGATATATTTTATGGCTTACCGGAATCTTGAATGCATTCAAGTTCTAATTAACAGGAAGCATGTAAGCACACAGAGTGGCCAACTACAAATTGTGGAGAAAAGTCACTGAGCATTTTTGTGAGGTCTAAATCACAGAGCATTTATATCACCTATAATGGTACTGTGTTAAATGGTGATTTTTTTGTTATTGTTCTAAACTACATCTTTCTTTCCATAAATTCTGGGGTTTTTTATTAACCTTGGAACTATGATACACATTTTAAAAATTTGGCATGCAATTATGCTGCAAGGATCTCATATGAGTAGCCATAATGGTCAAAGCCCCAAACAAAGGCTTATTTCCTGGCCCTCTATATGACTCTATTTTTTTAAGTGCCATATCAGATTTTACTTTTAAGATTTAATATTAAGTACTTTTTAAATTTTAAAATAATTTCAAATGTACCCTAAATTTCTAAGTATACAAAGATCTTTTTTTTTTCTGAACCATTCAGAAATATCAGCACTGGCTGAGTTAGTGTGCACTTCTGATGTCAAAGAACATTTTCCCATGTAACTACAAGATAACCATCTATTGGGGCATATGGCTTTAAACTTACCCTGTAGTAATTCAGTTTCCATGTCTGTAAGACCAGCTAGTCAAGGCTTTTGATTGTTGGCACTATAGAAATCCTTGCGGGATCCCATTATGTGTCTGTCAAGGTGGGGTGGGGAGTGGGTAACTAGGCACAGCAGCAGCAGTTTAATCATGTTAAATTTTGTATCTGTGATGGGGACATGAAACTCAAGGCATTAGTTGACCCATGAACCATCCAAATATATATGTATATGTGTGTGTCTGTGTATATATAAAGGGGATTCCTTAGTAATCCCCTATGTGCCGGCCACTATCCTTTGCTAAGTAGACAGTGCCTGGACCCTATCAGAGCTGCAGAATGTTTCTCCTGAATCCTTCTCCTAAGGGATTTCCAAGGAATTTCCAGCCAAGTTATACCAGCATCAGTTTGGAGTCCCATGTACGGGCTCTCCTCTACACATAACACCTCCTGTCTGGGACCTCATTTCTCTCTGGCAAAATTCTATCCACCCTTCAGATGTGAGTTCTCCCAGTGAATATTTTCTGATTTTCCTCAACTGAATATGAGCTCTTACTTTGGGCAGAGCAATGTTTTCTTTGTTCCTCTCTGGAGAGCTTCTTTCTCAGTTTTAAATCATGTGCACTTAAGCAATAGTTCTGTTTTCCTCTTGGAATGTAAATTCCTGGAAAGCAGGGAAATTGTGGGATTTTGTCATTAGTGGGACATCTTGCATGTGATATATACCTCATGCATGATTGGCTATGAGAATCATTATAATATTGAGGAGAATGACTATACTTTTTATGATCTCAATACGATTGGTTAAAAAGTATATAAATGGCCATCTTTAAAATAAAAGAACGAGATGAATTTTAAGTAAAAAAAAGTACCTTTTACAGAGGAAGCAAAAATGGCATTTGGGAGAGTTTAAGGAATTGAGAAAGCATGCAAACAAAAATCACCTATGATCTCATCATCCAAGCAAATATATTTTCACTTTTGTTGTCAGTATTTGCTCTTCATCCAGATATGTACAATATTTCAACTATAGCTATACATGTAATTTTCTATCCTGTTTTCAAATTTGTCATTGTATCATAAGCTCACACCTATGTTGCTGACTGGTCTTCCTAATTACCATCTTTAATGATCCATGATGATGACATGGAATTGGGCGCAAACTCTACTTAACACCTGGCCACCATATGCTATTCTTCCCTTATCTGTGGAAGATGTCCAGTGGATACCTGAAACCACAAATAGTCCTGATATTTACTGTTTTTTCCCTACACACACAACTATGATGAAGTTTAATTTATAAAGTAGGCACAGGAAGAGAGGAACAACAATAACTAATAGCAAAATAAGAGAGAAAGCTAAGATGGCAGCCTAGATAAACGCAGCTCACCTCACATAGCCACTAAAATTACAACTAAGGTACAGAACAACCATTATTCAGAACCACCAGATATCAAGATGAATGGAAGTCCTACAACTATAGAATTGAAGAACCCACATTGAGACTGGTAAGAGGGTGTGCAACAGGCTGGTCCCATATCCACATATGGCAGGTAAAAATTGGGAGGGATATCTAAGGAATGAGAGGTCCCAGCTCCACAATACGCCCCCTGTCCTAAGGTTCCAGTGCCAGGAAGATAAGTCCCCACAACTTTGGCTGTAAAAACCAGTGGGAATTTAGGCTGTGGAAGACAGAAACTGCTGGACTCCCTAGCAGTTCCTCTTAAAGGGCCCACACCCAAACTTATATGCAGTTTGAAAGACGCCAGAGGCATATGAGGAGGAACTGAACTGTTTGGCATCATGGCAAGAGCTGGGGGACAGCTTTCTCCAAGGTAGTACTGCTGACAGAAGCCATTGTTCCTTCTCTGAGCCCTTGCCTCCCAGCTCCCCCACAGAGCCAGCAGACAGGTGCCATTTCTGAGTCTCCATCAACCTGGTTCATATTATTTGCCCAACTCTGGTGATTCCCTGAGGCTCTATGCCACCCAATTTTCAGACCCACCCAAGCTGTTTCCAGTGGCTTTTCTATACAAATAGCTTGTCTTGGCTCATGCTTCAGATTTTCCTAAATCCTCTCATACAAGCAGCATCTAACCTTAGCAAGCCCCATACCTCTTGATAAGTGGCCCCAGACTCGGCACTAGAAGCAGCTGATCTTGGTTCATAGCTTGGCCTCACTTGGGCACCTCCAAACCCAGCAAAAGTAGCAGACATTTGAGATTGCTTTGTAGCTTATGCCAGGTAGACTCAGACAGAACACAAGCGGTGGCTGACCTTGGCCTGTACCTCCCAGGAAGCCCCAGAGCCAGCATACCCAGGGAACAGATACAGACCATGTGGGAGCAACACTACCAATCACCTCCACAAGTGACACACTCAAGTGGGCACCAGAGCCTGGCTAAAGTAAGTCCTGCTCTGGAGAGTGGGCCCCTAGACAATTGATTTTCCACGGTGGTCAGATGTTGGTGGTCAATGGTCACAGCCAGTGCTTGCAGCTGATTGGCCTGGGTAAATCACTCCCATTGACCTGCCAACAGCAATCAAGGCTTGACTACAAGAGGAGGGTGTACACAGCCCACACAGTGGGTGCATGCACCTTGAGTATCCAGCTTGGGTGATAAGGAAGGCTGTGCCACTGGACCCTACAGAAGGACACCTACTTTAGCAGTTCTGCCTAATACATCAAAACAAATGCAGGGAGGCTGCCAAAATGAAGACACAAAGAAACATGGCCCAAGTGAAAGAACAGATCAAAACTCCAAAGAAAAAAACTAAATGAAATTTAGACAAGCAATCTACTAAACCCAGAGTTAAAAACATTGGTTATACGGTTGCTCAGTGATCTCAGGAGAAGAGCAGATGAACTCAGAGAGAACTTCAACAGCATAAAAAAGGTCATGGAAACCATGAAAAAGAACCAGTCAGAAATGAAGGATACACTAACTGAAATGAAGAATAATGTATAGGGAATCAACAGTAAAATAGATGAAAGTGAGAATCAAATCAATGATTTGGAATATAAAAAAGCAAAAAATGCGCAATCAGAACAACAAAAAGAAAAAAGAATCCAAACAAAACGAAGATAGTGTAAGGAGCCTCTGGGACAACTTCAAGTGTTCCAACATTCACACCATTGGAGTGCCAAAATGAGATTAGAGAGAACAAGAAATTGAAAGCCTTTTTGAAAAAATAATGACAAAAAACTTCCCCAAAATGGTGAAGGAAATAGACATACAAGTCCAGGAAGCACAGAAAGTCCCAACCAAGGTGAACCTAAAGAGGCCCACACCAAGACACATCATAATTAAAATCACAAAGGTTAAAGACAAAGAGAGAATCTTAAAAGAGCAAGAGAAAAGCAGTTAGTTACCTACAATGGAGTTCCCATAAGACTGTCAACTGATTTTTCAAAAGAAACTTTGCAAGCTAGAGGGGATTGGCAAGAAATATTCAAAGTCATGAAAAGCAGGGACTTACAGTCAATATTACTCTCTACCCAGCAAAGTTATCATTTAGAATCAGAGGTCAGATAAACAGCTTCCCAGAGAAGAAAAAGCTAAAGGAGTTAGTTCATCACCACCAAACCATTATTATGTGAAATGTTAAAGGGATTTATTTAAGGACAACATGATCAAAACTGTGAGCAATAAAATGTCAATAAAGACATATCCAAAAAACAAAATAAGCAAACAAGCAGAACAGAAATAGAATTATAAATACAGAAAACACTTTGATGGTTACCAGATGGGAGGAGGGTCAGAGGAATGGCCAAAAAGGGTGCACGGATAAGAAGTACAAAACTGGTACTTACAGAAGAGTCATGGGGATGTAAAATACAGAATAGGAAATAAAGTTGCCAAACAACATATATGCATGACCCATGGACATGGACAATGGTGTGGGAATTGCCTGAAGGGCTGGGGGCTGGGTGGAGGGGAGCAAAGGGGAAAAAAACTGGGAAAACCATAATAGCATAATCAACAAAATACAATTAAAGGAAAATAAAAATGGAACAATTATATCAATATACTCTAATAAAATTTATGTGAATGTAGTCTCTCTCTAGAAAATATCTTATTGTTCTCATTTTTTCACTTAAAGGAAACACTTTACATGTTTTATTTGGCATGTCCTAATTTCCAGCATCACTACTCTTATTTGTGAGCTGTTATTAAGTCAAATAAGGTTACTTGACCACGATCACTGAGATACTGTGACAGTGAATCTGATAACTGAGATGGCTACTAAGTGACAAATCAGCAGGGAGCAAATAGAACAAAGATACAGTGGACAAAGGATCAATGGCTGTGACAGGAAATCTCAGGTCAGGGTGACATTTTATCAGGGTACTCAAAAGGGCTCACAATTGAAAACTTATGAAGTGTTTATGTCTGAAATTTTCCATTTAATATTTTTATACCACAGTTCACTGCAGGTAACTAAAACTGGGAAGTGAAACCACAGATAAGGAGGACTATTGTAAGCCCTTATTTTGACCAGTGGACCACAGTGGCACTTGGGAGTTCCTAAACATTAGTGTCATTTCAGAGTGGTGTTTAGGAATCCCTGAAAGGTCTGGGTGTTTCCATTTCTCCCAATGCACAGACACCTGAGAAAATGACTTCAAGCCCCTTTGGGGATGGCTTGGAGAAAGACCTACCATAAGTCTTTGTGGCATTATTGCAGGGTCCTTTCTCAAAGGGTCCCATCTTTCTCTTCAACCAGGAGCTTCAGATCTGTGAACTGATAAGGTCCGGGAATTAACAAAGCTATGATTCTCAGCTGTGAGAACTCAAGTCAGATTTCTATTCCATAGATCAAATAATGCTTTGGTAGTCTGGCCATATGTTTAATTGTTAGGGTCCATTACCACCAGAGACCTCTTGAAGTAACAAATTCTGATTGTCACTCTGGGATCTCATCTTACCCACTGAAATCAGGAAGCCCATCTCAATAGCAGCATTCTCTACTATCATCCTTGACCTACAGAAAACAGCCACCTGGAGATGTTTAAGATTGCTTGGCTCCCTCAGTAATGCATTTCTCAATGCTTTAGTGAAGGGAATGTACCTTGGACACTGTCAGGGCCTAGTGGGGTAAGGCAAGATGCACAGGTTACACATGATAAACTACTCCATTATTTCTACCTCTCTAACCCTTTAGAATTCTTCCTGTACATTATATCAGAGAAATTCTGTCCATTGAACATCATCAAATGTAGCCTACAGTTGAGCACAGGTTTCAGACAACTAAGTAAGCCAATAGAGCCACCCCTAGCTGTTTAAGAATATATGTGTTTCAGCTAGCTCTTGCTGTATAACAAAACTTAGTGGCTTATATTTATCATTTGTGTTTTTACGATTTTATAAGTTAAACAATTTGTACTGGGCTCAGCTGGTGGGAGTCACTTTTGCTTTACATGGGCTCACTTATGCGTTTGCAATCAGTTGACAGATTGGCTGGAGGATGCTGGTCTTAGATGACTCACATGTCTTAGAGTTGGTTCAGGCTACTGGTTGGGCCATGTTGTCTCCGTCAGGTTAGTCCATGCTTCTTCAACATGAAAGTTGGTCCATACATGGCACAAAAGAGGGCACGCCCCAGTGTGCAAGTGCTTTTTAGGTTTCTGTTGGCAACACATTTGCTAATATCCCATTGGCCAAAGAAAGTCAGAGAGCCATGTGGGAACCAAAGTGTCCTGGTTCCCTGGGGACTATTACTATAACAATCTGTCATAGCATTAAGTCCAAAAATCTATGAAAGCTGTATTATATCTAAGTTCCCTAAATTTGGCCCCAACCCAATATTCTGTTCTAAAGGTATCTAATACTCTTAGAATCCATCCACATATATGTGAGCTAGGTTTCTTCTAATATAAATTTAAGAACTGTGGGGGATAAGGGAGGAAAGAAGGGGACAGGCCTAGTTAAAGAACAAGTACAAATGACCCATGGACATGGACAACAGGGTGGGGATTGACTGTGGGAGTGAGGGATGGGCAGGGCAGGGGAGTGCAACAGGGAAATCGGGACGACTGTAATAGAACAACAATAAAAATAACAATAATAAAATAAAAAATTAAACTTGGTGTAGAAGACAAAAAGAAAACATTGTAAGTTTTTTGGAATATAAGCCTTCCACTTTTCAGCTAGATTCTGCCCCTGTCCCCTCAAATATGCTGGAATCTGAGCCCAGACAAAACCTGAAGGCCATGACAGTCAGGTCTGCCTTCATGATTACAGGATGGCTGTCAGGAGTTACAAAAACTTCCCTGTTCAAATTCACCAAAAAAAAAGAGAGTATTTTCTACAGAATTCCAAAAAAAAAAAAAAACCCAAAGATGTTCTCTGGACAAGTTTACGTTATGTGCCCTTTCCTAAACCAGTCACTGAAACAAAAAGAAAGAATATGTGAGTAATGTCTTAAGTCTGGAGCTCCATTGAGAACATTTGAACCACAAGTGGGATGTCAAATAGGTCCCCAAAGTAGGAATGGGTGCTGGAGAGGCAGACACCAATGTCCACTACCAACACCGTTTATTTAATCAGCCGACAACGGATGAGCTGTTACTGTACACAGGACTCTATGTTAGGGGCTAAGAATCGAAGATGGCTATGCCATGGTCTTTATCTTCAAGGAATTCACAACTAGCCTGGGAAATCAAAATTGAATGTAACCCTGGTGCGTGCTAAATGTTGGGACAGAGCATCCGAATCAAAGTGATAACCTTTGTTCTGAGGTGCTGAAAGTGTCAAAATGTATCTATGGATTTCTGGAATGTAGAGCACAGGATGTCAGGAGCCTATTCTTTAAAAAAATCACTATCATATAAGACCCATGAAGAAAAACATTTCCAACTTTGAGATACAATGTCACATTTTCAGAAGTTAATCATCCCATCTTTCCTAATAGTATATTTGACTATCATGACATATAAGTGTGTTAAAGTTCTAGGGAGGGTTAGACTATACATTCCTCCTTCTGTTGATGTTGAAATATCAGATTGCTCATGTCATATTGTCAGTAGCCATCATGAGGTTAATTGACATTATCATTATAGCTAACTTTTTTAAAAAAGATTTGATTTGATTTATTTTTTTAGAGAGGGGAAGGGAGGGAAAAAGAGAGGGAGAGAAACATCAACGGTGGCTGCCTCTCACATGCCCCCAACTGGGGACCTGGCCCACAATCCAGGTATGTGCCCTGACTGGGGATCCTACTAGTGACACTTTGGTTCGCAAGCTGGCACTCAATCCACTGAGCCACACCAGCCAGGACCATTATAGGTAACTTTCATACCATGTGCTAGACATTGTTCTAATTGCTTTACCTGTATTATCTCATTTAAATTTCACAATTCAATAAAATAGGGACCATTCTTGTCTCCATTTTACATGTAAGCAAACTAAGGCCCAGTGAAATTTGATAAATTGCTCATGTGACATAGCAGAGCTAGTCTTAAAGTTCTGCAAGCCAGCCATGTCACAAGAAATCAGATCCCAGACCTGTGACACAGTCAAGCTCTGTCATATGGTATTTTTAGATTATATATGTGTTCTGTTTTCTCCAAAAGCCTATGAGGTGCCTGGGAGCAGAAGCAGATTTTTATGTATTTAAGTAGTTTCAGAACCCAATACAAGAATTGGTACATAGAAAATACTTTACAAATATTGTGGAATTGAAATGAAGGCAATGTGCACGAAATCAAGGAAAAAGAGGTCAGCATGGCAAAATGCATTAGTGAATCCCAAGTCTGTCCAATGGAGAAGTGTCCCTGGCCCATGAATTCCAATCGCCTGTCAGGTCTATCCCTCTAGTGGCAATGAATGCTTCAGATTCACACACTCGATGATATCAGGCACTGAAATCATTCCGGCCACCATTCCTGCTCCCTGCCCCACCCTAACTATGGTTACCGAGAAGCTGATTATAATTTCACTTCTCATGTAGACATTTCTATGGGAATAGAATGTTCTGAAGCATGTTTCTCATCTGCAGGTTAATGGTATTTTATTTTTTTATTGTAGAAAAGTGTTTTCGAAGTTTGGTTAGCACCATCCAATCTTTTAGTCTAATTCTGAGTATACAGAATCACATTTCTGAACTTTTAAGATAAGACCTTTGTGATGCCAACAAGGAACTGTCTCTTGTAAGGGTGCTCCTGGAGGCCATCAGCTGCTTCCTATAACATCGTGTCTGTAATTGTGTATTCTCAACAGCAGGCTCCTCTTAGGAGAAGTAAACTCAAAGAGAGTAGCACATTTTTTACTTAGTTCTGTTTGTTCTATAAAAATAGAATTCTATGTTAAAACAGAACATCTGCAAGAAGTACAGAGGAAGCAACAAATGCCTGGAATTTTGAGTAGTTCGGATAGAGGAGAAATGGAATCAGGCTCAATGAAAACAGGCAGCTGCCTGGGGTCTCAATTCTCCTTGCTTCAAATTTCAGAAAATAAAATGCTGAATTCACAGGTAATTTGAAATTTAAATCAAACAAAAC
Source organism: Phyllostomus discolor (assembly GCF_004126475.2). NCBI lineage: Eukaryota > Metazoa > Chordata > Mammalia > Chiroptera > Phyllostomidae > Phyllostomus > Phyllostomus discolor. The sequence goes on along the minus strand of NC_040905.2, from coordinate 161,374,082 downwards.
TTGAGTAGGTCTTTTCAAGCATTATAATGGGAAAGCTTTTTAAATCATAACAATATGTTGTTAAATTGGTAGATTCATAAATTGTTAGTGGTCATATAAATCAGTACATACAACTGTTTTGGAGGGTGATTTATCTATAAATAAGAGGCCATATGATTTGTCATACCATTTGTTCAAGTAATTACACTTACCATGTTTTTCGGACTATAAGACACACTCCCCCCCAAATTTGGGAGGAAAAAGGGGTGCGCCTTATAGTCTGAATGCAGCTTACCTGGCTCGCTGTGTGTGTGGGGTGGGGGGGGGCCGCGGCCTATGTTATTTATGTTATTAAATATTTTACCACATTTTTTGCTTCAAAAATTTTTTTTCCTATTTTCTTCCTCTAAAACCTGGGTGTGTCTTATGGTCTGGTGTATCTTACAGTTGGAATAATTTGGTGCATAAATCTACTCTAAGAAAATAACCCAAAAGATTTAGAAAAGGCTAAAGACATGGAGGAGTCCATTGCACATATAAATATATGATTTTAAGAAAGAAAGCTTTGACATAACTATGAATGAAATAAAGCAAGGTACAAAAAATTTGCTCAAAAATACATGCTTGAATATGTAGCAAAAACCACATCAAGCTTCATACTTTTACCCCAAAATACCATTCTGAGGATTTTTCTAATGGAAATCTATAGACTAAAGTGAAACGTGTATTATATGAAAAATAATACATTAATTACAGGATTATGTAGATGGTCCCAAACTGGAAATAACCTGTCAAAAATGAAAATGAACTAGTTGGTGATTTATATTTGCAATACCCTACTATCTAGCCATAAAATGACAGTAATGAAGATTATAGAAGTATGAAATCATTGCTATAATTTTAAGTGAAAAAAATAGTTTCTGTACATTGAGCACTTACTCTGAGTTTATCACTGTAATACTCAATTTGCATACATTATCTCTTTTCATGCTCACAGAACCCAATGAATAGGGATGAGAAATTTGTACAGATGAGAAAATTGAGACAAAGTTGCTTATCGATTTTCCCAAGTCCCCACAGTGGAGCCCAGATTCAAACCTAAGCTAACTGATACCAAAGTCATTTCTCTGTATCTGAAATTCTATAAAAGCCCTAGACCCCTGAGGATAATAACTGAAGGTAAGGGGAGCAGAGAGAGAGAGAATCAGAATGGGGCAATGATGTGAGTGGTCTTATAATAATTGTTTGCTTTAAATTATAATGTTAAATCCAAATAAATAAATAAATAAAAAGAAATAAGCGAGAATAGGACTAAAGGCTGGAAAGACTTTATGACTTTGTTGAAGTGGTGGGGTTGTGTGTAATTTCCTCCTTTTTTCTATTTCTTAAGATTTTTGGTAATGTATTGTACTTTTGTAAAACATTATTTTATACCGTTTGCTTGGGCAGCACATATTGGAAGGATACAGAGAAGACTGGCATGGCCCTGCTGAAGGATGCCATGCAGATTCATGAACCATTCCACGTTAAAAACATGTACATGTCACTTTAAGTATCTGTCCTCTGCGATATGAAAACTGGAGCTCTGCAAAGCTTGGCGATTGATGAGACGCTGTGACGTCCTGAAACAGCAGTGGTGCTCCCAGCAATAAAAGTGTTATTAGGATATAAATATCTGTCATTTCTTTAAAAATTTGGGGGGATTACTTTTACAGAGTCCCCCACTTTATTTTTTACACATTTGGAAAAAAAAATCTAAAAACTCATATCCTTCCTTTTTTTCCTTCCTTCCTCTCCTTTGCTTTCTCAACTGTAAAGTTAGAATGGTATGAACAGTAACCATGAGATTATGAGGAATTTTTATTTTGTTTGTATGTTTCCTGTATTTGAAAGGACTTAAAACACACTTAACATTTTAAATTTGAAAAATAATATTTAAGCTTAATGTCTTAAATTATCTTAATTTAAGTTGCAAATTTATTTAATATTTTGAAACTTTAGAATTATATTGTCTGTCTATTGAAAATCAGAAGTCACCCAAGTACCAAATATAGTGGTATTTTGGTCAAAATTTTCCTATGTACAGCCCATGTTTTTTCCCTTACGTTGGGTGCAAAGTTTCACCTGTGTTTTCAAGTGACTCTGAAGAGAAAATAAAAGACAAGCTTACTAAGTGAAAGTTTGAAAAAGCACTGGGGTTGCCAGCATCCTGCCTGCTTAATCAAACGTCACCTCAGCTTCTGCATGCAACGCATGACTGGGCTGCGACTAGGCATCTGACACACATGTGATAGGATGAGCCACTTGTGTCTTTTCAAGCCGTGCTCTGGGGAGTTGTCCTCAAGAACCACCCTCCTGAAAGCAGAAAATTCAAGGGGAGGGAGGGAGAAGGTTTTTCTAAAGCACGAAAACTTTTCTGAGTTTTCTAAAATGAAAACAAGGACAGGACAGGGAGTGCTGGATGCTGGAATGTGGTGTTTGAAAGCTGTTAGGGAACATGGCAGTCTGACAGGCAGTTATGGGACTCTCACCCCCAAGAGGCAAAATAAAAAGCTCAAGCCTGGGTTGACACAGGCTCTGCTTTTCTGAGTGGTTGTCATTGAGACGGTTGGGGGTGGGGGCGGAGGCAGTCATTGGATCATCCCAACAGCATCTCTTCCCTTTCAGGGCTGTAGTAGTGAAAGGTCCCTGGCTATCAGTCTGTCTTGGGACTTCGAACCCCCCATTTAACACTGTGTGAGATGTTGCAAAGCCTCTATTAGAGATGCTCCAGCTTGAGGAATTTATAAGGAGCTGGAAAAATACATCACACATGAAGTTGTATACAAAATAAGGCCACATACAATTAAGGGTCTGATGAATGGAAACAGACATAAGACTCAAAGGAATTCAGAGTGGGTTGGAGCAGGGAGGGAATGAGAAACACAGTGGGCCTGGGAGATTTTCAGGGATGGGTGGAGAGTAGATAAGTAATGAGGGCAAGGCTGATACTCAAAAACACCACCATCCTGCCCGGCAGTGGCATTGGCCAATCAGAATGGACACTGAATCCAAATGCTGGGGAATCTTCCCCCAGAAGCTCCTTGCTGAGCCTGGAGTCACTCCTAAGTTGTTAGGTTATGGGACTCTCAGGGAGCCCCGGAGGAGGGACAAGTTTCAGGAGGTGGCAGAGTGGTGAAGCACTTAGGGTGTCCGGGGCAGTGGTTATTTTCTATCCAGTTCTATCTGCCACAATGATGCAGTCATGCCAGTGCGTATCTGCTGAAAATCAGCCTTGAATGAAGGTAAATGGAATAACAAGAACATTTAAAACCTGCTTTAGCATATGGTGTTTCATTGGATCTACATATCTGTCATTCTGTCTACCTACCTGTCTAACTGGCCATCTATCTGTGTGTCTCTCTGTGAATGTATTTGTATGTCTGTTTTTCTGTCTATGAGAGAATGAAAACACAGTAAAGGTACAGAAGTGAGAATGAAGGCAGCCTTCCTTTATCTTTCATTCAGTTATTCAGCCATTCCTCTAACAAACTAAGTGTCACTGGGTGTTGGACACCCGGCTGGGCACTGAATTGAGGAGGCTGCCCAGGGTTGGAATTGTCACATGGGAAATGAGTATTGTGCAACAAGCCCTGATGTGTATCTAGGTCCAAAACTGAAAATGGCAACAGAAGGCAACGAGAGAACCACAATCTCAGTATGGATCTATGTTAGGTATCAGAGGAGATAGGTCCAACAGGAAGGCAAGGGCAGATCAGAAGCCTAGATTTGGTGCTGAGTCAGGGACTGATGGGCTAACAGACACTGCAAACAGCAGTAAAAAGGAAGCCCATCAGGCCTAAATTACTTTCACTCAACATTAGAAACAAATCATCATCATCACCATCATCATCCTCATCATCATAATTTAGGTTTCTGTGGCAAGTTAAAATTTGCAAACCATTTTCAAATGTCCTCTTGTACCAGTTGAGCCTTACTAGCAGCTGGTAAAGGGAGTAGGGCAAATGTTCTCATTTGATAGATAAGGAAATGGGTTTAGAGAAGCTAAGTGGCTTGCCCATAACTTTTGAAGGAGCATGAACAGTTTGGTAGCTCAGGGAAATCTTACAGGCACAGTATCTCCTCCCTTTCAGGGATGCAGTGGGGAAAGGTCCCCAGGATCTTTCAGAGGCTTGATTTTTATCACAGCACATAACGAAGGGCTGGGTTTATATACATGTGACAAAGTTAACATGGTTGGGAGAAGAGCTCAGGCTGACAAAGCAACTGTTAAAAAGTTGTCTTGTTTCTGTTTACCTTTCTCTTACTAGTGACTGGGATGTAGACATAGTAGATTAGCTCATACTATTTGAAGATTAATAAAGCAGGGAGAATATTCAGTTAGACATATGAGAGTTTTCTAAGTTAAGAGCCCAGGGTGAGTCTCCAGGTCAAGACCAAGAAGGTAGAAAATAAAGTCTTGCTTTGGATTCACACAACCTAAGATGGCAGAAACTTGTTTTGTTAGGAGTTAATAGGAAAAGGGGACTTTAATATAAAGTAATATGAGTGATATCATACTCATAAACTACAAATGTGCCATAAATACAAATGCAAGTTGACCTGAAATCCAGTTGCTAAAAAACGCAGGAGAACTTCACATAGTAGGGGACTATTCAGAACTGGGAACAAATAGTCTGGCTACACCGACTAAGTCTAGACCAGCCTATATGCAGAGTAGTTTGTTTTATTCTGAGCCCCGTTTGCTAACTGGGACATTGATAAGCGGGAACATATCTGGAGGAGCCACCCAAGACGGTGATGGGGCTGGAAACCATCACAGACCAGGAATACCTGAAGAAGTTAGGGACACTTCACCTAGAGAAGAATGATTAAGGCAAGACATGAAAGCCAAGGTCAATGGGCACATTGAATTCAATTACATTGAAGTAGAGTTTTGTCCAAGAACTAGAAGTAAATCACTAACAATTGGAGCTATTCATCAAAGGTTTATCACTCCACTGCTAGAAATATAGGGATGGGCAAAAGTAGGTTAATTTACCAGTCATCATTACCTAAAAGATAAATCATAGGCAAGGATACAAAATAATAACAAACAGTAAGCCAAATAATAGAAATAAATAATAAAATAAGTAATAAATAAGTAATAGTACAAGAATAAACTGTGTTTCCCATACCCACCATCGCAATCCTACTTTGGCCCACCCCTGTATTCATGCAGCATGGAACTGTCAGGGACTCATCCCTTAGGAGGTGAACATTTATCTTCTTCCTGCCCTGAGATTCTATGCTTTTTCAAACTAGTCACTTTAGTTCTTTTGGGAAGGGGTGAGGTGGGGGTGGAATGAAATGGCTCTTGAATTCCCTTCCAGCTCTACCCTTCTGTGAAGCACCTGAATCCAAACTGCAGCCTCATTCATGTCTCACAGCAGTATCAGAGGCAGGACTCCTTCATCCTCAGCTCGGCTCCCAATATCTTGTCCTCAAAGGAACTTTTCTCTACCGACTGAAACAAGTCCTTAACAATCTTCTAGGCATTATATCATCAAAGGAACCAGGTCTCCAACCCTCATTGGTATGGTTTCTTGAGAATTATGTCAACTTCTAAATTCCTTTCTCAATACTATTATTTTTTTTCCTAAACTCTGTTTTTAAACTCAAACATCTTGTTTTTCAAAACTCTTTGTATCTAAAAACAAAGTGAGGCTAATGACACAGGATGAGAAACCTGTAAAGGGTCTATTTATTACTTCAACCAGAGCAATAAACTAAGACTTGGGAGGAAGGGCCTTTTTTAGGGAGGTAGGGTCCAGGGATATCTTTGGAAGCTACAGCCATGGGAAAACCAAACTGTTAACCTTTTTCATTTATTTGACCACTGACTTGATGCTAAGCACTATGCTAGACACTAGGGATACAGTGATAGTGAAACATCATCTCCAGCCTCAGGTAACTTGCAGATCACAGAAGCCTCCTCTCTAACCTTTACCACAGATGATACTCTGTGTGAAAAGAAGAGGTGTCCCAATATGACTAAAGTGGGGAAAGTAGCTGGGGTATGTGTGGGATGGGCAGCCCACAGCAAGGCCTTTACCCCGGCGATGATGCCAGTTCCTCTAGTGTCTCAGGGGAGTGGCCGGAGCCCCAGGTTTGCTCGGTGGAGAGTACCAAACACAGGCAGGGAAAAGTGATCTGATAATGACTATAGGGAAGTCAAACAGAACTTCTCAGCAAAGTGTCAGGCCACGAATTTTTGCTGTAGTGTTTTATGTCTTCTGGCAGTCATTTACAGAATTATGTAGGAGTCACCTTGGGCAATGTTGCTAAGGGTGAAGAACTAAAATTCCTTAGAATTTTCTTTTGGTGCCTCAGTCAGAGAAAGGCAGAAGACAAAAGTACGGCATTGTGGTGGTTCTCAGACTTTTTACCCCAAACGCCAAGGGACAATTTGATACTCTGCGTTAGTAACAATGGCTAATTTCTGTAGGCATTCATGGCCACTCAGGGTGAATGACAGAATATCGTGGGGAAGCAGGGCATGGGGAGTACAGTAATTTCATAGCTCCCTTGTTGACTCTGTATGCTCTTTCTAGGCTTATAGATTATAGGCCTGAGTTAAAGCCAATAATCAGCTATATAACCATAGGCAGGTCACTCACCTTAAGCCATAATTTCCTCATATATAACATAGTAAATGTTACCTGGCAGTATTATTGAAGGAATTAAACATAATATAGTAAAGTACCTATCACAGTTAATATATAGGCACATACCCAAAGCTTAATGAATGATTAGCTTCTAGTACAGTAATCTGACTTGAAAACTGTATTGTGGAACAATAGAATCTGCTCAGCCAGCCTCCAGGCAGCAGAGAAATCCTGGGATTTGCAGGAAGAATGTTCTTAACAGTAAAAGCCCTATGGGATTAGGTATACCAGTGTAGACTGGGGAAAAAATATTTCATGGAATTTTAATTGCTAAAAACAGAAGGTTGGAGTGCAGAGGTAGGAAAAGCTGTTTTTTTCCAAGCCATAAGCTCTTTTTTCTCTCTTTTCTTTTTGCTGCACAAAGTTTTATTATTTCCATGTGGTCCAATGCATAGGAGAGGGCTCCAGGATGATTAAAAGGATGCCTCATGGTTTGAGGGAGAGAGGCTCAGGCAGAAGCCAGATGCCGGGGAAATGCAGATGGGCGCCTCAAAGTCTCTGGGCTCCAAAGGCTCCTAGTCGTGTTTGATGGTGAGCCTTTCAAGAGACACTCGCCCAGCCCAGCTCCGGGCAGACCGGCCTGAGGATGTTAATCAGGTGGCCACTCATCTTCCTGATGAGTTTCACCGCCCCATCCAGGAAGCGTTTCTCCGGGAAATCACGGAGATGAGGGTCCATGTGGGTAGAGCCCAGGGCATGTAGATCCAAAAGGGCCTGGTTCAGGTTCTTCTCAAAGACCATGGCAGCTTCCATGGCGTCCTGAGTGTCACCCTACTCACTTGCAGAAGGCACGTCCTGGACGAGAATGCAGGCACTGCACTGGTCTTGCAGCTTTAAGAGAGGCTCAGTGCCCTTGAGCTTCTTTTCCACCAACTCAAGGATAAAGTGGCCCACACTCTCCAGAGCCACATCGTTTTGGTGGAAATAGAAGCCCAGAGAGAGGTAGGTGTGGGAAGCCCGTGGATGCAGGTTTGCCAGGTGGTTGACAGCAGCCTCCACCTCGGTGGAGTAATTCTGAGGAATGTGGGAGCTCACAGTTAGTTGGCAATAGGGAGTTAAGGTCAGAAACTGATGTTGGCTGGTCTGGGAGGCTGAGGTGGTTCTGGTGGTAACTAGAAAAGAGGTTGGAGTGTGGTTGGAGGCTGGAAGAAGGGGCACCCCTGGGTCTTTTCCATCCAAACATTGGTGAAGCGATAGATCTGGGGAACTGCCCAGGGCACTGCCAAGACTTTTCTTTACAGGAAAATTTTATTTTTAAGAAGTTTTCATGTGTTTTATTTCTTTTTAAATTATTGATGTAACATTGCTTAATAACATTATATAAGTTTTAGATTTAAAACATCATCATTTGGTATCTGTATACACTAATGTGCTCACCACCATAAGTCTGGTTTCCATCAGTCACCACACATTTAACTGCCCTCACCCCTTTCACCCTCCCCTTACCCACCTTCCCTGTAGTAACTACCACTGTGTGTCTGTATCTATGAGTTGTTTTTGTTTGGTTTGGTTTTTTGTTTTATATTTCATATACAAATGGAATTATATGTTTTCAAGCCCTGGCTGGCATAGCTCAGTAAATTGAGCATGGGCTTTGAACCAAAGTGTTGCAGGTTCGATTCCCAGTCAGGGTACATGCCTGGGTTGCAGGCCATGACCCCCAGCAACTGCACATTGATGTTTCTCTCTCTCTCCCCCTCCCTTCCCTCTCTGAAAATAAGTAAATAAAATCTTTTTTAAAAAAGAAATTATATGTTTTTTGTAATTTTCCATCTGACTGTTTCACTTAATAACCTCAGGGTCCATCCATATTGTCACAAATGGCAATATTTCATCTTTTGACAGCTGAAAAGTATTCCATTGTGTGTGCATATATTTTCCCTGAGTCTGTCTCAAGCATGAATTTTAAAGTTTTAAAAATTAATGGTTTTTTTAATCACATAAATGTAAAACCAAGATTCTAATCTAGAATGGAAAGGCTGAAACCATTCATTTTTTTTATTCACTGAACAAATATTTATTAGCACCTGCTACATTCACACAAGGCACTGTACATAAACGGCACTGATTACATAGAATGGTTGTGTTTATTGTGAGTAGAATTGAAGCCCTGAGACTGGGCTTCCCTGGGGTCACGGTCAGTGGATTCTGTCTGTAGGAAAACTGATCCTTCCCACATGGCAGCAGAACAGGGATTGAGGGGAGATACCCTTCCTGGGAGGTCAAGGTAGGAAAGGCTTTGGAGGGCCCTGTTTGATAGTCTTGCTTTCTGCACTGCTATTTCTTTGTGTTATTCCCACATCTCTGTCAGTAAAATTGGGCTAAATGTGACAGTGTTTTCTGTTTCGAGGAGTTATAAGATGTGCTGCCATTGGGGCCCCAGGTGGTTGCCTGAGGAATCCCCAGAAATCCTTGGGGAGTAGATGTGGAGGCTGGCTTTCCTGTGGTCATGTGAGGGGATGTGGCTCAGAGTTATTTGGATGTTAATTAGAAGTGTGACCCTTTGAAGGCTGGACACCTCTGATACACGTGTGTGCCTGTGGGGGGCTTGAATGGTCCTCACAGAGTGACTGGGCACAGCACCCAGGGGATCCAGCTAGAGCAGCTCACTTCCCACTAATGTGAATAACATTAAAAATGCAAGTTACTTCACATGATGTGGAAAAAATGGCTGAACCAGCTGACTTGAATGGATGACAGAGTGCCTGTCCAAAGTTGTTTCCTTTGATTCCTGTCTTTTCCTTCTTTACCTCCCACCCATGCTTCTCCCAGGCTCTGTCTCGGGCCCAGACACCCAAGTGAAAGTGAAGAAGAAATGAACCACGTATGGAAATCTGCTATGCTAAACACTGTGCGGGCTGCTTTGCACAAATTATTTTATGTAACCTCCTACAACAACTTGGTGAGATAGGTAGGATTCTCCCCAGTGTTTTAATGACAAACAGAAGCTGAGTCCTGTGTCCAAGGTAATACAGCCAGTAAGTAGATAAAGGCCTGGGGTCCTAATACAGATCTGTCTAACTCCAACAGTCTTTACAAAAATCTCAGAGGAAAATGTATTTTAGGGTTAGGCTAAGAAAAGGCTAATTGCCTATTAGTGGACACTGATTTCCAATTGTAACTGAAACCACAGCTGAGGGGCACTCAGGTGAAGACGCTTCCTCTCCATCTAGAAAACTGACACACGGGGAAAAAAGAAGGGGTGAAAGGCAGCTGCAGGCAGTTCATGGCCGAATCAACTCAACATCCTCAGATGATAGGAGTAAAGGGGCCATATCTATCTGTCCTGAGGAACCAAACAAACGTTAACAGAAATCTGTGGTTTCAAACCCAACTTGTTTTTGTACATCTGGCCCAACAGTTTATACTTAACAGACACATCCGTCACTCATGCAAAAATCGTGTTTACATATAAAGGGATATCTGCGGTCCACAATTTGGTCATCCACGGCCCTCCTAGGAAGGATGGCCAAGCAGGCCCTTGCAGACCGGTAGTGGTTTGTGGATGGGCGCAATTGCACAGACTCCACTTGAGAAGCTCTGGCTGGCACTGCCTCCCTTCCCGATGCGGCAGCTTTATGGTGGGTTACCTCTAGAATAAATGTAGCCATCTGACCCTCCACAACATCTCAACCTATCAATTCATTGCAATTGTCTTTCCTTTTTTTCTTTTCTTTATTTTTTTTTTTAATTCAAACGACCTGCAGGACTGCTTAAAGCAGTCTTTAATTACTGCAGACTTTCTGAAGGGAATAAGAGACTGGAGGTCTAAATTTTATATTCTTTCTGATGATTTCCGTGTAACTCTTGATAGGGCTGTTATTATTATTTTTATTATTTTTAAAAGATTTTACTTTATTTTTAGAGAGAGGGGAAGGGAGAGAGAAAGAGAGGGAGAGAAACATCAGTGTATAAGGTTGTCTCATGTGTGTCCCTCCCAGGGGACCTGGCCCACAACCCAGGCATGTGCCCTGCAGTCCAGGGCTCAATCCACCTAGCCACGCCAGCCAGGCGGACAGTTATTTTTTATCATCTCAAAGATTAAAGTTGCCTCTGACAGCACTAGAGTAGAACCTCAGTATTTGCATGTTTCTTCTGATTTCCCCTTTCCTGATCCTGCACCCACATCACATTTTTAGAGGAACCAGACCAGTGGGAATAAGGTAGAGAGAACACGTAAGCAGTTACCAGCTTGTGGTAGGCATCTAAATGGGTCTCTTTTCAGTCTTCTTGTGGAATGTGACTTAAAAGCCAAATCAGACACCACCATATCACCTTCTGGACCTTCTCTTTGTCATCCCTGTTTTGTGGTAACATCATCTGCTATCACAATGTTATGATACCATTATAACCTTAAGGGGTTTCTGGACTGAATTACCAGAAACAGTTTAAGGGAATAGTGTTGTTTCTCTTTTGCTTCCTCTCCCCCAAAGGTCCCTTCTGTGCACCTCAAACTTATTCTTCAACCAAATCCTTTTTTGAGAGGAAATTAGTCAGTGCTTCATAGGGAGATGCCCCAGCTTTGACCTCTGGCTCACCAGAACCACCGTAAGTCTCTCACTCAGTCAAGTTCAGTAATGATCTTCCACAGGTGCTCAAGCCTCATTTGAACCTGCATTCCCCCTTAGGATTCCCCTTGTAGAAAAAGAATCAGGGAAGTTCACACGCTGAGGGCTGAGCAGAGAACAGAAACTCCAGAGTCTTCCATCTTCAGTGGTTCCTACTGTTGTGGTGAGCTGCCTAGGGCTGGAGAGGGAGACCTAGCAGAGGAAGGACTGTGGCTTTTAAAAGCTTTGGGGAAGGGATGTCTGGGAATCTCTTGGAAAAACTGAAGAAAGATCTGTAGAAAGCCCTGCAGTTACTAGGAAATGCAAATATCTTGCCTGGCAGACAGTAGGTGCTCAATATATATGATGCAACCACTAAATAACTGAATGGTTGAAGGCATGAAAGGGCAGTAGGGAAGAAGCAGGAGAGATGAGGGTGAAGCAGAGCTGCGTACAGATGACACTCACCTTCCTTTATTTCTGGGATCTTTTTTAGGGTTGTTTCCATTTTTCCCCTTTGCTCCAGGATGATGTCCAGGCACTACCTCCAAGCTAACAGCTTCTTGATCATTTCACCCTTCCAGGAGGCTCAAGACAAGCAAGCCTGGAGAGTAAGAAAAAAGAGAGAGTGTCCTGGCCAGTGCGGCTCAGTTGGCTGGAGTGTTGTCCTGTACACCAGGATGCATGCCTAGATTGTGGGTTTGGTCCCCAGTCAGGGCACGTGCAGGAGGCTACTGATGTTTTTCTCTCACATAGATGTTTCTCTCCCTCTCTCTTCCTCCCTCTTCCTCTCTGTACAATCAATAAGCATGCCCTTGGGTGAGGATAAAAAGAGAGAGAAAGAGAAAGGAAGAGTAAACAGAGAAGTCTGCATTCTCTTCCTTCCATTTTAATTTTGCTGGTGTGTATGGGTTCTTCACACCTCTGTTTCCCATAGCTGTGAATTATAGGTAATGTCACTGAGGCACCCTGAAGGTAAATCTACTGATGGTAGATTTGTGGAAGCATAAGAAAAATACCATATTTGGTAATATCTGGAGGATATGCCTCCAAAGCAAACCTTTAGCTCTCATCAGCTCCCACCTGAACCAGTGCCACTCGGGCTTTAACTTGCCCTTGAATCCACCAGGGAGCTAATTAAAAGGCAGGTTTGATTCAGAAGGACTTGAGTGGGGCCCAAGAGTCTACACTTCTAACAAGTTGCCTGATAATACCAAAGCTGCTCTACAGAGATATACTTTCAGTAGCAAGTACAGAGCGTGTAGGTCCTAGATCATTGCTATAGGATCTTCCAGCTTTAAATGACTTGCAGAGCCCCAAACATGCCATGTTCTTCAAACCTGTGTGGCTTTACATATCTTCTCTCTCCCCTCCACCCCTCTTCATGGGATAAGTTCCTCCATGCCTTAGCTCACATGTTACCTCAGCTCCAGGAAACCTTCCTTCCCTGACCGTCCTACGAGGCAGTCAGGCGCTCTCTCCTAGGTGCTCATCACACTGTACCATTTAACATGCTATTTACATGTCCAGGGTCATAGTGTAGGGTTGCTCAGGTTATGCCCTACACAAGGGTCCCCGGCCAAGGAGGCAAGAGAGGCCTGAAATCCATCCTGTTCTCTCCACTTGCCATGTTGGAGTTGTGGTGCAGAACTGCCTCCACCAGGAGTAAGGGATAACTTCTCCTCATTCACACAAAGGTGCCATATGGGCTGATTGCCTGTCTTTTCTACCAGATGTGGGGTCCTTGAAGAAGGAATCAGGTCACATCCATCTTTATCATTCCACTTCCTAGTATAGTGCCTGTCAATGAGATGTTTGAATAAATAAATGATGAGAGAAAACAATGAAGAGCCATGGAGAGGAATGCAGAGAGAATAATTTCATTCAATTCTAAAGGAAAATCAACTGACTTTGAGCAAGAGGTTTGTGATTTGCTAATGTGCTGCTGAAAAGGCAAGGTCCTAAAGCCCCATTTCACTTAAAGTACTGTCACAGGTGTGAGTGAAAAAAGGTGTAAAGGCTACAGTCAGCACCTATGGAAAATTCGTTAGAACCCACAAAAAATAAAAATAAATAAAAAATAGAACACCCAGAATCGACACCAAGCTGTCATGTCTTTTCAGATCTAGGGGAAGATGAGGGAGACTCTGACAATTTTACTTGGTCATAAGATTTACAGGCTACTGAAGCAGCAGTTTCTATATGCAGTTTCGCGATGTAAAAATGCCGTGAGAACAGGAAGAGGTGATGACAAAACCCAGAATTTACCCAGAGGGGTGGAAGTCAGAAACAAAACAGTGTGCAGGGTATTGAAAGTGAGGTTACCACGACTGCTAAGCGCCTAGGTGTGGCTGAGAAAGGCATAGCCCAAAGAAAGAAGTCTTGATACAATATTTTGTATTACATTTGTTAGGGTAACATTGGTTAATAACATTATATAAGTTTCAGGTGTGCAATTCTATAATACATCATCTGTATGTTACACTGTGTGCTCACCACCCAAAGTCTGGTCTCCCTCCATCACCATATATTTGACCCTCTCTACCCCCTTCATCCTCCTGCCACTCACTCCCCTTCCCGTCTGGTAACCACCCTTCTGTTGTCTGAGTCTGAGTTTATTTCTTTGTTTTATTTGTTCATTTGTTGCTTCCTGTTTTATATCAGATCTTTTCTTTTTCTTTAGAAACTGTTCATTTTCCATCAACCTTATTTCCATTCTGTTAAGAATTCATGGAAGAACAGCTGAAGGCCACTCAGTGGTTGTTCCTACCCATTCAGTGGCCTGTGCAGTGCAGGCTGCAGACCCGTCTCCAGTGGCAGGCTGAGCGCCCCAGTCTTCAGTAGGGAACTGCTGAACAGGCACAGAGGGCACCTGCGTCTTCTGACCAGTCAGTGCCCTCAGGCTGAATGGCAGTGAACTCAGGAGCTGGAGCGATCCGTTCACCCTGAAATGCCTCCTTAGTCACAGCCTTTTCAGCAGCGGCCTGCTCTTCCTTCTCAATTTCTACAGGACCCCTGTAGAAGTAGAGATCAGGAATGAGCTCTGTGGGTGTTCACGGGAGATGGTGCCACACATGCGCAGAACTCCCCAGGCCAGTACCCACCACCACATCAGGCCCACTGAGAGAGACCCCTCATTGTTGCAAGAAATGGCAATGTCCACACAGTGTAGAGGAGGACATCTGTGTGACACAGAGCAGTGGGAGGCCGGTTAACACAATATGCCTCAGTGAGAGGCTGGTGGTCAGCCCTGAGATCAGTAACCACCAGAAGTCTTGGCTCCAGGAAGGCTGCCTGGATCTGGTTAGGGGAGGTTCCAGAAGTGAAATGGCCAGCACTAGAAGTGGCTCCAGTGGCAGCAGCGAACTGCAGCACAGCTTGCTGGCCAGTATTCCTGCACAATATGACACTGATATCAAGCAGGGTTTTGAGTGGCGACAATGGCACCATCTGCCAGCTGAAGCTTCCCCCATGTTCTCTTCAGATGTATGACGTAGATGCTGTCACTTTCCCTTTTGTAGATGTACTGTTCCATTTGGAAGTCAAGGTTGGTGCCACCTGAGTGGGTTCCTGCTGCAAGGAATTTGAGGACATCCTCTTCCTTCATCTGCAGGACATCAAGGCCTCCGGACATTGTGAAAGTTTCCTCTTAAGTTACAGAGAACCGAGAACACCACCATATGGGCCCCTCTCTGGGTAGTGCAGAAAGCTATACCCAATCTTTTAAATGGAGTTTATTTGATCTGCTTTGCAAGAGTTCCTCAGTCGTTTCCATGTCAGTATCTCTCAGACAAGACTAAACTCTCAGAAGTTAGACTGAGACACCTTTTGACTTCCTGGGACTGTGTGATGCTCTGTGAAATGAAGTAGGTACTGGATTTGCAGGGAATTTACAGCTGTCATTGACGATAAAATAAGGAAGTGCAAACTGCTAGTAATCCTCAGCCAAAATATCCAGAATTTCACTGTGGGACTATAACAGAGATTCCTCCGAGAAACATACTGGTATCTTGCAAAAATCCAACCTGTGCTTTGCCTCTTACATCAAGTGCTCCTTAATGCCAGCTTCTGAAGTTAAGCCTGTGGCTCTGTAATAGGGGAACTGAGAATCTTGAATACTGTATGCTATCATGTGACTTCAGGATAAAACCTTATTCAAAACAAAACCTAAACTAAACACACACACACACACACACACACACACACAAAGTAGGGTAAGATCTCCAAATTTCCATTTATTTCTTACTAAAATTTAATCTCAGATCTTTATCACCTTAAGCAACTGCAGCAAACAGTTAATAAGAGTTTGAGAAGTGCTTTGGGTCTGGATCTTTTCATCTAAGGAAATTGCTAGTCTGATTATCTAAAACCGGCTTCATAATTGTCATGGTGAGTAATTATTTAAAAGAAGAGACAGAAGGTTTTTCTGACCTTATCACCACCACGAGATTTACCATTAATAACCAACCGCCCAGGACCTATGGGCTATACTGAGGGCAAGAATTGGGTAATCACCAAGTTCCCTCTTTTAAAGGAAAAAAAAAAAAGCTGAGTTCATGCATTTATTTCCTGGCTTAGTTCTTGAAGAAAAACAGGCTAGTTCATTTCTTTTTCTTTTTTTCCTGAGAAAATAGGCCAAGTAGCAAATATTAATTTTGAAAAAAGACGGCTTTCAATTATTTAAAAAGGCAAGCTCAACTTAGAAAACATGAGTTCAAAAAAGGATCACTCCAATGCCACCAACTAGCACAGCCTTACCTATATCCTGCTGTAGATTTTCAAGCCATAAAGAAAATCAGCGCATGAAATACTGTGTTCGTATATTCATTACATGAACAAAATATGGGCTATGCTCTTACACTTTGGGGATCAATGGAATTGGGTAAGTGAAATAATCAGCAAATCTTAAATGTCAAATTAAAAAAATAACAAAATATGTAAATACTGATCATTACTTTCAGTGAATCATCTGTCACATAATTTTTTCTTTTCATACAGGTTGAAAATGTTTTGACACACTTGTTTGCTGCTTCTACACCTAGGAGGAAAGCTAAAAGCATCTTCTCAGATACTGGTTGGTACCAGTAAAACAATTCCATTCTGGAAAGTTAGAGAAACCACAGAACATTATTTAGCTAGCAATTCAGATATACCCTTTTGAAAAAGGGTATAAGGGTACCCTTACTGTTATAAGGGTAAAAGATTGACTCTGGAAATATGATTACTTATAATGTCAGTTAGAAACCATTTCTCCTGAGTATCCATAACATTTTTTCCCTTCTTACCCAGCTCTTCTTTCTTGACTTCTTTACCTGGTTCTCCCAGGAATTCTGCAGTGATCTCACTCCTAGTAGGCTGCTAAATGTCTTACTCTATGGTAAGGTATTGCTTCAAAGCTATATAATAACAGCAACAATAATAACAAACACATACAATTTTTACCGGGTGCCAGTAACTATTCTTCATGCTTTACAATTACTCACTTCATAACCTCTCATGAGTTGGATAGCACTACTGTCCCCATTTTCCATATGAAGAACAGAGAGCAGCCCTGGCTAGAGTAGCTCAGTGGATTGAGCGCAGGCTGCGAACCAAAGTGTCGCAGGTTCAATTCCCAGTCAGGGTACATGCCTGGGTTGCAGGCCATGACCCCCAGCAACCACACATTGATGTTTCTCTCTCTCCCTCTTTCTCTCTCTCCCTTCCCTCTCTAAAAGATAAATAAATAAAATCTTAAAAAAAAAAAAAAAAAGAACAGAGTAATTTGCCCAGAGTCAGAGCTAGTAAGTGACAAAGCCCTGATAGGAACCCAGCAGTCTGTCTCAGAGTCTGTATCTCAAACCTCTATACTCAATTGTCTCATCTAGCAATCTGTTTGCCCAGGTGAAAAATCATATTGACTCCTCCCCCTCCAGTTTATCCACCTGAGTAACTAAATGCCGAGTTTAATGTGGCTGCATTCTCTTAACAGCTCCCATTCCAAAGGTCCACTGGAGAAGCTGGCTATTTGCCCATGAAGCCTCGTTCACTGCCTATTTGAAGAGGCGTAATAGAGACTAACACTGTGTCTGAGGCACTGGGGAGAAGAAGGTGAGTTGTCTTGTTAATTTAACATGCAGAATCTCTTAGGTTTAGGAGTTTTCTTCCCCTTCCCTTCAGTGACAGCAGCTATAGGTGAGAAGGTCTCCTGGGTATTAGTTTCACAAGATCTGCCTCAAACAAAGACAGGTGATGTGCTCCAGATACAGCAACTCCTTGCTTCAACCTTACTGCTAACTGCATGTTTCTTCTACAGGAATGGTTTAGAGAAATAAAAAGGAATTATACATATTTTGCTACTTGGTGGTGTCGATAAATCTCACTAGCTTTCATTTTTTCAGTTGAGAGTGGATCCAACATGATTTAAAAAAAAGAAAGAAACACTCAATTATCATATTACCAATTCTGTTCTTTGGAAGAGGCAACATGAAACCTTGGGATAGTAGAGCTGGAACATCATTTCCACATATTATGGATAAGGAAATGAGACCCAAGGGGACTTGTAGTGTGCTCATGATAACACAGCTCATTTTTTTTACTTTAAAATGTATATATTTTCTTTTTGACTTATTTTTCTTTTTTTTTTTAATCTTATTTATTTATTTTTAGAGAGGGAAGGGAGGGAGATAGAGAGAGGGAGAGAACATCAATGTGCGGTTGCTGGGGGTCGTGGCCTGCAACCCAGGCATGTACCCTGACTGGGAATCGAACCTGTGATGCTTTGGTTCACAGCCCGCGCTCAATCCGCTGAGCTACGCCAGCCAGGGCTGACTTATTTTTCTTTTAAAAAAGAAAATAATACAAATTAATTAGCCTGTGCCCTCTGGAAATGGCTCATGGAATAAGGCTTGTGACACGAGTCAGCATTTTATTTCTTTGCACTAAGGAAACTGCAGTTACCACCCCTAACCCACAAAGGGGTTGTTCTGGAGCCTTGGGCTCACATATTGGCACAAAAATGGTCTTTGGTCTCATGCCCATCGCTGGCTGGTCCTTTAGGATCTGCTGGGCCTTATTGCCCTTGGTGGGCCACACAGATGCTCCCACAGAGGTCCTCTTTTTTTGATCAAAGGTCTGGCACAAGGGATTTAGCCACCACTCTTGCACAAGCAGGCCAGACCATCAACAACATCTGTTCACATCTCTCCCATCGGAAGTCTCATCCTCTTTGGATCATGGTGCAAACTGTGATCAGATGTCAACTCTTACAGATCCTACTGAAAATTTTGTTCCTCCCAATTCCCTATCCATGCCAGCCCGCTTCTCCTCAGGGACAGGCCACTTATTTTCTTCTTCTCTAAAACTCTAGTTTATACCACCCCATCTCCCCCAGAGACTTTCCAAAGCAAAGGCAATAATGCTTCCCTGAGACTGGAAAGCCCTGACCTCCAGGACAAAACTCTGGGGTTATTCTCTCTTTCAGGGGGTATATAGAACAGAAAACAAGATCCCTGAGCCAATTATTTGTATAATTGTATGGTTAATGTCTGACTCACTCCAGATTATAAATGTCGTGTATTGGGGATTAGGATTAAGTTAAGGTAAGAGTTATATTTAGGATCCTTCCATTTTATTTTATTTTTTATTCTTTTTTTTTGCATCCTCTGTGCCAGCTCAAGGCCTGGTAAATAAGGGTCATTCAATACATATTTGCAGAAGGAAGAAAAGAAGAGAGTGGGGAAGGGAGGAAGAGAAGAAGGAAAGGAAAGGGGGCTAAGACTGACTGAATGGCCTATAGAAATAACAAGAGTCTCAGAGGAGATAAGAAAAAGAGATGGAAATGAAATTGAGAACTATTAAGAAGAAATCATTTATAAGGCTTGATAACAATTTTTGCCATGAAATGGCAAAAGACAGCAAAGACAGTTCTGAGATTTTTAAAATTGACTAACCTAAATGTGATGTGCGACTGCGAGAGGAAGATTGGATTTAGTTTTGTTGGTAAAGGATGGTAGATGGTGGAGGGCTTGTGAACAGTGAGTCTAGCTTGGAATCTGGAAGATATCTAGGGGGGATTTGTGGGTCTCACCGTTTTAAGTACATGTGAACAGGAAAACCAAAAAGAAGTTGTAAAGTGGGCAAAGTTACCTTTAGGAACTCCTTCTTTTGTTTTTTATCTTTTATTTATTTATTTTTAGAGAGGGAAAGGAAGCAGAAAGAGAGAGAGAGAGAGAGAAACATCAATGTGCGGTTGCTGGGGGCCATGGCCTGCAACCCAGGCATGTGCCCTGACTGGGAATCGAACCTGTGATGCTTTGGTTCACAGCCTGTGCTCAATCTACTGAGCTACACCAGCCAGGGCTAGGAACTCCTTTTTATTTTAGAGCCACTTTAGGTCCTCAGTTCCCCCATTTTTTACCCAAATTAATTTTTTATAAGATTTTATTTATTTATTTTTAGAGAGAGGAAAAGGGAGAGGGAAAGAGAGGGAAAGAAACATCAATGTGTGCATGCCTCTCATGTCCCTGCTACTGGGGACCTGGCCCACAACCCAGGCATGTGCCCTCACTGGGAATTGAACCAGCAACCCTTTGGTTTGCAGGCCAGTGCTCAATCCACTGAGCTACACCTGCCAGGGCCACCCAAATTTCTTCATCCACATCTGCTCTTATGAAAAAATATGATAATCTCAGTTTAAAAGATAAACTATTGGTGAGATATAATGAGTTAGCTCTCTCCTGTTGTACTTGAATGCTAGTACAAGAGCACAGCCTCAAACTGAAGGAATGGTAACACCACTAATAAGAACCAATGTTCATATGGATCTTAACAAATGTCAGGCATTCTTCCAAGCACTTAACAGTCTCAGTAACACTGAGGTAGAAAACATTTTATAGGTGAGAAAACTGAGTCACCGACAATCTAAGTGACCTGTCCAAGATGAAGTTAATAATAGATCAGGAAACATACCCTGGAACTGCGGCTCTAGAATCCATTATTGTAACTACCCTGGGAATGAAAGTATAAAGGTGGAAATTTAAGAAGAGTGGAAATGTGCAGTAAATATTGTGGGAGGACCCTCAACAAGATGCAGATCCCATTATGCAAATCACCCTGATGACAGGTGCTCTGCAGGGAATTGACCAGACAACTTAATCTCTTTCAGTTTCAGCCTAAATGCCTATTGATAGGAGACTGACTAAAAAATTATACATCCATTAAATGGAATATAATTCAGCCATGAAAAGGAGTAAGGTAAATCTCTATAAACTTCTCTAGAGTGATTTCTAGGAAATATATATATATATATATATATATGATTTTATTTATTTATTTGAAGAGAGAGGTGGCAGGGAGTGAGAAAGAGAAGGAGAAAAACATCGATATGCAAGAGAAACATTGATTGGTTGCCTCTTGTATGTACCCCAACTGAGGAGCAAATCCACAACCCAGGTACGTGCTCTGACTGGGAATCAAACCAGCGAACTTTTGCTGTGTGGGACGATGCCCAATGAACTGACCCACACTGGTCAGGGCTCTAGACTACATTATTATATAGAAGAAAACCCCTACAGTGCTGACCTGGGTATATAGTGTGCTATAGTTGAATAAATAAGGGTGACAGGATGTGAAGTTTCCTATCACATAGGTTTCCTATATTCACATACAGGAAACCTATGGACTTCATTGATTCAGGAGAACTGGTTGATGGGGAACAGAGAAATGAAGAGGGGGCCTGTACCAGTTAGGATCTCAGCAGGAAATACAGGGCATGCTCAAAAGGTTAATGCAAGGTAGTTTAATGAAAGAATGACTTACAAAGTTGTGGATGGGGCTCAGGTGCCCAACAGAGGATGGTGATGTTCCCACAGTCTAGGCTACAGTGGGAAATAAGCACCACGTCTAGGCCTTTTGGGACACCGTAAATGGTTACCTAAACCCAAAGGGAGACCTGCAGGTATAGAAGGGGCCACTGGACAAAGCCACAGCATTCTCCAGATGAACCATCAGCCAGCAGGGAAGGAGCTGGGCCTGACTGGCCCTTCTCTTCCTGTCCTCAGGTCTCTTGCCAGTGCTGCTCCATGGGCCCACCCTACCAGAAGCCCAAGTTTGAGGACACTGTCAGTGCAGCCCTGGAAATGAGCCTCTCCAGGCCCAAGTGGATCTGGAGGGCAGGCAGATAATATCTACTGAAGAGGCTGTAACACCCTTTTTACATTGTAAACTCAGAACTATATGAAAAAAATAACTTATTTGAAAAGCATTCAATCTTGCATATAATAAAATAAGTTACAAATAAAACAAAAAGGAAAGGTTAAAGCATATGTTTTCTGTCTCTCCTGGTTCTGTCTCACTTCTTTGAAGCCTATTTTTCACCAAATCACAATCCATGGCGCCACCTAGTGGCAAAAGCATGCCTCCCTGAGTTGAGAGCACAGTCTCCTTCCAGAGGAGCCCTGGGACTTGAATGCTCTTTTCCCCAAAGTGAGAGTGGAAATCTACTTAAATTCAATTTTGAACTAAGTAGTTATGATTTTTCCTCATATTTCTAACTGCTCAATAAACTTAGAGGTAAATAGCCTGTGATCTAAGACTGTAAATTCTCCATAAGCCCACTTTTGAGCTTGTCACTGCCCTGTTCATAAGTCCTTAATGCAGTGATTCTCAATTCTTGTTACAAAATAATACCCTCTGAGGCCACAGAGACACATGAAAAGATGCTCAGCATCACTAGCCATCAGAGAGATGCAAATTAAAACCTCAATGAGATACCGACTCACACCAGTCAGAATGGCCATCATAAACAAAGCAACAAACAGCAAATGTTGGAGAGGTTGTGGAGAAAAGGGAACCCTCGTTCACTGTTGGTGGGAATGCAGACTGGTGCAGCCACTGTGGAAAACAGTGTGGAATTTCCACAGAAAACTAAAAATGGAACTACCTTTTGACCCAGCAATTCTGCTGCTGGGATTATACCCTAAGAGCCCTGAAACACCAGTCCAAAAGAACCTATACACCCCAATGTTCATAGCAGCACAATTTAACAATAGCCAAGTGCTGGAAGCAACCCAGGTGCCCATCATCAGCAAATGAGTGGATCAAAAAACTATGGTACATTTACACAATGGAATTCTAAGCAGCAGGAAGAAAGAAGGAGCTTATACTTTTTGTGACAACATGGATAGAACTGGAGAGCATTATGCTAAGTGGAATAAGCCACGTGGTAAGGGACAAATACCATATGATCTCACCTTTAACTGGCACATAATCAACAAAAGAAAAAAGCAAACAAAATATAACCAGAGTCATCAAAATTAAGAACAATCTAACAATAGCCTCAGGGGAGGGGGGAGGGGAATGTGGGGAGAAGGGTTTCCAGGAACTACAATAAAGGACACCTGGACAAAACCAAGGGGGTGGGTGGAAGCAAGGGAGGGAGGTGGGTTTGGAGGGGATGGGGAGAAAATACAACTGTAAATGAACAACAACAAAATAATTTAAATAAAAAATAATAATACCCTCTGGGGAGTTTTACGAAGCTCCTACAGGAGATTCTCAATTTGTTTGAGATGGGACTCAGGAATCAATTTGTTTTAAAGCAATGCCGCTGCACCACCACCCTGTCCCCCGGCCCCCCTCTGCCCCTTAAATGGTTGTGTGGGCAGCAGGGCTGGAAGTTCCTGCTTTCATGATTCCTTGCTGCCTACTAGGTGCGCTTCCCTCACTACTCAGAATGTGCTCTCTCTGCTTTAGAGAAACAACTAGATAAGACATTTTCCCTCCCTCTGTGCCTTGCTCAGGCTACACTCTCTACTTGGCACTTACCTTCAGTGCTTTGCCCCTGCCTCTGTCTGGGTTGAGGACTTCTGCTCCAGACCCTGCTTAAGGGCTACCTCCTGCAAGAATTTCCCACCCCTCAATCCCATACAGATGTTTCTTCTTCCATGGAACACCTAAAATTTTTAAAAGTAACTTTTATGATCTTTTTTCTTAAAAGTTACTGTAATGATGAAGTATTCTTTTTATTTTTTTTATTTTTTTAAGATTTTATTTGTTTATTTTTAGAGGGGAAGGGAGGGAGATAGACAGAGAGAGAGAAACATCAATGTGCGGTTGCTGGGGGTTATGGCCTGCAACCTAGGCATGTACCCTGGCTGGGAATCGAACCTGGGACACTGAAGTATTCTTTTTAATATCAAGTTGGCAACCATTAAAAGTCTGATGTTTCTTCAAGGAAAATGAGCATGCCTTGTATGATAAGCATGTAAATTGGTATAACGCTTTAAGGTCAATCTCGCAATAGATGTCAAAGTGCATTCTGTTTGACCCAGCAGCTCCACTCCTAGGAATTTATCCTACCCATATAATCACACATATAGACACAATGTCTATAAAAGAAAAACTCATTGCAGCATTGTTCACAACACCAAAAGATAGGAGATAACTAAACTGCCTCATTCATTACTAGAGGACTCATTTAATGTCGTGATGCAGTCCATGTGTACAACGGAGTGCTGGTGAATCCAAAAGACACGAACTATGTCTGTGGATGCAGATACAGAGCAGTTCTATGATACACTGTTAAGTAGAAAAGAGATCCAATACAATGTTATAGAATGTTCTCATTTAAAAAAAGAATAAATATGTATTAATCTACATTTGCAAATGTGTTCAATATCTTTGGAAGAATACACAAACAACTGTTAACAATGACTGACTCTAGAAAAGCAAACTACAAGGGATGGGTCTGGGGTGGCAAAATAAAAAGACAAATTTTGAAAATTCCCCATGTATTTGAAAATACTGAAACATGCTCATGTTTTATAATTCATGTGTCAAAAAAGAAATGATAGTAAAAGTTTAAAATACTAAAAATGTAATGATAATAAAAATACTACCTACATTATCCTATAGGATACAGTTAAAATGATTTTTAAGAGAAATTCATTAATTTAAATTCTTATTTTAGACAAGAAGAAAGGATGAAAATTAGTGAGTTTTGTGTTCAGTTTAACAAATTAGAAAAAACAAGTAGAAAGAAGTAGATAAAACAGATAAACACAGTTTCATGAAAAAGCAAACAATGATACAAAAGAGATAATACATAAAAAGTTCTATTTTATAAACAAAGAAATCTCCACTGAGAATAAGCAAGAAGAAAAAGAGAGAAAGTACAAATAAGCAATATTACAAGTGAAAGGAACATAATCAAAGGTAAGACAAAGCATTTTTAAGTGTATCAATTTAGGTCAATCATTTGAAAATTTAAGTAAAATAGAAAAATTTCTTTCAAAATATAACATCAAAACTTAATAAAAAATAGAGAACCTGAATTGTCTTATAACTACAAAAAATGTCATCAATATTTTAAAGTCTTCCCACAAAGGATATTTTTACAGATGACTTATACCAAGTTTTTAAGGAAGAGATCATTCCCATCTTTAAAACTGTCTCATAGAATAGAAAAAGAGGGACTTGATGCAATTCATTCTCTGAGATCAATGTAACCTTTGTATCAAAACCAATCAAGGACTGTACAACAAAGAAACATAATAAGAAGGCCAAAGGAAGCTCAGTCAAAAACAGCTACAAAATTCAAATAACATGTGAATAAAACAAACTCCAGGAGTTTATTTTTTAAAGATAATAGATCATAAACAAGTTGGATTTATCAAGAACTGCAAGGGTAGTTAAACACTAGAAAATATACAGATATAATTTACTACATTAACAGATTAAAGGGAAAAAACATATGATCATCTTGGAAGATGTAGCAACCAATATTCCTAGTGATAAAAATATGAGAAGCAGATCTTAAAAATTCAGGAACAAGATAAAAACTCCATTACTTCTATTGAGCATTTTATTGAATTTCCTAACAAGTGCTATAAGACATCAAAGAACAAAGCTGGGAAAAAAGTGGTAAAAGTTAGAATGGTCTTTATTCATAAAAGTGTAATTGTCTACATGTAAAGTCCCAAAGAATCTATGGTCAAATGGTAATAATAACAGAGCTCAGAAATGTGGCAGAAAGAGAAAACTAATAATCAAAAGTATTTCTAAGTATTGGCAACAGTTAGAAAACATAATTTTGTTCCTTTTTCTCAGGATTGCTTTGGCTATCCTGGGTCTTTGTGATTCTACACAAATCTGTTGGGGTTTTTGCTATTGTTTTTGTTGCTGTTGCTCTATGTCTTTGTAAAATGCCATTGGGATTTTTATGGGAACTACATTAAATCTGTATACTGCTTTGGGTAATATGGCCATTTTAACTATGTTGATTCTTTCAACCCATGAATATAGAATATCTTTCCATTTCTTTGTGTCTTCTTCAATTTCTTTTAATAATGTCTTGTAGTTTTCCATACATAGGATCTTCACATCCTATGTTAAGCTTATGCCAACGTATTTTATTCTTTTTGTTGCAATTGCAAATAATTTTTTTTTAAATTTCTTTTTCTGAAAGTTCATTATTAGTATATAAGTACACAATGGGTTTTTATACATTGATTTTGTATCCTGAAACTATACAGTATTTGTTCATTGTTTCTAGTAGCTCTTTAGTGGAGTCTTTTAGAGTATTTATATCACACTTGCTGATTTTAAATTATAATACAAAGCTCCAATAATAAAAACAGTATGGCATTTGCAGAAAAATAGATGCATAAGCCAAAGGAACAGAATTGAGAGCCCAGAAATAATAAGCTCACATGTATATATGGGCAATGAATTTTTGATGGAATCAAAAACATAATGAAGAAGAGAAAGACTATTCAATAAATGGTACTGGGAAAATTGGAAAGCCACAGGCAAAAGAAGAAGAAGAAGGAGAGGAAAGAAGGAAGATGAAAGAAAGAAGAACAGAGAAAGAAGAGGAGAAAGTAGTCTTCTATTTAACACCATACACAAAAATTGACTCAAAATGGAGCTAAGAGCTAAATATAACACCTGAAACAATAAAATACATAGAAGAAAACATAAGTACTAAACTTACAGACCTTGGTATCAGAGAAGATTTTAATATTTTTTTAATTATATGTTATTGGTTATGCTATTACAGTTGTCCCAATATTCCCCCTTTGCCACCCTCCACCCAGCAACCCCATTCCCTCAGATGATCCCCACACCATCGTTCATGTTCATGTGTCATGCAACTACTTATGTGTACTTCTTAATTCCCTCACCTATTTATCAATTCCCCAATACCCCCTGCCATCTGGAAACCATCAAAATGCTCTGTGTATCCATGATTCTGCCTCTGTTCTTCTTGTTTGTTTGGTTTGTTTTTTAGATTCAGTTGTTGATAGATTTGTATTTTTCACCATTTCATTGTTCATAGTTTTGATCTTCTTTTTCTTCAATAAGTATTTTTAACATTTCATATAATAATGGTTTGGTTCTGATGACTCCTTTAGTTTTTCCTTGTCTGGGAAGCTTTTTATAGGCCCTTTGATTCTACGTGATAGCTTTACCAGGTAGGTCAATCTTCACTGTAGGTCCCTGTTTTTCATGACTTTGAATATTTCTTCAAATATTCTTCAATCCCTTCTAGCCTACAAAATTTCTTTTGAGAAATCAGCTGACAGTCTTATGGGAATGCCCCTGTAGGTAACTACCTGCTTTTCTTTTGCTGCTTTCAAGATTCTCTCTTTATCTTTAACTTTTGGCATTTTAATTATGATGTGTCTTGTAGTGGGCCTCTTTGCATCCATCTTGTTTGAGGTTCTCTGTGCTTCCTGGACTTGCATGTCTATTTCCTTCATCAACTTAGGGAAGTTTTCTTTCATTATTTGTTCAAATAGAGTTCCAATTTCTTATTCTTTCTTTTCTCCTTCTGGCACTCCAATAATGCAAATGTTGGAGCTTTTGAAGTTTCCCAGAGGATGCTTACTCTATCCTCATGTTTGTGTATTGTTTTTTCTTCATGTTGTTCTGATTGGTTGTTTTTTTTTTTTTTTTGGTTCCTTATGTTCCACATCATTGATTTGATTCTTGACTTCATCCATTCTACTGTTATTTCCCTGTAAATAGTTCTTTATTTCAATTAGTGCATCCTTTGTTTCTAACTGGTTCTGACTGGACCACTGCTGAGGTCCTCACTAAGTTACTCAATAAGTTCTTTGAGCATCCTTATAACCAGTGTGTTGAACTCTGCATCTGATAGATTGCTTATCTCCATTTTGTTTAGCTCTTTTTCTGGAGTTTTGTTCTGTTCTTCCATTTGGAGAACAGAACAAAACTCCTCCTTGCTAAAAGGAGGAGACTTCTTTGTCCTCCTTTTAGCAATCTCCCTGTGTTTGTTTCTATGTATTAGGTAGAGCTTCTTTGATCCTGTGTCTTGGTAGCATGGCCTAATGTAGTAGGTGTCTTGTAGGGTCCAGTGGCACAGCCTCCCCTATCACCCAAGCTGGATACTCAAAATGTGCCCTTCATGTGGGCTGAGTACATTCTCCTCTCATAGTTGAGCTTTGATTGCTGTTGGCAGGTTAATTAGAGGGGTTTACCAAGGCCAGTCAGCTTCCAGGACTGGCTGTGTCCACTGACCACTGATCTCCACCCTCTGTGAAGGATCAGCAGTTCAGGGGCTGGGTGGTGGTGCCCCGACATGGTCTGTTGCTGTTCACTAGGTGTGCAGACCCTGGGGGTTCCTAGATGGTGGAGGACAAGATCAGCGTCCACCTGTGTTTTGCCTGGGACCACCCTTCCTGAGCTATAAAGCTGTCTGAGATGGCTGCTACTGTGCTGGACTTGGAAGTTCCCAGGCAAAGCCAAACTATGAATCTAGTTTGGCTGTTGCTAGTGCCAGGTCTGGGGCCACTTAGCATGATGTATGGGAGCTTGGAGCTCATTGAAACCACCTGTTGCTTGTTTGAGAGAATTGAGAGAAGTTGTGAAGCACGAGCCAAAACCAACCATTATTATAGAGAAGTTACTGTAAACAGCTTGGGTGGGCCTGTAAATTGGGTGGGACAGAATCTCAGGGGATCTCCCAGGTGGGGCAAATAGTGTTAACTAGCATGATGGGGTCTCAGCTATGGTACCTGCCTGCTGGCCCTATGGCTCTGTATGGGGAGGGTTCAGAAAAGGGACAATGGCCTCTGCCTGCCTTTCTGTCTGGAGGAAAGCTGTCCCCAGCTCTTGCCTTGATGACAGACAGTTCAGTTCCTCCCTGTATGCCACTGGTTCCATTCAAGCTGCTACCCTTTTGCTGGAGCTCAGAGGGATTTGAATCTGAGTAAGTCTGTGTGTATATTCTTTAAGAATTGCTTGGGACTTGAGAAACTTCTTCTACTGACTCAGTCTCCACTGGTTTCTTCAGCCAGAAGCTATGGGGATTTATTTTCCTTGCACTGGAAGCCCGGGTTGGGGGCATGGTGCAGGGTTGGGACTCCTTGCTCCTGAGATATCTCTCCTGAATTTTTATCCACCACACAGGGATGTAGGACCAGCCTATTTCGCAACTCTGCCCCTCCTGCCAGTCTGGATGGATGTGGGTTAATTCCATGGTTGTCAGACTTCCATTTAACTCAATTTCTGCAGTTTCTGAGTGGTGATTGCTCTATAGTTTAGTTGTAATTTTGATGCAGTTGTGGGAGGAGGCGAACCATGTTT
This sequence comes from Phyllostomus discolor, assembly GCF_004126475.2. Taxonomy (NCBI): domain Eukaryota; kingdom Metazoa; phylum Chordata; class Mammalia; order Chiroptera; family Phyllostomidae; genus Phyllostomus; species Phyllostomus discolor. Next base: position 161,345,257 of record NC_040905.2, on the reverse strand, counting down.
ACCTATGCTGCCATCTTGACCCACAGTTCTCCTACATCGCTTGGATTTTATGAAATTGACCTCAAAGCTCAGGTCAGTAAAAGCAAAAATAAATGAATGGGACCATATCAAACTAAAATGCTGCTGTATAGCAAAAGTAACCATTAACAAAACAAAAAGGCAACCAACTAAATGGGAGAAGGCATTTTCAAACAATTCTCTGATAAGTGTCCTATATCCAAAATATATAAGGAACTCATATAACTCAACAGAAAAAAAATAAACAATCCAATTGAAAAATGGGCAGAGGACTTGAGTAGACACTTTTCCCAAGAATACATATAAATGGCCAACAGATTTATGAAAAGATGTTCAACTTCACTAGCTGTAAGAGAAATGCAAATCAAAACCACAATGTGATATCCCTTCACTCCTTTAGAATGACTATTATCAACAAGTCAAGAAATAGTGCTGAAGAAGATATGGATAAAACAGAACCTTCATACACTGCAGGAAGGATTTTGAATTGGTACAGCCACTGTGGAAAACAGTATGGAGATTCCTTGCAAAATTAAGAATAGAGCTACTATATGACTCAGCAATCCATCTCCTGGATATTTACCTGAAAAATTTGGACATATTTATTCATAAATATACATGTACCCATATGATCATTGCAACATTATTTATGATCATAGCCAAGACATGGAAACAACCTAAGTGTTTTTTGATGGATGACTAAATAAAGTAGATGTGATGTGTGTGTGTGTGTGTGTGTGTGTGTAGTGGAATACTACACAGACATAAACAATGATAAAATACTGCCATTTGCAACAACATGAATGGATCTTGAAAGTATTGTGCTGAGCAAAATAAGTCAGACAAAAAAGCTGAAGACCATATGATTTCATTCATATGAGGGATATAAAACAAAAAAGCAACGAACAAACAAACAAACAAAACCTCATAGACACAGAAAACATTATGGTAGTTGCCAGAGGGGAAGGGGGTTGGGAGAAAGTTGAAGAGGGTAAACAAGGTCAAATATGTGGTGATAAAAGGAGATTAGACTTTGGGTGGTGACTGTACAATGCAATATACAGACGATATATTATAGAATCACCCACTTGAAATTTATATAATCTTATTAACCAACGTTATCCCAATGAATTTAATTAAAACATACTTTAGAAAAAACCTTCTGCTTACCAGAACAATTAAAACAATAAGTTACATCTAATGAAAGTTGTATAAGATCTATATGAAATAAATTATAAAACTTTATTTGACAAACATCAAAGAATACTTATTACAGAAATAAATGATGAAGACTTTTCAATAGAAAGGCCATTGTAAATTTGCTAGTTCTCCCTAATTTATCTATAGATTCAATGTAATTTAATTCTAAATCTCAATGAGTTCCCCCCCCCCCAAACTGATAAGCTGATTCCAAAATTTGTATAGATGAACAAAAGTCAAAATATAACTAATACTCTTTTGGAGAAGAAGACTTCAATTATACTGAGTTAGCCAAAGAGTTTTTTTTTCCCCATATAATCGCTCTAGTGGAGCTTAGGTGTCTTTAACTTCATTTGAAACAATTTTGTTAGATTCTATTGTGATAGCTGTCATTATCAATATTCATTTAAAAAAAGCATCAAAATTGGTAAAGTTTTGTGTAGCCATTTTAATATTGAAGATGGAAGAAAATAGGCAACATTTTTGGCATATTATGCTTTATTATTTTAATTGTAATTGAAACAAAAAAGGATTTGTGCCATGTATGGAGAAGGTGCTCTGACTAATCAAATGTGTCAAAAGTGGTTTGTGAATTTTTGTGCTGGAGATTTCTCACTGGATGATGCTTTGTGGCCAGGTAGATCAGTTGAAGTGGATAGCAATCAAATCGAGACATTAATTGAGAACAATCAACATTCTACCACATGGGAGACAACTGACATACTCAAAATATCCAAATAAATAAAATTATTGGTGAAAATGAAAAATGTGTCTTTTTTTATTTTACAGAAAAAACTAAATGTACTCTTTGGCCAACCCAATAAAGTTACATTAATATAGAAAGTGTGGTAATGATGCTGCAATAGACAAATGGCAGGGGTTCTGGAAATAGTTCTGTACATTGCATGGACATAATACATGATAAAAGAGGTTTTGTACACACCATGGAAAGAAAGGATTAGTCAATAAGTGGTGTGGGGATAATATAGGGAAGAAATGAAATTGGATTCCTACCTCACAGAGTATGTATGAAGTCAGTTCTAGATGTATTAAGGACTTTGATGTAACAGCTGATATTTTTACACATCTAAAAAATATAGGATAATATCTTTATGTCTTTGGAGTGGAAAATAATTTCTTAAACAAAACACAGAAAAAAAGCTTACATACCTAAAACTTAAAAGACTGACAAATTTTACCATACTAAAATTAAAAATTTCTATTTTTCAAAAGACCCCACCAAAGAATTTGTAGTCCAGTCACAAACCAATAGTATATATTTACAACATGTATAATGAGTGGTGTGCTGATAAATCTTTAGAAACTAGCTTTCCAGAGGGAAAAGCCATGACTTGTAGGGTTTGATCACTTCCAAGGGGGAGATACTCCCATCGATGCCTATTTCAAGCTGCCAGCATGCTGTCGCTAAACAGTGAGGAAGAGATGCACAAAATCACTCTTGTAAAACTGAACAAGTCAGCTGCAGCACACTGCTGCATGTAACACTGAAGGATTTGTTTCAGAACATTTAAATAACTCCTTCTGTATATCAAACAATGATAGAGAAATGGGTAAAAGGCATAGTCATTTTGTGGAAGAGAAAATTTGAAGAATAAAAATACATATGAAAAGATTCTCTATCTTCTTGGTAATCATATAAAGGTTAATATTTTAATAAGAAACTGCCTTGGGCGATTGTGGACCAGGGCAGAGCTCGCAGCCCAAGGTCCCAGAGAAGGGACTGAGATCCCAGGAGAATGGAACTACCGCCATTGTTTCCTCCTGTCCCTGCTCCCGCCCCCGCCCCCACATATAACGTCACAATCTAGTGACTGGGGTGTCCAGCTCTGGTGAACACCTAAGGCTCCGCCCCTCACTGTAACAAGAGTGACCAGACCCCCCCCCCCCAAAAAAAGAGAGAGAGAGTGATGGCTCAAATAGAAGAACAAATCAGTGCCCCAGAACTCATCCTTTTGAGCAACCAAGAAATAGCTAACCTATCAGATGCACAGTTCAATACACTGGTGATCAGAAAGCTCACGGAATTGATTGATTTTGGGTGCAAATTAGATGAAAAGATGCAGGTTACCATAAAAGAGATGCAGGAAGATATATGGAGGAGAGCCAATAGTGAAGGGAAGGAAACTGGGTCTCAAAACAATACAGTGGAGTGGGACTTCCGGCAAGATGGAAAAATAGGTGGATGCACCCGTACCTCCTCGCACAACCAAGAATAGAACAACAATAATTTACAGACAGAATAACACTCAGAACTGACAGAGTATTTATCTGAATGGAAGTCGGACAGCCAAGAAGTTGAAGTAGACCTGTACATCCAGACTGGTAGGGGACGACAAGCCAGGCGGGCGCAGGGCTGGCACGGGTCCGCGGCGTGCGGAGGTCGGGGAAAACTTGGCGCGAAATTGGTGCGACAGCCACCCGGGGCGCAAGAATGCAGTGTTGATCCCTGAGTACGCAAGCTGTGGCTGGGGTACCCAGTGAGGCAGCGATTGTGGACCAGGGCAGAGCTCGCAGCCCAGGATCCCAGAGAAGGGTCTGAGCCCAGGAGAACGGAACTACTGCCATTGTTCCCTCCCATCCCCGCTCCCGCCCCCGCCCCCACATATAACATCACAATCTAGCAACTGGGGTGCCCAGCCCCGGTGAACACCTAAGGCTCCGCCCCTCACCTTAACAAGAGCGAACAGACCGGGAAAAAAAAAAAAGGAGAGACGGGGAAAGATATGAGATATGTTTCCAACAGAACAGATAAGTCCCCCAGGACTCATCCTTTTGAGCGACCAAGAAATAGCCAATCTATCAGATGCACAGTTCAAAACACTGGTGATCAGAAAGCTCACGGAATTGATTGACTTTGGGCGCAGTTGAGATGAAAGGATGCAGGTTACCATAAAAGAGATGCAGGAAGACACGCGGAGGAGAGCCAATAGTGAAAGGAAGGAATCTGAGTCTCAAAACAATACAGTGGACCAGAAGGAAGATAGAATCAACCAAGCAGGAAAGCATGATGAAATAAGAATTCAAAAAATCGAGGAAAAGCTTAAGAGCATCCAGGACACCTTTAAACGTTCCAACATCCGAATTATAGGGGTACCAGAAGGGGAAGGGGAAAAGCAACAAATTGAGCACATATTTGAACAAATAATAAAGGAGAACTTCCCCAATCTGGCAAAGGGAACAGTCTTCCAAGAAATCCAAGAAGCTCAGAGAGCCCCAAAGAAGTTGGACCCAAGAAGAAACACACCAAGGCACATCATAATTACATTAAACAAGATTAAAATTAAGGAGAGAATCCTAGAAGCAGCAAGAGATAAGGGGACAGTAACCTACAAAGGAGTTCCCATCAGACTGTCAGCTGATTTCTCCAAAGAGACCTTACAGGCAAGAAGGGGCTGGAAAGAAATATTCCAAGTCATGAAAGACAAGGACCTACATCCCAGATTGCTCTATCCAGCAAAGCTCTCATTTAGAATGGAAGGGCAGATCAAGTGCTTCTCAGATAAGGTCAAGTTAAAGGAGTTCATCATCACCAAGCCCTTATTTTATGAAATGCTAAAGGGACTTATCTAAGAAAAGAAGATAAAGAAAAAAACATGTATAGTAAAAGGACGGCAAACTCACAATTATTAACAACCACACCTAAAGCAAAACCAAAAGAAACTAAGTAAACAACTAGAACAGGAACAGAACCACAGACATGGAGGTCACATGGAGGGTTAGCAACGGGGGGGTGGGAGGAGGAGAGGGGGAAAAGGTATAGAGAATAAGTAGCATAGAATGTAGGTTGAGAATAGATAGGGGGAGGGCAAGAATAGTACGGGAAATGTAGAAGCTAAAGAACTCATAAGTATGACACACGGACATGAACTAAATGGGGGGGGAATGTGGGTGGGAGAGGGAGTACAGGGTGGAGGGGAGAGAAGGGAGGAAAGGGGACAACTGTAATAGCATAATCAATCAAATATATTAAAAAAAAAAAAAAAGAAACCACCTTGGTTGATGTGGCTCAGTAGACTGAGTGCTGGCCTGAGAACCAAAGGGTCACCAGTTTGATTCCCAGCCAAGGCACATGCCTGAGTTGCAGGCCAGGTCTCCAGTAGGGGGCATGAAAAATGCAACCACACAGTGATGTTTCTCTTCCTCTCTTTCTCCCTCTCTTCCCTTCTCTAAAAGTAAATAAGTAAAATATTTTTTAAAAATTTTAAATAAGATACCACATTATACTCTTCAGATTGGCTAAAGATAATATTATTATACTAAGTAATTGCAAAGACTTGGATCAAGGGGAACTCTTTTAAGAAGTTAAATGCTGGTGTGAGTGTAAATCACCACAACCACTCTGAAATAGAATTTGGCATTAAATTCAAAATTTGAATACCCTACCATCCAACAATCTGTACTCTTAGGAATATTGTAGAGCAGGGTTGTCAAACTGATTTTCACCATGGGCCACATCAGCCTCATGGTTGCCTTCAAAGGGCCGAATGTAATTTTAGAACTGTATAGATGTAACTACTCCTTAACAGTTAAGCGAGAGCTCGGAGCTGCCTCCGGGTAGAAACCAGGTGCTGGGCTTGATGAAGGAAGGTGGAGGGCCGTATTCGGCCCGCAGGCCTTGTGTTTCCTACCTGTGATATAGAGGAATTTTTGCCCAAGTACAGCAGAAAACACGAACATGAACATTCATGGTGGCATTTTTTGTAATAGTAAAAATCAAACCAAACCAAACCAAACCAAAATCCAACCCAAATATATCAGTCAGAGTTTGTTAGGAGAAGCAGAACCACTGTGAAAAATAAACACAGTAAGGGATTTATTATAGGGATTGGGCTACATGCAGTTATGGAAACTGGTTACACTGTCTGGGTGAGACTGTTGTTCTCTCTAGTGCTGGAGTTCAAGTCCACAGGACAAGCAGGCTGGACATGAAGTGGGGTGAGCAAGCACAGACTGGAATCCGCATAGTCTCTTAGCACTTCTAAACTTGTAGTGCCATTCATGGAGTTAAACTTAAATACGCCTGACTCAAGAGCTGGAGAAGCTGGTGCGAAAGATCTGTAAGGAGTTGGAGGAACTGTGGCCCTGCACAGACCTCGGTGTGAGGAAACACAGCCTCTCCTTCACACCTGCCTCCTGTAATAGGCACACGGTGCATCTTGCCTTTTCACATGAGAAGTCCAAAAGGCCCAGAGAAGTGAAGTGATTTGTAATCTACTTTAAAGAAAGATTCTTATGCGTCTGAAACTCTTCTGAAGAAAGTCCATGTCCGTATTTTGGAGGTTACGCTTCCTCTCCAAGGGACATTCCTGAGCCATGTACTTGTGACTGCTACCTGTGATTATATCACACAAGTAGGCTTGGGTAGCTTTGCAATAACAAATAGACTTTTTATTCTCCAAAGGAAGTTCTTCATGCCACTGAGTTTCAGACTGATTTCTTCCTGACAATTTATTTTGTAACCTTATCTAAACTTGAGTACTTTATCCAGATGTTCATTTTATTTAAACATGAATTGCTGGCTTTAAGCTAAGGCTAAGTGCTCTATCCTCCATCCAAATCTAGCACAAAATTATTGATGGTTACTACGTGCCAGCTAATCTGGGGAGGGGGAGTAAGGGAGCACTCTTTGGCAGAAGAGAATAAATAAGTTCTTAACCTTTATTTCTCTATTTTGGCTACTCATCCAAGATGAAGTGTAAATCCATAACCAAAACAGTGCATTAGAATTATTATTAATGATAAGTCTTTGTTGACAGGTTTATTCTGAGCAATAATAACACAACCTAGTTCCAGCAGTGGGAAAAAGTTTGGCTAATTTCCTCAAGAACACTATAGCAACAAGTAACTTGAAGTGACTTTTTCTCTCTGTATCTAAAAACATTGGACTAAGAGTAATTAACTAGAGTTTAATGCAATTTTGTATTAAACTTTTGCTGTAGCTTTAGATTTTGAAAAACAAATACTTTAGTTCAAATCAGTTCAATGAGTGAAAAATCTAGTTTTATAAAATAACAAATTGCATTAAGACAATGACTTAAATATGCATTTTTTCTTTGAAAAACTATTTGTCATAAAAATCTTTAAAAGGTAAGTTCCAATATTAACTGTAAAATATGACTCATAGTCCTATTTTTCAAGAATGTGTTTTTTACAAAGTGAGATATATTGGTACTTCTTTCATTTCTATTTAAGTTTCTCTATTCCTTTTTACTACTTTACTTTGACTTTATTTGTAAGATAGTTTACAACAAAATGCCCCACCACCCACATTTTTACAAACATTGAGTTTATTGGGTTATAATCTGCTGTGGTTATTATTCAGAGACCCTAAAAGACAGGCAAACTTCCTACTGCACGTAATCATTAAAACTACCAATCAACAGAGCATGAGAAAGTTCTACAGAAACAATAATAATCTGTTCCTTTACTCTCTTGGGTTCAGATTTGAAGAGTTACCATCTAGAGATGGGCAGCTGGGCTGTGGGTACCTGCCACAGATGGGGTCCTCTGGGAAGTCAACTCTGAGGCAGAGACCAGGGAACAGGAAGGTTATCAGGAAGTGCTCTTGGGATGAAACCATCCCTGGTTAAGGCCAATGTTAAAAGAAAACAGTGGCCTTCACCCCAGCACAAGGGGAAGATGAATCAAGGGGGATGTAAGATCCAGCTATTCCTCTCTGTGTGGTGATTCTCCTTCAGTACCAATTTTGGAGGATACATGTTCGTTTTAATTAAGGGAGGCTACATTTTTTTAATCAAGGGCCTGTAAATATTAGAAGCTAAACATTTTTAAAAATTTGCAATTTGAATTATAATCTTCACTATCAGGGAGTGATTTAGGAAAATACATTTTACGGAAATAAACTATATATTCTAGAGAGCTGAAGAATTAGTGTGTTCTGGTTTTTTAGAAACTATCCTAAATTTTCCTCTCAAAGTTTCCTTTTGTTGTTGTCTAAAGGGCTCTGCATGCCTGCTGCATCACTTCCCCAAATCTGTTCTTGCTGTTAGTTGCATAGAGATGTTTAGCAACAAAGAAAAACCTAAGCGGGATCCACCCAGCTTTTATATCCTGCATGGCTGAACTTTAATGGAAGTTTGAGTTTTTCCAAAAGTCTGGTCTTTTCAGCTGTGGAGGAAAAACAGTTGGGGAAAAATGCTTTGAACGTATGAAGCATGTAATTTCATTTGAACTAAGGAATTCCAAAAATACTTGCTTATTGAAAGGGAGTTATATTTTTGTGTTGGAACTTGTGGAGAGGGATAAGTACTAGTTCTTTCCTTCCTTCCTTTTTCTCATAAACATAAAAATAAAAATTAAAGACTGTCTGAGTGGCTGGGTAGGAAAATAGTGTGGAGAGGCTAAGTAGGACCACGAGGTGGGCTTGCCTTAGAACCTACTCCTCCCTCTGGAGAACTACATACTCCCCCATTGAGCCGCACTTACTGGGAGACAGTTTTGTTGTCCCCCCACCCCCACCCGCTGATGACTCAGGGGTCGGGCCATGTCTCCAGGATGAGTTGGACAGAGACCCAGAGGTTCCATCACTTCTACTCACTGATGCCAGTGTAAATACTATGTCAGTAGCAAGACTGGAACTTTGGGGTCCCTGCTGGGCAAACTGGTCAAGCAAAACACATTAAGGTCCTGTTTGGTTTTAGTTCTCTGTGAGGTCACCAGGTATTAATAATAATATTAATAACTAGAATTTGGGGAAGTATGTACTATGTGTCATTTGCAAATAGTACTGGGTACTTTTATATGAATTACATTATCCACTGCCCACAGCAATCCTTTGTGGAATTTGAAGCTTAGAGACGTTAAGAACCCAGATTGTCTCCAGAGCCTTTGATCTTCTTCCCTACTCTGTGAGCCTTGGCTTTTGATAATGGGTCTCAGCGAACCCATTACGCTGAAGACTGAAATCTCAGACCCCAGGATAGCAAATGCTGTTGGGGCCCTGCCCATGGCTCTTTGGGGCTTCACCAACTGCCAGCAGCTGCAACACCTTGCATTGGCTTTCTCTAGTGGCAAGAGGTCCAGCTGTGAGCATGGGGGTGGGTGTGTGGAGACTTAATGCCTCCCAGGAACAGCCATTAACTAATAATCGAAGTTGGTGTACCGGGATGGGCAAAAGTAGATTTACAGTTGTAATACAAATAAATAACACAGTAACTAACAAATAATAATACAAGAATAAAGTCTCTATTTGCATACTCACAACTGTAAACTACTGTTGCCCTCCCCTGCATAAATCACCAGCTCCTTTTCTTCTCAGGCAAAATAACTAAGAGGCATGGGTTCTACACTGATTTTCAGAATTCCCCAGGGCTACTAAGGACTTCTTACCCACAGTGCTAACGTGCTTGAAAACTCATCCTTTATTGCCTGTCTTTCCTTCCTTCTCTGACACCCCTGGTGGCATTTTCTGAGATCACCACCAAAATAAACTATTTGTATGTGTATCCTTGTTTCAAGGCCAGCTTCTAGGGGAACTAAAGTGAAGACAGACTACAAGAAAGGTGGGGCTACCAAGGAGGAGAGCCCAGGAGGAGGGGCTACTGCACAGCTGGAAGGCAGAGTCCGGGGTTGCACCTGTGGGACGTAGCCTCTCACAGATGGTTTTGTTTTTGAAGGTGAAGTGTCTGTGAGACAGGAGAGAAGGTTTTGGAGGATTATTGAATTATGACCCACTGGATGGTTCTTTGCTTGGTTGGGTGGAGCTTCTTTCAGAAGTCCTCTTTAAAAAATTATTTATGTTTACTTAGAAGGAGGGGAAGAGAAGGAGAAAGGGAGAGAAACATCAATGTGCAAGAGAAACCTTGATCAGTTGCCTCTTATGTGCCCTGAACCAGGGACCAGGCCCCCTACCTAGGCCTGTGCCCTGACCAGAGATCAATCTGGTGACCTTTTGACCTTTCACTTTGCAGTATGAGGCCCAACAAACTGGGCCATGTCAGCCAGGGCCAAAAGTTCTTTTGTGTTCCATTCTTTTTTAAAATTTATATTTGTCCAACATTTAATAAGAAATAAGAGAGAGGGGAAAAAATGAAAAGAAATGAGAATCCAGGAAACGTAAACATTAGTAAGTGGAATAATGAGACAAAGTAGAAATGCCAACATGTTCTCACTAGATCACTGAAGAAGCAACAAGCATCAGTAAATAAAAGGCAAAAAATACGTATCTAATTTTGGAGGATTTTAACTTACCTATATAGTCTGAGTCTAATCATGCTGCGTGCTGTGTTTCACACTAACGGAAACTGAATTGAGCTCTAAACCAACTTTACTGCACTTAAAGGACAGTTTCTCGGCTTGTGACTCTGTGGTCTGTTTGGATTAACTGGACTTCCAGTGATGCTAATACATTTTCAGGGACTAATATGGGTTTTGTTAAGGTCAATGGCATTGTAAGTGTGACCATTGTATTCACACATTTTAATCCCTACACTCTCTGATTTCATATATTCAACTTCATTTCTGTATTAACTAAATTTTGCCTGAGATGAGACATCTTTACAATTTATTATATGGTCTGAGTAAACTTGTTTTGCAACTTTTGCTTGGGAGTATTGTTATTAGTGTTTTCATGATGAACAAACTGAGAGATGTCCATTATTTTTATAAAATCTTAGATTAAGAGATGATAAAACTTTAAGAAGATATTTCTTCTAGCCACAAGAGGGAACTGTCTGAGCAGTAGTAAGGCTATATCGAGATGATTTTTAGAGGGTCTCGGCATATTTCTGCATTCCTTGAATCTTGAACCATTCCGGTATGCTCGCCACATTTAAGTCAGAGCTGGAAAATCTGCTTTTTAACCTCACTGCTTTTTAACATACTTACCAGGTAAACTGGTTTTTATAAGCTCTATCATGGAAGGACATGGACTGAACAACAAAGTATACACAGGCAATGGCCAACTTCCTTTTCTAATCCACATACCCAGCTGATCTAAACTCATGTGTTTCCCCAACCTGGTCAGGATAAAACATGGAGGGAGCTCTTGCCATTCTCATCAGTTTTCTTGTCCTTACTATGGAGGAACCCTAAGACAGCCTCTGAGAACAATGTGCTTGCTTGGGGTACGGGAAGTGTAGGTTACGGGGGGAAGGTCAGATGCTGCTCCATTCCTCAAGGTCCTGCAAAAGATTTCCCTCTGATGGGAAGCAACAGGCAATGCAGCACAAAGCAAGAACACAACTGAATTCTCAGGATCTTTGAAGGAAAGTAGTATTTCCTTCAAACAGAAGGAAAGAACCTGCAGTATATTACATTTGGGTATTTTTAGGAAGTGAAAGGGTAGGGAGAGATTTCTTCATTGGGTGAGTCATACATGGAATGATGGGTTAATGTTAAAATAGTATCCAGTTATTAAAAGGTTAATTCCTTGGCATTGAGACAAAGAAACAAGGCCCAAATGAAAGAACAGAGCAAAACTCTAGAAAAAGAACTTAGCAACAAGGAGATAGCCAACCTATCAGAGGCACAGTTCAAAACACTGATAATCAGGATGCTTACAGAAATGATTGAGTACAGTCACAAAATAAAGGAAGAAGTGAAAGCTACACAAAGTGAAATCAAGGAAAATATACAGCAAACCAACAGTGAAAGGAAGGAAACCAGAACTCAGATCAACGATTTGGAATAAAAGCAAAAAATAAGCATCCAATTGGAACAGAATGAAGAAACAAGAATGCAAAAAAACTGAGAAGAGGCTTAGGAACCTCCAGGACAACTTTAAACATTCCAACATCCAACTCATGGGAGTGCTGGAAGGAGAAGAGGAAGAGCAAGATATTGAAAACTTATTTGAACAAATAATGAAGGAAAACTTCCCCAATCTGGTGAAGGAAACAGACTTCCCAGAAGTCCAGGAAGCCTATAGAGTCCCAAAGAAATTGGACCCAAGGAAGCACACACCAAGGCACATCATAATTACATTACCCAAGATTAAAGATAAGGAGAGAATCTTAAAAGCAGCAAGAGAAAAGGAGAGTTATCTATAAAGGAATTCCCAGACTAGACCATCAACTGATTTTTCTCAAAAGAAACCTTACAGGCAAGAAGGGGCTGGAAGGAAGTATTTGAAGTCATGAAAGACAAGGACCTGCATCCAAGATTACTCTATCCAGCAAAGCTATCACTTATAATAGAAAGGCAGATAAAGTGCCTCCCAGACAAGGTCAAGTTAGAGGAGTTCATCATCACCAAGCCCTTATTATATGAAATGTTAAAGGGGCTTATCTGAGAAAAAGAAGATCAAAACTATGAACAAGTAAAATAACAACAAACCTACAACCATCAACAACTGAACCTAAAAAACAAAAACAAAAACTAAGCAAACAACTAGAACAGGAACAGATTCACAGAAATGGAAATCAAATGGTGGGTTATCAGTGGGGAGGGAGAGGGAGACAATGCGGGGAAAAGTTACAGGGAATAAGAAGCACAATTGGTAGGCACAAAATAGACAGGGGGAGGTTAAGAATAGTATGAGAAATGGAGAAGCAAAAGAACTTTTATGTATGACCCATGGACATGAACTCTGTGTGTGTGTGGGGGGGGTGCTGGAGGGTGAAGGGGGTGGTGCAGGGAGGAGGGGGATAAAGGGGAGAAAAAAACTGGGACAGCTGTAATAGCATAAACAAAATATACTTTAAAAAAGAGGTTAATTCCTTGATTCATTTATACCCTTTGGCACTATACCTCAGTGATTGCTTACACTGCTTCCCTCTCTTTCTTACATTGCTTATTTTCAAGAATTTACATGACTCTTAGGATACATATTGTTTTAATTTTTGCTTAAGGTACAAAGGACGTTATTCTCCAGATGAATGTGAAAAAATCTGATTTCATTCATTTTCTTTGTTTCTCTTTCTTTCTTTCGATTGATTTTTTGGCGAGAGAGAGAGAAACATTGCTTTGTTGTTCCATTTACTTTTGGATTCAATGGTTGACTCTTGTGTGTGCCCTGAGCAGGTACCAAACCCAGAACCTTGCTGTACTGGGACAATGCTTTAACCATCTAAGCCACCCAAACAGGGCTTTCATTCATTTTTTAAGAGTAATTTTTCTGCATGAAGGATTAAGAAAATATATTCTTCAGAATTAAAAATAAAAATTAGTTAATAGGCCAGACTGACAAGGAATTGTGTATATTTAGTTAGTTTGAAAATAGTTTAGTTAGTTTAGTTAGTGAAAAGAGACAGTATAGTGAAGTTGCTAGGTAATGGAGTTCTGGATTCAAGTTTTGACTCTACCACTTTCTAACTCTGTAAACCTTGAGCCTCTCTAAGTCCCAGTGTCTTCATTTGTAAAAATAGGGACAATAATAACTACTTCATGTAATTGTTTAGAGGGTTAAAATTAAGTAATGTAAAGTGCTTATAGCAGTATCTACACATAGTGAAAGTTGGATAAATACTAATTACCATTATGATTATTTGTGTAACAGCACCAGTCACTAGGAAGTTCTTTGTGGCTAATCCAAAATATACTGCTAAGGGCATCATTTCCAGCATTAAAAAAATAAAGGAAAAACATGGTAATGTAGGTATTACTACCATGTCCACTCTACAGACGAGGAACAGTTAAGGGTAGCTTAGAAGGCTAGCAGGGCCACATGAAGGTGCTCAGCATGGGCCAGGAAGCCCATCAGCACGGACTCAACTTACGATATTGCTACTGAATGACCTAAGGTCCCTCAACTACTTGGTCTCATCTGGTCTCTATAGCATAGGAGGAATCATGCCCACACTTGTAGGAATCCAGTATACTTTCTGACTTGTTTACACGCTGTTAGGAGAATTGGGAGATTTAGTAGAAAGATTCTAACCCACATATAGAGTACAAAGAAGGTACACTCTATCTTATCTACTCCTAATCAAGTCTTCATTGACTTCATTAATATGCATGAAAATCATCAGGGAATTTGTTGAAAATGCTAATTATTGGGCCATACCATCATGAAATTCTGATTCAGGGAGTCTGAGGCTTGGCCAAGGAATCTGCATTTTAAATGTATTGTCAGGTGATTCTGATGCAGGTGATGAGCATACCACACTATGGGAAAACTAATCTCCTCAATAACAGTTTCATGTTTTAAAAAATAGCACTTATTTTTGCCCTGGCTGGTATGGCTCAGTGGCTTGAGCACCAGTCTGCGAACCAAAGGGTCATGGGTTGGATTCCCACTTAGGGGACATGCCTGGATTGTGAGCCAGGTCAGGTCCCGGTCGGGGGCACATAAGAGGCAACCACACACTGATGTTTCTCTCCCTCTCTTCCTTCCCCTCTAAAATAAATAAATAAACAAACAAACACATAAAATAATAGCACTTATTTTTCTGATTATAAAAGAAAAAATTAGAAAATGCTAAGAATATAAAAAAACATTAATTATACTTTAATAGATGATTGTTGCAAATATTTTGTTGGCTATCCTCAAATCCTTTTTAAAAAAATATGCAGCCACTTTCCTGTATCTCTTTTCAGGGACTTATAATCAAGTTTAATCAGTATTCAATTTAATAGGTATGTTCCTTTTATATTAACCCTTTAGGTTTTTATAAATTATTTCTATGTTTGAAATATATTTAAATTCATTCTATGAAATTTACTTACATTTCTGTTGGGTCTGTATATTGGGCTATATATTTCAGGCCCATACTGACCAGGTCATACTTGTAAGATTCTCACAATTCTTCGAGCATAAGGATTAATTACATTCATAACTGTTAGAGAATATGAAATTACATAGTCTGAAGCTTATAATCAAAGTTTTGCCTTTGAGCTTTATTTTTTGGTGCACACCTGCTGATGTGACATTGTATCAGAGGTAATAATAATAACATTTCTTCAAGAATGATATACAAATGGCCTAGTATGTGAAAAGATGTTCAACATCACTAATAATCAGCTATGCAAATAAAAACCACGATATCATTTCACATGCACCAAAATGGCTAGTATAAAAGCAACATAAAATAACAAGTGTTGGTAAGGATGTGGAGAAATTGGAACCTCTGTGCACTATTGGTAGGATTATAAAATGGTGCAACCTCTCCTCTCCTCTATGGAGAACAGTATGGAGGTTCCTAAAAAATTAAAAATAGAACCACCATATGATACAGCAATGCTACTCCTGGATATGTATCAAAAAGAATTAAAAGCAGGAACTTAAACAGTTATTTGTACACCAGAGTTCACAGCAGCTTTATTCGCAATAGCCAAAAGGTGGAAACAACCCATGTAGCCATCACTGTATGAATGTATAAACAAAATGTGGTGTGTACACACACACACACACACACACACACACACACACAAAATGGGATATTATTTAGGCTTAAAAAGGAAGAAAATCCTGTCATGTGCTACAACCCTGAGGACATTATACTAAGTGAGAAAGCTGGTCCACAATAAGACAAATACTGTATGATTCCACTTATTTGAGGCAACTAAAGTAAAGAAACAGAAAGTAGAATGGTGGTTATCAGGGACTGACACAGAGTTTCAGTTTTGCAAGATGAAAAAGTTCTGGTGAGCTGTTTCACAACAATGTGGATATAATTATGCTACTGATCTGTACATTTAAAAATGGTTAAGACAGTACATTTTGTTTTGTGTTTACCACAATAGAACATAAACTCTAAAAAGGTAATAATAAAAAGAACAGTGTTGCCCTTTTATAATATTTTGAACTGTTACAGAACATAACAGTTATATGGTTAATATTAAGGTTGGTTTGAGAAAAATTGCATGGAACCTGCTAATTGCTAGAACAGTACTCATTTGGGGTTTATAATTCTTGAAGTTGTCAGATAAACCTAGTAGAAAGATAAGAATAATAGATGAGAATAAGACAGAAGCCCAAACTATTACATACTGATAACAATCTAAAATGGTTTGTTACAACTAACAACTAAATTTGACCCTACGCTTATTGATAAATATGGGTAATAAAGGAACAGTGCAATGCATATGCATATTTGTCTGAATAGATGGGGAGAAGAAGGGGGAAGAGGAGGAAGAAATATAGGTAGAGAAGGAGGAAGAAAAGCGAGATATCTGATTGGAATTATGGCAAACTGTACTATTTCACATTATTGGGTTAAACAATTTCTCTTTCCAAATCCTCTTGCTGTTTTAACAAAGAATATACACAGAAAATTCAGGTGTTGTATTTTTTATACTGGAAAAATTACTGAGACATGGTTAAACATATCCCATTTTGCTTGATTAGGAACAATGGGTTTCTTTATTTTCTAGTTTGTGTTCATTCACCAGCCTAGGAAGTCTTATTTGCATCCACTAAGGCTTATTAATAATAAGCCATTCTGCCTTCAAGGTTAATTAAATGTTTCCAAGTAATATTTAACACTGTTTACTATGAGGAGGATTGTGGACAAGGTAGACTGGTTCGTCATCTATGACCACAGTTACTAAGATGTTCTTTTTAATTTAAATGTTTATATTTTTTATTATTGAAAATTTCAACCATATAGAAAATGAGCATGAATAACACAATGCATTCCCAAGTACCCATCACTTAGCCTCAAAAATTATCAACTCATGGCCAACCTTGTTTCATATATTTCCACCTTCTCTATTCATCCCCAGATTATTTTGAAGCAACACCCAGACATCTTATCATTCAAGCTGAGATATTCAGCTTCAAAAGGGGATAAATGATAATCCAGAATCTAGCATGGTCACATATGAATTGTTTTTGTTTAAATAAATTATGTAATTTTTGTAATATATTGATTATATATGTTGATATCTGAAGTATAGGGACATTTTCAGCAGTCACTCAATCTATATGGTAGTGTGGTAGCCACACACACACAGTCTAACCCAGAAGCAAATACATTAGTTGCACATAAAAGTATAATAAAGTTGGATATTAAAAGTGTATTAAAGAGTCATAAATTAAAGTTTTATCACCTTTAGTGAATATTATTATTGGCTGATATGGAGGTCACCAAATATTGGGAGTGGTATGCTTGGGACCAAATTCTGGTCTTGGTTCTGTGCTGTCATCAGAAGTTTGTGAATGTGTATGTACACAAGGCCTACTTTTAGTCTGGTGACTCAGGGTGCCTTTCCTGCTAATCCTCTCACTAGTCTTGGGACTGTGCCTGAAAATTCCACATTACTACATTACTTCCTTTGATTTGCTAGCACTGCAGGCCCCACTTAAATCAGGGTAAGTGGGACATTATCAATCATTAGCAACTTAAATGTTTTACATAACTTTTTTCCTTACTGCAAAAGTAATGAGTTCATTAGAGACAATTTGAAAAATACAAGCCCAAAAAGGAACATAAAAAGCACCTCTAATCAGCAGGCAGCACCGATATTATAGTGTCTTTTCTTTTTTCCTAAGCACACGTTTTTTTGTGAACATATGATAGTTTACATACTCTTTAATCTGCTTTCATTATAGTATAGTGAAGTACTTCTATATGATTAAATATTCTTTCCCAACAGTTCTTTATTCTTATACAGTATTCCCTTGTAAGAAAGAACTGTAATTAATGTGTTTTGGGGGGACATTTAGCTTATTTCCCTTTAGCGACAACTTTATGGGGTGCATTGTGAAAGCTAAAAGCTCTGTACATCTCAGTGTTTATTTCCTTAGAAAATAATCATAGGGAAAAATAGCTGAGGCCAAGGGTATGCATATTTTTAAGATCTCTTTTTTAATGTAATGCCAACTACCCTTTAGAAAAATTGCACCAAATTATATCCCCACTGAGTTTACAAATATATCTATGTTCCTGTGTACCCTTACCAACATTTATTGTAATAAAAAAAAAAGCCTGTTAGTTTGATAGATGAAAACATGTACCTATTAACTTTCTCATATCAGTTTAGTCTTGGCTCAGAACAGAGTTCAGTAAGTTTGACTACAGTGCTGGTGATGGGGTAGGGAAAGGGGGAGAAGCAAGATACAGGGCATAGGAATTGCTAATAGATTTTACAAAATAAAATTGGAGTGTGATACTTGAAAGTTGAAAAATTAAGTCCAAAAATTTCTATCACAATGCAGGAACTCTTAAGCAGGGGGCTGTGAAGAGTCAGATTATTATACTTTTTCTCCCACAGGGAGAAAGGCCCAGAGGATCTCCTCCTCTCCCTCTCACTGGAGGAAGCAACTACAATCACTTCAATCCAGTCTAAAAATCACTGGGTCTGTAGAAGGAAGATAAGTTCTTTTCAAGCCCTGTGGCTTCAGGATCTTCTACCACTTTGGATCCTGTTTCCTTATTAAGAAAATGAGAATAACATCACACCTACCTTGAAGATTTACTGTGGAATAAATCAAGTCATACATTTGAAAATATTTTGTAAATCTTAACTGTTACAAGGGACTGTGGCAGGGGAATTAAATTCTAAAGCCAGCCAAGTAAAGTAAAAACTGAGTGCAACAAGTTATTCAGAAGTTCCTTAAACTGAACACGAGTGCAGAAAGATGCTTACATTTAAGAGTTTGAGAACAAAGACCCTCTGACCACAGCTGAGGCAAATGTACTCTCAGTAAAATTGCCAGTAGAATTGCTGCATTTTATTTTCATTCCCTCTCTTTTTCTGCTAATTGCATAAATGAATCTAAGTTAGAAAAAAGTATGATGCAATTGTTATTCTTCTACAATTTTATATTGGCAAGTCAAGAAACCTCTCTGGGTCTCTATTTTGTCTAATGGTGTAGTTCAGCTGGATCAGGGTTTTATCCAGTATTTCATTTGACAAATATTTTTAGTTTACTATTTTTATTATATTCCAGGCTGCTGTGTTGCATGTAGGGGGCGGAACACCATGAAGGAGACACAGTCTGACCACAAGTGGCTGGCAAGTGGTGAGGCAGTTTCAACTTTGATTTGAGGAATCTGGGTTATTTGATTTACCTTCTGTGGAATGCAGTGAATGTTCAGAAAAATTTTGTAAAGTTACATATTTTGTTGTGACTACCAGCTACAATGCTCCATATGATATGGATTTACTTTTTTTTTTTTTTTTTGCTGTCTACGTTGCTACTTTTTAAAATGTGAGTTAAGTTTTTGTTTTGTTTTTAACCTGGGCTAACACAAATTAATTGAAAAAGTAACATAAACATATAGAAAAATTCAAACTGTACAAAAAAGATAAACAATCAGAAGCAAGTTTTTCTTCCCAGACCCCCACGCCACTCTCACTCCACTCAATCCCCGTTCATGCTGTCCTCTTATTCACAGGTAATCACTGGGTCAATAAAACAAACAGTTGTTAAAGTGATCCCTGTGGTCCAAAAGTTAAACACTGAACTACATAACGTCTAAAGTCCCTTCCAGCTCTGAAATGAGGTCCAAGTCTTTCCTGGCACATACCCTACGGAGGGTACAAGAGACAGACAAACCTCACCTTGTCCAAAATGTACAACTGGCAAAAGGACAGATGAATGCAAACTGAATTCAAAAATATATACTAGATTTAAACTCCTAAAGGACAAAGGACAGGACTCAGGCTCTTTCGTCGTTGGTTGTTTATTTACGGATTGAATTAAAGGCCCCTTCCAGATGTGCACTCCACGAGGGCGGGAACTTCACCACCAGCTTTCACAGCACACAGTGAGATTACTGGTCCAGAGACCCAACTGCAGAGCACTGAAGTCGCGGCCAGGAGCCCTGGGTGGGAGCTCTAGCAGCCGGGGTCACGTATCCCGTATCCCTCGCTCCCCGCGCTGCCCCCCCCCCCCCCCCCCCCCATCCTCTCTCTTCTCGCCCCAGTCCCTTCCGCCCAGGCCGAGGAACGCCGGGCAGCTCTCACTAAAGGCCTTACCAATCCACAAGAGAAGTCATATTTGGCTGGGCCAGGGGAGAGGCGTGTAGCGCAAAAAAAAGAAGCATCGCAGCATCGTCACGCCTGGCTCTGCCTCTCGGCCTCCCAGTCTCCAGCGATCACCCCACCCTCCTGGCCAGGAGTGCAACTCTAGATTGCGAGTGGGAGGCGCAGAGAAGCCAGAGAGGGGCAATACCTCTTACGTAAAGACTCTGCGCGGAGGCCGCTGGAGAAGATTGGGGCGGGGCTTCAGAGGGGGGGAGGGGGGGAAAAGAAGGGAGAAGTCTCCAGTGCGCGCGCGCGCGCTAACCTTCCCACGCGGCGCGCAGTGGTGACGCCCGCGCGGCCCGAGAATGGGGCGGGGCTGGGGCGGGTCTCCGCTCTCTGCCCGCCCCCTCTTAGTCCAACCTTTTCCCTCCTCCCTCCTTCCCGTACCCCGTACCCCGTCAGCTCCAGAGGTGCCTTCGTAGTTTAGCAACGCATCGGCCAGGCCAGGCCAGCGGGCAGATGCCCCAAGCTGCTGCAGCCGCCGTCGCCGCCGACTCCGTCGGTGGCGGTGTAGGAGGCAGGCGTCCGGCCCCGGGCCACTGAGTGTGACGGACGGGGCCGGGGGCCGCCGGGCGCCGCGGCTTCTGCGGCTCCGCGCGGACCATGTATTTCCTGAGCGGCTGGCCCAAGAGGCTGCTCTGCCCTCTGGGGAGCACGGCCGAGACGCCTTTCCACGTCCAGTCCGATCCCCAGAGGACTTTCTTCGCAGTGCTGGCCTCGGCCCGCCTCAGCATCTGGTACTGCCGAGTAAGTAGAGCTGCCCGTAGCCTCTCTGCGCTCCCTCCCCGGCGTCCCGGCACCACCCCGCCCTCAACTTCCACCCAGAGTCCCAGGCCCTTTCCCCTTCACGCAGACCCTTTCATCACGGCCGTCCACCTCCTTGTTCCACCTACTCTGACCCGGGATCCGGGGTCCGGGCCCGTCCTCCGGCTGGGGCTCCGGGGCGGATACAGTTGCTGCTGCTGCCAAAAATCCTGTGCCTTACTGCGTTGGACCGACCGCCGTGCACAGGGCAGACCCCGCGCCTCTCTCGGCTGAGCCCGGACTTACCCTCCCCTCCCTTCCCCGGTTTCCCCTGAACAAATTTGTTTAAACTTTCCACAATTAGAAAGCTAGCGGCTGTTGTGTTCCCAGCCCTTCTTTGCTTTAAAGGCCGTTGATGTGGAGTTAGGGTCAGCGTGTTAGACTTCTTATCCAGTGCCAGACTTTATAGGCCTCTCATAACTTATTTCTGGCAACTACAGCTAGAGTTCTTTATTTCTTCTCTAAAGGTCTGGTTAATTTCTTGCCTTCCCCGAGCATCTCTCCATTTGCAAGCTGGTCCTTTTTTTCTGCTGCTCTTGGACTCTTAAGTAGAGAATTGTGCTTGTTGGGGGCGGGGGGAGAGTTAGTAGGGCTGAAATAGAACTCAAATCTGTTCGCACTACATCAGAGATACTAACAGCTGGAAATAAGATTTGGGGAGAGCACGAAACAGTTTCTTGCTTGCTGTGAATCCTGTTTTCTTCTTTCTTGTATCTAATTGCCGAGTAGATAAGAAAAAAGGCTTAAAAAGTAAATAGTGGATGAGATACACTATATTCTTCGCGAACTGTCTATAAAGGCTACAAAACAGGGTATAAAAGTGTTCTTGTTCTTTTTCTTAAAAGAAGGCGGCACTAATCGATGTCAGAGTGAAGTTTTTATCTTTCCAGAGGTAACTTGACCATGTGGGAATAGGTTTTGACCTTGGCTTTATTAAATCTGTGTGAAATACTGACGTTAGTTAAATTAGTTAAAACCCTCAGCTCTCTGTTTAACCACCTGAACACCCTTTGCTATCCTCACATCCCTGGTAAATGTGGTGATGCGATTGAGACATTTCTGGTTTTTCCTTTATGTGACTATCATATGTTGTAAATCAGACTTTTACCTTTAAGTTTCGGTTGATTTAATTTTTAAATATATATTAAAACAAGGTAGGCTGTTATAAAGCCGACATTGTGACTTTTGTCTGGCGGTTGATTGCATTTTTTGAAATAATTTAATTTTTTAGTTACACTTGACACAATATTATACTAGTTTCAGGGGTACAACATAGTGATTAGACATTTATATACCTTACAAGGTAATCACCTCAATAAGTCTAGTACCCATCTGATACCATATAGTTATTAGAATTTTTTAAAATTTTAATTGTTGTTCAAGTACAGTTTTCTGTCTTTTACTCCCATCCCAGCCCACCCCCCCCATTGCATTTTTTGAAAAGAAAAATACGGTGTATCATTTAGTTCTTAAATAAAATACTAATTCATTTACATTGTGTCTGCCAATTGAATACTTTTTTATACTTGGGTGCATATACCTATATAAAGCACATGCTGAAAAAATAATTATAGCTTGAATTTTAAATTGTCTTCTGAGTTTAGTGAGTGATTTCACTGCAATGTAAAAAATTGTAAAGACTAAAATTTTAACTTTCCTTATTTCTAAAAAGGTGGACCTAACTTATTTTTAGGCAGAATTCAACTTACTATGAGGGATGAATAGACCAGAAGCCTGTAAGTTACTTTAATCTTCTGTAAAAGAAACAAAAATACACTCCAGTTTTATGAATATTGAGAATATCTGTTTTTGGTTTGTTTGTTTTTTTTACTTTTAGAGTTATTGTATAAAAAATGCTGTGTAAATCGAAGGCAGTCCTGGAATTTAGAACTACTCATACTCTTTTCATTTAAACTGCTACCCTACACACAGAGAGCTACCTTTTACAGAAGTCCTGGGGCCACTACCATTAAGGTCCAATGTACAGAAAGTTAGGTTATAGGAAATCTTTGGGTCCAGGGATATGAGGTGAAATGAAATGAAATGGTATCTTGGGGAAGGCTGCAAAGTGCTGTAGGCTTATGAGTGGTCAATCTTGACCTTTGGCATCAGCTTCATCACTTTAAAAATGAAGTATTGGATCAGTTGATTTTAAGCTCTTTGATTATAGAACTGGGCGAATGGGGAACAGGTGTCAGACTTCAGCTTTCAGTCTCCTATTCTTGAATTATGCCTTTTTTTTTTTTTTGCTGAACCTGAAATTTTTTATTTTGATTTTTTATTTTCTGCACTTAACTGAAACTATATAAGTTAAAATAAATTTAGGTTAACATATTTCCTCCAAATGTGAAAACACCTCTAGCTAAATTGAGCTGTCATTTATCCCACATAATTTATACTGAATTGGGCTAAAATGTTTGCATGAGAACATGAAAGCTTTGATATTGGAGAGGTTGTATATGCAAGTATATACACTTTGTAGAATAAAGTGAATTTTGAGGATCTAAAGAAGGGTTTTACGGAGTAGTTGAAGCCTTAAAAGCCAATTGAGGGCTTTTGGAGACGGAGAGAAATCAAAGAGATGAAAACATTACACGCTTTGCCTCAAATTTTGTTGGGTCTCTCTTAGTAAGTTAAATTCACTTAAGAGGGATGTATTGTTTTAATAAAGAAACTTAACCTTGTGGAAGGAACATGCATTTATTAGTCTAAATTGGATTTTTTGATGTCCAAGAGAATTGCTATATGTTAAATGTTGATTAGTCATTAAACTGTGGAAACATTAGAGTGAAATCTCTAAAAATAACTTACATTTCATGGTTCTTTTAGTGAACTTTCATGTACTCCTTATAGCTACTGTTATATAGCATAAGTATCTAATGGAATCCCAGTTATAGAGTCATATCTCTTGAAAATTCTTCCCAGATTCCAAATTTGAAGAATACAGTGCTGTTTAGATGTGTTTATGAACAAAAGAGTTTTTGTAGATACTTTGGTTTTTTATTTCATTTTTAGTTTGAGGATATAACCAGTTCTGAGTGTCACTTGATTTCTCTATTTTGTGATTCTACTTAGAAATTCTGAAAACTACTCAAGAGTTTACAACAGGGATCATTTAGATATTTTGGAACCCAAAAAAGTGTGCTTAAAAAAGATTTGGTATGTGCATGTCAAGTTGGGGTGGTAGACGTGTGACTTTATTTATTGAACAATTGACATCTTTCTGTCAAGGGCATTGTAAAAGGGCTAGTTTCAGCTTCAAGAATGAAGCTGCTATTTAATATTTAAAGCACATTATGATTTATCATTGACATGGGTGTTTCATGAAATGAATTGTGTTTTGTCCTATACCAAAGAGGCTAGAATTATTCTTATAATATACTATTTAACTGTTGATATGAAAGTCTACGTATGTGAATGTGAATCACAAAATGATACCTTAGAATGCTGTAATTCTACATTAGTGTTATCTCAATTTCCAGATCATTGATTATTTCAAATATATAAATTAGCTTCTCCAGTATTTTTGAACACCTCCTGTGAAAGATAGCATAAATGGGCACTATATGAAAGGGATGAAGGGGCATACTGTATGTATCATAACAAAACATTTTACCCAAAGACATTAGTGTGTTAGCATGATAAATGAAAATTTTGTGAGTTATCACTGTGAAAGTTGCTAATAAAAACTTACAAATTATGTGTCTTTGCATAACTCTTATTGGTATATGCTAATAATAGAAAACAGTGAGATACGTGTTCAGTGAAGCAAGTTGTAGGATTGGGTGTCTGGTTAACTGTATAACCTCAGGAAGGGCATTTAATTTGTACCTATATTTGCCCAACTCACACTTTCAAATCTATTCTATTACTGCCTTCAGAGAGCCTTCCTTATAAACTACTGCTTAGAAGTCTTTTAGGGTTCAGTGCTGGTTACAGAATGAAGTTCAAATTCCTTACTTTGATATCATAGACACTCCCCTCTTGGAGTGCTGTTTTGCCCCATCTCTACCTATAAGAATATTATCCTTTAGCGTCTATTGAAATTCTGATTTCTATATGTTATTCTCATTATTTACCATAACCAGAAATACACATTTTTTGATGAAGTCTCTTTGTATTGTTGGTTTGCCACATGCTTTATTTCTCCAACTAGATTATAACTGACTAGAGTTCAGAAATAATCATATTTTGTATTATTTATAATGCCTTGAACAAAACTATGCTTAATAATTATTTTTAAAATAAATTAATGAATTTGGGATATATGTCCTATGTGTATAGCACAGAATTTTTTTAAAGGTTTAATAATTGGAAGATTTTTAAAGTGTTGCCATGAAATTTTTAAAATATGGAATGATAAATTCCAGTTTAAGTTCAGCGAAACTTTAAAGAGGTTTGTATATGTGAAAGTGAATTAATTACTTTTTTGAAATACATAGTAGAAAAGCAGTTCACATTATTCATAATAAATAGCCAATGTATGGAAACAACCTAAATATCGATGTCAGTGGATGAATGGATAAAAATATGTATATATAATGGAATATTATTCAGCCACGAAAAAGAAGGACCTCTTGCCATTTGTAACAGCTTGGATGGACCTTGAGGGCATTATGCGAAGTTGAATGAGTCAGATAAAGACAAACACTGTGTGGTATCACTTTATGTGGAAGTTAAAAAAGCCAAAGTCATTGAAACAGAGGTTAGAATGGTGGTTACAAGGGACTGTGGGGGTTGGGGAGTTGGGGAGATGTTGATCAAAGAGAACAAACTTCCAGCTCTAAGATGGGTAAGTTCTGGGGATCTAATGTACAGCATTGTGATTATAGTTAATAATACTGTATTACTTGAGAGTTGCTAAGTACTTGAAAATTGCTTAGGGCAGAGAAATGGTAATTATGGTAATTTATGGTAATTATGTGACCTGATTCAGGTGTTAGCTAACACTATGATCATTTTGTAAGGTTCAAGTGTTTCAAACCAACATGTGCATTTTAAACTTATACAGTACTGTATGCCAATTATATCAATAAAGCTAGAAATAAAAGTGGTACTTGATAAAGGGTCCTACTTTAATTATTAGATAATCTACACTTTACCAAAACTTAAACTGTTGTGCAGTAGTGTAATTAGTGGGAACTGTTGGTTCCCAGCATGTGTTTGTATTGATATAATCTGTCCAAAAAGAAAGACACACACAAAAGAAGCAGTATAAACAAATAAAGGTATTTCACTCATCTTTAGGTGCTTCTGAATCATTGACATTATCCATGTTAGAAGTAAACATTCATTGTGAGTTTACTCTGTCCTGGGTGGTTTACATCATGGGAAGCAAATTTTCCTGAATTTAGGTCCTTCACATGCCTCATTCATAACTTTCACACTGTTCTCATAGTACAAAGCTGACCCAACTTGAGATTATTTTTCAAAATAGATTAATTTGTATCTTTCTTACACATGGAAACCTAGCACCACTTATACTGATAGAGGATTAGTGTGTGAGGGAATACAATAAAAACAGTGTCATGAAATCGCTTCCTGTTAAAGGCTCTTGTCCTTTTCTTAAAAACATCAGTTGGCAAGTACAGGAGAGAGGTTTACGAGTAAACTAGCACCTCATAAAGATTTCCTCCTTATCTAGATCAAAAGAGTTAAAGAAGAATTGAAAAAATTTTCTCATTGTCTGATTAAATATTTAATACAGTGTTTGTAAATGTTACCTAAAATGGTGGTGTAGAAAGTATTGTATTAAGTATTTCACTTACTGCTATATAAAGCATTTATGTATTAGGTAATTCATGAAATTAGAAAAAAATAAATTTACAATTTAAAAATGTTTCTAAATATTCTAGAATTCAGATTTGCTACAAAGTGAGACAGTTACTTAAAATATTTTTATGAACCAGTAAGCATCAATTGGTTGGAGTCAAGGTATTTTTACCTTTTAAGTTCATTATAATTGCGTTACTTTGGGTAGCCACCACAAGCCTATCCATCTCCCCAAGTGATATGGCTTTTTCAATCATAAATTATATATAAACTTACATGTGAAACTTTGGATATTGTTGGTTTACTGTAGAATTAGCTATGGTTTAATTTTCTAAAAGTTATATTGAGGTTTATAAATATATATTGAAGTGAACAGTAATTTTTAGTAAACCTAGAGCTGTTGCACCATCATCACAATCTAGTTTGAGAACATTTATAGCAATCCATAAGGTATTAATTATCGCATTTGCGTTCAACCTCTCCACTCTAACCCCAGAAACCTGTTAGTTTGCTTTTTATCCCTTTGGATTTGCTTTTCTGGAAATTTCATGTTAAGTGTAATCATATAATATGTGGTCTTTTGTGCCTGGCTTTTATTTAGTATAATGTTTTTGTGGTACTTTGTTTTATTTCTGAATATTATTCCATTGTATGAATATACCACAGTTTTTAAATCCATTCACCAGTTGATGTTGCTATATAAACATTTGTTTACATGTCTTTGTGTGGATATATATTACTATTTCTTGTGGGGAGATACCTACAAATGGAAATGCTAGGTCACATGGCTGAATATATGTTTAGCTTTTTAGGAAATTGCAAAACTGTTCCAAAGTAGCTGTAATATTTTATTTTATATTCCTATCAGCAACGTGTGAAGGTTTCTTTCTCTCTACATCCTTTTATTACAGCCATTTTAGTTTTTATTTATAGCCATTACAGCTTATTAAGGTATGTCATTCTGACCTTAATGACTGGTAATGTTTAGCATCTTAATCAGTGTGCTCATTAGCCATTTGTATACCTTATTTGGTAAAATGCCTATTCAAATCTACCCCAACCCCTGTTTTAAATTGGAGCGTTTCTCTTACTGAATTATAAGAGTTCTTTATCAGATATATGATTTGCATATATTTTATCACATTCTGTGATTTGTCTTTCCGGTTTCTTACTGGTTTGGAGAGCAAAAGTTTAATTTTGATTAAGTCTAACTTTTTCTTTTATGAATCATGTTTTTTTTTAAGATTTTATTTATTTATTTTTAGAGAGGGAAGGGAGGGAGGGGGGAGAGAGAGAGAGAGAGAGAAAGAGAGAGAGAGAGAGAGATTGATTGATTGATTTTCAATGTGCGGTTGCAGGGGGTTTTGGCCTGCAACCCAGGAATGTACCATGGCTGGGAGTCGAACCTGGGACACTTTGGTTCCCAGCCCGCGCTCAATCCACTGAGCTACGCCAGCCAGGGCCGAATCATGTTTTTTGTGTCTCATCTAAGACACTTTTGGCCAATCTAAGGTCACAAGCATTTTCTGTGTTTTCTTTAGAAGTTTTATAGCTTAAGTTCTTGTACATAAGTCCATCATCCATTTTGAATTGATTTAATATATGGTGTGAGGCAAAGATCTAAGTTTAGTTTTTTTTTTTTCTTTTAACATACAGATCCAGTTGTTTTAGGACTGTTTCTTGGAAAGACTCTCTTCACTATTGAATTGCAGTGGTACCTTTCTCAAAAACCAATTGACCATAAATACAAGGGATTATTTCTGTATTATCTGTTTAGTTCCATTGATCAAATGGTCTATCATCATGAATGCATCACACTAGCTTTATAGCAAGTTCAGAAATTGGGTGGCGAAAGTCCTATTTTGTTTTTGTTCTAAAAATTATTTTGCTTATTCTAGATATTTCCATATAGATTTTAGAATCATCGTGTCAATTTCTATACAAAAAGAACTTACTGGAGTTTTCAGGGGATTGCACTAAATTTGTGTATCAATACAGAGAATTGACATTTTAGTATGGAATCTTCCAGCCAATGATTATGCAGTGTCTCTCCATTTAGGTTGTAAAAAATTTCTCTTAGCAGTATTTTGCAGTTTCCAGTGTACAGGTCTTTCAAACATTATGTTAAATATATTCATAAGTGTTTTAGTTATCCTTTATGATGCTGTTTGAATATATTTGTTAATTTCATTTTCAGATTGTTACTGGCATAGAGTATAGATATAAAATTCTTGTATATTGCTGTCTTGCAATATTGTCAGAACTTGTTTGTTCTAGTAGTTTTTTCTGGTTAGAACTAATAAATTTAGCAAAATTGTAGGTAACAAAATAAGTTGCATTTATATATAGTAACAATAAACATCCAAAAAAGAAATTAAGAAAACAATTCCCTTTATAAGAGCATCAAAAAGAACAAAGTTTTTAGGATTGAATTTAACTAAGGAGGTGAAAGACTTGTATGTTCAAAACTACAAAACATTGATGGAAGAAGATATTCAAGGAGAGTCAAATAAATGGAAAACATTCACATGTGTGTTCATTGATTGAGGACTTAATACTGTTAAAATGACAATACTACACAAAGCAATCTACAGATTCAGTGCAATTCCAACAGTGTTTTATTGCGGAAATATAAAAACCCATCCTAAAATTAATAGGTTATCTCAAGGAATTGCCCTCAGTAAACTAAAAATTTTACCAATTTTATGGATCTTTTCAGTCAACCAGCTTTTGGCTTTATTGACCTTAGCCTATTCTTTGTGTTGTATTTTGTTCATTTTTATTTTTCTTAATTATATTTCATTGATTATGCTATTACAGTTGTCCCAATTTTCCCCTTTGCCCCTCCTTCACCCAGCACCCCCAATTGGTCAGGCAATCCCACACCATCATTCATGTCCATGTTCATGCATGTAAGTTCTTTGGCTTCTCTATTTCCTATACTGTACTTTACATTCCCATGGCTATTCTGAAACTACCTATTTGTACTTCTTAATCCACTCACTTCTTCACCCATTCCCCTACATGTCCCTCACAACCATCTCCCATCTGGCAGCCATCAAAATGCTTTGTGTATCTATGATTCTGTCTCTGTTCTTGTTTGCTTAGTTTCTTCTTTAGATTCAGTTGTTGATAGATTTGTATTTTTGCTATTTTATTGTTCATAATTTTGATCTTTTTCTTCAATAGGTACTTTTACCATTCATGTAATAATGGCTTGGTGATGATGAACTTCTTTAGCTTTTTCTTGTCTTGGAAGCTCTTTATCTGCCGTTTGATTCTAAATGATAGCTTTGCTGGGTAGAGCAGTCTTGGCTGTAGGTCCCTGCTTTCATGACTTTGAATATTTCTTTCCAATCCCTATTAGCCTGCAAAGTTACTTTTGAAAAATCAGCTGATGGTCTTATGGGAACTCCCTTGTAAGTAACTAACTTCTCTTACTCCTTTTAAGATTTTCTCTTTATCTTTAACCTTTGGCATTTTAATTATGATGTGTCTTGGAGTGGGCCTCTTTGCATCCATCTTGTTTGGGACTCTGCTTCCTGGACTTGCATGTCTATTTCCTTTAAAATTAGGGAAGTTTTCTTTCATTCTTTTTTCAAATAGAGTTCCTATTTCTTGCTCTTTCTCTTCTCCTTCAGGCATGTCTGTTGCAAATGTTAGAATGCTAGAGTTGTACCAGAGGCTGCTTACACTATTCTCATATTTTTGGATTCTTTTTTCTTATTCTGTTGGTTGTTTTTTGGTTCCTTTATTCCAAATCATTGATTTGATTCTCAGCTTCATTCACTCTGCTGTTGTTTCCTTGTAAATTGTTCTTTATTTCAATTAGTGTATCCTCCATTCCTGACTGGATTATTATGCTGTTGAAGTTCTCACTAAGTTCTTTGAGCATCCTTATAACCAGTGTTTTGAACTCTGTATTTGGTAGATTATTTATTTCCATTTTTTTTTAGTTCTTTTTCTGGAGTGTTGATCTGTTCTTTCATTTGGGCTGTATTTCTTTGTCTCCTCCTTTTGGCAGCCTCCCTGTGTTTTTTTCTATGTATTAGATCGGGGGTGTCAAACTCATTTTCACTGGGGGCCACATCAGCCTCTCGGTTGCCTTCAAAGCTTAATGTAATTTTAGGACTGTATAAATGTCACTACTCCTTAACTAGGGGCAAGGAGCTTGGTGCTGCTGCCAGGTAGAAACAAGGTGCTGGGCCTGATAAAACAAGGTGGAGGGCCAGATTTGGCCTATGGGCCTTGTGTTTGCCACCTGTGTATTAGAGCTGCTATGACTCCCTATCTTGATAGTGTTACCTAATATAGTAGGTGTCCTGTAGAGTACAGTAGCACAGCCTCCTCTGTCACCCAAGCTGGATACTTAAAGTGTGCCCTTTGTGTGGGTTGAGTATACCCTCTACTTGTAGTTGAGCATTGATTACTGTTTGGCAGGTCAGTTGGAGGGATTAACCCAGGCTGGTCAGCTGCAAGGACTGGCTGTGTCCCCTGACCACCAATCTCCACCCTCCGTGGAGGATCAGTTGTGCAGGGGCAGGGTGGCAGTGCTCAACATGGTCTGTAGCTGTCCACTGGGTGTGCAGGCTCTGGGGTTTCCCAGGTGGTAGAGGCCAAGGTCAGCCCCCACCTGTGTTTTGCCTGGTGCCACCCTGCCTGAGTTATAAAGCAATATGAGGTGGCTGCTACTTGTGCTGGGCTTGGAGGTTCCCAGACAAAGACAAGCTGTGAATCTAGGTTGGTTGTTGCTAGTGGCAGTCCTGGGGCCACATAGCAAGAGGCATGGGGGCTAGGGGCTCACTGTGGCCCAGCTGTTGCTTGTTTGAGAGGACCTAGGAAATTGTGAAGCATGAGCTTAGGTCAGCTGTTCATATGGAAAAGTTACTGTTAATAGCTTGAGTGGGCTGTAAATTGGGTGGGACGGAATCTCAGGGGATCTCCTGGGTGGGACAGGCAGTGTTAGCCAGGTTGATGGAGTTTCAGTTACGGTACCCACCTGCTGGCTCCGTGACTCTGTGTGGGGAGAGTTCAGAAAAGGGACATTGGCCTCTGCTGGCCTTTCTGTCTGGGAGAAAGCTGTCTCCTTAATATAGTAGGACACCTACTATATTAGGTAGGTGTCTCCCAGATCTCACCTTGACACCAGACACTTCAGTTCCTCCCTGTATGCTGCTTGTGCCATTCAAGCTGCCACCCTGGTGCTGGAGCTCAGGAGTGAATCTGAGTAAGTCTGAGTGTGGGTCCTTTAAGAGAAACTGCTTGGGACTGCAGCAGTTTCTTCCAACTCAATCCCAGCTGGTTTTTGCAGCCAGAAGTTATGGGAACTTGTCTTTCTGGAGGCACTGGAACGCTGGACTGGGGGGGTGTGTTTGGGGCTGGGGCTTCTTGCTCCTGAGATATTCCTTCCAAATTTTTATCCACCACACATGGATGTAGGACCAACTGACTCTGCATCTCCATCCCTGCTAATGGTCTGGATGGATGTGGTTTCTTTAATTCTGTAGTTGTCAGACCTCCATTCAGTGATTCTGAGTGTAGGTTGTTCTATAGTTTAGTTGTAATTTTGATGTGGTTGTGTGAGGAGGTAAGCTGTGTTAATCTATCTGCCATCTTGACTGACTTATTTTATTGAATTTTTACTAAATTATTATTTTCTTGTACTTTGTGTTCAATTTGCTTTATATTCACTAGGTTGGAAGCTTAGATTATTAATTTAATTTAATATTTTAAATAAAGGCACATTGAACTCTAAGGTTTTTTCTAAACACTGCTAGCTGTATCCCATAACTTTGTTTTTTTGAGCAGTTTTAGGTTACAATAAAAGTGAGAAAGGTATATGGATTTCCCTACACATGCATAGCTTCCCCCCATCAGCAAGATCACTAATCAGAATGGTATATATATATATATATTTTTTTTTTTTTTTCTTACCAAGGACAACTTGCATTGACACATTGTAATCACCCCATTGGGTCACAACCTCGGACCAAATTGTACCCTCTGAACAAGTTCTGGGAGCAGGGAATGCAAATGGAATGCATATTCCAAATCATAGGGCAGGGGATGGGGGTGCCTCCAATTATGGGGGTCCAGCTCTCAGATCAAAAAGGTAGTTATGTCTTCCTAATGACCTTCCCCACCCACCCAGAGTTCGTAGTTTACCTGAGTTTACTCTTGGTGTTGTATGTTCAGTGGCTTTGGGATATTGAAGTAACTGGGAAATGTTAATGACATATATTCATCATTGTAATATACAGAATACTTTTTTTGCCCTAAAAATTCTCCGTTACCTTACTGTTCATCTCCTCCCATTCCATAACTTTTGATATATTTGAATTTTGGTTTTGGCTCAGTTTTTAAACTTAAAAAAAACCATTTCTTTGAATCATGATTTATTTAGAAATGTGTGGTTTAATTTCCAAATATTTGAGAATATCCCCAAATCTTTGTTACTGATTTTTAACTTCATTCCATGTAGCTGGGGAATATACAGGGCTGGCAGAAGTAATGTCTGCTTGAGTATGGTTGGTAGGGTAATAATATGGGTGTAATAATTTATAGTTTTAATTTAAACATTCACCTAAAATGTCATATGGTGTGCTTGAGTATATTATTATGTTATAGAATTATGTACTTATGATTTTGTAATAAAAGATTTTGTAATAAATAAGGGATGTTATTTGTGTTGGACCCTGTATTTTAAAATATTTTCTTTGAGATTTTAAACATCTGTTTTATGGGTTAGTGTGTCATTTGTGTTAGAAAATTTTTATGGGTACTTGTAAAGCAGGGGTGTCAAACTCATTTTTACTGTGGGCCACATCAGCCCCGTGGTTGCCTTCAAAGGGCCAAATGTAATTTTAGGACTGTATAAATGTAACTAATCCTGAACAGTTAAGTGAGAGCTTGGTGCTGCTGCGGGGTAGAAACAAGGTACCAGGCCCGATAAAACTGAGGGCCGGATGGAGGGCCGGATTCGGCCGTGGACTTTGTGTTTGCCACCTGTGTTGTAAAGAATATGCATTCTGCTATTTGCAGTGTTCTCTAAATGTTAGGTTAAACTGGTTGACCTGACCAACTCTTCTATATCCTTGCTAATGTGCAGTCTAGTTTTAGCAGTTAGTTATCGGGCATGGAGATTGAAATTGTGAGCTCTGTTGGTGAATTGTCCGTTTCCTGTTTCAGTTTTGTCAGTTTTTGCTTTATGTATTTTGGGACTACATTGTTGGGTTTGTATATATTTGTAATGGTTACATGTTTCTTTTGTATTGATACATTAATTAATATGAAATGTTTCTGTTTCTCATTTTTTTTCTTAAAGTATGTTCTTTATGTTATTACCAGTATAGTTCTCTTACGGTTATCACTTGTGCGACGTACCTTTTTTTCATCCTTTTACTTTCACACTACTTACATCTTTGAATCTGAAGTGTGTCTTACATAGACAGCTTATATTTAGATCTTGTTTTTTGTTGTTACTGTTTTTAAATATCTAGTCTGGTAATCCCTGTTTGATTGGAGTGTTTAGTCCACACACATGCAATGTGATTATTGATGTGGTTGGTTTTACATTAGCTGTTTTGCTATTTGCTTTCTGTTTCTTTTATGTTGTTTATCTGTTATTTCTTTAATTAATTTGGTTGCTTAATTGTATTTTCAGAGTTACCTGTATTTTTTGGACTATAAGATGCATCCCCCCACTGAGGAATAATGCTTGCTAATGGTGCTGTTGAGTTCTGTTTACATTTATATTAATGAAATATTATGTTATCTATGTTATGAAATATTTACCACGTTTTTTGCTTCAAAGTTTTTTTCCTGTTTTCCTCCTCTAAAACTGAGGTGTGTCTTATAGCCCCCCAAATATGGTACTTTACTAAGAGTTGCTCTAGCAGTTATAATACGGATTTCATTATAGTACACTTCAGGTTGAAACTGACTTCATTCTAGTAAAACAGCAATTTTTTCAGCCCCCTTCTTTTTACTTTGATGTTTTCAATGTGGTAAAATATATATAAGATTTAACTTTTTACTAATTTTTACACGTGCAGTTCTATGGCACATTATTGTGCAACTATTACCACTGGAAAGAGAAAGAAACATTGATCTGTTGCTGCCCTTGAGCTCGCTGACTGGCAGATCAAACCCGCAACCTAGGTCGATTGGGAACCTTTCAGTGTTTGGGGCTGCACTTCAACCAACTGAGCCACCTGGCCAGGGCTGAGTCCCTGCTTTTGATGCCTTTGTGTGTGTCCCCCACAGTGGAATTGCTGGATCATATGGTAATTCTGTGTTTAATTTTTTGAGAAGTTGCTATTTTTTTTAGAAATCATAATATCCTTTTTGACAGTGGTTGTACCATTTTTACATTCCCACCAGCAATACTCAAGGGTTCCAACTTCTCCACATTCTTGCCAACACCTACCTATTCTTTGCTTTTAAAAATTTTCCTCCCCTGGCTGGAGTAGCTCAGTGGATGGAGCACAGGCTGGGAACCAAAGTGTCCCAGGTTTGATTCCCAGCCAGGGTACATTCCTGGGTTGCAGGCCATAACCCCCAGCAACCACACATTGATGTTTCTCTCTCTCTCTCTCTATCTCCCTCCCTTCCCTCTCTAAAAATAAATAAATAAATAAATCTTAAAAAAAATTTTTTTCCTTTTTATGATAGCCATCCTGATGGGTAGGTGCAAAGCGTTACCTCATTGTGGTTTTGATTTGCATTTCCGTAATGAGAAGTGATACTGAGTAACCTCTTAATGTGCTTATTGGCCATTTGTATATCTTCAGTTTCCTTGCCCATTTTTAAATTACGTTGTATGTCTTTTTGTTATTGAGTTGTAGTTCTGTTTTCTGAATATATATGATTTGCAAATATTTTCTCATTATGTGGATTACCTTTTCATTCTGTTGAAGTATCCTCTGATACCCCAAAGTTTTTAATTTTAAGGAAGTTCCGCTTAACTATTTTTTCCTTTGTTGCTTGTGTTTTGGTACCTTACCCAAGAAATCATTGCTAAATCTAGTGTCTTGAAGTTTTTGTTTTGTGTTTTCTCCTAAGAATTTTATAGTTTTAGTTGTTACATTTATGCCTGTGATCTATTTTAATTTTTTCACATGGTACAAGTGTCGAAATTTATATATTTTTCTTCGCTATCCAATTTTCCTAGTGCTGTTTGTTGAAAAGAGTATTCTTTTCCCTGTTGGGTGGTCTTGGTGCCATTGTTGAAAAACACTTAATCGCATATGCAAGTAGTTTTTATACCACATGGCACTGTGTTGATTACTGTAGCATTGTAGTAAGTTTTGAAATCAGAAAGTATGAGACCTCCAATTATTGCCCTTTTCAAGATTATTTTTGGCTATTTGGGGTCCCTTGAGATTCTGTATTAATTTTAAGGTGAACTTTCACATTTTGGCTAATAAAAAAATATGTGAGGATTTTTGTTAGGGATTGCATTGAATCTGCAGTTTGCCTTTGGTAGTATGGACATCTTAATATTTTTATGTAATCCATGAATACAGTGTGTCTTTTTATCTGTATCTTCTTTAATTTATTTCAGTATCATTTTGCAGTTTTCAGTGTACATGATTTTCACTTTCTTTGATTAAGCTTAATCCTAAGTATTTTATCCTTTTTGATACTGTTAATAAAATTGTTTCTTTAATTTCACTTTTTGATATTTATTATTACAAAGAAATGTAACTGATTTTTGTGTTGGTACTGTATCCTGTAACTGTGCTAAATTCATAATTGTTAACAGTTTGTGTGGAGTCTATAGGGTTTTCTACATATGAGATGTTAACAGAGAACAGAGATAATTTTACTTTTTCTTTTCCGTCTTGGATACCTTTTATTTATTTTTGTTGCTAATGGTTCTGGCTCAGACTGTCAGTACTATTTTGCATGGAAGTGATGAAAACATCCTTGTGTGTTTCTGACTTTAGAGAGAAAAAGCTTTTTAGTTATTTACTTTTGAGTATGATTTTGGCTAAGGTTTTAGTTATATTGAGGTATTTTTTGACATGGAAAAGTTCTTGAAATTTGTCAAATTTTCTGAATCAACTGATAATGGTCACGTGGTATTTTTCCTTCATTCTGTTAATTTGGTGTATTACATTGATTGATTGTCATGTGTTGAACCATTCTTGCATTTCAGAATAAATCCCACTGGTTATTATTTATAATCCTTTTAATATGCTATTGATTTTTATTGAGGAGTTTTGCAGTTGTAGTCATCAGGGTTATTGACCTGTAGTCTTCTTTTCTTGTAGGGTTGTTATCTGGCTTTGGTATCAGGGTAATAATGTCAGCCTCAGAATGAGTTAGTGTTCTCCCTCAATTTCTTGGAAGAGTTTGAGAAGGACTGATATTATTTTTCTTAAAATGTTTGGTAGAGCTCACAGTGAAACCATATAGTCTTGGGCTTTTCCTTGTTGGGCATTTTTTTTGTTACTAATTGAGCCTTTTACTAGTTCAAGTTTATTCATATTTTCTATTCAGGCTTCAGAGTTTGTTAGCTGTGTATTTTTTAGGTATTTGTCCATTTTATCTAGGTTATCCAGTTTGTTAGTGTACAGCTGTTCGTAGTACTCTTATCATCCTTTTTTATTTTTTAATTTTTGGAGGGGTTTCAAAATTTTCATTAAAAATTCACAAAATACAAGTTAAAGCAGCCAGATATTTTGTGAGTAATCTTGCAACTTACAAAAATCAAATATTACAAATGCTTATGGATTTTTATTTATAGTAATTCCCTTAGCATTTTGTTTCTACATCTATCAGAGCCTTGCACTGTGTCCCACTTGAATTATTTTCTTAACAATTTCTCTCATTAAAACCTAATACATTTGAAATTGCTGTACCATAGCTTTAATCCAGTGATACTTATTTATATTTTAAAAAAGAGAAATCTGTTTTGCATACAAATACATAAAATAAAATAGCCTTATTTTGATTTTGGAAAGAAATGCAGCTTTTTAGTTTGCATGGAGCTAAAGCAGGGGACCTGCTTCTTTCCAGTTGCAAAAAAGTGGTATTTGCAAAAGTCCACTAGGTGCTGAGAAACTTTCCTCTTCATTAGTGTGAGGAGTTCTGTGAACTCTATTGAGAGCCGAATTTTCTCAGCATCTCACACAAATCTTGAATGTACCAAGAACCATTTACAGTTTCCCGATGAGAATAATAACCATCAATAGAGTAACACATGAAGAAGTCTGCTGTAGCAGACAGTGTGTAAACTGAGACCACACCCATCTCCCTGATGTTGGGCCTCCAATTTATCTGTGGGGTGATCCACAACGTTGAAAGGAATAGCTGGCACATCATACTGGTTTCCCCAACATGGCCTGAATGATAAATATCTTGGGTTTTCCATCCAGGCTCTGACACTTTTCTCGTTTGAACAAGTCAGTCAATGTCTGAATTTGAATTTTGGTATCATATGTGTAAATGTGATTGCTTTCACTGTGACTCAGGAAAACACATAAAAAGCAGTTGGCATCTACATGGCTAGAGGTTGATACCTCATTGATTTTGAGAAGTAGTTCTTCTGCTTTAAGATGTTAAGGCATTTCACTTCAAATCCTAGATATGACAACCTGTGCATAAGATTGTTTCTGTCTGCATTGGTGCCCTGCCTTTCTGGCAGTGTTAAGTACCTCACACGATTGAAGATTAAAGCAAGTCCTCTCCTCTTGTGGACTCAATGTGCTTTTCTGTTGGATCACACATTTCACTCTTATAGAAGGCATCTGTTTCTGTTATATTTAGATCCTCACCTGCAAAGCAAGCCTCTTGGGGCCCAGGTAATGAGCTCATTGAGGCCAGAGGCAGCGTGCATACCCGGGGGGTCTCCGCTTCCTCTCAGTTTTATTTTTGTAAATTCAGTAGTGATGTCCCCCTTTTCATTTCCTTTCAGTTGAGTCTTTTTTCTTAGTCTACTTAAAGATTTCTCAGTTTTGTTGACCCTTTTGAAGAATTGACTCTTGGTTTCTTTGATTTTTTTCTTTATTGTTTTTCTACTCTTTATCTCTGTTCTCATCTTTATTATCTTTCTTTTAGCTTTGGATTAATTTGTTATCCTTTTTGTATTTTGATAAGATGTAAAGTAAGATTGATTTTACCTCTTTTTTAATGTAAGAATTTATAGTTGTAAGTTTCCTACTTTGCACTTCCTTTGTTGCATTTCTTGCATTTTGGTATGTTGCGCTTTCATTTTCATTTGTCTCAGATATTTTCTGATTTCCTTTGTGATTTTTTTCTTTCTGATTGGTTATTTTTAAAATGGGTTGTTTAATTTCCAATATTTGTGAGTTTTCCAGTTTTCCTTTTGCTTTTGATCTTTAGTTTCATTCCATTGTGATCAGAAGAAACACTTTGGATATATATATGTAAACTTTTAAGTTTATCAAGACTTGCTCTGTGGCCTGACTTATGGTCTGTGTGGAGAATATTCCACATACACTTGGCAAAAATGTGTATTCTGTTGTATGGAGTCATCTGTACGTGTATATTAGCTCTAATTATAGTGTTATTCAAGCCATTTTCATATTCATTTTGTATTTGAATGTTTTGTTCTCCAGCCTTTTCTTTGAGATATTGTTGGGTATATTACATGTATATATCATTATAGTGTATTGTCTTTTTAAACAAAGATAAAAGGAGAAAAGATAAAAATGTTTATTTAGTTTTTACATTTATCCATTTATTTGCCATTTCTTGTACTCTGGGTTTTGTCCTTTAGATTTGAGTTAACCATCCATGTCAGTAGTCCCCAAAACTCCCCCCTGGTTCAATGATTTGCTAAGAAGAATCACAGGACTCAATTTATAGGTGTACTTATATTTGTTATTTATTTATTTATTTATTTTTAGAGAGAGGAGAAGGGAGGGAGAAGGTGAGGGAGAGAAACTTTGATCAGTTGCCTCTCAGTAAGCACCCTGACTGAGGACCAAACCCTCAACCTAGGCAGTTTCCCTGACCAGAAATCTAACCGGCGACCTTTTGATTTGAAGGACGACGCCCAGCCAACTGAGCTACACCAGTCAGGGCCTTATGTTTATGATTTGTTACCAAAAAAAGTATACAAAGCAAGTATTTCAAAGGCTCATTGGTGAAAATTGGAAGGAACCAGGTGCAAGCTACCCTCTTTCAGTGTAGTCATATAGGTTATGTTTACTTTCTCCAGCATTGAATTGTGACAACATATATGCAACATTGTCTACCATGTAAGCTTATTATAGACTCAGTCCTCAAGGTTTTTATTGGGTGTGCTCTGCTTAGCACATATGTATGTATAGATGTGAACAAAAACCATCTCCATGTCCTTTCATGCTGTAACTTTTAACCAACCTCACTGTCCTGAGTAAGCCTTCTAGTTAATGAATATATGTGTTCCTTAAAATGTAACCATAAATAGTTTTGTTAGTAATAGCCAGGATGACTCAGATGAATATCAAACTGGTGATAGTATAGATCACCAGGAGGTGTGGTGTTAGAGCTGCTGCATTCTTTGTCCTGTCAATCATTAGTACCTGAGTTATACTATTGGAAAAAAAAAAGATGCAGTAAAAGGAATCTTTAGCATAGAAAATTTGCGCAAAACTGCTGGGCCATCTGCTCTGGTCCAATCTTCCCTAAGTAAATTACCCTATAATTCTGTTATATTTGATGGAGTTGCCTGCCTGCTTGGTTTTTCAGTCTGAAGATACCTTCTTGTTAACGGTGGTCATTACACTTTTGCCCCTCTGTCAGACAACATACTAAAAATTCCACACTGCCTGTTTCAACATAAGCCATGTGATTTGTACGAAAAGTTTAGGCATACTTAACTGATTTGATCAATTAAGGAATGGTTGGAACCCTCCCAAAATCTAAATTCCCAGATGCCAGCCAAGGACCAGCCTTGCAGGCAGACTCTTTTTAGTGTAGCCTTCTCAGGCCTGTTTCATTAACTCTTTTCTGCATACCATTTGATGTCATTTCCTTTCTTTTTCTGAGGGATTTCTTTTAGTATTTTCTTGTAATGCAAGTTTGCCAGCAACAAATTCGCAGTCTCTTTAGCTAGAAATGTTTTGCTCTGCCTACAGTTTTGAAGAACAGTTCTATTGGCTACAAAATTAATGGTTGACAGTTTTTCTATGTCACCATTTAAATATGTCATTTTATGGCTTTCTCGCCTTCACTGTTTCTGATAAAAAGTCAGCCATTAATTATATTTTTTTGTTCTTTTGTGTGTAATCAGTCATTTTACTTTTGCTCTTACAGCATTTTCCTATTGTTGGCTTTTAGCAGTTTGTGCATAGTGTATGTATGTGTTTATCCCACTTGGGTTTTTCAAGCATTCTGAATCTGGGGCTTAATGTCTTGCACCAAATTTGGGGTATCTGCAGCTATTTTTTCCTTCAAATATTTTTTTATTCTATGTTGTCTACTGGAACTCCCCATTATAAACATATTGGTGCACTTGATATCCTACAGGTATTCTTCTACTTTGGTCCTTTTTCTCTGTTTTTTAGACTGAATAACTACTGAATTATTTTCATGGTTTTAGATTCTTTTGACATCTCAAATGTGTTGTTGAGCATATATAATGAAGTTTCTATATTGTTATACTTTTAAACTCTGTACTTCTCTTTATTGCTTTTACTTTTTTGAGATTCCCACATGTTGAGGCATTATTGTCATATTTTTCTTTGATTCTTTAAACATACTTTCCTATGTTCTTTTTTTTCCAACCAAATGCAATTTAAGGAGGAAGAAAACCTATATCATTGCTCTTTCTTTTCTTTTTTTAAGTATATTTTATTGATTTTGCTATGAAAGTTGTCCCAATATTTTCCCCCTTTGCCCCCCTTCACCCAGTACCTCCCTTCCCTCCAGCAATCCCTGTGCTTAGTTTATGCCCATGGGTCTTGCATGTAAATTCTTTGGCTTCTCTATTTCCTTTGCTTTTCTTAGCTTTCTCCTGTCTAGTTTGTTCCTACCAATTATGCTTCTTAATCTCTGTACCATTTCTCCATTCTCCCCCTTCCCCCTGCCAGCTGATAACTATCCAGATGATCTCCGTATCTGTGATTCTGATTCTGTTTCTGTTCTGGGTGTTCTCTTAGGTGGTTTTTTTTTTGTTTGTTTGTTTTTAAGATTCAGTTATTGATAGTTGGGAACCTGTTGCCTTTTTAATGTTCATAGTTTTGATTTTTTTTCCTTAAATAACTGCCTTTACCATTTCCTGTAATAATAGCTTGGTGGTGATAAACTCCTTTTGCTTTTACCTTGTCTGGGAAGTACTTTATCTGCCCTCCCATTCTAAGGGATAACTTTGCTAGATAGAGTAATCTAGGTTGTAGGTCCTTGCTTTTCATCATTTTGAATGCTTCTTGCCAGTCCCTTCTTGCCTGTAAAGTTTCTTTTGAGAAATCAGCTGACAGTCTAATCGGAACTCCTTTGTAGGTAACTATGTTTTCTCTTGCTGCTTTTAACATTTTCTCTTTATCTTTAACCTTTGGCATTTTAATTTAATTGTGATGTGTCTTGATGTAGTCCTCCTTGGGTCCAACCTGTTTGGGATTCCCTGTGCTTCCTGGGCTTGTATGTTTATTTCCTTTACCATATTAGGGAAATTTTCTTTTATTGTTTTTTCAAATACGTTTTTAATTTCTTGCTTTTCCTCTTTTCCTTCTGGCATCCACATGATTTGGATGTTGGCATGTTTGGAGATATCCCAGAGTTTCCTCAGCCTACCCTTGTTTTTTTTGAATTCTTGTTTCTTCTTTTTATTCTGGTTGAATGTTTATCTCTTCCTTATGTTCTAAATCATTGGTTTAAATCCTGGCTTCCTTCCCTTCTATGTTGGTTTCCTGTGGATTATTCTTTATTTCACTTAGTGTGACCTTCATTTATTCCTTTTTTTTTTTTTTTTGCCATACTCAAGGAGTTCTCTGAGTATCCTGATCACCAGTGTTTTGACCCTGCTTCTCATAGGTTGGCTAGCACCATTTCACTTAGTTCTTTTTCTGGGGTTTTGTTCTCTTGTTTCATTTGGGCTATATTTCTTTATCTCCTCTTGGCAGCCTCCTTCTGTTTATTTCTGTGTATTAGGTAGAGCTGCTTTGACTCCCTGTCTTTATAGTGTGGCCTATTGTAAAAAAGTGCACCTGTTAAGTTGTATGGGGCAGCAGAGGCTTTAGGTCCAGGAAGTCAAACTCATTTTCACTGGGGGCCACATCAGCCTCATGGTTGCCTTCAAAGGGCTGAATGTAATTTCAACTCCTTAACAGTTAAGGAGTAGTTACATTTATACAGTCCTAAAATTATTTAGGTCCTTTGAAGGCAACCATGAGGCTGATGTAGCCCCCAGTGATAACGTGTTTGATACCCCTTCTTTAGGTAATCACCAGGGAGGGGCAGCGCGATTCACTGCTTTGTGGCTGTGTCGGGAGGTCTCCAAGAGGGGACAGTGCTGCTGCCTGGCTTCTGGTGATTCACCTGGGGCTTGGCCAGTTTCCAGTCACTTCACCCGCTTTCTGTGTGCAAGTGGCACCTTTCCAGCTGTTGCCCTGGTGGTGAATCCCAGAGTAGGTGGGTTTGTGTACACGTGAGACTGTGCAGGCCCTTTAAGCTGTGAAAATCAGGCAGTTTCTTCTGCTACGGCAGCCTCCTCAGGTTTTTTACAGCCAGAGGTAACCATCATCTATCTTCCTGGTCCTGGAACCTTGGGCTTTGTTGTCTGGTCTGGGACTGGTATCGCTTCCTAGGTATCCTTTCCATTCACTTGGGTTCCATTGCCATGTTTCTTCATCACTCTGCCTCTCTGTGACTCCACCCTTCCTGCCCATCTAGATGAATGTGTCTTCTTTAAATCCTTGGCTGTCGGACTTCATACAGGT
The DNA here is from genome assembly GCF_004126475.2 of Phyllostomus discolor. NCBI lineage: Eukaryota > Metazoa > Chordata > Mammalia > Chiroptera > Phyllostomidae > Phyllostomus > Phyllostomus discolor. The sequence goes on along the minus strand of NC_040905.2, from coordinate 161,301,677 downwards.
TGATTTTTTGACAGTTCTGTGTATTACAAATTTTGAGATCTGGCTGTAATTCTGTGGTTGCGTGAGAAGGCCAAGCCTGTCTGTCTATACCTCCATCTTGACCTGAAGTCCTCCCCTTAGTTTCTTAAAAATATATTTGTTGTGGTTGTTTTGAGTTCATCTGCTGCCTGGGTCCACTCAGAGATACTTTTTTCCTTCAGTCTGGGTTGTACTTTCTAGTTTCTGTGTTTTTTAGTTTTTTATTTATAAACGGGAATTTTATTTTCTAACCAAAACCACCTTTATTTTAGTCTTCAAAGAGCAAACTGTTTTTTTCCAACATAGTCATGATTAACGTATAATAATGGCATTTACAACAGTACTCCCATTTAACAGGAAACTTAGTTTCATAGATCCAGACATTGAAATGTTCAAAAATGACTTACATATTTTTGCCATTATAAGACAAAACAGAGTCTAGCATAAGGCAAGGGAAATCCATTCATACTTCAGGTCCTTCTACTCCTCCAGGAACCAGTATTGTTATATTATTTCCATTTAGCAAAATTTGGTGAAATTTAGTAATTCTTCTTCCTTCTGGCATGATTTCAAAAGTCATCAAATCCTGGAACCATGCCACCAATTTCCTAACTTCATCACAGTGTGGATTCTTGATCCTATATACTCATCCACCAGCTTTAGAGGCAATAGCTATAGCAGGTTAGTAAGTAGTGTTAGCAGCCATCAATGTTGGGATGGCAAGGTTTTTGATAACTTTAGATAATTTTTATAATGGCTCCTGAGTCTGTTTTTTTTTTTCCCCTGAGGGTTGTTGATGAGTTTTTAAAAGTATTTTTTAGTAACTTTCATGGAATTAATCTGCAAAATTTATCTTCCCTGCAGTATGCAACCACTGAGTTTGACATCTCTGCTTATTTTATCTTGTTTTATTTTTATCATGGCTTCCTGGGGGTTGCCTCTATGTTTGCATAGTGAGTGTTCAGAGGTTTTGGTCAAACATCCTGAGCCAGTGAGGCACCCATTCTCTGCTGATTGGTCAGTTTGTGGGTTAGATTGTGCATGCAAAGTTCAGGACGTTTTTATATCTGTTCCAGCTTTTACCAGAAGGTTCCTGCAGGACCTTTCTGGGACTCCTTGTAAACAGTCTCCCAGTGAGCCAGTGATACGTGGGGAGCTTGGCCTTTCTTTGCCTTATCTTTGCGTGTGTACAATCCTCCCTGTCAGACAGGAACGAGTGGAGAATGAGTGGCTTGGGTCTCCCAGGGTTTTTCCTGTTTATGAGTATTGTCTCCCAGCGAGCCAAGAAAGTGTAGCAAGCTTTTCAATTCCCTCGCTGATTTCCAGGATCTCCCTGTTAAATTTCTGGCTGGTTGAGAGATGTGCTCCTTGTCCAAAGGAGGTCTGCAACTTCTGTTAGCAGCATTGCTATCTTTCCCTATTTTGTTTTCTAAAGAGTTTGCTATTTTTACTGACTGCTCCATATCAAAGCAGCCCACTTCTAGCTGCAAAGCTGCTGATTTTTCACTAACAGCTCCATCCCAGTGGCTCTATTGCCTACCTTGTTTGGGGGAGGTAATGGGCATGGTCTCAGTAAAAATATCATTTATTTCCACTGTACTAAAACTAAAGTTTAGTTTTTCATGAATATAAGGTTCTTAGTTTGTTGTTTGCCTTTGGTCAGTTTACAAATATTTGTCTTGACTTTTTAGTTTAGTTTTGTGGTTGTTTTTGGGGGATAGGATTTGTAAACCTCTTTACTCTGCCATTTTTGGAAGTCCTTGTGATTTAACTTTTGCTAGGCAATCATAGTTTTCCTGTCTTAGTGGGATAAAATGGGTCAAATTAATTACTTGTGTCATAATTTTCAGTTATACATTTAGAAGAAATGTATATGTAAGGAAGAGATTCCTTAGGTTATCTCTTCAGACCTATAAAATTTTTTATGTAATTGCTGCTGTCTTGTCCTTTGGGAAACTGAGCTGTTTGGTTCCTTTGTGTGTGTGTGTCAGGTGGCAGGTAGGTGGTAGGGAGACAATATATTTGAAGTTTGGTTATTTATAGTACAATATTCAGTCATTGTTGTTAGGTCTCATTTGTTTGCCATTGCCAGAATCATTACCACTTCCTTTCCATCATCAGCATCTCTTATTTTTGAAGCACAAGGGTGATACAATTTTTGTTCACTATTCAGTCATGTGAAATATAAATCCCATTGACCTTAAAAAAAAAAAAAAAACTTAAACCTGGCTGGCGTAGCTCAGTGGATTGAGCGCGGGCTGGGAACCAAAGTGTCCCAGGTTCAATTCCCAGCCAGGGTACATTCCTGGGTTGTAGGCCATAACCCCCAGCAACCGCACATTGATGTTTCTCTCTCCCTCCCTTCCTTCCCTAAAAATAAATAAATAAAATCTTAGGGGGCAAAAAAAAACTTAAAGCAAATACAGACTAACAAGTTATGAGTTCCTATTATGTTAGTCCCTTTTAAAGTTTTTTTATATAACTTATTTCATATAATCCTTACAGTAACTTTGGTAGATTGGTCTTAATTCTATTTCCTAGTAGGAAAAGGGAGACTCAAAATAATTTTATGATAGGAGAAATTATTTAGTAAGTAGCGGAGCTGAGGATCCTTACAGAAACTTTGGGAGATTGGCCTTAATTCTGTTTCCACATAGGAAAAGTGAGACTTGAAGTAATTGGTAGGAGAAATTATTTAATAAGTAGTGGAGCTGAGATTCAAATCCACATTTAATGCTAAACCTTATTTTGTAGAGATTGTTCCATGCCATTTCTCATATAAACTAGAAACAATAAAACTTAAAACAATCTGCTTGAAAGATATCTTAGCAATAGCTGGCTTTTAAAAAACATATTCATACAGTTATATTCTCATTAAATATTGTTTAATAAATGCATTCTTGCCCTGGCCTGTGTGTCTCAGTAGGTTGGAGTGTTGTCCCGTAACCAAAAGGTTGCAGGTTTGATTCCTGGCCAGGGCACATGCCTAGGTTGCGGGTTTGGTCCCGGGTCCAGCCGAGTATGGGAGGCAACCAATCAGTGCTTCTCTCTCACATTGATGTCTCTTTCCCTCCCTTCCTCTCTCTCTAAGAAATCAATGAAAAAAATGTCCTTGGGTAAGGATTAAAAAATAACAATAAAATAAATGATCATTAAATTCCAACCACAGTGCTTAGAACCTTTTAGTATATTATGTCATTTAAATGAAATGATACTGTGAAGTGTAATGGTTTTCTTTCCATTACAAACATTTCCTTTTCATTGAGATGTTAAGACAGGTGATGGGTAAGTCTAGGCTTTGCCATTATTAAGTTGAACACAGGGGAAACATGAAACTGCATTGGGAAGATGGTATATGGGAAGAATAAAATTCTTTCAACAGGGATGTATATTTCAAACTGGAATAATGTGTACTACTCAGTATATTTATTTACTTATTTTTATTGATTTGAGAGAGAGAGAGAAGCATTGCTTTGTTGTTCTGCCCATTTATGCATTAATTGGTTGCCGCTTGTGTGTGTCCTGATGAGAGATTGAACCCACAACCTTGGTGCAGCAGGACAATGCTGTAACCAGGTGAGCTATCCAGTCAGGGCCTATTTAGTATAATTTAAAAATGTTTATTATTTTTCTGGACCAGGAAAATCAGGTAGTCTTCTCTAAGTTAATCTTTCAGTTAACTGACTGTTTAAGTCAACTTAGAAACTTAGCCAGTTTTTACAAAACTCTTTCTGAAGCCAAATTATATGCCCCTTGTGGTACACGCTTCCCTTGCTAGCAGGGGTGTTCTAGGAATCCATGTGTATCAGTGTATCAGCTGGCGTTGTTGTGAGAGGTTGGTTCAACTTCTGTAAATTTCCTTTGAAGACTCTTTCAGCGTGTTTGCCATTTTTTGATGGGTGGTTTACAAGTGCACCTGCCCACACCAGGCTGAGTGTTCAGCAGTTTTTGATTAAAAATCCCATGACTGCTAAGCCCTATCTTCCCTATTTACCTAATACTGACCTGAGTGACTTTTGTTTGTTTCCCTGGATGAAAAAAGTTCCCAAAGGGAAACGTTTTGCTGATGCAGAAGAGGTGAAATGAAAAATGGCAGAAGCACTAAAAAGCATCAAAATCAGTGAGTTCAAAAACTGTTTTGAGCAGTGGAAAAAACGTCTTGATAGGAGTACTGCATCAAATAAAGAATATTTTGAAGGTGACTGAAGTTAACACATGTAAGAATAGATACACAATTTTTTAATAAATAAATTCCAGGTCTTTTTGGGTCCCCCCTGTATTTTTTTTTTATGTAGCATGTAAAGAATGATTAATACTGAAGATTGTAAGCCATTATAGTACATGAAACTTAGAGTATTCATTATTAATATCATGGTGTGCTATTGAGGTATGTTGTCTTCTGACCCACAGTTGACACTTAACTATGTGGTAGGAAATTAAGATAAATTATAGGGACTGCTTACCTTGAGCTCTACATAGAATTTGTATGTAGAAATTTCCACTTCTGATTATGCCCAATTGCTTGTCTAAAGGGACCATTACAGACATACCTCCGAGATATTGTGGGTTCAGTTCTGCACCCCTGAAATAAAGCGAATATTACTGGTGTAGCTCAGTGGATTGAGCGTGGGCTGCGAACCAAAGCATCACAGGTTCAATTCCCAGTCAGGGTACATTCCTGGGTTGCGGGCCACAGCCCCCAGCAACTGCACATTGATGTTTCTCTCTCTCTCTTTCCTTTCCCTCTCTAAAAATAAATAAAATCTTTTAAAAAAGTGAATATTACAATAAAGTGAGTCACATGAATTTTCCTCCTAGACATATAAATGTATTTACAATATCTACTGTAGTCCATTAAATGTGCAGTAGTGTTACATCTTTAAAAATGTACACACCTTAGTTAAAAATACTTTATTGCTATAAAATGCTTACCATCAGCTGAGATCCTTTAATGAGTTACAGTCTTTTTGCTTGTACAGGATCTTGCCTTCAGTTTTTGGGTGGGGGAGAATATCTGTGAAGTGCAATAAAGTGAAGCACAGTAAAGCCAAGTGCAATAAAATGAGGTATGCTTATTTGTACTGGTTTCTCTACTTCATCAAATACGTTGTTTGCTTATGTAGGAAAATACAACCAATCACTTTATATATTTTCTTCATAAAGTTTTATAAAAAATTTAAAACATACAGAACACCTGGATACTAACCACTCAGGGTTAATTTTCAATAGATTGCTTTGTCATTAATTGCTTATACATGTGTATATATGTATGTATGTTATATATACATAAATATGTATACATAAATATATACATATACACATAATATTTATGTGTGTATATTTGTGGAAACTATTTGAAAGTTTCATACATCAAGATACGTCACTGGCACCTAAATACTTCAGTGTGTATCTTCTAAAAATGACATTCACATACATTGCCATGCTATGAAAATTGATACTTACCCAATACCTCCTAATAAGGAGTTTGATTTGTAAGCTTCCCCAGTATTCCCCAAATTACTTGCATAGTGCTTTTTCTTATTTTAAAACAGAGATTTGCTCAAGGTTCATGCATTCCATTGGGTTGTTAGTTATATTTTATTAGTCTCTTAACCTAGAACATTTTCCCCTCCTCCTCTCTCTCTGTTACATAGATGTATTTCATTTTTAATGGATTAAGTTGCTTTCCTTGCAACTCATTACCACACTGTGGTTTGTCTAGTTGTTAATGTTTTCTTGAATCTTCTATATTTCTTATAAACTGGAAGTTATGTTTGAAGGCTTGATTACAGTTAAACATACATACTGTGAATACTTTATGAATCATGTTGTATTCATGATGTTAACTTTAAAGGTGTTTTCATTCAAGAACACTTGTTAAATGAGGTAATATTTCACAGGAAAACAATATTAACATGGTGGGGGGAAAAAGTTTGATTTCAAGAGCTTGAAAATGGGGTTTATATATTACTCATTTCATATAGGAGAGAAAGAAAATAGCCAAAGTTGATTGGTATATCCTCTTCCTATGCATCAAGTTGATCATCTCACTTTAATATCAGTCACAGTCATTAGCTGTTACCCTTAAGAAAAAGAGCATTTTAGAAATGGAGGAATGTTTGAAGCATGAGCTCATTATTACTGATGCCTTATCAACCGGGGGAAATGCATGTTACTGATAAAAGTACCCTGTATCTACTTTGAAAACAATCCATAGTGGATTGCCAACAATTAACCAGAATATCTTTCTTGAAAGTCATCTAAAATATATTAGTAATCTTACCTGCCTTTGTAAACAAAACTCAGTATGTATGTATTCTTAAATGATGGTTTACTTACTTTTTGGATGTAAAATTTATGTACAGTGAAATGTTGATCTCAAATTGGTTTTTACAAGTGTATATAATTATATAACCACTATTCCAATCAAGACTTAGGGTATTTCATCACTCCAGAAAGTCTTGTGTGCCTACTTCCAATTAGTCTGCTGTCCTTTTCCCCCCATCTGGTCGTTTGCCTTGGTCCAAGTCCTGTCCTGCCAGAGAGTTTAGCAGATCTTGTCTTCAATTATTAAGCCTTACATAGCATGAAGTGATATGTTGCTGGTGTCTTATGTAGGAATTCTGAATAAGTTATTTCAAAGAAGTAGTTCAGAGTTTTGTTTTATAGTATTTTTAATTTAATTTATTTGGGTGACATTGGTTAACAAAATTACACAGGTTTCAGATGTACCATTCTGTAACACATCACCTGTATGTTGTATTCTGTGTTTATCACCCCAGGTCAAGTCTCCTTTCATAGCCATTTATCTGCTCCCTTTCCCTCTGGTAATCACCATACTGTTGTCTGTGTCTATGAGGGGTTTTTTTTCCATCTTAATCCTTTCACCTTTCTTTTATACTATTTTTAATTATGTGATCCTAAAACATTAAAACTGCAACAGATAATCTTTAGGATTTATTGAGTGCCAGGCACTCTGCCAAATGATGTATTATTTATTTAATCTTTGTAGCAGTGGGATCCAGTCTGACAGGTTCTCTTGTTATAAATATTCAGAAACTGGAGAAATTAAATTGTTTGTCCAAGCTCACAAAACTAGTAAATGACAGCTAGTATTTTAACCTTACATTCAGACTTTAGAGCCTATATTCCTCTTAACCACTACATTATTTTATACACACATAGATTAGACTTTTTTTAAGTTGGCCAGGGAACCTAATCAACTTATAATGAATTTTCCTGTAGAAACAAAAGAACTCCAGCAGTCAACTTAAAAATTCAGGTAGTAGAACCTCTTTAAAGTTGGTGACTCCAGTTTAAAAAACAGGCAATGATTTTGAATAGGTATTTCTCCAGAGATGATGTACAGATGGACAATAAGCACATGAAAAGGTGTTCAACATGAATTAGTCATTAGGGACATGTAAATTAAAATCACTATATACCACTTCACACTTGCTAGAATGGCAACAATAAAAAGACAATAGCAAGAGTTAGCAAAGATGTAGAGAAATTAGAACCCTCATGAACTGCTGGTGAGAATGTAAAATAATATAGCCACTGTGAAGAATAGTTTGACAGTTCCTCAAGTTAAACATAGCTGTTTTACTCTAGGAAGATACCCAAAAGAATTGATAACAGGTGTTCAAACAGAAATTTGTACACATATGTCCATAACAGCACTTTCCACCATAGCCAGAAAGTGGAAATACCCCAAATGGCAGCAGGTGAATGGATAAACACAAAGTTGTATATCCATACAAAAGAATGTTCACTCATAAAAGGAATGAAATATTGATACATTCTGCAACATGGATGACCTTTAAAACATTATGCTAAGTGAAAGAAGCCAGAGATAAAAGGCCACCTACCATATATATTCTGTTTACATAAACTCTTCAGAGTAGGTGAATTATATGCAGGGTGGGGGACAAAAGTAGGCTTATAGTTTGTATGGAAAAAGAATACAAAGATAATAGCAGATAAAACCTCTGTTTCATGTACTCACAACTGTAAACCTACTTTGTTCCACCTTGTGTTTAGAGTTAGAAAGTAGTTCCATTGGTTGTAGGAGCTGGGAGAAGGAGAGAATAGAGAATGACTGCTAATAGATACAGTTTCTTATTGGAATGATAAAATACTCGTAGTGGTGATTATTGTACAACTTTGTGAATATACTAAAAATTAATAGATTATACACTATAAAAATTTTAAATAGGCTTTTAAAAATTGATATTTAGTTTATCAGATATAATATATATACAAAACTATATGACAATTGTAGAATAGAATTTCCTGAAGACTGGTATAAGGAAATCTTGATACTATGTGATAATCTAGGGGAAAGATGAATTGTTTAACCCAATAAGCTTGGGAAATAATAATACATATTTTATTCTATTAAAGATTTATAGCGTATCTTAGCCCACTGAAGATTTCCCAAATGTCTGTAATGAAGAAACTCATTCAACTTTAACACAGTATTTTTGAAGATAAATTGGTCTCCAGCCCTTTAAATTAAGTAAATAATCACCAGTTCTGTAGAGCTTACTTTGGTATATCCAGTATGGAAACCACCAGGCACATGTTATTAAAATTTTTAATTTATTAAGAATCAAGTAAAAGAAAATCAGTTTCTTACACTGGCCACATTTCAAGTGCTCAGTAGTCACATATGATTAGTATGTACTATATGCTAGTTCAGATAAAAAACATTTTTTTCATTGCAGAAAGTTTGATTGGACAGCCTTAGTATAGACATATAGTATGACATACAATCATAAGATATTTTCATTTACTCTTAGTACTCTACTTCTCATTATTATGGAGCATTTACAAAGAGAGAGTGTTGAGTGTTGATGCATGCTCCCCCCATAAAGATATGTTGAAATTCCAACCCCTAGTACAGGAATGTGCTGTTATTTGGAAATAGGGTCTTTATGAAGGTCATCAACTTAAAATAAGGTCATTAGATTAGGCCCTAATTCAGTATGACATTACTGTTATCAACAGGGGGAATTTCTGTTTTCTGTATTTCCATGCCTTATAAGGAAATACCTAATAGACTTTTTTAGGTGTACATGTATTTAAAAAGAGAAGTAGAGCTGTAATGAGTAAAATTTCCTTCTAGAAAAGATTGTTTTTTAGGTTTGATAGTTAACTGAGAACCTTTAAACATGGGATTTCTGCTATATACAGAGTCAAAGTGCTATTTATTAACATCTGTGCAAGATGTTCGTCACTAGACATGAGACTGAAAACTGATGGTTGTCTGCTTCACATAAAAAGTTTAGCAGTTTCATAAGCCCACATTACTGTACAATATTCTTTTATTTTAATTTGGGTCCAGAGCAAAAACCTCAGATTCAGTATGTTTTCTGACTTCCAAATTAGAGGTTATTCATTTTTAGAAGTGAAAAGTTTATAAAATAGATAAATATTGGAATATTTAGAGTGAAAAATTAGTAAACATACTGTGGTTTTAAATTACTGATTAAATATTGTCACTCCGTTTAACTATTTACCTTTTTTACTTCAGTAAGGAAGTTGTTACTGCTGATTATAACAATAGAAACCAGTTTTTAAATTTTTTTATTTTAATTGTTGTTCAAGTACAGTTTTCTGCCTTTTACTCCCATCCCAGCCCACATGCCCAGCACTCCCCACCTCCCTCCCATTTCCACCCCCTCCTTGTTATTGTCCATGTGTCCTTTATACTCGTTCCTGTAAACCCTTCCCCATTTCCGCTGAAATTCCCTCCCCTCTCCCCTCTGCTCACTGTCAGCCTGTTCTCTATCTCAGTGTCTTTGGTTATATTTTCCTTGTTTGTTTGTTTTGTTGATTAGGTTCCTGTTAAAGGTGAGATCATATGGTATTTGTCTTTCACCGCCTGGCTTATTTCACTTAGCAATAATGCTTTCTAGTTCCATCCATGCTGTTGCAAAGGGTAGGAGCTCCTTTCTTTCTGCTGCATAAAATTCCATTGTGTAAATGTACCATAGTTTTTTGATCCATTCATTTACTAATGGGCTTCTAGGTTGCTTCCAACACTTGGCTATTGTAAATTGTGCTGCTATGAACATTGGGATGCATAGGTTCTTTTGGATTGGTGTTTCAGGGTTCTTAGTATATAATCCTAGCAGTGGAATTGCTGGGTCAAAAGGCAGATCTATTTTTAGTTTTCTGAGAAAATTCTGTACTGTTTTCCATAGTGTTTGTACCAGTCTGCAATCCCACCAACAGTGCACTAGGTTTCCCTTTTCTCCATAACCTCTCCAACATTTGCTGTTTGTTGCTTTGTTTATGGTGGCCATTCTGACTGGTGTGAAGTGGTATCTCATTGTGGTTTTAACTTGGATCTCTCTGATAGCTAGTGATACGGAGCATCTTTTCATGTGTCTCTGGATCCTCTGTATGTCCGCCTTGGAAAAGTGTCTGTTCAAGTCCTTTACCGATTTTTAAATTGGGGTGCTTGTCGTCTTAGAGTGGAGTTGTGTGAGTTCTTTATATATTTTGGAGATTAAGCCCTTGTCTAAAGTATTGTTGGCAAATATGTTTTCCCACACAGTTGGTTCTCTTTTTATTTTAATACTGTTTTTTTTTTAGCTGTGCAGAAGCTTTTTATTTTGATGAGGTCCCATTTGTTTATTCTTTCCTTTATGCCCCTTGCTCTAGGGGACATATCAGTGAAAATGTTGCTGCATGAAATATGACATTTTCCTGCCTATGTTCTCCTCTAGGCCTTTAATGGTGTCACAGCTTATATTTAAATCTTTTATCCACCTTGAATTTATTTTTGTGTATAGTGTAAGTTGGTGCTCAAGTTTCATTTTTTTGCATGTAGCTGTCCAACCCTCCCAACACCATTTGTTTAAGAGGCTATTTTATGTTTCTCCATTTTATGTTTCTGCCCCCTTTGTCAAATATTAATTGACCATAGAGACTTGGGGTTATTTCTGGGCTCTCTGTTCTGTTCCATTGGTCCATGTGCCTGTTTTTAAGCCAGTACCAGGTTGTTTTGATTACAGTGGCCTTGTAATACAGTTTGATGTCAAGTATTGTGATCCCTCCTACTTTGCTCGTCTTTCTCAAAATTGCAGCAGATAATTCAGGGTCGTTTATGGTTCCATATACTTTTTTGAAGTATTTGTTCTATGTGAAATATGCCATTGGTAGTCAACAAAGTATTGGCAGACCACATCCAACAATACATTAAAAAGATCATACACCATGACCAAGTGGGATTCCCTGCAGGGATGCAAGGATGGTACAATATTCACAAATCAATAAATGTAATACATCACATAAACAAAGGCAAAGACAAAAATCACATGATCATATCAATAGATGCAGAAAAAGCATTTGATAAAGTACAGTACCCATTTATGATAAAAACACTCAGCAAAGTGGGAATAGAGGGAGCATTCCTCAACATAATAAAGGCCACCCACCATATATATGAGAGACCTACAGCCAACATCATACTCAATGGCAAAAACTAAAATCTTTTCCACTAAGATCAGGAACGAGACAAGGTTGTCCACTTTCACCACTTCTATTCAATATAGTATTGGAAGTTTTAGCCACAGTGATCAGATAAGAAAAGGAAATAAAAGGCATCCAAATCGGAAAGGAGTAAACAAAACTGTCATTGTTTACAGATGGCATGATAGTGTACATAGAAAATCATATAGACTCTGCAAAAAACTGCTCAACCTAATAAATGAATTTGGCAAAACAGTGGGATCCAAAGTCAATATCCAGAAATCAAAGACATTTTTTATACCAACAATGAAACAGGAATAGCAGAAATCAAGAAAAAAAATCCCATATGATATAGCAACAAGAAAAATAAAATACCTAGGAATAAACCTAACCAAGGAGGTAAAAGACCTGTACACAGAAAACTATACAACACTGAAGAAAGAAATCAAGTAGGACACAAACAAATGGAAACATATACTGTGTTCATGGATCGGAAAAATTAACATCATCAAAATGTCCATACTACCCAAAGCAATTTATAGATTCACTGCAATACCTATTAAAGTACCAATGGCATTATTTCACAGAAATAGAAACCTATTTTAAAAGTTCTCTTTCTGATTGAATTGGTTAATGTTGTCTCCTTGGTCATTAACATTAAAAACAATCTTTTTTTTTTTTTTAAATTTACTGATTTTTAGGGAGGGAGAGAAGGAGAGAAAGAGAAACTAATTTGCTGTTTCTCTTATTTATACATTCATTGATTGACTCTTTTATATACCGTGATCAGGGATGGAACCTGCAACCTTGGTATATTGAAACTAAGCTCCAACTAACTGTACCAGGCCAGAAAAAAACAATCTTTCAAATAGGAAAATAATATAAAAATTATAAAAAAATAAATGTAAAACAATTTGCCTTGTATCTATATATTCATGTATTTTAGTTGCTAAGCAAATTACAACTGTTTTGTTTTTTTTGTCTTTCTGTCCCTGTCTTCTGTCAGAGTTGAGGTTTCTCTTCTAGGCTTTCACAAGATTCTAAATAGTTCTGCCTAAGTGTTTTTCTTTAATGAATTCTTTAGAAAACCATCCAAAATAGTTTGTTGTAACCTTTATAAACAGCTTTCCAAAGATATAATTGACAGAATGTAAATTATACATGTATACAAAATAAATTTGATTAGATATGACATGTATACATGTATCAAATCATCACTGTAATCATGATAATGAACCCGTGACCCCTGAGGTTTCCTCCTGCCTTTTTGTAGTTATTTCCCCCTGACCTTGGATCTCTAGGCACTCATCTGCTTGCTTTCACCCATCATAAATTGATGTACATTTTCTAGAATTTTATGTAAATGGAATCATATAGCATGTTCTTATTTTTTGTTCTGCATCTTTCACTTAGCATAATTATAAAGAAGAAATTAAGGTGGTACAGTATTATTAACGAAAGTACAGATCTCATTGAGTTTTTCTAGTGATCTTTTTTTTTGGTCTAGTTACTTCTTAGTCTCTTGCATTCTGTAACAGTTCTTTTGTTTTTCCTTGTCTTTTATGATCTTGATCCTTTTCAAGAGTACTGATCAGTTATTTTGTAGAATTTATCAGTTTGGGTTTATTTGATTTTCTCATGAATGGAATAAGCTTATGGATTTGGTAAAAAAATACCACAAAATGTTGTGTCCTTAGTGTGTTATATCAAATAGTTTATGATGTTTGCTTATATTGTTATTGGTGATAATTTACCTTGGTTACTTGGTGGGCTGGTGTCTGGCAGGTTTCTCTACTGTGAAGTTACTATCTTTTCTTGGTAATTAAAGGGTGACCTGGGGGCGGGGTGGTATACTGTACATACTCTGTTTTTCCTGAAACTTGCTCACTGATTTCAGTGTCCAACACTTGATCTTGTCTGCAGCTGTTACATGGTGTTCACCTAATGATTCTCTGTCCCTTTTTCTTCTACATTAATTGAAATTTAATGTGAGAGAGAGATGTTCCTTTCATTCATTCAGTTATTTATATCAGTATGGTTTTATAGATACTTATATGCTAAAAATCCAATATTGTAATTGTTTTGTTTGATTTTTCTACTTTTAAAAATTGACAGTTTATTTCCTTTCTGAGTTTTAAAGATTCGTTGTATGTTCTTGATAACACATCATTAATGTGGATACATGTATTTCTGTTTTTAGTAGTGTCTTTTGAAGAGAAATATTTGATTTTCATGAGGACCAATTTATTAATTGAAGTTTTTCTTTGGGAAAATGAATTTTAATGTCTTATCTGTGAAGTCTTTGCCTATCCTTAGGCCACAAAAGAATTTCTCCTATATTCCTGAACTTTCATGGATCAGATTTTATACAAAGGTCTAAAATACCTTGTGAATTAATATTTTCAAAAGGCACAAAGTATGGATCAAAGTTCTTTTTCTTCATATAGCTAGCCACTTGTTTCAGAATCATTTGTTGGAAAGTGATCCTCCCTCCACTGAATTGACTTTCACTTCTCTATTTGTGGACTGCAGTCTGTCTGTCTTTTGCCAATACCACTTTCTTTATTACTATAACTTTGTATTGGGTTGGCCAAAATGTCCATGTGGTTTTTTTCATACAAAAAAGAAAAACACCATATTTTTAATTTCACTAGTAACTTTATTGATTTGGATAGTATGAGTGCGTCGGCTACCTCCTGCATGGTATAACATTGATTGTTCTCAGTTAATGTCTCAGTTTGATTGCCATGAACTTCAACTGGTCTGAGCGACCACAGAGCATCATCCAGCAATAAATCTCCAGCATGAAACCTCACAAACCACTTTTGACAGTTTGATCAGTCACAGCACCTTCTCCTTACACTGTACAAATCTTTTCTTGCATTTCAGTTGTGTTTTTATCTGTCTTGAAATAATAAAGCACAATGTGCCAAAAAATGTTACCTATTTTCTTCCATCTTCAATATTAAAATGGCTACACAAAAATTCACCAATTTTGATGTGCTTTTTTAAATGCATGGCGATATGACAGCTGTCACAATACAACCTAACAACATTGCTTCTGATGACAGTAAGGACAACTAGGTGCTTACTAGAGCCATCTTAAGGAAAACAAATGAACTTTTTGGCTAACCCAATAATAGCTCTTAAAGTCAGGTAGTGTAAAGTCCTCTAATGAAGTTGTTTTAAAAAGTTGTTTTGCTATTCTAATTTCCCTTTCAGATTTGGGTTTCTTTTCCATATTGTTAAAATAAATCCCCAGTGGTTTCCCCAATTATATTTTTCTTGTCTTTATAAGTTGCAAATATTTTTAAGGAAAGTACCACAACTTTATTGATAATATTACAACTAAGCTTTAAGAAACTACCCTGTGTCAAGTTTTGGTGTAATAGTAAAGAATATTTACCATTGTTTTAAAAGTCCAGCTATAAATTTGTGTAAGACTGGAGTTTCTTCATATACTTCAATTAAAACAGCATGTCATAAAAGACAATGTTGAAGTATAGGTCTGAGAATCAACTTTATAGTCTTTTATACAGTGATTTGTGAAATAGTTTCACTGTCTCTTTTTCTTTTTTGTTTTAGTACTAGAGTTAATTTAAAAATATATTATTTATGTTAACATACAAAAGGCTTTTTCTAAGTTTTATTTTATTGTGATACACTTAACATGAAATTTTGCTCTTTTTAAAAGTATTTTCAAGTATTTTACCATTTCACTTTTGTTTTGGATTTTTTGGGTTTTTTTTTTAAAGATTTTATTTATTTATTTTTAGAGAGGGAAGGGAGGGAGATAGAGAGAGAAAGAGAGAGAGAAACATCAATGTGCGGTTGCTGGGGGTTATGGCCTGCAACCCAGGCATGTACCCTGGCTGGGAATTGAACCTGGGACACTTTGGTTCCCAGCCCGCGCTCAATCCACTGAGCTATGCCAGCCAGGCCATTTCACTTTTTGATACTATGAATTTGGCTGTTTCAGATACCTCAAATAAGTGGAATCATGTATTATTTCTTCTGTGTAAATGACTTATTTTACTTAGTGAAATGTAAATGTCCGCAAGATTTCTCCTTGTGGCTGCATATCGCAGGACTTCTTTCTTTTTTAAAGCTGAATAGTAAGTGTTCTATTGTATGGACACACCACATAAACTTTATCCATTTACCTGGAAATGTACATTTGAGTGGTTGCCATATCTTGGTGGTTGTGAATAGCACTGTAATGAATATACGAGTGCTAATATCTCTTCCAGATACTTACTTGAATTCTTCAGATGAATGTTCAGAAGGAGGATTACTGGATTGTATGGTAGTTCTATTTTCAATTTTTTGAGTAACCTCTGTTTTCCATATTGACTGCACTGTTATATTTCCAGCAGCAGTGTGCAGGTGTTGCAGTGTCTTCACATCCTCACCAACACGTGTTGTTTTTTGAATTTTGATAATAGTCATCCTGATAGGTGTGAGGTGACATCTTATTGTGGTTTTGATTTCCATTTCCATGGTGATTAGTGATATTGAACATTTTTTTCGTATATCTGTCAGCCATTTGTATATCTGGAGAAAATTCTATTTGTGATCAGTCTTTTTTTTTAATCCT
The DNA here is from genome assembly GCF_004126475.2 of Phyllostomus discolor. Taxonomy (NCBI): domain Eukaryota; kingdom Metazoa; phylum Chordata; class Mammalia; order Chiroptera; family Phyllostomidae; genus Phyllostomus; species Phyllostomus discolor. The sequence continues at coordinate 161,285,578 of NC_040905.2, read as the reverse complement.
CACCCAAGGATATGTTTATTGATTTTGGGGAGAGGGGAAGGGGGAGAGACAGGGAAAAATTGATGTGGGAGAGAAACGTCATCGGTTGCCTCTGGTATGTGCCCTGAACAGTGATTAAACCCATGTCCTTGGCCTTTATATTGGAATGACACTCTAACCAACTAAGCTACTTGAGCAGGGCTTTACCTTTCATTTTTGAAGGACAGTTTTGCTAAATGTAATATTCTTGCTTGGCAGCTTTTCTTTCAGCACTTTGAATATATCATCCGAGTCCTTTCTGGCCTGCAAGGTTTCTGCTGAGAAATCCACATATAGTCTCATGAGGGTTACCTTGTACATGATAAGTTGCCTTTTTCTGTTTTCAAAAATAATTCTGTTTGCTTTTACTTTAGGCAGTTTATAATTTCTCTCTGTGGATTTCTTTCAGTTCCTTTTTTCGGGCTGCTTTGGTCTTCTTGGATGTAGATGTCCACTTCCATTTTCAGTCATGATTTCTTTGTATAAGCTTTCTGGTCATTTCTTTCCCTCATCTCTTCTATGTGTATGTTGGTCTGCTTGTTGGTGTTTCATGATCCCTTAAAATTTCTTCACTCTTTTTTTTTCCTCTTGTGATTAAATAATTTCAGATGGCCTGTCTTAGTTTACTGACCTTTTTTATGCTTGATCTAGTTTTTTGTTGAACTCAGTGAATTTTTATTATTTCAGTTGTTATGTTCTTTAGCTCTAGGATTTCTGTTTGTTACTTTTTAATATTTTCTGTCTCTTTGTTGAAATTCACTTTGTTCAACCATAGTTCTCCTGACCTTAATGAGCATCTTTCTGGTGGTTATTTTGATTTACCTGTCTGGTAAATCATATATCTCTGTTTTTATCAGGATTCGTTATTGGAGATTTATTTTCTTTTGGTTGGAAGACTTACTTGTGTTTTAATCTTATTAACTCTGTTGGTTACTGTGTTAGACAGAGCAGCCACCTCTCTCCATCTTCACGAACTGGTCTCGTATATTAGAAGACTCCCACCAGTCAGCTGGCCAGAGGTTTCTGATGGCCTCTCAGACTTCATGTTAGTCCAACATGCTTCCTTTGTTCTTTGCAGTCCCTAGGGTCTGGGGTATGCTGAATTCCCTCAGTGCACTTCAGTGAGTGAGACTGAAATTGTTCATCAGGCAGTCTGTTTTGAAAAGTTGGATCCAACTCTTTCCCTCCCAGGGGAATAAACTCAGAGCTTGGGTTTATTTCTGCTTGCTCTGTGTCAAGTTGGGAGGGGGTTATGATGCCCCAAACCTTTGTCTCTGTTTTCACTAGCTTCTTGGTGACCAGATTTGCCAGTTCTCTTCAATAACCTGCAAATGGCAAGGCGGAGCTTCCCGTTTTGGGCAGCCCCCAGAAAAGTTTGGGCATTGGAGCTATGGACTAACTTGCTCCCCAGGGAGAAGTTGGGATCTGGGGTTTATTGTCCACTTGCAGTGTGCTAAGTCAGTGGGGAGGGGCTATGGCAACTGCCTGCCTAAATCTCTATTTCTTTTCTCCCTTAGTTCCCAGACAGCAGCACTCTTGAGACAAGCATTACAGAAGCCATTCCTTTGGGTAACTCCCATAGAAGTTTATGCATTAGATATGTAGACCAACTCTTTCTTTGCTGAGGAAAGAGCTGTGAACTGGAATCTTTCCTCTCTTCTTTCTGTGCTGAGCTGTGGGGAGAAGCTGTGGTGACTGTTCAGTTCAAGCCACTATCTCTGTTGTCCTCCAGGTGACTATGTTATGCTAGTTCTGTCAGTCTTCCAAGACTGGCAAGACAGAAGCCAGTCCTCTGGGGAAGCTTCTGTGGAAAGGTTGGGGCATTGGATATTCAGCTCACTTCTTTTGTTCCTTGGGGATTAGCTGGGAACGGGAGGATTTTCAGGTACTGAATGGGGGTAGGAATGCTGGTGAAAGAGTGTCCTGAATCTCACTACCAGGTTTGATGAGTCTAATTTCACATTCATCCAGCATTCAGGTATCTTTCAATGAGTTTCTGGATTACTCAGAAGCAGAATTTTTTTTCTGTGAATTGTTGCTGAATCTGTGTATGTGTGTGGGGGGGTCTATTCCTGTTTTGCCATCTTCCTTTATGTCCCTCCTCCCAAGGTACTTGTTTTTCATTTTTAGTTGATATTTGTGAAGTACAAATAACTCATGTCAAGCAGTTTTGTTTTTATTTATTCTTTAAGCAGTTTTATTTTTATTTTTTCCAATATGCATGTACTGTTTTGGTGTCCAAGGAAACCAGCCTAAGGCTTAGCTCTCTTCATTGTCTCCCAGGGTATACTTGTTAAAGAGATACTCTGCCATACCAGTTTCAGGGGGCCCCAACCTGTGCAAGTTGGTTATGTGATCACCCAGTTCTTTGATGGATTTCTCTTGCTAATTCAGGTAGTGAGTCTCAATGAAGTCATATAAACGAGGGTCATTTTTGTCAGTGGCCAGTTTGTGCAAGTCCAGTAGTGACTGATTCATACTTCTTTCCAAGTGTAATGTGCACACTGCATTGCATTCAGCCCATTCTCCCAGTCATCTGGTCAGGTTTCTTGATACCCTGAAGAAAGATTTGGCCACCTCCTTGGTTCTGGACTTTCATCAGTTTCTCAGCATGTTCTCTCTCATGAGATTGGTGAAGAAAATATTTGGCAAAAATTCTTCAAAGCCACATCATTGTGGTCAAAGTACTAAGACATGGACAAGTAGACATAGGAAGTGTAGAGCTCCAGGTTGATCTGGTGGTTGATGGCAGCCTCCAAGTCCTGGTGGTAGTTCTGGTGGACCTGTGAGGTGGATGCAATTGTCATGGTGGGTGGCTCATGAGAGCCGGCTTCACAGCACCGGACCAGTGACAGGGACCATGGGATGGTCAGAAGGTGCTGTGAAGAGGTTGCGAAAGGCTGGACCTGGGCGGCTGGCTGGAACGGGGGTTAAGTACTGGTTCTGTCCAAACACTTTTGAAGCAGGAAATCACAGTGGCTCACAGCAAAGACTGTGCCAAGCAGTTTTAATGTGTTGTATTGTTAGCATCTTAGAAACTTTTGTATTTCATTCTTAGAAATTAAAGAAAGCTTTTAAGAGCTTTCTTTAATGGCTTATTAACTTTGGATAACAGTGTTTTAACTGGTTATTCTGAGGTTAAAGTAAGAGAAGCTATTCATAAAAACTGTGTTTTGATTGTAAATTAGTTCCTTATAGCGATGTTGTTAGCAATTCCAGACTATTTATATAGTAGGGTAGAACAAAGAACAAAATTATAAGAAATGATACCCAGGTTTCTCACTGTCAGTAAAAGAAATTACAAGTAAGTAAGGGAGAAGACAAGGGTGAACTGCCATGTACTTGATTATAGTCACATGGGTTTCTGTGTATAAAACATGTATATATAGAGACTTCCAGTCAAGATGGTGGCATAGGCAGGAATGGCTGACCTCTTCACACAACCATAATTAAAATATGGAACAACCATCACTTAGAACCATCAGAAATGAAATTGAATAGAAGCCTGACAAATAATGGAATTAAAGAAACCACCACTACTGAGACTGGTAGGAGGGATGTAGATGTGGAATAGGCTGGTTCCTCACCCATGTGTGGTGGATAAAAATTTGGGACAAGGAGTCATGGCCCTACACCCAAGGAGTCCCCAAGCCCAGGGTTCCAGTGCGAGGAAAGTAAGTCCCCACAACTTCTGGCTGCAAAAAAAAAAAACGGTGGGGATTGAGTCAGTGGAAGAAACTGCAGGAACCCCAAGCAGTTCCTGTTAAAGAACCTACACACAGACTCACCTACTCAGTTTCACTCCCTCTGAGCTCCAGGACTGGAGTACCAGCTTGAAAAGCATCAGTAGTATACAGGGAGAAACTGAAGTATCTGGCATCAAGGTGAGCAAAGGCCATAGTTTCTTTTCTAAAGCATCTGCCCACAGAGCCAGCAAGCTGGTGCCATATCTGAGACTCCATCATGCTGGCTAATACTATTTGACCTGCCTTGCAGATCCCCAGAGACTCTACCCCACCCAACTTACCGGCCCACCTAAGCTGCTTTTCCATATGAATGGCTGGTCTTGGCTCCTGCCTCAAAACTTTGTAAATCCTATCAAACAAGCAACAGCTGGCTTCAGTGAGCCCCAGGCCTGGCATTGGCAGAAGCCAGTCTAGATTCACAGCTTGGGTTTGCCTAGAGATCTCCAAGCTCAGCACAAGTAGCAAGAAACACAGATTGCTTTATAGCTCAGGCAGGGCGGCCCTGGGCAAAGCACAGGTGGGAGCTGACCTTAGCCTGCACCACCTGGGAAACACCAGGGCCAGTACACCCAGTGGACAGCCAAAGACCACTTTGAGCACCACCACCCTACCCCTGCACAGCTGATCCTTCACAGAAGGTGGAGGTTGGTGGTAAGTGGTCACAGCCAGTCCTTACAGGTTATTGGCCTGGGTAAATCCCTCCCATTGATCTGCCAACAGCAATCAAGGCTCAACTACAGAAGGAGAGTGTACTCAGCCCACATGAGGGGCACACCTCAAGTACATAGCTTGGGTGATAGGGGAGGCTATGCCACTGGACCCTACAGGACACTTTGTATATTAGGCTACACTACCAAGACACAGAGTCAAAGCAGCTTACCTAATACACAGAAACAAACACAGGGAGGCTGCCAAAAGGAGGGGACAAAGAAACATGGCCCAAACGAAAGAACAGATCAAAACTCCAGAAGAAGAGCTAGACAGAATGGAGATAAGCAATCTATCAGATGCAGTGTTCAAAACACTGCTTATATGGATGGTCAAGGAACTTAGTGAGGACCTCAGCAGCATAAAAAAGATGCATTCAGAAATGGAGGATACACTAACTGATATAAAGAACAATGAAACAACAATAGAGTGGATGAAGTGAAGAATCAAATCAATAATTTGGAACATATGGAAGTAAAAAACAACCAATCAGAACAACAAGAAGAAAAAAGAATCTTCCCCTGAAAAATGAGGATAGTATAAGCAGCCTCTGGAACAACTTCAAGAGGACCAACATTCGCATGATAGGGGTGCCAAATGGAGAAGAACAAGAAATTGGAAATCTATTTGAAAAAATAATAAAGGAAAACTTTCTTAATTTTCTGAAGGAAATAGATATGCAAGTCCAGGAAGCACAGAGTCCCATATGAGATGGATGCAAAGGGGCCTACTCCAAGACACATCATAATTAAGATGCCAAAGGTTAAAGATAAAGAGAGAACATTTAAAGCAGCCAGAGAAAAGCAGTTAATTACCTACAGGGAGTTCCCATAAGACTCAGCTGATTTCTCAGAAGAAACTGCAGGTTAGAAGGGATTGACAAGAAATATTCAAAGTCATGAAAAGTGGGGACCTACAGCCAAGATTGCTCTACTCAGCATAGCCATCATTTAGAATTGAAGGGTACAGAAAGAGCTTCCTAGATAAGAAAAAAACTAAAGGTGTTCATCATCACCAAACCATTATTGTATGGAATGTTAAAGGGAGTTATTTAAGAAAAAGAAGATCAAAACTATGAACAATGAAGTGGCAATAAATACAAATCTGTCAACAACTGAATCTAAAAAACAAACAAGAATAACAAGAACAGAGTCATGGATGCAAGGAACGTTTGATGGTTGTGAGATGGGAGGGAATAGTGGGAGAGTGGGTGAAGAGGTGAGGGGATTAAGAAGTACAAAGAGGTAGTTACAGAATAGCTATGGGGATATAAAATACAGTATAGGAAATGGAGTAGCCAAAGTCTTGATATGCATGACCCATGGACATGGACAATGGTGGAGAGATTGCCTGAGGGAGTGGTGGGTGCTGTATGGGGGACAAAGGGGAAAATGTCAGGACAACTTCAATAGCATAATCAATAAAATATTAAAAAGCATGTATATATAGAAAGAAGTATAAGGTATACGTGTGTTTATGGGTTAGTATTGGGACACGTGTTTACCACTGTGTTTTCTGAGAGGACCAAGAAGCTAGAAGTAGTGATACCACCTTAGCAACAAGAAACTTACTTCCACATCTTATTTTTCAAACACTGTTCTCTAATAAAACGAAAGTAGAGTCTCGGGGGAAAAAGGGCTGATTCTGGGGCAAGGGCAGAGAAAGTCCAAAATGACCTGTAGATCCTTCTTGTGTGCTCAAAGGTAGATGTCCCTTATTCCAACACCAGTTGTTAAAAAGAACATCCAATTTCTATTGCGTTGCCTTTTTCCTTTATTAAAGGCCAGTTGACTATATTTACATGGATGTGTTTCTGGGCTCTCTATTCTGTTCCATTGATGTGTTTTTCTTTTTCTTTTTTGCCAGTACCACTTTGTCTTCATTACTTTATCTTTATAGTAAGTCTTGAAGTTGGGTAATGTCAGTCGTCTTAGTTTCGTACCTTCAATATTGCATTGGCCATTTTGTATCTTTGCTTCTCCATATAAACTTTAGAATCACTCTGCTGATATCTCTAAAATAACTCACTGTGGTTTTGTTTGGGGTTGTGTTGACTTTAGATTAAGTTGGGAAGAACTGATATCTTGACAATGTTGTTGAGTCGTCCTATCCATGAACTTGGAATATATTTCCATTTATTTAGTTCGTTTTTGATTTTGTTCATCAGAATTTAGTAGTTTTCCTCATAGATCTTGTACATATTGCTAGTGCAAATGGTATTGTACTTTTAATTTCGAATTCTGCTTGTTCATTGCTATTAAGTAGGAAAGCAGTTGATTTTTATATATTAACATTGTATCTTTCAACCTTGCTATCATCACGTATTATTTCCATGAGTTTTTTTCACTGTTGTTGGTTCTTTCAGATTTTCTACATAGGCAGTCATGTCATCTATGAACAAGACAGGTTCCTTCCTTCCTTCCTTCCTGCCTTCCTTCCTCCCTTCCTTCCTTCCCAGTGTGTATTTCTTTTATTTCCTTTTTTTTGGGGGGGGGGTCTTATTGCATTAGCTAGCATTTCCAGTGTGATTTTGAAAAAGAGTGGTGAGAGGAAATGTTCTTAACTTGTGATTTTAGCAGGGAAGCTAGTTTCTTACCAATGAGTATGATGTTAACTGTAGGTTATTTGTAGATGTTCTTTGTACAGTTGAGGAAGTTCCCCTCTATTCCTAGTGTGCTGAGAGTTTGTATCATGAACGAATATTGGATTTTGTCAAATTAATTTTCTGTAGCTATTGATAGGATCATGTGATTTTATCTTATTCTGTTGATGTGATGGATTACATTAATTGATATTCCAATGTTGATCCCCCTTTGCATATCTGGAATAAATCCCATTTGTTCATATTATAATTCTTTTTATACATTGTTGGATTAGATTTGCTAATATTTTGTTGAGAAATTTTGTGGCTATGTTCATGGGTAGTATTAGACTGTTGTTTTACTTTTTTGTAATGTCTTTGTCTGGTTTCAGTATTAGGATGATGCTGTCTCTCCATAGAAAGAGTTAGGAAGTATTCTCTGTGTTTTAGTCTTCTGGAAGATACTGTTACAGAATTTGTCCCTTAAATTTCTTCCTTAAATATGTGGTAGAATTCACCAGTGAACACACCAAGGCCTGTTTTTTTTCTGTTTTTTGATAGTTATTAATTATTGATTCAGTTTCTTTAATAGATATTGGCTTATTCACATAATCTGTTTATTTTGGTTATTTTTAGTTGATTTGCTTGGATAATTTAAGCTAATGTTTTAATATCAGATTGTTATATTTTATTATACTGTTAGAGTCACTAAAAAACTTCTGAGTACTCCATGACAAATTATCTTAAATTTGTTTGTTTATATTCTTATGAGACATTAATACAACACAACTGTCTTTTTCCAGCCTAGTGTGTTAATTGTAACCTACAAAGAACCTGCAAAGTCATCTTCTCAGTTTGGATCCTACAAGCAAGCTGAATGGAGACCAGACAGTGCAATGATAGCTGTGTCAGTAAGTAGATTTTTCTTTTGCAATCATTACATTGCATTTAAACTTGAATCTCTTAGGTGACTTCCTTTCAGTCTTTAAAACCCACTAGCGTTTATATTCTGTGATTAAAAATTGTTGAACCAAATCTTCTAGTCAGGTTATTTTTACTATACTTTTTTCACTATTTTTCCATTTCTAAATGTGGTGCCCATATCCTTTTCTTTTATTCTTCTCACTTTCCTGTTTTGTCCTTGAAATCTATTTAATCCAGATTTTTAAGGCTTTTTTCTATATTCATACAGTACTCCCAAACTTAACATAAGTCCTGCCCTCCATTCCCAAGGATGTCTCACAAAAATGATAAACTGTGTTTACGTCATACTAATTCTCACCTGCATTTGGATCTATTTCTGCATTTTTTGTTCCATTAACATTCTTAGATCTGGTTAATTTTACCTTTTCAGTTTATATTTTGTCACTGTCATCTCTTGAACTGTCATTATTACCTAATTTTAATAAGCATAATGTGTATGGTTTAACATTTACTGAGCACTTCTTAACATCAGTATTTCTAGTCATATAACTAGTTTATATGGATCATCTCATTTAATTTTTAAGTCAACACTTTGAAGTAGATACAATTATCTTTCATGGTAAATAAATATATTGAAACTCTGAGAAAATAAGTTTTATGCAAAGTTACACAGATGGTGTGTATCAAAGAGAAGCAATTTAAACTCAGGTACTCAGATTCTATTTACTCTTAACTACTACACTAACTTATCTCTTTGTTATCTGTCCTTTTCTAGTTCATGCTTTATAATGCTGACTGGGTCAGTCATCTGAAAATGATCCACATGGTCAAATATATTAAGTAGTTTCTCTTCCCACAGTAGGGGTCTTGTAGGCTGCCAGCTACACACCAGATCTACCCTGCTTCCTGTTTGTGTATGAATCATGAGCTAAGAATAGTTTTATGTATGTAAATGATTGAAAAAATCAAAGAGGGATAATGTATTTGGCAATTGAAAATTATGTGAAATTTAAATTTCATAGTTTATAAATAAACAGAGCATGAGAATGCTAATTTATTTATACATTGTCTATGGCAGCTTTTAAGCTGCAACAGCTGACTTGAGTAGTCCTGACAGTGACACTGGTACTTGTACTCTTCTCTCCTGCTCAGTACACTGTAACTTCAGTGTTTCAAGTGCTGTGCGTGTCTGCATATTGTGACATTTTACATTATTTTTGTTATTAGTGCATACCTCTAATGTCAGAAGAAGGGAAAAATAGATTTTGGTGTGTGGATTATTTTGATATTGAATTAGATTGCAAAATACTATGTTTATTATACAGTGCCACTGTAGCGAAGCCAAAAGAATATAGTTGACACTATCCAGCCTAGTACTTAGTTAAGTATTAATCACAGCATTTCCAATACATTGAAATTAATAGTTAGAAAAATTAGAAAATTTAAAAGGAAATATATCACTGTACCAGAAATTCTTCACAGAAATGAAAAGTGCAACTAAAGTAAGTTTGCTTGGTTCTTGATGGAGTGACAAATGTTACAGTACTGCTCAATTTTTCATTAAGTCATCAGGGCAGAGTATGAAATGAGTGAGAATTACTTCCTATGAATACAGCATGGGTAGCCAGCTTTAGGTGTAAAGGCTTTCAAAAAAGCTGAGAAAACACTAATTCAATATAACCTGAAGTGGAATCCATCCACTAAGGTGTTTTTTATCTGATGATGGTAAAAATATATGTGGGACAGAAAAAGGCTTGTTTATTATTTAGTTGGGCAAGTTTATAAAGTTTTTGCACATGTAAGCATTTAAGCCTGGTTACTTTAAGTTCTTGTCAGAAATAGAAGCTGCATATCCTGACTTGCTCAACCCCATAGCTGTCAGTGGTAAAGGTTTATTGTAAATTTTTTGAGTTCAGGGCTGAGATAGAAATTTTTTTTTAACCCGAAGAACCACCTACAGACACATAGCAGACACTGAATGACGTTGGAAGATAGCTTTGGCTGCATACTTGGTATGTAGACTAATAACTTCAGTCTAAAACTACAAAGCAAAACAGTGCTTATATGTGAAATGTATATATGGTGAAGTCATTTGATGACACCTAATGTTTGAATCACAAGTAATGTCAGACTGCTTTTCATACTTCCACTGCTTTCAAAAGTTAAGACAAAACAAGTAAGGTTTCTATTTCCAACAAAAATTAGCAGTAGATAAATTTTCTGAGCCATACCATACCATGTTCAAATCTTGGTGCAGTGGCAAAGGAAATTTCCATAATTCAGAATCCATTTAATTGTTAAAATGAGGAACATTCCACCTAACCTTCAATAGGAAGTAATTAATTTACAATGTAAGGACATGTTAAAAAGACATCAGGAGAAGAGTTGAGTAGACTTGTACAATTGCCTACCAAGTGCTGCATATAGTCACTTAAAATTACATGCTTGTGGATTGATTTCAGTATTTAACAGTACTTGTGTTCAAAGATATTGTCAAATATGAAATATGCAAAATCTAATCATTACAGACCAACATTAAGAGGAAACTTTGCAATCTATTTTGATAGGGAACACTAACTTAAACCCCAATTAAGCAAAAATGCTATCCCCTTAAAATGAATTTTGTTCTCTTTCATGGATGTGTATTACAAAGAAAATTTGTACTCAGTTTTTATCATGATTATATTTAGAATTTCATAACAATTAAAATTTTTGAAAATTTGTTTTCCCTTTCTATTCTTTTTTTTTTTCCCATTGATTTTAGCGAGAGGAAGTGGGGGGTGGGGAGAGAATCACATCAACTTGTTGTTTCACTTATTCATGTGTTCATTGGTTGGTTCTTGTAGGTGCCTTCACCAAGAATTGAACCCACAACCTTGGCATATGGGGACGATGCTCTAACCAGCTGAGCTACCTTAATTATTTCTTTTTATTTTTCTGTATTGCTGATGCTTTCACATTTTGGAGACTTGCTGACCCTGGAAAGACTGTGACTCCCAGGGCTAAGCAGTTCTTACAGATAGTAAAGGATCTACTTATCTGTTCGTATACCTTTTATATACAAACCAACCAATTTATATCCTGGATCCCCCAAACACCTCCTTTATGGAGCTCTCACACTCTGGGCCACTGTTCGTTCCCCTTCCCTCAATAACTCCAGGTTCAGTTACCAGATAATCAGAGATAGACTCTACACCCTCAATAAAGGGGAAACAGCCCGTTAGTTTTCTTTTTAGAGCAGAAATAATTTCACATTAATTTATTCAACTTTTATACTCTACTAAATATATAGAAAGCAAAGAAGTCAGCTTCAGCTTGTGTGGCTCAGTTGGTTTGAGTGTCATCCCATAACCAAAATGTTGGAGGTTCAATTCCCTGTTAGAGGACATAACTAGGTTGTGGGATCGATCCCCATCTAGGCATGTACAGGAGGCAACCAGTCACTGCTTCTCTCTCACATCGATGTTTCTCTCTGTCTCTTCCCTTCCCTCTAAAAGGAATGAAAAAAATGTCCTCGGATGAGGCTTGGGGAAAAAAAAAAAGAAAAAAAAGGAAAGCAAATAAGTTAGAAGTAATTATTCCTGTCCTCAGGTTGGGGGAATTAAAATGTATACATGAGAGGATAAAAACAATTAACTAGTTTTGGCTATTGAAAATCCAATTTTCATTTCACTTGTAGTCTTTTTCTGAAACCTTGTGAAGATGTCATGATGAATCTAATTTTAGCTGCTGTAGTCTGGCTTCTATTAAATATACTGAGTAAATGCTGATGAGATTCAAGTTAATTCATCTCTATTTGTATATTAAAAACACGAATTAATGTTTTAGTTGATAAGAAATTTTTTTTATTCTCACCCAAGGACATTTTTTCATTGCTTTTAGAGAGAGAGGAAGGAAGGAAGGAGGGTGGGAAGGAGGGAAGAAAGAGAGAAAGACACATTAATGTAGGAGAAAAACATTGATTGGTTGCCTTCTTGTATGTACCCCAATCAGGAATCGAACCCACAGCCTAATCATCTGCTTTGACCGGGGGTTGAACCTGTGACCTTTTGGTTTATGGGACAATGCTCCAACCAACTGAGCCACACCAGCCAGGACATGTGTTTTAATATACATATATAGGATCATAAATGGACTTTATGAAAAAGACTTTTTTAAGACAAGTTTTATATTCACAGTAAAATTGGGGGGAGGGTACAGAGATTTTCCTTATGGTTCCTTTTCCAACACATACATAGCCTTCCCCATTATCAGCATTCCCACCAGGGTAGTATACTTGACAATTGATGAACCTATATTCACACATATTTATCACCCAGAGTCCATAGCTTATATTATGGTGGTGTTATTACTTTTGGTGTTTCTGTAGGTTTGGACAAATTTATAATGACATGTATCCACGGTTATAGTATATGCAGAGTAGTTTTACTTCCCCTGCCTCCCAAGTCCTTTGTGCTCCTGTTTATCTGTTCATCTTTCATAACCCCTAGCAAACAGTAATCTTTATTGTGTTCATAGTTTTACCTTTTCCAGAATACCATATAATTGGAATTATATATTATGTAGCCTTTTCAGGTTGGCTTCTTTCATGTAGTAATAGTATTTAAGGTTCATCCATGTCTTTTCCTGGCTTAATAGCTCATTTTTTAAGCACTGAATAATATTCCATTGTCAGGATGTACTATAGCTTTTTGGTTCACTGCCCTGCTGAAAAACATCTTGGTTTTGGCTTCCAAGTTTTGGCAGTTATGTTAAAGCTGCTATAAACAGTCACGTGCAGGTTTTTGTGTAGACATATTTTCAGTTCCTTTGGATACCAATAAGCATGATTGCTGGATCATATGGTAAGACCGTGCATAGTTTTGAAAGAAATCACCAAACTCTTCCAAAGTAGCTGTACCATTTTGTATTCCCATCAGCAGTGAATGAGAGTTCCGGTTGCTGCACATCTTCAGCAACATTTGGTGGTGTCACGGTGTGGGTTTTGGCCATTCTCATAGGTATAGGATGCTAACTCATTTTTTTAAACTTGCATATTCCTGATGACATGTGATATGGAACATTTTTTACATGCTTACTTGCTATTTTTATATCTTCTATAAGGTCTTTCTTGTTAAGGTCTTTGGCCCATTTTTTAGTTGGGTTTTTTTTCTTATTGTTGAATTTTAAGAGAGTTCTTTGTTTATTTTGGATAACAGTCCTTTATTAGATAATGTATTTTGCAATTGTTTTCTTCCAGCCTGTGGTTTATGTTTACATACTTTTTTTTAATGGATTAACTTTGTATTTTATTTCCTCTTACACCAGTGATTCTTATATCACGGAACCTGGCCCACGATGACCATACGCCACAAACATTTTGCACACAATTTCACAAGTTCACAGCCCTCCTGAAGCCTAGTCAAGTACTCCATTTTCAAAAGTGTTAACAATTTACAGAAGCTGACTCATTTTCATCATGCACATCTTAGAAACACCACCTTCTCAAAATCTTCAACTTATTTTATCAACAAATCAATGTTAACACTTAAGAACTGTGGGCACAAACATTACTCAACTTGAAAAAGTTGTATTAAACATTTATGGATGTTGTTTTCTACCTTTTAAGTTTAAGAATAAATAAGGTATTTCAATAAAACAAATCTATACTGAAGTTTTTGCCTTTGTGTAAAGAAATATAAACTGTACATTAACATTTAAAAGCAGAGTAGTTCACTGTCAGAACTTTAAATATCTCAAGAGAACAGCAAATTCTAAACACTAAGATCATGTTGCTGATTTAATAGTTTTGGGAATGGTGGTCTGCTTATTTGTGGCTTTGGATCTGCTTCCAGGCTTGTTTCCTGAACTTCATCCACCTCTGAGAGCTTTTCATCATTTTCCAGTGTTTGCTGAAGTTTGTGGATGGTACTAAGAAGAACATGAAAGGGTTTCCATCTCAATTCTAGCTTGTCTTCGACACTTCCTTTAATATGTGAAAGATGCTCTAATTCTTTGCCCAGAGCCTCTAGTGCCTTTAACGTGTCATGTCTGTCTGGATGATGCTGAAGCACTTTTGCCAAAGCATCATATTCTTGGCTATTTTTTCGTATTTGTTTTGCTTGAAGAATTTGCTTTTTGCACTCAGCAGTTTTTTCATGTGCTCCAGCAATGCTACATTCTACGTCTTCGTAAATTTTTTCATAATTTTCCATTTCTCTGAGATTCATATCATATACCAGCGAAGTTTTGCCCATTGAAAATTCACACTGGGACACTACTCAGCATACGTTGGTACTGGCTATACCCTTCTTCCAGGGATTCAGAATTGCACCATTTAATGAAACTTTTCACTAGTAGATTAATTCTTTGATCATCTCCAGCACCATCTCCATCAATTAGGAGACGCTTCCATATGACTTCGTCATCAGTCACGGCTCCCATGGTGTGCAAGGTGGCTGCCTGTTTTCATACTTTTGACATACTTTTCAGAGAGGTTTTTTTTGGCTTCTCAGTTCTTTCTTTTATGGATCATCCTTTGGTGTTATATCTAAAAGTCTTTGCCAGACCCAAGGTCATCTGAATTTACTGTTGTGTAATCTTCTAGGAGTTTTAAGGTTATGAGAATTGGATTTTTTAAAGTTTTCATTTTTAAGTTGCAATGATGATACCTGTTTGATGAAGGAAACTTGAGAAACCTAGAGAAAGGAAAAAAATTACCAATAGTTCCACCATTCACAGAAAATAATTTTTATTTATGTCCTTATGTATTTTTCAGATGCTGTTATACTTAATAGCACATGGATTTTGAAAAGCTACTTGTCTATTTGTAAATCTAAAATGATATTACTATAAGTGGTAATGTCACTTGATATGGAACAGATTTGATAAATCTGTGAGTTTTATAAGAAAGGTTATTTGAAACACAATTTTTTCTCATGGAAAGCCATCATAAAATTTCATAATGTTTTTTTGACATATTATGAACATTGTCTAACTTCATTCTTGCGTCACTTGATTTTGATTGCATACTATTCTAACTTTTACAGAAGAGTGTACTTTTTAAAAGTTATATTTTATTGATTATGCTATTATAGTTGTCCTGATGTTTCCACCCAGTGCCCCCTACTCCTTTAGACAGTTCCCCCACCGTTGTTCATGTCCAGAGGTCATGAGTATAAGTTCTTTGGCTTCTCCATTTCCTATACTGTACATACCCATGACTATTCTATAACTACATATTTGTGCTTAATCCCCTCACCTCTTCATCCACTCTCCTCCCCCCCACTCCTATCTGGCAGCCTGTGGGTAACTAACTTCTTTTGCTTTTAAGAGTCTCTATTTTTAACCTTTGGCCTTTTGATAATAATGTGTTTTGGAGTGGGCCTCTTTGCATCATCCATCATAATTGGGACTCTCTGTGCTTCCTGGGCTTACATGTCTATTTCCTTCACCAAATTAGGGAAAATTTCTTTCACTATTTTTTGAGATAGATTTCCAGTTTCTTGCTCTTTCTTTTCTCCTTCTGGCACTCCTGTGAGGTGAATGTTGTACCTCTTAAAGTTGTCCCAGAGGCTGTTTAGAGTCTCTCTCTAAAAAATACATTTAAAAAATTAATTCTTCATTAAAATACTGTGAATGTAGGTAATTTTATTATTCCCATCACACAGTTGAGGGAAGGTAGAGAGGTTAAATAACCTGCCATTGATTACATAGCTACTGTATACCTAAGATTACATTGCTGAATATGGAAGTCTAACCCATGAAGCCTGGTTCTGGAGTTCCAAAGTCTTAATATTCTGCTCTATTGCCTTTCACTATTAGCATGGTTGTTTAATTTTACTAGGTATTGTGGAATAAAGCTGAACCTAGGAGGTACTTTGGGACTTGATTTTATAAAAAGTCATTGATAGAATGTATAGGCAAAGATATACGACTATATGACCTTAGAGCAATACAGCATGACTCTGCAAATTATTGCATAATAATTTGCAATGAAGAGTCATGTTGAAGCAGCTATCACCATGTAATTTTCTTACTGTCTGACTTCTCCCACCTAGGCATCATCATTGTGTGCTCTGACATGTCTGTTACATCCAGCACTCTATTTCTGTATCACCAATAGAACCACAGCCACCTCTTATCAACTTGTACCTTAAAAAGGAATGTCACTGACATTGTTTTCAGTGGGGTGTGGAAAGAAAATCTTTTACCATTTTAAGAATTGGTTCATAGCTTTCGGGAGAAGGTTTTCTCTGAATATCAGACGTAGCATATTATTTTTATAAATATGATGCCAGGCCATAATTATCCCTACAGCTTTCTAAAATTTTAGATAATGAATAGATATTCAGGCAGACACAGCATTGAAATCACTGTTAAGTACTATCTCATTTCTAGGACTATATCTGATATAGTAGCATCAGTGTATTTAGATATATGTGTTTAAGTATTTTTGTTGTAATCTTCCTTATAATAGGAAAAAACTCTGGAGTGCTTTGATTCTGCTTTCCTATCTAGTCACTTAGATGTTGCTAAGTCCTGTCTCTAGTTTACTGTCATCTTCTCTTTATTCTCATTGCCATGACCTTAGCAGAGGCCTTTTAATGTTTTGTCTAGATTGCCTGGAGCACAAAACTTTTAGCTAGTTTCTTTCTCCACTATAAATGCATCTTAAATTGCTCACAGCTCTTTTTTTAAAGGATATTTTATTGATTATGCTATTATAGTTTTCCCAATTTCCCCCCTTTATCCCCCCTCCACCCTGCACCCCTCAACCCTCCAGCTCTCCACCCCCGCCTTAGTTCATGTCCATGAATTACAAGTTCTTTGAGTTCTCTGCTTCCTACACCATTTTTTATTTCTCATCTATTTAATGCCTACTAATTATGCTTCTTCTTCCCTGTACCTTCACCCCATTCCTCCCTCCCCCCTCCCCACTGAAAACCCTCCATTTAATCTCCATTTCTCTGATTCTATTCCTGTTCTGGTTGTTTGCTTAGTTTTTGTTTTTATTGTTTTTCTTTATTTTTTTAGGTTCATTTGTTGATAGTTGTAACTTTGTTGTCATTTTACTGTTCATATTTTTTATCTTCCTTTTCTAAGGTAAGCCCCTTTAATATTTCATATAATAAGGGCTTGGTGATGATGAGCTCCTTTAACTTGACCTTATCTGAGAAGCACTTTATCTGCCCTTCCATTCTAAATGAAAGCTTTGCTGGATAGAGCAATCTGGGATGTAGGTCCTTGCCTTTCATGACTTCAAATACTTCTTTCCAGCCTCTTCTTGCCTGCAGGGTCTCTTTTGAGAAATCAGCTGATAACCTTATGGACGCTCCTTTGTTGGTAACTATTTTTTTTCTTCTTGCTGTTTTTAAGATTCTCTCTTTATCTTTAATCTTGGGTAACTTAATGATGATGTGCCTTGGTGTGGTTTTCTTTGGGTCCAACTTCTTTGGGACTCTCTGGGCTTCCTGGACTTCCTGGAAGTCTATTTCCTTTGCCAGATTGGGGAAGTTTTACTTCATTATTTGTTCAAATAAGTTTTCAATTTCTTGCCATTGTTGTTCTCCTTCTGGCACCCCTATAATTTAGATATTGGATCATTTCAGTTGTTAAAGAGGTTCGAAAGTCTCTCATCATTTTTTTGAATTTTTGTTTCTTCATTCTGTTCCAGTTGGGTGTTTATTTCTTTCTTTGTTCCAAATGGTTGATTTGAACCCTGGTTTCCTTCCTGTCACTGTTGGTTCCCTGAATATTTTGCTTTATTCATTTTGGGTATCTTTCATTTGTTCCTTCATTTTTCAACCAAGCTCAATCAGTTGTGTGAGCATTTTGATTACCAGGGCTTTAAGCTCTCCATCGGATAGGTTGGCCATCTCCTCCTCCTTTAGCTCCCTTTCTAAAGTTTTGCTCTGTTCTTTCATTTTGGCCCTATTTCTTTGTTCAGGGCCCTGTTAAGTTGTAAGTCGTAAGGAGGCGGGGCCTTACATATTCACCTGGGCGGGGCAGCCCTCCTTGCTGTGCTACAGCACTGCTCGTGGGGGAGGGGCCAGAGAGGGAACAATGCAGCTTGCCTGCTCTTCTCTAGCTCAGTTTTCAAGGAACTCTCCTGTGAGACTGGGAGTTTCTCCCCCTACAGCAGCTGCTGTAGTCCACAGTCAGCTCTTTAGTCTGAGTTTTCCTTTAAGTCAGCCTCTCCTGTGCAGCTTGCCACCTCGCAGCAGCCAGCCCTGCCCCCACTGTCTGCTGCCTCACCACAGTTTCTCTCCATTCGTAGCTCTACTGGTCTGGTTGTTCTGTTTGACTGTTTCTTCTAATTCTGTGGTTGTCAGAGTTCCATGCAGTTTGATTTTCTGGCACTTCTGTTTGTTTCTTGATTTTAAATTGGTTATCCTCCTTTTGGTTGCGTGAGGAAGCGAAGGGTTTCTACCTACGCCTCCCTCTTGGCCAGAACTCCACAGCTCTTACTATTATTTCCATACTTTGCCATTGCATACAAAATGTGCTCCAAACTGCTTAGCATAGTATTCAGATTCTGGCTCTCCTGTGATACGGCCCCAACCTGTCATTCCAAATCTTTCCCACTGCTACCTTTAATATTCATTCCCCTTCACACCTAGTTAAATGGAAGTATAGTCTGGTCTGCTGAAACCTGAGTTACTGTGACATGAATTAGAACATATTTTATTTGGGAATAGGGAAAGACATCAGTTTAATTTAGAATTCTTGTTGTTTAATTGTGATTTTTTTCCTTCCAGCATGTTAATGTATAGAGTCACCAAATAACTACTGAGAGCAGAGTATTGTAATGGAGTGGAATATAGCAAGGTGCAGAGCAGGGCAGTGCTGTACACAGTACCCATTCATCTCCTTTTTTTCCTTTCATCTTGGTGTTTCAGACGTGATTATTGTATGATTCTATTTTTGTTAGGATTGTTATTTTTCACATTTTTATTATTTATTGAACCATTGTCTTCAAATCTTAGTTAAGGACTCTGAAAAACCTACTTGTTCACTTTCATCCTGTGATTTGCTCTAGGTTTGGTCAAGCAGTTCTTCTCCTGGTCTCACTGTAGTCACTGATGTGGCAAGTCATTTAACAGCTCCTCTGGTGCTTGATGGTCCCCCATGCCCTCAGTCACATATTGGATAATTGGTTGGAGCTGTCCACTCTGGGTTTGTTGGTGACCTCTTATTCTCCAGTAGGCTAGATGAGGTTTTGTCATGTGGTGGTAGAAGTTTTTCAAGGGAGCAATAGTTTCCACTACAAATCTAGCTATCACTTTCATTTTTTTCTAAATACCTTTATTGAAGTACAATTGATGTATAATAAACTGCACATATTTGAAGTGTACCATTTGATAAATTTTGAAACTTTTGCTACAATCAAGCGAGTGAACCCACCCATCATCCCCACAAGTTTCCTTGTATCCTTTTGTAATTCCTCCTGCTATGACCCATCTCCTTCCAAAATCAACCACTGATTTGCATTCTGTCACTGCAGATTAGGTTGCATTTTCTAGAGTTTTATGTAAGTGGAAGCATAAAATAATCAGGGGTCTCCAACCCGTGGCCCATGGGCCACATATGGTCCAGGATGGCTATGAATGCGGCCCAACACAAAATTGTAAATTTACCTAAAACAGTGAGGTTTTTTTTTTTTTGCTTTTGTTAGTATTTGTGTATTTAACGTGTGTGGCCCAAGATAACTCTTCTTCTTCCATTGTGGCCCAGAGATGCCAAAAGGTTGGATACCCCTGCATTATATACTCTTTTTTTTTCTTGTTTCTTTCACTTCAGCATAATTATTTTGAGTTTCATGCATATTGTCAGGAATCAGTTCATTTTGAGTAATATTCCATGTTATGGATATAATAGAGTGGTTTATCCATTCATCCGTTTATGGTTATTCGAGTTATTCTTAGTTTTTGGCTGTTCCAAAAGCCCCATGAATATTGATGTACAAATCCTTACTTGGACACACATTTCCTTTTGAGTGAATAGCCAAGAATGGAACAGCTGGATCATAAGATAGGTGCATGTTTAACTTTTTAAGGAAATACCAAACTTTTTTCAAAGTAGTTGTACCATTCTTCATTTCTACAAGCAGTGTCTGAGAATTCTCATTCTTCTTTGCCAATATAGGGTATGGTATGGTATTCCTTTTGAATTTTAGCCATTCTAACAGTGTGTAGTGGTATTTCATTATAGTTTTAATTTGCACTTCCCTAGTGACTGTTGTTGAACATCTGTCATTTGTCTATTTGCTCGTCTTCAGTGGTCAAGTCTCTGTTCAAATTATTTGTGCATTTTATTTATTGGGTTTTTTTCTTATTGTTGGGTTTCTAGAATCCCTAATATACTTTGGATACAATTCCTTTATTACATATCTGCTTTACAAAAGAATTTCTCCTAATATGTGTGGCTTGTTTTGTCAGCGTCTTAATACTATTTTTTGAATGATTGACGTACTTAATTTTGATGAAGTCCAGTTCATCAGTTTGTTTTGTCATGGTTCCTATTTTCTTCTATGTTTTCTCCTAGAAGTTTATGATTTAGGTTTTATATTTAGGTCTGTGATATATTTTGAGTTAATTTTTGTATATGATGCAATGTATGGATCCAGTTTCATTTTGCATATTGATATCCAGTTGTTCCAGCACAGTTTGTTGAAGACATGCAGAAGAATGCAGTGTATGAGGGATAACCGTTTTTTTAATTGGTGCTTTGGTAAAAACAATGTAACAGTATTAAGGAATAATGATTTTTGATGAGTGTTTATGTCAAAAGGTATTCACCTGTTTTTGAGAGTATGTGTGATTTTCAACTGTTTTATCGTTTCCCATTTAAATGTGTGTATGTGAATGTACAAAGTCTGAAAGATATAAAAATGTTAGTTATTATCTTAGTGGTGTGACTGGGTGATTAATTTTATGTATTTGACCATGTGTAATAAACAGAAAACACCATTTACAAACCAGTATAAAGAATGTATAAGTGCCAGTTCATTATTTCTGCCTTATTTGAAGTCTGACATAACAGTATTTGGGATAGAAGATGCATCTCTAAATCAAGTCCTTATCTTGTAAGTTATTACAGAAATCTTTGTGACATGTTATTTAGATCTTTGGAGCCAGATGCGTAAATCTTTTCTGTTCAGCATAATAAAAAGGGTATATCTTAAGGGAAAAAATGCTCTAAGACTGGGAATTCTGAAGTATCTAGTGAATTCATGGGAGGTAGAAGCACGGATAAGGAAGGGTAAGAGGGAGGTACTGGGATTGCTGCCTGCAGCTTAGGCTTTAGTTACATTCAGCAGTTGATTTGCCTCATGACATGGTCGGATTTAAATTTTGCCTGTTACAGAAAATTACCATTCATAGTATATGTGTCATGCATCAATTATAAAATAATTTAATTTGGGGTAGCAGGGGAAAACTTCCCAAATGCCCGAACAAAGAAAAACGTAAACAGGCAATTAATAGTAATGTCATCAACCACCACCTCCAGATTTCAGTCTTCTTTTTTAAAATATGGAATTAGTTGAAGTAATTTGCATGTTTTTTTTAAATCCCCATTACCAGAATGGCAATTGAAAAAAAGTGTGTTGAACTTTAATATTCATACCTCTCTGACTGAATTTTTGATGTCCTTTTAAAATATTGTTTGTAGTTCTTTTTCTTCTAAGTAGCACTAATATAGACAAGTCTGCTCCATCCTTTAAGTAGTGATTTCCTTCTTTTATCCTCTTTAAAGCTTTTATCTGTATATATCTATGATCCTGAGTCATGGAAATACAAAGGAAGGGACATGAAGACTTGTCATTTAAGTTGCCTACAGAAGTTGTTGGACCTCTGTGTTTAAAGCCATATATATAATCTAGTAGTATGCATTAGAGAAAAGAAATTAAAGATACAGGATAACAGGAAAGAGTGCTATGAGGTAGTTTATTTGACTTTTTCATTTAATTCAAAAATTAGTGTAGTTTTGGGGTGTGTGTGAATACTAGAAGAACATATTAGGACTGTTGCCTACAGATTAAGCAGTAGTTATATGCTTATTTGCAGTTTTTTGGGCTAGGAAGAGAAGAACAGTTGTAGCACTGCATAATAACAGATTTGGTATAGTTACATAAAGATGCTAGTTTTTAAGGATGATTGTTTATTACCAAAACTTTAAGACATTTTCATAAACAGTTCTGTCTTAGAACAATGATAAATGTCATTAAGATCTGAAAGTTATATACCATTTTAATATACATGCAAACCCACAGAAACTTAGTAAAGATGATTGATATAGAATACCAAAATAGTAAATGAAGCCATTATTTGTAATTTCATCTAGTACACTTGTATGCAAAATTTCTGCAAAATGAAGCTATGTTTTCCCTGGCATTGTAGTCTTCTAAGTACTTGCTAAATTTCTGAGTATCTATTGGCATTTGATACTCTGAAATGTTGAACTTTTGACCTTGAGTGACTGATATTCTGGACATTTGTATGTTATTCATATAAGTACTAGACCATATTATTTTACTTCCGTAGCCTATATAAGGTAACAGTAGAGTTTACAAACCTTAAATAGTTGCTAATCTGTATAGGTGCCATAATGGTTGTAAAATTTGATATGATTTGATGGAATTCCTTTTCCTTTTGATTCCATATTTTCCACATTAGAAGAATATAAAATTGTGCATGAGGAATTAGAATGATAATCTTATTTGAAGTAATCTTAACTTTTTTCCCTTTTGTATCATAATATGTTAAACTAGGTTTGGAATACATTATGAAATAGCAAAGTTTATAGCTTAAAAAAAAACCTCTGGCTTTTCTAAAGAAATTAAATGTTTTCTCTGGCATTCCTTTAAGTAAAAAACAGAAAGTCAGTACTGGGAAGAAATTTGAAACCTTGAATAGTTTTTTTCAGTTATCTTTGGTTCTACTTTGGGCAAAAGGCCACCTGCTTCTAAAATGTAAGAATACAGTATTAGTATAAAGTAGTTTCAGCAAAACATTTGCCACTTTACTGTGTTATACCCAAAAATGTTTGATTAGAAACAGCTATATATAGTATTTTCTATATTTATATAAATGTAAAATGGTTGTTGAGCCTCACAAGTCACAAATAATGTGCCATGATCATATAATGGCATTGTTTTAATACAGGTTACATTTTTAAAACATTTTGTTAACTTAGAGAAATAAACTAATGTTCAAATTTTGGAAATTGAAGATGTGCTCTGTTTTTATTTTGTGTCATGTGGTATATTATATAGTAGGTCAGAGACCATTTAATTGATTTTGAAATATTTATGTTATTCTAAAGTTGTACTGTACAAACTTTGAATAGAGTTAACAGTTTTATCATAGTGTTACTACTAGGTGACATTGTTTTTAAAAATTGGAAAAAATATTTGCCAAATTATTGCAGAGTTCCAGAAGTTGTATAAATTTTGCAAAATTATCATCTATTATTCCATAATAGTTATTTTAGAATATTAATGTCTTCAATATAGAATGAACTATTGATTTCAGTGACATGTGCATGAAATATTTTCATAAAAATATAAAAATGTTTTTTATGGGTTATTAAACAAGATGGGTTATTTTAAAACAGTTATTGTTAAAATTTGTATAATTAGACTGTAGCTTTTCAAAACAGGGTTCTAAGGAGTGAAGTGTTTCCAAATTAAAAATATATACAATTAAAACTTAGGGTTACAGTCATAGCCTTATACTTTAATTCATGGTAAATAAAATTTATCTTTCAGACGGCAAATGGCTACATCTTGTTTTTTCATATTACGCCTGCAAGAGGGGACAAGTATCTTTATGAACCAGTGTATCCCAAGTAAGTTTGTCTTTTCATTCTTTTAATATTTGATATACATACTTTGTATTTACAAAAACATTACAGTTCTAGGATGTCTGAAGTGATTAAAATAAGCTAAGCAAGCATTTCCAAAGCAGAGTTTCAAAAATTATCAAGTCTTTGAGCTGCAATTATGTGAATAAAGAATTGTGTTAAATAAACCTGGGAGTCTTGAATAAATGTACTTTCTTGGACATTCAGAATTACTACTGATGTACTCCAGATCTAGCAATCTCCCATTCTTATCAAGGAGGAGCTAAGCCATCTTGAGGGGAAGAGGTGAAATGTCTTTATATATACATATATAAAGTATATATAAAGTATATAAAGTATATAAAGTATAAAGTATATATATACTTATATATATACATATATATATGTATATATATAATTTTATTTACTTATTTTTAGACAGAAAGGAAGGGAGGGAGAAAGAGAGGGAGAGAAACATCAGTGTGCGGTTGCCTCTCACGTGTTGCTTCCCCCCCTGCCCCCTCACCTAGGGACCTGGTCCGCAACCCAGGCATGTGCCCTGACTGGGAATTGAACCAGCAACCACTTGGTTCGTAGGCCAGTGCTCAATGCACTGAGCCACACCAGCCAGGGCTCTTGTATATTTTTTTGTATGTGGATAGAAAATAATTAGAGGGAACATGGACTTTTTTTTTTATCATCACTCAAGGATATGTTTTTATTGATTTTGGAGAGGGGAATAGAGGGAGAGAGAGACAGGGACAAAGACATGGATTTGCAAGAAAAACATTGATCAGTTGCCCTCTCACACTTGCCCCTTCTGAGGATCGAAACCTGCAACCTTTTGGTGTGTGGGATGATGCTCCAACTTACTGAGCCACTGGGCCAGGGTGGAACATGGACTTTTGATCTTTAAACTATGTTGTTCTGTATTTTTGGCATTGTTCATTTTTTATTACATTTTTAACTTTAGAAATGAAAGAACATTTTATTGAAAGAACTTTTGAAATAAAAGAACATATAATTTTAAAGCCTAACATCTTTTTTTAAAAGAATGTCAAATCATTAAAGGGTATGAGAATATAAATGAACATTACATTTATAGATAGTGGAAGACAGCAAGAGTTTATTATGTGTGTAAGAAATTAGAGGGAAAATAGATTTCATTATAGGAACATTTAAATTTCTCTGAATTATCAGGAAAAAGAGCAACAATAAAAGGGCAAGTGAAAAACTGGGGAAATTTTTACAGGAAATAAGACCAAGGTTTACTGTTCTTACAAAGGAGTCATCTAAATAGCTAGAAAACAGTAACATTTCAAAAGATAAAAGCAGTCTCATAAGAGGAAATATAACAAATGCAAGAGAAGTCTGTGTTAATTAGAACTCAAATTAAACATTAAAAACTCAAAACATTAAATACAACAATTTTTTTTAACTACACATTTTAGCATATAAAATACCTCTGGATAGCCCTTGCTGTGATGTAGCTCAGTGGATTGAGTGCCAGCCAGTGAACCAAAGGGTCACTGGATCAATTCCCAGTTGGGGCATATGCCTGGGTTGCAGGCCAGGTCCCCAGTAGAGGATGCATGAGATGCAACCACACATTGATGTTTCTCTCCCTCTTTTTCTCCCTCCCTCCCCTTCTCTAAAAATAAATAAATAAAATCTTTAAAAGAAAAATAGTTCTGGAGAAACTTTTTGAAATAGATATACTTCTTCTAGTAGATATACACAAAGGTAGAATAATAGAGAATTGGTTTGTAAATCAACTGTAGTATATTCTTAAATAATATGCATCATTAAATAAAATGTCTCAGAAAAATTTATAAACTTGAGGATCTGATCTTATAATGCCTGGTGGAAAAAATAAGTCACACAAAGTTATGTATGTAATATGACCACAACTTTGTGAAACAAAACAACAAAAATCATCTAGAGAGAAAAGCTAGAACAATATATATTGTCATTGTGCCTGAATGGTAGAATTGTAGTAATTTTTCAGCTTTTTTCAATTCTTGAATTTTCCACAATTTTTGATATTCATACATTATATTGGGTTGGCCAAAAAGTTAGTTTAGTTTTTTCTGTACAATGGCTTTAGTAGTGCTTAGTTGTCTTTAGTTTCATTTCAAACAATTTTGTTAGATTTTATTGCATATCAGCGTGCATTTAAAAACAACTTATTAAAATTGGTGAATTTTTGTGCAGCCATTTTAATATTGAAGATGGGAGAAAATATGCAACATTTTTAGCACATTATGCTTTAAGAAAGGTAAAAACACAATTGAAATACAAAAAAAGATTTGTCTAGTGTATGGAGAAGGTGCTGTGACTGATCAAATGTATCAAAAGTGGTTTGTGAAGTTTCTTGGTACTATTAACATTTTGGCCAGATACTTTGCTGTGGGGAGTGTCTTATGCATTGGAAGATGTTTAGCAGCACCCATGGCCTCTTCCCACTAGAAGCCAGTAGTGGGAAATGGCTGACATACTCAAGATATCCAAATCAATAAAGTTCTTGGTAAAAATGAAAAGTGTGTCTTTTATTTTAAAGAAAAAACTAAATGGCTTTTCGCCAACCTAGTATTTACTTGTGAAATAAAAATATCCGTGTATTTGAAAAATCTAAAATAAAGGGAAGGCCGTATTTTTTTAAATGGCATTATGAAAGTGCTTCTTCAAATAACACTTGTTAATATTCTTCAGAATATACTTTGGGAAAGTGTCATGTAGCTTGGTTTTCCTTTATTTTAGGGAACTTGATTTTAGGGAACTATCTAGATTTTTCTTGATGCTATAGTTGCTTCTTTTTGTATTAATATAGTGTTAATTGAAGTGTTAGTTCTGAGTTTCAGATTTTTTGTGAAGAATAGAAATTTTTAATGATGGAATTTAATTTGATCATTTTTTAATAAAAATCTTTACTACAAAAACCTTTTTGGCAGAAAAATTGTAATGTTAAAATGGTATGGACATTGCGATAGGAAGTTGATGTATTTAGAAATCTTTAATTCAGTTTTTTGGGTAGCATAAAGCTTACTATATTTTCCATTCTAAATAATTTGTGAGCCTTTTGAAGAATTTGTAATCAGTGCCAAAATATCATTTACTTGTACATTTTAACTACTGCATCTTAACTCATTGTATTGCTGAATTTAGACATGCTCCTGTTGATAAAAAGCAATAATCAGGATAATCTGAACTTAAGTGGATCAATTTTTACTACTATAGGTGGGCTGGGTAGGGAAATAACATTGCTTGAAGCATCCTTGAAAAAGACTGTTTTCTTTATTTCAACCCACTAACATGATTTATACAAACACACATACACACAGTGTTTTGAAATAGTATTTTGGAAATCACTTTTGTGTTCCAAAAATGTTTTTTAAAAAAGTGACTTCAGGGGACACCACTTAATTGCATATGTTAGGCTAGAGAACTAATAAAGAACATTATTTTTATTTTTAACTTGAGTATTCTTATACACGTTATATTGAAGCTTTTGGGTTTTAATACGTGTCAATAATGCATGAGCAGCATGAATAGTGGATAAAGGATTAGGCTTTGGCATCAGATAGACCTGGAATTGAATGTCAGCTTCACCTCTTTTCATCTGTATGACTTATATCAGTTACTTAATACCTCCAAAACCTGTTTCCTCATCCATAGAAAGAGATCACAGTAGTAATTACTTCCTAGGATTAAGTGAGATCATGCATGTTAAATGTTCAAATTAGTACCCAGCTCATGGGAAAATTAATAAAGGACAGCTGCTATTATTGTTAATATATTTTTTCCTTTACCAAATTTTTACTTTCTAATATTTTAAGTGATTTTATATACATAAAGTGAATTTATATATTACATAAATAATATATATTATGTATTAAGTGATTTTTAATTTTTTATATTTGGGTAATAATGTACTTTTTACCCAGAGTTTAACTTCTAGTAACTGCTGCATAAATTTTCTTTTAATCTCTTACAGGGAAACATTTTGCAGAGCAGAGCAAATTACTGGGTTTAGAGTCAGCCTGTTGTGTAATTTGCATGCTGAACTATGGTTCTAATTGAATTGCTTAGTCCAGCAACTTTCTAGTTTTTCTTTAGAACCTATTTTAAAATTGGAATAAAAATACCTTCTTTAATTGTTGGGAGGATTATATGAGTTCAGACTTTTAAAACCTGGAAAATAGTGGCTCATATACAGGTTGAGGAGATTTTAAAAAATATTTAGGTTTGACATTGCGTCGTTGTCATCATCTGTATCATTGTAAACATTTATGCAGTTGAAAATGCTATTCTAAGTACTTTTTCAAATTCCTTTAATCCCTGTAGCAACCCTGTAAGGTAGGTAGGTACAATTACTACATAATTACGTAATACATATTTACATATTATGTAAACTGCAGCAGAGAGGCCAAGTAACTCATTCATAGTCATACTAGTAAGTGGCTCAGGATTTAGATGTAAGTGTTCTAGCTTCAAAGTCTGTGCTCTTTATCACTAACACTGTATTGCCTCAAACGTATTTATGCTTGCCTCGCCATCTGCTACTTTGGAATTTATTTTGGAAATTGGGAATCAAAAAGAGGA
Source organism: Phyllostomus discolor (assembly GCF_004126475.2). Lineage (NCBI taxonomy): Eukaryota > Metazoa > Chordata > Mammalia > Chiroptera > Phyllostomidae > Phyllostomus > Phyllostomus discolor. Next base: position 161,257,174 of record NC_040905.2, on the reverse strand, counting down.
GAAATGATCTGGGGCGGTTTATTGCAGTCCTGAAGAATAGAAGCATCATAATTGAGGCCAGTAGTTAGTAGTTGTCTTCTCAGTTGCAGTAACTCTGTTGTCCTTTGTTTCTATACGCGAAATCTTTGAGTTCATCAGATGAGTTTTTCCAGAGTGTCTCAGCTCCCCCGTGTTATGTGACAGCATCTTAACCTCAGACTGCATGTCGTTTTCCATTGTGCTCCACCTGAGGCAGGTCAGATACCATCATCTTCCATAGTTTCCACATGGTATTGTTTCCAGCATCCTTCCTGTTGATGTTGAGAGTCAGCCTTCAGCAATGATGGCAGTCTAACTAAATGACTTTTTATGCCTAAAGATTAATGTTTCACTTTTATCTCTTTTTTGTGCTTATAAATCTGTTGTGTATTAAACTATCCCTTCATATGGGTTACACAGACCAGTGGATAGACTTATCTATTGAACGTCATCTGACAGTTTTTCTGTATCTTGAAACTTGCAGTGAAATTAATGAAGAAAACTGCCAGGGATAAATCAGAAATCATTTGTGTTCAACTTTAGAATGTGTTCAAGTGTTTATTTTTAAATATGAGTTTAGTAGATCTTGAAGCTGCAAATCAAATTTATTTCACAGTAATGAAAGTAATTTTCATAAATATGTCATCATGATATATACTTTGTTGAAAGCAGACATTTTAGTCTTTATTCTATCTTTCCACTCCTGTTAACCTCTTTTTTTTTGTCAGAGACCAGCTTATTGACACCAAAGTTCTTTTAAAAAATGTAGTGCTAAAATTTAGTACATTTAATTATCAAATATTAAAAATACAGATATTATTTTCACTGGAAAAAATTCACTCCAAAACAACTATCAAAACTCCCTGCGCCCCCCACTCCCAGTATATTTCATTCGACTGTGAAACTTCAGCAGACTGTGAATGAATTAGTGCTAGGTGGAATTCGAGAAAAGAAGAACTAATCAAGGTTTGTGGCTTCTAACCTCAACACACAACCTGCTCCTTCAAAGAACCGTGTGCTGATTTACATCAAGTTTAGAAGGGAAAGAAGTCTGAATTAGTTAGAAATGTGCAAGTTTTCCCTCCACTTTTTTTTTGCTAGTAAGTTTTGAGTGTTAGTTTTCTGGAGAATAAACTAACTGTTTTCTTTTCTTTATTTCTGTGATCTTCTCAAAAGATCACATATGTACTTTTAATTTCAGTATGCATTATTCTATAAATGTGCATGTGTAACCTTTAGCTATTGAACTTTGCATATTTTATGTATGCATTAGCTTATATCATCATAATTGCATGAGCACTTACTAATAAGGTTGTGGGTATGTTATTGTACAAATTCTGGGCAATGAAACTACTCCCTATTGTCCACAGTCCTGAGACTCACACCTAAATCCAAAGAATGATAGAAGTGTTAAAAGAGCTGCCCTCCCTACACACTGTTCTCATCAGACTGAAGGCTGTCTGGATGTGTGATACTATAAACAATAAGCTTTTTAAAAAACATAGAAAGGTCTGTGATAAGGGTACTGATACTGGGGATGCAGCAGTGGGAAAAAAGGACAGGAAAAAGAAGAGAAGACAAAAAATCCTACACAGAGAGCTGTGTTCTTCTAGTATACAATGATAAATAAATGTTGTATATATATATTGCAAATTAGGAGATACATTCTATAGAGAAAAATAAAGCAGGGAAAGGGACTAAAGAGTGGAAACACAACTTTAAAAATAGAGTGGGTAGTCTGGGTATTTGCTGAGAAGATGACATTTAAAAAGATCTCTAAGAGGTAAGAAAATAAAACATACACCCAGGGGAAGAGCATTCTGGATTGGTGAGATTTAATGGGTAAGAAAGTTAAGAAGATATTAATGTAATAAATTTTAGGTCCTATCTATTAATTTATAGTTGAAAAGTCAGAAGGGAGGAATTTTTTTAAGTAAAATAAAAAATTTCTTATCTTTGAGTAACTTAATCCTGGGAAAGCCTATGTGTGGCCAACTTCCTTTTTCTGGAAATGACACCACCATTTACTTGAGTGTATTTGCTCTGCCTGCTCAGTAATTCTAATAGCAAGTCTGTAACAAGTCTACTCTGTTCTGCCTCCTGCATTTTCCTGTGTTCTGCCCTGTATGTATCCCTCATGTCTTTTCCTTCTTCTAGCAGTACTCCTGTAGTTTGGGTTTTGTCACTTTTCTCCTGGATTTTTATAACATTTTCTTAAATCATTTTTAAGGTTTTCCCCTGAATGAATTTTCTAACACAGAATTTATCAGTACTTGCCATTTCCCTACATAAAATTTTTCAGTGGCTTTCCTTACCTTTCAGGATTAATCATGTTGCTGTCTTTTGTTTGAGTTTTATTTTACTTGTCTGAAAAATGGAGTTAGTGCCATCTCTTTCATAAAGATGTCATTCATTGGGTTTAAATCAAAACTTTAACTTACTATATAATACCTAAATTATGCTATAGTGTTCCCTAGGGTTTTGTTCTATGTTCTCTTCTGTTCTACATTTTAATTATTCAGTATATGTAGATGAGGTCCACATATACTGCTTCCTTAACGTAGTACCACTCTCTTGAGCTTCAGGCCCACCTTGCAGGATATATTCATTTAGATGTCCTGTGGCGCAGCATCAGACTCATCATGGCTACACCTAACTCGTTTCTCTCCACCAGCCCCAATGTGCTGTTGCTATTCTAAAATTTATTTTAATTACCATGATCTTTTGTACAGTTGTATGAGGTTGAAAATCTTGGAATATTTCTTCTTCATTTCTCATATTTGTTGGGTAATCAAGTTATGTTGATTGATGGCAACTCTTCAGTGTCTCTAGACTTTGCCTATCTCTGTTTTATTAGGGGCCTTTTTGCCCTCTCCTTGCCTATAGAAAAACTTGTTTACTAACTTACTTTCTCCCTTTAGTATCTTTCTTCTACATACTAAAGTCCATCCATTGATTTGATACCAGGTTTACTTTTCAAAACAGATATGATGTGATTCTTGTCTCAGACTTTTAAAAAAAAGTCTGGGTTAGGCTCTGACTGGTGTGGCTCAGTTGGTTTAGCCTGGTCTGGCAGAGCAAAAGGTCACCGGTTTGATTCTCTGTCAGGGTACATACCTGGGTTACAGGCCTGGTACCTGGTTGGGGCATGTGCCAGAGGCAACTGATTGATATTTCTCTTTCATGTTGATGTTACTCTCTCTCTCTTTCTCCCTCCTTTCTCCTCTCTCTAAAAATAAATAAAATTTTTTTTAAAAGTCTGGGTTAGTCTTACTCTAAATCATCCAAATACCTCAACTATCAAGATATAAAAACACTAACATTACACATCAATATTTCTGGAAAAATAATATTTCATAAAGATACCATCAGTAAACTTTTTTATTGTTATTTTTATTGTGGTAAAATAACACCACATTCATCATTTCAACAGTTTTTAAGGTGTACAGTTATACTTCATGTAAGTGGAGTCATACAGTGTTTATTTTTTTATGACTGGCTTACGTTACTTAGCATAATGTTCTCAAGGTTCACCCATTTTGTAGCATTTATCAGAATTTCCTTCCTTTTGAAGGCTGAATATTCCATTCTATGTGTATATCACATTTTGCATATGCATTCATGTATCAATGGACACTTGGGTTGCTTCCACATTTTACCTATTGTGAACAATGCTACCATGAACATAGGTATTCAGGTGTCTCTTTGAGACCCTGATTTCAGTTCCTTTGTGTTTATACCCAAGGTGGAATTGCTGTATCATGTAGTAATTCTATTTTTAATTTTTTAAGGAAATGTCATACTGTTTTTCGCAGCAGCTGTACCCATTTCACATTTCCAGGAACAGTACACAAGGTCTCTAATTTCTCTATGTTCTTGCGATGAAGTGCTATTTTCTGGTTGTTTGTTTGTTTGTTTGTTTATATAGTCCTCATCTCAGTGGGTTTGTGGTGATATCTCATTTAGTTTTGATGTGCACTTTCCTAATGATTAGTGATGTTGGGTGTCTTCTCCTGTGCTTATTGGTCATTTGTACATCTTTGCAGAAATGTCTGTTTGAGTCCTTTGCCGTTTTTGAATCTGGTTGCTTTGGTTTTTTGTTGTTCAGTTTTAGTTGTTCTCTTTATATTCAGGGAATTAATTCCTTATCTCACAAACTTTCATTGCTCTCCAGTCCCCACAAAATGAAGTCCAAGAGCTCTGGCCTGACATTTGGAGCCCACTTTCCACCTGTCTCTCTAGCACCTTGAAATCTGTATCTTCTTGAACTACCTTCTTCTCTGAACACACATAAGTTGTCTTAAATATCCAGTGGAGGCTGATTATGTTTAATTATTCAAAAGGCAACCTAGACAGCAATGACAACTGCAACTTATTAAGAACCTGCTAACTCATTTTTCTCATTTTATAGATAAACAAAAGCATAGAAAGTAACACAGAAAGCGACTTTTCCAAAATCATTGCCAATAAAAACTAGAACCTGGATTGGAACCCAGGTATTTCTAATTTCAAATGTCATTCTCTTAGCCACATCTAAACTGCTGTATATTTATTTGAGGTAGTAGTATCAAGTCCAATATTATAAGAAATTAGAAAAAATGTAATTACACCAGTTGGAGAGTTTTGTTTGGCTTTTTATAACTGGGTTTAATTTATACTTCCAGCCTCAGCTTTCATGATTTTCTTCCAAAAATCTGATCTATACTTTCAGATTGTTGAACTATAAGTAATATTTTTTTATCAGAAAGTGAGGTTTTTAAATTAATGGAATTTTTAATAGTTCACTGCATTTTAGTATGTTTGCAAGAAGGGTTGGAAACTCACCTGAGGAATTTATCTCTAATTTTATAATAGAAGTCATTCAAAAGTCAGGATTTACCTAAATTTGCTTTAAAATTCTTATAATACTTTTGCTTTAGTAAATAAGGGTATTTTATGAAAAAATAGTGGGTTTTCATCTTTTACCTTGAAAATAGCCAGCAGAACAAAAAGTTAAAAATGTGCTATTTCCATTGTTATGAAAGCTAGACGTATCTCTAACCCTTGAGCTAAAAATTGGATGAGAAAGAATAAATGACTTGGGAAGAATATCAAACCCTGGAGCCTAAGGTTACCTACATGGTACTGATGAAAAGCAACTTGTTTGATCTGTAAAACCCTAGAAAGACTCAGGAATTAGATGCACCAATACCACAGAGTGTAGGAGTGTGTTTAGAGGCCATAAACCAAGAGATTATTTTAAAAATCTGAATAAGGAATAAAGATTTCGTGGTCCTACATCAAAGGATACAGAAAATGTATTGTCTGATTAAACTGGAGGAATTCCAGATGTACTAGTGGACAAGGATGAGATAGTAAACTAAAGATGGGGATTAAGTGAAAGTTGTAATGTTGAGCAGTAGGACCTCAAGCCTGTTTCCTCTACTTGGCTTCAGACTTCTGGATTCTGTGCTTAGATATCCCTGGTAGGGTTGAGGGATCCTTCCTGGGGAGGTTAAATCACCCCAGAAAATGACCCAAAAGGCCCTGCTGATATTTGAATACCTCAACAAAAATTTCAATTGGTCATTACCCTGAAGTCCACCAGTTGGCAAGCCCAGCTTGAACACACAGAGCTTACAGTTAGCTTGTTCTTGTTAACGTGGTAAACATGAATGGCCAAGGGTTGTTAGCTACTTTAAGAAAGTTTCCAAAGTAAAAGAAACACAAGAGAAACAAAGGAAACTCAAAGGAAATTGACAATGTAGGAAACAAAAACACTTTGAAGAAATGATAATTAACAACCTCATACAGATATTGCCTAATTAAAGCAGCAACAACAAAAAAGCATGGATGCTATAAGAGAAAAGGAAGAGGTGGGTGAGAAAGTTCTTGGAATGAAAAGTATGATAAGCAGAAAAAAAAGAAATGGGAAAAACAGTTCAGGAGCTCTCCCAGGATATAGAACAAAAGACAAAGTACAAGAGAAAAGGGAAGAGTACAAGTTAATATAAATTTCAGTATCTAACCTAGTAGGAGTTCCAGAAAGAGAACAGAATTAGAAAACCTCATTAGAATACACTAACAAAGGAAATAAAACATACCTTTCCCAGAGCTAAACTAAACACATCAGTCACTATATTGCCGCCAAGCTTCTATATGGAAAATAATCTTAAAACTAAAAAGTGAGTTAAAAGCTTTCTGAGCATCAAAATAATTTTCACAAAGCAGAGTACCTTGAAAGCTATTGTTCCTTTTAGATTCACTGCACATAATTTTAATAATAGTGACAAATTGGTTTCTAGAATTACAGGTGACTGAAGAGGGAGAGATGACAGGCAGGCTAATTGTTGCCAAGATTAAGTGATAGCTGATATTAAGAAAAGAGACAGCTATGAAATTCCAGCATAGGTGTTGAGAAAGACGGTCCTATGCCATGTAGAGATAAAGGTTCCAGGAGAGCTTTATAGTCCTTTTGAGTGGTTGCATGTGACAGTGCGGTTATGTCGACATTGACCCAGCCACTCTAGTTGCAGCCATTTAATGCCATGGAGTTTTCAGATTTAGCCATTTTGCTATTTATTGCCAAGTTTTATGTAAAACATCTAATTGAATGCGTGAATCTGACCAAATCTGATACATACCCAAAGGATAGAAATGAAGGATGAGGTATGGAGTAAGTAAGGTAAGATAAGGTGAGGATTTGAATCACTTTGGGCGTGTACTATATAGAGTGGTGTATATCTTTCATAGTTGCCCAACTCAGAGCTATCACTCAATTTAAACAGAATGTCTGCTGGTTCTCTTAAGAGTTCATTTTTAACTTGTGTTTTTTCCTAAGATTCTTTGCTCTCCTCCCTTCACTCCCACTTCAACACAAGTTACATTGGTCAAGCACATTGATTTCTAATTGGTAAATAGATATGTATGCTATAATAAAATTTAGGCCTGTTTTTCATTTGAGAACCTAAAGGATGAACACCTGATTTATAAGTTTGATTAAGTTTAGTTTATTTAATTGGTGTATGTTAGTCACAGAGTGAATGAGAATTCAACTTCTTTCTCTTTAATCCTGTATATTTGCTGTTTTTTTTTAGAGGGAGTCCACAAATGAAGGGGACACCCCATTTTAAGGAAGAACAGTGTGCTCCAGCACTGAATTTAGAGATGAAGAAAATACTGGATTTGCAAGCACCCATTATGAGGTACAATGCTTTGGTTAAATAGAGCATTTTGTAATGACAGTAGTCAATGTAGTTGATTAATCATTACCAATAAGAAAATTGATTTCATTTCTTTTCATTGAGGATAACATTTTTAGCCCTAGAAATGCTTGATTAATCCTTATGAAAAATGTGAAAATTTACAGATGGTACATTATTATACTTAAATTATCATAATGCCATTAATTAGGTATATCATCCATATGTTATTTTAGGAATTTATGTTTTAGTTAAGATCTGGAATTGTTTGAATCATATGACATGGTCCATGTTACTTAATAAAGAAAGATACTGATAAAAATCACACAAGTTGAGAAAAGTGTCTTTGTTTCCATAGCCTTTGTAAGTTTGGGGAAGTATACGCACATGGAAGAAAGCTGAGTTTTCTGATCCAAGTGTGAATAAAGGTTTTGTGATAAGAAGGCAAGAATGCCAAAATACCAAAAATTATTTGACATCCACTGGTAGAAAAAAACAAACGACTTTACCTATAATTTAGCTTTGTTTCCTTAATTGCTTCACATTTGACATTTTAGTTCTCTGCTGTGTGGGTCTTGTCAAAATTGTATTTTTTAACTTAAAGTTCTTACTACAGTTTTTTTTAAACAAAGAGTTCTTTTTAACTAAATCCAGGGTTAAAGTTGGACCCCCAAGAACCTTAGCTGTTATTGAGCCTAGTCATACACAGTAATGAAATTTTAATGGTAATATTCCAACATTCTAGGCATCAAAATGGCCAACATTTCTGACTTCTATTGCCCAGACTTGCTATAAGAAAATGATGAGAGAAATGGTAAAAGTAGTATTCTAACTCAAAATATATTTTATTAGGAATCATTAAAACTTCCCTGTCAAAATATCTGCAAGTAAGCTTATGAAAGAAAACTTTGATAAATTCAAGTATATAATTTTTAAAAAATCTGCCTGTCTGGAAAACACACACACACACACACACCATGAGTAAGACCAAAAGTCAACAGAAACTAAAAACAAGCACATATACTTACAGTGAATATCACAAAAAGCCAACTTTCATAATACACATTTTCTATAGCAAGAAGACACAGTAGAACAAGTGGATAAAGAATTGTAAGCCATTTTTTTTTTCATTTTTGTATTCCAACTAAAATATTACTTATTACCATTAGGACATTAAATGAATGACTGATACTTATGAACAGTTAGGTAACATACTGTCTTGGGGAGGGTGTAGGGAAATGAGAACTTTTTATATTGGTGGTGGGAATATAAATTGATACCATATCTATGGAAATTGATTAAGCAGTATCTATCCAATTTACAAAACCTATGGCCTTTGCACAACATTTCCACTTCTAGGATTTAATCTTGCAAATATAATAATACATATTGGAGAAATGACATGCTTACAGGATTTTTTATTGTACATTACTTACAGTAGAAGAAGGTTGAAAACCACCTAAATATCTATCATTTGGGAGCTGGTTAAGTAAATTTTCTTATAGCTATAAAATGGGAATAATATGTATCTATAAAATCAAGTAGGGTACTCTGCTGGAGAAAACTTCCCAAATATGTTGTTGGGTGAAACAAGTGGGTGTCCTCTATACAATAATACTAATATTTGTTTTTAGGAGCTGGTGGTGTTAGAATGTTGTTCTGGAAGAATACATAAACTGGGCATGAGAACTGAGTGGCTGGGGAACAGTTTTGGGAAAAAGACTTTTTACTATGTATCCTTACTAAATACTGAACTATATGGATGTACTATACATGAATATATTGAACTATAAGAATGTAATACCTATGTTTGAAAATTTTTCTGATTCACAGTTATAATAAAAGGCTTCTTTCACTATTTTGTTGGACTACAGTACTGATACTGGAACATATTAAATGAAATTTTATGCAAGTGGCTGACTTGTCCTGCCTGGCTTAATCTCTCTTTTAATATATGAGTTTTCTCAGAACAAGTATAGTTTTTGATTTTGCTTGCTTAAATGTCATCAGGGTTACAAAAGATTAAATCAGGTTATTCATCACTTTGGTCAAAAGACACTCTTTGCTTCAGGTTTTATTTAAGTTTATAGATTTCTTTTCAATAATGTAACTTGTTGCATGTGGAATTTTGAATGTCTGTGGGTGCCAAACTTGGTGAGCTATACAAGCACAATGTTCTACCTCCACCTGGTGGTAAAAACTGTGTGGTTCATGGAAATGGGATTAAAAAGCCCTTAAACCAGTAAGTCCTGCTGTCTTGTACAAGTTTACCTTGTCAGGTGCTACTTTTTAATCTACAAATTTGGGTAATTGGAAATCTCTAAGGTTTCTCTCAGAATGTCAGTAAAATAATTGCATTTTAGAGGAATGTTATTATGAGTACCTGTAACACATACTTACTGGATACTAGAGATTTCCTATATATGGTTTTGAACTGAATGAGAACATGTGAAATTGGGACTTTATAATCAACTCTTTTCCCTGCCACTATCAAAAATGTAAGTCATATAAAGTTAGGGGTAATAGTTATACTGTTGCTTATAGGTATAAGATGGCAAGAGGCTTTTAATTTTTGATTGAAAAGGAGACTAGGATTAATGTTAAGCATCTGAACTTTGTTGATAGAAAAGTAAAAAAGTAGTAATACCACATAATGAATACTAATAAATACCATAGTTTATCCCATATCTTCCTCCATCCCAGGCACTTAGGAAAGCCCTATGTAGTATATAATATGTAATATTAGTTAGATATTGAATATATTTGCATATTTTACTATTGATATATACATATATATGTTTTTAAAAACCTCTGGAATACCAGATGGCTGTTATAAAGCCCATGAAGTCAGTGATTGGAGAGACGCTCTGAGGATGTTAGAGTATATTTATGTGGTTTTCTATGTACTTACACCTAGGGGTAATTTTCAAAATATTTAAAAAACCAGTATAGCACTAAATAATGTGGGATATTTATTATTGGTACAGGGTTCTAATATCCCCTGATGTCAAGAACTAATGCTATAGTAGTTAGATCTTTGTGAGAGAGGGAATCAGTGGTGGGCAGGCACTTCAGTGGCTGGGAACAAGGTCTGTTTACTAACTTTTATGGAAATACTCAGGTGTTAACAGCTGACATCAGCCTTTTTAAAAAAAATTGATTTAGAGAGAGAGACAAAAAAAACATCAATTTGTTGTTCCATTTATGCATTCAGTGGTTGTTTCTTGTATGTGGCCCTAACTAAGGATCGAACCCACAACCTTTGTGTATTGGGATGATGCTCTAACTAGCTGAGCTACTTGCCAAGGCAAAGCCTTCATTTTAGTGAGTTCGTTTACTTTCAGTTAAATGAGGGGCTATATCTAACTTTTCCTATAGACTTCTTATCATTATTATCACAGGTATTTTAAAGCCATTATCTATTAATTCAGGATTGTCTAGGTGTCTGTTTATATTGCTCAATTTTTGTCTTGACTCTGGGTCACATTTTCCTGTTTACTCACGTGTGTGGTCACATTTCATCACAGCATTGTGGGGAATTGTTGATAGTTGTGAATTTATTGCCTTTTTAATGTTCATAGTTTTTATCTTCTTTTTCTTATGTAATTCCCTTTAACATTTCATATAATGAGGGCTTGGTGATGAAGAACTTCTTTAGTTTTACCTTCTCTGGGCAGCACTTTATCTGCCCTTCCATTCTAAATGATAGCTTTGCTGGATAGAGTTATCTAGGTTGTAGGTCCTTGCTTTTCATCACTTGGAATACTTCTTGCCAGTCCCTTCTAGCCTACAAAGTTTCTTTTGAGAAATCAGCCAACAGTCTTATGGGGACTCCTTTGTAGGTAACTCTGTCCTTTTCTCTTGCTGCTTTTAAGATTCTCTCTTTATCTTTAACCTTTGACATCTTAATTATGATGTGTCTTGGTATGGCTCTGTTTGTGTCCATCTTGTTTGGGACTCTTTGTGCTTCCCAGACTTGTATGTCTATTTCCTTCACCAAATTAGAGAAGTTTTCTTTCATTATTTTTCAAATAACTTTTTAATTTCTTGCTTTTCCTCTTCTCCTTCTGGCTCCCCTTCAGTCATTGGTATGTTTGAAGTTTTCCCAGAGTCGCCTTAGCCTATCCTAGTTTTTTTGAATTCTTTTTTCTTTCTTTTCTGATTGGATGTTTTTTCTTACTTATGTTCCAAATCCTTAATGTGATTCTCAGCTTCATCCTCTCCACTATTCGTTCCCTGTAGATTTTTCTTTATTTCACTTAGTGCAACCTTCATTTCTGCCTGGGTCTTTTTTATGCTATTTAAGTACCCAGTGAGTTCCATGAGCATCCTAATAACCATTGTTTTGAACTCTGCATCAGATAGGTTTTCTGTCTCCTCGTAGCTTAGCTCTTTTTCTGGAGTTTTGATCTGTTCTTTCATTTTGGCCATATTTCTTTGTCTTGGCTCACCTGTTATGTTGTAAGGGGGCAGGGCCTTAGGTATTCACCAGGGTGGGGCAACCCTCTTTGCTGTGTTGTGGTGCTGTCTGTAGGTGAGGGGTTAGAAAGGGAGCAATGCCGCTTGCTCACTCCACTCTAGGCCCACTTTCTAATGAACTCTCCTGTGAGACTTTGAATTTCTCTTGCCTTCACAACCTCCACAGTATTTTACAGCTAGAGGTTTTGAGTCTTTAGTTTCCTGATCAGCCAGACCCTGCTCACCTGTGAGGTTCCTCTGAGGGTCCTCTGCACCCCCCGACTGCCCATCTCCAATCCCTCCTACCAGTATAGATGAATGTTTCTTTAACTCCTTGGTTAGAGTTCCATGCAGTTTGATGTTCTGGTTGGGTTTTTTTTTTTTTTTTTTTTTTTTTTGGTTGTTATCTTTCTTTTGGTTGTGTGAGGAAGCAAAGTATTTCTACCTATGCCTCCATCTTGGCCAGAACCTCAGTATTTCTGTTTTTTAACTTAATTCATCAAATTTGTGACTATGGCTGCCCATAGTCTTCCATTTCTTCCCAAATTTCTGGTTCTAGATTGAATTGTACAGAGTTAAAGCTATATATAGCTAAATTATAAGTAAACAGCAGTTTTTTAAGTGGTTTCATTATCTTCTCTGAGGAATATTCTTAGTCTAGAACAATTAATTGTATTCATACTCATTGCTTTCTTAGTATGTTGTCTTAAAAGGTAACTGATAATACATTGCTTACTTTTCTACAGTTTGCAGTCTGTGCTGGAAGATCTCCTGGTTGCTACTTCTGATGGACTTCTTCATCTTATTCACTGGGAAGGAATGACAAATGGAAGGAAAGCTATTAATCTTTGCACAGTACCCTTTTCAGTAGACCTGCAGTCATCTAGAGGTAGTTGTACTTTCTACATGGGGTAGAACTAGATGTTTAATATTTGCTGTAATCTAGTTACATATTTTCTGTGAATGAACATTGATTTTTTTTGCTTCGGAATGAATCATGCAAGGGAGGGGTGTGTGTGTGTGTGTGTGTATGTGTAAGGAATAGTTTCATTGTTTGGTGTGTGTTTTTTTAAGATTTTATTTATTCCTAGAGAGGGGAAAGGAGGGAGAAAGAGAGGGAGGGAAACATCAATGTGTGCTTGCCTCTCATGCATCCTCCACCAGGGACCTGCCCAAGCACATGCCCTGACTGGGAATTGATCCAGCAACCCTTTGATTTGCAGGTTGGCATTCAACTCAACCCACTGATCCACACCAGCTAGGGCTGTTCAGTGTTTTTAGGTCATTGTTTTTTCTTTTCTTTTTTAATTTCTTATTCATTGAGTTTAGAGAGAGAGAGAGACATCAGTATGTTGTTCCATTTATTTATGCATTCATTGGTTGATGTTTGTATGTACCCTGACCTGGGATTTCTAAAACTGCAACCTTGGCTTATTGGGACAATGCTCTAACCAACTGAGCTACCTGGCCAGGGCAGGTCATTATTTTTCCCTTTTAACTGTCCTTACAGGGTTTGTAAACAAAACAGGGAATTAGTTGCTATGTTTATATTCATATTTCATGTACTTACTTTTTCATCAGCAGGTTCATTCTTGGGCTTTGCAGATGTGCACATCAGAGACATGGAATACTGTGCCACACTTGATGGGTTTGCTGTGGTGTTTAATGATGGTAGAGTTGGATTTATTACACCGGTGTCCAGTAGATTTACTGCAGAGGTATGACTGACTGACTTTGAATGTTTACTTTTTTATTGTGCATTGATTTAGTCTGTGTTACTAAATCCCTCCTTCATTTTTAATTTATGATTTTAGGGGTTAACTAATTTTTAATATCAAAACTATACATATAAATAGTATAAGTAGACTAGTAGTTCTGTGAGACATACTGAAGAAAAATGATAGTTCTGTCCCTCTTCCCTGCTCTCTCCACATCCAGTTTCTATTCTTGTAGGCAACTACTTTTTATTCCTTTACTGTTTGTTTTACTATTTATCTTTATGATTCTGTATATTTCCTTTAATTTTTAGTTTTAGGCTGTGTTTATATACCTCTCACTGTGGCAAGTGATCATGTACTTCCTTTTTCCCTGTGTCCACCACATACTTCCCAATATAGCTCTTGTGGTTTTGGTTAGATTACTAGTCGTCGTTTTTATTGTTATTGCTTTGTGCACTTATATTAGTACCTGTCCCATGTAAGATGTTGTGATTATTTTTTGTATCATGCAGATTTTCCCTCCCACTTGGAATTAATAATTGTTAGTTCTTTATATTTGCTTAGTTTCTTTGTATTTACTAACTCAGCCCCAGACCGTCTGCTGGTTGTATAAGTATCTTCTCAGTTCTTTTGAACACATAGGTGTTCTAGCTATTTCGTCTTGAAGAAGCCTCTGGCCTGCTCCAGTCTGGACTGCTTACTCACTATATATGCCTTTAACACAGTTGTATTTTGGGGATCTCCATCGTCACCAAAAAGGAGTAAAGGATTTCCTTTACTCCTTTATTTGTATGGGATCATTTTGCTATTGGTGGTTAATTCATATATGATTAGTTAATTTATGAATTTGTTTGCTGTGATAGAGACCCAAAATAAAACTCTAGATTCATTGATAAAGACTCTGGGCTTTGATTGGCTATGATCTTCACTGTATGTCTAGCTAACTGAATTGTTTCCTTTCCTTCCATCTCTCCAAAATTTATTTGAAGAGTGTCCTGCAGTCTTTTCCAGAAAATACATACCTGGCTGGCGCAGTGTTCTAGGATTTGAGTTAAGGAAGAGTTAGACTAGAGGGCCCAGACTCAGAATGTAAACTTTTATGTATCCCTGTTTTCATTGTGGTCCAGAGGCCATTGGAGTTTTTTTGTTTGTTTGTTTTTCTCCGAAGAACACGCTCTACTTTTCTGTTAGAGTGGAGGTGGGATGTTCTTCTAGCAGCACAGATTGTAGAGGTACTCCTGGAAAACCCAGCTGCTGCTTAAACAGGCTTTGAACCAGTGCTACTTTCAGTTCAGCCTTTCAGGGACATCTAAATTCCCAAGCCTTTTATGTACTCTAGAATGTAAGTATAGCTGCTTCTCAGCATTCACTTTCTGTTAAGGATTCTACTACTCATCCTTATACTCCCAGCTTCCAGAATCTTCTTTTACTGCCTCATCTTCCATTCTTTGTTTTTGCCAGTTTATGGATTTTGAACAAAATCTTTTCTGTCATAAACATTGGGGTTTTAAGAGTCAGAGAGAAACTAAATATTCATGTTCAGTTTGTTGTTTTTAACTGGAAAGGATTTAAGTTTCTTTTTTAAGGGTATATTTTTTCCTACATGGTAGAACCAACTTTACTGAATAATACATTTGTAATAACATGTCAATATGTAAATAAGAATAAAAATAAGCTTTTGAAGAACCTAATTTTTTATAAGGTACAAATATATTTGAAATTATGTTTGAGATTTAATTAGAGCTGAAAAAAGTGATTGACTCTTTTCTATTAGTTTTTATTAGTATTTGGTTTAATTTTTCCAGTCAATTAAGGGTTAAAAAATAATAGAATGTAGATGGACATTACTAAATGTTATAAGTAGGAAATATAAATTATAAGGAAATAATACATGTGTATTACTGGTAGTTAGGAAACACACTAGAGGTATTATTAGACATTATTAGACATTATTTAAGTGCTTTGTAAAACTTCTGTTTGGCATTCTTTAACATATTTAACATAAAATATGTCAAATTATGCCATTCCTCTGCTTAGAACCCTTCAGTAGCGGTGTATAATAGGACAACACCTGCTGAGTACAACTAGAAAAGCTGAAGAAAAATTATTTTTAAAATGTGGTCAAAGATTTTGGAGAGCTAATTGGACAGTAAAGAATTACAGGGTTAGGGGATGCCAGAGGTCCAGTGAGCCCAGCGCAGTGTTTGGGGCCACAGTGAGCATGAGCAAACCAGGCTGTACACAGCAACATGGATGGACCTCACATACATGTTGGGTGAAAGCAGCTGGACACAGCTGAAAGCAGCTGGATATGTGCTATGATTCTATTTTATGTAAATTTAAAGGAAAATAAAAACATAGGCAGTTCTAAATTAGAATTTGTATGGATGCATCTCTAAGTGGTAATGGTTTAAAGGAAAATAAGGAAGTGATTGCCACGTAAGTTTGGATATTTGTTACTTTAGTTATAGGGGTGAGTGTATATGATTAGGAATGACCCTGGGAGGGGACTTCACAGTACTGTTAATTGTTGGCCTGAATGGTGATTCTACAAGTGTTTACTTTGTGATGTTATTGAGATGTACATTTTTATTATATATATTTTTCTGTAATGTATTATAATTTACAATAGAAAAGGTTAAAAAAATAAAGGCACTCCATTGACTCCCAATATATAAATTGGAGAAAAAGCCAAAGATCTTACGGTGGTTTTCAAAGTCTATAAATATGGCTTCCTGCTACATCTGTTCCCTCATCTTGTACTTTGTCTTCCTCCACTCCACTCCATCTGCACAGGCCTCTTTGATGCTTGAACATGCCAGAAATGCTATCTAAGATAACATTTGTACTTGATATATCTCCTTCAGTACTTTCCTCAAAACACACATTTCATAGGGAAAGCTGTGTAATATTACATCCTTCCCCCACATTCCCTCTTACCCATAATTGCTTTGTTATTTTTTCTGTAGTATTTATCAACTGCCAACATACTATATAATTTTTTTAACTTGTCAGCCTCCTAACAAATGTAAGGCACAGAAACATAGGGATTTGGGTGTGTTTGAATACCCGCCCTATCCACAGCACCTAGAGCAATGCCTGGCGAATAGTGATGACCTTTAAAGTACTTGTTATAGCAGTGGCCGGGTGGCTTAGTTGGTTGGAGCATGGCCCCATACACCAAAAAGGTTGCATGTTTGATCCCTGGTCAGGGCACAGACGGAGGCAACCGAGCGATGTTTCTTTCTCTCTCCCTTCCTCTCTGTTTAAAAATCAAAGAGCACCTGGCTGGTGTAGCTCAGTGGATTGAGCGCCGGCCTGCGAACCAAAGGGTCTCTGGTTTGATTCCCAGTCAGGGCACATGCCTGGGTTGCAGGCCACGTCCCCAGTGGTGGCCATGTGAGAGGCAACCACACATTGATGTTTCTCTCCCTCTCTTCCCCCTTCCCTTCCCCTCTCTCAAAAAGTAAATAAATATTTTTTAAAAATCAAAGAGCATATCCTTGGGTGGGGATTAGAAAACAAAAAAGTACTTGTTACAGGAAAAAATTTCAATCTAAGAAGTCATGCAAAGAAATAATGCTCAATACCATCTTTACCATTTTTTGTTACCTAAAATAATGCCAGTTTTATTATTAAAATTGAAAAATTTCCCACAATAAGAAGCAGATATTCCATGTTTAGATAGTAGGTTATATAGCTTATTTGGTAATTAAATAAAATCTGTAGTATTTCAGAAAAGTCATAATTATATTGGGTCTTCTAATATTTACTATTGGGATCATCTAAAAATAAAGTGTGTATTGTAGTGTGCTGTTATTTGTGCTTACTAAACTGTCATGATGACCTTTG
This sequence comes from Phyllostomus discolor, assembly GCF_004126475.2. NCBI lineage: Eukaryota > Metazoa > Chordata > Mammalia > Chiroptera > Phyllostomidae > Phyllostomus > Phyllostomus discolor. Next base: position 161,239,947 of record NC_040905.2, on the reverse strand, counting down.
CCTTAGAATTTGTAACCTAAGATGCCCTTGATTTGGCAAAACAGACAGTGGAGCTGAGTCTATTCTATATGTATATTTAAAATAAAATAGCATAAGTTTAATAATAATGTCATTCATTTTTGCTGAATTTGCTGAATGCTAGTCATTGTATTAAGTGGTTTACATGTATGTACACTCTCATTTAATCTCCAAAACACTCTTAAGAGGTAAGTAATTTACAGATAAGAAAACTGAAGCTTGGAAAGGTGAAATAATCATTAAAGCAAATGAACGGTAGACCTGAGGTTTTATGTCAGGTGGCCAGATACCATGCTATTAACCATCACACTGTAAGGCAGAGGAATAACAGAGAATAGTAAGCAATTATAACAAATCATGAATAACTTCTGAAGAAGATAACAAATAATGGGGGTGTGAAATGCAACATAGGAAATAAAAGGTCTTTCCAGAAGGTATCCAGCCATGTAATATGAAAAACAGACATCTATTGAAGAAGATAAAAGAAACATTGTACATAGGACAATGATGCCTCAGTCCCCTTCAAAGTAGGCACTTTGGGACCTCACACAGTTCTCCTAATCACCATCAGCCACCCTGTCGTATTTTCCTGAATGTCATGGACAGTCTGAAATCTCTTCCCTTTCAGAGGTGATTTTAGTTTTGGGAAAAGCCAGAAGTCACAGGGCACCAAATCTGGGTTGTAGAGGGGCTGAGTCACCTGGGTGATTTGATGTTTTACAAAGAAACTCTGCACAAGATTTGATGCATGAGCAGGCACGTTATCATGATGAAGCTGGCAATCACCAGTTGCCCATAGCTACGGCCTTCTGAATCATCCAGATAGTTTCCACAGAGGAGCATTCAAGCTTAACACAAAATCGGATGGAGATTTGTTGCTCTACTTGCTCAGTCATTTTGAATGTGATAGCCACACAATACATATATCCAGTCAGTGGTGTCTACTGCCCCCACTGAATAGTACAGTGAAGTTGTCCCTGTTTGTGCATGCACATTCCAGTCCACTCTCATTGGCTGCCAGGTTACATCCATGTCCTGCAAACCATTCTCATTATATTAACAGTGGCTGTATTTTTTCTGGACAGACCTTTGTATAGTCAATAATACTGTAATAACTATGTATGGTGTCAGTTTGTTACTGGAAATACCAGGTGGGGACACTTTATAAAGTGCATGATTATGTAACCACTATGCAGAATATACCAAATAAATTTCACTATTTCCCACTGATTGGGAAGTTAAACAATATGTGCTAGGTGACCACATGAATAATAATAGTAAATTGGAGATAGTTTATGCTGTCAAGAGCATCCTAACAGAAAAGTCATCTTCATTTCATTTGAATTTAGAGATTGAACATACATTTTTAAATCTTTTATAAATAGACCAGTGCTGGACTTAGCTCATTTGGAGGATGTTTATTAAATTCAGTTAATGAAATTGTTTTAAGGAAGAGAATTCAGGTAGTCCTGATGGAATATTTTTTAATCAGGTGAAACCAAACAAAATAAAGCCTTATGAAGCTGTATGTTTATTGAAGGAGAATTATACCGATTACAGTATATTTTGGAGAATACTTTTTAAACCTCAGCTGTTTTTCTTTATTATAGCAGCTTCATGGAGTTTGGCCACAAGATGTTGTTGATGGGACTTGTGTAGCAGTAAATAACAAGTATCGACTAATGGCATTTGGTTGTGCAAGGTAATTAATACAGACTTCTGTGTTTTAAGCATTATTGCCAAAAGTAGTTTTTTTTAAATATCAGATGTTCTTACACTTGCAAACTCTGTCATCCTATTGTAATTTATGAACCAGCCTTAATAGAAATCTAAAAGTATTTTATTGGATTGAAACAAACAAATCTAAAAAGCAGATTTTGGAGATAATTAGTAAAAGTGAGATTTTCTTCAGTGGTAGGAAATTAAGTTACAAGTTTAAAAAATTAAGTCAGTTAAAATTTAGGTTCTTTACTGTTTAACAGAATCTGGAAGATACTTTATTTTTCTTTTTTTAAATAATCCTTTCTTTTTTAAGACATCAGTGTTGATGTTGTCTTTGAATTACTGGGTGTTGCCTTTAGTTAAGGAGAAAATTGGAAGCTCATACATAAAATCAGTTTCTTGCTTTAATTCAAATAATACATGTTTTAGAAGTAAAATAGAATACAGATCATTCAGAAAATATCTGTGTGTTTGCTGTGTACCAAGCACAAATATAAGCACTTGGGATACATTACAAAACAGCAAATATACCTCCCTGGCAAGCTTACATTTTAGCTCAAGTAAAAAGATTATACAGGGTGAGGCAAAAATAGGTTTATAGTTGTGAGTATGTGAAACAGAGTTTATTCTTGTGTTATTAGTTATTAGTTACTCTGTTATTTTTCATATGAAAAACTGTAAACCTACTTTTATCTCACCCTGTATCAAGTACTTAAGAGTGTAATGCCTACAGTATGTATAGTGCTCTTTAGTCTTCAAAACTTTCTTAAATATAAAATTCCATTTCACTCTAAAAATGAAACAGTGTTTCTATAGAACATACATCTGTATAATCTCCAGCTACGAGTGTCCTGTCTTTTTCACATAAATAATACATGTGTATAGATTACCGTCTTCATTATACTCTCAGTAATCTCTGTAAAGTGAGGAACCTTTGTCCTCATCACACTGCTTTTTACTGAGGTAAATGTAGAAATATGAGTAATTTAACTTAGTACAAGAAAGAAGAAAAAGCATTTTCATATTCATGGATTTTATTTGGTCACATTTTAGAATTTTAAAATCAATGTTCGTGAGTACATTTTGCTTACAATTTTTCTTTTTCTCCTGATTTCTAACTCTCCTTGTCACATAAAACAATTGAGGAAGGGTTTGTTACTCTCTTTCTCTTTTCTGTTCATCTTTGAATGTGTGGTCAGATTTGTTAATTAAGCCATCTGAGCCTAGAATTTTCTTTTAAGGGAATTTTTTGTATTACTGGTTTAATTTGGTTTTAATAAGAGATTTTAAAAGATACAGATTTGCTGTTTCTTCCTAAGTAAATTTGGCAATTTCTATTTTTCTGGGAATTGTTTTTTTCCATATATATTGTCAAATATACTGGCATAAAGTTTATAATATCCTTTTTAAATTTCATATTATAAAGTAAAAACATGCTTATAGGGAAGTATATAATCCAAATGTTTAGTTTTACAAGTGATTGTAATACAAACACCCATTTGTTCACAACTGGGTCAAGAAATAGAATTGGCAGCCAGTATAAGTTTTACTTTTGCTATATCCTAATCACAACTTTGTCCCTTCCCTCACTCAGTTAAAACTAACTAACTTACTGTTGTGATAATCATTTCCTTGTCTTTATAATTTTACCACCCATTTATGCATTCTTAAAGAGCATAATTTAGTTTTACCTTATTTTGAACTTTATATGAATAGAATCATATTCCGTGTTATGAATCTTCTTTAGTCAACATTGCAAAATTTATCTATATTTTTTGCCAGTAGCTGAAATACTTTTTTTCCAGTTGCAGAAGTATTTTTTGATTGATTTATAAGTAGTGTTCCAGCATATGTATAATTTATTTGATTTGCTGTTAATGGACATTTGCATTATTTCTTGGTTTCCATAAAGAGACATTCTCTTATAAAAACCTAATACCTTGATCACACATGAGAAAATTAATGATAAATCAATCACTACTAAGATCTGATACTCAATTCATGTTGAAATTAACCAAAATTTATTTTATAGCCCCTTTGTTCCAAATACAATCAGTCAAAATCATGAATTATATGTGGTTATTATTTCTTAGTTACCTTTTATGTATAACAATCCTCACACTTTTTTTTTGTTTTTATGACATTAACTTTTTTAAGAGTCCATGTCAGTTGTTCATAGAATGTCCTACATTCTGAATTTGTCTTCTTTCTTCATAATGGCATTTAATTAGTTTTTCTAATACCTGTAATGACTGGAACTTTGAAGCTGGTTCTTATTAAGCCAATTTCAGTGACTAGGAAACTCATCAGTAGAGGAAGCTCACAGAGACATGAGCAGTACCAGATGTACAGTTTCACCTTACCTACATTCAGGGCTAATGCCAGGGGCCTAGCAAGGCCAGCTGTGGGAGTCTAGGAGAGGTGTTCTAGCCCTTCCGCCAGGGTAGTGAAGGTAGAATCTTGGCCTTCTGCCTTTCAGTCATCTCAGTTTTCACTGATTCAGAGAGTACCGGTCCTCCTCAGGTATGAGTTTTGTGATTGTAGCTGTGTGGTGTAGCAGACTAGCAGCTTCTAGCTCTGACCTGCCATCACTTACCAGCATTAATTGCATTGAACACTAGGCTGTAGCTGTCCTTAGAATTCTACAAGAAGCCCCCTTTCCTTTAGGATGCCAATTTGCAAGTGATCAGTCTTATAACCAGATGTTTACCTTCATATTTAAAGGTGTATTTAGATTATGGTTAAACATTTTTGCAACACACGATGTTGTGTACTTCCTATGACATTATACAGCAATAATGTCCAGTTGTCCCACTATTTTTTAAAGATTTATTTATTTATTTATTTATTTTAGCCAGAGGGGAAGGGAAGGAGAAAGACAGGGAGAGAAACATCAATGTGTGGTTACCTCTCACACACCCCTACTGGGGACCTGGCCCACAACCCAGGCATGTGCCCTGACTGGGAATCAAACTGGTGACCCTTTGGTTTGCAGGCCGGTGCCCAATCCACTGAGCTACACCAGCCAGGGCAAGTTGTCCCACTATTAATGCTGCTAAATTTGATCATCTATGACAATAATAGTTATATCTGTATTATAGAGATGTTGTTTGCTTTGAGATTAATAAGTAGTGTCTTTTAATGAAAAAATTTTCTTGCCTTGATTGGTGTGGCTCAGTTGGTTGAGCATCGTCCCACAAAACGAAGGGTCTCTGGTTCGATTCCTATTCAGGGCACATGCCTGGGTTGTGAGCCAGTCCCCATTGGGACAATGCAAAAGGCATCTGATCGATGTCTGTCTCACACACTGATATTTCTTGCCCTCTCTTTATCCCTCCTTTCCCCTCTCTCTAAAAAAATAAATAAATAAACTTTTAAAATTTTTTCTTACAATGGGAAATGAAAAAAATTAAAGAGTGTGGGCACTATAGAATACATAAAAGGTTACTTTTCAAACTTTGTAAGTACTGACTTAGTACCTACTCATATTAGAAATATTTGGACTCCTCACTGACTTATTAGAGTTCAGCAACCCAGAATTAGTACTTGACAGTTTGTCAGGTTTTTTTTTAAAGCAAAAACCTGCTAGCCACTTAGCGTTCTTTCAGCAGGGTGTTTGGTTGGGCAGTTAGTCTGCAAAGATATATATTATAGATATTTGGCTTCTAAGATGTAATAACAGATCAGACTTTCTCTTCCACCTTAAAAAAACTAGACAGTGGACAAAAAATATGTGTTTTGAATTCAAGAAGTAGGACATCAGGCAAGAAAAGACAGTGATCCCTGAAAGATGAGAAACAAAATAAGAAAATTCTACAACTGCCCCAGCTTTAATTATTTTGAGAGAGTTACCAGGGCATAGCATTAGGTTGGGAGATAGAGCCTGGCAGATTCCTTGAGTTGAGTAGGTGGAAATGAGAGTCTGAGGAGACAAAAGCAGTTAAGGCTCACAGGACAGATACCAAAGAGAAAGTGATACAAAGAAAGAACTCCTGAGATCTGTAGAGGGTCCCTTTTGAGTATTCAGCTGAAACATGGAAGATACAAAGAAGATCCAAATTGAGTATAGCAGAAGAAAAGATTAATATTAACTTGAAGAACATGGCAAGATAAGTTATCTAAAATAAAATAGAGGAAAAAAAGAATTATAAACAGCATTAATGAGCTGTGGCATAACTTCAGGTGGTCTATTATTGCAAGTATTTTATTTCGTCCCATTCCTAACCCTTGAGAAGAGTTGGAACTGCCTGGAAATGGATCTGAGCTGCTGAGGGGAAACCACCTGACTTCTATCACAAAGGAATGTGTGTAAATGCCAGACATTCTGGCAGTCACAATCCAGTGCCATCCTAAGCTGTGCAAAAGCAGCCTTGGAGTTAGAAGTATTTTACAAACAATATTTATTAATTTTTTCATCTAGAAACTCTAAACAAAATTTTTTAATGATTATTTCATTTTGAAATGTAGTCTAGAAGTAATACAGATTTTTAGTTTTGGTTTCTGGTCCTTCAGAAATTTGACCCTTGTAAAGATGTTTTAAATAAAATAAATGCATATACTTCATACACAAAAAGAGCATGTATTGTGTATAGATTTAAAAAGTAATATGATATAAAATAATAAAATGAAAATCTATATAAATTATCTAACATGAGAAAGAGCACATTACCAGTTCTGATGAAGCCCTCTGCTTGCCCCCCTTTTTAATATCCCTTCTCTTCACCAGCACATTCACTGATCCACAGTGTATGATACATTAGGTCTTCGTTGCATTTTTACCACAAATACACTTAACTACTATATTTTGAATTTTTTTTACTGCGTAGAAACAGAATTATGTCTCTGCTATCTATTTTAATGCATATAATCAAATTTATTTTAATGCTATATAGCATGTTACTACATCAGTATACCTAAGTTAATTTTTCCTCCCTCTTACTCCTAAACATTCAGATTTTCACAGTTTGCACTTGTATACAATACTGTAATGAATATTATATGTGACATTCTGGGATGTATCTAGAGGAAATTACTAGATTACAGAATATGAGTTTGTTTAGATTTATGAGATGACTACAAAATATTAACAAAATTGTTTTGTTCTAGTTTATATTTCTACCACTAGTACATAAGAGTTCCCATAATAATACTTGTCATATTTGTATTTTTTTAACTGAGAGTTTGCTTGTTTTTACAGTGGTTCTGTACAGGTTTATACAATAGATAACACCACTGGAGCTATGCTGCTGTCTCATAAACTAGAGTTAACAGCAAAACAATATCCTGGTGAGTCCTCTTTTTTTTTCTCTTTATATTTTAACATTTTTAATTTACAGGTATGTGTAGTGAATGCTCATTTCAAATGATGCATGCTATAGGTCAAATAATGCTAAAACATAAATAATACTCTATATGATCCAAGGATTTCCATATAACTGGAGAGATTCCTGGGATACTACTTTTATTCCTTCATTTAGTCCTCTCTCTGCTTACTTAGCTTTAGCCCCTATGTTCCTTGGGACTTTGCTCTTATTCTCTGACTTGATTTCATTGCTTCTGTTATTTTTCCCTTCCAATTCAATTCATTCATTCAACAAGTACTTACTGAGTACTCTATACAGTCCAGACACAGTTCTAAATGCTGGAATATACAAAAATAAACGAAACAAAAGGCTCTCTCTGAACCCCTTAGTGACTTGTGAATCCTGTCCACAAGATTAAGCTTAAAGCCCATGTCATTAGAAATGCTTTTGACTGAAACTAAAAGAAAGCCCAACTTACTGTGGCTTAAACAAATAGAATTTATTTTCCCACATAGCAAGAAATCCAGAGGTAAGCTGGTACTGGCATTCATTTGGCCTTTCTTTCACAAGGTAACTCCTGAGCTCCAAATATTATGACTGCATTTGAGTCAAGAAGGAAGGAGGAAACAAGTCATACCTTTTCTTTTTTATTTATTTATTAATTTTTTTGGTGAGGGAAGAGTTAAGAAGGCAAACACTTTCTTAGAAGCAATTCTACTTACTACCTGCTCCAACTATCTTCCTTCTACTTATTTCTAATTGGCCATAATTATGTCACTATGTTCAGGCTTTCCCAAGCCTTCGTGGCAGAAGTGGGCAAAGGAGAATGAGGATGGGAATAGATGTTGGAGTAGGCAACCAGTAGTGTCTGTCACAAACGTAGCAAGTAAGGTCTTTTGCCAAATCTCTCTGACATTATTTCTTGGTTCACTCTGGCCTTAGTGTCTCCATAATTTTATCCTACGTTAAAAGAAATACCAAAAGTTCTGTTTATTAAGTATATAATTCTAAACAACTTAATACATATCTATGTCCTTGCAACCTAGTAGCATTTTCAAAAAATAATATACATACATGGAAAGAAAAACAGTTTTATTTTATTCTTCAGTAGTATTTTTTCTAACAGGACGTATGTGCTGGTTGGACACTCAAACCTTGGTTCTCAAAGATTCTTGAACCTTGGAGTCAGATTGGGTACAGCCACTCATTTCCTGTTCCACATTGATTTTCACACACTTTACTTTTTTCACAAAAATCTAAATACCCATCTTCACAAAGATGGGTAAAAGGTCAAAACATAGCACAACATAATGTTGCAACTGTGAACTACCTGGAGCTAATGCTTTCAATTGTGTCCAGCAGATATATACAGGGTGGGGGGGGGGAGGCAAAAACAGAATTTACTTATAAAAAATTATGTATTTATTCTTACATGTTTGAGCTTAAGTCACCTTCAGAGTACTCTCCATATGATGTAATATACCTATCGACACTTTTTCCCACTGCTTAAAACAGTTTTTGAACTTGTCAATTTTGATGCTTTTTAGTGCTTTTGTCATTTTTTGTTTCGCCTCTTCCACATTGGCAAAATGTTTCCCTTTGAGGACTTTTTTCATCCAGGGAAACAAAAGTTGCTTGGGGTAAGATCAGGTGAATAGGGACAGTGGAGCACGTGGGTCATGCCGTTTTTTGTCAAAAACTGCTGAACACTCAGCTGTGTGGGCAAGTGTGCTCGTAAATCACACATCGTGAAATAGGCAAACATTTTGAAAGAATCTTCAAAAAACATTTGCTGAAGCCAAATGCAGCGTCTCACAGCAATGCCAGCTAGTATACTGATACAGACAGGTTCCTAGAACACTCACTTAGCAGGGGAAGCCTGTACTGCAAGGGGCTGGCCCTCCAGAAGGTACTTCTGGGTTTTTGGGGGTGCCCCCTTGTATATCATTGTATTTCTCTTGAAAATAATCTCCTGGGATCCCTTGTGAATTTTCCACAGTGCTGCATTGTACTTGTGTGCAGAATACTTGGCACACAGGGTAGGAACTGCAGTCTTAACACTTTATTTAACTACCAGACTACCTGTGGGTTCTTGAAAGTTAATCTTGTCTCACGCCTTCCCTACCTGAAATATCCCATATTTCTACATGGAGGTTATATATTACCTTTCAAGATACAGCTCACGTGAAATCTTTTTTTTTTTAAACCAAACTAGACAGAATACTGTTCCCTCTTGTGCTCCTTTGCTTCTTAAGTTTTTATCATTCTTATTCTATAGCCCTTAAAGATGTGCATATTATAGTTTTCTTTAAGGATAGTTTTTGCAGCAACTTACAAGAACAGAGTAATATTTTGATTGTAGTTTTTGGCCCTTCTGTTTTTTTTGTTTTAATCCATACTTCTGTTGTGCTGTCCAATACATTACCTACCTGCCACTTGTGGCTATTTAAATTAATTGAAATTAAAGAAAATTAAAACATTATTCCATCAATTGCAGCCACATGTAAATGTTCCATAGCCACATGTAACTAGTGGCTATGAGACCAACCAAATAGAAGACTTTTGCATCATTGCAGAAGTTCTGTTGATTGCCTCCGTGGGACAGCGCTGAATTGAGTTTTTCAGATTGACCTTTGGTTACCCACTGCCTCTCACTCATGAGGTCTTCGTTGTGGGAGAACTCTACCTCCTCGAGTTATATAACGTGGGGCTGTAAACCTGCTTAAGATCTAGGAGACTTGTATTGTCCCCCTATGTCTCCAACAGAGACAAGCTTCCTTGTTTTCTTCTGGTTCCATTAACTGATTTTTACAGATTGCAGTACTTGAAGAGTCCTCACATGATACAGCAGCTTCCATTCTGATTCCCAGACTCATGCCAGCCTGACACCCCCTTTTTATTTTTGTGTAGGGGATGTGAAACCCCAACTCCCTAGTCATTGCTAGGTCTCATCTCAACCTTCTATTCCTGTGTTTCCAACCTTTCTCCTCACTTTCCACCCCTGCCCTAAGCTGCCTTGGTTCAAGCACTAACTAGTCTCGTTTTCAGTTTTCTCTTTTCTTTTTCCTCCTGGAGATAACCCTTTCTTTCTTTCTTTTTTTTTTTCTTTTTGTTTTTATATAAAGTGGTAAATATATTTTTATTTTTTAATGTTGTGCAAGTCTCCCTTAAAATGCTACTGAAAATGGTTTTATTTTCAAATATTACTTAAATATAGGCTTATATGATTTAATGTTTTTTAAGTATTTTTTATCGATCATGCTATTGCAGTTTTCCAAATTTTTCCTCCTTTTCCCCCCTCCATCCTGCCCCCCCAACCCTCCAGCATTACCCCTTAGTTCATGTCCATGGGTTGTACATATAAGTTCTTTGAGTCTTCTGTTTCCTATACTGTTTTTTTATCTTTCCCCGTCTATTTTATGCCTACTAATTATGTTTCTTCTTCCCTGTAGCTTTTCTCCCCTATTCCTCCCTTACCCCTCCCCATTGAACTCTCTCTATGTGATGTCCATTTCTCTGCTTCTGTTCCTGTTCTGGTTATTTGCTTGGTTTTTGTTTTCATTGTTGTTCTTTTCTTTTAGGTTCATTTGTTGATAGTTGTGAGTTTCTTGTTATTTTATTGTTCATATTTTTTATCTTCTTTTTCTAAGTCCCTTTAATGTTTCATACAATAAGGGCTTAGTGATGATGAACTCCTTTAACTTGACCTTGTCTGGGCAGCACTTTATCTGCCCTTCCATTCTAAATGAAAGCTTAGCTGGATAGAGTTATCTTGGATATAGGTCCTTGCCTTTCATGACTTCAAATACTTCTTTCCAACCCCTTCTTGCCTGCAAGGTTTCTTTTGAGAAATCAGCTAATAGCCTGTAGGAATTCCTATGTAGGTAACTCTTTCCTTTCCTCTTGCTTCTTTAGGGATTCTCTCTTTGTATTTAATCTTGAGTAACTTGATGATGTGCCTTGGTGTATTTCTCTTTGGGTCCAACTTCTTCGGGACTCTGGGCTTCCTGGGCTTACTGGAAGTCTATTTCCTTTGCCAGATTAGGGAAGTTTTCCTTCATTATTTGTTCAAATAAGTTTTCAATTTCTTGCTGTTGCTCTTCTCCTTCTGGTACCTCTATAATTCGGATATTGGAATGTTTTGGGTTGCCCTAGAGGGTCCTCAGCCTCTCTTCATTTTGGGGGTTTCTTGTTTCTTTGTTCTGATCCAGTTGGCTGTTTATTTCTTCCTTTTGCTCCAAATTGTTACTTTGAATCCTAGTTTCTTTCTTGTCACTGTTGGTTCCCTGAATATTTTGCTTTATTTCATTTTGGGTATCTTTCATCTGTTCCTTCATTTTTCAACCAGGCTCAATCAGATCTGTGAGCATTTTGATTACCAGGACTTTAAATTCTTCATCAGATAAGTTGGCAATCTCCTCATCACTTAGTTCTGAGGTTATGCTGTGTTCTTTCATTTGGGCCATATTTATTTGTCTTAGTGTGCCTGATAAGTTGTAAGGGGGCCCCCCTTCTTTCTTGAAAGTTCAGTTCTGTAACAGAAAGTCTTTGGATTACTTTTAACATTTTTTTCATTATCAAAATCTATGTTCATTATTAGCTAGGTAAATTTCCCATAATCCACCTGAAAACTAGCTTAAACACCACTGTATATCTCTTCAACTGTATTTTAATATACATATAATGCTTAGATAAGCACATTATGTACCTGTGTGTACATATTTATGTGAGATAATAGGAATACTGTTTAACCTACCCTTTCCAGTGAGCATTAACATCTTTTCATGACAGTGAACACATTTAAACCTCTTTTTTTTCTTGCACATGGGATTACTTTTCATTATATAAACTATGTTTTGGTTTGGTTTTCAGTTTCTCCTGGATAAGTGTAAAGTATACTAATATGATATTATGTTTCTTTTGTATGTTCACATTTATTTTTCATCTACATAAATGTTATTCATGTACATGAATTATATTGGGAATTGTTAATATGAGGATTCAAACATAGGCAGAGGAAAAATTCTTACTCTGTTAACCAAACTTGTCTTCTATTGCTAAAACCTAAATACCCCCCTTTGTAGTAAATGTACTTATAGCAAAAATTTATTAATATTCCAAATGAAAAGAATTTTAATGTTAAAACAAATGCTACTATAGATATTTTGGATATGCTGATGGAAATATTGGCATGTTTCATTTAACTTCACAGTAAAGAAACTTGGTTTCACTATACATTGAAATTATCTCCTTTAGTAGTTGTATATGGGATTGAAAGAACAGTTATTACTTAAAGTGTGAGCACCTGGAATACAAAAGCTGGAGTTTGCTTACTTAATTCTAATATAAGATTAAACTTTAGTTTATTTTAACTTGGGTCCCTCTGATATTTGCCAGTGGACCATGAAGATAGTGGTAAATATTATTTTACATTTTAAAATACCTTATACTTTGCAGAATACTGTAACATTCAATGTTAAGTCATTCAACAGAGGTCTCATCTCAGTTTTACAGAAGCCAATTCACCCACAGCCAAAGGCTTGTAAGAATACACACTCAGTTATAGTTATTCAAGCTAACAGTGGCTCCAGACAGCTTTCATTTCTTGTGAATAACTTGGGCACTGAGTTTGTTCTGCTTAGGTCAGGTCAAGGCTAATGTCCTCACAGTTTTTTTTAATAACCCTAAAAGAGCAGGATTCATCTCATTATTTGAAGCAGAGATGCCTTTCTGCTTATTTCAACTTGAAAATATAGGCTAAAATGTAAGTATTTCCAAAGCAATCATTTATTTTTAACTCTTCTCACAATTTCTTAACAGATATTTGGAACAAAACAGGAGCTGTTAAATTGGTCAGATGGTCTCCTGACAACAGTGTTGTAACAGTGACCTGGGAGTGTGGAGGACTTTCTCTGTGGAGCGTGTTTGGAGCTCAGCTCATTTGCACACTTGGAGGAGATTTTGCGTGAGTCAATAAAGACAAATTTTAGATGAAATAACTCCATTTTCTCTCAGACAACACACACACAGAAACGTGTCATACAGATACCCCTTTTGCCTTATTTGACTCTTATCCCAAAATAATTTGTAAGATTCAGATTTAATTCATTCACAATGTATTGATTATTCAAACATCCATCCTCTTAAAACTTACTGTTCATTAAAAAAAATGCATTTACTTATTGAATCCCTGTTTTATATATGATAGCATGTAGACTCGAGGCTAAATATGGTTTTCTTCAAGTAGCTTATTATTTAATAAAGAGTGGTAAACCATGCATGTAAGTGACTAGTAGGAAATGGAAAATTATATGATCTCCCTGGGTTAATGTAGGTTAACCCACTGATTGATAGAAGTAGATTGAAATGTCTGCCCCCTTCATAAACTACTTTGAACTCCATCCTGACAAAATGAACTCGTGTTCCCAGACTGCATGGCCCCATCAAGAGCTCACGGAGGACCTGAGTGGCAGTGCCTCCACCATGGACCCACGTGTGTTAACCAGCGGTCTCCTAGTTGATGCATTATGGCTTTCTGTTTTAAAGGAACAAAATCAATTTGATTTTTAAAAAATTAAAGCTAAATATTATATGTAATTAGAAGACTTTTTAATTTTCTGTTCTATTTCAGTTATAGGTCTGATGGTACCAAAAAGGACCCCCTTAAGATCACCTCTATGGTAAGTACTTTCTATAAAATACTGGTAGAGTGTGGAAAACTTGGATTTGTCTTTTTTTTTCCCTAACGTTGGTTTTATAAAATTACAAAGCTATTTTAGTCTCAGGAGAATCTTCTATGCAGTTTTTTGAAAAAAGTTGTTTTTTTGTTTTTAAATCAGGAGGGTGTTCAACTTTCAGTATTTGATTTTGGTTTTGCTTAGATGTGTCCATCGAGCCCCATCATCTCTGTGAACATTGTGCTATAGTGAAGTCAGACCATCGTATTTCCTAAACATACTTCTGTTTTTTGTGTGACTTCATCAACACCCACTTCCCATGACCTCCTTTCTTTGAACATAAAGTGAAATGCTCATTGGTTATTTTTCCTGGGAACATGGACTTGTGCACTATTCGAGCATATTTTTAGAATTTTTCGTAAGTGTATTTCAAGAAACTTGTAGTTACTTTCATAATAATATTTTTGTTACCTGTTTGCATGTGTTTCTTTAGAAAGCAGTGAGGTGTAACCCTTGTCTTTATATAACAACATTTTTTCACTATGTACCATCTTGGTGAAATTAGTGCTTATGAGTGCTCTATGTAGAAGGAAATTTTCTGACCTACCTTTTCTTGAAGAATTGAAACTACATGGTTACCTTGAATACTGGTTCCCAAACTTTCACCACCAAGGACCCCAGTTGATGTCTTTCCCCACCTCCACACTCTAAAATAAGTTTTCAAACAAATACCATTTCTGTAACTGCCAATCAATGCTTTTGAATGCCATGCAACAACCAGTGTTATCAGCCTCACTAAATTATAGTCAAAAACTAAGAATTTAAATAACAACAGCATGGATGGAGCTGGAAAGCATTATGCTAAGTGAAATAAGCCAGGCAGTGAAAGACAAATACCATATGATCTCACCTTTAACAGGAACCTAAACAACAAAACAAAGAAACAAGCAAAATATAGTCAAAGACACTGAAATAGAGAACAAGCTGACAGTGACCAGCAGGGAGAGGGGAGGGAATTTCAGGGGAGAATGGGAAGGGTTTACAGGAACAAGTGTAAAGGACACATGGACAAAAACTGGGGGGGGGGGGGGGGGGGGGGGGCGTGGATATGGGAGGGAGGTGGGGAAGGATCGGGGGGCTGGAATGGGAGTAAAAAAACAGAAAACTGTACTTGAACAATGATTAAAATAAAATAAATGAAAAAATAAGCATTTTAGTTAGCTTATACAACTTTTACTATGGGAAAACAAAACTTCTGTTACCCTTTGAAATTTTGTAATAATTCCTGGATTCCCCATTATTGTTTTCTTGGACTTACAAATTTGAAATCACTAATATTAAAAATTAAACTATCATGGAATTTAGTTATAAAATATTAAAATTGACTGGGCTGAATGTTCTCACTTTACAGAGGAAGAAACTTACACACTGAAAAACCAAATTTGTTGGCCAAGGCAACACTGCAAAATGGTACCCAAGCAGGAATGAAAACCCTAAGTCTCATAGCTTCCAATCCATTGTTCTTTGCTCTACACAAAATTCTACCTGTTTGGGATGCTTTTTTGTGAAGCTTCAGTTAGGTAACATGGTTCTTCCTCTGTAAGGAATTTCTTAGTATTTGAGAGTCAGTTAAATTAATGGAGAAGTTATAGCAAGTAGTAGGCATTTCTTAGGATTGGGAGTTAAGATTGTCCTGTTTTCTCTGTTCTGAGTAGAGAACAGTGATAGTGGTTTCCACTGGAGATAGCTAAGATGTAGTAGGTATAGGTGGTTGTTTTAGATGTAGATTCTTGTCCGCATTGTTTGTCATAGTTTCTCTAACCTCCAGAAGTCATCACTAATGCTGTTGGTTATTTTTCAGAATTTGAATATTTGAAGCTAAGAAAGAATAACAAGAAACTTTTTATTGTTTTGATTTCCCCCGTGTCCTTCCCTTTCCCCCTCCTTCTCTTTCTAAGAGCTGGGGTGCAGAAGGCTATCACCTGTGGGTAATCAGTGGATTTGGTTCTCAAAATACTGAAATTGACTCTGAGTCCAAAAGTATAGTTAAACAGCCTGGCATTCTGCTATTTCAGTTTATCAAGAGCTCACTCACCGTAAACCCTTGTATGGTAAGTGTGTTTAATTAAAACTGGGGTATTTTTAGTGGCTTTCATACTAGAATTCAACTCTTCCTATGAAACAGATGTGTTGAATATACTCTTAAAATTGGCATGTTGTCTTCATTTGTATACTTTTCTATGATTCTTGTGTTCCTTTATAATTTGTATTAAATTTACACCAAAATTTTATTTGAGGAAGTATTTTTTAAAAAAGGATCACACACAACTTGAGGAAAAAGAGTGTTTACAGATTTACTTGAATAACTTGAATAAAATTAAGTCTTTTATCTGAATAGCATTTCCCTAAATGTGTTCCACCAGGCATTACTTATGAGAAATATGAATAGCAGTTTCACAGAATAGGAAAAAGTTCTGTTGTCATAGAAGTGTGAAATAAAGGAGTTAAAGCTTAGAGATTTCTTTATAGTGGGTCTCCAGCGTCTTTAATATGCTTATGTGCATTTTGAAAATCCAGGAGTTTGTATATAAAAACCGATGTTTCCCAAACTTATATAACTGTGAATTTTTAAGAAACACCTTGAAGAACCTGCTTTGGGAAATACATTGTATGTATACGTGTATGTTACATGTTAGGAGTACATATCTAAATATTTGTCACCAGTGTGCTTTTAAATATTTGGTGCAGTTAAAATTTACAACATATGCCCTAACCCATGTGGCTCACTTTGTAGGGCATCTCTCCACAAAGCAAAAAGTTGCTCCTTTGATTTCTGATCAGGGCACATGCCTGGGTTGCGGGTTCAGTCCCTGGTAAGGGCATGTATGAGAGGCAACTGACTGATGTTTTTCTTTCACAACAATCTTTGTGTCCCTCTCTTTTCCCTCCTTTCCCCTCTCTCTAATAAATAAATAAATAAATAAATAAATAAATAAATAAATAAATGGAGTGTACAATAGATTGAGAAAGAATGTGGAAATAGCCCAAATCTTCCATGTTGTACTATAGTTGAAGAATAAGAATCCCCAGAAAAACAAGAATAGAGTATTTCTCCCTCCCCACATCCCAAATAGTAATTTAAAAGCACCCTTGAGTTTTATGTCAAAAGAATGTTTGTACTACAAGGGAAAGGTGAGGTGCTCTGGGGTACTGATCTGTTCAGTTTCAGTAGCCAGTGAAGAGTCTGCCTGTGTTCGAGAACACTGGCCTTCTAGTTGAAAACTAGGACATAAGCACTAAGAGAAGAAACTGTCTTATTTGTCTAAATATCCTCAGAACCTGGCACAGTCCTTTGCACTAGCCAAACATTTACTAAGTGATTATTGAATTGTTCTGAACCAGGACTGTGGACTGAGACTATTCTTCCTCCTCCCTGTGGTTTAAAAGATTCTCCAGCATCATGTTATCCCTGTTCCTAATCCGTCCCTTTGCCATGTGGGCCCATGAGTGAGCACACACACAAACTGTTTAAGACATGTTTTCTTACCACTCCACCACTCATGAGGTATTTTATGTGAAACTAATTTGTAAACTTTGGATAATGAGTAATTATGTTCAGTTTTCAGATGGAAAAGCTCTCATAGCACTGCCAAATTGAAACAGTAATAAAAGGTACTGCTACAGCAGTTGTAAACCTGGGTGTGTTTTGGACTCTATGTGATAAAAGGACTTAAAGATTTCTTTTACACTGGGAAGTAACATTAAAACATCATTCATTCCTTGTAAATAAAACAATGCATGAGATCATTTTGTAGTCATGTCCTGTATGAGGAAAAGCAACAAAATATGTGGTACATTTCCTGTAATAAAACTAAACTGATGTATTTACTTCCTCCTACCTAATATTGAGTTGTTTCTATTTCCTTCTTTGTCCCCCTTTTCCTCTTTCCCTCATCTAGAGTAACCAAGAGCAAGTGTTGCTTCAGGGGGAGGATCGGTTGTACTTAAACTGTGGAGAGGCCTCACAAACCCAGAATCCCAGGAGTTCTTCAGCACACTCTAAACCCAGTCGGGAAAAGAGCTCATTCGCGGAGGGTGGTTTCGAGTCTCAGAGTTTAAGCACTTTACTTGGACATCGGCATTGGCATGTGGTGCAAGTAAGTCTGAAGTGACTGTTGACTCTGTTGTTGGTAAGAAAGCACCTGGAGCAGATTGTTAAGTATTTCCCCTGTTGCTTTAGAAAACTGAGAAACATTTAAACCTTTTTGACTGTCATGTCTCTCTTCTGCTTTTCTGTGTTCTTGTTTTCTCGTTCTCTGCCTCCTTTCCACTTGATGTAGAGCATGTCCCCACCTGCTTTAAGTCCATTGGTAGTAGTCAGTTTCAAAAATTGGAAGTTTATGTTTTGCCCTCTTACTGAGCAAAACTCTTTTTTACTTCCATCTTTTTTTATATATAAATAGAGCTCTGTGGATTTGCTATGGCAAAAAAAATAGTTATTTCATAAGAAGTAACAATATTTATTTAGTGCCCCATACAGCAGCTGACCTTGTAGTTCTAATAGGGACTTATTGAGGTTAATTGCCTGACTTTAAACCAAAATTGCAGACTTGGGGTCAGTATAGAACCTTATTGTTAATCATTTTACTATTATTTAATCTTGTTCCAAATTATTTACTCATTCTGATGAGTAACTACAACTTTAAATTAGCAGTTGTAGTAATTCTGATAAATTGGCATTTAATATGAATATTCTGAATTTTGATAACCAAATAAAATTAATTTAGGTGAATCAATAAATTGCAGTTTCTTGAAAGAAATTTTCATACACAGTTTCAGTCCTGTTTTCTTTCCCCTTTTGGTACCGAAGTGTCTTAGGTCCATCAGAGCCTACTCTTGGATTAGTTTGTTTTAGTCAGTTTCTGTTTCCACAATTCTTTGCCTTACTTCTACATTCTATACTTTAACCTTAATAGCTTACTTCAGCTCCCATGTACTTTAATTTGACTCTGAATGAAGATAATGAGAGACAGTAGAATGGTCATTATGTGAAATTAAAGGAGTATCTCCTGCATTGATGTGGTATACACTAAAATAAAATGTACTTAAATTAATAAATTCATAAAATCAAACAATGTGCATACCATTTTATAATTAGTAACAATTTTTAAATAAAACTGCATCAGCTACTTCCTTGACTAAAATTTTCCACTGCTCCCTTCTCTCCTATAGCCATTTCTCTGCTATTTTCATTTCCCCATACTCTGAACTATTCATTCTACACTGACCTAGCATCAATGCCAGTTCTGCCTAGCCAGGTCTGTGTTGCCAGAGAGCCAAGTAGAGCAGAGGATCAAAGAAGGTAGGTCTGGAACTCAAAAATCCATCAGGCAATAACAAAAATTGAATTTCCTTCCAGCTCAAAAATTCAGTGATTCTGTGATTCTTAGTCATCTCTGAAGTATCCTGTATTAGAATCCTGTAACACTGATTTTACAACTTTAGACAAAATAGGTACTAACAAGATTCTTGTGTCATTCTGTTCTTCAGATATCTAAAATATTCAGAAAAATGACCTCATTTAACTTGAGCTTTACCTGAGTTTTCAGTTTCCTTAAAACTAATATAAATAATGCCAGAGTTATACTCCCAAAACAATTAAGTTATAATAGACTCATAGAATTTTTAGAGCTGGAAGGGCCTTAGAGGTCATGTAGTCCAACTGGATTTTATACATGAGGAAACCGAGGCGTAGGGAAGTTAGGTGACTTGTCCAAGGTCACACAGCAAACCGCGTAGTATCAGACTTTCCTTACCATAATATAAATTAAAGTAACAGTCTAACCTATTTTAAAACTTAGGTACTAAATGTCAAATGCTCCTGACCTTGAGCTAAAACCTAGAACATGCTTACTTGTCAGTGTTTTACTTGGATTTGCCCTATATTTTGTTTGCTGGCACTCCAGCCACATGAGTCAACGCAGTCTCGTGGTGGCATTTTGGTAGGATGGTTTACAGTGTTCATATAGTGCTAAAGCTGTACCTTTCAGGCTCTTTAGCCATTAGTAATGATTCCCTGAAGAAATAGGGGCGCTTGTTTAATTCCCCCCTTCAACATATGTTCTTGTCTGGGACTCGTGCCCACATACTCCATCAGAGTGGCTTGCTTTCTGTGAGATACACTTTCTGTGCTTTTTGTACAGCGTGGAATTCATCAAGTGAGCTCCAACTAATTCTGCTGCTCTGTCTGTTCCTCATCTAGACTACTGGATGTGTTGTTTCTTTAAGCCTTCTGCCTTATATTCATTAGTTTTCTGATTAGAAGATTGTATGTTATTTTTTTTCCCTTTAACTAAAACATCACAGATATATACTTGTCAGAAGCAGGGTTAGTAATTGCTTGTACAAATGGTGCTTTTGTTTCTTTATTTGTTTAGTCTTCCTTAGCTACACATTTAAAAAATTTTGAGAGTATTGTGTTGACATATGTAGCAAAAATAATAGGAAATTAAAAACAAAAATAATAGCATCCTTGTGGTTATAGGGTATGTTCCTTCTTTGGTTGCCATTTTATTTTAATATGCAGTATTTTGTATAATATAAACATTTATTACTGAAAGGTACATGAATCATTATCATCCAGTGATCTGAAGCATTGGTTTTATAGTTAACCTGGCTATTTGGAAAGAGTAAGCTTCACAAAATGTGGGAGATAAACACCTACAATGTATTAGGCACTACGTTAAGGATGTCAGCAGAGAGGATTTTAAAAGCTATATTATTTGTAAACAATTTACTGTCATTCCTGTGCACCAGCTGTAGTATTTGGCACAGATAAAGTCTTCTAGGAAGAGGGCTCTCACCAACTCACCAGCTATAGACAAAAGTAGTCTGGGCAGGAGATGGGGTTTTAGCTGGATGATTTTAAGGGAAAAAATCCAGTTCTTTGAGAGACTGAAGAATCCTAAGATGTTAAGAGTAGAGATACTATACCTTGGCACTCAAGTTTTCCAGTAGTGTGGCATGACTTTTGTGCCCTGAGTGTGGTAGAATCCTGACCTGAGTTTTTTCATTATTTTTTAGCTGCCTAATAATGAAAAAACTTTTTTTTCCTTTTTATTTATTGGGGTGACACTGGTTAATAAAACTATACAGGTTTCAGTTGCATGATTCTACAGCACATCATCTGTGTACTGTATTGTCTGTTCAGCATTACAAGTCAAGTCCTTCTGTCATATTTATCCCCCCATACCCTCCTCCCCAACCCCACCAGCCCTCCTCCACCACCCCATCAGCACTCCTCCACCACCCCCACACCAGCCACCACACTGGTGTCCATGTCCATGAGTTTTTTCTCTTTTTTTTTGTTTTTGCACAATCCCTCCATGCCCCAGTCCTCCCACCTCCACCCCAGAGCTGTCAACCTGCCCCTCTATCTATGATTCTCTGTTTTGCTTGTTAGTTCATTTTGTATATTAAATAGATTCCACAAATGAGTGAAATCATATGGCACTTGTCTTTCTCTAACTGGCTTGTTCCACTCAGCGTAATGCTCCCCAGGTCACTTCTGCCATTGCTCGTTTTCAGTGTTAGGGGTACAGCTCAAAGTTCAGGTGGCACAGATCAGTAAAGATGACCTGCTGGGGAAAAGTAGTTTTTTTTTAAAAGGTTTTATTTATTTATTTTTAGAGAGGGAAGGGAGGGAGAAAGAGAAAGAGAGAGAAACATCAATGTGCGGTTGTTGGGGGCCGTGGCCTGCAACCCAGGTATGTGGTCTGACTGGGAATCAAACCTGCAACACTTTGGTTTTCAGCCTGCGCTCAATCCACTGAGCTACACCAGCCAGGGTGGCAAAAGTAGTTGTTTTTTATTCTCATCTTACAGCATCTTCAAACACAGGACTGCATGAGAAATAAAGTATTTTAAACTTATACTTTGAGTTGTGAAAATAAACCATTTGCCATTTATAGCACCTCATAACACTTTGGAGGTAAAAAGAATTTATTCTTTTTACCTACAGATACTCATCAGTGTGATGGTATGATAAGGCCTAACTTAGGATACCATGATTAGAAACTCTTCATGTTAGAATCTTCCACTTTGGCAGTGAGATCTCTACCTTACACTTCACCCACCCACACATTTCACAAATACTTATGAAACACCAAGACATCAGGGGCAGGGGTAGGTCTTTGTAGTGTCATGAGTGGCTGGATCAGGTATACTCTAGATCCTTCTTCCAGTGGCTGCGTCCTTCATCCCAAAAAATGAATTTTGCTTACAGCCTCCTAAAAAACTACTTTCAACTTATATTTTTGCCACCTGATCATTACCTCAGATTGCCATTATTCTGAACTAATTTCACCCATCATGGTGAATTTTATTAATTGGCCTGAATGGTACAGCATATCTTTGAGATACAAGTTAAACATTCTTCAAGCATGTACTGTGATACTGTTGTCTTTCATTCTGTAAGGAAAGGCTTCCACAAATCAGCACTAGGGTTAAGAATTTTCTAATGTACTAAAAGCTATTAATTTATTTAGAATTTAGGTGGGCTTGCAAGTGAAGCCTAACAAATGGTTTTATAAATAAACTTTGTCAAGCTTAATGCAGATGTTTTCAGTATATTTTTTATTTGGTTTTTGTTTTGTCTCCATAGTACACAAAGAATCTTACTGATTTGATGACATTACTTTGCTTTTTAATTTGGCTTGATTTTTTTCAATATGTAATACTTTTTCTTTGAGTAAAATGAAAGTAAATTTGAATCAGTGGAAAGTTTTCTTATTCCAGGCTCAGAAGATCCTTCTCTTGTTCTATCGTTCTGTTAATTTTCATACCACATTCACCATGTGCTCATGAAAACTACTTAATAGCCTAGCAGAGAGGTCACAGTTTCTATAAATCTAGAATTTATTTAATCTACACTGATAGCTCATAGAGTATTCATTAAGTTGAAAGTGCTTGTTAGAGTGATACAAAGACACCATAAACAAAGATGTCAGACAGTCAACACGAGAAGCTGTTTTTACTAGTTATGTTACAGATAAAGAGTTAATATGTGTAATACACTAAAAGTTCTTATAGATGAATAAATTGAACACCCCAATAAAAAATAGTAGCTTATACACAATCTTACATGTACATGGATGTTTGTTTAGAGATAGAGATAAACTAATCAATGGTTATCCCTAAGCAATGATATAACAGAATTTCATTTTGTACTTTGTACATTTTTATATTGTTTAAATTTTATAGGTGTGTATTGCTTTTTTAATCACAAAAGTATAAAAATAATAAAAAGCAAAAACCAAACTTTTGCTAGGGCCCTAACTTCATTAGGTCAGGCTGTCTCGGGGATAGCTCGGACCAGTGCGCCCACCCTGCGGTCTACTGCACAGTGCTTGGCGGCCCCGCGGGTGCTTCTCTAAAACTCTGTCAGTCTGTGTTTACTGTATTCAGTATGTGAAACAAACAAAAACAGTGTAGAGAACAAAAAAGAAAAGTCTGATGTCAAGAAACTTACAATGGAATGATTAAATGACACTTAAAACAAGATGATTAAGTCAAAAGATATGAAATATTGGCTGGCAAACAAAAGGTAAATTCCAAGTACTCTGCTAATAATACCCATATTTGGAACACCTTACATATTGCATAAGAAGATGAATCTTACATTGTGATGTCAATGCTTTTAAGTTTAAATCCATGTCAGAAGTCTTACCAAACTGATGTGTTATTTTCTATAGATATCCAGCACCTATCTAGAGAGCAATTGGCCAATACGGGTGAGTTGTTATTATGTTGGTGTTAACTTTCATTGGATAGCATTTGCCATAGGAGGCATTCTGGGAATTGAGCCTTTCAGTGGGTGCATTGATAAAAGTAAAAAATTTAATACTGGGTCCTTTGTGCATTGTTAGTGTACAACATCTTTAATTTAGTCAAATGTAAGTTGTATATAAATACACAGATTTTTAAATTCAGCATTTTACATTTCATTTAATAATGTTCTGTTTGCTTGGTACAATATTAAGCTCTTTATATATAATAAAGTATATAGGTTTGCAAGGAAGAGTTTTTAATGTTTTTCTAATCAGTTTTCAGCTATTGATAAGCTTGGACAGAATATTGCTGTGGTTGGCAAGTTTGGCTTTGCACATTACTCTTTACTCACCAAAAAATGGAAACTTTTTGGAAACATTACCCAGGTCAGTCTTTTTGAAATGAAAAACTGATTTCTCAAGTGTAAGAGGACTACAATATGAAATAACTACAGTGTAAATCACTGTTTACTTATTTAGAAATAAAGTGAAATATTAAAAAGTGATGTTGATTATGTCTAAGTCCATTCTGATAAAGCACTCGATACTTGAAGGAGGATTTTGTGTTGAGATAGTTGGTTTGTTTTTAATTTTTGTTAAAAACGAATACTTGAGGATTTACCTCTTATAGTCCAAGTTGAGTTCATCAGATATGATCAGAATAAATTACAACAAAATTTGAAATTATTTCCCTGCCTGTCTTCTCTGCATGTGATATGAATATTTGGGTAGCACAAAACAGGTGCAGTTGAATTTTACATGAATCAAATAAAAAAATTAACATTTAATGGGTGCCTACTGTGTACCAGGTGCTTGAAAATGCTTTCATATATTTTAATACATTGATCTTCATAACAATCCAGTTAGGGCTTTATAGTTAACCGTTGTATAAAAGAAACTAGGATTCAGAGTCAAGCACCTGATAAATGATAAAGCCAGAATTTAAACCCAAGGTCCTTTAATGTGAGAATAATGATGCTGCATGTACCCAGTTATTTAGAATGATGTATTTTCTGACTTATAGAAATGCTTATTTTTTCAATAGACTATGAATCATTAATAAGAGCCTGAGAGTAATGCTTAATTGGAAATATGAGACTAGAGCAGAAATGACTTCAGCTTTCATTATCTGTTTAGAATATTTTATTATTTTAATTTCTGTCTATATAAATAAAGGTGAACTTTTTAAAATTTTCTTTTAAGGAGCAAACTATGATTGTGACAGGTGGCTTAGCCTGGTGGAATGATTTTATTGTCCTTGCATGCTATAACATAAGTGACCATCAAGAAGAGGTACGTTTTTTCTCTGAAAAATAACATACTATTATATTTTAAAGATATTAAGCACTATTTGATTTTATATAAAAATAATTTTTTGAAAAATAAATGAAACTTTTAATTTTTAAAATCAAGAATTAGAGATTTTTAGTTAAAGGGATTTTCATTTCAGATTACTACTTTAAAAATGTTTTAGAGGGATAATCAGGACTTCCAGATAAATTTTTCTAATGATTCTTAGCTGTTAAGACATTCGCCATAAAGTTTATAAGTAGTTTTTGAAAAGTTAAAAGCAGAAAAGTTTATAAGGGTGGCTCTCCTTAGAGATTTATTAATTTATTGATGTGTATGTTTATTTTTTGAGAAATTGCTGGTCTCCTTAGGTCAGGTCTAAACATTCAGGCCTGAAAAGGAATATGATATATACTAGTTTAGTCTCAGTTTTGATCACATCACCTTTTGACTGTAGAATGAGCCTTCCCTGTCGAAATAGAAATATTACCCATTTATTATTAATGCTCAGATTAGTCTTTTGACTCCTCTTACTTGAAAAAACATCAGTAGATAAATAGCATATCTAAACAGCATGGATTTGGTCATCTGTGGTAGGCACCTGTTTTTTTCTAGTTTTATTTTTGTTTTCTTCAGCTGAGAGTTTACTTGAGAACATCTAATCTGGACAATGCCTTTGCTCATGTCACCAAAGCACAAGTGGAGACATTACTGCTTAGTGTCTTCCGGGACATGGTCATCGTGTTTAGAGCAGACTGTTCAATATGCCTTTACAGTATTGAAAGAAAATCTGATGGGTAAGTCCTTAGCATATGACAAGTCACTTTTTGCCCCTACGTGTCATGTTGCCTCTGTAGCTTTCATTTTTTTAAACAGTTACTCTAATTTTATGTTGAGTTTTGTTTTAAGAGTTAAAAAGCAAGGAATTTTAATTAGTGAATTCATATGGTAGTTACTTTTTAGCTATCAAATTAAGTAAATAGATAAGCCTGCACTTACTTCTTCAGGTAACCTTACTGGATTCATCTGAAAAGGATCTAATTTGGGATGGAGTAAACCATTTAAATAGTAATCTTTTCACAGCCGTTAAAACAAGTGGTTATTAATTACCCAAGTGTTCCAGACACGTGGAGAAATCAAAACGATTTCCAGAGTTTTAAGGCTCTAGGAAGCATGTCCTCAGCAGACCCACATTCTCCACTGAGCTAGACAGCTGTAGTCTGGAGCAGGAGAAGCTGACAGTCCCATGTATTGCCTGTATTCTTCTTGGCATCTGATTGGCTTGCAGCATTTAAAACATGTCTCATGAGTTTTATTTTGCTCTCAGGTATTTTTTGTTTCCTTTTTTAAGCAGTCATGAAGTGTATGTTTGGTGAAGTCACATAGTGATTGAGCAGTAATGTAAAGATAAAAATTAAGAAATCTTAGTAGCCTAAATAGAACCCATATCCTTTCTCAACCAAGTAAGCTGTTTTTGTAGCTCCTTCCCTAACTTTTTACATCTTACCCCCTTTCTTCCTCATCTCCCTGTGTTTTTTGGATGCTTCAGTCTTCTCAGCCTGCTGCCTAAAGGATACTTGGGGAAGAGGGAACATTTTGGGAAGAAGGCATTTGGGCCCTCCACGGCTATGAAATCTAATACCATTAGTAGCAGGGCAGTCGGGGGAGCAGCCTTGCTAGCATTGTTGTTGAGGTGTATCCGTTTCTTCTTCTTTGTCCTTTATGTTTATATTATTTTTTTGCAGTCCAAATATTACTGCTGGTATTCAGGTTCTTCAGGAAGTCTCCATGTCACGCTACATCTCTCACCCTTTCCTGGTCGTATCTGTCACTCTGACATCAGTGAGCACAGAGAATGGAATCACCCTGAAGATGCCACAGCAGGTACCAATCTATTAGGACTCTTCAGAGTTTTCATCTCAGGTTTTAGTTTTTAAGTTGATATTGGGAACTGTTTATTTGTTCAGTAAGTACATACAAGTGTCTAGAATATGCCTTATATGTGTAGTTGCTGAGTTACAGTGGTAAACTAAATAAACTAAGAAACAGGTTTCTTCTCAAGAATAAATAATTACATAAGTAATTATAGTTGTGGTGTGTGTACCAAAAAGTAGTACAGGTCACTCTAATTAGAGTGTATAATAAAAACCTGGAGTAGTCAAAACAGTCAGAGAAGATTCCTATCCCATTTAAATTGAAACCTGAAGACACACAAACAAGTGGTGGTTATCTAAGTAAAGAGGTAGGATTTCAGGCAGAAGGAATAGAGTAAAGGCCTATAGATAAGAAAAAACATGACATCCAGGGAACTGGAAGAATTTCAGAGTAACTGAAGCAAGGAGTGTCAGTGTATGAGTCCTATTGGAGATACAGACTTTAAACTTTATCTTCTAAATGTTTTATCTAAAATGTTTTTGGGCATTAATCTATCTAAATTTCATAACATTTATTCTAACTATAACTGCATGTAAGGAGAGCAGTCGGGTGACCGTTAACAATCATCTGGGTGAATGGTGTTAGTGGCCCGAACTTGGGCAGTGATGAAGAAGATGGAAAGGAGGAGGACAAGTACAGAGTTTAGAGGATTCCATTAGATCATTATGTGGAAAGAGAAAGAAGAATGCCATAGTTGCTGGTTAAAGTATGTAGTGGTGCTGCCAAGACCCAAGTTGCATAACTTCTATTCCAAGGCTCCTTCCATTATACCAGTGATTTCCAAACTTCATGTCAATGTGGAACCCATTTTCATAGGAAAATTCTATGTAGATTTGTCATCCCTGTGTGCTTAGTCTGTCCTTTGCTTCCTATTAAGGCACTTTTATTAAACTCCATTAAAATATAGGTCCTGCTCTGGCTGGTGTGGCTCAGTGGATTGAGTGCCGGCCTGTGAACCAAAGGGTCACTGGTTTGATTCCAGTCAGGGTACATGCCTGGGTTGTGGGCCAGGTTCTCAGGGTGAGCAGAAGAGGCAACCACACATTGATGTTTCTCTCCCCCTTTTTCTCCCTCCCTTCCCTTCTCTCTAAAAATAAATACATCTTTTTTAAAAAAAATATGGGTCCCATTTTCTCTGCAAACTATATTTTATGGTAACCAGATAGTCCTAGTTGATAAGAGAAAGTTGTTTTACAGAACAATTCTAGCTAAAAGATGTGGAAGGAGTCAAGAATCACCTGAGGAAATAACTGATTTAGGCGATTGTTATCTTTAGGTGAAACAATCAGATGAAAGGTTAGTGGGAACTTGACAAAGAAAAGATGAGGTGGTCCTACCTAAGTTTTATTAATAAATCTTATCATCGTGAAAAGTGGGAGACCCAGATGTGGCATGCTTCCTGGGGTGATGTGACATGAAGGTCCACATACCTCTTAAGTTTCCATTTTTCCTTTTCCTACCTCTACATTATTTGCTGTTTCTTGTGTGTTATGGACAGGTAGTCAAATGTTTAATTTTCATGTCATGTGCTAAATGGGGAACTGACAACTTCAAGTAAAGTTCTTGGGCTTTGTGACAGTTGCTTGAAGATTTTGTGTTTTTTTTTAAATTTTCTTCTACAGACCTGGCTGGTGTCGCTCAGTGGATCAAGTGCCAGCCTGCAGACCAGGGGGTTGCTAGTTTGATTCCCAGTGAGGGCATGTACCTGGGTTATAGGCTGGTTCCCTGGTAGGGGGCACATGAAGGGCAACCACACATTAATGTTTCTCTCCTTCTCTTTCTCTCTCCCTTCCCCTCTAAAAATAAACAAATAAAACCTCTAAAAAATTTTTTTTCTCCTATTTTATAAATTAATGACAGTTCATAGAAGCTTATCACCTACCTACATGTGGTCTAAAGCAAAAATGAATGACAAGTCCATGAATCTTCTGGATGCTTTTGCCATTTCTTTATTTACAGTCCTGTGTAACGTATGAAAGTACAGAAGAACAGTTTGTATAACTGTGTGTTTGTAAGAAGATGACCTAGGGTGCCTGAATGACATTGGCAGCTTAAATTCATCCTGGTAGCAAATGTCAAAACTGGAACACAATCACAAGTCTTCTGAATGACCATCCCTTCCTCCCTAAAATTCTTTTTTTTTCTCTGGTTTATGTGACATTGTGCTCTCCTGTTTCTCCTCTTGCCTTCAAAAGCTTAGACAATAGCCCTCTACTGTCTCATCCCTGTATATTTCGCCTCAAAAAACTCATGTTTTCCTTCAGTTTACCAGCCTCACCTTTATGGTTACGATCTGGCATATTCTTAAGTTGTTCAGTCATTCTCAGCAATACTTTCGCTTGAAAGTCTTAAGATTCTTTCAAATCTAATGGGCAACAAAATAACTGTTCAATGTTCTCTCCCTAAATTAATTTCCCCTCCTAACTTTTATCAGTGATAACCTCAACCTCTCTAGCACCTCACCTAGATTCAGTACCCTGCAGTCGTCTCTGATTCAGTTCTTTTTTTCTGCCCTTTATGTATAGGATATCAGTAAACTTTTGTTTTGTTTTTAAGTCAAATTGCTGTTCCTCTTTATGGCTGAAGGTCTTTTACCATACAGTGTTTTTCTCATAATACTCCTAATCTAGACAGATCGTTCTCACTTTTCCAAAAGCATTGTTGTGTCCTGTCCATGTCATTTACACTGCATTCTTGAGCCAGAGTACCAGACGTTTTCCATCCACCCATCCTCATCCTTCCAGCACCACCTCGTCTTTTATGCCTTCTCTAGCTGTACCACGGGGATCACTGAAGTGAACTCTCATTTTCATGAACTTCCAGAGTTCTCTTAGTTTCTCCAGGATAATTCAGTTCAGCCCTCAATTTTATATTCATTTGTTCATTGATTGTATTGTGTCAAACATTCCCTACCCTAACCAGAAAGCTTCTTGTACATACACACAGAACCTAACAGAATGGCTGTACACAGTACAACATTCCATGTTGTTGGTCGTTTAACCTGTAAACCGTGGGGCTTGATGAGGAAAATGCTGAAAACAGACCCATAAATTGGTGCGAACTCAGTTTACTTTTTTTTTTTTTCAGGCCCGTGATGCAGAGAGCATTATGCTGAACCTCGCAGGACAGCTCATCATGATGCAGAGGGACAGATCGGGCCCTCAGATCCGGGAGAAGGACAGCAACCCTAATCAAAGGAAACTTGTGAGTCAGTGCAAGTCATTTAGAACAATAGGAATGTACGGGCTTAAGATACAGGAATAAAAGAATTTTTTTTAAAGATTTTTTATTTATTCACTTTTAGAGAGGGAAGGGAAGGAGACAGAGAGAGAGAGAAACATCAATGTGTGGTTGCTGGGGGTTATGGCCTGCAACCCAAGCATGTACCCTGGCTGGGAATTGAACCTGCGACACTTTGGTTCGCAGCCCACGCTCAATCCACTGAGTTACGCCAGCCAGGGCCCAGGAATAAAGGAATTTAAGAAGAGAGTATTATCTTGTGATTTGGAATCTGAAAAAGTATATAAAATTAGTCTTAAGCCTCTGAGTATAAGACTATTTGTGAAGGGTGAAGGATAACGTCCCAAAATGATAAAAAGTTTCATACTTTAAATGTTATTGCTTAGGCATTATTTCCTAATTCTAATGAGATAATAGTATAAACTGGTGAAGTTCATAGGATTTTTTTGTTTTAGATTTAAATATACATACTTTGAAAGGCCAGGTTACTCTTACTAAATAAATTAATTTTAAATAATTCTAATAAATTCTAATTCTAAAATAAATTTTCCCAAAAAGTTGACCTCTCAATTTGAAAGTCTTAGGAAACTAATACCGAGGAACTTAACCTACAGATTTAATAGGAAAAAACTGACTCTTGTCTCTCCTTTTCCAGCTGCCATTCTGTCCTCCCGTTGTACTAGCCCAGTCTGTTGAAAATGTGTGGACTACCTGTCGAGCAAATAAACAAAAGCGTCATCTTCTGGAGGCCCTCTGGCTGAGCTGTGGAGGTGCAGGGATGAAAGTCTGGCTCCCTCTCTTCCCTAGGGATCACCGCAAGCCCCATTCCTTCTTGTCCCAGCGGATCATGCTGCCTTTCCACATCAATATTTACCCCCTGGCTGTGTTGTTTGAAGACGCATTAGTCCTTGGTGCTGTCAATGACACTTTACTCTATGATTCTTTGTATACTCAGAACAGTGCAAGGGAACAGCTGGAGGTGCTCTTCCCTTTCTGTGTTGTGGAGAGAACCTCTCAGATCTACCTCCACCACATTCTGCGTCAGCTGCTAGTCAGGAATCTCGGGGAGCAAGCCTTGCTCTTAGCCCAGTCCTGCTCTGCGTTACCTTACTTCCCTCACGTGCTGGAGCTCATGCTCCATGAAGTGCTGGAAGAAGAAGCTACCTCACGGGAGCCCATTCCCGACCCTCTGCTTCCCACTGTGGCAAAATTTATCACCGAGTTCCCGCTCTTCCTGCAGACAGTTGTTCATTGTGCCAGGAAGACTGAATATGCCCTGTGGAATTACCTTTTTGCAGCCGTTGGAAACCCCAAGGACTTGTTTGAGGAATGTTTGATGGCTCAGGATTTGGACACAGCTGCCTCTTACCTTATTATCTTACAGGTAACAGCCCTCTTCTTATAAAGGTACAAGAATTAATGAGCTTAAACTTTGAGGGGAAAAGAAAGGTCCTGTTTTGGCACTTTGTGTTTAAGAAATTGATACAGTCCGGTTTTCTGTTCAGTTTTTATCTTGCCTTTTGAAGAAAGCAGTCTTCTCAAATGACAGAAAATTTCTTTGAATATCATTAAATTGGCATTACAATTTTTAAAATCCTACCTGTCAATAAATAGGCCTAAAACAGATTAATGCATTTACAGTATTATTTTTAATAGTATTGAAGAAATGTATGATTATATGTATTATAGTACATATAACATGTACATATTACACTAGAATATTGAATACTACATAAGAAACATAATGAAGAACTATTACTGGGGGTGTTTGAGCCCCTCCCACCCCAGCGTAATGGATTTGTCTCCCCATAGCGTGGGAATGACGCGGGAACTCTGACCAAAGTATGGGTCATAGCAGAGCACCACCTTGTGTTAGGCTCCCTGTAACAAGTTAGGAAGAGTCAGGCCTATTACAGCAATTACCCTCAAAATAGTTGTTTTTCTCAAAATAATGGGAGACTTCTGGAAATTTGCTTCATAATATATTTGACAGACGTGCTTGGTGGTCTGTTGTTCTGGCAGTCTGACGTGGATTGGATAGGCTCCACTTAAAGTTTCTTTCAAATGACTGCAAAGTTGTGTTCACTGATGCAAGAAGCTAACCATGAACCTGGTTTGACCCTTTGCCTGGGGCATTTTCCTGTCTACTTATTTGCTTCATGACAACTGATTGAAGCCATAGGAGATACTCAAGGAGAGGCTGAGTGGCCATGAAATTCCGATTCCTAGATTAGTTAGTTGTAAAGAAAAAGCCATGGAATTGTAAAAACAGAAACAAATTAATGCAGCTATTTCTTGTTTAAGGTCACTCCTTGGACTTTCAGTGATCTCTGAGGCAATGGAATTGGAAACTTTTGTTCTGTCAGAATTCCTCAGTTGCTGTGGGTTGTCACACAATAATTACAGTTAAATTTGTCTGTTAGGCATCTTTCCATGAGATCAAGGCAGGCAATGGGTTAAATTTGTGAAAGAATTATTTAGGATGCTGTTTGTGTAACAGTACTGCTACTGCTGCTCAAAGCAAGGATTTTTTTAAAGTCACATCCTCAGAAACCTCTCACAAGTAACTTGCTTCAACAAGTTACTTAACTCAGTTCCCTCGTCTGTAAAATAGGAATGACGTTTCTGTTCTGCAGATTCACTGGGAGAAATGAAAGAATGTGTGTAAGTTTATATAAAATACCTGGCATGAAGTGGGAGTTCAGTAAATCATAATTTATATTACACCAGCAGAGTACTTGCCTCACATGTGCTTTATGATACCTTTTAATGCTGTTCTTAATTTTGATGTTAAACTGTCTCCTACAGTGTTGCAGCTTCATTTCTCCTCTGTGTTCACAGAACCGTGGAGGTAGAGTTGCTCATAGCTTCTCAGATTATTTGCAGTATAAAAGGAATCCTTGTTTTCCTTGATTGTTTTTGTAGAATATGGAAGTCCCAGCAGTAAGTAGGCAGCATGCCACCCTTCTGTTCAACACAGCCCTGGAACAAGGCAAGTGGGATTTATGTCGACACATGATTCGATTTCTTAAAGCTATTGGCTCTGGAGAATCTGAGACACCTCCATCCACGCCTACAGCTCAGGTTAGTTGCAAAATTGCACAGCTTCTCTGGGCCTTCTATGTAGCATCTTTCTCTAACTGTACCACACATTGTATGTACTCTTAGGACCAACCCAGTTCAAGCGGTGGATTTGAGTTCTTCAGGAATAGAAGCATCAGTTTATCCCAGTCAGCTGAAAATGTACCTGCTAATAAATTCAGCTTACAGAAAACACTAAGTATGCCATCTGGTCCTTCTGGAAAAAGGTAAAATAATAAACAGCTGTTACTGCTTTTAGGGCATTCTGTGACACATTTCACTTCAGGGCATTTGTGCAGTCAGATTTTATGGAAACAGCCACTTAATCCAGTTGCACCACTTTTCGCATTCCCAAGGAGCTTCGAGATCACACCCAAGACTTCTCTTTTTTCTTCCTCCAAAGTTCACTTCTTTACTCTTTGTATAGTTTCTGCCGCTTGTAGAGTAGGTTCTGAATGTAAGCAATGTTAAATTACTTCAGATAATAGAATAAAAAGGAAGATATAATAAAGCTACAGGAAATCCAAAAGCCTTCTGACAGCAGTTTTATCCTCCTTTCCAGCCATACCTACCTCTCAACAAAAGGTAAAAAATTTAGTCCTGTGCTTGAGTCCCCTGTGACTCTTTTGATCAGAGATGGCATTACAACAGGCAGAGAGCAAAGAGGAAGAGCAGCTGGAGACCAAAACCTGCGCCGCCCGTAGATGGGTTCTTGCTCCCCAGAAGTCAGCTGAACTCACACTGAACATTATAAAATACAGTTTCCTCTGGTTTGTCAGGTCCTTGTATTCCTTCTTGTGTTCATGTTCTTGGCTCTTGATTTTTCTCTTCCCTAATCCGTTTACATTGTTTGTATTGTGTCTTCAGTGCCTGGCACATAGTTAAAGCTTATTATTGAACATTTCTTATTGTGATGTTCAATTGCTCTTTATCTTCGCCATTGATATCTGTGACAGGCACACAATCCTAGGCTATATATAAGTAAAATACAACCTGTAAACAATTGTCAGGCAAACAGTAGCTTCTCAGCCATACCCTGATCTTAAAACTAATGCATAGTAAATGCTCACTATGTGCTATACATAGTTCAAAGCATTTATATGTGTAGGTCTTTTCATCCTTTCAACAACAGTAAAAGGGTAGAGAAGGGTAGATCCTGTTGTTACCCACATTGTTCAGGTGACAAAACAGAAGCCCAGAAAGTAAACTTGGTTGTGTTCACACAATTCACGAGTGACAGCTAAGATCTGAATGCAGGCAGCCCCGTTCCCACGCTGCCTCTCACAGGAAGCCCCACAGCGCTGTTACCTCACCAGTTACCGCACATCAGCTCACGTGAGTAAGGGATGATAGACTATCTATATTTAGTCAAGTCATTGATTTAAAAAAAATTTATGTTGTCTAAATAACTCACACAAAGATTTCACTTCACTTTTCTTCTTAGTTTCTTTGATCTGATTTCCTCCCCTCTTTTCCTCGGTCTTTTCGAATACAGCAATTATTTGCTCCCTTGCTTTCCATCAAGCAGTTACCACCCTCTTTCCTGGTTGGGCTTTGTCTCCTGTTTCTTCCTATTCCACGTACTCATTCTCCAGCTATGTTGTAAGAGCCTACGGTGTTCAGGTATTGTTCAGCAGGTTGTGGTACCACATGGAGAAGATCCTAAAACTATCTTCCTCTTCATCAGAGATCAAAGCTCTTACCTCCTTCAGCATTATCAGTGCTACTGCATGAAACAATGTGAAGTCTTCCAGGAAAGATTTTTCTGTACTTTTCCTTGTGTTCACATTTGTAGATGGAGTAAAGACAGCGACTGTGCAGAGAACATGTATATTGACATGATGCTCTGGAGACATGCTCGGCGTCTCTTAGAAGAAGTTCGGCTCAAGGACCTTGGTTGCTTTGCAGCTCAGCTGGGCTTTGAGCTAATTAGTTGGCTCTGCAAGGAGCGTGCCCGAGCTGCTCGGGTAGACAACTTTGTGGTAGCCCTGAAGAGACTCCACAAAGATTTCCTGTGGCCCCTTCCCATCATCCCGGCCTCTTCCATCAGTTCTCCTTCCAAAAATGGAAAATTCCGAACAGGTAATGTAGCCTTTGTGTCCCTTTGTGTCGGAGAGTTGTATTTTACTACAAGTATTTAGAAGTTTTGCTATTAATTTATATCCAAATATTCCATTATTTGGAATGAAAGTCTTTTCATTTCAAACTCAAGAAGAGATAAAAGTCAAGTCAGATCATCCAGCATTTGATCAAGGATGTAAATAAAGTGGAACCTGCATCCCACAAGGAAGTCTAATTTATAAATCTAACCATTGTCATCTCAGATTATCAGCAAGTTGAGAATTGACTGAATATACGAAATACCACACTTATTGTGGAAAGGAGCTTTGGGATTGGTTAATCAAAATAAGTTAAATGGTACTTACCTGACAGGACTCATTCCAAAGAAACAGGAAAAAATGCATCTTTGAGAGCCCATCTTCTAAACTGGGAAAGGACAAAGTGAAACTGCATTTTTGATGGAAGGAAAATTAAAAGATGTGTTTTTTAGTTTGGGTCTTTTTAAAGAAGACTGTTCTAATTATCATTTAAGAAAATTCAAAGAAAAGCCTTTTATTATGGCATTTGGAAACTTGTCATCTTAGATCCAAGAAAAATCACTTAAAAGGTGAACAGAATAAAATTTTGCCTAGTTCTAGTAAGATGATGATACAAGATGACTGTTAGATGGCATCACATTAATTAGCTTAGAACTTCTAATATTGGGAGAGTGCGGGAAGAGAAGCTGAAAGAACAGAATTGGAAATGACAGTGTGTACATCTTAACTTAAATTCCCATTCCCCCCCTTTGTTTTGGACCTGCCTTGCAGTGGGAGACCAGCTATTAAAGTCTCAATCGGCGGACCCTTTTTCAAACCTTGAGATGGATGCTGGCATCTCTAATGTCCAGCGAAGTCAGAGCTGGCTCAGCAACATTGGCCCTACCCATCATGAGATAGACACAGCCTCATCCCATGGACCACAAATGCAAGACGCTTTCCTATCACCTTTATCTAACAAAGGTAAATGTCACTGTGAATCCTAGCTCTTCTTCACTTCCTTTGGAAGAAAGATGTGCACTTCAGAGAGAGAGTTTCACTCTTTCCTTTGAAGCTGTTTCCTTGAGGATTGCTCTTCAGTATCTGCTGGAGATGTGGGTAGTTACTAGCACAAAGCCAAATTTGGCCTTGACTATACTTCACCATATTTATTTTAGGTAAAATGAAACAGATAAAATCTTATTACACATCAGCACTAATAGATGAACTTTTGCAATCGATTTTAATGATGCAGAAATACTAACTTTGAACCTTAAGTAAGCAAAATGTTATCTATCCTCATATAAAAAAAATTGCATTCTTCTCATACCTGTATCATAGAAAATTGTACTCAGTTATCTTCTTATCTGGCCCTTTATCAAAAAATGTGTGCTAACCTCTGCTCTTATAGCAATGGGTAAGTCAAAAATTGAGGAATTTTTAAGTGATTTATGTTGCTTAGGTTTGTACAATTACAGGAGCATCAAGTAGCAATTAATACCTGATTTTCTGCAGTTTTCTTAATGGCCAAGCATTCACCTGAAGTTTGATTTCCAGTCTGTTGTCACTGTTACCTGAGCTTCTGCTATGTGGGTAGGCTTACAGCTGCCAATAATGGTTTTTGTGGTAGAATACACATGAAATCTGTTACCTTAACCACTTTTAAGTGTACAGTTAGTAGTGTTTACAATTCACACTGTTGTGCAGCCAGTCTCCAGGACTTGTTTCATCTTACAAAACTAAAACCCCCTGCCCATTTAATAACAGCTCCCCATTCCTCCCTCCCCCAGCTGCTGGCAAGTGGCACTCTATTTTCTGTCTCTATGAATTTCACTACTTTGGATACTTCGTATAACTGGAATCATACAGTATTTGTCTTTTTGTAACTGG
Organism: Phyllostomus discolor; assembly: GCF_004126475.2. Lineage (NCBI taxonomy): Eukaryota > Metazoa > Chordata > Mammalia > Chiroptera > Phyllostomidae > Phyllostomus > Phyllostomus discolor. The sequence goes on along the minus strand of NC_040905.2, from coordinate 161,202,886 downwards.
CTTATTTCACTCAGCATAATGTTTTCAAAGTTTACCCCCACTGTAGCATGCGTGAACACTCCTTCCGTTTTTAGGTGGAGTGATTAATACCCTATCGTGTGTATATGGCACATTTTGTTCATCCAGCCATCTACCGATATGCACATGGGTTGCTTCCACCTTTTGGTTATTGTGAGTAATTTGCAATGAACATGGGACTACTCTGTTTGAGACCCTGCTTTCAATGCTTTGGGGTACCTATGCAGAAGTGGGATTGCCAGATCATATGGTAATTCTTTTTAATTTTTTTGAAGAACCACAGTATTTTCCTTAGCAGCTGTACCATTTTATATTCCCACCAGTGTTGATAAGGGGTCCAGTTTCTCCATATCCTCACCAATACTTACTTGCTTTTTAAAAAATACTAGCCATCATAATGGCCATGAGGTGGCACCATTGCTTTTTAAAGAACTTCTTAAAGAGTTCATTTCAAATGTGCAAAAAAGTTCAGATAATAGTATAATGGATCCCTTGGCCCCTGCACACATCCATCACCCACACCACTTCATGACCAGATTGGTTTCATCCACGTCCCCCTCCTGCTGTATTTTTGAACCACATCAAGGCATGATGTGTTTTATCTGTGAATATTTCAGTATGTATCTCTAAAAGGACTCTTTTAAAAAATAGCCATAATACCATTATCCCTCTAAAAATTAACCAATTCTTTAATACTATAAAATACCAAGTATTCAGATTTCCAATTGTTTCATAATTCATAATTGCCTTTTATATCTTGAATCAAGATCCAAACAAGGTTCATACATTGTGCTTGATGTGTTTTTAATTCTCTTTTAGCAATTCTTCCCCCTTTGTTTCCAATTTATTCAATGAAGAAATTGCTTCATGGATTTTTCTCATAATGTAGATTTTGATGATTGCATCTTCATGATTTCATTTAACAGTTTCCTCTGGATTGTCAGTTGGTCAGATTATAGTTATTTTTTTATAGGTAGTAGCATGTTTTTCCATCTGAAGGCACATAATGTCTGATTATCTCTCTAATGAATTTTTAAAAAATACTGTTAATATAGTGTGAGAGTTTTAGCAGTGGATTTAATGTTTTGGTTTCAAACTCTCCAGCAGATATCAACATCTGAGAACAGCCAATATTTATAAATTAAAACATTTTCTACATGAAGTTAGTTTTTAACTCTTGGCACTTCTTCATCAGGTGATGAGTGCAGTATTGGTTCAGCCACAGACTTGACTGAAAGTAGCTCCATGGTGGATGGGGACTGGACGATGGTGGATGAAAATTTCTCCACGCTCAGTTTAACTCAGTCAGAGCTAGAGCACATCTCCATGGAGTTGGCGAGTAAAGGGCCTCACAAGTCCCAGGTCCAGCTTCGGTGAGTCTTTCAGCATTTTGAAAGCACAGAATGCCTACTCAGGATATTTGGGCAAATAAGGTACAAGGGGTACTTTCCTGATAACGATTGCCTTTCTGAACATCTGTAGATTCTTCTTGGCTCCATATTTCCTTCTCAGTTATTTTATTTCTGTTCATATGTAGGTATTTGCTACACATCTTCATGGAGGCAGGATGTCTGGACTGGTGTATTGTCATAGGTTTGATTCTTAGAGAATCCTCAACAATCAACCAGATTTTGGTTATTATACAGACCACAGAGGTGGATGGAGAGATGTTACAGAACATAAAGACCGGGCTGCACGCGGTGGACCGATGGGCCTCTACAGACTGGTAAGGGCTGGTTTCTTGGGGCTTCTTTCTTGGCTGTCCTTTCACATTAAGGCTTAGCACTGGTTCATTCATTTGGAGATTTTTAAGTTGATCAAATAAAAACACTTTCCTATGTTCATTTTTAAGACCATTTTCTTTGCCAATGGTTTGTTACCATTCTGTAACAAACACTTAGATAAATAATAGTGCTGGTCGTTTTAAAAATGGGAGTGCATGTCACTGACCAGTACAAATGATCTTAGAATTAAGACTGGAACTTGAGATTTGTAGTTCTGTGGAATTCAAGATAACCACCCAAAAATGTCTACTTGAAAAGATAAAAACTTAAGGTCCATGTGAATTGACCATTCCATGGCAGTTACTAGCAAGCCCAAATTGAGTAGTAGATGGAGCTGAAACTCTAAATAGGATGATTTAGAATAAAGGACACTTCAATTTTTTAAAAAGAGAGTAGTGGATGATGTTAGAGTCTTGGGTTCTAGCCCTTTGTCACCAATTATGTGTGGATTTTGGGTCTTCCCTTACTTGGGTCTAGTTTTCCTTAACTGACAAATTCATTCAGGTTCTCTGAAAGTTCTTTTTCAAGTCTAAATTCCTATTGGTCCTCACACTGTGGAATATGATTTTTAACTGTAATACTAGCTAATTTGCTCCGAGTGCTCAGAAATTTAAGACTGGACAGTAATGCTATGTGCAGCCACCTTTACGCTGGCCAGGGCACCTAAGAAACCGCCCCTTCCTACCTCCCTGTGCTGTCTCTTCTCGCCCCATAATCTCTCACTGACCCTACTGTGTCAGTGTTTAGTAGGAGTTTATCCATAACACTGTGGAGCCTTTTGAATGCAGTAGATGAAAACTAGTTTCCTTTTTCCTCTACTTAGTCCTGGATATAAGCCATTTTTGAACATCATTAAGCCACAACTGCAGAAGCTCAGTGAGATAACAGAAGAGCAGGTCCAGCCTGAAGCCTTCCAGCCAATAACTGTGAGTAAGACTCCTGAACAGACCAGCCCCCGGGCAGAGGAGAGCAGGGCCTGCTCAGGCCATGGAAGCCTCCCCCAGGGCGAGGTCGGAGGCAGCGGCCTGGTCAGCAGGAAAGAGGAGGACACAACCCGAGCAGAGGAGGAAGAACCTTTTCAGGATGGGACTTACGACTGTTCTGTGTCCTAACGACTGTGGGGTGTCGTTGCCACGGGCAGTGTTAATTCGCAGCAGCGTGTGTGCAACTGAGGACATTGTGACCTAGTTGCCTTAACCAGGGAGAGCTCACTCAGCTCAGACACTCTGATAAGGTATTAAATTTTAACTAACTCTCCTCTAAGAAATCTCTTTGACTCCATAAAAATGTGATATCAGAATAACTCATCTTTCATAAAAATATTTTTTAAGCTTCAGTAGAAAGTAATAAAGAATACTGTACAGATGTACATGAGGATATTTTGGTTTTATTCTTAAAGGTTGGTAGCTCTTAAACCATAGGGATTGTTTTGCCCCAGATGAGCTTACTTTTTCACTTACGTATAGCTTCTTACATGTTTTCTGGTCCAGTGTGTGTCCAGACTGCTTTTTAAACATAAATGCTGAGGTGCTTGCTGTAGTTCATCAGGTACCTGAGCTACCTGTAGCGCCCCCCTTGGATTGAGAGCCACACTGGGCTCTAACTGGGGCTCCTGAATGGAAGCTGCCCTGGCTCAGCACACCCCAGTGTGACGGAGATGAGCCCCTGGCTCTTCCTGCCTGTCGAGTCCCAGCCCTGAACTGACGGGTGCCTTTCCCTGGTTTCCTGTGAGCCAGCGCGTGCACTTGGTTCCTGCCCGGTCAGTGTGGGTGGGGGGCTGCAGGGTTCTTATCAATTATGCTGTTAGATACCACTACTCTTTTATATCAAAGAAATTTATCTTTTTTGTGAATACTCTTCTGTAAATATACTTAAAGGCATTGTTCATATTTTTAGGGCTTGTATTATAATTTATAAGGTTTTATGCTGGATTCTGCATGGCTATATATATTCTTGGAATAAAGACAGGGCTTATTATTCTTTCCAAATTCAAGCAGTCCTCAGAGAGGAAGACAGGTATATTGGCTTGGTCATAAAGCAACAACAATGGTCACACTGATCATGAAACGAAACAGGTTTTGTGCAAATTAATGTAGTTTCTTATTTATTTGCTTTTGTAAATTGAATAAAAATGGAGTTTTATGTAAATAGACTGCTGAATCCTGTATCATTACGGCTAACTAAAAATTAGTATGTATAGAATGCATTCTTCATTGTAATTCTTAAAATATTTTATGTATTTCTGATGATTTAAATTTCAGTTTTCATACATTATGAAAACTGCATTCTCCTTAATTGCTTCACATATCCACCGTGTGTACTTCTAATTAACCGTATAACAGTGTTAATTTAGACAGCTCCGTACTGTGCAGTTTGAACAAAGGAATGCAATGTTATTTTATACAAAAACTTATTTTTATAATAATGATTTGATGTGGACCAACTTCATACCACTATGTAAAACAGCCTCTCTTCTCATAGTGCAGTTACAATGTAGAACTAAAACTTGGTCCTCTATCCTTGTTTTTTAAAGTAAATGGCTAGATTTAGTTGTCCTAGTGAGGTTTCCTTTGAAGGGAAACTGAAAACCATTTTTAAATTGCTTAGTTCAAAATTCATCAAACTGTTTTAAATTATTGGGTTTGGTAATTAACTATCATTTACTTTTTACATTATAAGTGCAATAATTTCACATATTGAAATTCCTGAATGGGTGTAATATGTGAGTACTGGTACCTGGTCGTTCTGGTGCTACTTTTATTTAAGCCTTTGTTTTAAACCACCTTTCCCTGAATCTTAAGATACAAAATGTTTCCCATGTGAGTACATGCAGCTCAGCAAGAAACTAACCTGAAATTCCTTCTCCTGCCCTCTCCACTAGAAGAAGAACTAGCATTACTTTTGTGCTTGGTGTGAATATTCAGTCAATAAAAATGATTTACCATTGTAAACAGCTGTGATCTTTTCAAATATCCTATCTGCTGCTGGGTTCATCTTGCATTCTTCAAAGCATGGGATCACTAAGGCAGCTGTGTTTCTGTGGTTCATGCCAAAGTCTTCTAGAAGATACTATTAGTTTTCAACTAACAGGAATGAGTGGGCCCCAAGGCAAAAAAAAAAGTTCACAGAAATTTCCTCTAATAATTTGTAATATACTTTAATTTTTAAAAACTCATGTTTATTTTGCCTTGTTTGGTTCACATATCAACTGTATAAGCCATAATTTTAACCAGTGAACTTAAATATTCAGTATATTCAAGGTTTAAATTATTTGCGAATGTCAAAACAAGAAGTCATTTGAGGGCAAGTCGACCTCTGTTTGTAATTAAAATTGCTGTTGCTTCTGTAATGTGTATTTTTTTTAACTTGGTAAAGGGCAATAAAACTATTACATGAAGTTTTGTTATTCACCATCTCAGGTTATAATAAAAGCCACAGAAATACTCTTCTGATTATATAATTCTACCTCTTAGAGATTTATTATTTATATACAGAATTACTTAGAATAGGAGCATCAAGAGTTGGTGGCATCCTAGATGCCTGGCAATAGAAGATTAGAACAGACAGTCCACGTTGATGACATGGAGAATGTTTAAAATATAATGAAAACGTGATACAAAATCATGCATACATATGATTTCCACCAAACAAAACTTTACATATAAAAATGTAGAGACCAGGCATCATCTCTAATAGGTAGGATTAAAAATTATTTTAACTCTTTCCTATATCTAAACCTGCTGTGTCTATGGATTTGCCTATTCTGGACATTTCATATAAATGGAATCATACATGTGGCTTTTTTCTGTCTGCTTCTTTCACTTAGCATGATGTTCATCTCTGTATATCAGTATTTCATTCCTTTTTAAGGCTGGATAATATCCCATTTGATGAATATACTATACTTGTTTATCCACTATTTAAGGGATTGGATGGTTTCTACTTTTTCACTACCATATGTATAAGTAGTTTTTGTGTGACATGGTTTCAGTTCTGTCTGGGAGTGGAAATGCTGAATCGTGGTAACTAGTTAATTTTTTGAGGAACTGCCTAACTGTATCCCGCAATGCCTGTACCATTTTTTAAAATTCCCACTAGCAGTGGAGGAGGGTTCCAATTTCTACCATCAGCACTTGTATTTTTGGTTACAGCCATCTGCGTTAATGTATGAAGTGGTGTTTCATTATAGATTTGCATTTCCTTTATAACTGCCTTCTCATGATTATTAGCCATTTGTGTATCTTTGGATAAAAATACATCCTTCACCCATTTCACCATTGGGTCATTTATCTTTCTGTTAATTTGCAAGAGATTTTATGTATTTTGGATACTAGAACCTGATCAGATAACAGGTTTCCCCCACTATCCAATAGTAGAGTGTTCCTATGAAACCCCTGTAAGCCAAAATGGCACAAAGCAAAGAATATCCTCTGCTTTCTGAAAATTAGTGTTACGGCACTTAGCTTTTTTGAAAGACCTATGTTAGTATGATACCAATTATTTTCATAAAAGCAAAAAAAGAAAAATCCTTTGGATTTCTTTTGGTTAGTGAAAACAGGTACTAATGCCAATGTTTTCTTCTAACATTTTTATAGTTCTGGCTCCTACTTTTTGGCCTTTGATTCATTCTGATTTTTTTGTATGTGTATATTTAGTGTCCCAGAACTACTTACTAATTTTTCCCATTGATTGTCAAAACTCAATCGACTATAAATGTATGGGTTTTTTTCGGAACTAGTTTTGTACTACATTAATCTATGTCTACTCTTAATGTCAGTACCACACTGTCTTGATTCCTGTTGTTACTTTGTAAGAAGTTTTCAAAGCATGAGTTGTAAGTTTTTCTCAAGAGTGTTTTGGCTATTCTGGGTCCCCTGCACTGCCATAGAAAATTTAGGACCAGTTTGTCAATTTCTGCCCATGCACACACAAAAAGGAAGCTGGAATTTTGACAGGGATTGCATTCAATCTATAGATCAATTTGGGAAACACTGCCATCTTAAGATTGCTAATTGTGAACAAGGCCTTTCTTTCAGCAATGTTTTATTGTTTGCAGTGTAAAAATTTTGTACTTCTGTTAAGCTTATTTTTTAAGTATTTTATTCTTGATGCTTTTGCAAATAGAATTGTTTTATTTTTGGATTGTTCTTTGTTAATTATAGAAATACAATTTATTTCCGTATGTTGATATTGGGTCCTACAACACTACTGAATTCACTTACTAATTGGAATGCTTTTGTGGAATCTTTAGGATTCTCTATATAGATCATACCGTCTGCAGCTAATCCGGATGCCTCTTGCCAGACCACCCTGGCTAGAACCTCTAGGACCATATTCACCAGAAGTGGGAGTACTGGATGTCCTTGTCTTCTTTTCTGAGGGAAAGCAGCATTCTGTCTTTCATCACAAATTATTTTTTTAATAGATTACCTTTATTAGATTGAGGAAGTTCCTAGATTGAGGAAGTTCCCATCTATTATTAGATGAATGTTTTTACCATGAAAAGGTTTTAGGTTCAACAAATTTGGGGGGGGGGGGGGGGGGGGGCATCTGTTAAAATGATCATGTTAGTTATCCTTTATTAATTATATATTGCATTGATTTTTCAGGTGTTAATTTTGCATTCTTGGGATAAATCCCACTTGATCATGTTAATAGGGGCAAACTTGGAGAAAAGAAATTAACATGTTGTAGTATCAAAAGTATATATTGTTGTACTTTAAAATTGGCTAGGATATTTTTAAAATAAAAACATGTAAGGAGGCATAAAGTGTATTAGGAATGTCATTCAGCTTTTTCACCTTGTACTGAACCATTTTCAAGGAAACTGACTCAAATGTAAGTAAATTTCCACAGAGATGTGAGTACTCTTTTTTGGAGGAGCACAGCTGCCCTGTGTGTGGAGATTAGAATGAGCTCTCTGGCTCAAAGAAAATTTCCTCTTCCCTCCCTTCTATCTCTATCACCCAACAAACGAACATTTTTATTAGCCCTTCAGTGACTTTCTTCACCAATGGATATGATTTAAATTGCTAAATGTGCTGAAGTTTAACACTTACCAAATCAAATAATCAGTCATAAATTTCTGTGAAATTCAGATGCACAACCTTATTCCACAGCAAAAAGGATTCCAGTTGAAGTAAACAAATGTTTTAATATTGCTCATTGAGTTCTTTGCTCATATGACCCATCTAGGTCTTCTAATAGCAGTTTTTAAAAAAGGATTTTAAAGGCTCTGTAGACTTGAAATAAATTCAAATGTGAGGGCAAAGGAGAACACAATAAAGATCTGTTTTTCTGTTAAAGAGACTAACTAGTAGATAAAAAGTTTATTTTGGTAACATTGTAAGGCAACAATTAATCCTCAAGTCAGCAAACCAGTGAAAAGAAATGGACAGTCTTCCTGAGTGAACAGGTGGTTTCCCTCAGTGGTAACATTTTAGGGATCCTATCATGCTTATTTACATCTGCTAAACTGGAAACAAATACTTCATGCAACAATCATTTTTTGGTCCAACAGTGTAAATTTTTAAGAATCAATTCCTTCCAAATCACAATTCTTTACACTTTCCCTGTGCTAATTACATTTAAATTCTGTAGGAAATGATGTGTTTTAGAATTTGAAAAGACCCTTTTAGAAATGAGTTATTCAAATGACCACTCAGAAAAACTCTTTAATTTCAGAGGCTGCTGATCTGACAGTGGTGTTCTTATCAACACAGCCATGAATACTGGAATTACTTAATCATTTCTACACTAAAACAGTCTTCCAGAACACTTAAGTGTGCCCAGAGACCAGTGAGCATCTTTTTAAGATCTTGCACCATATGTAAGTTTTATAATGCTAAAGAAAACCAAGAACAAAAGAATTGTTTACATGTGAGGATATAATTCAAAGGCAAAAACAAAACCATGATTATTACTGGAAATATCACAAGGAGCTTTTTGTGTTTCATACAATGTCCTCCTACAAAACTTGGAGTTTTGCCCTTTTCTCCCTATGAGTAATTTCTGGTAATCAAGTCCAGATTACTCACAGGGATGAAAATATGCTTATACAGTTATCCCTTAGGATCCATGGGGTGGGGAGTTAGAGCACATGTGTGGATATCAAAATCCACATGCTCTAGTTCCTTACATAAAATAGCACAGGATTTGCATATAGCCTACATACATCCTCCCCTAAATTATCTGAATTATAAAATGTACAAACCGTGTAATCGTTGTTACACTATATTTTTTAGGGAATTAGAACAAGGGAAAAAAAAGTCTACACGTTCAGTACAGATGGAACCACTGTAGGCTTAACTACGTAGCAGACATCAGCAACAACGTAATGTTTTTTCCCTGAATATTTTTCATCTGTGTGTATGGAACCTGCAGATAGGGAGGACTGGCTATATTTTGAAATTCATTGAGATAGTACTGTTCCTAACTTCTCTGCCACAACTGTGATTCCATACAAGCTATACTATAGACATTTCCAACTTTATTACCGCCTGACAGACTAATGCGGCAGGTGCCAGGCACTTGAAGCTAATAATATATGGTTTATACAAAATCAATAAGTAAAAGCAATGGCTCCAGTGTCTGTGCACATCACAGCCAGCATATTACCCTTCAGCGCTGGCTGCAGCCTTCCGTGTAGGCCCAGGCATCTTTAAGAGAGATTAGACAATACAATTAAGAAACCACATTGTATCCACACAAGCAGCTTCAAGAAGAATTTCCTCCTGTGATGCACAGCTACTCTATCTGTTCAAATGGATCTAAGTGCCAATTTTTAAAATATTTTTATTATGGTGTTTCTTTCAAATGTTTTTTGGAGGTCTACGCTTGCTAAACTCAGAATTAGTGCAACTTTTTACATTTCTTAACAGAAAAAAAATGAAGCAACATTTACCACCAAACCCCCCAAACCTTTCCATGGCTGGAGCCCAGAATCCATCAGAGGCACTGCTGGCATATGCCTCACAAGCTACACAGCTGTCTTAAAAATGAAAAGCACCTATAAGGCCTAGGGCTGCCATTATGCAGGGTCTGAGCCCCAATAACTACAAGTATAGGGATCTTGTTCCAGGACTAGCCACAATCTCAACCTGTAGGAAAGTCAGCTGTGCTGGACAGTAAGTTACTGAGAAACCAATCTGTTCATCTGGCTACAGGTAAAAATAAGGACTCTGTGCATCAATAAAATTATGCTTTTAAGGATTAACTAGATAGCAGAAAACTCCCTCCTACAAAACAAAGAATAAATATTTATAAAATGCTTAGCCACCATGGCAACTCAGTGCTCTGAGGAAGTTAAGGTCATGTACTGGCACAAACTGAACCAAAAGAACCTGTGAAAACCCAGAGGGTATATGTAGCTGGACAAATGCTTGCCATCTCAAATTGGCCAGGTGAAGAGAGGGAACATGTTTCAGAGGGAAGCTTCAGGCACTGAAACAACTTCACGATGATGGATCTCAGTGGCCAGTTGTCAGAAGGGCTAGGAGCAGCAAGTTGCCACAGGTCTCCACATCAGGGGTCCTGGGCTTCACTACAGAGATGCAAAGCACACTCTAGAAGCTTCCAGAAGAAGTTCAGCTTGGCACAGGCTGGGACCTCAAGAGCCCAATGGTTCTTCCCTTTCCTTTTTGAAATAGCTTTCTAATGACCTATCCTTAGGTCTCAAAGGGAATCATTACTCCAGTGATTGGTAATTTACCCACCATCCACACAACAAATGGTCTTGGGCTTTAATTGGAAATGTCATTTGTCTTATTAACAATGGGCCTGCAGTACTTTCAATGTCTTTTATGATCCTCAGGGAGCAACTCACTGCTCAGGTGGTTTGTTGGCTTTTGTCCTTAAGGTCATATAAAATGACACAGTAGTGCAGTGGCAGTACCTACATGTGCTTAAGTGCCAGAAAACTGGCATTTTCAAGTGTCAAAAAAATCATTTATCACTACCCCACAGCATAATCATCATAGTGCTTAACCCTGAACAGTGTTAGTCCACAAAGCGCTTTGAACATATGCTCATTAAGATTCATTGACTTACATTACAAATACCATGTAGCATAAGGAGAAAATGTGTCACATGAAGTATCCCACTGGTCATTTACTTTGAATTCTTTCACAAGGTTAAAACACATAGAGACTGTAGGTGCACACCCAGGCAGAGGGAAATGTCCAATCTGGGAACTTCTCTTTCAGAGCGTCCAGCTGCGAGGATCTCTTGTTTTCCCCAGAAAGGTAGTGGGCGGCAATGGCCACAGTGACTATGCCCTCCGGCTGTTCTTCCAAGACCTGGCAGAGAAAATTAGTTAGTTTTCTAGCTCTATGAAGGCAGAATACTGATCCTAAGTATTTGACAGTTGCCAAATACCACCTGGGAACCTGACCAATGATGCCAGCAGTGCTGGGAAACTCCCACCTGTACTTCTATCCAGAACTGCCATGCAGGGGCTTGGAGTCCATGGGAGTAAAATACAAAGTAGTCCCCTCCTTTACTTGTGACTGGAGTGCCACTGCCAAGAGACCACTGAGAAAGTGTTGACCCTTTGTGAGTACGAACATAGAATGACATATGGCTTGGTCCTGCAACAAACAGAAGAAAGATTAGTTACAACTATCTTGAAAAGCAATTGAGCCACCACCCAGACCAGAATGTGAAGTTCATGTCTTTTATCACTTTAAAGACACTTATTGCAAACCTAATGGAGGTTTGCCAGTTTGGACTTTCAGTGTAGATTAACAAGGGTAAGTACTGTGCAGCAGGAAAGGCACAGATGTTACAGCGAGAAAACTTGGGTTTAAGTTTTGCCCCAGCCATAAGAACTTAGCATGCATGACAGCCTTTCTTCAGAAATCTAGAGAATACGCTTCATCTAACCATGATATGAGAACTAGCAAAAGAACTGATAATGAGTTCTGGGTGGTGTGGTTCAGTGGACTGAGTGCCAACCTGCAAACCTAAAGGTCGCCAGTTTGATTCCCAATCAGGGCACATGCCTGGGTTGCAGGCCAGGTCCCCAGTAGGGGGCGTGCAAGAGGCAACCACACATTGATGTTTCTCTCCCTCTCTTTCCCCCTCCTTTTTTCCCTCTAAAAATAAAGTTTAAAAATCTTTTTTAAAAACTAATGAGAATTTTACTATATTCAAACATATTACAAATACTGAGGTGTGACGGTGGAAGACTAATGTACAAACGTTGCATGTAACATGACAGGGAAAGAGGAAAGTGGAATAACCACACTGTTGTGTAGGCTAAGAGTTAAAGAATGCCATTAAAACCTGACACACAGATAATGAAAAGTTAAGTAACAGGTGATCAAAGAAAAATATAAACTTCCTTAAATGCCAGAAAATGTCTTAAAGAACAAAGGAGACACCACAGAAAAAGGAATATAAAACACAGCATTAGTCATAAAAATGTGCGACTTGACTCAGCCACTAGAAGAAACCAGAGGGGAGGGAATTTCAGGGGAAAAGGGGAAGGGCTTACAGGAACAAGTATAAAGGACACATGGACAAAAAAAATACGGGGGGTGGAAATGGGGGAAGGTGGGGAGGGTTGGGAGGGGAGGGCTGGGATGGAAGTAAAAGACAGAAAACTGTACTCTTGAACAACAATTTTTAAAAAGCAGTGGATAATGACAATTTTGAATAAAAAGTAGTATTAAAAAAAAGTATTCAACTTGGCTTACAAGGCTGACCTAATATTCAAGGAACACAGTTAGAGAGATTAAGAAAACATAAAATTAAAGGTATGAACAAAAGTATTTCAGTCAAGTGGACACAATTTTAAAAAGACCTCTTTGCCTTTCATAACTTGGAATACTTCTTTCCAGCTCCTTCTTGCCTGTAAGATCTCTTTTGAGAAATCAGCTGACAGTCTGATGGGAACTCCTTTGTAGGTGACTGTCCCCTTATCTCTTGTTGCTTCTAGGATTCTCTCCTTCATTCTGATCTTGGCTAATGTAATTATGATGTACCTTGGTGTGTTCCTCCTTGGGTCCAACTTCTTTGGGACTCTCTGAGTTTCCTGGACTCCCTGGAAGTCTATTTCCTTTGCCACATTGGGGAAGTTCTCCTTTATTATTTGTTCAAATAACTTTTCCACCTGTTGCTCTTCCTCCTCTCCTTCTGGTACCCTTATAATTCGGATGTTGGAACGTTTAAAGATGTCCTGGAGGTTCCTAAGCCTATCCTCATTTTTTTGAATTCTTGTTTCTTCATTCTTTTCTGATTGCATGTTTCTTTCTTCCTCCTGGTCCACTCCATTGATTTGAGTCCCAGTTTCCTTCCCATCACTATTGGTTCCCTGTACATTTTCCTTTCTTTTACAAGTCATGAAAGGCAAGGACCTACATCCAAGATTGTTCTATCCAGGAAAGCTTTCATTTAGAATGGAAGGGCAAATCAAGTGCTTCCCAGATAAGGTCAAGTTAAAGGAGTTCATCATGACCAAGCCCTTGTTATATGAAATGTTAAAGGGACTTATCTAAGAAAAAGAAGATAAAAACGTACAGTAAAATGACAGCAAACTCACAATTATTAACAACCACACCTAAAACAAAAACAAAAACAAACTAAACAACTAGAACAGGAACAGAACCACAGAAATGGAGATCACATGGAGGGTTAGCAATAGGGGAGGTGGGAGGAGAGGGGCAAAAGGTACAGAGAATAAGTAGCATAGGTGGTAGGTAGAAAATAGACGGGGAGGGTAAGAATAGTATGGGAAATGTAGAAGCTCAAGAACTTATGACACATGGACATGAATTAAGGGGGGAATGTGGGTGGGAGGGGGTGAACAGAGTGGAGGGGAGTAAAGGGGGGGAATGGGACAACTGTAATAGCATAATCAATAAAATATATATATTTTAAAAAAAGACCTCTTTGATGTCAGAAGAAAACATCTGAAGACAAAATGCACTAAAAATAAAGACCTAAAAGCTGTAATTCACACAAAAATTGTTACCAAATAACATAGCAACTACTATGATGCAAAACTACAGGAGATGCAAGATGTATACATAGAAACAAAAGAAACTAATATTCCATCAGTATAAGACATCAATTGAACAAAAAACAGTGACATAAAAGACCTAAAGAAAATGATCAGTGAAGTAGACCATAAAATATACATATCAAACTTTACATAATACAGGATATATCTCAAGTGGGCATAAAACATTCATAAAAGTCTTGGGTCACAAAAGATATCAAAGTTCTATAAAATTGAGATTACAAATAACATTCTGATCACAATAAAGCTTGAAATTATCAGCAAAACAAAACAGCTTTCTACATGGAAATTAAAAGGTCTATTTAAGACTCATGAGTAAAAGGAAACAAAAATTATGGAAATTTTTTAAAATAAGAGAAATACTACACATACCAGAAACTACTGGATATATGAAAAACAGTGATAAAACAAAATCCAGAGCAATAAGCTCTTTTTTCAGTAAAATAAAAGAATAAAATGACAAGTAAAAAAGGACAACAAAGTAAAAAGAGCATAAGTTAGGAAATACTATAGATAAAATCAGAAATCAATGAAATGGAGAATAGGACAAAACACCTACCTTAAACAATCAAAACTGTGATTTATTTTTAATTAACAAGATGGGCAAAGTCTCCGTAGAGGGGGGCAAAGTGGAAAATATTAGGACAACTGTAATATAACTAAAAAACTTTTTAAAAAGAAAAAAATTAACCAGACAACTACTAGGTAACAATTAAGAAAGGGGCAGCATGGGAGGTAACAACAAACCAAGTATGCAAAAAGACAAATAAGAAAAATAAACAAGTGTGTAAATCACCTGTGACTACTTTGCAGACCTCCATAAACAACTGAAAACCCAGATGAAATAGATACTTTTCTAGAAAAATACAGGTGACCCAAACACACCTATAAAGCTTAGGCAAACAAATTAACCCTAGAAAAAGTTATTAACCTACCCCACAAAAAAAGCACAGGCCCTGGTGGTTTCAGAGAGAATTTCAAGCCAACTTTTCAACCAAGTAGTTCCAGTACTCCATAAACTGTTCCAAAGTGTTGAAAATTTAAGGAAAACTTACGAACTGTTTTCATGATGTATAACATTTATGATGTTTTTACACTTATACTGCATAACACTGATACCTAAATCTGATTGAGTACAACACACACACACACACACACACACACACAGACCAGTACCATTCATGAGTACTGATGCAAAATTTCTAAATAAAATATTAGCAAACATCCAACATCACAGTAAGAAAATAATTAGGCTATGACCTGGATAATTATACCATATTAAAATATCCAAGGAAGAAAAAAATCTATGATTTTTACAGATTACTAAAAAAACAAAGTCTCTCACAAAATTAAAAACCATTCCTTATAAAAATATTCTAGAATTTGCCCTGGCTGGTGTGGCTCAGCAGATTGAGTGCTGGCTTGCAAACTGAAAGGTCACTGGTTTGATTCCCAGTCAGGTCATGTGTCTGGGCTGTGGGTGGGCCAGGTCCCCAGTTGGAGGTGTGTGAGAGGAAACCAACTGATGTTTCTCACCCTTTCTCCCTCCTTCCCCCTCTCTCTAGAAATAAAGTCTTTAAAAAATAGAAACAAAAAGTAATCGATCTACCTTAGTCCTGAAGATATCTTATATAATGGGAAAACACTGGAGACCTTTGTACTGATACCAAGAACAAGGCGAGAATGCTGCCATCTCAACAACTGTTGTACACTACGCTAGACGTATTAGCCATTTACACAAATCAGAGGCACAAGAACTGGTAAAGGAGAAATAAAACTACACTTGCAGATGATGTGCAGTAGTCAAAAGTTATACCTGAGTTCTGCTTTTGTGTAGCTGTCAGGCTCCTAATGGTTTCTGTTTTTTAAACAGTGGTTAACAAAGAACCCACCACAGAGACATCTGCCAAAGCCTAAAATATTTACTATCTGACCTTTTAAAGTTTGGCAATTCCTGGTATATCTGGAGAACCCAAGGATATCGTGAGTAACTTAAAAAATAAAAGACTCAGCCCTGAATCTTTTCTGGTGTGGTTCAGTGGACTGAGCACCAACCTATGAACCAAAAGGTCGCTGGTTTGATTCCCAGTCAGGGCACAAGCCTGGGTTGCAGGCCAGGTCTCTAGATGGGGGTGTGTGAGAGGCAACTGATCAATGTACTCACGTTGATGTTTCTCTCCCTCTTTCACCCTTCCTTCTCCTCTCTCTAAAACTAAATAAATAAAACCTAAATAAATAAATAAACAAACAAAAGATTCAGCCAGCCCTGGCCAGGTAATTCAGTTGGTTAGAGTGTAGTCCCAACACGTCAAGGCTGCAGGTCCGATCCCTAGCCAGGGCACATATAGGAATCAACCAATGAATGCATAAATAGGTGGAACAAGAAGATGATGTTTCTCTCTCTCAAATAAATTAAACAATACTAAAAGATTCAGTAAGTTAACAAAATATAAAACTGACATATGCAAGTCGTTTGTCTTCATACATACAAATTATTAATATAACAGTTAAAAGACATACTGGTGAAGGAAACCCCAATTATAATAGCAACAAAACCTAGATGAGAAAAATTTTAAAACACTCCTGAAAGACACAAGAATAGGTTTCAACAAATAAATGGACAGTCTAAGTTCATGTGTTGGGAGACTCAACAATATAATGTCAGTTCTCCTTAATTTATAAATTTATTGTATCCCCCAAATACCAATTAGCAGTAAGTTTAATATTAGACTTAATACTAAAGTTCATATGGAAAAAACAAACATACATGCAGAAATAGCAAGGAAAACATTGAGAAGAAAAAACTACAAAGGATCTTTACCGACCCAATCATTAATCTATAAAGCTTCTATAAATTACAGTGAGGTAGCTGGTGTACAAATAGACATACACCTATAGAGTCAATGATATTTTTCTGATTTCTTGACATTTGTGGTCATAAAACACAGGGCAGTAGATGTGCACCTTGCCTGCCAGGAACCTGAATTTTACTGGAATTCTCCAAACTGTGCATAGGGGATAGAGAAAGGTTTGGATTTTTTTGTGTGTGTGCTTCCTTTTTATAGATAGATGATTAAATAAAATTAGAAATATTTACTGTGTGAACAAGAAAATCAGTAAGTGCAAATTAAATTTATTTCTAATTACATTTTAGCACCCTAGAGAACAAAAGTATTCACCTTCAGAAGTGTCAGCTAAGGTATTTAATTCCCGTAAGTACTTTATTCCATTGGTTAAGTACCAAAAAGAACCCTGATCCCTAATGGATCATAGGCCTAAACATAAAAACTAAAGCTATAAAGTTTCTAAAATAAAGCATAATAGAATCTATCTTTGTGACCTCTAGGTAGGCAAGATTTTTCAGCAAGGACATATAAAGCATTAATCTTGAAAGAAAAACCTGATAAACTGAACTTCAAAAAAACTTAAAACATCTGCAAATGAGGTGCGCCCTCCTTGGAGCAGACTCACTCCCATGCCCTTTACAAGTGAATTTTTTTCTCCTCAACTCTAAGGGTCCCCATGAGACTTGCAACCAGGGGAGCAATGGGCAAATGGCAGCTCATCCCAGGCTCACCCCCTGAACCTGTCTCCAAAGGCCCCTTTTCCCAGATTTCCTAGTGAGCTGACAGCAGCCCCACCAAGGCGCTCTCCTGTCGTTGCTTCTATCCTAGGCCCTTCCTTGTTTCACTGTCCTGGGATTTAATAAATGTACTCTCAAAATTAAAAATAAAGGAAAACTTCTGAAAATCAGAAAAAATCATTAAATGGGTAAGAAAACCTTGATAACACATATACCTGATACAAAGGATTTTCATCTGGTACATGTAAGTTCCTACAAGTCAATAAGCCCAATTTTTTAAAAGGGGAAAAAAAAACATGAATGAAGCAAGATATATGAATAGCCAATAAGCACTTGGAAAAACATTTCATGCCATTATTACAGAAATACAAGAGGTACTGTTAAATATCCACTAGAAATGATAAAATGAAAAATACAAATAGCAAATATTTGTGAGAACTTTTTTCATATACACAGGGGGACCCAAAAAACTTTGTTTATTAAAAATTTTGTATGTATTCTTACATGTGTAAATTTTAGTCACCTTCAAAAGTACTCTCCATGTAATGCAATACTCCTATCAAGACTTTTCTCCACTGCTCAAAACAGTTTTTTAACTCGATGTTGATGCCTTTTAGTGCTTCTGCCATTTTTTGTTATGCCTCTTCCATATCGGCAAAATGTTTCCCTTTGAAGATGTTTTTTATCCAAGGAAACAAAAAAAAAGTCACTTGGGGCAAGATTGGGTGAAATAGGGAGGGTGGGGTATGGGGGTCATGCCACTTTTGGTCAAAACCTGCTAACCACTCAGTGTGGTGTGGGCAGGTGTGCTCGTAAGTCACCCATCATGAAACGGGCAAACACACTAAAAGAATCTTCAAAACAAATTCACTGAAGCCAAACAGTCTCTCACAACAACGCCAGCTGGTGCACTGATACAGACAGGTTCCTAGAACACTCACTTAACAGGGAAGACTGCACTACAAGGGGCCTGCCCTCCAGAAGATAATTCCAGGGGTTTTTTGGGGTCCCCTTGTACTATTGGTGGGAGGGAAAAAAATAGAACAATTTGAAAATTAAATGTAAGTCTACCCTCTGAACCCAACAATTCCACTCCTGGATATTTATCCAAGAGAAGTGGAAAACATATATTCCCAAAAAGCCATGTACAAGCATAACAGCTCCATTCACATCGGCCCCCAAACAGAGACAGCCCAGGAGCCCACCAACAGGAGAATGATAAACTATGGTGTAGTCTTACACTGAATACTACTCAGCAATAAAAAGGAACAAACTACTGATACTCAGAAACGACATAGCTCCATCTCAGAAACATTACGCTGAATGACCTAGACCAGACCCAGGATGTTACACACTGGGTGATTCCATTTCTACAAAGTTTAAAAATGGGCAAGATGAATCTGTGATGTGGAAATGAGAAGAGTGGTTGCTGCTCAGCGTCAGGGAGACTGAACGGAAATGTGTGTAAGGGAAATTTCTGGAGTGATGGGAATACTTTAAGTCCTGATGGGTACATGTATTCGTCAAAACTAATGGAACTGTATCAGATCTGTACATTTCACTATATATAAATGAGGCCTTGAACATATCTTCTTTTTTTTTTTTTAACTCAGTAGGGAAAGTACAGAGTGAACAGTAGCAGAACCTTTAAAAACTGAACTTCCTGTATTAGGGACTTCAGAGAAAAAGAATCAATAGGATATATCCACAGAAAATAGAGATTTATTTTAAGGAATTGGCTCATTCAACTGTGAACGTTGCAAATCCAAAATCCTCAAGGTAGCTGGCAGGCAGGAGACCCAGGGAAGAGTTGCAGCTTGAATGCCAAGACCGTGTGAGGAGGTCAGTTAGTATTAAGGCCTTCAACTGACTGGATAAAGCCTACCACATCATGGAGAACAATCTGTTTGACTCACATCTGCTTAGTTAAATGTTAATCCCATCCAAAAACTACCTTCACACAAAGACCTAGGGTATTTGACCAAATATCCCAGTATCATCGCCTAATCAAACTGATACACAGAACTAAACCATCGCACTTCACAAACAAAAAGTCATTATAAAGGGAGAGACACCATCCTGGTTTATAGGAGATTGTTCTGCGTGGCATGGGCCCAGCTCCCACTCGGAGATGCACAAGATCCATACCCACGGACAGGTTCTCCCATAGGCAATCAGGCCTACATTGTACCTAGGCTGCTTTGAGACTTGCTTTTGCTAAAACTCCCTCACCCTGAATTGAGGCAGCAAACGTTTACTGCATATCGTTAAAGTAACTTCCTAAAAGCTATGCTAAACCTTCCAAGGATGAGTGTAACCAGTTCAACCACTTTTCCCTCTGCATTTGCAAATATCCTTTTGTGATGTGATTAGCGGCATCCTCTCCTTTGTCTTCTGTAAAAGGTAACCACCTACAGTGAACCTGTGCATAGTAATGAGGACCATCATGTAATGTGCCCAGAAAAGCAATGAAAGCTTGTCAAGGCAAGGGTCAAGGTGCTCCTCTTGAGAGAGTGGCTAGGCCACTCTGAGGCACTCTCCCCTTGAGAAAGTGGCCACATCATCCCTTTTCCTCCACAGGACTTGGTAGTCAGTGTGAATTTGTCTCGTATCTCATCCATAATGTCACATCACTGGTTTGCTTATTTAAAAAAAAATTACCCAGCAGACAAGCAAACTCTTACATTTTCTGATGACAAAATTTCCTACATCTTGATGGTTGTCTCTGTGCTAAGTGAGAAATGACCACATAGGCTACTTTAAAAAGAATAAAATTGCCAAATTCAACAATTTAATACCTTTCTTGAGCACCCATTATGTGCCAGTGATTATTCTGGGGATCAAAAACAGAGAGATAAACACAAACCCATCTATGTCTGCCTCCCTTGAAATCTAACAGAAAATACAGACGTGAATTAAATAATCATGATACAAGGTGATCAGTAGTACAACTAAGCTATGTACAAAGAGAAGAAAAAAGTAGAAGGCTGGCAGTTGTTCAGTTTTTTGGAGACGCTGGGAAAAGAGGTTCAGAATAGTTTTTAGATTTTGCCAGGAAGAGAAGGGTAGCATTTGGGTGGGAGGTAGCAGCAAGAAAATACACTTTCACCAGAAGTGAGAGTGGACAACTGGGGACAAATGACCAGCTGAACGTAGCTACAGAGTGCATCGAGGGAAAAAGGTTTAAAATGTATACATAGGCGAAAGTGCCAAAGACCAAACATACCCTGACAAAGAATTTGGGCTTATTCTGCAGGCAACAGGAAATCAGTAAAAGTTCTCTAAGTAGGGAATTGACATGATCAAGTCTATTTTTGAAAGATAATATTAGAGAGATGACTTAAAGGTCCAAACACCAGTTGAAAAGCTCTAAGAGCTAGCTACTAGCTTTAAACATAAATGTAACAAGAAAGGTAAACAAAATCATGCTGTCTGATGCCAGAGCAAATGCTGCTATGGATCTATAATGAACCAGCAACTGACACTGAAAGTTTTCAGTTAGGCTCCTTAAAAATCATATTCGGCCTCAATTTCTTTTAGAAATATTACAATCTCCTATCATATTGTTGGTCACTACAATAAATCTGAAATGGAAAAACTGACATGCACTTATTAAAAGTTTAATAAGTGAAAGATGGGAAAGAAAACTGTCCTATGACTTAACCATTGCTTCAAAGGTCAACTTCACAGAATCCCTGGGTGGGAAGACATGGGAACAGGAATACTGTGTTACAAAGTCTCCACACTAAAAATAAATTAAACAAATGAATAATCTGCACTGCCCATGAAGAGGTAGAGTGTTATCTGAAAGTGGACTATTGCAAGCTCTAGGACAGCCACTAAAAATAATTTTAACAAGTATTAATTGATATGCTAAGATATCATATAAATTATATCAAATAGTGTATAATTGATATGTACCTAACAACAGATAGGTGAGCCCAAAAGTGATAAAAATAAAGGAGAAATAGGCAAATTCACTGTCACAGCTGACCTCAACCACCCTCTACTAATAACTGACAAACCCAGCAGGCCAAAGATCCGTGAGGAGGTAGCCGAAGTAAACAACACTACCACAAACTGGATCTATCGACGTGCACAGAATCTTCCCTTCTCTCTAAAAATAAATAAATAAAATCCTTGAAAAAAACTGAATCAATAATTAATGACCTTCCAAAACAGGGGAAAAAACCCACCCCTGCATGGGTTCACTGGTGAATTCTACCAAACATTTAAAGAAGAAATTATACCAATTCTCTGCAATATCCTCAGAAGACAGGAGCAGAGAAAATACTTCCTATCTAATTCTATGAGGCCAGCACTGCCCTAATACCAAACCACACGATGATGTTACAAGAAAACTTATAGACGAGTATCTCATGAATATAGATGCAAAAATTCTCAACATGTGAGCAAATTAAATCCAACATTGCATAAAAAATTATAAGCTACAACCAAGTGGGATTTATTCATTATGCAAAATTAGTAGTTCAACATGGAAAACTTATGTAATCCATCACATCAACAGACTGAAGAAAAATCATATGATCATATTAATCGATACAAAAGCATTTGACAAAACCCAACATGCATTTCCATAAATACTCTCAGCAAACTTAAAATAGATGGGGACTCCCTCACCCTGATAAAAAACATCTATAGAAAATCTACAGCTAACTTCATATTCAGCAAGAAACTAAAAGCTTTCTTACTGAATCAGGAATAAGACACAGATGTCCCTTCTTACGACGCCTTTCTGAAATCACACTGGAAGTCCTGGTTAATGCAGTAAGACAAGAAAATGAAATAAAGTGTATAAAGACTATGAAGGGAAATATAAACTTTGTTTGCAGATAACTTGATCATGTATGTAGGAAATTCAAAAAAATCAACAAAAAACTAGAACTAGCCCTGGCTGGTATAGCTCAGTGGGCTGAGTGCCAACCTGTGAACCAAAAGGTAGCTGGTTCGATTCCCAGTCAGGGCACATGCCTGGGTTGTGGGTCGGGTCCCCAGTGGGAGCCACCTGAGAAGCAACCACCCACTGCTATTTCTCTCCCTCTGTTTCTCCCTCACTTCCCATCTCTCTAAAAATAAATAAATAAAATCTTTCAAATAAAAAACTGGAACTAATAAATATGACAGCAGGGTTGTCAGGTATAAGGTTAATACACAAAAGTCAGTTCCTTTTTTATGTACCCTCAGCGAACAACACTATTTGCATTAGTACCCCCCCAAAATGAAATAGTTAGGTGTAAATCTACTTAGGAAAACTACAAAACTCTGATAAAGGAAACCAAACAAGACATAAATAGACATCCTGTGTCATGGAGAGGAAGAGTCAAATTGTAAAGATGTTGTTTTCCCCAACTTTATGGAGTCAGTGCAATTCCAGTCAAAATTCCAGAAGTTATTTTGTGGATATCAACAAACTGGTACATGGAGAGACGAGACAATGTACTGAAGAAAAATAAAGTTATGGGGGACAGATTCTACCGACCTTCCACAGCTATAGTAATCAAAGCAATGCAGTAAAGGCAAGAGGAGAGAGAAACAGATGAGAGAACAGAATACAGAGCCCAGATACAGACCCACACAAATATAATCAGCTGAGGCATCACAAAAAGAAAACCAGGTAATTCAATAGTAACAGGATCATCTCCAACAAATAGTGCTAGAACAACTGGAAATCCACATGCAAAAGAAATGAATCTAGACACAGACCTTACACCTTTCACAAAAGGTAACTCAAAATGTAGGCCTAAATGTAAAACACAAAAGTAAAAAACTTGTAGAAGATAATACTGGACAAAGTTTTGAGACATTATGTTTGGCAGTGATTTTTAGATATAACACCAAAAGCATGACCGATGAAATAAAAACTGACTTAAGTTCGACTTCATTGAATTTAAAAGTTATGTTCTGTGAAAAACACTATTAAAAGAATGAAAGGACGGACAAGCCAGACTGAGAGAAGACACTTGCAAATCACTTAGCTATCTGATAAAGGACTTATATCCATATATACAAAGAATTATTAAATTTCAACAATAAGAAAACAAACCACCCAACTAATAAATAGACAAAAGATCAGGACATCTCACCAAAGAAGACATACAGAAGGCATATGTAAAGTTGCTAACTATTGTGTGCCATTACAGAATTGCAGATTAAAAAAATGAGATAGCACTACCCGTCTCCCAGAATGGCTAAACTCTGAAACACTAAAAGAACCAAAAGCTGTTGAGGAGGTAGAGCAACAAGAACTCCCACTCACTGCTGGTAGGAAAGGAAGATGGTGCAGCCACTCTGGAAGGCAGTTTGGCAGTTTCTTACAAAGGTAAATAGAGGCTTACCATACCATCCAGCAATTGTGCTCCTAGATATTTAACCAAATAAGTTGAAAAACCTACATCTACACAAAAACCTGCACACAAATATATTTATAGCAGCTTAATTCATAACTGTCAAAAACTGGAAGCAACCACGTTCTTCAGTAGGTGAATGCATAAACTGTGGTACATTCATAATATTATTCAGCAATAAAAAAAAAAAAGAGCTGTCAAGCCTCTAAAAGACATGAAGGTACCTTAAATGCACATTGCTAAATGAAAGAAGCCGATCTGAAGAGGCTTCACTCAATGATTCAAGCTGTGTGATATTCTGAAAAAGGCAAAACAACGAAGGCATTAAAACGATCAGGGGCTGCCAGGGGCAGTGGGAGGACAGAGGGGTGAGTAAGCGGAGGACGGGGGTGATGAGGGCAGTGAACCTGCTCTGTGTGATACTGTAACGGTGGGCACCTTTGTCAAAACCCACAGAACTGTACGACATAGAGAGTAAACTGGACCTTAGTGTAAACCGAGGACATTAGTTAATAATAATGTGTCCCTACTGGCTCAGCATTTATAAGAAATGTATCACACTGACACAAGATGTTAATACTAGGGAAAGCTGTGAGAGTGGGAGAGAGGGGAACTCTACTTTCTGCTCGATTTTTCTGTAAACCTAAAACTGCTCTAAATATAAAGTCTGTTGAATTTCCTTTAAGAAATCATAATCAGCTGCACTTGCTTTTGGAAACACTCAGCTGCTGGCCACTATTGTAAATTTGAGGAAAAAACATACATGCTTATTAAAAATTTTAAGAACTAAAGACAAGAAGCAACAACAGTCCTATGACTCACCTGAGGCTTCAAAGGTCAGCTTTACAGAATCCCAGTGGGTCTGTTCTTTGGATACAAGTCTGAAATGAACAGGTTCTCCTGGAGAAACTTCTGAGGCAGGAAGATACCAGTTTTTCCTATTTGAAAAGGAATTCAATGCATCAATAATATTTAGGATGCTTGTGTTCAGAATATATGAAACCCATTTGGGGGCATGGAAATAAACTCTGACAGATATAATAAATTATTCTAATTCCTCTGAAGCCCAGGTTATTGCAGGATAAAACCTTCCCAAAGAATAAAGGACCCTAGGTGAACCTGACTCTACTACCAATCTATCTCTTCTCATCTAATCTTTATCAAATGATAAAAATTTCCCAGAAATGAAGCAATTTGAACTTGATGCTTAACTGCTACCTATTTGATTATTTAAGAGGGCCACCCTTTCTAACTACTGAGATTTCTAAAGGAAAAACTTTCTAAATTTGAATAAATGAAACCTATACTTCTAAGTGGTTCATCCCACTAAAGAAATAGAACTTTTGCAGTGATAGGAAAAAACAGTATGAATGGCACTTGACCTGTGTTAACCAGTTTAAATAGCGAAGTGCTGCCACAGTGACAGGACCTGAGAACAAACTAACCCCCAATTGAAGCAGAAAAGGAGTGAACCGACCTGATCAGAAAGTGCACTGGCAGGTACCACGGGAAGCCACAGAGGGGTGCGTTCTCCTCACAGTGAGCTCTGACGGTGTCATTGATCTCCGGAATGTGAGGTGTTATGTGAGACATTCCAGTGTAATCAAATCCATTGATCCATATTCCAGAGTCCCGTTTAACTACTTTTCCATCCAAGTCATGAAATGTTCTTGTCACATGCTAAAAGGACAAGACTAATGAGAAAACTACTGTTTCAATTCCTTCACCTACACCCCCATCCCAGACTAACAAAAATGAATAAGCCTGACAATACCGAGAAATGAGGTGGCTGTGGAGCAACAGGAAGCCTCGCACACTGCTGGCAGGGGTGCGTGCTGGCACAAGCACTTTAGGAGGCTGTTTAGCATTACCTAATGAAGTTAGCATGTATATACCCTTCAAGCCAGCAATCCCACTCCAGAGTATGTACCTTAGAAAAACTTTTGCAAGCTACAAGAGTGCTGATTCCGTCTTAGCAAAAACTGGAAACGACCCAAATGTCCATTAACAGGAGAGTGGGCAGACCAATTGGACCATCATCCTACAACAGAAGTCTACTCAGCAACGAACAATAATGTAGTACAGTGGCACAAATCAACATGCAAGACTCTCACACTGTTGGGCAAAAGGATATTTATGGTGTGGCTTTACCTAAAAGAAGTTCAAAAAGAGGCAAACTACAGATTGTTGTTTAGCAATTTATACATATGGGTAGAGTAAAGAAAAGTAAGGCAATGATTAACTCCAAACTTCAAGATAGTGGGTGATTACTTCTTTGGGGGATGAGGAGAGGGAGAGGTACAGAAAGAGCTGGATCAGGAAGGGGCACTTGGATTTTCTTACATACTGCTAATATTCTCTTAAACTCAATGATAGACTGTTTTATTTATTTGTTTTATTATTTCTTACAAATATATTTTGTTTTATTATTTAAAAAATATACTTATATATTTAAATTTCATTAAAAAAATCTTAAGAGCCACGAACGCTGAACTCCTTTTAGAAGAGGACTTAAAGCAAGTAGTATATACACAGACACACATATTCCCCTTTCAGTGTGTTACATATGAAGAGAAAAACAGGAATCACAGCTCACCACTAAATGACAGACTTGTGCCTACCAGACGAAAGGGCACCATGTTCCATCTGGAATGGCCTTATTAACAACAGAAACCAGTCTGAAGAATATCAAAGAGGAAAAGAAAAAGGACTGCACAGGGCAGGGGTAAACTATAGCCCACAGGCCAAATGGCCCACTACCAGTTGTATAAATAAAGCTTTATAGGAACGTGGCCATACTGATGTGCTTAGGTATTGTCTATGGCTGCTTTCACTGTGTAAAAACAGCAGCTGTGACAGAGATCATATGGCTGGAAGATCTCAAAATATTTATTACCTGGCCCTTTACAGGAAAAGTTCACCAACTTCTGGCACTGAGGAAGAAGCAAACCCCACAACCCATAAGAACAGGAGTTTTTTGTATGTTTGGTTTTGTTTTTTTAAAGATTTTATTTAGTTATTTTTAGACAGAGGCGAAGGGAAGGAGAGAGAGGGAAACATCAATGTGTGGTTTGCTTTTCACATGCCCCCCACCAGGAACCTGGCCCACAACTCAGGTATGTGCCCTGGCTGGGAATCGAACTGGCGACCCTTTAGTTCATAGGCCAGCACTCAATCCACTGAACCACACAAGCTAGGGCAGAACAGGAGTTTTTAAAAATAAAAAGTTGGCTTTTCCTAAACACTATTGATGGAATCAACTATAAAAATTAGGAAGACACTATGTTGTACACCTGAAACTAATAAAATATTGTATGTTAACATAATTTAAATTTTTTTAAATTAGCAAGTCATGGAAAACATTAAATCTCCTGAAAAATAGCTGTTCTTTGCCAAAGGTTTTGCAAAATATAAAATATCACATAAAATGTATCACTGTGGGCCCTGGCCAGGTGGCTCAGTTGGTTGGGCATCGTTCTATATACCAGAAGGTTGAGGGTTCTATCCTTTGGGTGGGTATGGGAGGCAACCAATTGATACTTTTCTCTCATATTAATGTTTCTCTCTCTCTCTTTCTATTTCTCTCTCCCTCTTCCCCCTTTCCTTTCCCCATCCTCACTCTTTAAAATCACAAACATATCATCATGTGGAAATTTTTTTTAATGTATCACTGTGTCTTCCAGGAATACAAAAAAGGAATAGTAGGCCCTTTTCAAAATGTGCTCTCTGATATTTAAGTTCAAAATTATTATTTATTCAAGCCCTTTAATAATTATCTAGGTTGTGACCCTTGGCTTTTCTGTTGAGCCACTCCACAACCTCTAACAGAGAAGATGGTTGGGAATAAAGCAACTTAGTCTTTTTTCCTGTTTTATAGTACAAGCTCTAAAAAAAGTCTGCAGAAAAAAACTTGAAATCTAAGAAAGTTCTAAATCTCATTTTATTAAATCCTATCTAGATTATTTTCATTGTCACATATTACTTTAAGCATTACCTAAGATCAATTTTACTAGTATTTTAAAATATCTATTTCATTTTGCCAGTTGATAGTTCAGACTTTTATTGGCCTGCAGACATTTTTAAAATCTGCACTTCTAAAAGCTCATTACTCCATGATATGTATTTGCTCAGTCTTCACAGTAGGTGCATTTTTACAATTTGAACACTAATGAAAACAACAAGTTGGTATTTCCAATTTGATCTCTTGGAGAAGTATGTCCAGATAATAAGAATGCTTCGACGGTCACTCCTTTCCTCATTGTCAAATGCAAAACGGTCAAGTACAACTAAACAGGCCAAAATAGACATGTCAGCTGGTTTTCCTGTTGACCAGTGAAGCTCAAAGCACACAAAGCTTTCCTCTCCAGAATTTCAAATAGCTCAGGAGAACTGCTCTTACCTGAAGAAACACTCTCTTTGGTTTTGGACTGGCAGGATTGGAGCTGTATGGGAAAAAAGTTCCACTGCACACAAGGAAGAATGTAATTGTACATATCAACGTTAAAGTTAGCATGGTTTTTTTCGTGCTTTTGGCAAGGTAGATGAAGTTAATCTAAAACACAAAACACAAAAAATAGAAACATTACCATTGGCAGAAGGGTGACTTTAATTGACTTTATTTTCTAACAGGTATTAAGAGGATGAAGAAAATTAGCAAGTGTCAACAGCCAGTAAACACAGTACTAATTATAAGAGATTTCCATCACAAGTTGGAACCTAGATAAATGAGAAATGCCCACATCTGCCATGATGGTGTCTTTTTGACAGGTGGCCAAACAGCAATAGGGAAAAAAGAAACTGAAACAGTGTCTCTGCTCAGTTGGCAAAGAAACTAGAGGATGTAGATCCATCACCAAACCATGACCTTCTTTCCTATTCTGCCAATGAGCTGTTAACACTGCACAGCAGACTATTTAACTCCCAAAATCATGACATCAGGCTTCTATTAAAGAAACAGAGGTAAGCTTTTAAGCATAAGATGGCCTGTTTCAATAAAACTCAAATTTCACTTGTGTTTTTTTTATACTGTGCCAAGATTTTGGATTCATCTAATCTAGCATTTAGATGTACTTTCAAGACTTTGCCTGAGTTCCTGCATATGAAGAAAAATGGCAATACAAAGTAGTACTGTCCCTCCCGTTCCATGCTGAGTTCACCAAAGCCAACACAATTAAAACAACAAATCTGAACTTGGGCAGGAAAAGTGTCTCAGTCTCAAGGCAGGCAACCAGAAAATCCTAAATATGTTTATTAATTATAATGAAATCACTAAATTAAAAATTGTAGGGGGCATACATGGGTAAAAATCCTTCAGGGGTTCTGAAGGAGCCACTTTGACAAACCATGAAATCACTGACTTAAAAACCCCATTCTACATTTTCTTACCATATCAAACCCACAAACTATATAGCTACTCACCATTTCTTTTACCTAAGAATTTCTCATTATATTACCCTAGATGCTGTAGCTCAGTGGACTGAGTGCTGGCCTGCAAATCAAAGGGTTGCTGGTTTGATTCCCAGACACATGCCTGGGTTTCGGGCCAGGTCCCCAGTTTGGGGCATGAGAAAGGCAACCAATCAATGTTTCTCTTGCACATCGATGTTTCTCCACCTCTCTTTCTCCCTCCCTTCCCCTCACTAAAAAAATAAATGAAATCTTTAAAAAAATTTCTCATTATAAGCAACAGTGTCATACATACCCTCACAAAAAGATTTTATTATGTGGTGTTAGGTGTATTTGTTGATTTCTTTTTGCTGCCTTCAAGGATTGAAAACAAACTCAAGTGGGATTCATTGTACAGTCATGTCCCACTTAACAGTGGGGTTACATTCTAAGAGATGTGTCATTAGGCGATTCCATCATGGTGCAAACTAGTCACATATTTATACAAAAAATAAATTAGAAAATTTTTAAAAAATGTTTTCTTACAAAATAAGAGGAGAGAATCATCGTACAACCGGCCAAAATGGAAGCCAGCACAACATCAGGTGGGATTTCCGAACCGCTCCTCCCAAGGATAGGGGTAAACATCTCAAATACTGCCCAGATGAGGTACAATGAATAAAGGTAAGGGATAAACATCCCCAGAAGATAAAAGGCAATAAATTTTCCTCGGGCACCTAGGAAAAAGAGAAAGAAAACACAAATCTCTAAAATTTTACAATGAGATACAGATTTTTATAGTACTGGCATACCTTGGCACCTAACAAATTAGGTTAGATGTGACTCTTGCCCTTTTGGTACATGTTATCTTGTGAGATAGAACATTCAGAGGGGCTAAAGTACAAAGAATAACCAAACAAAGTATATAAGTAATATATTAGCATGTGTTCATAAACATGAAAATGAGATAGGGTATATATACTGTATAAGAGAAAAATCTGCATAATCTGAAAAAATTTAAAAAAAACAATTTAGACAGCCTTCCTTAGAAAGATTTTTAAAAAATAGCCCCTGGAAGTCTTATCTTATGTATTTTAAGGTATTTTCCCATATGTATCAAAACCGAAAATACCCTACCATGCTGCTTGAAGTCCTTGTCCACACAAAGTTTTGTGAGCAATGGAAACGCCACCCAGACAGCACTAATAAATGCTGAGCAAAGTCCTTGATAAGTGAGAGCTATAAGAGAACCACAGTGTACAAACAGTGCAATGTCAAAAAACAATTCTCCCAGATACTGGTCACTGGCATTCTGAAATAAAGAAAAAATACAAAAGTGGTCTCATTCATGGGCCATTAATAAAGATATTCTGTTGTAATATAATTTTTATTGCTCTAAGGAGTTACACGTCATTTTAAATAGGGTCTATCTTTTAAACAAAGTCACGTCCTATCATAAAGTAATTTCAAACTGTTACACAGGGAAGGGGAATTTAACAAGATGGGGTAGAAACATCACTACTTGTATATAATCTGTGCTTTCCCTCCACCAGGCTGTAAGTAAACTTTGGAAGTATTATAAAATAAAAAAAGGAATTCTAAGCAGCAGAAAGAAAGAAGGAGCTCCTACCCTTTGCGACAGCATGGATGTAACTAGACAGCATTATGCTAAGTGAAATAAGCCAGGTGGTGACAGAAAAATACCATATGATCTCACCTTTAATAGGAACCTAATCAACAAAACAAACAAACAAGCAAAATATAACCAAAGATGATGAAATTGAGAACAGGCCGACAGTGGCCAGAGGGAAGAGGGGAGGGAATTTCCAGGGAAAAGGGGAAGAGTTTGCAGGAACAAGTATAAAGGATACATGAATAATAAGGGGGTGAATAAAAGGGAGGAGGTGGAGAGGGCTGGGGGGGTGGGCTGGGATGGGGGTAAAAGGTAGAAAACTGTACTTGAACAACAATTAAAATAAAAAAATTAAAATTAAAATTGAAAATTAGAAAAAATGAGTCTCAAAAAAAGTCACCTCTGTGAGCTTGCCTGTTTACACAACTTCCAAAGAATTTCAGGAAAACTAGAGATACGACCTGTGAAGGACAGCACAGTCAACCCTCCGTATCTGCAGGCACTGCACTGAGTGGATTCAACCAACCACAGATACAAAAAATAGTGTTTAATATTACTTTGTTTTGAACTGAACATGCACTGATTTTTTTCCCTTGTCATTATTTCCTAGACATCATAAATAATGTAGAGATGATTTAAAGTATAGAGGAGAATGTGCTTAGGTTATGTGAAATACTATGCCATTATCTGAGGATTTGGAGGTCCAAGGGGGTCCAGAGGCCACTCCCCAGAGGATACTGAGGGATGAAGGTATAAACTGCACCGGTGCCACCTACAGCACACCTGGAAAACTGCAGCATCTTTAAAGCAAATGACCACCTGCAATTTTGCTAGATTCTTTTTTTAATTGGCTAACAATCTTTTTTTTAATTGTTTAAAATATATTTTATTGACTATGCTATCACAGTTGTCCCATTTCCCTTCACTCCCCTCCACCATGCACACCCCCTCCCACCGACATTCCCCCCCTTTAGTCCATGTCCATGTGTCATAAGTTCTTGACTTCTACATTTCCCATACTATTCTTACCCTCCCCCTGTCTATTTTCCACCTGCCATCTATGTTACTTATTCTCTGTACCTTTTCCCCCTCTCCTCCTCCCACTCCCCTGTTGCTAACCCTCCACGTGGTCTCCATTTCTGTGGTTCTGTTCTAGTTGTTTGCTTAGTTTGTTTTTTTTTTAGGTGTGGTTGTTAATAATTATGAGTTTGCTGTCATTTTACTGTTCATATTTTTTATCTATTTTTAGATAAATCCTTTTAACATTTCATGTAATAAAAGCTTAGTGATGATGAACTCCTTTAACGTCCTTATCTAAGAAGCACTTTATCTGCCCTTCTATTCTAAATGAAAGCTTTGCTGGATAGAGCCATCTTGGATGTAGGTCCTTGTCTTTCATGACTTAGAATACTTCTTTCCAGCCTCTTCTTGCCTGTTAAGGTCTCTTTTGAGAAATCTGCTGATAATCTTACAGGAACTTCTTTGTAGGTTACTGTCTCCTTATTTCTTGCTGCTTCTAGGATTCTTTCCTTCATTTTGATCTTGGCTAATGTAATTATGATGTACCTTGGTGTGTTCCTCCTTGAGTCCAAGTTCTTCGGGACTCTCTGAGCTTTCTGGACTTCCTGGAAGTCTATTTCCTTTGCCACATTGGGGGAGTTCTCCTTTATTATTTGTTCAAATAGCTTTCCCACTTGTTGCTCTTCCTCTTCTCCTCCTGGTACCCCTATAATTCAGATGTTGGAATGTTTAAAGATGTCCTGGAGGTTCCTAAGCCTCTCCTCATTTTTTGAATTCTTGTTTCTTCATTCTTTTCTGATTGCATGTTTCTTTCTTCCTCCTGGTCCACTCCATTGATTTGAGTCCCAGTTTCCTTCCCATCACTATTGGTTCTCTGTCCGTTTTCCTTTATTTCACTTAGTGTAGCCTTCATTTTTTCATCTAATTTGCGACCAAATTCAACCAATTTTGTGAGCATCCTGATTACCAGTGTTTTGAATGGGTCATCTGATAGGATGGCTTTCTCTTTGTTGGTTAGTTGTACTTGTTCTGGAGCTTTGATCTGTTCTTTTGTTCAGGCCTTTTTTTAGGGGGGGGCGGGTCTTGATGCGCCTGTGACACAGTGAGGGGAGGAGTTTTAGGTGTTTGCCTGGACAGGGCAACCCATTTTCTGGTTGTGACACTGTATGTGGGGGCAGGGTCCGAGAGAGAACAATGGCACTTGCTCCACTCTCAGCTGGTTTTCAGTCACTTCCCCCGCTTCCCTCTCAAAGCAAACTAGGCCCTTCTGGTGCTGATTTCCTGGGTGTGTGTGTGTGTGTGTGTGTGTACATTCTAGGACCCTGTGTTTCTCTCCAAGGAACTCTCCTGTGAGGCTGGGAGTTTATCCCGGCACCTCAACCCCCACAGGTGTTTTCAATTGATGTTTTTAGGTTTTATTTCCCTGAGCTGGGACCCTGGGTTGCATGGTCTGTCTCACTCCTCAGTTTTGCCTGGTTT
This sequence comes from Phyllostomus discolor, assembly GCF_004126475.2. Taxonomy (NCBI): domain Eukaryota; kingdom Metazoa; phylum Chordata; class Mammalia; order Chiroptera; family Phyllostomidae; genus Phyllostomus; species Phyllostomus discolor. The sequence continues at coordinate 161,169,597 of NC_040905.2, read as the reverse complement.
ATCTGCACACGAATGTGGGGCTGCCCAGACTGCCAGCTATGCCTCACCCCTCCACAATCTGCCGCCTCACTGGGTCCGCCCGCTGCTGCCTTGTGGGCCAGGGTCTGCCAGCCACCACTTTTTTTGCTGCAACCCCTCTCCACCTGGCCACCTGACTCTGCTCCTCCTACAGGTCTGGATGAATGTGTCTACTTTAACTCCTTGGTTGCTGTACTTCCATACAGGTCAGTTTCTTGTCAGTACTGATTGTTTTTCATTCTAAATTGTTGTCCTTATTTTGGTTGTGTGAGGAGGCACAGTGTGTCTGTCTACACCTCCATCTTGGCCGGAAGTCCTGTTTTGCTGGATTCTTGTCTTTTCTATTTCTGTCTGGCAATTTTCAATTGCTGTGCTGCACACATTTTTAAAACATGCAATACTGACTATTTAGTCAGAGGCAGTGACCTCTTTTCCTTTAGACTGTCAAATAAAAAAATGACAACAGCCTACACAACAATAGGTATCTGGTGTGAATGACTCAATTATACCTATTTTTTGTCAGATTGGCAAAAAGTATATTTTTGGTGTGCTGCAGAATTTTAGTAATTAGCTTATGTGTGCCATGAGATGAAAGAGGTCGAAAATCACTGTTGTAGTGCAACTCTGTCCTTGTCCTGAATTCCTGGTGCTTTCACTTTATAAACTTTGATCAATATTTTTCGACCTCTGAAGTCTGAGCATTCCTATGCAGCAGCTTGAGTTCTTCAGAAGAAAGCTGACATATTAACTTAATATATTTTAATGTCTGCACTAGTGGGTCTATTAATATAAACATGAAAGATAGTTTCAGTGAAGAAATACCAAAATGGAATAGATATACTTAAGTTTTTCTCTTCTATACCTTCTCACCTCTGTGTATAGCCTGGGGCATGTTAGTTTTAAGACACTCCACTTCAAAAGCTCAGAAGAGTTTCAGTCATACATTTTCAAAACAAGTCCAAATTCATTTGACAACCTCCCTACTCCTTGGACAATGAAAGACAGGCTGTTGTTCCTTAAGTACTCAGATGTCCAGCAGAGTGGTGAGCAGAAGGCACAGTTTTTAAAAGAGAAAAATAATTCTTAGGACTCAATTTGAAGCTGAATGTCATGCAGATACTAAAAACAAAGATCTCAGCAATGAAATCTTTAATAACTGAAAATGTTTTATATTAAGTTCCCAAATTGTACCTGAAGATCACACAAACACCTCTCAAATCATTTCCCTCCTCCCCACCTCTTGATCCTTTCCACCTCTGGCCATTCCAATGCATTTTATACACTATTGTTATGGTTTTCATACTAAATCACCAATTGTCTCACTCACTATCCTGCTTAGAAAATTTTAATGGCGGCCTCACTGATTTTTAGGGCCATGCTCCAACTTCACCCTGAACAGTTACTGTGCTATCAACCTTGTGTTCACCAGACTGGACTGTTTATTGATTGTGGCTCAAATACACCTTGTACATTCCCATCTTTGACTTTCCATCAACCTGTTCCCTACCTGGTGCACTTCTACTCATGCTTCAAATACCCAGTTTGAATGTCACCACCTCCTTCGTGAAGCCTTCCTGACTCTCACAAACAAAAATTCATCTCTTCTGGCCTGGTATTCCTACAGCACTGTGAATATGTCACCCTATTTCACTTCACCCCAATAGACTATAATCACTGTGTTTTCCCCATTTTCCCAAATAAAACTGTAAGCTACTCAAAGAAAGATGGCCACATCCTTATGAATCTGTATCAGCAGGCCTTAGCATGGTACCAGGCCAACCTGGTACTGAAAGCATGTTTGTGATATGAAAATGAAACATATTACTCTTTTAATTGTGCTTTCAACCCAAAGCTGTATGATTGGACAACTGAAATTAGTCAAAGTAAATGCTGATGTGTACTATGTAGTTAAGCCTACCATGGTTGCATGCGTACTGAACTAAGAATTCCTGTCTCCACCTCTCCTCCCAACCCCCCGCCCCACATCAACAACAGTCAGCCATACTCTGGTTATATACTGTTGTATTAAGAACAAGTATGTGAAATTGAGCCCCATGGTATAATTGTTTTGGAAACTGAAGCCACTAAGATACAAACATTACCTCAGCCATAAATGGATGGCTAACCTCAAAAAACCTTCTCCAAAAGGGCCTGCTAACATGGAAAGGTTCCTTAGACTATATCCCAACACTAACTAAAACTGAGATCAAAGATATCTTTGTAGAAGGACGCTGGATTTTAGTCTTCCATGCCTCCTTTCTAATCCCTAGCAGAACATACTGAAAAAAGAGGTGTATACTGCCTATCTTTAAAATAATGGAGCTAAGAAAGATTTTTCCCTTTAACTCAGAAAAATCAGGAACCATGGCTTGCTGTCTCACAGTAATTCATTTTTAGTCCTATTATTTCAACACTAATTCCAATTTTATTCTTACCAAATTAATGTACATAGTTAAAACCATAACAATATGTCAATATTGCCTAAATCAGCATAAATCATTTTGGAACTCTAGTCTCTTCCCTCCTTTTTCCTTAGTAATGTGTCTTTCATCCCCATACCACATATGTATGCTGTCAGACTCTACATCAACCAGATAAAGGATTAAAAAAGTGAAGGAAACTGAAGAGAAAACTTTTAAGTGCAGCTTTAGGTGCAATATTCTTTCAGGCAGCAAATATTTACTGTGTGTTAGTGCTATGCATGAGACTGCCTAAGCATAAGGATAATGAACAAAGCAGTCCCTGCCCTCATGGAGCCTACAGTCCAATGGAGAACACAGCTATTCAAACATAAATTATTAGGTGAGCTCAGGGAGGGCTGACAGATTCAAGAGCATGGTTACAAAAACTGCAGCAGATTCAGCAGAGGCCACAAGGCTGTGCTAACAAGCCTTCCTATTGTCATTGCCCCAAACACTGTTTACAGCTTTATAACTTCGCTTCAAGTCTGCAAGAAAACCCTCACAATAAGAAGCCTTTCAGAAATTTAACAGTTCTGAGAGCCAGTTTTCTATAACCATGCCAAACAATCTTTGAAAGCTCAAAAGGCCAAATACAGTCATGTTCCACATAATGACAACAGACCATACACACATGATGGTGATTTCATACCATTATAATGGAGCTGAAAAACTCCTGTCCCCTGGTGACATCTCAGCCATCATAATGTTGCAATGCATTACCCCGGGTCTGTGGTGATGCTGCACAGCCATTCTATAAAAGTGCAGCACATACAATTACAGTAGTAGGCTATGCCATCTGGGTTTGTGTAAGTACACTGGATGATGTCTGCACAATGATGAAATCACCTAATGACACATCTCTTAGAATGTAACCCCACTGTTAAGTGGCACATGACTGTACAATGAATCCCACTTGAGTTTGTTTTCAATCCTTGAAGAAAACAAAAAGAAATCAACAAATACACCTAACACTTACCACATAGTAAAATCTTTTTGCAAGAGTATGTATGAATATTATTTTGGCTGCAGCAGCAGTTCCATAAAGACAAACGGAGACATAGAAGTGGTTATACCATGAGAGAGACTGTCCAATCAGAGAGATGAACACTGCTATAATGAGAACTGTGACAAGGCTAGTGAACCAGCTTATCAGAGTGATGCCAAGTCCACAGGAGAAGTCCTTCATGTAGTTAGCTGCTAATAGAGAGAAAACACAACATAGAGACCACCATCTTTATTAAACAATTTCATAACCAATTAGTAGAGTTAAGGGGGCAAACATTAAAACAGGAAATTTACCACAGTAACTGAAAAAGTATTGAAGTGCCCCAGGGATAAGGTTTGTTAAATACTAGAATAGGTAAGGTATCAATGAATAATATTCAAATAACATTTACTGAGAGTCTCTGGACTCAAGGACTAAAGACTCAAAGAGCTAAGTCTTCCAGGAGTAGTCCAGATATATTCTTGACTGGGAAAGTGCATAGTCTTAATCTTCATCACCTTTGGGATGTTTTGTGTATCAAAATATCAGCAATGATGGAAAACAAACTACCACATATAATCTTGCAAAAAGAAGCCATCCCAGGAAAAGAAGGAGCACAGGAAAAGGACTGCTGTTAAAGGATTATTTAAATTAGCTACTGAATATTTTATCTAGTAACAGCACATACCAGCTTAGACTATAAAACATTTCAAGCAAAAGGGGAACAATTTCACTAGGAGTTAATTTATCAGAACAGTGTGCTATTTGTCTGTAGTATAGACAAGATGTTTTAATGGGGCTTTTCACTAAAAGTTAATCTGTACAAACCATTTTCTAATAGCTCCTATGTGGTACTTCTATGGAGTGCATAAGTATGTAAAATTCCCTGCTTCTCCAAGACTAAAAGTATAATGAGCATATTAATCTGATATTCATTTAGAAATTTCTTACTATATAAGTCAAATATTTTTCTGAGGATTTTTAACTTCTTGGAAAGATATAAACAAACTGACTAAAAAATTTTAGGCAAATTCTATATACCATACCAGTACTGCAGTTTTGAGGAAAATACTTACTCTTATGTTTGGGCTGCAACAATTTTTTGCCCAGGTACAAAACAGCAGCCATTACCACCATGGAGTTGATTATAGAGCCAACACGAGAGGGGTAGGCAATGACAAATAGGCCGAGCACATCAAAGAAGACCATGTTCCCATGTCGATACTTAGAAGAAGAAACCAACATATCAGATGTAGCTAGATATTTAAGAACTGCTAAAATGTTGTCACCTATTAGTAAAGAAAAAAGAAAAGATAAAGTTGAATAAACTATCCAGTGTCTAAATAAAGAAATACCTAAAAAGAGTAAGAACAAGAACAGTTTTCTGTTCTTACTAAATTTTTCAGATAAGCTCCAAACTCTTACTCCATTTCCTCTCCACTTAGAAACTCAGCCAACTGGCCTTCATCTTTCCCATCTATTAGAACTGGTCTCTGCTCAGTCGTACTCTGATAACAAACTCAATGGCTGTTTCCTAGTGCCTATTCATTTACTATATATTTGGGGGTGTATATATATAAGAGGCAGCCAGCTGATGATTCTCTCACACATCTATGTCTCTCTCCCTCTCTCCTTCCATTCCCCTTTCTCTACAAATAAATAAAATCTTTTTTAAAAAAAGTTATGAATGAGGAGAGAGATTATTCAGCAAGGATGGGAAAAGTCATTATCAGACAAAACCTCATACACAGAGGTCCATAATGAATATTTGTTGTATCAATGAATGAATGAGTTTGAGCTTTAACATAGGAGCTATAAAAAGCTTTGAATGATTGGCCTTTCTTCCTGTTGCTCATCCCATCCTTGACTTTCTCTTCTTTTCACTTAAGACACCACACTGTCTTTCACTGGCTTCTCTGTCTGTCTAAAAATGTTTTCCCAAGAGCTCGGGTTTAGTCCTTTGCCTTAATTTTGCTCTTCCAAAAAGCATTTCAATTCTCTAAACTTTTTGTGGTAGCCTCTATGCCTTTCATTCCTAAACCCATATACCAAGTTTTGTCAAGAGCTCTAAAACTGTACCTACATTTCCATTTGGTCGGTTCACAGACCCCCTCCATGTTACATGTCTGACAGAGTTCCAGGTCTCCTTCCCCTCCCTGTTGCTGCTCTGAGTGAGGATCACCTTCTCACATCCCCATCACAGGCCATGGCATCATCTTTCCCTAGCCAGCCAGGCTTTCTACTTTGCAATCACCTCTGCTGTCATCTGTCTGATTCATCCCTTCTGTCTAACTTGTCAAGTCTTGTGGAATTTACATTCAAAATGTACCAAATTTTCCATCCCTCCCCTTCCTTGCTATCTTTTGTCAACACGACAGTCTAGGTCTATTCCATACTTAAATTATTGTCTCCTGGGTTAAGTTAGCTGACATATGGCTCCCCTGACTCTCCACCATCCATTCCAACTAGTGTCATGAGAATAAAAGCATTTAAAGCCATCATTTGCTCACGTACTCAGGCCTTTAATGATCCCTTATTTTTACAGCATCTTCCTGCTGATTTTAAAAGCCCTCTACAATTTTCTCTACCCCTACACTTCTACCTCATTTCCCTCTATTTCTGAAAATACAAATTCCATTAGATTGTAGCCTCACAATCTACTCACCAACAGCGCCCCCCCATGCACACAAACACATCCTACCTGTGCTGTGCTCTGGGAACATACTCTCCACTGGGCCAAATCCCACCAACTCTTTAAGGTTCAGCATCAGACTTGCCTCTCCTGATTACTCCACATCTCTCTGGAAAGCACTTTAATTCCCTTGCCCCTGTGTTGTCCTGATACCTGTCCTATAACCCTTTCACCTGCCCTCAGCACCCAACTTTGGATCACTGTAACTTTTCTACACCTGGGCAAGCTGCCCTAATGTGTTGGTGCCACCTCCAATATATAGCTTCCATTTTGGCTACACTCTCATTGGTCAGCAGTGTTACCATAACCCTGGTTAACTCCCTTTTCAATCACCCACAATGAATAGTCCTATGCTCTTAACTGCTAAGCTAGACTTCAAGGCTAAACCTGAAGCCCTCATATCTTTAACTCCAAAGCCTCAGCTCATTCACACCATACACTACCTCCCTAATGCTCAAGCCACAAAATATTTATAGGTTTATAGGTCATCCCTAATGTTCCATCTTATCAGATATGAAAAGTCCAAATTAGAATACCAACCTGCTCTCTGAATGGAATCTGTTAGAATTCTGTCCGCTGTGTCATACTTGGTGTGATAAATGTATCCATTCTCAATAAAAGCTAAGTCTATTCCTAAAACATACACAAAAAAAGTCATTTTGCTTTAAAGATCAAACTTGTTTTAGGTCTATTTGTTTAATGTTTTAAATTCCTAAAAGACAAAATGTCAAAGCACTGGCATGGTTGCTTTGTCACATTTATGGATGAAATTCTCTTCCAATTTTCACAGAATCTCTAGCTGGACACGTAATTCAGTACATAATGAGTGAGGAAGTATAGTACTGCACAGGGAGGCATTACAAGTCACACAGCAAGGAGTAGGAGTATCGAGCTTAGGAGGTCATCAAAACTTTGCCATCTATGTACTTGCCAAGCCAAAGCCAAATTTTAAATTCAAATAAGCTGTACAAGTCACCAAGGGTGGTGGCAAAGCAAAATAAAAATGAAGTCAAAGACCCATGAACAATCTGTTACCATCTCTTAAGAATGAACTGCAAAAGTTCTCCTGTTCTCCTGTCATGCTGTGGAGCAAGATGACATGTTATAGAAAAGGCAAGCATTTAAACTACAGGTTTTTTTAAAAAGTAAAATACCAGGAACTTAGTTTCAGTGAGTCAGGATACAGCTCTTCCACAGAGAAATTTCTCTCAGAAAAATACTATCTACTGACAAACTTCCAAAATGTAAAACTTGCTATTAAGCAAGCATAGCCCATAATAACAGACAAAATACCTGGAATGTTCCCAAAATCCCTATAGATACGGAAGTCCGTATCTGAAGGAATGATGCCACTCTGAAAAACCTCCTGAGCCACCACAGAAGCAAAAGGGTGTTTAGCTGCTGAAACATAAGCTTGGACCAACCAAGGGTTTTCAGGACCTGAAAGGAAACATGACAACATAAAGTTAATACGGAAATTTGTTTAGCATACTAATTTTTTAAACCTGAAATAGTTACTGTGGTGGTTTGGGAAGAAAGGTCCAGGGTGGTTTTAAAGCATTTTTTTCTGTATTTTCCAACACTTCTCTAGTAAATATATATGACTTTTATAACGAAAAATAACCCTTCAGAAAATAAAATTATTTTTAATGATTAAAAAACAACACTATAAAAAGTTTAAGTTTAAAAATTAAAAAGTCATTCAAAAGTTCATCATCCTAAGATAAAATTATTTTCATGTTTTCAATTTTTAAAAAATTTATGATTATGTGTACTTAGGTATACTCATAGGGTACTATACTCGTACATTGCTCTTTCACTTAACATTATATTAAGTTCATATTCCTATGTTGGCAGGTATTATAATGGTCATTTTAATAACTGTATAACACTGCATATACAATAAAGTTCCTTATTACTACTATTTGTAATTTTTATCATTATTAATAATTCTGCACTAATATCTCCATGCACATATGGCTATGTTTAAATGCAGCAGTTATTTTCTTTAGGATAGTGAGATAAATTATATTATTGTTCCCAATTATTCACTCCTTTCCCCTCTTCTCCCATTTAACTTGTAATGCCTCCCTGTGGAAGTAGCACATACACTTCCTCACTGGGTTAACTGCAGCTTTGGCCACATGAATTGCACTGGCAAATAGATTATAAATGGGAGAGACATGAATTTCAATGGAGAAGACTTTTAGGACACATCACATGGTCCATGAGACCACATCCATGACTGGGAATCCCAGAATGAACTAACACACATGAAATATAGTAACCATGGAACATGACTGCTGTTATCCAGGAACCAAATGTAACGTGAGCAAGAAATAAGCCTTCACTATTTATTGTGACCCACTAAGGCTCACATGTTGTTTGTTACAACAAAATTCAGCAAAAGTTGACTAATGTATACAGATAAAGTAATTATATTTCAGGGAATCTAAGACTACTAACACTTTTATAACTTCATAAACAGATAATCAAACTGCTTTCCTACAGAAAAAAAAATGCCACACAATTGGAGTGGGGGCAAAGAAACACTACAGAACTAGTTACCCAAGTGACACCCACATACTGTAATTTACCAGACACAGATTTTAAAATAACTGATTAATATGTTCAAAAACACAGATAAGAATTTCACCATACAAGTGTAAACTATTTTAAAAATCAGTCAAATTAAAACTCTAGAACTGAAAATCATAATAACTGATGTTAAAATTTTAATAGATGGTTTAACACAAGGTTAAAAACAACAGAAGAATTACAGATCAACAGAATTAAAGCACAGAAAGAAAAAAAGGATGAAAAATATGGAAATAAGTATGAAAGACACATGGGATACAGTAAAAAGGTATATGACTAACTGGAGATAGAATAGGGCAGAAGCCATGTTTAAAGAGATAATGGCCAATAATTTTCCCAAACTCACAGAAAATATTAAGCTGTGAATTCAAAATGCTCTAAAAACTACAAACATAATAAATATACAGAAAAAACACACTTAGTACCAAGATCATTGCTTTTGAAAACCATTATCCATTAAAAAGAGTAGGTTCCCTTTGAGACATGCTAGATCCAGGAGTGGGGCTAGAAAAATACAAAATGAGTCAGAACATCTTGTGCTAGAAAGTAAAAAACTGCTTAAAGGAACATGTCAGAGAAATATCAAAAAGTCTAAGGCACCAATTGAAGGGACTGTCTTGGGCTTAAATTGGAAAAATTCATGTATGAAACTCATAGTAACATAATACATAATCTACACAATATAATAAAAATACGTGAAATTCTGAAATAAATACATAAATAAAGGAGAACAGGAAGCATTTCTTCTAGAATTCCAACTATTAACTACAGATGGAATGACAGAGCTGGAAAACTAAGCATCTGGCTATCAACTTCAACTGATCTACCTGACCATGGAGCATCATCCAGTGAGAAATCACCAGCACGTAACTTTGCAAACCACTTCTGACACATTCGATCGGTCACAGCACCTTTTCCATACACTGCACAAATCATTTTTTTGTGTTTCAGTTACATTTTTATCTTTCTTGAAATAATTTAGCATAGTATGTCAAATGTTGCATATTTTCTTCCATCTTCAATATTAAAATGGCTACACAAACATTCACTGATTTTAATAAGTTTTTTTAATGGATGCTGATAAGACAGCTGTCACAATACAATCTAACAAAATTGTTTCAAATCAAATGAACTTTTTGGCCAACCTAATACTAAGCAAACCTAGTCAAAGAAAATTCATAGGTCTGGGATTCTGCAGGGAAAAGGTAAAGGATGCTGCCTTTTTCAGTATTCTTTGGGTCTCAAATGACTCCTTGTTTCATTATTAATCATATCAATATTCTTCCTCATTATGCTTACTATACATGCTTTACATGCATTATGTTATTCAATCTTCACATCAACCATAGGAGGTAGACACTATTAACAAACCCACTTTACAAATAGAAGACACTGAGAGTTCGGCAATTTTCCCTAACATCAGGAGGGTGTTAGAGGTAACTGGTATTTAAAGTTTGCATTCTTGAACACTATGCAACACTGCTTTCCCTTTCATCATGGCAAATTATATGGTCATGATGAATTACAAGAATTCATAAACTCTAATATCACTGTTATTTCTTGGCAAACCCCATTCATGTTGTACCAGAGACTAAATACAAAAAGGGGAGACAATTTCTGTAGCTGTACAATAAGTTCTCATAATATGAAATTATTAACAGTATATTTAATGGGCTAGTCATACAAAAGAAATTTCAGGTGACAAAGTAGCTAAGCCAATAATCAATACAGAAAACATAAACAAAGCCCAGAAGTTCACAATAATAACAGCAAAAGACTGCAAAAAGTGTTTTTCACTTATCCAAAGTTCTTCCTAATTGAAATGGTCATTTATTACAGTTTGCATATATAGAAAAAGGAATGTCTCTTTGTAAAACAAAAAAAAATGTCTTTTACACATCCCCTAAAAAGGCCTGACAATTTGAAAATCAATGAATTGAACACTAAAACTAAATGAATTTCTGAAAACTACAGGAAAAGTAAAAATATATTATGAAACTTATTTTACTTCTTGTCCTAATTCTGAAATGAGCTGCATAATATCACCCAATACAATGGGGAAAGAACAACCTCTTCAAAAAACGGTGTTGGGAAAACTGCACAGTAACAGGCAAAAGAATAAAAACTAGACCACTATTTTATAGCATACACAAAAATTAACTCAAAATGGATTAAAGACTTAAAGACTTAAACATAAGACTTGAAACCAGGTAATCCCTAGAAGAAAAAACATAGGCAGTAAACTCCTTAACATTGTTGTTGGCAATAATTTTTCGGATTTGACTCAAAAAGCAAAGGCAACAAAAGCAAAAACAAATAAGTAGGAATACATTAAATTAAAAAGCTTCTCCACAGCAAAAGAAGCCATCAGCAAAATAAAAATGCAAACCACTGACTAGGAGAAATTATTTGCAAATCATATATCTGATAAGAAGTTAACATCCAAAATAAATAAAGAACTCATACAACTCAAGAGCAAAAAACAAAAACAAAAAAATCCTATGAAAAAATGAGCAGAAAATATGAATAGACACTTTTTCAAAGACATATAGATGTCCAATGGGTAAATGAAAAAGCGATCAACATCACTAATCATCAGGAAAATGCAAATTACACCCACAGGTTAGAATGGCTACTACCAAAAGGTAAGAAAACGAGTACTGGTGGGCGTATAGAGAAAAGAGAACCCTTATATACTGTTGGTGGGAATGTACACATAGACATACACATATTGCTACACTCAGTTTGCTAATATTTTATTTAGGATTTTTGAATCTACATCACTTATCTACCAAAATTATCTACCAAAACTAAATATGCACATCTTATGATTCAGTAATTACGGGCAGAAATGTGCATACATGTATATGTGTACTGAAAGGCATTTACAAGAATGTTCAGATCCAAGATAGTGGTGGAGTAGATGAGAGTTACACTCTCCTCCCAGGTCCAAATTGGAATTACAACTAAATTAAAGACCAATCAACCTGAATAACCAACTAAGGTTAGCTTAATAGAAGTCTTATAACCAAAGATTTACAGAAGAAGCCACACAGGCTGGTAGGAAGAGCATAGACATGAAAAGGGCTGGCCCTGCACCCATGGGCGGCAGCTGAGAATTCAGAGGAATATTACAGCTGCAAAGGACCCCCTGAGAAATGTGAGGTCTCAACCCCACACCAAACTCCCCAGTCAGGAGCACCAGAGCCATAAAGAGGAGCCCACATAACATCTGGCTGTGAAAATCAGTGGGGATTCTGTCTGCCATGTAGACAGCAGTCTGCAGGAACACAGGCACCCTCTTAAAAAACCAGCACACAAAATCTCATTTGTGGCCACTCATCCTGGGCTTGGTCAGGGGGAGAACAGAGCGAACTAGAGTGTCTGAAGTAAGACTAGGTTGTGTAGCTCTGGGGAAAGAGGTGAAGGGACAGCAACCAGGGTGCCTGTGCTGAACTCCTCTCCCACACCACAGACACCATCTCTCCTAGGTCAAGCTCTCCACTCCATCTGACATCAGCCTAGAGGCATGCACTGGCCCCACCCTCCCAACTCTCCATCACCTCACCCTGCTGAGTTCACATTCTGCAAGGAGTCAGTTGTCTGGGGCCTTGGTGCAGACTTTCTTGGAGGGCTCCTGAAGATGAACTCATGGATTGCCAGAGACCTAGTTGTGGGCTTAGGCAGGGTCCATTTCCCTGCCCCCTCACCTGACTGGCACTTCGCTCCCACAAATCTCCACTAGTCCCATCCTCCCAACTACCAGTAGCCCTGCCATGCCAAGCTTATAACCTGCAAAAGGAGTCACCTGGATGTGGCCAGTTTGAACCCTCGGTACAGCCTCTCTTGGAAGGCTCTCAAGGGGGGAAAGGCTGAGTTGTGTGGTTCTAGAGCAAGGGCCATTTTTCCCTCACACACCTTACTGATGCCACCATTGCTATGCAGAGCCCTCCCTTCACATGGCCAAATCTTGGTCTGTTTGGGCCTGATGAACTCTGCTGGGCTTACCCTGAAAACTCGGAGACCTAGCCCCACCACAAAGGTCCACAGGCACCCTAGGGTGGTGGCTGCCTTGGTGTACCCTGAAACTTGCTGAGTGGCCTCAGGCCCAGCAGTGGTGCTTAAGTTTGAATCTGTATTAATCTAGTGATCACCACTCACACCTACCTGCTGACTCACTAAGAACATACTTCATGTGCATGCAACCAGAGGTTCATTCAGTGACTGAGCCTAAAAGGAAGCCAGCAAACAGAGCCAGATCTCAGAGCCACCTTGAGTATTTTGCTGACCTATGCTCAGTGCTAGTGGAAGCCAACCTCGGTGCACAGCTTGGCCCTCCCAGGCATAGCTAGGCCCAAAAGAGTTAGCCACAACCTGTAGATTGCTTTGTAGCTAACAAACAGGTAGCCCAGGATGAGCCATGGGCAGTGTCTGACATTGCCATGCACCAAAGTTCCTCCCAAGAGGCCCCAGAAATAACAGACCCAGTGGTAGGATTAAAACCACATTAGAGCACGACCCAATTAGCTCCACATGTGGCACACACAAGAAGAGATCTCAGCAGACAGCAGATCCTCCTGGGGCAAATCTGGCTTTGTGGAATGAGCCCCCTCACAGCAGCATATACATGGTGGTCGCAGCCAACCCTCATAGTTAGCCAGTCTGAGTAGACCCCTCAGGTCTACCTCACTCACAGACAGGCCAACAGAAATCAAGAATCAACTACCACAGAAGGGTTCACATAACCCACACAAGGGATATCCCTAGAGCCCTTAGCTCAGGTGATCAGAGAGACTGCGTTACTATGATCCATAAGACACCTGCTACATCAGGGCACCATATCAAAACTAGAAGACATAGAAGATCCACCTAATAACACAGAAATAGTTACAGAGAGGCATCCAAAGTGGGGAGACCAAGAAATATGTCCCAAATGAAAGAAAAGAAATCCCCAGAAAAACTACTAAATGAAATGAAGATAAGCAATCTACCGGATACAGAGTTCAAAATAATAGTTATAAGGATGCTCAAAGGACTTAGGGGAAGAATGGATGAACTCAGTGAGAACTTAAAGAGATAGAGAACATAAAAAAGAATATAGAAACCATAAACATGACCAGTCAAAAATAAAGAATACAGTATGTGAAATAAAGAATATACTAGAAGGAAACAACAACTGGTCAGATGAAACAGGATCAAATCAGTGATTTGGAAGACAAGTAGCAGAAAACACCCAATTAGAGCAACAAAAAGAAAAAAAATTTTAATGAGAATAGTCTAAGGGATCTCTGAAACATCAGGCATAACAACATCTGCATTATAGGAGTACCGGAAAGAGAAGAGGTAGAGAAAGGGATTAAGAACCAATTTGAAGAAATAGATTCCTCAATGGGGTAAAAAAAAGAACAACCCACACAAGTCCAGGAAGCATAGATGGTCTCAAACAAGTTGACCCAAAGAGGCCCACACCAAGATACATCATAATTAAAATGGCAAAACTTAAAGACAGAATCTTAAAAGCATCAAGAGAAAGAACTACCTACAAGGGAGCGCCCATAAGATTGTCAGCTGATTTCTCAACAGAAACATTCCAGGTCAGAGGAGTTGGCATGAAAAAAATCAAAATGATTAAAAGTAAGGACCTATAAACAAGACTACTTTACCTATCAAGGGCAACATTTAAAATGGAAAAAGAAATAAAGAGCTTTCCAGACCCCCCCGAAAAACAAAAACATACTTTAGTTCATTACCACAATATTGGTACTACAAGAAATTTTCAATAATGGGACTTATTTAAGAAGAAAGGAAAAAAAGAAACAGTTATAAAGAACAATGGCAATAAATACATACCTATCAATAATCACTTTAAATATAAATGGATTAAATGTTCCAATCAAAAGACATAGGGTAGCTGAATAGATAAGAAAACAAAATCTATATATAGGTTGTTCATAACAGACTACAGAGAACCACTTCAGAATGCAAGATACACACATTGAAAATAAAGGGATGGAAAAGAACATTCGTACAAATGGAAAATTTTTAAAAAGCTGGGATAGTAATACTTATATCTGAAAAATATATTTTAAAACAAAGGCTATAATTAGACACAAACAAGGACTTTATATAATGATATATGTATCAATCTAACAAAAAGACTGTAAACCCTTGTAAACATTTATGCACCCAACAGAGGAGCACCTAAATACATAAAACAAATCTTGATGGACATACAGAGATAGATGGCAATACAACCACAGTAGGGGGATTTAACACCCCACTGATATCAATTGATAGGTCTTCCATACAGAAAATCAATTAAGGAAATAGCAGCCTTAAATGACACACTAGATCAAATGGATTCGATTACTATTTAGAGCATTTCACCCCACAGCAGCAGAACATGCATTCTTTTTAAGTGCACGTGGAGCATTTTCTAGGATAGACCACAGGTTAGACCACAAAACAAGTCTCAATAAATTTAAGATTGAAATCATAACAAGTATCTTTTCTGACCACAGTGGTATCAAACTAGAAATCATTTACAAGAAAAAAACTGAAAAACACACAATCACATGAAGGCTAAATAACAAGCTAATAAACAATGAATGAGTTAGCAATAAGAACAAGGAAGAAATCAAAATGTACCTTCAGCCCTGGCTGGTGTGGCTCAGTGGATTGAGTGACAGCCTGTGAACTGAAAGGTTGTCAGTTCGATACCCAGTCAGGGCACGTGCCTGGGTTGTGGGCCAGGTCCCCAGCTGGGGTCATGCAAGAGGCAAATGATTGATGTTATTTTTTAACATATGGATGTGTCTCTCCCTCCCTCTCTCCCTCTCTTCCCGTCTCTCTAAATATAAATAAAATCTTTTAAAAAGTACCTTCAGACAAATGAAAACAGGAATGCAACAACACAAAACCTATAGGACATTAAAAAAGCAGTTCTAAGAGGACTGCTTTCATAATATTACAGGCCTAACTCAAGAAACAAGAAAAATCTCAAATAAACAATCTAACCTTACACCTAAGGGACTAGAAAAAGAACAACAAACAAAACCCCCAGTAGAAGAAATGGAATAACAGATATCAGCGCCAAAATAAACAAGAGTCTAAAAAATAATACAAAAGATCAATAAAACCAAAAGCTAGATCTCTGAAAAGATAAACAAGATGGACAAACCTTTAACAAACTCACCAAGAAAAAAGAGAAAGGATGTAAATAAATAAAATCAGATATGAAAGAGAAGTAACAACTGACAACACAGAAATACACAGGATTATAAAAAAACATTACAAACAACTGTATGCCAACAAATTACAAAAATCGGAATAAATGGATTAATTCCTAAAAACATGCAATCTTCCAAAACTGAATAAAAAAGAAACAGAAAATCTAAACAGACCAATTACTACTAACAAAATTGACACAGTAATTAAAACACTTCCAACAAACAAAAGTCCTGGACCCTGGTGGCTTCACAGATGAATTGTACCAAACATTCAAAGAACTAATACCCATCATTCTCAAAGTATTCCAAAAAATTCAAGAGGAGGGATGACTCCAAAGCTCATTTTGAGGCTAGCATTATCCTAACTCCAAAACCAGATAAAGACACTAGAAAAAAAGAAAATTATAGCCCAATATTCCTAATGAACATAGATGTAAAAATCTTCAACAAAATATTGGCAAACTGAATTTAGCAGATCATGCACTATAATCAAAGGTTTCTATTACTGGGATGCAAAGTTGATATTGTATCTGTAAATCAATTAATGTGATATACCACATAAACAAAATGAAAAATCAAAATCACATGATGATCACAAAATCATATCAATAGATGTAGCATAAGTATTTTACAAGATCCAGCATCCATTTATGAGATAGAAAGAGAGAGAGAGAGAGGGGAAGGAACAGAGGGAGGGGGAGGGACGGTGGGAGGGAGAGGGAAGGAGGAAGGAAGGAAAAGGAAGAGAAAGAAATTCTTAGCAATGTGGGAAAAGAGGAAACAAAGCTCAACATACTAAACACTTTGCAGGACAAATCTACAGAGAACATCATACTAAATGGGGAAAAACTAAAAGTGTTTCCCTTAAGATCAAGAACATGACAGGGATGTCCACTTTCACCACTTATTCAAAATAGTACTGGAAGTCCTAGCCACAGCAATCAGACAAGAAAAAATAAAAAGCACCCAAACTGGAGAGGAACAAAGTAAAACTCTTGCTATTTGCAGATGACATGATACTACATAGAGAGAAACCTAAAGAATCCACTAAAAAACTACTACAACTGAGAAATAAATTCAGTAAAGTAGCAGGATACAAAATAAATTTTCAGAAATTGGCTGCATGTTTATACACCAACAATCAAGTAGCAGAAAGAGAAACTGAGAAAACAATCCCATTTACAACTGCATCAACTATAACATACATAGGAATAAATTTAACCAAGGATGTAAAAGACCTGCACTCAAAAATCTGTAAGACACTGAAAAAAAAAAAAAAAACTGAAGAGGATACAAATAAATGGAAGCATTTACTGTGCTTATGAATAGGAAGAATTATTGTCATCAAAATGTCTACACTACCCAAAGCAATCTATAAATTCAACACAATTTCTATCAAAATACCAGTGGCATATTTCACACAACTAAAACAAATAATTCAAAAAAATTTATGGAACCACAAAAAACCCCAAAGAGCCACAGGAATCTTGAAAAAGAAGAACAAAGTTAGAGTACCATCCTATCGAATATCTAACTATATTACAAGATGATAGTATTCAAAACAGCATGGTACTAGCATAAAAACAGATCCATGGAACAGAGAACCCAGAAAAAAAAAACTCTGCATATATGGCCAATTAATATTCAACAAATGAGGCAAGAACATACAATGAGGTAAAGATGGTCTATGTGATAAATGGTGTTAGAAAAATTGGACAGGTACAGGAAAAAAATTTAAACTAGACAAGCTTCTTATACCATATACAAGAATAAACTCAAAATGGATTAAAGACCTAAATGTTAAAATTGGAAACCATAAAACTCCTAGAAGAAAACATAGGCAGTGAAATAGCTGACATTTCTCTTAGGCATACATTTTCTGATATATACACACACACACACACACACACACACACACAGGGTCTGGCAGAAGTAAGGCCTGCTTGAGTGTGGTTGGTACAGTAATAATATGGGTGTAATAATTTATAGTTTTAATTTTAACATTTCACCTAAAATGTCATATGGTATATTTGAATGTGGGAGTGTTATGTTACAGAATTACATGCTTATGATTTTGTAATAAAAAGGGGCATTATTTTTGCTGGACCCTAAGCAAGAGAAACAAAAGAAAAATAAATGGGACTACATCAAACTAAAAAGTGTTTGCACAGCAAAGGAAACCATCAACAAAGTGAAAATACAACCTACTGTATAGAAGAAAACCGTCATCCATAATACATTCCATATGGGGTTAATATCCAAAATTTATAAAGAACTCATACAATTCAATGCCAAAAAAAAAAAGCCAAACAATCCAATTTAAAAATGGGCAGAAAACTAAATAGGCAGTTTTTCTAAAAGGACATACAAATAAATGACCAATACACATATGAAAAGATTCTCAACATCACTAATCACCAGATAAATGCAAATTAAAACCACACAGAGATATCACCTCATACCTGTCACAATGGCTATCATCAATAAATGAACAAACACATTGGCAAGGACATGGAAAAAAGGGAACCCTGGTACAAAGTTAGTGGGAATGCAGATTGGTGCAGTCAGTATTTAAAACAGTATGAAGGTTCCTCAAAAAAATTAAAAATGGAACTGCCTTCTGACACAGTTATTCTACTTCTAGGCATATATATAAAAAAACATTAATTTGAAGGAATGTATGCATATCTATGTTCAATGCAGTGTTATTTATAAAAGCCAAGATAAGAAAGCAACCCCAGTGCCCTCAATAGACCAGTGACAGAAAAGATGTGATACCGACACACACACAATGGATACTACTCAGCCATAAAAAAGAATGAAATATTACCATTTGTGACAGAACAGATGTACCTAGAGGGTATTATGCTAAGTGAAATAAGTGAGACAGAGAGATAAATATATGATTTCACTTACATGTGGAATCCACAGGACAACATAAACAAACAAAACTGAAATAGACTCACAGACACAAAGAACAGACTGGTGGTTGCCAGAGTGGAGAACAGTAGGGAGACTGAGTGAAAAGGTAAAGGTATTAAGAAGTTCTTATCCTAATTACCTCACTGAGAAAGGTGGAAGGCAGATACAGAAATATTTTCACTTTACATTCTTTCTCCTACCATCATCTAAATCATCTGATGCTTCCAGTATCTTGTGCTGCCATCCTTCTTAATGCAAAGGGTATGGGCATGTGTGATGCTGAGATGAGGTATATCTTATGTCAAGAATGAAAAGTCAAAGTTTCCTGAAAGTCCAGTAAAAGCAGACCCAACTTAGACAAACAGCATCACTCCCACTGTTCTACCTCATTCTAACTTCGGCTGGTGGCATGAACAACACACAAAAACAAAAAAAAAAAAAAAAAAAAAAAAAAGGACGTATTAGTAGGAGACTGAGAGCAGCAAATGTTGTTATGGAAGCCAAGTAATATGAGGCCTGAGAACTGACCACAGAATTTAACAATATGACTTTTGCAAGAATAAGCTGAAAGCTAACTACAACTAATTAAAAAATAGGAACAAAGTTATTCCACTCTCTTGAGGAATTCTGCAATAGGTGGGAATTGAGAAACGAGCAGTAGTTGGGGGATGAGGGAGGTCAAAAGTGGCTTTCTTTAAGAAGAGAGAAAAAGCATGTTTGTGAGCTGAAGGAAATGATTTCATAGGGAGGAAAAATATTACTAACTGAAAAAGGGAAAAAATGTTTAAGTAACCATTAATGTAACCAGTCCCCTGTACATGGACTGAGGTGTTTTCAATTGTTTTGCTCTTAGATCTATGTGTCTATGTGCAACAATAAATTCCAAGTGGACCACCTGGACATACGGGTTTACGCCTTTTGTTTTTTTTTTAATCCTCACCTGAGAACATTTTTTTTCATTGCTTTTAGAGAGAAAGGGAGCAAGAGAAACATCAATGTGAGAGAGAAACACTGATCAGCTGCCTCCCCACCTACCTGGACAGGGGGATCACACATGCCCAGACTGGGGACTGAACCTGCAACTCAGGCATGTGCCCCAACCAGGAATCAAAACCGCAACCTTTCACCAATAGGACAATGCTCCAACCAACTAAGCCACACCAGCTAGGGCAGGGTTTGCACATTTTATAAAGTGGTCCATATTGTCAAGCTGTCCCAAAACTGCATCAGTCAATACTTCCACCAACTGTTTATGAAAATGCCTGTTCTATAATCATCAGCACTGGGCATTACCATTCCATTTACCATGCAAATCTAATATAAAACAAATTCTTACTGTTGTTTGAATTTACATTTCTCCTAAACTAAACCAATGGTGTCATGTGGCAGCTTCTTAAAAAGTTAAACATAGCCCTGGCTGGTGTGGCTCAGTTGATTGAGCGCCAGCCTATAAACCCAAGGGTTGCTGGTTCGATTCCCAGTCAGGGCACATGCCTGGGCTGCAGGCCAGGTCCCCAACTGGGGGTGCACAAGAGGCAACCACACATTGATGTTTCTCTCCCTCTCTTTGTCTAAAAATAAAAATAAAATCTTTAAAAAAGTTAAACACAAATTTACCATATGACCCAGGAATTCCATACCTAGCTGTCAAGCCAAAAGAAAATATACATCCACACAGACTTACACCAATGTTCACTGCAGCATTAGTCATAACAGCCTGAAAGTGGAAACAACCCAAATGCCCATCAACTGATGAATGACCCATACTATGGAATGTAATTCAGCCATTACAAATAATAAAGTACTGATACATGCTACAACATGGATTAAACTTAAAAAATATTATATGAAGTAAAACAAGCCAGACTGCTAATGATTTGGGGGTTCCTCTTTGGAATGATGAAAATATTCTAGCCCGAAAGATAGGTTGTGCGTTCTATTCCTGCTCAGGGCACATGCCTGGGTTGTAGTTGGATTCCTGGCCAGGACGCATACAGAAGGCAGCCAATCGCTGTTTCTCACATCGATGTTTCTCTCCCTCCCTTCCTCTCTTTTTAAAATAAATAAGCATGTCTCCTCCAGTGAGGATAAAAACAAAAATATTTAATTAAAGATTCTAATATTGATTGTGGATACGACTGCACAACTCTATGAATATCTAAAAACCAGCACATTTTGCACTTTAAATAGGTGAGTTGTATAGTATGTGATTATATCTCAACAAAGCTGTAATTTTTTAAAAAGAATGCAGTCTTGAGCAGGTCATAAAATATCAGATAAAGTATGATCTCATTTTTGAAAGATATATATTATATAAAAATATATTAATGTGTTTGTAGAGAAAAAATTCCAGAAGTGTAGAGACTAAACTATAACACTGGTTTGCCCTGGGTGGTAGGATTACAAGGACATGAATATTTTTTCACAAGAGAAAAAAGGTAATCTGTGACTCCTTTGCTGATGAGCTTTCTTCTACTCAAGGCTGGTAGTTATCTGAATTTTTTTTACAAGGAATATCTATTACTGGTTTAATCTGCATGGATTCTATAACACCTTCAAAATTATTAAATCAAGCCTTCTTGACTCATGAAATAAATCACTAGCCTGAAAAATCAATTCATTCTTTCACGCATTCTGGCCCTTTCTAAAAACTAGGTAGTAATGATTATTCTAGTCACTAAAAACTCCCCAAATGAATGTCTCTGTCTGAAGTGACAATGGAGCACTAGAGTACAAACTGTTTTAACCGAGAAGTTTCCAGGACAGGACAAGTGCTGCTGCACAGGGAAAAGGGGCTTGTTAGGGAAGCTAAGGACAGAGCAATCCGGCATACGCTCCCAAATACAACTCCAAACCCAGGAGGCCTTTATCCTTTTAGTCCAACATGGAAGCAACAATTACTTTCAGAAAGCCATCCCCACCAAAAAGCTAGTCCTTTGTAGACAGTGGCATCTTGAAGTGAGAGAGATACTGGAGAGGTACTAGAATGTTAGAAAGCACCCAGGAAGTTTTTGGGTGTGCAGTTTAGCCACAAGAATAAGACACCAAAACCCAGAGGGAAAACACTGTATAAAATGTCAGGGAAAGGGATAAATAATCTCTCCAAATCTTTTGTAGGATGCCCCTCCAGAAAAAAATAATTCTGAAATGTGGGGATTTTATTTTAAAATGAGAAAAAGATTTAAATTGCATATAAATTGCTCACTAGTAACAAGGCTGTTATTGCCTTGTTAAAGTAATCATATTGCAATGCAAACATTTAAACAATACAGAAAACTCTGAAGAGTGAAAGTCAAGCAGTTATGATAGTCCTGGCTTTGTTGTTGTTGTTGTTGTTTTTAAAGATTTTATTTATTTATTTTTAGAGGGAAGGGAAGGGAGGGAGAGAAACATCAATGTGTGGTTGCCTCTCATGCGTTCCCTACCGGGGACTTGACCTGCAACCCAGGCATGTGCCCTGACTGGGAATCCAACCAGCGACCTTTGGTTTTCAGGTCCACGCTCAATCCACTGAGCCACATCAGCCAGGGCAACAGTCCTGGTTTTAAAGTCACGAAGCATGGGAGAGTTCAAACTGGTTTGTTACGTTTTGCCCCATCTGCCACTGCAGTCACACCCACCACAGCTCCACCAGCCAACACTCACCGTCCAGCAATGACTGTTATCATACGGTTTAGGTCCTTCCAGATGATGCAATTATAGATAAAGTGTACACAATTGCAGAATTTTTACATAAAACTATCCATACTTAGTAAAAATAGCACGGACTATAAGCTAGTCAGATCTAGTAAAAGTGAATACTCGACAAATGCAAACAAAGGAATTGACTTGGGTCTAGACCTCACTAATCCTAGGTAAGTATGCTTGAATCTCTCTGGACTACATGTATCTAAAATATATTAACATGTATACACATAAAACATGTATGCATTAATATATATGCACTTAAAAAATCAGGAAAGGTACAAACTAAATCCTAGGGCTAGTTTTTCTTTTGGTCATAGGAGTACAAGGGGCAAGGAGCTGTGATGATAAATTAAAAGCATAGATATGAAGGCATTTAACATATAATATACTCCCAAGAGAGAAAATATACAAAGACATACTGTTGCCTATGTGGAACCCTGAAATTTTCACCAGAGGAAAGAAAAATATAGTTTCCTCTTTGCTTACAGAAGTTTCTTTTACTTTTTGATCTGGTGGTTGTTACTGGGTTGGCCAAAAAGTTTGTTTCTAGTAGTGGTCAGTTATCTTTTACTTCATTCAAAACAATTTTGCTAGATTCTATTGAGACAACTGTCATATCACCATGCATTAAAAAAATAAAAACTGGGTTCTGGCCAAAGGGAGGCATAGGTAGAAATGCTTCACTTTCTCGCACAACCAAAAGAAGGTAACAACCAATTTAAAAACACTGAACAGGACTTCCGGCCAAGATAGAGACATAGGTAGACAGACTGTGCCTCCTCACACAACCAAAATAAGGACAACAATTTAGAAACAAAAAATCAGCCAGTACTGACAGAAAATTGAACTGTATGGAAGTCTGACAACCAAGGAGTTAAAATAGACACATCCATCCAGGCCAGTAAGACGGGCAGAGTTGGGCAGCCGGGTGGAGAGAGGTTGCGGCAAAAAAAGCAGTGGCTGGCAGACCACGGGCACAGGGTGGCAGCGGGCAGACTCAGCAAGGTGGTGGGTTGTGGAGGGGTGCAGCATACAAGGCAGATGGCAGACCAGGTAGTCCCACACTCATGCACAGACAAACCAGGCAAAACTGTGGAGCAAGATAGATTGTGCAACCCAGGGCTCCAGCTCGGGGAAATAAAGCCTCAAAACACCAACTGAAAACACGTGTGGGGGTTTAGGTGCCAGGAGAGACTTCCAGCCTCATAGGAGAGTTTGTTGGAGAGATCCACAGGGTCCTAGAACACACACACACACACACACACACACACCCGGGAAATCGGCACCAGACGGGCCCAGTTTGCTTTGAGAGGGAAGTGGGGGAAGTGAATGAAAACCGGCTGAGAATGGAGCAAGTGCCATTGTTCCCTCTCGGACCCCACCCCCACATATAGTGTTAAAACGCAACAATGTGGGTTGCCCTGCCCTGGTGAGTATGTAAGGCTCACCCCTCATATGTAACAGGCGTGTCAAGACAAAAAAAAAAGGGGGCCAAACAAAAGAACAGATCAAAGCTCCAGGACAAATACAACCAAGCGATAAAAAGATAGCCAACCTATCCATTCAAAACACTGGTAATCAGGATGCTCACAGAATTGGTTGAATTTGGTCGCAAATTAGATGAAAAAATGAAGGCTATGCTAAGTGAAATAAAGGAAATTGGACAGGGAACCAATAGTGATGGGAAGGAAACTGGGACTCAAATCAATGGAGTGGACCAGAAGGAAGGAACAACCAACCAAACAGAAAAGAATAAAGAAACAAGAATTCAAAAAAATGAGGAGAGGCTTAGGAACCTCCAGGACATCTTTATTAAATGTTCCAACATCCGAATTACAGGGGTACCAGAAGGGGAAGAGGAAGAGCAACAAGGGAAAAGCTATTTGAACAAATAATAAAGGTGAACTTCCCCAATCTGGAAAAGGAAATAGACTTCCACAAAGTCCAGGAAGCTCAGAGAGTCCCAAGAAAGTTGGACCCAAGGAGGAACACACCAAGGCACATCATAATTACATTAGCCAAGATTAAAATGAAGAAGAGAATCCTAGAAGCAGCAAGAAATAAGGAGACAGTAACCTACAAAGGAGTTCCCATCAGACTGTCAGCTGATTTCTCAAAAGAAACCTTGCAGACAAGAAGGGGCTGGCAAGAAGTATTCCAAATCATGAAAGGCAAGGACCTATATCCAAGATTGCTCTATTCAGGAAAGCTTTCATTTAGAATGGAAGGGCAGATAAAGTGCTTCTCAGATATGGTCAAGTTAAAGGAGTCCATCATCACCAAGCCCTTATTATATGAAATGTTAAAGGGACTTATCTAAGAAAAAGATAAAAAATATGTACAGTAAAATGACAGCAAACTCACAATTATTAACAACCACACCTAAAGCAAAAACAAACTAAGCAAACAGCTAGAACAGGAACAGAACCACAGAAATGGAGATCACATGGAGGGTTAGCAACAGGGGGGTGGGAGGAGGAGAGAGGGGGAAAAGGTACAGAGAATAAGTAACATAGATGGCAGGTAGAAAATAGACAGGGGGAGGGCAAGAATAGTATGGGAAATGTAGAAGCTAAAGAACTTATAAGTAGGACACATGGATATGAACTAAAGTGGGGAATGTGGATGGGAGAGGGTGTACAGGGTGGAGGGGAGCGAAGGGGGAAAATGGGACAAGTGTAATAGCATAATCAATAAAATATATATATAAGAAAACAATAAACAACCAAAACTTCCAGAAAATCAAACTGCATGGAACTCCAACAACCAAGGAGTTAAAGAAACATTCATCCAGACTGGTAGGAGGGGTGAAGATGGGTAGGAGGACAGGATGCGCAGGCAAGGCTGTGGACCATGAGGGCAAGGTGGGACTGGCTGAACAGGAAACTAAAGACTCAAAACCTCTGGCTGTAAAATCCTGTGCAGGTTGCGAAGGCAGGAGAAACTCCCAGTCTCACAGGAGAGTTTGTTGGAGAGGCCCACAGGATCCTAGAACATATATAAACCCACCCACTTGGGAATCAGCACCTGAAAGGACACAATCTGCTTGTGGGAAGTGAGGGAAGTGACAGAAAGTGGGGTGAGAACACAGCAAGTGAGCAGCACTGTTCCCTCTCTGACCCTCCCCCACATACAACGCCACAATGCAGCAAAGAGGGTTGCCCTGCCCTGGTGAATGCCTAAGGCTCTGTCCCTTACAACATAAGGTGATGAAAGAACAGATCAAAACTCCAGAAAAAAGAACTAAGTGACAAGGAGATAGCCAACCTATCAGTGCAGAGTTCAAAACACTGGCAATCAGGATGTTCACAGACATGAGTTAGTTTGGTAGCAAAATGAAGGAAGAAATAAAGACTATACAAAGTGAAATAAAGGAAAATATACAGGGAACCAACAGGGAAGGGAAGGAAACTGGAACTTAAATCAACAATTTGGAACAAAAGGAAGAAATAAACATCCAACCAGAACAGAATGAAGAAACAAGAATTCAAAAATATGAGGAAAGGCTTAGGAACCTCTTTGGAACCTCTTTGGATCCTAAAGGCTTAGGATCCAAATCATTAGGGGTACCAGAAGAAGAAGAGGAAGACCACAAAATTGAAAACTTATTTGAACAAATAATGAAAGAAAACTCCCCCAATCTGGCAAAGGAAATAGACTTCCAGGAAGTCCAGGAAGCCCAGAGAGTCCCAAGAAATTGGAACCAAGGAGGAACACACCAAGGCATATCATAATTAAGTTAAAGGAGTCCATCATTACCAAGTCCTTATTATATGAAATGTTAAGGGGACTTATCTAAGAAATAGAAGAAGATCAAAAACTATGAACAGTAAAATGACACCAAACTCACAACTATCAACAACTGAACCTAAAAAAAAGACAACTAACAACTAGAACAGGAACAGAATCACAAAAATGGAGATCACGTGGAGGGTTATCATTGGGGAAGTGAAGGGGAATAATTGGGGAGAAGGTACAGGGAATAAGAAGCATAATTGGTAGGTATAAAATAGACAGGGTGAGGTTAAGAATAGTATAGGAAATGGAGAAACCAAAGTACTTATATGTATGACTCATGGACATGAACTAAGGGTGGGGGGAATACTGGAGAGTAGGGCAGTGCAGGGTGGAGGGGGTATAAAGGGGAGGAAAAAATGGGACAAGTGTAATAGCATAATCTATAAAATATATTTAAATGATAAAAAAAGAAAAATTTAAAAACTTATCAAAAATATGCCAAAATTTTGATAAGTTTGTTCTATTTCTGTGTAGCCATTTTAATAATGAAAATGGAAAAAATATTCAACATGTTTGGTATATTATGCTAAATTATTTCAAGAAAGGTAAAAATGCAACTGAAACACAAAAGATTTCTGCAGTATATAGAGAAGGTGCTGTGACTGATCGAATGGGTCAAAGAGGTTTGCAAATTTTCATGCTGGAGATTTCTCACTGGATGATAGTCTGCTATCAGGTAGACCAGGTGAAGTTGATAGCAATCAAATCGAGACATTATTTGAGAATAATCAATGTTATACCCTGTGGGAGATAGCTAACACACTCAAAATATCCACATCAATAAAGTTACTGGTGTCTTTTATTTTATGGAAAAAACTAAACGAACTTTTTGGCCAACCTAATACATCAAGTGTTTCTCTCTGATGTAATTTGAGAGAATGGATAACAGTGTATCATCTACTTTTTCATATATATTGGATACCAGCTTCTCATTAGTTGGATGAGTAGTAAGAGTACGCAGAAAGGTCCGAGATTTGAAAAGAAAGAACCTTGGTTCTGACCTCACAACCTTGAGATTCTCAAAGGTTTAGCTGAACTAAAATATACATACATTTTAAAGGGTAAAAATTTAAAATAAGTTGTGTGGAGAATGTTACCATATGGTATTGTTTAGGTTAGAAAGACATCTTAGCATATCTTCATAATTTAAACAATACCATGTTGGCAAAGGGTGTTAAAAATCAGTTCCTGTATCATCTTACTTCTAGCCCATCTCATGTCCCAACATACTCCTCATTATAAAACCTCTGGTAAATGCCACATCTCTGACTAAAATGCATTACTCAAATTTCTAACAGAGTTGGGAATGGCATGGAACTTCCAAGGTCTGATTTTAGTGTGCCCTGACTAAACAAAACTGAGCTTTGAATTCTGTTAAGAATGATGACAACCAATACTTAATCAATAGTATAGGAAATGTAGAAGCCAAAGAACTTATAAGTATGACACATGGACATGAACTAAAGGGGGGGAATGTGGGTGGGAGGGGATGAGGAGGGGAGTGAAGGGGGGAAATGGGATAACTGTAATAGCATAATCAATAAAATATATATTTTTAAAAGTTATCCTTGTAATTTATAATCTTGTTATCCTTAGAAATGTTTAATCATAAAACTATTTCTCTGGCTGACTAAATATTACTGGATTTTTATGACATTCAAATTAATTCAATGATAAATTTCAAGTTCTTTAACTACAGGTAAATTTTCTCATTTTAATTCATGAAATTATTGTCATTTAATATCATTTCTATCATAATCATACATAGTGGATAAAACAAAGTTCATCGCCTATACGACAATCTGGTTAGTTGTTAGGAACAAGGTCTCAGAACCTGGACTAGGTTTTTAAATCCTGGTGTGTCATTCACCAACTGTGAAACCTTAGGCAAGTTATAATCTCTCTCACCTCACTTTTCTCACCTGTAAAATGAGGATAATGACAGTACTTGTCCCTCATGCTGTTTTGAGAATGTGACACATATACATAATGCTTTGAACATATAATAAGCACTATACAAATATTAGTATTAATATTATTTGCTTAAAAAGGTTAACTAAAACTATCTCATGCTTTAAAAAGAACATTCACTCCTTCCCCTCCCTCTTTCTCCCTAGTCCCCTCCCCCTAGCACCCTCTGCCCCAACTTTCCATCCCCTCCCCTCCTGGTCTCAAAGGACTCTGTCCTAGCCAGTTGAGATCTCCACCGGCTGCAATCTCCATGAAGTCATTGGTGCCCCTCCCTGCCCATGTCAGCCCATGCGGGCTACCCATGCCTGTCCCCTAGCTCCTGGTTCCACTGGGTTTCCCCCTCACTGGGGGGTGGCTTTCTGAGCTGCAAGTTCCATGACCCTCTCTGCAGCCTCTACTGCCATTTGGAGCCCTTGTTCTCCCTCCTGATGGGGCAGTGAGCAGCACTGGAGGAGCTGGGTCATGCCCCTGCCCCACAGCCTGGGATCATTGGGATGATGTGGATGCAGTGTCTGTTGGGGCTGGGCTCGTCCGTGGCTTTTGCCACCAAGTTGTAGTGCATCTTCATTTACCTTTTGAGGAGGCAGATGCACATAATGGATTCAGTACCAAACTGTTTGATAAGATATCCTTCCCTTATCTCCTGTGCTAGGCCAGGTAAAGAGGAAGATCCTGCTGCTGGATCTGGATGAGACACTTATTGGGTCCCATCATGATGGGGTTCTGAGGCCCACAGAAGCACCTCCTGACTTCACCCTCAAGGTGGCAACAAACATCCTTCCAGTTTTTTGTGCAAAAGAGGCCCCATGTCTGCTTCTTCTTAGAAGTGGTGAGCCAGTGGTATGAGCTAGTAGTGTTCGCAGCAAGCATAGAGATTTACCACTCTGCTGTGGCAGATAAACTGGACAATAGCAGAAGCATTCTCAAGAGGGGATACTATAGACAGCACCACACTTTGGAATTGGTCAGCTACATCAAGGACCTCTCTGTGGCCCACAGTGACCTCTCCAGCATTGTGATCCTGGATAACTCCTCAGGGGCTTATAGAAGCCATCCAAACAAAGTGACCCCAGGGACACCACCCTTCTTAACCTGCTTCTGATGCCGGATGCCCTCAGGTTCACCACTGATGTTTGCTCAGTGCTGAGTTGAAGCCTTCACCATCATAGGCTCTGGTGATAGCTGCTCCCCATCCACCCAAGATGGGGTGGTGGGGGAAGGAGGGTGAGCCCTCGAGATGCCTGTCTGCTGCCCTCTCCAATGGTGAAGACTGCCTGGGCAGGGTCTGCCTCTCCTGCCCCTCTGCCCTGGGAGCCCTGCACTCCATATGGAGTCTGGGTAGATGCAAGGACCAGGCTGTGAAGCAGCCTCTCTCTAACTTCATGTTCACACTCCCTGGAAACCCCAGACTGGGCCTAGGAGAGGACTAGGAGAGCTGAAACAGTGTCTGTGGTGAAGACAGATGACTGGCCAGAGGGACAGACAGACATTCGATAATCTAGGAGGCTCAGAGAGAAGCCAAGTCAGCTTTATTGTGATTTGATTTTTTTAAAAAAACAAAACTGATCTAATTCTTCACTCCAAGGACTGGGGTGGGAAGCTGGGATTTGGGCCACTGGATTTCACCCAAACTTGTACCCTCTTACTTTTCTCTATATTTTCCTTTCCTAGATTCCCTCAGAACTATAATCAGCTTACTGTTTTGTTTGTTTTTCCCCTGTCTTTTAAACCATGACTTGTAATTTTGAAACCAAAAAAATAAAATAAAATAAAAAGTAAAAATAAATTTAAAAAATAAAAAGAACATTTACTTCATTGAGAGATTACTTACCCATATTTTGCCATGTATAATATACATTATGCCCAAATTTTTGAGGAAAAAATAAGGATGTGCATTATATATGACACAGTATAACGATTACATACCATGGGTATAATAATGGGCACAATAATCCTGTGTATAATGCTCACGAAAACATGGGTATACATTATACATGGGAAAATATGGTATTTTCAAAAACTTTCCATTTTTATAAACAAGAATTACATTAAAGTATACAATGCAGTATAAAAATACAGGGTGGTGCAAAACAGGTTTACACTTGTTCAGAAATAATACAATAATTAATAAATAATAACCCAAGATTAAACTCTGTTTCATGTACTCACAATTATAACCCTATTTTTGGCCCACCCTGTACAGCCTCACATACCTGTTTGGAATACAAGTTCCTTCCCTCCCACACCTGCTGCCTCCAGGTTAATAAATGCACGAATCAAGTTGGCCCAGGGGTGCTGAGTAATGAAACCATGACTGGCCTAAATGAGACAGAAAGAAAACAAATATATGTTAAATAATGTGAGATTATCAAAGTCTCTATTTTACTTAAAGATAGAATGTTTAACAAGAGGAATGGGAAAATAATCTTTTTTTCCAAGACAGTATCTAAAGACGTGTGTTTCTCTCTCTATGCGTAATGGCTGTGTACAGTTTGCTGAGTGGAAAGTTCCCATCACAGAAGGCAGCCTGATTTCCATGAGTGGTGCCAAACAACATCCTTGGTAAATGTGAGGTTGTGCAAAAGGTCAAAATAATAGGAAGGCACGATCCACATGGCTGGGTATCTGTGCTGTGTGCCTACCTCAAAAGATCTCTGGACCTCCTGAGTCAAACAAAACCTGAGGTGAATAATTTTGCCAGCAGAGAGCCCTTTTATGAATCAAACACTGACAAGATGACCTGTTCTGAGTTTTCAAATGTTGAACAAGTATACATGTAGAATTTTTAAAGTATTACCACATACAATATTTCTTTTGCATGTGATTTTATGATACCACTCACATGAATAATCAAAATGCTTAAGCTATTATCATTATTATTCAAGCCTTGTATTTAAAACAGTAGAATCTCACCTGCAACACATTTTCCTCAGCACCATTAAAGAGAAATATAACAGCATGATGTAAGGCTTCTGAAGATGTTGACAAGACGCGAAGGACTTCCAGCATCACTGAACAGCTAACTGCATCATCACTGGCACCTTTATGTCAGAAAAACAGGTATGTTTCTCAAATTTTAAAATCTTTACAGTCTGAATCCCCAGGGCCAGGAATGGGGTTTTCTCATCAAGGAAGAATCATGTTAACAAGACCAGAAGCATAGCTTTGTCACCATCAGGTGACAATTATACTCACCAGCAGTAAACTCCATGAGACCAGAGATCTTTGTCTGGTTTACTTATTGACTTACTCTCAATGTCTAGAGCAAAACCTAGCTCAGAGTAGTCACTTAATTAATACTTGCTGAACAATCAACCAGATAGGACCTAAATTAATACTGAAAACTGGCATTCTCAAACTCAGCAATGTGTTCCCTTCTTTATCCTTATCTACATCCTTTATAATATTCCCACTTCTGGTGTTCACAGTTTCATAGATCATCTTTCTCTGCCACCCACTCCCTTCCTGCTTGTTTTCCTGCCAAAATCATAAGATCTTCAGATCACTCTGCATTTACAGTGGGGTCAGTTTGGATGGTGTGCCATTTTTTTAAGGTTTCTACAAGGAGTTATGAAGTACAAAGAAGACATCAAATTTAATAAGACAGGAAAGGAGACTACTGACGTAAGTAGTATCCCTGATCCCAGCACTGACAAAGCAGAGAACTTCATCAAATCACCTAACTTCTTCTTGATTCAGAAACTTTACATATTAATTAAAAGTGATTATAAAGATGACTTTAGTGTCTTGATTTTTTAAAGCACAATAAGAGGTAGCTAAAAGAACTAATTAGACATTTGCTAATTTTTTTTAAAAGATTTCATTTATTTTTAGAGAGAGGGGAAGGGAGAGAGAAAGAGAGGAAGAGAAACATCAGTGTGTGGTTGCC
Organism: Phyllostomus discolor; assembly: GCF_004126475.2. Lineage (NCBI taxonomy): Eukaryota > Metazoa > Chordata > Mammalia > Chiroptera > Phyllostomidae > Phyllostomus > Phyllostomus discolor. The sequence continues at coordinate 161,137,346 of NC_040905.2, read as the reverse complement.
TCTCACAAGCTCCCCGCCAGGGACCTGGCCCACAATCCACGAATGTGCCCCGACTGGGAATTGAATCACTGACCCTTTGCTTCGAAGTCTAGTGCTCAATCTACTGAGCCACACCAACCAGGGCTGATATTATTTTTTAAGTCAGGTAATTCACAGTATTATGAGCATAAAAAAAAAGAGTCCTTATTTTTCAGTGGTACAGACTGAAATGGAGAGGAACTGACACAGCTGAGTTCTGCTTCAGAATAATTAAGGGTTGCAGAGCTAGGAAGTAAAGAAACAAAATCTGTTAAAGCTAGGTGATAGGTACACTCAAGTTCATTAAACAATTCTCTGTTTTGTACACATTTAAAATTTTCCATAATAAAAAGTTTAAAGAGTAATCAAAGTAAACAGGCATTAATAACAACCCAGATGATAGCATTTTCCGACTTACACACTGGGAGGCAGGGCACTTCAGAGATTATCATGGGTTTTAAGGTAAGAAAGACTTGGGAGTAAATTCTAGCTCTATTGTTTACCCTACAACTTCCTGGTCTAGAGAGTAAGCTAATGGTATCTACCTCACAGGTGTGTTGTGAGGACTACAAAGAAATTCAGTTTGCATTCAATGTTAGTTTTCCCTTCTCTTTGCAAACTTAAGGAAGGCTCTGCAGTTAGCAAAAATGCTTGCTTTGGTGTTGTTAAATTCCAGACTCTTTCCACTGAAGAAGAAACTACTTATTATCTATTACTTGTCTTGGCAGTGATTACTGGATTGTATTTTAATCAAAGAGAAACTAAGTAATAACTACTAATGACTATCAAGCCAGAAGTATATGTAGCTGTCAGTAAAAGTGTCACATTCCAGGAACCAAACGAAATTATTGATTTTTAACTTTGAGACTGTGAATTATCTTAAAATAAAAAATCAAAAAGAAATTTTTTAAAAAATCAAACCATAAACATTTCTTTATTCAAAGAGAAAGAGAAATTGAAAGAGACATATCTATATACAGTTGAATAAAAAGTTAAACTGTCCATTTATCTTTATTTTAATGGTTCTGTTGTCTGAGAACAGAACTAGAGAGTCAAATATCTTTAAGAAAGTGAAGAAAAGTTAGAAAACAGTATCTATAAGGGCTATGTGGTTAACCAACATCTTTCCATTTAGAATTAACCCTGAAATTAAAGCCACTCCTAAAATAACTCGATGTGGCTTCTACCAACAACCTGGAACCATGCAGCAAACTCAAGAAGACATTTAAGTCCTTTCTGTGGATAACATTACTTCTAATTGGTATTAGTACCAAAGTCCACATATGTTGCTGAGAACTTTTTAAAAATACCCATGTTTCAATTACTTTATCCACTGAAAGGATTTAGGTGATAGTCTATTTTATGTGTGGGTTGGGTTTTTTTTTTGACAATTTTTAACAATTTAATATTGACAGAAATGTCCTTGTGATTATTGGTAGAGGCAATCTTATAAAATTTTAATTTAAATTGAGTTCCAATGACCCACAAAAATGCCATCCTATCATTATTAGGTCCCATATATATGATTTGTACCATATGGAACCATGTTTCTGATACTTGTATACATACATTTCTTATATAATGCTCTTAAATAACCATGGTGTCAATTTGTCCCTTCCTAGAATTTAAGCAGCATAATAGTGAGCACAGGGTAACACTCATTTTATTACTGCTTTGAAATAGGCATAAAAGACCACTGGTTTCCCTAGCTTGCACAAAGACAGTTCTGACTTTATAAAAACAAATGTGTATATACTGATTTTTTTTAACATCTTAAAAAAATTTAATAGAAATAAGACAATTTCATAATAAACATGTAGTTGAGATATTGTGCCAATATGGAAGTGAGGGAATAGTGTCATTTTCTTCTCATGCCACAAATGCAAGCAAATCTCTCCTACCCTAAACAATTCACATTGGTCCTGCTGACCACTCTTACTGACAGTCAGTAACTCACCTTTTCCACCGATCATTCTATACTCCGTGTGCTCAATTCACTGTTTTGTTGAAACCTCAGGGTTTTTTTTCAAATCTAGTTGCTTTTATCATGCAGTCTTCTTGGAAATACGTGTATGATTTTTTTTTATTTTTTCATTTTTCAATATATATTTATTGATTCTAGAGAGGAAGGTGGGGGGGGGGGAATATTGATTAGTTGCCTCCCTTACGTGCCCCAACCAGGGATGGAATCTGCAACCTAAGCATGTGCCCTGACCGGGAATTGAACCTTCAGTTTACAGGACGACATTCCAATTAAGAGTCACACCAGCCAGTGGTGTACATGATTTTTTAAGAAGCATTTTACATTTATTCTGGCCAGGTGGTTCAGTTGGTTGGAGCGCTGTCCTGCACACCAAAAGGTGGCGGGTTCCATTCCCAGTCACAGCACATACCAACGTTCTGGGTTCGATCCCCAGTCAGCATGTGCTTGGGAGGAAACTAATTGATGTCTCCCTCTCACATCAGTGTTTCTCTCTCATTCTCTCTCTCTACCTCTTTCTCTCTACCCTTCTCTCTCTCTCTCTTCCTCTCACTCTCTCTCCCCACTCTCTCTAAAACAAACATATCCTCAGGTTAGCAGTAAATAGTAATAAAAAGTTTTAAAAAACATGTTACATTCTAAATACAATTGGCACTTTCTAATTAAAGATGTCCTAGGATGAATCATTTTACCAAGCAAATAAATTTTATTTTATATTTTACATAACTAGATTATCATATTGGATCTGCTATAAATTCAAGATCCAGAAATATTAGTAACAAGTAAAAAAGGGAACCCACCCCAGCCAGTAAGGCTCAGTTGGTTGGAGCATCGTCCCATAAACCAAAAGGTCATGGGTTCAATTCCCAGTCAAGGCACATGCCTAGGTTGTGGGCTCAGTCTCCCAGTCTCCTGTTGGGGCACATACAGAAGGCAACCGATCAATGTTTCTCTCTCACATCCATGCTTTTCTCCCTCTCTCTCCCTTCCCCTCTCTCTCCCTTCCCTTTTCTCTCCTTTCCCCTCTCTCTAAGATAAATATATCCTAGAATGAGGATAAAAAGAAAAGCAGGGGAACCCTCGTGTACATTTGATGGGAATGCAGACTGGTACAGCCACTGTGGAAAGCAGCACGGAGTTACCT